>NC_134195.1:9677621-11153405 GCF_964188355.1 Buteo buteo | reverse complement strand
TAATTTATGACTCATGAATTTACTTGTTATTACCTGACAATATTTTTCTGTCATTTCCTCCCCTCTCCCTACTATGTGGTTTTCTGTGAATGGTTTGTGGCAGATAATGAAGCCACAGTGTTTGAAATCAGACTCATTCTGGCCAAAGCTGCATGGAATTTTTCTTCTTTCTAACTGAATGAACATGTGACAGTCAGTATGATGTGTACCTGAGAGAAAAGTTCATTGAAGATGTCACCAGGTAAGCAAGGACTATAGAACAAGTAGAAGCTTAGAGATGATAAGGAGGATCTGGGAGACTTTTAGCAATTTAAACCTTTTTCTTTTCTTAGTCTAAGCTGTGTTGAGGAAGAAAAATAGCCTAATATGAAAGTTTCTGGCTCAAAGCCTTTGGTAGAATTTTAGCATAATTTTTCATCACATTCAGCCAAGTAATTGTACATGAACATAATAAAAATAGAAGGCATAATTCTCGTTCTGATTCTGTTGATTAGGAAGATTTTTGTCACTGATTTCAATGAAATCAGACTTTTACATGAGGTCTTTAAAACTTTCCACATGCAATCAAGGGGGCACACATGCAGCACTCATAAGAGGTAAAAATGTCCTATGGGTTTGAATTCCTTTTGCGGGTGTGTGCCATTAAGTGTGTTGAGTCTTGCAAAAGTAAATGATTTCTGCACACAGTTTTGTGTAGGTAGCAATGGATTCTGAAAGACTATCTGAAACTGTGGTTTATAAAGTTAAGATTGTGGAGCACTGAACAGAGCTGGTTTTGACACTTCCAATGAAACAGACAAACTTTCATAAATTTGTGGAACGGAGTGAAAAGAATGATGTTAGCAGCTGAAAGGTAATTAAGCCTAAAGAGCAAAAGATGTAAAATGCAGTTATTGTGTCAAGTTCCCAAAGCTGCACACAACTGGGATGTGTGTGCAGTTGCCTAAACTGCAAACATCAAAAGAAATAATTGGCCTTGTGATTACAATGGCAAGTGTCTGAGAAAGACACTTACGCTTCTGTTTAGATTGAAGAATACTGAAAAGCTCTCTCAGAAATTACTTCTATGTATTTAAACAAGATGACATAGATTTGGTGGCTTAAAAATATCTGAAAAGGAAAGAAACAGAAAAGTTCATTTTGGGGGGAAGTTACTGTTAGTAGAAAGTTTATTCATGCTGGAATAAACATCCTTCTTCCTTCTAGATAGTATCTTCCTAAATCAGATAGCTTTCAGGGGTGTATTAGGGGAGAACACTTGAGATCAAAAAAGGCACCTCTTTTCATATTTGATGATACCTCTTTACAAAGTGCTGAGGAACTCATTGCCTTAGAGCAGTGGGTTCTAAAATGTAGGTGGATTCAAAGATCAATCTGACAAACTCTGGGTAGAAGAGTCCATTGTCATTAGCTCTGCTTCAGGATGTTCCTGAGCCACAAATAACTGGGGATGGTGAGACTACTCTGGGAAAATATCTGTTCTTTTCTTATAAACAAAAATAAATTGTTTCTCTCCTTATACTCTTCACTATGTGCTTGATACTGGGCTAGATGGAACTTCAGTCTGACTCCACACAGCTCTTCCCATGGTACATTTGTATGTGCTCTGTATGGTTCTCCTTTCTTCTTAGATGGAAAAGATGGATTGTTTTAGATTTTGGTGTATCTGTGGGATGTTCATGATATATCTGAAGTAAGATATCTTCCATGGGTTTTCCAGAAGATTTGTTTGAGTTTGATAGGAATTCCTACAGAAAAAAATTTTGGGGGACTTGAGTGGCATGGTTTTATTCAGCAGATAATGACAACTACCTTAGTTCAAAATCATGATTGCAAACTATTTATCTGGTGTAAATGGATAGAAGGGTCTTACTTTCTATTGACCTATGCAAAAGCTAGTGTTTACCACTACCTAGTATTTCCCTGTTCTATATGAATAGAGAAGAGCTGTAGATCTTCTTGGGTAATAGGCTGCCAGTGGGGGGAGACCACTGGATGGGATGGGAGTTTCAGCAATTTGTTCTCCTATTACAAAAGTCCTGAATAATGCATGATTGTCTCTGCTTGCACCAAGCTTCAGATTGCTGGAAGTAACAATAAAGTGTTTGTACTTTATTAAAAATTGCCTTTCATTTAAATTTGAGAACAAGTTGAATCAAGAATTTTCTTCAGCAAAAGACCAGGAGTCATCAGTTTTCACCCCTTCTCTTTTTAAAAGAAGTCCCCATTGTATTTCTCCCGCAACCCTCAAAGTTTTTATCTGATCTCTAGTTCTGCCAATAGCAGATACCTCTGTAAAGACCAGCCATGTAATCATAAAATACTAGTCTGTGCTTTATAACACAGGGATAAGCATTGTTCTCTATAAGATAGAGAAAATTAGATTCATCATGGGCAGGTGTAAGCATCAAGGATCATAGAAGTTCTTGTGCTTTGACACTACAGATTGTCTTTTTCTGAACTATTCGCTCTAATGTTCATTCCCCTTCTAGCTGGTGAAGAGGAACAGGCACTTTTAATGCATGATTAAGCTACTATTTTAGATAACTCTTCAGGAAAAGTTCAGCAGCACATTTTTTGCTTTGACTGTAGGAGAAGCTGGGGGTCACTAGCTCCCATATAGATGCTTTAGTGTGGTCAGATGAATCCTACCTTGAGAAACTAGTTCCCCCCCTCAAAAAATATTTCTGTCTTCCTTTCCACCTGTGACCCAACAAGCAGAGCTGCCTGAATGCATTGGGAAAGTCAGGCGGCTTTATGAAGTAGCCAAATGCAATGATCCAAAAGCTTTGTCTTTTCACCATTCCAAAACAAAGCCATGGCAGTAAAGGAGCAACCATGTCCTTATAATGATGAGCATTACACCCATGTTGGCAGTGGTAATTCCAACATTTTTTTTTTTTTCTACCAAAACCTGCAGCAGTAGCTGGGAAAATTTGCTCAGATATTTAAGTCAATGGTAGCTGTGTCTTTCCTGATGAGGCAAGTGATACTTTTTAATTAACAGTTGTATGTGTTCTTTTTCATACTTTTCCCCTAGTAATTATGATTCATTTTTTGAACAAAATTTGTATTTTCAGATAATCAAACTATGCTGTTATCATGTGATTGCAGTACTGTATATGCACAGAAAAATACAGTAATTATTAGAAGTCTCCCTTTCAGGGTGAATAGAAAGATTAATATGGATAGGAAACCCATTAATTTGTTAATTTAAATAAACCCTCCCCATAGCCTCCTGATTAATTTACTCCATAATGCTCTGGACCTCCTGGAGTCAGAAATAAAGGATCAGTGGGTACTGGGTGTACAAGAGACTTCCATGCCTTTGTTTTTAGTTTTTCACAAAATCCATCTATTGAAATGTATTGTCCATCGAATATAAAAGTCTATTCAGGACAAGCAGTGCTCCAGCAGTGCCAGGGTCCCTCTTCCATGCCCACCAGGCCAGAGCTCACTGTGCAGGACACCTAGAAGCTACTGGACATTTCCAAATTCTGCTGTACACATTTACGGCTACCCATGCTGATAAATAAGGAGAAATGAAATTGCCTCTGGATAAACACCTATTTTGTGGAAGCTGGAAAGAATAGACTTAATTAGTGTTGTGGGCTTAAAGGACCCATTGTTCTACCTGGAACAAAGGCTCTTTGAACATCATTCCCCATAGCAACCATGGCACTCTCAACTCCACAGCACCCTCTGAAAGGTCCCAGGGTGCACTCCTGTTTTTTCCTGATCCTTTTTAACACTAATCCTGCCAGCCGCACGGCAAAGGGCAGGTTCAATATCGTTTTCAAAATAGACCATTGCTACTCTAAAATTAACTAGTGAAGCTGCCTCTGCCAAGTGAAGGTAAGGAGATGAAAGACTGAGGGGAGCAAGATGAGATGGAGTTGCAGCTTTGATCTTCTTTATGCACTCACATCAATTGCATTGGGACTGAGAGCACCACAATAACTGCACCGACATATCCTGCTTGCCTACTGCAACGTGCCAGGATACTTTATGGAGTCTGCCTTTTCTGAGAGTAGGTCTGCCAAAGCAGTCCCTGACTGTTTGGATCACAGCAATACATGAGAAGAGAAACAACGACACTGACATTCCTGTCTCCATCTGTGAGAAGACACACACTGCTGAGACACCCTCAGTACCGTGTACGACCACAGGAAAACCCACGTTCCTCTACAGCGTGAAAGAAAGTAGATGGTGCTGTTGCCTGCAGTGCATTTATTCCTCTGCAATGCTTCCCACCAGCCCATGAAGATTAGGGGCCTTTGCTCTATAGCATTAAAAACTAGGTATTTACCCCACCACACTACGTGCTGCTCATCAATTCCATTTACTATAGGAAGATGGTTCTATCATAACTTTTGACAAGAAGTGACTTTTCAGAGGCAGAGTGAATAATAATTTGTGCATTTGTGCTTTCAAAACTCCTCACCTAGTTCTTATTCAGCTGGCTTCCACTGTGTCCTCCTAAGCAGCTGCTATGTTCTCCATCTGGGTTCCTTTGTTACCACTCCTTGCTGCTGCTGCACTTGGCTTTGCTGCTTCTCTGTGAAGTTCCCTGACTCCTCTGGAGTTTGTTGCACCTTCCAGCTGTTACTGTGATCTCTGGTTGTCCTGCAATAGGTGCTGTTAGGGCTGCTTGCTTCACCTGGAGGGATTTTCTCCAAAGAATATTTGTGTGCCTCAGGAAACAGCATAATTCAGTAGAGCAGGTAGTAATTTTTCTAGGCATTAATATTAATCCAGGCCTTGGCAGCCTGTCAACAAACTGTGCTGCCTGGAAGCATTTTCTCACTGAGGTGATGTACACCTAAATGACTGACCATTCTTGGTTATTAATGAAATATTTCATTTTAGGTCAAATGAAAATTGAAAAGTTTTAAATGATTCAAGCCCCATTTTTTTTTCTCTTCAGTGTCACGATTAAATAGAAAAATTAATTATTTGCACAGCCCTACTGAAGATGAAATTTTTTACTTTCCCTCCATTATCACCTAACACAAGCAACATTCAGTCACAATTCTAGACTTAGCTGTGGTACCATTTGTGCACAGCTGGGACAAAAATCACCTTCGTAATTCTAAATCTCTGCAAGTTACAAGGGAAGGTTGGAAGGCAATAACCAAAAGCCCAAACAAGAATGAGCACTGAGAACCAAAGTGCTGGGTTTTTTACTACTATACAAAGACGTTGTTTTGTAACTAACACATAATGAAGTATATTTTTCCCCCACAAGATACCATAGAAATGACTGCAGGTATTCAACTGAAACATGCAAAGGGTTGGTAATGTGAGGCATAGAAAATGAGAAGATGAATGTAGAGTTCAATTCACAACCATTGCAGAGCAGTAAAAGGAGGAGCCAAAAAGGACAACAAAGAGCACTTATCTGGAGGATGCGTATTAGGACTTCCTCTTATCCGTATGCTTGGAAAAAAAATATATAAAATTGCAGATACAACTTTATAGCTGCAGCTCTTCTGTAAGATGATAAACACAAAGTAATAACTTCTTTGGAAAGAACATAATGTTTGTCCACTTTAAATACTCCAAAGTCTGAATTCTGAAGTCCTTTGCATAGATGAAGCTGAATTACATATTCACTTGAGACTGCAGAAATAAAATTCATTTTTTAAACTTGTTTATGCATTTGTCAGTACTTAGTTTTTATTGTTGTGTTTGCAGGAATGGGCCTGAAGTCAATTTCCACCGTCAGTTTTGCATTTCACACAGCAACAATGAAGGAAAAAAAATGCTTCTGAGTTAGGAAAGTATGGTTATAGGAACAAAGAAATGGGCATAGAGAATCCAAGGCAAGAAAACACCTGAAATTATTTTTACAGCACTTTTGTTAAAACGGACTATAATTCCCAAAGAGAATTTTCCTTGAAAGAGCAGAATATAATAACTTCTTTTTCTTCTCTAAATAAGATATGTGACATATGCCATAGCATTGTATGAACAAGAGAAGACTCCAGTGAACATTGTGCGGTAACATCCAGGTGTCCTTCAGAAATTTCACTAGACAAACATGGAATATGCAGGGTGGTCTTCTTCAGAGCGTGCTTTGTGAACGTACGCTGTGAGGATATGATACAAATCGGGCAGTAACTGAAACAGGAGTTCATGTAAAACAGAAATCATGAAGGCGGACTTGTGTACTCTAGTATGGACGGGTCAACTCCTAAATTAAAACAGGACCAGGTATGCTCAGTCTGTGATGACTTAACATTTGACTGAGTCAATTAACACTGAGCTATTCTTGACTCCTACTCGCACTGGAGTCCCCATCATCACCAGAGCCTCCTTTGCAGAGCTGCTGCTTGACCAGTGCTCCTACACCCTTCAGCCCAGGTGCAGTACTTTGGAATTGACCCTAATGCATTTCACACCATTTTTTAGTCTTTTTTTTTTTTTTAAGTAATGCGGAGAAATTAAACTAACCTTAATATAAGAAGCTATTTTTAAAAGGACTTACAATTTTTAAACCACTTTTGTCACTTCTGAGCTCTTTGTCTTGGCAATACTGTAAAGTGGAATTTTCTCATGAGAAATTCTACCTCTGTCAAACATATTTGATGAAATTTTTTTTTAAAATGAACTTAAAATCAGTGGTGATTAGTGTTCTGAGCAGAAAATTATAAATTTTAGCGATGAAAAATTCCTACTGTGTTTTCTAATTCATTTTTGTGTCACGGTAGCATTGTTCATTATTTCAGATCTGCTACAGTGCCTTATATCTTCCTTTAAATATGCCAACTACTAAAGCTTCCACTGCTTCTAATTAGGGTTTTTTTCACTGCCTTACATGATAGGTGTCACTGAGGAAACAGGAACTCTTTCCTTGAACAGACTATTTAGAGAAATTCTCAAAAAAATCCTGCTTAGAAGAAAGAGCCTGGGATACCAACAGTTTGGGAAAGAGTGAAATAGGCAAAGTCATAATGTAGGCATGTCCAAACTCAAGGAGATCAACCCACTGTAAACATAGCCTTCTCTCACGGAAGATGCATCTTAATCAGTTAATGCCATGTGAGTCTCAAAGCACACATGGATCTTCTTTCTCTGCAGTGTCCTTCTGATCTTTTCTTGTGCGATGACTGATGACTAAAGAAGAATATGACACAATAGGTCCAGAGACTACATCTTCCAGGACAATTATTTTTAGGTGCTGAGGAAAGGCATCCAGGACTCTGCAGGCAACTGTGTTTCTATTTATAATCAGCATCCCTTTCTTCAGCCAAGCATTCCAGTTTAAAAACCAAGTGATGCTTGATGCTACACAAAGTTTTCCTCACAGGATCATTAAAACCTTAAAAGTCTGCAGAATTTGTGTTTAGACAAATGATCTAGTTAATTCCCTTCTCCAGACAAAATTAGATTAGACCAGTTCTAAAATATCATCTAGCTACAGCAACAGGATGTTAATCCTTTATAAGTAATTGTGTATTGTGTGTACATTTTACACCCTTGCCTTTTGTTTCTCATAAAATTCCTCCGTACACCAGTGGCTAAAGGGAAGGCATAACAGGGCTGCTTTTATCTCCATTCTTATGGGAATTCCCACTGAGAACCCTTTGCTGTTTGTGCTGGAAACCTCCCCTATATTTCACTGAGCCAGCAGCAGGAAAATAGCAAGGGCAGCATCTGATACAATATGTTCATTAATTTTAAAATGCACTGTTGGCAGAAGCTGTTTTTGAGATGTAGCAGACGATTGTATTATCCTCTGCTTTCTACATTCTTTCAAAGCTAAAGAAGCTTTTATTTTGATGCTCTACTTGGTAAACTGCTTTGGAGTCGATCAGCTTCCTCCGGAGTCTGTCAAGCCCTCCTACCCTTTCATTAATTTTTGTGTTTGTGTCCTCTTGAAGATGGAATTTCACATATTCCTGAACAAGAAATAAAAGGTTACTGTTTAACCCTCTGGACCTCTGTAGAACTAATTTACTTTGCTTGCTGCTTTTCCCTTCCCTTACTCCCCTCATTTATAATTACATTAATTACATGTATATAAAAATATGCTGTCTCTGACATTAATTACTTGGCAGTGAAGATTAATGAACTTTGTAAAATGTAAAATGCACATTCATAAATGGCTAACAACCTGCATGGGTCACCAGTAGAGTGCGAACTCAAGTAATGACCACAGAAAAGTTTCCTGTTAGTAGCCAAGAGAAAAAAAAAACCATCAAAACAGTAAAAAAAGACCACTCCCAAGAAAAATAAGCAGCAGCTTGTTATACAAAATGCTATGCAAAATGTCTTTGTAGATGAAACTTTTATACTCTGTAGTCATTTTCCGCTAGAACAGGTAGCCTGTAATGTTTTTTTTTACCCTAATGATGCTTAATTTTGTTAAAATTTTGCTCAGGTTTCTCTCTAAGCCTTCAGTCCTTTTCTTCATATTTCCATTTCTGTACAAAGGAGAAAATCTACTACTGAGCTGAACAATGATAGCATTGTTCTTGCAAATCTGTCAGGGCTTTCACAATTGTTTGACCAGACATACCTTTTCTGAGACAGAAGACATTAACACTGCTATCTCTGACTGCTTATTATTAAGACCGGAGCTGCACTGCAAATAGGTGCAATATTAGGAAAGTTGCAAAAAAGTGCTTCAAACATTAGTGTGACCAAGACTGTAATTTCTCCAAATTTACCCTCTGCAAGCTACATCGTCCCTGGTGCGAGGAAGTCTTCTGGCAGGCAGCCCAAGAAAACTCTACAGGCGCCACTTTCCTGCATCTGCTTCTCACATGCCATTGGGGTGCAGAGGAGAAGGTTGGAGGAGCACAAAGAAGAAGAAAGTTCAATTCTTCAGGTGACTGTGGACCCATGGAGAACATTTTGCAAACACTGGTACGTTCCAGAAACTGCACAAGGGATTACAGCTCCCTGGAAATGCGACTGCATTGGGACATGCTGGATGTCCTGGCACTGCAAGCCTGTAGAAGATTAAATCACACAGCATAGTCTAACACAGGCTGTAGATGAATTAGCTAGTGCTTTTAGTCAGTACTGGAGTAAATAGAAAACGTGTCTGAAAGTGGTTACCACCACTGGACTTCTATAGTTACAGTGAAATAGT
The DNA here is from genome assembly GCF_964188355.1 of Buteo buteo. Classification (NCBI taxonomy): domain Eukaryota; kingdom Metazoa; phylum Chordata; class Aves; order Accipitriformes; family Accipitridae; genus Buteo; species Buteo buteo. The sequence continues at coordinate 11,144,302 of NC_134195.1, read as the reverse complement.
ACAGGAACAGGATCAACAAAATTTATTATTTTTACAATATCCTATTCTTTCCTCCTCAAAAATATTGTGTGTGTGTGACTAAGTTTATGCATGGGGGAAAATCCCATTAGAGTGAACCACAGCCCCAGTAGCGAATGAAGTCAGGCTTTAGAGATACTAGCAAGATAGGAAGTCTCCCCAAAGGAAAAAAAAAAATCCTAGTATGCCATGACTGTCAGGTTACATATAGGTAGAAAAAATTGTGGCATTCCTGTCTCAAATTCCAGCTTGACATATATACATGACTTACGTAACATATATGTGTGTACGAAGCCATTTCAGCCACTGGTTTCAATTATGGTCGCAGTCTCTGTATAGTTAATTTAATCTGAAGTTCTGTAGGTACTGCCTTCTGGAATATGAAGTCAATACAATTATCCCCATCTAACAATTTGAGCATATACTGAAAAGTTCTGCAGGGTCAAGGCACTTTAAAGCAAAATCTGAGATGTATTTGAAATTCTCTGTAACTGTATTTTGAGACAAAATTTATTTTGCAGAAATAGATTACATATGTTAATAAAGGTCTTCTCTTAAATTATATCATGTAGTAAAATTAAATTCAGTTTTGATGACTATTATGTCATCAAAAGAAAAATGTAAGATGGCCTAGAATTCAGTCACTTTGTGATTACTAGAGTCCTCTGTCAGCTGCTTTTAAAACGCATTTTAGTATTTACTGTTGTATGTAGCTACTTCACAGTCTTTATTTGTTTCGTCACAACAATCCCATGTATTAGGGAAGTTCCATTACTCTGATTTTGTAGCTTTGGTACCAAGGAAAAGAAAAGTCACAAGCAAATTGGTGGCAAAGCTGGGAAGTGAATCTTGACTTTGGAATCTCAGACAGACGACCTCACAATAAAACTGTCTTTTTCTCCCTATAATCATGTGGAGGCACGTACAGGGGATTTTCTCTAAGTGCATGGACATGTACATTGACTTCCACAGGCTTGTGTTTTATGCTTGCAGCTGGCTGTGGGCATAAGTCTTTCCAGGACTAAAGCCTTAATACTCAGTGGACTCCATTCAAGCACTAGCTCACTGCATCACTACTCTCCTTAAGGGTCCCGTGAAAGACTTTGCTGCCTGTATCTTCCTGTGTAAGTACATTGTAGTTAATTATTTATATTTCTGCAGTTCTTTCTCCTTTTGGATGACTCATTCTGTAATTGATAGACATTTTTTCAGATAAAGTGTTCAGGAAATTTATGCTTGAACTTAAACAGGTTGAATTGTATGGCTTGATTTAGCTATACAGATCAAGTGCACCAGTGTGATCACTGAAAGTGCAAATGAGTCATTACTTATATCCCATTGCTCGTCATTAATTCCAACTGGTTCTCTGTTGTAGGAAGGAAAAAAGGCCTTTGAATCAGCTTGTACACAAATGAAACTCCCAACAACACAGATGTTGTAGCAAGGGTTAACATTAATTATGCATGGAAGGGTTTGCAAGATCAGGTCTAAGATCTTTCCTAAGAGCATAAACCTACTTTTCCTTAATGGGTAGAGGCGTATTTAGTCCAAGCTTTCTAAAATGTTGAGTACCTCAATTTGTGAAAGCCAATTTAAACTACTTCAAAGGAACTCCATTTTAGATAGAGTGTGCAAGGAACAGCTTTTTGAATATATAAATCAGAGTCAGTTTAGTTGTTTCACACTGGACACCTAGAAATCTCTTGAATCTTTTAAAAATTTATAGATGCGTTCTTTTATTTTTCCAATATTTAAGAAGAAAAGGAAAATTACATACAATCTGGGAGAACAAAACACAGCGTACAAGCTTTTTGCTGTATTTTTGTTTCTTCCCTGGATTAAGAATGCTTATAGAGGTAAAGAATTTTCCCAAATGGAACAAAAATCTCCATGTAGTCTATTTAAAAATGGCATTTTCAGAAAGAAAATTGTTGCTTTGACAGAGCTTCATTCTCCCAGTGCTTCAGTTATGGCTATCTGGCAAACAACATACTAAACATATTCGTAAGCAAACTATAAGTGTATGAAAAGAACCGACTATATGAAAGACATTGCAATAAATGCAGCCATTGCCCTTACAGGTTAACTCAACTCATATAAAATTCAAATCCTACAGCCTAGAAACATGAAATATGATAATTGCTCCAGGTGATGATTTCTCTGATCACACTGAAGCAGAGAAAACAGTGTAGGAAACGAACTCCTGCAACTATATTTCAAGTGTAACTTTAGTCATTGTAGAATAAGAATATTAACAATGTAAAATGAAACCACTTCAGAAGATAACCTCTTTTTATTTGTTGTCTTGCACTGAAGAGTTATTCCTTAAATGTGTGTCAGCTAAAAAGAAAAAACCCAAACATTTGCTGCTTCATAGATTCTAGAAGGGCTTGATTTTTGACTCAAGTCCAATACATTCTTCCATCAACAGTAACTTTAGGTAGAAAAAGCCATATTCTTAACCTCTGGACTGTTGACACAGTCTAGTCACCCTTGAGCTGAACTGAGTTTTATGTCATCCCAGATATGTTTTCTTAATAAAGAATAATAATGTACTTAAGAGGTAATGAGAACTACAGAATACATTTTTGGAATAGCCTGTTTGGGTGTTTCCCCTCAGAGGATTTTGTGTTCTATGATTTTATATCTGGATATTTAATAATTGCCCCATGTGAAATAAAAATGGGCAAAGTGACTCGAAATTCATGGCAGTACAGAAGGCCAGCAGAGGGTACTATGATACTGAGATTTTTTTCCGAATTTAAAGCCACAGGAGATTCCCAGGTCACCTATTCTGACCTGTAGTATATCACAGGAGAAGCACCATTTACAGATTGGCCTTCCAGTCACCATTATTTGAATGGTGTGGGTAATTCACATGTATAAGGAGTGTTTATGTGTACCCTTGCAGACTCCATGAGGATTCAGTTGGCAGGTGCTTTTCCCCAGGTCAGTCCAGCACCTGCCTGAGCAGGTCTGTCTCAGCAGTGCATATTATGTATGTAGTGCTGGTACAGATGGAAGGGGGACGAGGCTGGCAAGACACTGTGCAGCTGGAAGATGTTTCTTAGGTCCTTTCAAATGACTGATCCCCTTGGTGAGAAATCTCAGACCCCTCAGACTCTGTTTTCCTGTATCCACTGTGATGTAACTCAAGACTTAAAATAAATTATGTGTACGTACTAGTACTGTAAAAAAAAAAAGAGTGATGGGAAGGAAATTTCTGAGATCAAAATAAGCCTGAAGCTTATCTGGTATATCCACTATACCCTGCCCCAATGCACTATTAATTAAGCAATGAAGAGGGTGAAAATTATATGCTTTGATCAACATTTTTTCAGTTACTTTCACTCTTATTGTAATTATTCAAAATAATTAAATAGCTGTATAAGGCCACAGAACTGTGTCTTCATGCTCAAATGAACAAACAGAAGCAACAATTGTATAACTTGGCAACTATTGTGTGGCAATGATGAACGTGGAAACAAAGATGCAAGAAACAGGCATCAAAATGGAAGCTCTCTTTCTGTCTGTTTGCCTTTTCATTTAAAAGAGGTTAATTCGGGGGCATGGCATCAACAAAAGTTAACTGGATTATCATGAATAGGAACAATATTGCTTCCATTCATTTACGTAAGTGCTGCACCTTTGCTGTTCATGCAATGTGAAGAATATTAGGAGCCCATCCTTGCAGCGTGGGATTCCAGGAGCCTGTGGGTTTTGCTGTGTAAAAATGCATGAGGTTGGTTGCCTGTGCTAGGTTACCCATGCAGCTAAGGCAGAGCGATCGGTAATGAGGAGCTCCTGCACTACTTCAAAGGACACCACTTCGTCTCTACACACAGTGGGAAGACCTACAGATCAATGTAGCCTGAGCTGACACTCTCTGAGCTATCTAGGAAGGCGCCAGATCCAATCTAGACGCTGTGTACAGTTTTTAGCCTGAGCCAATCAGTCCTGCTGATATGGATCCTGCATAACACCATATGACTTCTGTGTCAGAGATAATTTGTGTCTGGCCAGCTTGGGGAAGACATAGGCAGAGAAGCATGTGTCTGTCTACACCATCCGCATGTACATATATATCCATCCCTGCATAAATATGCAAAAGCATTACAGGGGCTTTGCCCTGTTACAGTAAAATGTACCCTTAGAGAGCACAGTTGAATGGGAAGGATGTACTGAGTACACCTAACTCTACAGAAGTCTCCCCAGGGCCAGGTGTCTCTTACTTGTTTTCACTAATGCTTTTGGAAAGCATCTGACAACTAAGGAGTGTGTACAGGCTGGACTCCACTTCCTTATAACACTTGTTATCCCCTTTTTACCATCATAGACCTCTTCATTCATTATCTTCATTCATGCCTTGCATATAGCTTTGGACCTCATTAATCCTGCAGACATGTTGTCCATAAAATGACAAAACAAAACCACTCTCAAGTACAGATTAAGTTTAAAAAATCTGCCTGCTGTGTAGCCTTAAAGGCAAATTTGAAATCACTGCAGAGAGGAACAGCGTCCTGTGTTCTCACCAGTGATACTCCAAAAATGCTCTTTGCTCTCCTCATGGGTGCACTCAGGAGTCCTGAGTCCTGTGGCGACCTGCCTCTTGTTTTGGCTGCAAGGGAAGACTTTCTGGATGAATTTTGCAATAGTTAAAGAGCAGTTCTTCATGCACAATTTTTTACTTTCACATGTTTTAAGGCTTTAATAATGTCTTTTACAGTTTCAGTTCCTACATGCAAATGTTCATCCAGCTTTTGATTTTTGTCTGGAATTCAAACCACATTTTAGAACTTTGGACGGGATTCCTCCCACTGAGATTTAGAGGTGGGATTTGGTTGCCCAACCATAGGCATGTAGTGCAACTTGAGATGCCCCTGGATATCACAGGCATCCAGGCTGGCAAATAAGCCACAGAGCTGAACTCTTCTGGAGCAACAGTTCTAGAATGGCTGAGAGCATGTTAAATGCACTTGCTGACCATGTTAACTTGCCTGATGTCTGTAACATCCATCCTCCTACTGCTAGCATAAACCTCTGGAATATGTACTCTAGATAATTAAATGGAGCTGGGATTTGTGGTGGTGGGTTTTTTTAATTGGTTGGGTTTTTTTAGGTGCCTTAAATCACTGTGGTGGGTTGACCCTGGCTGAATGTCAGATACCCACCAAAGCCATTCTATCACTGCCCCCCCTCAGCTGGACAGGGAAGAGAAAATATAACAAAGGGCTCATAGGTCGACATAAAGACGGAAGAAATCACTCACCAATTACCATCACAGGCAAAACAGACTCAACTTGGGGAAAATTACCTCAATTTATTGCCAATCAACCAGAGTAGGGTAATGAGAAATAAAACCAAATCTCTAAACACCTTCCCTCCACTCCTCCCTTCTTCCTGGGCACAACTTCATTCCCAGATTCTCTACCTATCTCCCCAGCAGTGCAGGAGGATGGGGAATGGGGTTTGCCATCAGTTCATCACACATTGTCTCTGCTGCTTCATCCTGCTCAGGGGCAGGACTCATCACATTCTTCCCCTGCTCCAGCATGGGGTCCCTCCTATGGGAGACAGTCCTTCACAAACTTCTCCAACGTGGGGCCTTCCCATGGGCTGCAGTCCCTCAGGCACAGACTGCTCCAGCGTGGGTCCCCCACGGGGTCACAAGTCCTGCCAGAAAACCTGCTCCAGCGTGGGCTCCTCTCTCCACAGATCCACAGGTCCTGCCAGGAGCCTGCTCCAGCGTGGGCTTCCCACAGGTTCACAGCCTCCTTCGGGCATCCTCCTGCTCCAGCGTGGGGTCCTCCCCGTGCTGCAGGTGGAGATCTGCTCCACCATGGACCTCCCTGGGCTGCAGGGACACAGCCTGCCTCACCAGGGTCTTCCCCACGGGCTGCAGGGGAATCTCTGCTCCGGTGCCTGGAGCATCTCCTCCCCCTCCTTCTTCACTGACCTGGGGGTCTGCAGGGCTGTTTCTCTTACATGTTCTCACTCCTCTTTCCGGCTGCCATTTCTGTCTGTCCCAGCAACTTTTTTGCCTTCTTAAATCTGTTATCCCAGAGGCACTACCACTATCACTGCTGGGCTTGGCCTTGGCCGGCAGTAGGTCCGTCTTAGAGCCGGCTGGTATTGGCTTTGTTGGACATAGGGGAAGCTTCCAGCAGCTTCTCACAGAAGCCTCCCCTGTAACCGCCCCCCACTACCAAAACCTTGCCACACAAACCGAATACAATCACTGACTGAACTGACTCGGTGGTTAGTTGTTAGTTCCAAGGTGAGACCTATGCCTGGGTGAGCGGTAATATGTCACTGCCCATTTCAGAAGTCACATACACTTTTTTGTAATGGCATTGCTCCCTTGTACCTATCATTTGTGTACCTATGTGTTGTTTTATCCCATAGGTAATCTCAGTGCAGTTTTTGGTTGCGTGCACAGTGCGTTGGAGAACTGTGCTTTTGTCTAGTGATAAAAGGAAAACCAACAAAAATATTCAGTTAATGCTATGCAGCAGTAGCCACATCAGCTACTTTGTATATATGGATCAAAATCATAACAAGGGTATCACCACACAGCAGTTTAGTCCACAACCTGGAAGTGGTCCAAGGGAGAAACCTGACTAAATCGTTGGTTCTTCACTGACCACAAGCACAGGAAGAAAGTATCTCTTTCCTCACCCCCTCCCTCCTCACCTGCCAAACAAAAGCAACTTCCTCAAAATATGAATAGATGAACATAAGATAAAGGGGCAAAATACAAAACATAAGCAAAGAATGGCAAGAAAGATTTTTAGAAAGTGAATTAGCTGAGGAGAAAAAAAGCAAGGAAAGCATCAGACTACCAGTCAATAGAAATGGAAAGCTATTAGCAGATAACAGTAGGAAGGTCAGAGTTTTCATTGTCTTTGGTGACAGTCTTCACTGAAAAGGTTGATTTTAGTCAGGTGGCTAGCTTAAAAAACACAAGTTAAAGAACACAAAAATTTACCCTACCTCATCTGAGTGGCTGAAGGACTTTCAAAACTGCAGGTAGTTCCTTTTGAAAATCTGAGGAAGCTGGAGATGCGTTAAGCTTCCAGAAGACTGGAAAAAGACAATAAAAATGCCTGTCTTTTCAAAAACGGACACCCCCCCTCCCCCCACCCCAAGCCAAGGAATTATGAGCTTAGATACTTTCAACTTCTAGAAAGAAATTGGAAATATAATGAAGCAAACTTTGTGTAAACACCCAGAAGATAAGAGAAAGAAAACTTTCAGCAAATACCTTTTGTCCAATGTGTATCAAACCAATCTAACGCAACCCAGTAGCAAGTTCTATGTTACAAAGGCTCTTATATCTATCTCATTTAATATTTTTGAAAGCAAACTGGAAAATATACAACTCTTAGGTGGATGGACTGATGTTGGAAAACTTCTTGGAGAATAGTTATTGAATGTTCATTGCCAGGTGGGAAGGATGTATTGAAGGGAACTCCACAGGAACCTCCTCTGGGCCATGTTCTTCACTATCACCCTGAGTGGCTTGGGTGAGGGACTGCACCGACCGGGAAGGGTGATGGGAGCACAGGATCCTAACTCCAGCTACTCAACGCCCATCGAATAAATGGTGCAACTCGAACAAGGCACATTTCCTTAAGAGAAAGAACCAAGTGTGACCTGCAGGCAGGAGCTGTAGGTTGCACAAATACAGGGTAGATAACAAGTGGCCGGACAGCAGCTCTGTGAATGGCACAGAGGATACAGTGGCACACAAGGCAAGCACGAAACAGTAAAGTTGTACCACTGTGATAAAAGGTGTGCCCTTGGATGTATAAACAGGGCTATTATGTGCGAGGGACATGAAATTATTCTTCCTATTTGATCCTGGTAATACGTGAGCAGAACTGTGAGCAGTGTTTATTACCTAATTTCAATAAAATATGCATAGCTGGCGAGAAGTGCATGGCAAGCATGATTTAGAAAATACTGTGAATAAGGAAAAGCTAAAGGAAGGCTTGGAGTTCTTTGGTTTAGAAAAGAAATAACTTAAGGCAGACATGAGATCACATTTCAAAAAAATGAGCTATAAAGACAAAGGGAATAAGGTCTTCCCTGTATTTTCTGTGAAAAGGACAAAAAGTCATAAGTCTTTAAACATCTGTCAGGACTGGCGTAAGTATAGCTGAACCTGCCTTGGGGATGGACAGGGAACGGGTGATCTAAGTGCTTTCCAGTCCCATGGTTTGTGAACTATGGTTCTGTATCTATATCTATATTAAGTAAGGCCAAGATTTTAATTTATTGTTGGTGGTGCAATTTTTAAGTATTTCTACTTAAAAGCAGGATTTTCAACATAAATAATTGGCAGCATGCATGCCTTTTTTTTTTTTTTTTGAGCTGACTTAGACAGTAAGTATATAAATTGAGTAAGTCATCATTCCCTCATCTGATCTCAGCTGGACATGACCAGAATCAATGCAAGAACCTGAGTCAGATCTTTAGAAAGGCTTCAGTTATTTTAGACTGATTTCATTTTGAGGTGTTACACTCACACTGTGATTAATGGCTCTAGTCATGGCAGAGTTTTTCAGTAGAGCTGTCACAGACAGTCCATTTTTAAAGAGAGCCTTTGGGCTTTATTCTAGAGAACAAACAGGCAGTGCTGACCCAGCAAGAAATAAATTAGTTATAACTGTTAAAATTTTCACACATATTTGCCCACCAAAACTTCCCACTGAAAGAGAAGAGTGTTACCAGCCATTTTGGGTGTTTGTGCCTGCATTCTTCCCCTCGCACACCACATCATGCCTTGTTGATGGAGTCCCAGCTTGAGTGCTCAAAATCTCTGTGTCATCTGAGTCAACATGGGAACTTGAATCCACAGTGCTCATATGTTTGGGTACTGAATATTAGGAATTAGTTTTTTTCAAGGGTCTCCTGCTGGAGCATCACGTGTGGCATCAGGAATTCAACTTTCACTTGGACAGGAAGAGAGATGGGCATCTGTAATCCCACTGCTCTGTTCACTCACAGGGATGTTAAAGTCTCTCCACCAAATCAAAGAGAAAGATTTTGAACTGAGTTATATCTGTCTACTAATCTATCTAGATATATGTTTATTTTGCCTCTCTGCCATTTGTTTACATGGCTATGGTCCTTCTGTCTGTGGGTGCAATATCCCTGAATGAGACATGCTCTGGCCATTCCCACAGAAAGTTCATCCCTGTGACAGCACAGGCAGAGGAAGGCTTAATAATTTTTGAAAATTTCAGGAGCTGTGACTGTGCTTGATGTTCAAAAAACTTGCATATTAAACTGTTGGCCAGTGTCTGCCTTCTGGCAGCTCTGTACACACCACATAGCAGCAACTGAAGAATTTGCTGCATAGATAACTGTCAAGTGATGGTTTGAGATGATCAGCAATGCTTTAAACAGCTAATGGCTTGTTCTGCAGGTGAAGCAGGGGATTTGAATCCTCAGGCATTCCTGTTTTCTCACTGAAATCAGTCATACATCACCGAGGTGGGATACTCGGGACTCTGTATCTCTGCATAGAATCACAGAATGGTTTGGGTTGGTAGGGACCTCTAAACATCATCTAGATGGGCAGGGACATCTTTCATTAGATCAGGTTGCTTAAAAGCCCTGTCCAACCTGACCTTGAACACTTCCAATGATGGAACATCCACAACTTCTCTGGGCAACATGCTCCGGTGTCTCAGCAGCATCATTTTACAATGATATAAAAACTGTCTTCCTTATCTCCAATGTAAATCTACCCTCTTTCTGTTGCTCATGTCCAACTTTCCATCCACCAGTATCTCCAAGTCCTTCTCTGCAGGGCTGCTCTCAATCCCTTCATCCCTCAGCCTGTATTGATACTGGGGATTATCCTGGCCCAAGTGCAGGACCTTTCGCTTGGCCCTGTTGAGCTTCATGAGGTTTCCACCTCATGCATCCCCTGAAGGACTCAGGCTTCGTTTGTTCAGTAGCAGTGTTACTGATGGCTGCTCCACTGCTGCCTCTCCCTGGTATGCCAGCTAGTGGGAGGAGCAAAGGGCATTTGAGCAGCATGTGTGTTATTTCTTCACAGCTTCTAAACATTCAAGAAAGCCAAAGCTAGGAATGGGATTTAACCCATCTTTTCTTTCCATTTTGAGTTAGTGTAAGTGGGGTTTATCTGCTGAATTCTTGACTTCTGAAAATGTAACTAGTTGTCTAGACTCACTTTATTGAAAAAAGAGAGAAAAAAGTGTGTCTGAAAAGGGCAATTTTTCTTATTTATTTTAGATGCCTGTCCTGAGTTGCAGTGATTCTCTCTGTGAAGGTATCCACAGGTTAATATTGTGGGATGCCAGATGACTGACTTTGCCAGCTAAAATTCTTGAGTTGCACACATGGCACCTGCTCATTTACACCTTTTTGTCCTTTTTTAATCACAGCCTTCACCTTCAAAGTCTTGGTGTGACTTTTTTCCACCTTTTTTTTTTGTTGTTCTGGTGCTTTAATATGTTTCGTATTCTAAGGGTCTCCCAAGATCTGCATTATCCTGAAATATCAGTTGGGTAAGCGCTGCGTGATAGTAGAAGTAACATCCCAGATGAATCATATTTGACATACATTAAAATTATGCAGAAACATATAACTAAATTATGACTAATACAGGAATGACACACTGTCTGACAACTCAGGCAAACATAAGTGACTACCTATAAATGGAGATGCTAAAATCAGCTGAAAAGCAGTTAACTCTTTCAACCTGGAACAACACAACCTGTGCTTATTGATCTCTGTCTTTGTGCACGGAAGGAAAAGAATTGATCAGAGAGGTCTAAGCTCTTTTGTGAGTGCCCTGTACTTAACCGTTTTCAAGACAGCAAAATCCATCTTGGCCTTTTATATCAAATTGGATATAACACACGGTGGGTGTGACTGGTCTGGGGTAGATGCAGGAGAAACGTGAGCTCTCGGCCTGTGAGTACTGCAGGTACCTGCCTGCAGCACGGGCTCAGCTGCTCTGAGGTGCCCAGGGTCCCCCGGTCCCTGCCAAACAGGGAGACGTTATGGAGCTTTAATGTGGAGCTGTGGTGAGGCAGCACCGCAGCGTATACAGCTGGACAAATAAATTCTTACGGGCCCTGCGAGGAGCATGGCCGTGGTGCTAATTAGCCTCATCTGAGTTAATTAACAGACTAGTAAACTGAACTCAGTCAAGTGGTGCTTTTGCCTCCAGTCCTGGAAGAAGCTCATTCGGAGCCCGCTCTGGGCTCTTCGCGCAGAGCACTCTTACACCTTCCAAAAACACCCTTCAAAAGGCAGCAACCTAGTGCCAGTCTCTAACTTCCTTCGATGCCTCCAGAGCAGTCTGGACGGCGGCAGCGCAGTCCTGCAGAGCCACGCGCTCACCGGCAGCGGTGCCACGAGGGCCAAGTGCATCGAGAGAGGTCAGGGAGCGTGGCAGGGCCAGCGAGAGCAGTCGGTACGGGCACAGCACCGGCACCGCGCGGTGACTGACGAGCTGCCTCCAGCAGCGGACTTGCATGCAGCAGGCATCACCGGAGACAAGAGCTGCAGCTTTGCTGTTCTCTCTTCTGCTGTCTGTTGATCTCGCTTGGCTCCAAAGGAAGTAGGTTTAGCAGCAGCAATGAGCTCTACTCTGTCTTGACTATTTTCCCCCCTGAAAGTAAGGAACTAGTTTTTCAAATACAGTCTAAAATATAGTCATGCAAGAGCTTATAAAACTTTTCACTGAAAAAGGAAAGGATTAAGGATATCATTAAAGTAAAAGCTTTCCTTAATACCTTATATCAACACAGTCTTAACCGTTTTCATTTTCTTCCTTTCCTGAATTATTAAAAGGACTTTTCAAGATTTTTAATGGTAGTCGTTGCTGTGAAACGAAGCAGACCAAAACCGCTGTTCAAAACCCTGCACCTTTTTTACCTGTTTGCTGCTGTATCTAGCTGTCACGTTAACTCTGTTGTGACTCTGGTCCCATCACTTCTGTTGGACACAAAGTACTCTAACAACATTTGCAAAACCTGGAGCTGAACCTGCAGCTCTCAAGCTGCTTTGCAGCCAAACACAACACTATTCACTGTAGCCGTGGACAGAACAGCACAAGGAAGAGGATGATTTTCCCAGTGTTATTCACCAGATCATTTACAGAAACAAAGACAGACTTTCAACATTCTCCTAGGCCAGCTCAGAGTCATTAAAAGGTGGTATTTGATGTGCTCTGGACTAAATTTTTTTGAGATGACTCTCTCAAGAGTTTCTGAGTTTCTGGGCAAAACATAAGGGATGACAACTCTGGGTCCAATTTTATGAAATCAGAGCATTCAAATAGGCATTTGAATTTTCAGTTTGACAAGTATCAGTCAGGTTACTTTAGTTATCACCAACCTTTGCAATGTAGTAGCCAAAGTACCACAATGGTGCATGTGACCTCTGAAATTTAGACTTGCTCTTTTTTTTTTTTACATAAGGTAAAGTATGAAGCTGCTTTGGCTGGTAATTTTCTTCTTTATTTTCTGAAAATCAATGTTCATACCACCTCTCAGGGGGCACATTTTCACAGGGCAAGGACAGATGATGTTTTTAATGGGTTCTGTGCAGCAAGTGTGGCAGAGCTTATTATTATTGTCTCACAGGGTGCATTGAAAAGTAACACTTAATAAAAAGGACCACAGGAAGCCAACATCAAGTGGTACCTTTTATTAAATACGAAGCATCTGTGGTTTACACAATTTGGGGAAAAAATGAAGCTCAGTTTTATCCTTTGTCTATTCCTTTAAATCCATCAGGGAAGAAATTACAAAGCTGCTTAGGGTCCTAAATACAGATAGACATTCAGATCCACCATGGGAACTTGAGCATTGCAGTGCAGCACATTGCAGCATCTAACTTTCAGGTGCCAGCCTTCCTAGAAGCAGTCATCCAGCTGGGGTATCCAGGATTCATATGTAAAACAGGGTATTGAGTGTGCCTGGGTAAAACAGCCCTGTTTGGGACTATAGGTACTTTCTGTAGGAGCTCCAGTGATTTTCTGTCAACTGGAATCCACAGTCCTGCTGGCATCTGATACATAAGCCAAGATTTTTTAAAATAAATAAATAAATAAATAAAGTCACAATACATTCCAGCTCCAGACACATGAAAAAGTAGGTGAACCTACAACATCCACCTGGTGAACAGGATCTTTAATCTCTGCAGACAGTGATGGTACAGATAATGCATATGGAGAGTGGTTCAGTTCAGCAAACGTGGCTTTAGTGAGGTGAACAGGTCTCTGTACTTCAGTGAAGTGTGATTTACATCCAAGCTGAAATCAGTTACTCACTTTTAGATGTCCAGTGCCATTTGGGCAGTTCTGAGGCATTCTGCCTGATCTCCAGATGCCCTTCCAAGACTTGTGTGACACTCATCAGGCCTGTGTGATACCTGCCCGTGTCTTGCAGGTTTCTCAGGTGCTCACCCCAGAGCACCTCTCATGGCACCAAATGTGGGCAAATAACTCAAGCTCTCTGTTGGCTATTACAGAAGCTTGAACAGTCAGTGTATAAATCAGCTGCCTACTGCTAGATAGTCACCTAGCATCTTTTTAGGAATTGTGGGAAATCCCACTGGGTCTCCAAACGTTGTCACATCCATCATCCACACACAGATATTTCAGATGCTCTAAGGCAAGTCATATGGCACTAGGTTTCTACATTTTAGCAGCTGAACTCCAATCCTGCTTCACATGCTGTAGGCTGACATGGCTGAAACCTAAATCTAGGGGTCTGAATTTGAATCTGAATCCCACCTTCAGCCTTTTTTTTTTTTCTTCTACAAAAGGTGGCTGACAGGAGCACCAGTGCTGATCTCTTCTGAATGGACGGTGCAATTTCCTGCTCTGCCACCACTTCTGTTTGGCTGCTGTCTCTGCTCCTCCTGATGCAGGTTATTGCTCTGAAAGGCAATTTTTTCCATTTCAAAAAAACTAGAGTGCTGTTTTCTCTGTTCCCCTGTTCTGCATGCTCTGCAGATACAGAAGGTTAACTGCAGGCTGCAGTAAGAAGCAAGTGGTAGTTTCCATTGCTTTAGAGCTTGGATAGGTTGTACGTTACAGTACAGTATGTGCTGCCACTTCACATGGGAGGCAGTAGTTGGTAGCTTGGGTTTTCCTCTCTGTTGAGGTACCAGGACAGCTGGGAGCAGAGGGACCAGCTGGCTCTGCAGCTCTTTTCTATTGTTGCAGGAGATTCTCTGCTGTAATGGGGATGTAGTCCATTGACCATGTGGCTTGGTGAACTTCAACCTCTTCCAGTTAATCCTCTAAAAGAGACCAGAAGGGTAACTTCAACTCTCAGAGTGGTTGTTTCAGTGTATTTGAAGGATCAGCTGAAAAAAAATGGTCTTTGAAAGCATTTGGGGCACATTTTGAAACTTAATTTTCAAAATGAAGGCTAGGCTGCAATGTAATCAGGTCAGCCCAGGGGTGAGATATGCAACTGAGAGTTATTACAAACTGTACTGTTTCAGTTGATTGCAAGACAAATCAGGACATTTTACCAACTCATAACTCTCTTCAGGAGTTTCAGAATTCTTGTGAAGAGAAAAAATTCTGCTTGGAACCACTAGCTCAGTGAGCCTGAAATACTTCATTCAAAGCATCTGGGACTCAGTGCAGTTCCTCTGGAGCCAGAACAGGTTTGTGCCTATCCCAGAGCTATAGATCCTGAGAGCATCAGGGTTAACGTCTTGACATCCCACCAAGAGATCTGCTGTGGGCCCGAGAATACTGAAAACCCCTGCAACTGCTCTCATATATCAATATTACAGCTTTTTTTAGTCAAACTGACAAGAATGTAATTTTCACAGAACAGTTGCTGGCTCTGGGGAATTTTTACTTCATAGGAAATTTTTATAAAAGTTGGTTTTAATCTGATTTGAATTAAGATCTTATGTCAAAAACTTCCTTGTGCACTGAAACTTCTGTTTTATTGGCCATTCTGAGACAGGAAATCATACTGGGAAAGGGCAGTCTGAGTACAATTGAAATTAATGATATCTCTGCTTTTACCAAGCCATGTCTGCAGTTACCATGCTCTTAGAAACAGTATGCATTCACTCATTGATACTGGATAACTCCCTCCCATTCGGCTATTAAATCACCCAGAGTCAGCCAAAGGTATATGAAAGTAATTGGTTCAGTCTCAGTGCCTCATCTAAAACCATGTATTGAAGATAAAGTGACTGAATGTGTTTTTCATGAATTTTATTAAAAGTAATAAATAAGCAGGAATCAATTTAAAGAGGACAAAATAGTTAAGCCTTCTACAAATATTCCCCAATCAGTTAGGACTTAATCAGTGCAAATATCAAAATATGGTCAAAATAAAATCATGTAACAATTTATCAGCACCACTAGCAGTAAATCCTCAGATTAGTCAAAACCATCAAATGAACACTGCAAATAATCACTCCTAAATCCTAAAGCAAGAAATTCAGGGAGGTAACCATTCATTTAGTTCCAAAACACGATCGACTACAGATGCGGCATAAATCTTTAGCTGGGCAAATATTTTAGCATAAAAAGCAAATGAGCACAAATCTATATTACAATCTCAGAAGCCAATTAATGTTTTCTTCTTGGAAGTTCACCATCAAGTACAGATGCTAATCAGCCTGCTCTTTCTCTCTTCTCTCCCAGGGAATATAAATGTTACAAGGTATTTTGATGAGCACATATTTCAGTAGCTCTTTCACTGATCCACCACTGACAAAACCCTAGGAAAACCACAATGTGTGATTGGAAGGGAAAGCATTCTAGTTTAGTATGGAAATATTCTCTGGTACTTTCCTCTGTGGCTACAAGGATTCCAAACTGTATTCTCCCAAAAAACAGAGTTAAATGATTAATATAAAAAGATATTCAACATTTCAGCTCTTGTAGTCTTTAGCCCTACTTGCTATGAGGAACTGCCATTGCAGTTAGACGTATTTCTGATGTTCATTTTCTGACTGAAAAATGTCTTTACATTGGTTTTGTCCCCATTTCAGGCTGAAGAATCAGTGCCGTCATTTCTCTTGGGGATTTTGGGAGGGAAGGTTGCAAAGTGAAAGCTGGTGCCTGCAAAGGTACATCAGAGCCCACAGGGACTTAGTCTATGGTGGATGGTTCATCCTTATACCACCTTTGCAGTATGCATCCTTGGTCCTTAGTAAAATAGTGATGTCACGTACCTGAAACAGGATCTGATGTCAATATAGTGACTACACTGCAGTCTGTAGCTAATTACAGAAGTCCCTTTTGAAGCCACCTGTCTCTTTCACATCTCCTGATTTTGACTTCCATCCACAAACAAAGGAAAAACATCAGGTGAATCTTGCAGAAAGGAATCTAAGATGTGAATTTGAAGTTTCACTTCAGCTTCTGGAACTGGCGACAAAACAGCACTTCACCATCTGATGGGCCAGCACAGCATTTGAGCAGCCCCTCCAGAGAGCAGTCCAATAAACCATTCCCTCCCTTTACCCCTATCAAACATCTGTGTACACCCCAGAATAAATCTGAATAGATTTAATGACAGCTGTCAAATCAGCTCATTTGTAATTGAGAATTAAGGTGGGCTAGCAAGCTGCTTGAAGGTTAACAAGACATTTCTTACACTTGAAGGTCCCAACATTTTCTCCCTTCTAGAACCCCAGCACAATTTTTAAATGTTAAATAAACTAAAGCCATTGAGGTTTATATAAATCTACATTTGTATAAAGACCATGTTTCACTTATCCTAAACAGTCTGTTATAGATTATATTCTTTTCTCTTATCTCCTAATCTCTTTTTTCTACATGTTTTGTAATTTCTCAAAGGGAAGAATTTTTGGTATTCAAACTAACTTGATGTTAGTGTTTAAACTTTAGATGCTTAGCTCCTGCTTTGTGAAATCCACAGCCCTGATGGGGTCAGTCTGGCTACTGATGCCTGCAGAGAAATTGCAGTTTTATACTATAAAGTGCTGCTAACAGAGGTGAAATGATATGCCAGAAGCAGGGATGTATGTCCAAAGATTCCTCTCTCCCAAATTCATGTTTTCACAGTTATTATATCATTTCTGAGAGCACAGCTGGCCCAGATTGGGTTTAGCGACCCTGACTTTACGGTACGCAATTTTTAATTATGGAATGAATAGTACGATCAGGAATGTAAGCAAGCTCTGCAGGCAGAGACCAACCTTTTCCCCTCTCTTACCATTACTGTGTGCCCTAACCACTGGACACAGATCCTTTTTGTTTGCTTTCCTGGAAATTCCCAGAATTCCTAATCCTGGGAATCCTGTTATTTTTAGTTGCATAATGGCCAGTTACCAATAGGTGACATCAGTGGGGGTCCTTCATCAAATCTCCTTTAACTTGTCTTCTTTCCAGTTTGATAGTGGAAGTGAGTGATGTGAATTACCTGCTCTGTGGGATGTGGATTTCGAACTTTTCTGCTTTAAGAGGTGGGCTACTGTGGAGAAGGGGGAAACAGCACCTGCTCATTCTGCCCAGGAACATTTAGGAGCATGTTTTCAGCTCTGGGTTTTGAAGGACACGAGAAGGGTGCCTTGCAGTCCCAATTCACATACCTAAGCTCTAGAGTGGAGCAAAAATTTCTGACCTATTCCAGGATTTAGCATTTAGCTGTAGGTTTTTCCCTGGTTGCCACAAAAAAATTTTTGGACGACCTCCAATCTAATGTGCTCTCTGTGCACTCACTAGGAACTATAGGTGCTTTGCGATACAGCTCAGGCTCAGGCACCTGAAAATGTAAACTTGGTGCTTTAAGGCACCAAAGTCTTTACTGGATCTGGCTCAAGGTGACTGTGAATGAAAAGTTTACCAAAGCATCAACATCAAGATGACCACAGGAAGCAATATAACCAATATTCAAACTCTTGTATGAGCTTATATTTCAATTGAAAAAGAATTTTAAAGAAACCAAAGCAGCTCTAGTGTGGGTTTGTGTCAGGTCCTGATGCACTGCTCAAAATTAAAGTGGATTTTTCTTTCTGTAGTATTTCAGTCATGTTTTCCCTCACCAAGACTTCAGCTGAAACTGCCAAGACCCACAGTCCTTGTCATAAATTACTTGAACTAAGAACAGAATGACAGGGTTCAGGTGGAAAATACATACTGCAGTGCTGTCACAACAGGAGAGTACTCTAAATGCAAAGTGTCCCATCTTTGCGAATAATACAGACAAAGGAAAAAACTTAGTCCTGCCATACCAACTTAGATGAATGACATCTGGCACTGTCCAGGGGTTCATTTAAATATATCTGATTGTTCCTGACTTTTTAAAAAGCATCAGTTCTTATAAATCAAAGATAATCACTTAGCATTTACCTGAAAGGTTAAGTTGTATCTTAACTGTGAACTGCAAGTACTTACCCAGAAAAGATTTCTGGTGGAAAATGACGAGAAAAAAGTAACAGCTTTAGAGGTGTGAGGCAGACCTTTCTGAATGTAAACATTTCTTAATTTAGCTGGACTTTCATTTCAGGCTTGATTTCTAGCGCTTACCCAATCACGGCTATCAGTCCTCAGTGCCAAGGTGCTATTCTCGAATTACAGTGATCTGAAGCAGAAGACAGATGGGACAGATACCTCTGCAACACTGAGAGAAGTGGAAATGCTTTGCCAAAGACCAGACTCTTCCCTGTCATGTGAGCTGGAGCATGTGCTAGCACAGATGGGCAGAGTGGCAACTGCAACACCTTCAGCTTCCCCAGAAGATGCTCTTCAGCTACCAAGTATTGCGTAACAGTTCCTAGTTTTTAGCTGATAGAGCTGTGCACCAGGACCTGACACAAACCTGCACTAGACCTGCTTCAGGTCACCTCTCCATTATGTTCTCCCTGCCATGATCTGTCACCAAAGTGAAGCCCCAGATCACTGGAATTTATGGATCCTCAGAGGAGCTGCAGTTCCCAGTGGCAGATACTTGCTGAGGTGCTGTTCCTTATTCTTCAGCCAAACTGCACCACATCCAGATGTTCCCACTGTTGGGCTTGCTTTATGTCGTAAAGAGGTGCTGTAAATCTTTCTCAGTGATATCTGATGCCTGGAAGGCAAGTCTCCCAGATGCTAACAGCCATGTAATTTCTTTCTCCTGCCATGCTGGAACAGAGGCTTAATAGTGATGCAGCTACCACCTGAACCAGGATGTAGATTCAAAAGCCTGGATTACCACAGGCTCTAAAATAAAGGTGTTTTTTCTAACTATATGGCAAAGCAGTTTATATTTGTCAGATTTAATTGAGAGACTGATGAAACCTGTTAGCACAGCAATGATTCCAGGTACAATGTGAATAGAAGACATGAATTTTGAGCAGTTTTACTGCAATGTTTAATGAACAGATTGTCCTAGGATTTAAAATGTTATTAATTAAGGACCTCAATTACCAGTAAGTACTGTTTGTCTTGTTATTATAACCATTGCCTGTAAAGGGTATCATTGCTAAGAGTCATGTTCCATGCCATACTAAGTCATAATATTTAGGAGTATAAATAAAACTAAACAGTGCAACCTTCTCCCTAGGTTAGAAAGAAAACACAATTAATACATCAATGACAGCAACAAGAAAGGACTGCCAGTCAGGGTAGTTTTGAAAGTATTATTGCTACAAGAAAAGATATTATAATATGAAGCCATTAATAGCTATTAGAAACTTCCATCGTGATTTCAATTACCTTTATAGTAACACTTGGACATAGTTTTCTGCAAAAAGAGAGGTAGAAAATGTTCATTTGATATTGCTCAGTCATTTTAAGCCATAGTTCCCTTACAATAGTATTTAGCTCTCAGCTACACAAGTGTAAGGAAGCATCTAGCCTTTAAATTGTCTTTAAGTGAGTTTCCTGTGGAGATAAAACAGAAAGAAAGCTAGAAAATCCAATCTTGGTAATGGATTGCTAGACCAGTGTTTCCCCAATGATTTTTGCAGCCACCATGATGTTGGCTATCATTTGGACAGTTACTGTCTGGCTGCTATTTAGAGGTATATATATATTGTTACACCAGAGAATAGTTACAGAAGTTAATAACAGAACTAAATTAACACTCACCTTTGCGCTGAAGTGGGAAACAGTTTTAAAAGTTAGGAACATATCCTGAGTTGGTATATGTCTCCTTATATCAGCCAAAGACAAGAGAAGAAAATAATACAGCAGAGGAAGCTGGTGTTGGCTAACATGTAAACCAAAGTATTTAGATTCTACCTGTGCTGTACTGAGATTCATATTAAAAAGCATCAGGTGGCCAGGAGACTTACATAAATTATTGCTGGTCTGCAAACCTGGCTTTGTAGAGCTCCTTCATCACATGCCTATAATAGCTGTTGTGTGTTCCTTGTAAAATAGTGACCACAATAATCAGAAGCCACACTGTGTGCACATTATTTCACCGGTCTAGCTGCAGTACCAAAAAAAGCTGCATGAATTTTTTTAATTTACCTTGATTACAGAGGAACTTGGGAAGGTTTCCACACAATGAGTCTTTGGGAAACACAGTGGAGGCTCTAACTCAATAAAATGTCAGTAGAAGAGATTAGGGAACAAATCACAAAATTAATGTTAATAAATTGCAAGGTCTTGACGGTATTCACACACAAGCTCTCAAAAAGTGGAACATTTGAACCGATGCATAACTTTAAGCTTACAATTGCTTCCATATTACAGTACCAGGCTACTGTGGCACCACTTTTGGAAAGGAATCCAGGTTACATGCAATGAAATACCAAGCAATAAGCCTGTATGAGGACGAGAATTACATGGATATGTACTAATTCCTTGGGAAGAATTAACACAGATTTTGTAAAGGCAAGTCCCAAAGGCAAGTCCCATCTGACATAATTACTACATTATGCTGGAAACAAAGAAGATGGACAAAGAAGATATGATTGCTGTATGTATTCGGTTTTCTAAAAGCATTTTGACAAGATTCCTCACCAAAAGCTCTTAAAGAAGGTACCACGAAACAATGGGACATGCCCCCATATCAATAAAGAGAAAGGGGAATAAATGCTCAGGATTCAAGCTGAAGAAAGTAATCAGCAAAGGAAGTTATTCAGGATAAAAAAGATAAGGGTAAAGGTAAGGTATAAAGATAATAAAGAACTGCAAAAGGTCCTAATGACATGGCATAGATGATAAAATAGCAGATGAAACTCAATAGGACAGCTTCTGTGCAAGGAATAACTTAAATAGATACAGACTGCTCAGCCTGAAAAAGTGAGAAGGTACATATGATACAAGTCTACAAAATCTTTGCTGGCATGGGGCAGGGCTGTG
This sequence comes from Buteo buteo, assembly GCF_964188355.1. Lineage (NCBI taxonomy): Eukaryota > Metazoa > Chordata > Aves > Accipitriformes > Accipitridae > Buteo > Buteo buteo. The sequence continues at coordinate 11,122,986 of NC_134195.1, read as the reverse complement.
GGAAACAATTCCAGTGTAAGAACTAGCCAGTCCACAAGTAAGCCAGCAGGAGGAAAATTCAAAACAGTGGTGAGGAAGTGACTTTCCAGATAATACATGGTTAAACCAAAGATTGCAGCAAGGTGCTGAGGCTGCTAGCTTACGAGTCTTCAAAGAGTTACCACATGAAATTATGGGAGAAGATCCCACAACATGGTCTGAAATACAAAGACCCCACCACACCTTCTGATGCTCCCGGGGTCACAGATTTCTGCAGGGTGGGAAGGTTCACTGCAAAAGTCTCATGACACCAGATGCTTCATCTTATTCTTGGCCAAGATGTCTTTTGCCAGTCACTGTTTGGTTTTTATAAAGTAAACAAGCAGGAATGAGAGGAGGGAGTGAAGCAGCAGTACATAGGTCTGGAGTAGGGGCTCAGCTCTTCCCCCAGCCTGGCAATGCCTCCTCCTGGGCAAGGCGCCGGGAAGGCAGGGAGGTGGAGTAAACCCGGGGAGCCCCAGGGACTGTCTGTCTCAGGAAGGGATGCCCAGCCTGCATCATGCCATGCGATGTTCAGCAGTAACAGTGATTTGAAGGTGTGCATAATACCAATAAATGAAGATGCAGATAAGGAGCTACAATGACATATTGATATGTTAAAATAATTTCAGAATTGCAAGCTATTATACTGTTGCACCAGCATTTGGTGTATTAGCATTCTGTTGAGCTCTGAATTTGTTTCCAGTAAGTCTAATATGTTAAAGCTCCTTGTGTTTCTCAGACTGTTTTGCAATTAAGAACATGGTGCTGTTTCTTGTCTAATAGCTGACATAAACTGGAATGAAGAGTGACATTTTAATTTGAAATTAACAAAAATCAAGATCCTTTAATGGGTAAAAGAGAAGCTGCAGCCCCCTCATAGACAACAATCACCTTCAGAAAGCCCTTGATAAAGATAAAGCAAAGCTTAAAGACATTTACTATACAATATTACATTTTTATTAGATTCTCCCAATTAATTTTAGTCATCAGAGACAAGAAATATATTGTTGCTCCCATTGGTTGCTCCTGTTTGCAAATATGACCAATCTGGAAAGTATATAATGGAAATCTGTTTCTGCCTAGTTCTATCTGAGAAGAAAGTGGACAGCAAAAATCTTTGGGATTATCTATTAATATTTTTTTTTTCCTAAGAGTACATCTTCTGCTGGCATATCTGGTTTAGTTTCCACTGATGTCAAGAATGACTTTTTCAAGTTTTTTTGGTGGAAAACCAGACCAAAGACTAAGAGATGTTATGACCTAGGTTTTCATAGTCATTTAGATTAAATCTTCTGATGCTCAAGGGTAGAGTAAAAGCTGCAGCAGCTCCCTGTTGCGACTGCCTGAATCCTCCTAACACTCACTTCCACAAAACAATTATTTTCGCAGACACGCTCTTCTGGTCTTTTCCTTTAATTTTGGTAGAACCATTCAGTAGCTGTTTTAAACATATGTCCTGCTTGCTTTAGCATATTGCCTTTTTTGTGTTGGTATCTCTTATATTTCATCTTCCTTTCACTAGTTCTCTCTTTTCATCACCAAAGAAGTGGTACCTTGTTATGTCCTTACCTAGCAGTCTCTTCTAGCTCTTGAAATACTCCTCATACACTCGTGTGGTTTATCATCTGCTCCCTTTGCCTAACTATTCTGGCACCCTTTTGACCCAGTCATATTTAGACTTTTAAAATCTGTCTTCCTAAGTCACTGCTTTGCTGGTAAATGCAACTAAAATTAGAGTTTCAATCTTAATATGAAATGATGGCTCAACAAGAAGAAGAGGAAGTGCTAGAGTCACAAATAAACACAGCAGTATTTAATTCATGTACTAATCAGTTCCTTATGATTTTAAAAGATCTAAACCAGTCTGGCACTGAGGGACAGATGTTCAACCACTGCATCCAGGCTCTGAAGATATTGCAGCTGCACTGTGAAAAAAATAGTATGTGGGCTCTCCCCAGATGCAAATATAATGTAAATGCAAATTTATACATATAGTCAGAGGCTATGTGCAGACTTTTGTGTGCAATCTTATTTGCTGCAATTCCAATCAATGTGATTCTGTTGGATGAAAATCATGAACACTGGAGCTATTAATCATATAGAAATAAGGGTCACCAACACATCTGACCTTCACAGTGCCAACGAATATGAAATGTGAAGGCAGTAATTCTGGATGCTGCAGGAATGCTGATTGCAGAGCCTTCATGCCTGATAGTAATCCTGAGATATGCCATTTATTATGTCATATCTGATAAGGCCTCTAGCACCTGGTTTTAAATTCGCTCCCTTCCCCCATCTGGCTTCTGTCTGACTAGATCTGTTAGCAAAGAGTCTCATAACAACCCGTCATTAAATTTTACATATGTAAAAAATTACTGATTTCCCAGACACCTACTGATTTAGACAGCTGGTGGCTTTTGTCAACTATGATGTTGCATAGATACGTGATCTGTGTCATTGTGATGAAACTTGTAGCATGACGTGAAATATATCTCATGATGTGCAGATAAACCCCAGATTAGAAAATGCATGAATGCAAACAGCATTAATAAAATGGGACCAAACGATTTGCTATTGACTGTTTTATCGATCACTTCTGCTCCAGTGATTTAGCTATAGAGTGCATTAGAAGTTAATTATTTTCTTGTAGCACTTATAATGCTAATCAAATATGGACTGCTTGCAAGCAAATTGGTTTCACGCACTGAAGTGATAGCACAATCAACAGGCGCCAGTCTGTCTAACCATCAGTCCCACAGAACATCAGTTTAACTTTAGCAAAAGCTCATGTGAATGCTGGTTTTCTCCCTATAAGTTATTTTATGCTAAGACAATAATCTTGAAGTGTGACTGATGTGTTGCAGACTGTCACGCTGAGTACTGGTGACTTTCAAGTTGATTCTGATTTTGATTTTTGCCTTGATAGTCCTGTTTTTTCTATTTCATGTCCTTGAAGGATAGATGTTTCTGGGAGGCTTCCTAGAGAAATACTCTTAGGAAAGAAAACAAACTTAAGATACACCTGAAACTGAAGAGTATTATTATTGTCATTTAACTAAAAATTAGAAAGGTAAAATGACATATGCTTTTCTAGGTCACCTATGTCTGTCATCTAATGATTGCCTCACTGCTTGGAGATCTCATGTATTTTAAAGAACTGTCCAGGAGGTTGTTTGCTCCCTTTGCAGAAAATTAAATTTGCAGTGCTAAGACCAGTCAAAAAGCCCAGCTGGCTGGTGCTCAATCTTGCTGTAGTGTTTGCTGTACCTACTTGTTAAAACTGAGAAAGGCATTGTAGGTTACTGCAGGTATACAATAGCCTGAACATCCAAGGCAAGCTCTTGTGGTTACACTACCTTTTCAGGGGGCTCGAGGAATAATAATGAAGAAATCTCAGCAAAAACAAGGAAGTCTATTTTTTCCCAATGGTTCTATTAATTTCAGTTTCAAAATACAAGATTGCTTAAAGGGAGAATCTGACAGTTCTTATCCTGAGAAAGTGCCGAGTATCACCTTTCAGAAAGCAAGACTTTACTGAGATTTCTCTATCTGGGCTAAAATTTCTGGCAAGCAACACCTGCTACGAAAAATTTATTCTGGATAGAAACTAAGAGAAAGGATGTCTGCACTTTTTTGTTATCTCCTAGATAGAAGTAATAGATTTTGTTCATAGACTTACTTAGCATGTTTAGTCTGCTGTGGCAGGGGGAGTGTTAATAGTGCAACCAAACCAAAAAAAACAAAGTCAATGAACCAAAAAAACCCCACACATAAATTGCACAATAGCAAAAACATTGCTTCGAGCCTTTGGGGCTGAAAAGCAGCTGACCTTAATCATTTAGCCAAGGAACATAGAAAGGGAAGGCATAACACAGATTTAAAGAAAATACCATTAGGCTATTCAGGATCTTCTGGGCCTTGTTAAGATCCACAAACCATCTGCGGCACTTCATGCAGTCTTCCTCTATATGCAAGGGAAGTTGTACAATATTACAGTTTTAGAAATATTTCAATTGTCTCTTGCTAAGAGGAAACAAAAAAATTCAAGATTTCTGCTGCTGGCAAAAAGAGAGGGTGGCAGGTAGATCTCATACCAGAGTGACATCACTCAAATATTTCTACTAGCTTCAAGCGATACAGTGTCAAAAGAGCAAAATCTTATTATTCTATTCATTTGAGTGCTGCAGCATCCTGAAAACATGCCAGTCATGGCAATAGGCCACTCGGTTTGCATTTTTTTCTTGTAAAGTTTCTATGATTAACTGCGGGGGACATCATGCTTTGAATTAGTCTTTTTAGATAATGCATGTGTTTATTAGCACAATGTCTACAGTGCTGTGAATCCCATACCTTCGGCACCTGCATAAAGCAGCCCTACTGCAGGGAAGGCAGGTCAGTGAAGGGAACTGTGCACCCCTGGGCATTTCACAGGGCAAGTGAATCCAGTGGACTTCCTGTCCTGTCTCTCATTACTGAGGATGTTTCCTCTTTGGGTCTGTGGTTGGCTGCCAAATAAACTTTTTTGGCACAGAGCATTCATACTAGAGGAAGGAGAGGGATCATGTACTGCTTCTTTAAGCTGTACCGGAAGAAGATAAAGGCTATAAGAGGCAAAGGAAGCTGAAATTTTAAGACGGAAGAGAGAGACAGACCGCAAGCCCTGATTTAGGTAGATTTCTTAACTAGAAAAAAAGATATGTCCTGTGTTGGTAGGGGTTTTTCCCCTCATTTCCCTGTTAAGAATGTATTATAGAAAGTGGCTTTTCTCTCTGATTCCTTAGCCCCAGAAGGTGCTAAAATACTATTTAAGGTTGTGTATAACATCTTAAACAGAACAGGAAAAAATCCTTCAGACTGAGCTGCATCAGAACTCCAGTGCGTCCTTCTATGGTATTTCCAGCTGTGAAAGACAACATATATTCATGTCATGTTCATCTTTGGAAACACAGAATTCCTTCATTACCCATTTAAGATTAGGTCACTTATGCTGCAGATATTCATAATGGACCGCTTCTGCCCATTCACATGAAGGTTAGCATCTTCTAAGAGAATTAGAAGCTAAAGAACAGATACCTTATTTATAAATCCCTGTATGAGTGATTTATGTTAAACAATGAAGGGACATTTATATGTAGCTTACAGCATCTGTTTAGTTGGTGAAAAGATAAATGTTGTAATCAACATTTCAGACTGATGATTCTTCCCAAGAAGACTTTCATTTCCATCACTAACAAGCTAGAAGGTAAAACTGCCTCAAGCTTCACTTGACTGGCAAGTTCAGTGGCTTGGTCAAGAGCAAAGTGAGGTGAAAAATTCTGAGGGGCAGGGAGGAAGCATTACTCTTGGGTTTTTTTTTGAATGGTCTGAATTTGTTGATGCTTTGAAGTCAGACTTACCTGCAGGAAAGGCTTGTTCTTTTCAGGAGTTGGTGCTCAGCTTAATCACGCAATTGTTACTGAGCTGGGGACTTCAACAGCTGAGCACACTTCAGTAGCAATCATGGAATAAAGTAGACTTCCTTTCCGTTGGGTTCAGTGCTGCGTACCAATGGGACTGAGGAAAATTGCATGAATTTCGGGTGGCACCAGCTGGGGCTTGCTTGGTTCCCCAGCCCCACCACACTGCCTGCCAGGCAGCAGGCAGGAGCCTGCTCCCTCTGGAAACCTCCGTGCTCTGTGCCCTCAGACAGGGAAATCCTGTTCTGGGAACAGCTTTTCACATTTGGCTTTTTCATGCCCAGTCCTCACTGGAAAATCTATTGTAAATAACAACGACGGTGACAACAATAATAATAAGGAATAGGAAAAAATACAACTAGTCTGTTATTACCATTGGTTTTATCAAGCCCTTGATTTTCTGTTGAGTCATACTCACAGTCATAGCATGCATGCACGATTTTAAACAATTAATTAATTAACTCATTAATACCTCTGAAAGCTCCTGCCATTGTCATCACATTTTTAGGAGGTCTCTGTTCAAATCCTTGTTGGAATAAATGTCTTGCCCATAGAATTTAAACTGTACTGTGTAGCATACCTATTATTTGTTCTTAAATGTCAAGAGAGGCCTTCCTGGAAGCTTGATTATGTTCTTCCAGCCTCTGGCAAAAGATTAAACTGCTATAAGCTTAGACTGTTATCACTAAAGTTGATTATGTTGTGGAAATTTCAGGATCTGACCACATGCTGTTTATTAATAATTTGTACCACTTCAGTATTCTGTGGTTAGATGGTGAATTTCAGCAAATAATATGCTTCTCATGCATGTTCCAGATAAGCAGAATTTACACTAGAAACAAACTTGGAACAGAGCATTTCTGGTGAATACTGGCACTTCTTTGCAACAGGAGAAGATGTATCTTTCTATTGCTGCTTTTCAAGCACCTTTATTAGCATTTCCATTTTTGGAATTAAGAACTTGACTGGGGATATACTTATGTATTGCAGCATTAAGTGATAAATCTGATACAAATACTGCTCACTCATTCAAACAATGACAATAAACACTATTCATTCAAGAGCTGCAGTTAGCAAACTCTACTAAATATTTCAGATCTAACTTGACTGCAGCAAGATGAAGCACAATAACTTCCACTGTTGTAATTGTTCTCTTCACTAAATAAAAACTTGGTATTTTTTGTGGATATGAAAACAGCAGGCTGTCAATCATATTACTTTTGGCAAAATTTTTACATATTTGATGGAATGCCAGGATAGGATAGGTCGTATCTTTCACAAACAACAGAAGATAAGAATTTTAAAGCTCTAGAGGTGTATTAGGAAATATAATATGAACATTAGCAACTCACATTTGTATAGGTGTATGTGCTGCGTATTGAATACATATATTTTGCATTTGCTTTCATATCAGTGCCTTAAATCAGAAGCAAGACAGCTGGCTGGAATTAATCAGTATTTTATAGCAGAAATAAGAGGAGAATTTAGAACAAATATTGGGGAAAAAATGACCATAGGGGTTTTTTTTAGATTTCCCCCCTAATAATGTCATTACTACCCTTTCTTGTTGTAATACATCTTATGCTATACATGCATGACGAAAATGCTGAAAAACTCTCTTTCACCTTATGTCAGAGATTCCAGTGGATATAGAAACGGGGTTTTTTTCTGTAAATCAAGGGAGTACTTAGCAGTGTATGGGTGTTCTTACTCACCATTTCCTTTGCCCCATAGAATGTATTTTTCTTTCAGAGATGTGAAGAACATCTTTTTTTCCTCTGTTTTTTTTTTTTCCTCTCCATAAAGGCGAGGAAGAATAAAAGATGGTGTGGGTGATGCTCTTTGTAGCTTAGGGGAAATCTGGAGCATTGACAGTATTAATGGCTCCAAATCAGCAAGAGCTCAGTGTCACTTATAGATAGGTAAAGCCACTAGGCATCATTAGATGACCTAGTCTGACTTCTGAATAACACAGGCACTACACTTGATCCATTCGCCTCTGTTCTGAGATGAATAGCTTGTATTTAACTGAAGAGAATTATCATCAAGGCTTCATGTGAAGACTTCAAAAGATGAAGACATTGCTACCTCTCTCAGTGTTTTTTCACTGGTGGTTAATCATACTTGCTTTCAAAGGTTTGTGCCATATCTTAAACTTCAAACTTTACATATTTACATAATTTCGACTGGGCTTTTATATTTTTACTTCCTTCTGTCCTTACTGCCCTGCAATGTATCAATGCACCAAGCAAAGATTGCCACTTCTGGGATAGGGACTAAGGAACAACTATCCCATCTGCTGTAGATGACGCTGCTTGGGCAGGGGGTGGGACTAGATGATCTCCAGGTCCATGTTCCTTCAACCTCAGACATCCTCTGGTTCTGTGAAGTACTTCCACGTGGTAGAGACTGGGCAAAGTTTTCTGGAGCACAAAGTGAAACCCTCTCAGCTCAGCCACAGACACAGAGATTCACAATCTGATCTGTGAGTCTTTCTTATGACTTCTTATGACTCAGATGAATATTTTAGGAGACAGAGAGCCCATGCAATTTCTTTTGTCTTAAACAGGAGTCCAAAAGGTCAATAGTAATATTTTTACGATGAAAGTTTACGTAAGGCCAGGGAAAGGGTGAAATTAAGTGACATTGAAGGAAGAAAAGAATTAACATATCATTTCATCTTTGGTTGAGCTATGAAGTTTCTCTTTCACTCCAAAAAGACAAGAGAAAATCTAAATATGCAATACCGATATAAACCAGTCCAAGTTAAAATAAACCAAATTTCTGTCCTCCTCCTTACTGCTCAATATGAAAAGAGGGCATCCATATTTCTGTCTTAATAGAGAGTCACAGATTTTTCTAATGCTCAGCAGGTTATTACTCACACAGTAAGTCAGCAAAGACAAATGTGCAGAAGATGGTGGAGTATTAGTTCCTACTTACTCACAGTAGCTTGTTTCAGGGACATTGCTCACATTGCTTCTAAGCTTATTCCTTGGACTCATTTGTCAGGAAAAATTAAAAACTGACTAAAATTTAAGTAATATGTATGGCAAGGACAAGTAGCTTTTGTAGCAATTAGCTTGGCATACATAGAGGTTTCAAAACCAATTGTATCCAGAATTGGTGGGCAAGGATATGTCTTTCCACAGGAGAACTGAGCATGAAAACACTCTTATCAATCAGAGTTACAACTCACTGATGTTTGACCTATGTGTCACCAGCATACTGTAGGGTTCATCATGCTTAGCTAAATATATCCATTGTAAACAACCATGTCTGAGATCCTCTGATATGCAATGGAGAGAAATTGGTGCACTCAGAGGCATAAATCCTCAGAGCAGATACAGAGACGTACATCTGACTTTAAAGCTTCACCCTTGAGCATTACAGGCTTTCCTCCCTGTCTGCTATGGGAGCTTAGGGTGACCAGCTCAGATGCAGATACCTGCCTCAGCTGATTCCCATCCAAAGTATCCCCACTCCTATTTCCGTTCAGAATTTCACCTGCTAAGATAAAACTAGCATTTATCTCTATTATGCAGGGTGGCTAGAATAATGAAATGAAGTATTTGAGAGATGACAAGATGTAATTTAATTGTTAATTACATAACTGTATGCATCTCAAGAAACTGTACTGATTCCCATGAATTTACCTACTTCAGCTCTGTAAGAACATACATTTTGGCATACAATGCTAACGTACCAGCTTCTAGGATAAAATTGTATTGTCTATTTTCAATTCATGCACAGGGATCAAAAAACCCTATAAGTTGCATTTGCAGAAGTGTATTATCCATATTTCCATGCAACTGATGATATAACATAACATAACATAACATAATATAACAACATAACATAACATAACAACATAACATAACATAACCTTAATCTTAGTGAAATCCCAAAGAACTTCTATCCTATGCAACTCATAGTTTATTTTCCAAATTCTGAACTCTAAGGGAAGAAAACAAACTAAACTACAGTTGGAAGCTCAGGTAACAGCCTACTCGAAATGTGACAGTTTGGGACCAGGATGACAAATTCTCTTTGTATTTGAAATCTGCCTTGCAAGCTGAAAGATGGAGTACCACATTCTGTGACACTTCAGGTATATAACAGAAAAAAGTGTGTGTATTAATTCAGACATATGACAAAGGTAGGAAAATTATTAGGAAAAAATACAGCTTACAAAGTATGTACACTCTAATTGGTCTGAAGCCTTGCGGAGTATCTAAGACGGTTTCCACCTTAACAAAAAACAACTGCACAATATATGAAAATTGTCTTCCTACTATGATTGACCTACTTACAATAATTCTTTAATCAAAGAACACTGTAAACCAGTCTAACAGAACAAATGAAGATAGTTGTATGATTCTTAAAATTTATATAAATCATAAAGGTCCATATTTTCTTTATGCAGCAATCCCTCCAAGCTGTACACATTGCTTGGGAGGGAGTCAAGCTACAGATAACTGAACCATGACTCATGGACTTCAGCTTACTGGTATGAAAGTTTTGAGGGGGATAAAATAGATCCCGAGATCTGAAGGGCTATGTACAAAATAGCATTTGGGGCACCACCAGTGCTTGTTGTGGAAACTTTTAGGAATAGACTAGGCCTATACATCACACCAAAAGACAGAAAAAAATCACCGTTACCCAGCTGAGCTAAGTTATTTCAAGTGGTTCTTGTAAATGAAATGAGGGAAGGGAAATGGGAACCATGAGCACATAACCAATGCTTGGATAACTCTTCAGCACACACACTGTTGCCAAAGTGATAAATCTGGCTAGCGAGCAGTTGAGCAGTCAGCAGCTGAGACAAAGACAGTCTGTCCTCTAATAGAAAAACTCCACTGGATACATACACTACTGTGCAGAATGAAGCAGTGATTTGTAGTCCTCATAAACAAGATTTCACCAGCTATCCTTGGGCTCTCAGGTACCTGCTGTACATCAAGGCTCCTGCAGATTCTGCTTCTTTAAGTTCAAAGGATTAAGAAGCCTACAGCCTCTTCGTTCTTGTCAACTCTTAAAAATTTTCCAGTTCTTTCTCTGAGTCTGGTAATGCCTCTTTTAACCTCAGCAGCTTTTTTCCTTCTTCACCTCCATTCATCTTTATCTTTTTCTCTTCAGCTTTGTGAGTTTTCAGTCACACACTGGCAAATACCACTTTCTGAGTTCAGCCACCCTTACATATGGTAATTGTTCCTCATGCCAACTACTGTTAAACAATTACAAAACTTTCCTCAAGTGGCAACAGAAATCTTAGGTGGAGAGCTAATGTTCATCAGTAGTGCAACCTGATCTCTCTTTGGTGTGCTCTTCTAGGGGACAGCAGCAAAGGCAATTGCTCTGGACTCCAGGTAATGAGAAGACCCCTTGGACTCATTAAGACTGCAGGGCAGATAGTGGACAGGTGGGAAGGAATAAATATCCCCATGAATCTAGCTCCAGCTCTGCTTTTTGCTGCCTTTCCAAGTGCAGTAAAGCAAAAAAAAAAAAAAAAAAAAAAGAACAAGGAATTCAGAACATCCGATTAATCATTGATGTGAATAGTATTGGTCTTGCAGTAGTGGAAACCAAAACTATCTTAATCATTTGAGAACTGACTAAGTGGGGGGAAAAGGGTCAAAAATTTTGTTGGAAACTTTCCTGAAGCCCAGCATTGTAATTGCATGAAGCTTCCCACTTATGTATTTCTACAAATAGCTTAATCCATATGATAGTCCCACAGTCTTGATGACTACTTATAAAGCAGAGGACCACAATAACAGAAAGCTCAGAGAAATATACATGAAACTAGGACACAATGCATAAGAGCTGGGAGAAAGCACAGTTTCTGGATCTGACTGCCCACTAGCTACATAGCTAATTGTAAACTCAAAAGAGGACTTTAACCAGGCTTCAGACCTAATTGAACCAAGAGAGCCCAAACACCCTCATCCACTCTGGGCCAATCAACACAAGTTGATCAGCTCCAAGTTCATGCAAACTCAGCCTGCTGCAAAAGTATCTCAAGTAAAGATAGTCTTCAGTAAAGACTATTTACATTCACTTTAACATGGGATTGTAGAACATTTCACTCCTGACCTATGCTTTTTTGCAAAGTGAAATTGGATGCTATGTATACAGGTGATAATCACTGAAGTCCATGGTCCTGGGGTCCTGACTGCCTGCTTCTGTATCTGCAGTACAGACATGACCAGTAGGAAATCAATAAAGTGATTTTAGTGGATGAAAAAATATCCTGTGTCAGACTTTGCTCTCAATCACCAACAAGCCTTGTTCTGAATTTGCAGTGAGCTCCTAAGAGTGGGCTATATTACACGTAAAATCCCCATGGGATTCAGTGGACAGTGTGCCTCCCACATAATTTCAGTCAGTCTTTGCCTCCTTCCACAGTCAGTGGAGACACCTTCAGGAGGCAATTCCTCACAAACAGAAATAGGCATCTAAGGAGACCAGCTTGCTCCACTGATTGCAAAAAGGCTCCGAGCAGTTAGCACAAGTGGACAACTAGCTGTTAGATGGCTGAAGTTAAATATAATTACTAAATATTCTCAGTGGAGATGAGAGGCAAGACAGTGCCTCATACTGTATAAATACACGGACAATGACAGGACCTGCTAGAAAAGTTTACAATTTCAAGGACATGAATGAAGTAGTGATTAAATCAAATGGGTCTGAGGGATATCAGAAAATGGTTTGTGATGACAAAAATCCTGGGCTAGTGTCTTTCTAAGGTTATGCATTATCTTAACTATATGCAACACTCTGAAGATATATTTTCTTAGCAGGTGTATATACTTAATCTATTTGACATTCACATCAAATGTATTTCAATGATCAGATGCTTGGTAATACAGACCTAGAGAAGCCTACAGTTCTGAAAGTATAAAAGTTTAAAGTAACTATTTTCTATGACACATCTTAGCTTTGCAATTTCTGCACTAGAGAAAAAACAATTCATCTCACCAGCACATCCACTCATACATCTCTGTTGCATCACTAGCAGCCCCCAAATTGCAAACATATCATTTACAAACTGACTAGAAAAGCTGATCAGTGTACTGGAGATGTTTTGAAAGAATTCTTCCTTGGTGTATCTCGAAAGAAATTATTTCTTTGTTAATTTGTGATAATTTACTCAGAAGAATCAGTCTCCTCTGTGTAGCAAAAGGGGACCTATATGACTGGTTTTAAAAACTCAATAATTCAGATTTAGGCCAGAAAATCCTGAGAAACATAGCCAATTCCAGTGTAACCAGCTATGGTGGAGAGTTAATCACTATGTCATTAAAAGATTATTTCCATTATTCTATGTTGCAAAAAGGAAATGCCAACAGATGCAGCCCAGTATTGCTGTATTTTGTAAATACAGTCAGAACTTTTAAAGTATCAAAATTGAGATGACCATACCCAAAATTCCATTTGCTGTTTCAAGTGCTATTTTCAAAGTGGAATATTTGTCTTACACATAACAGAAATAATAGACAGACACTCAAATTTGGAAGAAGGGAACTGCATTTTGAGAAAATAATCTGAAGTTTCTTACAGATCTAGAATGCCTAACCACTATGCTTTAACCAGAAGTTTGACACAGAAGTTGCATATTTTTTCTGAGCACACTAAAAAGCTCCCTCCTAAAATGTGCACACATCTTCCTTTTCCACATGTTCATATTCTTTTGGAAAGAACTCTCTGTTCTGAAGGTGAGAGGTGTATTTTTCCTTCACAAAATTATTCAGGCCAAATATCATGTTTTGGCTTTCTGGAACCTAGAGACAGAGTAGGGTTTGCTCATGTCAATTCTACTGTAGTCTGCATAAAGATTACCATCTGAGAAAAAGAAAACAGATTAAAAATCAGCCTCTGGTAAAAAAATACATCCAATACACTCTAAGAAGGAATAAACATTGGATATGTTGTTGCAGGGAGGACACAAAAAAGAGGAGGAAAACAGTAGAAATAAAATGCAAGTCCTAATTTTAGGAGTTGACATATGGCATTGTTATAGCAGTTCTGCAAGTTCTGTTTAACAAAAGCTAAGTTTACACAATCACAAGTCTTGAGTTATCATAGATTAGCAACATATCATTTCTCATCTGATATGGATGTTCTCTTGCCACTGAAAATGTTATCACCTACACAAAGTGGCATAACTCAGTCACATGGAGCCATGTGAGCAAACCTTAAATACACATACTCTTAGGAAAAATAATCAATTGTTAATTTTTTGTTTCCTGAGTCTAAATTTATAAAGTATCAGTCATAGAGTTGTGCTCATGCCTTTACAAAGTAAGCAGGAACATATTGTCAAATGAGATTCATCTGACCTAATGTGTGTGTCTCCACCTAAGCTAGGTATCTAGGCTCCTGTTACAGGCAATGGAGACAAATGGGTGTTTCTGGACTGCTATTCATTTCCTTCCAAAGAAGCCATGTAAATAAGGCAGATAAATGCTGTCCCAGCAGGGCCTTTTTCATACCACTGACTATAATGAGACTTGAGGGTGACTAGCTTAGAAGAGGTTGCCACTGTGGATGACTGCAATTGGCCCATCCCTGATGTCAGAACTACAGCAAGCACTAAAATATGCAGGAAAAGAAACAACTCGTGCACCTAAAAGGATGTTTTGGAAGCAGGATCTCTAAAATGAAGTAACAAAGACCCACTGATAATGGTGATGATGATAGCTATTTTTATGAGCCTGGATCTTCCCAGGCAATTTAAGTGCTTGGGAGTTACATGCTGCAATACCTCACTTCAGAGTGGTTGGCACTCAGGATAAAAATTGGAGCCTAAAGCAAGATGACCAGAGATTCCCCACCAAGGGCACTGTGTGGGGCAGGCATCTATCTCAAAAAACCAGTCTGAAATATCTTCACATGGAATGGCTGAGATGTGCTTGAACTCCTGCTCTTTCTGGAGCTCAGGCACATGACTGAGACCTTGAACAAAAGTGCTTATGTCCACTCGGGAGCCACATGTCTGCACCTCCATTAAATCCTTGCCTGCACCTCTCGTTTGAAACCATTGAGCTGAATTCACTGGCCTCTTTGATATCTTGATGGCAAGAGTGTTGCCTACCTATGTGTTGTAAGACACTGCAGGAAATGTTCGCAAGGAAGATGAGAGGCAACCCTTTGCATTCAGATGGATGCACTGCACAGCAGAGAGGAAAAGATATAAAGAGTGTAAAAACCCTCACTTGACAAAAATTTCTTGGTGCTCCTCTGCTGCTTCTGCTTGACACTGCAATCCTGCTGTGTTAAAAAAAAGATGCAAGGAGAAGTGAGCTCAGTCATTGGGAAAAAAAAAAAAGCAGCTCAAACTTTAGATGTCATAACTGGGAGGGGGAGATCTGTGACTTTATCTATTAAATAACAATAGAAAATGATAAATGCCTTTTGGAAAATTAAGTGACCTTAGTGGTAATGGTCATGAGATGGCTATCTAATAGTTGCATTAACACTGCATTAATACTTCATTCTCTTATGGAGACAGACTGTATAGTCATTTTGCAGTTAGAAGAATATTTATTCCATGTCTGTTTTACTTTTATTTAACAGATTTTTTGGTAGAACAAACAGGAGAGCAATATAATAAGATCCAGATAAATCATCCAGAAATAGATATATATCGACAGCAATGGAGAAAATGCCAGTTTCTTATATTTCATGCCCCATCTCCGTTAAGCTGCAGGTTTCATTTGCTCTCCATGCAAAGTTTTTTTCTCTACAGATACTGACTAGATCAACAAAAGCATAGAAATTATGTTTTTAATAGGAAGTTCCATGGGATGGGGTATAGGCATGTACTTACCTAGGGGCATTTTTACAGTCTACTTCCTTTTTTTAAGATGCCTTTCTCCAAAACACTCCAGAGTGTTTGGTGTAGTTACCAAGACATTGCTTTTGGAAAACTCTTTGGATGGGATTTCACTGTTTGTTCCATTGTAACATTCCATTGTTACCAGAGGGGAGAAGGTGTCATACATTTGCTGTGACAGCTGTAGATAGCATATGACCTAATCTGAGATGGGACAGTCATGGGTGGCATGAGCTGAATCAGTGTGCAAACACTTGAGACTGGAGAAGAAGAGCATCCAAAACTCAGTGAATTAAACCTGGGCTGTAATAGGTTTACATCCCCAAGGTTCGGTGGGGGATGCTGGGTCTAGTTATGTGTGTCAATGTGTATTGTCAAAGCTTTTATATGTAAGCAAATTTATGACTTTTTTGGTGTTGATTTTTGAATGGGCCTCCCCACTGATATTTACAAATGCATGAAGTTATAATGGGGATTCACATTACTGCTAGTATCGCTATTCCCATACTTGTGACATACCACCTGATGAAGCTTCACTGTGCACTGCACCTCTCCTTCCTCCCTCTCTTCTCCCCATGCCCATCCCTTGAGGTGGTGCTGCCTCCATGACTCATGGTCTTACAGAGGTGAGGGAAAGTAGAGTTAGCACTCTTCCTTTCTCCTTCCTCTTCCTTTCAAGCAAAGCACCAGCAGGGAAAATCTGTGCATACAGGACTCCAGAAAGCAGCAATATTGGGGATGGTAGTCCTATTCCTAAGAGCAAGAAGGACCTTCCCTGGGAAGAAAACTCCTGGGAACAGATCCCAGACACTTTTTGCCATCGGACTGGCTAGTGTAGAAGAAGCAGAGAGAAGAGACCTCAGGTCCTCATCTGCAAACCTCTGCACTCACACTGATCCCCATCCAAGGTCTAGTAATCTTGTGACATGTACAAGCATCAGGATACTTTTTTCAGAATCTGTCTCACAATTTTTTTTGGCCAGATTGCTCACCATGATTACAAAGTTTGTGAGTCCCATCTTAGATATCATGTGGAAGGCATGAAATCTCAGGAGCTTACTGTGAAAATCGATTTGCCTTCTAATCATACCTAGGAAACTGAATAGCAATGTATTCTGCTAACTGTATCTTTGACTGACTGATTCCACTCAGCTTATCAGCATACTGAAACAGAACTATTAGATAGAAAGCCTAAACATCACTAGTTCCTTGACTGACTGCTGCAGGCTTTTATGTTAAGCAAGGATTTAGTACACTGGTTCCAGATGAACTTTTGCAGCAAAGACATATCACTGTCCCTCAAAATCTGTTTGTCACAAAGTTGCCTATGAATGCTGCCAAAGAAGTGCTTACAGTTCTACCACTACCTTTTTTTCTGCCATATTACTGAGTATATATATGGATAAATAGATACATATATTTGACACTAGTCTGTCATTTAAAAAAACAAACACAGTGCCATTAGTTTATATGCTACACTCCGGGGCCTAATAGAGAGATATAAAATGAAACTATATTGTAAGTAGCTTCAACTCAGAGATGGACTGAGCAGAATTATGATTACCTCTTTTGTCTTAGAAGGGATCCTTTTCATTTATTTGCAGCACAGATTGGCATTTATTTACACTGCAATGACAATTCATTGTGAGCTCCTATTTAATATATTTATTATAGCTCTGGGTTTGGTTTTCTGCAGTACTGCTTTTCTAAACAGCAATTTCCAGTTTTCTATCTCTGCCAATTATTTTCTCTCCATAAATATACTACTTTACATTTATCTATTTTAAGTCTCATTTATTTTTATCTGCCTCTGCTAGCTTGCCAATGACTCTGCAGCACTGCTATATGCTCTTTTGGACTGATATCAGCAATTCACAGCCATTATCATTACACAAACTCCTTATATCTTTAACCTTTTCTATTTCCTCTTCACCTGTTGTATGATTTGCTTGGATTATAATTCCTCATCGTATTCATTTGGTAATGACTAACTATTTGACACTGCTGCTTCACTGCCAAAATCAACGAAGGCCAGCATTTTAATGCATCTGAATGTCACAGATAGAGCCCTGAAACGGACATGGGATGCCAAGCTGGATTTGGATCTTTAGCTCCTCAAAGTGTAATGCTGTAAAGAACTGATGTTTGGTTGCAGTCCTCACTTCTTCAGACAGATTAAATGTATGAATCAAAACAAAAAAGAATACCTTGGTTAAATAAAGATTCTGTGAGTTGCAAGGCAAACTTGCTATTTTTTCATTTCCTTATGTCCCCTTATTTTGAGATCTCAGGCAGCAAACTGTTAGGAAAACTGTTTTTAACGCAAAAGAAAAAAGGTCATTTAGCATCAGCCTATTTAAATCTTGTTACAGGCTGATTTTCAGGATGCAGTTCAGACAGGGAAGGAATACGCATGCATTATATCACAGATGTATACAAACTGGAAGAAGATTGCACCCATCCTGAGGTTCATGGCATATCGCCAGTTCAAAATGGTCTCAGTCCCACCATTGTTCTTCCTATTCATTAATGCATCTCTATCAGACCTGTCAAATCATTGAATTGTTGTTATGGAAATGTTATAGATATTAAATACGTGATTCATGCCCAGACTTCTGCTTTGTGGTTTCCTCTTCATTCCAGGATGTATGTAATACTATCAGGTTCATGGGTTCAGCTATTGGCAGCTTGGAGAAATTACAAAAGGAAATAGCAAATACATGTACAGATGTTAAAAGCAGTTTTTAACCTGTTTGTCAGAATCTCTCAAATCTTTCCGTGTGTTTGCAAGACTTTTCTTAGTTAAAGCCATCTGCCTGGTCAGAAGCAACTACTTCAGCAAACTGAAACACCATTATACAGGGTACAAGCTGGTGCTGAATGTGTTTATGCCTGGGCTATTGATGGCCTTCTGGAAAGTGTCAGAAACCCCCATGTGCTTGAGTGAGGTGGGAGAACACAGGGTGTCATGGTCTCTTCCCCTCCTGCCTGGGCTTGCAGCAGGCAAAGAAAGCAGAATGGGCACAGGGGGACAGCGGAGTTTGCAGAAAAAAGTGCAGTGTGGGTTTTTCCACTGGACAAAATCCCTTTACAGGTGCACCCCCCTCCCCCCCCATCTCTTCTCTGCCCCTGCTTAGGTGGCTCTGCTCTTTGCTTTGCTCCTACTTGGGCGACTCAGCTCCCTGTGGTCTGGCAAAAGGGCCACTGGGGGGGTCCACGAGGGGCAGGGGGAGGCGGAAGCCCCCCGGGTGCTGGGTGCAGGGCCCGTACTCTGCTCAGCAAGGGCCTGGGGCTGGCAAAGCAGTTATTTGGTCATTGCTCTTACAGCTAACAACGTGGGAAAGAAATATTTGGCAACAGAGGCAAACAAAGAAACAAAAAATGTCTAATGACCTGGAGCTGAAAGTGGACATATCTAAAAAGCAAGTATAAAAAATTTCAGAGGATAATAAACCACAGACTCAGAAGATAATAGTTCTGTTGAAGTGGATAATTTGTGATATCTTTAAATAAAGATCTGGTGTTGCTCCTCTACAGAGTAATGGTCTGCTCAGTGTCCATAATTTTATATGTGAAGTCTAGATTAATTTGTCCCTTCTACATTATTATGAATTTTCTAGGTTCATTTTTATCTGCCTTTTTTTTTTCCTCCCCTTCAGGTACTTGGTCTCAAGGTCTTCCAGAAATTTCTTTCAATCAGACCTTGCCTTCACTACCCTGTATACATAAATGCCCTCAGTAAATTCTGTCACCCAGCTATGCACCTCTTTGAAAAGCTCATAAGCTTTTAAAAAGTTAGAATAGAATAGTTAGTCCCACACTTTGGGGAGCTTAAAAAAGCTACTTCTCTCCCTGTGGAAAAAACAGCTTGGGCGTAGTTCACTCATTTAAATAAGAGTTTTCCTCCTTTTCTGATGGGATTTTAATCCTTGTTTAAGGGTAGGGAAATGTCTGTTCTGCATCAGACTTGGCAGGGAGGGATCTCTGATCATGACAGACATTTGTGACCACCTTCTGCTGCCTGTCCTATTCCAGACAATCCCCTGACAAAAGCCTACAAGGCTTTTGCCATCTGCATTTATGTCACTTTAGTATGTCAACTTGGAGAGGATATTGCACTCACTGTCATAGGATCCTTCACAACGTGCCTGCTGACAAACTAAATTTGCAGTCACGTTTGACTTAACTGATGATATGTTAATGCACTTGCTGAGCCCATCTTGAGTTATACTCAAGAACTGCATTTCAGTTAAGGGGGACTAGCAGTTGTGAGATAACTTCTCACACTGTCTTTCAGCTATGGTTTGCTCTGTGAGTGGTCCTGAGCAGACAGGTAAGTTTGACATACCTATGTGAATAAGGTGCTTCTGAAAAGGAAACAGGTGTGCAGCAACATCCATAAGCACATGAAAATCTTTCCTTATCCATGGGAAGTCAGGACTGTAAGGATGGTCAGGCCTTGTACTAGTAGGGATTTTTTCCCCTGCCTAAGAGTGACCTAACTATTTAGGAAATTTATCCTCAATACTTAACAAAGCTGAAGATTAATTTAATATTAAACTTTCTCTTAAAAATACAGCTCAATAAAAAGTATTGATTCTTCAGATTCAAAGAAAATGCTCCCTTGACACATCTTGTGAAGACAAATTGACATGTTTTCTGTAGAGGGGGCTGACTATGAGAACAGGCATTAGAAGCCATGTACCATACTTCTGCTGGAAGAAGTCAATAAAACTGGAAGAGAGAACCATTGATCTAGAAAACCTGTGTTCATGTGAATTATCTTTAACTAACCTAGTGGGAGAAAAAACGTATTTAGTTTCTAAGGGTACTTACTACCTTTATTTCTGCTCTACACATGATTTGCCAACACCATCTCTGTGAGAAATGCAACTCAAGTTAGGCCATACACTAACTTGGCAGGTGGAGCTCCACTCTGGGCTCTGCCTCTCTCCACCCGACCTTGGGCAAATTGTCTGTGCATCAATCTTCTATTCATCCAGCAAATAACCAGTGCTTCCTTTCTTCATTTCTCTGCTTTGCCTTTTTAAAGAGTGAGTGTTTCAGAGCTAGGGTTGTACAGTTCTGCACGCTCCTCAGGCCTAGAGGATGAATTAAGTGCTGTAACTCTGATAGGATTCAGTGTTGTAGAGGATCCTGTAATATAAATAATAATTACATCCAAAAATGATAAAAAGAAACTTTAACATTGACAAATCAATCCTCTAAACTTAGAATATATAAAAACTGAGATGAAGACTTTGAGGCCATCTCTCTTTTGTAGCAGATAGCAGCCCTGCTCAAAGATGAATGAATAAGGTTATGGTAGAGGTTTAATCATCAAGTGCCAAGACAGGATACATAAAAATTGTAATAATTGTAATGCAAGAAATAGGTAGCAGATTCAAAACATACAAAGAAAAGTGCTTCTTCATGCTGTGCGTATCTGACTTGCGAAAAACCTTGGCACAAAATGTTAAAAGCTTATGTGGATTCCAGAACCAGCTGGAGAAATTCATAGAAGTGAGAACAATGGGATGGCTCATGCACTGTTCCCCACTGTTGGGTACTGTTGGGTTTTTAAGTGAATCTCCTGGGCAGCCCCACCTCTTGTGCTTTGATTTACATTGTGGAGTGGTGTCAGAAAGCATGGAAGAGATTCCTGTTGTATCAGACTAAACAGGATGGTGTGTTCCATGACCATGCGTAACACACTGCAACCACACACAAGCACTCAGTCCATGTCCTGCAGCTAGTCTGAAGTGAAAAAGGCCCTCAAGCATGTCTAAGGTAGATGTCAGGGCCCTGGCACCAACCATTTTACTCTGATTGTCCACTCTTGTTGCTTCTCTCACTAATGGCTACTAAGCTGCTGCCTCTGGCAGGTCACATCTGGAGGATTAAAACTTTTAGTCCTCCGACACACCCCTGCCATTGGAGCTAATTGCAGCAGTAACTAGATGTCACTCTGGACAGAGGGTCCGTGGCTGTTCACCAGGAAGTTTCACAGATACTGTTTGAGAGCAGACAGTGGTTGATAGCTAGGTATTTCTGGTTCCAGGACTGTTCTGCAGGGCTTTTTTCCTCCTGGTCAGATCCTTCTCTTTCACACAGTCATATATATCCTCCCACCAGTCCTTTCACCTCCTTTCACCTCCTTATCCTTGCCTAAAGTTTTCTCTGCCCCATTTTCCTTCCTTTCCCAGATCTGCCTGCCTGACTCCCATACCCTAGCTATGTGTCTCATTTCCCAACAGTCATAGCCACTAAAGCCTCCACCAGAAGGGCCAAAAGCAAATTTCCCTTCCACTCCTCTGACATTTCGCTGCAGCATATTCACTGTAAATGATGAATGTAAGAACTCAACTTTCACATCCTACCCAGTGTTGCTTGATAATTTGCCACCTAAGAGGCATGTCTTAGCCAAAAATGGCCCAGATGGCATGTTTGTGACAGATAGCAGGGAAACCCTCTCCCTATCTCTGCCCCTAGAGTTCTCCTTCCAAAGCAGGAAACTTGATCACTGGCATCTTGGGGAAAAAGGGAGGAAGTGTTCTAAGAGAAATAAATACAAAGAACACTGACAAAGTACCAATCTTCCTAACCATACAGACTGCCACACCCCAAGAAAAAGCCAAGCCATTTTCTTAACTTTTTAAACAAAGGCTGTCACACTGAGGTGAACTCTGTGTATAGAAAATTCCTGCCTAGACGGTTAAAAGTTGATGAGTGAAAATGAAGCCTTACAATGACAAGTGTCCAAATCCTTAATTCTAGTGGCCACAGCTGGTGTTGCCTACAGAAATGTAAGGTATAAGCAATCCTCTGTAAGAAGATAGATCCTGGCTTTTTATGGATGATTTTGTGGGCTTGAGAGCATTTAAAATTTGCCAGTCTTTTTGTTTCTCCCTTAGAAAGAAGCTGACTTGATAAACCTGACGGGTATAAAACTATACATAACTGTGGTTTAATTTTTAATTTCAATTACATATTTACTTGTAAAGCTTATCATACCCTTGCCAGGGATACCATTTATCAAAGACCACAGGACTTATTAGTGCTTAGCTGGAGTCTTGCAGGAGTCAGAGCAATTACACTGGACCAGGGCAGGGTCCCATTTTCTTGAGGACCAGTTCCCTGTGCTCCCCCCACCCAAGCATACACACACACGAACACACACACACACACCCCTCCACACACACACCTTTGTTCAGTTTACAGGGAGCTCTTAAGGAGGAGAAACCAAAGGAGCTTTCCCTGTAGCTGGAAAATCCCCATGCTTTAAGTATAAGTCAGGCTCTGCTGAGCATCGTATTTAGCCCTGAGGAAGGCTGACTGAGTTCTTTGCTGGCGGAAGCAAACCCAATTTACTCAGCATTAACAAGTTCCAGGGTGGGAATGGTGAATATAAGCCAATTCTTTCGTATCACGATATATACCACATTTCCCTTACAATTTTTAAGTCTAGTTGAACCCCAGTAAATACCTGAGTGTAATCAGTTATAGAAGGAAGAGTTGGCAAGGTTTGATGGAAATAAATTTATTTTTGTCCAGAATGAGAGCACCGTTGATGAACTTCCTTTAAGCCAAAGAGAACTAGACAGAAGAATAACACAGAACATTGCAGAGGACTTCCTACTGGCTTAACTTATTAACTGATAATTTATTCGTAATCAGTGGAGAAGTCCAAAATAGATTAAATGATTATTCATCTTAAACTTGTAAGCACACATTTGATGGATATTTTTTTTCTTCTGTGGGTCTTTCACATCCCAGGTCAGAATTTATAACTCAGTTATACAGCAGCATTGTGATAGTGAGTGAAGGAGGGACATGTGCTAATTACATGCAGATACACCGAGGCTGATATTTTCAAATAGGCCAGGAAAGCAGTGTGCACCCAAGCTGAGACGCTATTATTAGGGTTTCCTTTAATGTTCTTTAAATGAAACTAGATGAACATGGAAATAATCCAACTCATTTGTCATCACTGTAGATTTCCATTGTACTTCTTCAGGTGTCATAGCAAGTCAGACGAAGGCATTCATTGGGTAACATGGTTGACCATAAAGGAATAGACGTGACATGCCAGCTTCTTTTTGCTGCCTGGTAACATACAAAGGAGTAAAGGCTCAAAGCAATTTGGGACCTGCAGAACAGTAGATCTGAAAAGCTCAGCTTTCCTTCCACTCCTGAAATGCTCAGCTTTCCTTCCACTCCTGAAATGCTCACCACATGCTAGCAAGTCTTTCATAAATTCAAGCAACCCCCAAAAGCCCAGACCATTTATCCCAGCAGAAGAGCAGGTAAGAAACTTCCTTCCCAGGCTGCTCTTTCTTGTCCTGGAGGCATCATCATCATCACTCACTTCTGGATCTATCCCAGGCCACCCATTCTCGCAGTCTGCACTGCAGATATGAAATTTTCTGCATGGCATATCATTAAAAACCTTATCCCTTAGTCAGATAATAACAGACATAAGGGACTCTGTAGGAGTCCCAGTAGGATTATGTCATTGTTCTAGAACTTCTCTGAAAAAGAAGGTATTATTAGGTCATGCTGCAAAAGGAACAAAATAGGCAATACATATTTTTGTTTTCTAGCCTTAGGTTGAGTAATTAAAGAATATTGAAAACTTTCTACACTAGCTCATTAACTCATTTTTGCCACCCAACACTCATGTCAATGCTAGAGCATTGTGTGGAAATACGTGTTCATATGTCAGACTAAAACATGAAAAAAATTAATTTATTTCTCATTTATGGCAAGAGACAAGCCAAATAGTATACATATGACAAGTTCCCAGATCACATGATCATGCTTTCTCCAGTAGCACTAGTTGTCACCAATTGCTAGAGTTCTCAATTTCTAGATGTAGTGGCACTCAAAAACAAAGGCAAGTATTTTAGAAAATTGGATAGGAGAGAAGCTAAGAACAAGGACTTGAAACAATGCAACATTTACGTAATGTTTGCCAGAAAATTTTCCTTTATTAAAAAATGCTTTCCAGATAAATAACAGGCACTCAAGACAGCCATTATTTTCCTCTGCAATCATCCTTTCATGTAATCTATACAAGTATTCTCACAGGAATAATTACAAAGTATTCTGATGACTACTATTAACAATCAACTGAATTGCATTTCAGAATAGTTCCTCTCAGATTGTGACGATTTAAAAAGTATTGTCAACATATGCCCAGAAGTTTGGAGAGAAAATAGACTGAGTGTGCAAGGGAGACAGAAAAAATGAAAGGCTCAGCCAGATAATTAAAGACACAGATGCAGAAGCTACATGTATGAAAAAAAGGATGAATAAAATTACAGAATTCAGGCTCATGAGGAAGAATTTAATTTTCCAAGCTTCACAAGAATAATCCTTATGAAATCTTCTTAGAAAGAAAAAATAGGATGCCCTCTTGAATTACTTCCAAATTGTGGAAAAAAATAGGATAGAACAATAGTTCAAATGACCATGTTTGAGGTTAACAGCAAAGCTTACTTCAGTTAGCATTACAAAGCATATAACACCAGATAGTTTTGCTAACCTCTGTCCTAGACTGTGAAGAGAATTGGCACAAGAAATTGCAAAGCCAGCAAAATGAATGTTTGGGTTTGGGTTTTGGAGGTTTGTTTTGAATCTTTTATTTCAGAAGTATTCTGATACCTGGAGAGTAGTAGCAAGTAGAAGTAAAAGTGTGGGAGTGAAGTTAGTGATTCAAGGAAGCAGAGATGTCTTACTTTGACATCAGTATTTTACAAACTCTTGGAAGAGATTTCAAAGAAAAGCAACACAGGTAGAAACATGGAGTCTAATGAGAAGTTGAATACCAAAGGCAGGGCCTGCTCAAATACCTTTCTATTGATAACAGATTCTTCAGAGACAGGTAATGTAGTGTGCTAATCCATTCGTACTTAAATAAAGTACTTTATCTGATGCTCGTAGGAAATCCTTGGTGGCAATAAAAGAGAATCCAAGGTTAACAGAGTTGACTAAAGCAGAATTATCAGGATTAAAAAAGAAGAATGTCAAAAAAAGTATTCCTTAGGGATCAGACTTGAAATTGTCCCTGCTGCAAATAATAATATTTGACCTCTAGGTAAAACTAGGCAAAAGTCGATGATGAAAAACAGAGAGGTGTTGTTGAATCTGAAGAGGACCTAACCACAGTACAAGAGGAGTTGGATCATTTTGTCAGCTGGTCCAACAGAGGCAGTATGAAATCTAACAGAAGAAAATGCAGAAGCACTTATCGGGAGGCCAACAATAAGAACTGAGCTGTAGCCCTGCCCCAATGGCTGCTGCACCCCCCCCTTGCCCCGGAATTCCTCCCACCTTCCCGCCCTCTGCTCTGCTGACTCCACCTTTTTTTGCCCTGGTGTCTCCACTGTGGGATACGTCACACCTATGTGTTCACAGCCAGCCCTCTGATTGGCTGCCAGCTGCCCCTCCCACTTTACCCAGAAGGACATCAGAACCGGAAGGCCTTTCCTGCTGTATACGTGAGGGCCACCATTTTGTTGTGGCCACCATTTTGGTTTAGCCACCATTTTTACAGTAGGGAGCCACCGTTTTTGACACCCCCGTGCTCCCCATGTTCACAGGCAGCCGTGTGACTGGCTGGCAGGACCAGCCGCCTGTTCACCTGAAACGGGAAGCCCCTGCCTGCGTACATGGAGGCTGCCATTTCTGATTGATATCGTTCCCCACCTGTTTTCACACTGCTTTGAGATTGGTTTGTTGCTAATTTTTGAACATGTCATATCCATGTGAGCTCAGAGCACCCTCTGATTGGCTGCCCATGTCCTTTGGAATTAATCATAGATACAAATATATATGTATATATGTCAGAAATCTGCATGTGGCTGAATGAGGAGGGAGAAGACATAAAGGTGCCATGATCTCTTCCCTGGCTCCTGTCTGGGCTTGCAGTAGGCAAAGAAAGCAGAATGGGTATAGGGGGACAGTGGAGTTTGAAGGAAAAATTAAAAAGCTTGGAAAAGCCTGGCCGGCAGCCAACTCCCGAGTTCAAATGATCGTCCAGAGTTTCATTTCTTATGTGTGAGTACAGGCCTTTTCCAGCTGTGAGCCAGGAATGTATCCCAAGCTCCTAGGGGGAGAGAATGGAATTCCCAGGGTATTCTTGGGGGCACAGCATCTGGCTCCTCTCCAGCACCCACAGGAGGAGAAAGGGAGCATAAATGAGTCCTCGATGTCCTGGACCTGGCTCTGAGAGGGCATTTGGAGGGGTCACTGGAGGACAGAGCAAGCAGGTTCCTCATGTGGTGGAACAGTGCTGGTAAGAGGAGGACTGTGGTGCTGGAGAAATTACAGCAGCCTGCCCTTTCAGAGAGATGTTCAGGGCCCCCAAGGCCTGCCCCACACCTTCAGGAAGGGGGCAGGCATCTAGGCGTGCTGGCTCACATCCTGCAGGTCCACCTCGGTGCCTGAGGTCCTCCTTATGCTGGACCTTTTCTGGAGCTCCGGAGACTTGTGGGACTGTTGCCTGGAGCTGACAGGAAAAGCTGGCATTTCCTTTCCATTTTGGCCCATGAATACCTGAGTCTGTGTCTGCCTGGCCGGAGCAAATGTCACAACTACGAAGCACCTCTCTGTGGTCTGGGATAGTGTCACCCCCCTTCAAGGTCTCGCTCTGTCCCTGACTTGCTGGGCTGAAGCTGGACATGACACACAACCTGCCCATTCAAACCTCCCTCCCTACACAGCTCTCTCCTCACTTATTTATAAGTTAAATAGATTCATCTCTATTATTCATCTAGTGAAACTTAGATCTCTACAAAATTAAGTGACCTGGCCACGTGGGATTTTTTTGCAGTCAATCTCACCTTGGCACTTTCAATCCTTTAGCTGATCGCATTGTTTTTCTTTTTTCCTCCAATGTTTATGCATTGTCCTGAATTGTAAGTAATAGAATTTCATACAGAATTTTCAGACCAAATGGCTGAGTGGTCTTCAGTGAATTTAGGGTGTGTACTGGAAGAAAATATCCAATTAAAGATATCCTGGAACTACCTTCCAACAGTATAAAGGGGAAAATACCTAATTTTAAGATGGATCATGGCTGACATCTGAGATGGATGAGGATGATGTGTTTGGTTGTAATAAATTTGATCACAATCAATAAGGTCTCTCTCTGTCCTGTGACTTAGTCCAGTAAAGACTGTTCTCTGGCACATGTAACACTGCTATAACTTCTCTACCCATTGCTCCCCTGCTGAGACATCCAAAGATTTCATTAGCCTTTTGACCACATTTCAGTAGGTAAGTAGGTAATTTTGAGCCCTGAGCCATCAACTAGAAACCTTGCAACAGCACTACAGGCAACTGAAGTATGAAAGAGGAAATGCATAAATAGAAGACTGTTCATTAATAAACAGTTTTGATACACTAAGGCTGACATTTCTCAGAACTGCTTACAGTGTTACTCAAATTTACATCACAATAAAGGTTCAGAATTCAGCTTATCTAAGAAGCTGACTGATATTTTTAATAGGCGTTTCTTTGGTATTAATTTCCATCGTATCCGAGCACTTCAGAGGGAGAAGCGTGTGTGCTGCGAGAGTGTTTGAAGTGTTTCTCAGAGGATACTTACACTGCATTTATTCATTTTTACACCATACAGCATAGGACATTTCTGTTTAAATGAATGACAGAGCAAAACCCACACAGCTCCAGTCTGAAATTCATTTACGTCTAAATAGCTGTCTACCAATTCCCCCATATAAATGGCTTTTTTGCAAATAAACATTATTATGTTCCCAGATTGTTTATGCCTAAAGAAACAGTGTTAGATTTAGCTTCTTATTTAAGATTTCACCCTCTTCTTTTTTTTTTTTTTTTGCAGCCTGTGGTTAATCTGATGAAAGAAATGTGATGTGATGTTACCGACTTCTTTAGCACCCAGAAGGAACAAAAGCAGGGTTCATCTGTGCTACTTAGAAAAGCCCTGTTACCCTATTTCCTCACACTTTTTATTGTACTGTTTCTCACAGTGCTTCTGAGTTAAGGAAATGGCATTATTTTCATTTTGCACATGAAGGGCTAAAGCAGTTTGCTAAATACACAGGTTTGCAACCTGATGGTCCCAATTCCACAAATAATCAAATAATAAACAGATCTAAAAGCCCAATTCTGGAAGTACTATTCACACAGTGACTTGGGTGACAAGGTCCTTATATGCTAAATAGGAAAGATTTTTGCACCTGAGCTCATCTTCATGACAGCATGGGCTAGTCTACAAGAAAAGTCTATACCTTAAACTCTGTTCTTCAAGGACAAAGGCCACTCTGTGAAACTGGAATGCTGTGGCTGGAACCCTTTTCTGTGCCAAGATCACTAGCTTCTCTTGCTGGTCTCAGTCACGTGCCCTAAACAGATCTTTCCTGAGGTATAGGAGATGCCACAGAATAGCATGGCATATCGCAACTTTCACTTCAGTGGGCACAGACATCCCTTGCTTCCTGTGTCTTGTCTGTCATTGATGTGGGTTCTCCAGGCACTGAATCTAGCTTAAGTTGTCTCAATTCCATTTATATGAGGTGAGAGGAGAAAGTATTTCTAGGGTATCTCATTCCAAGGTGAGCATCTAGGGCTCGATTAAGCTGCTCATACATACATATCTAATGTCATTTGAGACTTCCTGCATTATTTAGGGTCTTCTTGGGTCTGCCAGATATGACACAGGTCCTTCTGGAGACCTGTACCCATCTGGAGGCAGCTGGAGGCAAGGCCCACATTGGCACAGGGTACTTACATGTGAGCAAAGGGTTTGCATGCTATGCCTGAGAGAAAGAGTAAAACTTCTACGAGAGGCTTATTATTACTTATTTTCATTAATTATGAAAGGAGTTAGATACCTAGATTAGATTTAGCCATGTGAAACTGAGATCAATCCCACTCTGGGTATGAGAGGTTTTGTTGCACAGTTAGGTTAACAGTTTCAAAAAAATATCAGATAACTCTTTCTGCAAATGCTTCCTGTTCTGGGAATACTGAAGCACATAGGTGTTTTATAAGTCAAGCTCAGTGTTTAGCACTATGAAAAAAACAAATGTTTAAAATGAACAAGAACCTGTTGAGGCTTACCAATAAGCAGTATATATAATATTGCTATATCATTAGCTGTGATGTGCTACTAGATGTAATATGCATCTTAGTGTTATATATTGTTCTTTCTCTGTTTATATATTAAACCAACATGATTATAAAGTATATGACTAAATCTGTAATAATGTATGTAGCATTAAAAAAAACCTTTAATACTTATTAATATGCAAAATACTTCAGTAATTTAAATGTTCTGTGGGATTAATGACAGGGCTAGAATAAATTTTTCTAGTCTTAATGCATCATTTAAAACCCCCATAGTCTCAGAACAAGGATCTTACAATAGGAAGGAAAAACACCTTTCAGTATAGCACTTCATCTGAAAAATTGGTTCAATACTTTACAGAATAATGGAATTATACTATTAACTAATGAATCTGAAATTATCAAAGAGAATGGAGAAGCACTTTCAACATGGTTACAACACTTGACATCCAGGAACATTCTCACTGAAATGCACGTGTGTTGCTTTGAAAAATGTTCTGAAACAAATGCTGAAGTACTTAGAATTTTTGCAGGGTTTATGTGGAAAGTAACCACTGTGTCTTTGACTATATTCTTTTCAAATGAATTATGATATTACTAGAAGTGCTGGATTTATAGTTACTTAACCATTAATAGGGTATGATCTGAAGAACAACAGTGAAAATGCTCCATATGGCTCTAACCATGTGCCTCAAGTTTGACTTGAAGAACTTAAGAGTAGGAGCCCTGGGTATCTCTGTTGACTCAGCCAAGAAACATACAATTGATGCTGCTACCTACCTATCAGCTGGCAGAAACAAGTACTTACACTCCCACACCTTTGTCTATCAGGTTAATTTCATGTAGGGACTGGGCAAACAGTAATGAGAAGAGAAAAGGAATTCAATCCCTCCAGGGAAATGCAAGAAAACTATTTTTATCAATCCTTGAGGACCACTACTTAAACAAGCACTGTTAATGTTTTCCAAAAAAGAGGGACGTAGCTCCTATTCTGTTTACTCCAGAGGACTGGCAAACTATGTGCCATGGTCTCCTCACATTATGAAAAGGAGGGGAACAAAAGTAGAAAACAGCCTTACTGCAGCTGGACGGGGGAACAGTTACACTGGAGCTGGAGAACAGGCATGGCAGGGCCACCCTTCTGGCAGGCGAGATTTAGTGGGATAAATTGAAGCAGCCAGTTGCCTCTGGTGAGTCACACTGAACCAACATTTAAGTAGCAACGCCCATTGTCTGTGTCTTACAATTTCTGTAGCAATTATGGCCAGACAGAAGTGCAGCCCTACTCCCTGTTATGCTGATAACAATGGCCACATCCCCGTTTGTGAACAGAGGCCAGTCTCTGTCAAAAGACTGTTGGATGGTGTGTGAGAGAAGTATGAAAAACCATTCCAGCTAGGATTCACATTCATGTGGCTCTGCCAGCTCCGAGTTATTCTTCACATTGTGCCAAGTACAGGATGAAATGCAAGTCAAAAAGGGAGGATAGCTCACCTTTCGCTGTAGACCATATGGATGTCAGATGTTGCATGCTCTGTGGCTGTGCATGCTGATCACTTTGCCTCCATACTTCATCGGTAAGTGTTTTTCATATGTGACAGTATATTCACAACACACAGGCTTACCCTGTTATTCATTGAGAATATGTTCCTGGAAAGTGTGATGGTTAGTTATTCAATAGGAGGAGAGACTGTATGCAGGGATTTGAGAAATACATACAATTTAACCACACAAGGACAGTAACACACAGGGACTGTATGTCAGTATGCTGTGGCAATAAGGTCTTTCCCCTCATTCCAGTAACACTACTCAAAAAAGCAAAATCTTGATGGCATGAGTGAAGAACAAAGACAAGAGGGATGCATAGCCATGCACAAGGTTCTCAGCATATTTCTGTTACTGTTTCTGTGATATGCAAAGAATATATTAGTGAAATATTTAAAATACTACATTGTAGCCTACTGTGTCTATACTCTCAGCAGTTATTTTAAGAGAAGCAGGTATTTGGTAAGGACACTTCAGTATGACTGGATGGCTCAGGGTAGTCTTGATGGAAAGAAAACCAGTTATGACAGCGTTTAGCAGAGCACAATATGAAATGATTGATGATGGACCTCCAAAATGACAGTAGAAAAATGATAGAAACTGTGGAGTTGTTCTCCTGAGGTCTGATATGTACTTAGGTGTGCTGTATAACATGCAGCACCTTACCCTACTTGAGTATTCTTCATGTAGAAAAGCTCATTCCAAATCCAGTAGCAGTAACATTAAAAACACAAGGCTATGCATTTTCTCCAGAATACAATTATTTCTTGTTCCACATCATCTTGTTTTCCTACTTGTTATTGTCTTTTGATCCTTGCCCTGTTTAGAAAGGCTTGAGATCATTTAGAACCTAACTGGAAGGTGAGTTGGGACACTTGGTTGCTGCATTACAGAGAATTGACCATGACTTTTCAAGACCACTGTGCTATATACTTCTTTTTATATAGGTACCTTTGGGCGTGAAACTGCTGTGGTGAAATCTAGAAATATTTGGGCTGATTTTCTTCAGATGGCTTGAATTGGAGAAATAGTCCAAACCCTTTAGCCCAGAACTCCTTCCACAGTAGAGTGAGTGATCTCACACACAGCTCCATGCTACCAAAGCAAAAAGCTGCTTGTAGCTGTGCTAATAATGCAAGGAGCCTGCGCTGTCATACTGCGGGTGCACAATGTACACAATATAATATAGCAGGTACTATAGACATGTTTGTGTTGGTATTTTCCTTTAGTCCTAAAAAGAACAGGGAAATCCCCACATCCATCTCTGTTCCTTGTAACTGCACTACTGCTTACACATCTTTCTTACGCTATTATTGCTCTGCATTCCTTGCTGCAGCATCCCTGTTTCTGCTGTTTAAGAGATAATGTGGGTGGGATTCATCTTCCATAATTGTAAATGTTTATGACTGGGCTAGACTCCCTTTAGACTCCCTTTATAGATGGTGAAAAATAAATGAACTCTTTTAGAGTATGGTTTATATGACTCCAATTTCAGATGTCTACTTTAAGATAAGATGAGTTGTGTTCCAGAAGTGTCTGTGCCTCTCCATCAGCTGTAAAGGGAATGTAGATTACTAACTCTAGGGACAGTGTCTACAATATTTATATCTATATTTGGACACATGAACTTTGCTTTCTGTGTATTGCTGGGTTGTGGGTTTGGTTTTTTTTTTCCATTGAGATTTGATTTGACTGGACTTTTGCAATATAGAAATAGGGATTTATTTTTGCCTGATAGACACCTTCAGTAAAAGCAACTTGAGCAACACATTGCTTGGAAGGGTCCTTTCTTCTCCTGTTCTCATGGATCTACTCTCACATCATGGAAAGAGGTGTGGGGTTTCAGTTTTTTGATGGGGGAGGGCTGAAGTGGTAATGATACCTGTGGGCATATAGAATACGGAGCAAAGCCTGCGAATATGCAGATTACCTCCCAGAATTATCAATGTCTTGGATATTCAACACTTCTAAACCTGCAGGCCTCCCTTTCTGTCTGGGGTGCATTGCTCTCTATCACCTGGCACTTGGGGCAGTGGGAAAACTGCACTCCCAGCTGCCTACATAGAGCTGTAGCAGGCAGATGTCTCTAGTCCTGCATGCTGATGTGAAAAGGCTGATAGCACTTCATAGATCACCCAAGTGCCTACTGCCTACAGTTTGAGCTCTTCCTGGCTTTTGCATTTCTGGGGGTGTTGTCTTGTGTAAGTGCTGGAATCCACTCTGTGGCTCTAAGCTGCATTTCAGTACTTTACATAGATGCAATGTAGATGAGCTCATGCTGTGAATTCAACTCTCCTTAGGATATATTCTGCACCAGCTTATTTGTGCAGAAGCCGCCCTTCACTGCCTCATCTGAGACTCGGTGCCATGTGATAAGGACATTGAATGGTCCTACTGCCAAAAGCCCTCCGCCCTGATATTTCCAATACCTCCAATAACCCTTCCCTTCCTAGTATCAGCTGCATAGCAGATGCTACTGTGATTTGATTTGCACAAAGCGTAGATTGTTTCCGTAGGCTTCTCCATAGATGTATGAAATTAATAACCGTACTGGAAATATCTTCATATTGATCATCAGTTTCAATCTAGCTTTGTTCTACATGTGCAGAACTAATGAGTTCAATGCCTCTATTAAGAAAATGAGTGTACGTGCATAACACAGATACAGTAGCAACCTTTGGGCCAAAGATACTAGCTAGAAACGTGCTCACTAACTCAATCACTTAACCTTCCTCTAAGCTTTCCATGTTCACCTATCCATACAGTCGCTCACTTGTGAATTGCTGGTACAGTACGTGGTCAAAGGGGAGGAAACTTACAAGAAGAACCTTGTAGAAAACCCTTTTTTTCACCCTTCTGGATATAACCTTACACTGCGCATCAGCTGCAAAACACAAACAGATAAGCAGATAGAGGTTATTTTATTTGTATATATAACACATAAAAAGAGGTTAAAAATATATATCTGTTGTCCACCAGTTGCTGAAATGACTGCAGTTATGCCTTTGGAAGTTCTAGTACGCATTACAATAAGGGCTAGAAATGTCATTAATTTGTTAGGGGGGTTGTTTGTTGGGTTTTTGTTTGTTTGGTTTTTTCATACATTGAAGTATCTTCCTACATTTACAGACAGTTTAACCACACTGTAGATCCTCTGTAACACTGAACCTGTTACTCAATTACACATTTCAATGTTCAAAGTTAATACTTTGGCCTACTGCAGCCTGGATTCATGTAGAAATGTAGCATGTAGGTTGCCCAATAAAAGCAGCTAAGGGACTTTCCTTCATACAACATCATATGGAAATAGTATAATTTACCAATTTGCAAGGGGAAAATAAGATTTGGATGGTATCAAATGCTTCTTTTAATAAGTTGCAGAATAAACAGATTTTTTTTATTTGACAAAACTGGGGCAGCAATACACATTGTTCAAATTGGGACTTTGCATAGTCATAAAAAAATGCATATCTCCAGATGGCATTGAGAGGTCTCACTAGGAAAGCATAAAGTGATTCCTGACATGGCTTATGTGCTATATGAAAAATGAAATTGCTCAGAGAATGAACAATGGCAGCAATGCCAAAGCAGAGAGCTTGTATGTTGCTTTCAGTTATGTCATTGTTCAATATTTATCTAGTTGAATATTTATGGAAGAGGTAACTGCTCAAAAAATTCCTTTTATAGAATCATAGAAATGTTGATTAGAATGTGGGGTTTTTTGGAGATCATATAGTTCAACCTTGTGCTTGAAGGGGGACTACCACCTAGGTCAGGTGGTAGAGCCACTAAGTCAGGCTCTGTCCAGCCAGGTCCTGAAAGCCTCTGTGGAGGAAGCTCCCACAGCCCTTCCAGGCAACCCCTTTCTTGCAGCACTGCATGCTGAAAAAGCTGTTCCTCATCTCCAACCTCAGCCTCCCAAGGTGAAACTCATGCCCCCTGCTGTATTGTAGCAACACTGAGAAGAGATTGAGAATTTGGCTCCAGTGTCTTTGTAACTGCCCTTCAAGTAGTTGTAGTTTGTGACTAGAACATGCCTTAGCCTCAGCTCCAAATGAGTTCAATTCCCTCAACTTCTCACAGTTTATCTGCTCCGGGCCCTGACCATCTTAGCAGCTGCCTAACAGGTCCCCTCTAGTTTCTTAGTATTCCCCCTTGACCTTGTGGGTAGGGAGAACATGCCAAACCCCATATATTTAATTACTGCCCTGTACTCAACAGTGCTGAGCACAGGGCAGTAATAAATTCTTTTGATCTGGGGAGCACAGCCATAGCACAGCACGTTATAGAGTTGCATGAGCTGTGATGAGAAGACGTTGTTACCTTACATTCAGCCTGGCAATTGCAGCACCCTGCACTGGTTTCTCATGCTGCTCTGCTGGCTGGTTACTCGCTGTATTGATGCACAGGCTTTGTCTGCCCTTGTACAGAGTGTTATGCTTTTTCTTACTGAACTCCATGAGGTTTCTGCCTGTTTAGTCCTCAGCATAAGTGCCAGGAGTGGACCATTGAATGGTTTATAGTTCACTGAATTTGAAAGATATTCAGAGATATGTTGACAATTGCATTGTCGGTGTGTACTAATGACAGCATACATGTAGTATGAATCCTGTGAGTCTTTGCGTGATTCTGACTTAGAACCTCTGTATAATCAATTAAGAAGTATTACAGCTTTCATTTACATTTCATCTAGCATGGACACTAGAAAGTAGTTGGAGTCAATGGGAATTTTGCATTTAACTTTTATAGTTGCCATTGTTTTGAGTGGCAAGTTCTATAAAACAATGTTGGTCAAAGCCTTTGACCTGACATTTACCAATTTTTTTCTGGTAGAAAATGCATGAGTATCTTTAAAACAACAGTATTTCATAGTAAAAAGTATTGGAATGTCTCAGAGTTTGGGAGAGGTAAGGTTTTGGCTGAGTATGAACTTTGGCAATTCAGTTTCTACTGTGTTCTGTAGTGCCTTGATCAACAGACAGATGTATTCAAATCTAGTATTTTTTGATAAAAACTAATGTTTCATTAAAGTATGAATGGTTGCTTTCACTGAGGATGCCTTATGGATGAACTGTCACAGCCTCCACTCCTGTGTCTTAGGCTCTGCTCTTTCATACGTTTCAGGTGACCATCACACTGAGCTCTATTGGATTCAACGCTGTTTTCCCTCCTGGTAGTTACGCACGCAGGACTGTGGTACGAGGGCTGGCACAGGCTGCAGTGCCCTCACTGCTGCGAAGATACTTAGCAGCAATGCTCTGCCCTATCTGACTCAAGCAGTGCTATTTAGGTGTGGAGGGCGAAAAGATGGATGTTAGAGCTGAAAGGATAGCAAGGACTCCTTTGTTTACGTATGAAGGGCAAGAGTCTGCTTTTGTCTTGATTTACCTTATTTTTGTGGTCTGGTGGACCTTTTGCTCCTGTCTGATAACTATGAGACCCCAGAAAACTTAGCCACACCTTATCAAAGGGTACCTTTTCAGCTCTGCTATGACCCATGATGCTGTTAGACTGACTTGCTCTATAAAAAATAATGAAACTTCTGACAACCTAGAATCTAAAGCCACTATAGTATGAAAAAATGTGTGTCTACGATGTGCATTGGTTGCACAAAGCTAGAGGATGGGCTAATGAAATTCCCATTGGCCTAGAGTTTACTTACATGAAAAAATCCTTCCTTTAAGGCCAGTTCTGTTGCAGTCTGGAGGAACATATAATAAATGATAATAAAAATAACCAAACATGCAAATTAATAAATTAAAAAAACCCACTGGCACATGTTGCTGCATGTGAAACTTTACCGTATATCAATTATTTTGCATTGCTAATGCAGATACCTTCCATTTATAAACCAACTTTAAAACTGTGAGGTTTTTTTACTATCGCTATTAAGTGACAGTGGTCTTCTAATATCAGTCCGTAGGAAAACATCTATTCTGTTTATTTCTTACTTTCTGGATAGCTCCCTGATGTTCAGCGTTGCTCATTTTCCATTTCACAGACTGACTTTACTTTAACTGAAACTGTCAAGCAGTAATTCAGTTCTTAACTAGATTTGTGGTGGTGAGACAGAGGGTAACATAAAAAGGCAGAACTTATTGGCACGATTCATCATCATTCTTTATTGCATACTCGAGCCTACTGGGCAGGAAATGTTATTAAATTGGAAGATGTATCAGAGCCTTCTGAATTTGTCAGGATGAGCACCTTAAATCTCTGGAAGGGCTGATGTGCTCAACTCACATTCAGTCCCTCTGAATGGGTGCAAGAATATAGATGGTGTTCCAGGTTAAGCTCTGCAAGGGAGAACAGCTGGCATTGTGTTCACGTGGTGACAATGGTTTCTGTTAAGGACTAATGTGTAGAAGGCAAATAGTTGTGGCAACAATTATGCTTACCTGTTCTTTTGGGGTGTAGGACATAACCACATCTACGTGGTTACTGTCTGTCAAACACAAGTGTCAGGGGCTGTTAGGGAAGTCCAGAATCTATGTTTATTTTTGAGTAGACAGGTCAGTACTAGTAACTAGTTATATTGAAACACAAACAGGGTAAAACATGAATTGTATGTCAAACTAGTAAGTGAAAATAATGAAGTTCCTGAAGGGAAAAGAGATTTCTTAGTGCAAGTTTAATGAAATACTACAGAACAATTAGGTGTAATTGGTTTTTGTGAAATAAAACTTCTTTTGGAAGAAAATCCCTTGGTGGTAGGAACATACAGAAACTATAAATATGACAAGCTTAGATAGGGAAATCTGTGGGATCATGAGAAATCTGGGAAGTTTCTGCATTTTCTGTAGGCCAGCTGTCAGCTCCAGTGTTACTATGGAGTGGAATCCTGAAAAGGAATAGGGATATCACAGTCAGAATGGGTCAAGACTGGCCATTCTATGGTCCTGAATGTACAGAGACAGGAATTAAATTGCATTTGAAGAGGATAAGCCAAGACACTCTTACTTAACAATAAGTGGCTGCCAAAGAAATTATACTTGTAAAAATACAGAGTATAGTTTTACCAGTAAATTTCATTGTGTAAGCAGATCCAAAGAACTAGCTTTCCATGTACTGAAAATGTTGGGATTGGGAAAGTTT
Source organism: Buteo buteo (assembly GCF_964188355.1). Classification (NCBI taxonomy): domain Eukaryota; kingdom Metazoa; phylum Chordata; class Aves; order Accipitriformes; family Accipitridae; genus Buteo; species Buteo buteo. Next base: position 11,084,916 of record NC_134195.1, on the reverse strand, counting down.
TGAAACCAAATTTGATGGCAATTTTTAAATTATGAAGTCTTTACATTCAAGCAGTTTATGCAAAAGACCCGGCTAATTTCTGGATTTCTCTTTGAATTTTGTAGGATATTCTTCTCACTTTATGTGAGCCCCATGGATAAACCTCAGTCTTAAATCTTTTAATTTACTGGCTGCTCATGTCGATTATTGAAAATATTTTTAAAGACTCTTTTCAAATTCCTTTCAAGAATACCCTATCAGAAAGGTAACACACTGTTCTTCTTCTCTTAGGTAAATTTTCAGATGTCTCTTTCTACTTTGTTAAGCTCTCGACTTCTATAAGAAAATACAACCACCAACATATGCACACAATACTTGCATTTTCTGATAATGTGTATTTATTTGTATCCAGAAATACAAATGTTGGGATCAAAATACGAATATAAATAGTATTCTAGACGCACAGCCCTACTCCTTAACACAAAGTAAACTGGGATGGATGTGGTTGATAAGGGAAAGGCGTCGTCTGAGAACTTGAGGAGATGAAGCACACGGGTGTTTGACTTTTCTGGTTAGGTCAGTCTGGGGGATCACTAGGATGGCTATCTAACTTAGAATGACATACTGGTACTAGTGCTACCTGTATTATTCAAGGCACATTGGGCACATAATTGTACTTTCATTTCACTATGACGCCACAAGCTGCACTGCTAGCAAAGAAATCACACACCCCTAAGAAAAACTTAGGAAGGAAGGATAATTAGAAATCTAAAATTTTATTTGTGTTCTATAAGAAAGTTCAATTTGGCACATAGTTGGCAGTTTTTATGTGATTCCTAAAATTGCACTCACTTGAAATTAAAAAAAAAATCCATATGTTGTCATGCTGGGAAAAAATGTTTTGAGAGTAGTATACTGAGAGTTTGAAACAGGATTATATGAGGTGTTTGATGACTGCCTGTGACAGCCATAGACTGGGCTCAGATTCCCTCCAGCCTAGCGATCCTACTTGTGACAGCCACATGTTGATCCATGATTCATGGTTGGTATTGCATGTGACTGTGGATGACAATAAAGTCACAAGACTCCTTAATGACTACAAAAGAGAGTATGGGGGACTGATACTGTAATCTCTCTGCACAAGGTTTCCCACTGTTGTTCAGAGGAATGCTTTTTGGTGGAAGCTTATTCTGAAATTTTGTTTCCTTCGGAGTGCTCTGTCTGGCAGTGCCATACTTCCCTGGTCTGCCGGTGTAATACTATCAGATGCAATTATTTTACCAGCTTTCCATGAGTTCAACAGCAGCTCACATTTTAAGGATCCCATGTGGTCTGTAAGTATGGAACGGACTCTGTAGCATGTTCTGTTCCACATTCATTTGTCAGCAGTTTTTTTAAAATATGTCATCAATATTGTTCTCTTCATCCATTTTCTATTAATGTGCAATTTAGAAATTTTGGCATTTACCTGTTTTAGGCCTTACTTAAGTACCTAAATCACAAATCTAACTTTAAGTACTTAAGTTACAAATCTGCTCTCCACAAGCTACTCAACCCTGCCAGAATATGATCCAAAGCTCTTCCTGTTTGCTTGTAAGAATATTTTAACTTAACCCCCTCTTCTGGTCAACGGTCTTGATTGATGGAGGAAGTTTTTGACTCAGACCTGGAGGCCATTTCTTTAAAACTTGTAATCATAACTCAGTCTCAATAACAAACCATCACCACCTTCACTGTGGATATTTCATTCTTCATATTTTATAATACCTTGTGTCAGTACAACTTCATCTCTCCCAAGCGCTGCCATAGGCTCCAAGAAGGTAAAGAGACATTAGGAGATACTAAGTGCTGTATTAAACACTAAAGGGAGCACCTGGGTTCCCCTATAAGAAGCTCTACAGGCTGGCTTAGGCCTCCAAGTAAAGCTGAGTTACGTGAGTGCTTCCATGACACTAAACAGGCTGTTGTGGCTCCTCTGTTTAGTGTCATTCATTACCTAGATAAAAGAATACCTGGCAAACAACTCACTATCAGTGCCTGGTTTGCCTGGTTCAGTCCTTGAGAAAGCCAGCCCAGACATATGAATAAACATAACTACGTGTCTTCTGCTGTCTTACTTTGTCCTTCATAAATAGCAAATGATTAGAAGATCAAAATGCATGTTTTGATATCAAGTAGAGAATTCTCAGGTGTCCCAACTCTGAGGCACTGAACTTTATGATAAATTTTATTGTCTAATTTCACATATATTCTAGGAAAACCCTTGAGGACTCCAGATGCATACAGACACTGACTTGAGGACCCACCACAAAAGAGAAAAAATAAGAGAAAGTAAAGTTTGTAGACAGGAGCACATCAACACAGATCTTGGATATCTCCCTTGAGGAATGTCAGCGGTCACTATCCAAGTGCTTGAATTCAGTCACAATCCAAAGTTATTTAAAGAAACAGCTGCTAGGTAAATTGGATGCTTACAACAATATTTATCCCTAATTCAGGACTTAGTCCTAGACAGGGTTATAGGGTAGCATATCTCTTTGAGTTATCCACCACAGGTACAGTGTACAAAAATTTGCTGTTTAACTTGTCAAAGCAATGCAGTTCAAACAGGGCTTATTTTTTCTGTTGAAACATCATTTCACTTTAGATATAAAACATAGGTTTGTTTTTAGCATCTAAAATAGTGACCTAAATGGTGAGGAAAGTAGATTCTCTGTTTGTTTTCCAGAGAAACCATGGATGCCAGGGGAAAAGGTAAAACTATTAAGGCCACTGAGTCTTGAAGTAAGGCCTTCTTTTTTTGCATATATATACTAGAACCCTTTAAGAGGAGAATGTGATGAACCTTAAGAAGCTTGTAGGCATACAAATATAGTATAAAACTAATGACAGTATGCTTTTTTCTTCCAGTATGTAACTGTAAGTTTCAATGTAAGTTTTCAGTAAGTTGAGCTGATTTTGTGCTTGTCAATTGTATAGGTGAAGGGAGAGAGGAGGGAGGATCTAAAATGAATACAGAAAAGAAAAAAAGGCTCTAAAGGAAAAAGAACCTCACCTTTCAGCTGTGGAAATGCATTCCCAATGCTTTTTTTTTTTTTTTTTTTTTTTTTGCCTGTTTTTTTGCCAGTCTTCTGGGAAGTGACCTGGATGAGGTAAACATCAGCCTTGAGTTTATGCTTTGCATCTCTTGGTGGAATTAAGTTGTTGAGTGAAGAAGGAAGGATTCTGCTAAACTGCTGAAATCCCACTGCAGTTTTCTTGCTAGTTAGGAATTAAGAAACCTACAGACTGCTTAAAAAAAATAAAGAAAAATCAGACAAATTCTCAATGTGTAGTTGAAATCATCTAGAATATTGATCACGCACTGTGGTGCTTAGGAAGAACTCCAGCAAGGTCATTGTCCCTCTTTCTAACTCTCAGGCCAGGAATAGTATATTCTTCAATATCAAGAAATGCTAACAGCACTAAGCCACACTAATGTAACAGGCACAAAGATTTCACTGTAAGCAAGAAGAAGAATATATTGTGAAAAAAATCATCTAATTGTGTGGGCAGTTAAAATTATGCAATATGGCTTGCCTTTCCTTAGTGCTTTATAGAAACCCAGAAGGAGCAGCCAATGGGAAAAGTACAGTCTGTTATGGACAAGTTGCAGTGGGCACTTTGTTTTACAGCTTAGAAGGTAACACTGACCCTCCAGATGGTGAGGCTAGTGGAGCAGGACAGAGTCATTTTTCTAAATGTATGGTGAAATTTGGTGTAAAAAGGAGGTAAGCATCCTTTCCCTTCATGAAATTACCAAGTACGGTGAGTTGTGATAAATTCATGCAGCAACATGAGATGCTAGACTCAGACACATTAGGGCTGCAAGTGTTTGAGGTAGCTCTCCAAGTTATTCGGCAGGATGCCTCCAGTTCCAGAAATATGATTTCCTATCAGCTAAAGGCTCATGTGTCACTGCTGTTCCAGCTGATGAATGTGCAAACCACCAGGTGGATGATTTGGAATTAGCTGTGGGCAGTTGGTGGGAAGAATTGAATAAGAGTAGTGGGACAGAAAACGGCACAGCAATAAAAAATAATTTCTTCCTCCTCTTTTAGCTTCACTACTCATCGCTGTCTCTGTGAGGACAGTTCTGGCTTTTTTGATTCTTCCTCTTGTAATTTTTATCGGTTTTATTGGTATGTGCAATATACCAATATACAGTTGAGAGCTGATGAAAGAGAAAATAAGCATCTGAAAGAGAATAAAGGTTATCAAAGTGCCTGAGGTGTTTTAATCTACAGCCATACTTCTTGATTAGAAAGTTACATTAAAATTGTGTGGTCTGGACATGGAGACAGCATAAACTGGATGCAAGTTCTTGTACGCTTATTCTTGGCTGTAAAAGAAGGAGCTGTCAGTAAGCTAGGCATCAGGGCCAGAAGAACTGAGAAGACTGAATTAAGCAGACCAGTATTTTTATACTGAAAATGCTGCCCTCAATGCAGGAAAACACTGTCCATCAACTTCTAACTGAAGGAGGAGAGTAAGAGGTTTGACTTTAGATCCTCCTGGGAAAAGTTGGTTATCTAAACAAACCCTCACAATTTTTTCTGTAACTTCAAAAAGGAAGGAATGTAATGTGAAGACACCTGATTTTGTGGTTTTACATACATATCCAAATGCGTTCATTTCACTAGTAATTTGGTTTTGCCTTCCTCTGTTCCCTTCCCTTCCTTGGAAGGGTAAAAAAGAAGTACTAAATAACAAAAAGTAGTAGTTGATTAAATGCAAGTCATGAACATGAAATTATCTAATAAGAAGATGTTCTAAAATGCTAAAATGTTGTTCTTAAATTTCTCATTGGACAGTGCACAGAAGTGTTATTTTTTTTCAATTTGCGAAGGAAGCAAAAGAATATCTGGAAGTTAATGAGGATATTCTTACTACTACAGAAGGATATGGCACATAGATTTATGGAGACCTATATCTAGGTGTGTAGAATAATTGCATTTTGAATGATGCAGAGCCTAGAAAGCTTATCTTCCTGAACTCTATGGTTTTTCAGTGGCTGCCAAAGCACAGAGCAGTGAAGCAGAGAGGCTAAACCAAGCAACTAGGAATAAGCAGAGGAATGCATTCTGGAACCTGCCAGCCTGCAGCCAGTCACCTTGCGTATAAATCAAATTTTTGCACATAACCCCAGAGTAGAATGTATCACACAGTAGAATATGTCCTCTACTGTCAGTATAAGAGTGGAAGCCAGTAGTGTCTGCAGATTCTTTCTTGGTTAGGACGGTGGAAAAAAGTGGAATTATATGCTTCCAACTTCTGTTTATTAAAGCACTCAGAAAACAGAGGCAATATGAATGGACTTAGCATAATCAGTCTTCCAAGGAAGGATCTAATGGGATTGCATGCTTTTAGCAGGAATGGGTAGCCATGAGCAGAAGTATAAGAAAAGTATATGCTCATCATCTAAAATGGGAATGTTCCACTTCCACACTTACTCCCAGGACATTCACTCAAGTACACAATTGCTAGGTAAACCTCACTTTACCAGTTCAAGATCTAATGGTGGAAGGCACCTTCTTGTGCCTCATCTGTCTCAATACTCCCACCAAAATCAATTGATTGTGCAGAGGGTTTGCAGGATCAGGCCCCTAAAGGATAATTGCTTCCATTCTTTTATATGAGCTTGAAATATTTCTAGTATTCTTGCAAAATATGGCTGAAGGTGGCTGTTAGAGTAGATTAATTCATAATTAGAGAGCAAGATATTCAACTTCAATTCAATCACCTTCTTGCACTGCTGAAAATATATCTATCCATACTTCCAAGTGCAGGACACAGCGGTTTATGGATAGATTTTACAGAGTAATTTGCTACTGAGAGTTCGCAAAAACTTCAGCATGTATTTTGAAATCAGAAGCTTATCATGAGTTTAGAAAATACCAGACTGGGCAGATTTTGCTAAAAATAAGGTTTTGATCCTGCCCCAAAATATTTCTTCTCTGTGCTTCTACTTCGGATTTTGTCAGTCCTTAGAGAAGTTATTCCCCTCCCCCACGTAAACCAAGCTCTGTCTCTGGTATTTTAGGCAAGTGACAAACAGAAGAAAGTGTTTTGAATAACTACAGTTAGCTTCTGTGTTAGTAATTTTTTTCAATTAAAAACTCACTGGAAGCACAGAGCAACAGCAATGACAGACAGTGATGTTTCAAAGAACATGACAGCATTTCCTTTCCTTTAGAATTACCATTTCATTAGTTTTTGCTTGTTTGCAGGATTTTCCTTCTGAGGAGAAAAAGAACTGCTCTTCAATCACATCTACTACTCATTTTTTATCAAATACTGTGTGGAAGAGGCACACATTTTTTGAGATGATAAAAAACTATCAGGTCCTCCAGAAGAGAAAAAGAATAGAATTTTGGTTTTAGACATGTTTTAACTTTAATCTTTTGTAACCATTTGTCATCCAAAGGATAGTGAAAAGCCATTGCTATTTAATTTTGAATCTGTTTTGTTTGCTTAATGACAATTACTGAGACAGTCTGTAAAAGATGTAATCTAGTTTAACACTGTAGTTTTTGAAAAAATAGGTAGTTTAAGAATTTAATGGTCAAAAGCTTGAAAAGTACAAAATAGCTTTTTAGGGTAAAATATAGTTGGTAGTTTAGGAAAAAAATGAAAACAAGCTTTTTCTACATGTGGCAACTATTCCATCTTTAATCCAAGTGAGACAATTGAGTTCCCGTAATGCAGTATCCAAGTCAAAAGTGTTCAATCTTCAGCTCAGACTCGGAACAACTGCTGTGAGTAAGAACTGCAGTATTTGACTTTACGGAAGGGACAAAAAATGACCTTTGGCACACATGTTTTTCAATTTTGTAAAATAACTTTGAGAGAAAAAATAGGAATGCATGAAAGCACTTTTTAGTAAATTGCAATCTGAAGAAGGTCACATATTCTTAGTGCTATTTATAGGGATTTTTACTCATGGCCTATCAACTATGATCTGCTACAATGACATAAACAAGAAGGAATCATGTCCTGCTTCAAGGAGAGTACTCTAGAAATCAGTGACCATCCTGTGTTTAACCAGTCATAAAAAAGACAGTTAAAAGCTTGAAAAACTGTAGAAGTTATGCCTACAGCTGCCTCAGAGATAGGCAAGTCTTTTATTTATATCAAAATAATAGCTTTCTTATAACTCTGCCTTTTCACCTTAAGTTAAAACCAATATGTAACTGGCTAATTCCATGAATCCCAGACCTTTGCAGAAAGTAACGTCCATGTTTTGATCCCACCAGAGACATTTCTTACTGTCTTTTGGTGGTTTCTGTATAGAAAGGAGATCATCAATGAAATATTTCCAAAACCTGTGGGACATAGCTCAAGCAAGTTTAAATACAAATGAGTGGTTTCATTGGCTTTGGCTTATTTGCCAGTGCCAGTGTATGTTGCTCTGAGCCTCAGGGATATGGCAGCATTTTGAAGAAACTATGGGAATGAAAAACAAAGATGACATATTTAACCTTTGCCTGAACTGTGTATAGCTTCTATGCCAAGGGAGAATAGAGATTCTAATATACAAGAATTATTCATAAACATCGCTTACACTACAAATTCAGCTGAATTTTGTAAGAATCTTTTCCTTAAAATGAATAGCAGTAAGGAGAGAATTCTTCCATGTTTTTCTTTTTCAGGCAATTACATATTAAAATTCTTCATCAGGCTCTGTGATGGTGAAGGTTAATGTGGCCTTTATAATTTGAGATGAAACTGACCATGTCCTTCACTTTTTCTGCACTTTTACCATCCCTCCACAGTGTGAAAACAGCAGTCTTCACCACTACAGGCAACATTTAAAGATAGAGGTATCCAACCCAGTAGACCAGGTTAAACAGCAGAAAAGATGTAGGAAAAAAGACCCTAGAGTAAGAGTCCAGTTCTAAGATGTCTATGTGAATCCGTCCTCTCCTCCATGAGCCTGATTTACACTCTTCGTAACAACAGAAAAAGCTCTGGCAGTCTTTCCCATCCAGACATTCATAGACACACGCATCTTCAAATTCTTGCCAGTACATGGCATTGTTCAATGTGATGACTGTAGTTGGTGGTCTCATATCAAGTACAGAATAATTCTGAGGAGAGAAAAAGAAACCAACAGTTTGATAAGCTTCCATGGATGGTGCAGATCACAATTAATACTCATGGGAAAAAATCACAGGAGCTGAGAATAAGAAGTCAATACTATAGGAATTCTAGATTTAGGGAGCATCTTTCTTTCCCTCAAAAAATGCATTTTCAGATGAACTTCCATAGAGACATTGTGGAGCAGCAAGCTGAATAATTCTAGGTGGATTTTCTACTTGGGTAACTCAAGCATATATTTCCTAGTAATCATTTTTTCACACTTAGGACTTCACTTGCCTGTCAGAATATTATTTGCAAGTTGCTTTAAACACTTGCAGCTACTACATTTAAGAATGGATTCTGAAAAATAAGGAAGATGTCCCCCCTCCCCATTTAATTACTGAACAATCTTCACTTAGTATAGCTGCATTCACTGCCTTTTTGCGATGGTTTATAAAAACAGATATGGTCAGCAACAGATAGTGATGATTTCAGTACAGGATTTCAAAATGCCATCCCTAGGCATGTCCTCTTAGTGTTTATCACACTAACCGTGCTCAGAAATAGGACACTCTGGTATCACACATCCTCGCAGTACCACTCGCGCCTACAGACCTCTCCTTCTTCAATGTTCTCCTTATTTACACTTTGTCAGCTTTTCTGTCACACCATTTCCTTTTCATGAGAGGTGCTTTCTCACAATAGTCTTCTCTCTCATCTAGCCACCCATTCCATCCTCACAAATGTCACCTCCTCCACTGGCATCACTAGGAAAGGTCCCATCAGCTTTGCTGCCTGTCTGCACTGCCCCGACAAAGCAGACCCCAGTCCTGTCAACGTGGTTTTCTCCAACCCGGGGGCCCTTCCGCTCCCTGAGATTGCGCTGAGCACTGCATTTGCCTGCAGAAGCATACTGGGTATGCGCTAACAAGCTATTCACACCTCTGCATCGTGCCTGTTTGCATTCTGGAGGATGGTCTGGGCCCCAGCTTCCACACTTACTATACATAGTACTCAATAGTTCCTGTTGAATGTGCTGGGCCGTATCTGAAAACTTTCACTCTGGATGTGAAACACATCAGTGATATGACTGATGTGCCTCAGTGGAAATTTTCCTTTTTCTATTGACTTAATTTTCTTTCTACAAAACCTTTGGTTTGGCACATGATAATATTACCCATGTCATTAAAAATGCTGGTCCCTGAGCTAAGAACTTGACGTGGCATCTCTCTGCTTAGGTGTTGGCATCTCCAATATAGATAACTGCATCTGAACAACTGCCCTATGGTATCTCCAGCCAATTACTTCTAGGACACAAGTCATCTCATCATAAGTAAATGGCTAAGTTCTCTCAGGTGCATTGTGCTGTCGACTGTGAACAGACTGCAGTTTAGAAGGAGATTATTGCAAATCTATTTGTTGTGAATGACTTTATCTCTGAGATTAGATGACAGAAATTACTCCCTCATGGTCTTCTCTCTCATTTGTAAAGTTTCAGGTGGCTGGTTTCAGAGCTTTACGATGTGCTGCCCATGGAAAAGGTCTCAGATTATTGTGTAAGCAATCATTTTTTGACTGTAGCACTTTGGGGAGAAAAAAGCTATGACTAAAGTATACATGGAAATTTTCTATACCACTGTGTCACATATTGTTCATTTATTGCAGGCCTTTATGAAAATTTTCTACTCAGGGGCTGAAATTTTCTATGCCTGGCTACAATATTTATGTTAAAAAGAAGAAAGGGTAAGTTAGATCTCTCCAGATGATTTTGGTAAGTGAAGATAAATAAGTGCCCTGGTTCTGCAAAGGAAACTTTCTCATCAATCAATAGTTTGGGTTTTTTTGTTGTTGTTTTGTTATATCATCTATCTGCTCAGGACAGAAGATAAAATAAATGCCCTGATAATACAGAGAGATTAATCTGGCTGCTTTAATCTCTGTCAGCTAGGAGGGGTCCTGAAGTGACTAGATACCTATTTGAAAATCCACCTGAAAGCTTGCTAAAGATTTTACAGATATAAATAAATTAATTATTTTCTATGAAACAGTTAAAGCTCCATATAAGTTTATGACATAACTTGTGCTTATTACTTTTTTATAAAATGCAATGAGAAGCTGCAGTATTGTATAAAGCAGACACACAAAATTTCGAGGTAAAAATAACACATAATATTCTACACTTGACCCTTCTCTCTCCCAAATCATTCGATAAGTCCTTATAGAAAGAGGCAGCTATGTTCCTCTGCCACAGCCAAAAACAAACTGACCTTTTACAAAAAAGCAAAACAATATTTATAGTGAAGTCATGGTAAAGCATAACATAGCGTTACAGCTTTCTCAGGAATTATTGCAAGTAAATGTCAACTATATATTCATGCCTCCATTGCTCTCATGGAATAAAATAGCTTACTTACCATCACATGACCAAAACTGACATCAGGTAGCTTAAATACAGATAACAAAAGAATTATTCAGAAGAAAACATACTTATTGCTTCATATGCATCTAATGTTCCAAAGCATTCCTTAAACAAAGCCTTTAAATGCATTTGTTCATAAAACACATCATGCTGAGTATACTATATATTCAGCATAACATTCTGTACACTTTAAAACTACATGAAACCTCAGCAGAATGCACACCTAGTTTCCATCCACTTTAAATTTTTATTCAACCCATTACATTTATTTATTTAGCAAACAATAGCTAAGTGAGCATTTGTTCTTGTGTTAATTTAAATCTCATCAATGTTGCATGCTTTCCCTCATCTTCATTCACATGTCTGGAAATACATCCTACTCACAGAGATACTCGTGACTTTTTCATTGAGTCTTTCTATAGGATGGCAATTTTAGTTTGATCATTAGCAAGTTCATTTTGATTGTCTCACACTTTTCTTTTGGTACTCTTTTGCCTTTTGTGTGCAATGCATTTTTACAAGAAGCTATTAGAGGTTTAATGGAGTTTTCATTGACTAAGTCTATGGCTTTCTAGGCTTTCTCTAATTCCATATTTGTTTCAGCTTTTCCTTCATTAGTTCTTCATTTAATCATTTTCTATAGCTCTTCATTCAATCCCTTTTTACCTCATGACCTATTATTCCCTGAATTTAGCATTCTCTCTTCAATTTCCTCGTTCACATTTTTCCTATTTGGCTTTGTATTTCTGATTTCAAATGTCCTTATTTCCTCCATTATGCAAAATGGCTTTCAACATCTCCAATTACCAATCTCAAACACATAAGATTTTCCACTGACCTTGAGTGGACAACTCACTTCCCCTTCCCTATGTTTATACTGAAATTTTTCTCCATTATACAGCCCCCTCTCATCCTTGTACTCAGTTATGAAGTACACCAGCCAATTCTTCCTGCATGATTGTTTTAACTGATTCTGAATAAACAGCTTTTGTGTGTGTCCGGGCATTACTCTTGGAAGTGTCTTTTTGGCCAAAAATGCAGCCATGCATAAAACCTTTGTAAGTGACTTCCTCTGGTTTTGCACTTGGGAACAAGGCCCTTTGTCCATAGGGCTAAAACCAAGTGCTGGTTCCCAGTGGAGACATTGAAATCCCACTTGTAAAGTTCATAAATATTTCTAGACCTGTTAAGCCATGAAATAGCAGGTGTATTTGAATACACACTGATGTGCATATATTTGTGTAACAAGCTATGCAATCTGTTTCAGTGGGAGCCCTTTATGACTACCAGCACAGTAACTGGAGGACAAAAGACGCGTAGGCAGGGTTGCTGCCTCATGGTCAGCAGGCCGCTTCTGTTAGAAACGGACCTTACTCAACATGCACATAACTGCTTCTACTGTTACTGCAGCTGTTTTCCATCAGCTTTCAGGGCAGACCACACCATAAACTGGGAAGAGCTCAGAGGAGCAGAGTATCATGGAATTACAGACTGTCGTTGAATGATTCTCCGCTCTCTGAGCCATGGACATACTAGAAAAGAAATTTAAATGCTCCCATCTTACCGACTTTTTCTTCTTAGTACAGTTTGGTTTCCTGCAACTTGAGTAGTAGTTGAGGGTTGCATACTCCATCAGAGCAGCAAAGACAAATAGAAAGCATACAGTCACAAACAAATCCATAGCAGTGACATAGGAGACACGGGGTAATGACTTTCTTGCAATGGTACTCAAAGTTGTCATGGTCAATACTGTGGTGATGCCTGCAAAGAGAAACTTGATTTAATTGTATGCAACATCATTTCTCCATGTGGCAGAAGACTCTTTAGAAACAACCATAGAAAACAGAAATGCAAAGTGTATCCAAATAATTAATTAATTTCATTTGGTAGTAGAAAAAAATTATGAAAAAAAACTTTGGTAAAGCCAGTGGTATTTTGTAAACACCTCAGCTATTTATATTTGTCTTTGCAAAAGTGACATTCCCATGCCTCTCAGTATGCTTTTCCTCATCTCTTCCCTTTTCTGGTCCCAGTTAGGTTGGAGTCGGGGGTGAGTGAGAAGGAGAGAAAGAAGAAATTTTTGAAGAAAAATATAAACCGGAAAAGATACTAAACCCAGAAAAATAAAAAATAATAAACCTAGAAAATAATGGAGAAAATATGGTCTTTTTCACAGCAGTACTGCTGTCATGAAAAATCTTGTGCTCAAAAAAGAAAAAAAGGGAGGGGGGGAAGAAGAGAAATTTTGCTGCAGAGTTCTGACCATGAATTTTGAAAAAATCTTTTCACACTGCTGCTTTCTTGGGAGTCCTCCACTGCTATTTTCCTTTGCAATAAGGGAAAACAGGCTCTCATGCAAACTTCAGATGTAACCTTAATGGAAATAGCCTTTTTAATTCATACAAAGCATCACATCTTAGACTGATTTAGTAATAATGAATATAATGGGAATTATTTAGTGTGAAATATCCTGAAACAATAAAACCAGTCCTAGAATGAAATCTATGGGGTGTCAGTTATTTGGCTGTTGGTAATTCATATAATTTCTCTTCATTCCTGAGGAATAGAAATCTTTTCATTCCCACTTTGGACTGAAGCTTTTAATTATTTGTTACGAACTGCAAGCCTTCTGATAGAAAAAATAAAACTCCTCACTAGCTTAGGAAGAAAAATAAAGCTCTCGCTCAAATAAGTCTCAAGAGAGAACCTGCTCTAAAAACAACATAACGATAAGGTAATCTTTCTTTTTATAGTTAAAGTGATATTTTGCAATGGTACACAGTGTTTGAAATGGCGGGGGATGACTTAAATTATGCCTTATAGTAAAATTACTTCCCACAAACAGCACTCCAGAGACAAATAAGTATCTGTGGATTACTTTTGACTACTTTCTGTTTATGAAGGAATGCCTACCTCTGATTTGTAGCATTTGATAGAAACTACAGCAACTCACAAGAATAACTCTCCTCACTCGAACTGTCATAAAGTCTGGAAGAGCCAGAAAGCAGGTTATTGCCTGGGCCCCAACCTTCTTCTACAATGAATAATAACTAATTTTACTCCTTAAATATCCACTACGCAGAAACAAACAAACAAACAAACAAACAAGGTTGCTGAAAAAAACATAACCCAATAAACAAGATGAAGGCAATGCTGATAGGAAGTGGGAAATGTGGACTTTGTGTGTACCTTGGACATCTAAAAGCTATGGGGAAAATATTTCTGTTTCCTGTCATCTATGTCACCTCCCAATATAAGCACATGTGGCTGCCATGATCCAGCAACCTCTCCAGATCCCTCAACATCAGTTCTGTAACTAGCTGATGCTTTTAAAAACCTCCAGAGATAAAGCTCATCCTTAGCCATTCATCACAGTAGTCAACTGCAAAGATGCCCAACTGCAAAATGTGTTGACTCACTAGCCTTGATTTGGCCCTTCCTAGCAATAGCTTAATTAGAGTTTTTCTATGACCCTGACTCAGGCCTTGGGAGACGCTAACTTCAGGAGAACTGCATCCAGACTATGACATACTCTACAATATGAAATGAAGTTCTTTAACACTTTCTAACACACATTTAGATTTCTAACACAAATCTGTCCATTTCAGAGGCACATGTACATGCATCTGCTCTCCAGTATTCTACTACCTTTAAAAAATTCCTCAAAAGCTGTAGTGTTCTTCCAGCACAATATACAGTGTCCTTTTTACATGGACTCAAGGGAAAGTTTTTATTTCCTGCTCATCCTGTGATAGGATCTCAGGTTACTTTAGGACACTTATTTTATTAAAAGGCTAAAAAGAACTAAAAGGAGAAAAGAAAAAAGCTTGCAATGCTCAAAACCATTTTTTCTGCAAAGGTCTGCAATTTTTCTACTGAGTGCTGTATTGACAATGTAATGTTTTTCCTCTATTTTTACTGAAATGGATGTATAACTTTGTATTATTTGTGACAAGAAATACTGTGCAGGTATCTGTAATGATGTCCAACTTCCAAAGTGACTGTGGACAGGAAGACAAAGAAGTGAAGGAAAAATTACCATTAGCCTCTGTGCTTAAGTGCAGAAGTCCTCAACTCAGCCTGAGTCCTATATCCGCGCCTTAGAGCTGAATGTGAATTGCCTGCCCGAATCATGCTTGAGACTTTGGAAACCTAGAAGCTCTAGGTGAGAACTAAGCAAAACCAGACCAGTAAATCATGTTGTAAATGCCTCACTGATACAGAATCTGGGAGTTTTGGATGGCTCTGGACTAATTTTAGCTGTTTGAAACAAAGTAGGTTCTTCTAAATTTATAGACACAGCAATAGTGTAAGATTTATTTTGGTTTTAAGATATTAATATTGTACGTCCTCAGTCTCTTAGACAACAAATCACATTTTGCTACCATAATATAAAACCTTGGGGAAAGGAGAGTTTAGCATTCTCACAAGCTATCATAGTTTCTGGATTATACGTCACATTTCAAATTACAGCGAGGGCATGGGACAAGATTACTGAGCACATAGATGGAAACATCCGAAGGTAAAATAAATATAATTTTACTTCTATTATTTATACAAAATATTTTTATGATATGAAATCCAATAGAAAAGCATCATTCTTCATTTAAGATGAGGCTTGGACTTGGATTCCAGCCCACACCATAAACAAGCAATGGGTTTTTGAAATAATAAAAATTCTGTTGAGTGTATCAATTTTACATCTAACACATTGGCACAAATTTTAAAATATTAAAATTAGCCTTATGGGGATACATACAGAGAACAACGAGAAAGAAAGTGCACCAGATAATACAGTTTTGTATTCCTATACATTCACAAGTCAGAATATAGATATGCATATATGAATAAAATGCAGCACCCATTATTTCCAAAGAGAATATCTAGATTACATACCTTTAGCTCATTTTATCTCTCATACTAACAAAATTAGGTTTGTTGAGTAGTTTCAAATGCAATAAACCTTGCCAGATGAAATTGTTAAGTCTCTCACTTTGAGGAAGCCCGTATGGCAAAGTGAGCTTTGCATCTGTTATTGAAATTCACAGTGCTCATGAACTGTCTATTTCAACACAATTTTAATATCAGCCAAGGACAGCTTTGAACAAACCTGGCTTCAAAATTTTCAGGTAGACAAGTGTAAGTGGGAGCTTACAAGTTTGTGTATAAATTCCATTTTGTGACATTTGTATTCTCTTAGGAAATTCCACACCAAAGATGCTATTTGATAAATCAAAAAGGACTGTCTGGGAGATCAAATGATGCAGGGATACATAATGCATGAGAACATTTTAACCTTTAGATCATTGGCCTAAACAGTTGTTTAAAAGTATTACTGTGTAAAAGCTGCTTATTGGGCAACCGTATGCAAAGTGAGGTAGCAGGAGGTTCAGTGTTAGAAACCCTTTGGTCAGCGATGCTCGTTTTTTCTTATTTTCCAAAGGGTGTGTTGGTGGGACACTGGAGGAAAGGTGTACTGCTTCTCCCCATGCTATCACTTATTATAAACTTAATTTCTCCACCTTTCTGGTCTGGCACCTGTTTAGAGCACTGGCTTGGTTTTCTAGTGAATAAACTTAAGATGGAATGGCAAGGAAAGCAATGTTCATTTTTTGTTAAACATCACCTGTATCTTCTTTTACATCAACACATTGCTGGCCTTGATACCCATTGTATTTTTATAAACTGCAGTTTGAAGTTGCTTTGTAATAGCTGCCTAGTCCTATTACATATTATACCCATTTTGAAATAGTAGGGGGAAACTGGATGAAAGCTTCAGTTTAACTTAATTCCCTTCATCTTCAAGGAAAACAACCTATTTTTTTCCAGATCATAACTCTTCTTCAGACATTTGCTGGCTGCTCTTGACTATGAACATAGGGAGAAAATAATTTTGATCACTAGAGACAAGCAGAAACAGCAGAGAGCCTTTCTTTTTTCTCTTTGAATGGAGGGCAGAATAACCTGGGATCACAAAACACAGTTCTCATCCAACACTCAAATTCTATTTCCAGTTTCCCACTGACTCTTCAGGTGGCCTGGAGTGAATCACATTGCCACTCTGGGCCTCAGCCCCTCAAAGTGCATATGAAAAAGGGACTATGATGCCAAGTTTTTAAAGAGCACTTTGATGGCTCCAGACAGTGCTGCTGAAAGGATACTTATGGTCCCATTTTTTCACCCTCACAGCCAAATACCCCGATTACACTTATTTTTTCCAGCACAGAAATAGCTTATTACTTAGCATTATTCAGAAAGCAGTAAAACCTGTCCTTCATGTAATTGTGATTAGTTGCCAATAGCTCAGGAAATTACTCATTAATTTCAGAGAGTGAAATATTTCCCTGATGCTAGCCCTTTACATTAATGCAGCTATACTTGGAGCAGGTCTGGTGCACCGAGTCTACAATTAATTTCAACTAATTAGCAGGAGAATTTCAGCGGTTTGCCTTTGGCTGTATTACTCAAAATTTCACCATGTGCCACTATCCAGATGTGGATGTGTGCTGCTGCTTAGACAGATTTATAAGTTGTGCTATACAAGCAGACCTACAGTAAACTGGGAACATCTGCTTACTGCACCCCAAGTGTCAACAGGCCATTGCTGGTTTTGGAGCAACAGGATTCTGTGCACAAAAAGAGGTGACCCATTATATATTATTTTCTTGTCATTTGACTTATTAAAAAGTTATATTTTAGCCCAGTAATTTAATTCTTCATCAGAGTTTTAGGAGTTAGTCATGATAGCCATTGAATATAGCCTTGGAACATCTCATTTTTATGTTCTTACTTC
Source organism: Buteo buteo (assembly GCF_964188355.1). Classification (NCBI taxonomy): domain Eukaryota; kingdom Metazoa; phylum Chordata; class Aves; order Accipitriformes; family Accipitridae; genus Buteo; species Buteo buteo. Next base: position 11,067,604 of record NC_134195.1, on the reverse strand, counting down.
AAATTCATGACCTCAGTATATGAATACATATTTTGTCTGAAGTTCCTGCTGGCTAAGGGGATGAGGCAGGGAGAGCCACACTGTTGGGACTAGTGATCTAACTTACTTCCATGTCTAATTAATTGGAAAATGGAGCTGTGTGGTGTGGGGAACCTCCCTCAGGGACAGGGTATGAACACTGCTTACAGAAAATCAGTAATGCAAACTGTTAGATGCCTCTTCTCCCTTTTCTGTTATGCATTAAGAAGGATAACCTAAATGGATGCTGTGTGACTCTGCACACACACGGGGCTTCAGACTCCTATTTAGAAAGATGGATCATGGTCAATCTTTCCTTATGTCCACTGAGTCACCCAATTTAAGAAGAAAGTAGTTCAGCAGAGAAGTACTCTAAAGACCTGTTGCTCAATTTTCTGGACATCAGAGGCAAGACTATACAGTCATGAACAGGCAGTTGTACAGCTGCTCTGTCCTCACCTTCGTATAGTCTTCACACTGTCCTGGAGGTGGAGGCAGTCACAGAATAACTGTAAGTCTTAGGGTCCATCATATTGCTGGAGCCACAGTATAAAGGCACTTTGACACTCACATGAAGGGAGGGAGGACTGAATATTTATTTCTTGGAAAATAACCTCAGAAAACTGGACCCACATGATGCCACATGACTTATAATGGTCAGAAGTGCTACGCTTGTTAATTTTACAAATCCTGGATCAAATCCAGCAGGCTATGGTCTTGTGCTGACCTCACACAAAATGGGTTTTAATACAGAATTATCTGTGAAGTGTGAACCAGTGTTGGCTGCTTGCAGTTGTCTTATTACAGGTTCTCTGAGACTTTTCGTTCTATTTATTGATCATGTTCCATAGCTCCACGTCACTGAGCTGCTCTTGGTTTGGAAGGATGCCCCTTGTCACTCACTAAGAATTAAAGCTGATACAACTTCCCCCTAGGAAGATACCTAAGGATTGATAGCAGGAATGGCTGGCATATAGCTTCATTGCTTAAATAAAGCTGTGGCTAGTGAGGGGGTTACACTTAGAGGATATTTTTGGTAACATATTTCTTCTATCATTCAGCAGAAAGTTACTCAGCTATCAAAGCATTAGAAGTTTTGGGAGGAAGAATGTTTGTAACCTGGGCCTTAGTGCACCCTGAATAGATGACTGCATGTTTTTTGCATGAGTGAAGGACTTAGAAAGTGGGGTCAGACTTCTGGACAATTTCAAGAGATTTAGCAGCTAAAATCTCATTCGGAGTGAATGGACTTCAAAGTTTCTTTAGCACTTCATTTTTCTTTTTCCCTTCAGGGCCTTCAGGGGGTTTATGCTAGAAGCCACAGCACCCTCAAAATTGGTGGTTGCTCAGATTTATTAGTGCAGGAGAGAGACAGACTGAAAGAGGACAAGTCATTTTGAACAACTATATAAAGTCTGCATTGTCAAACAAGGTGTCTTCCTCCTGAAATCAAGTAGAGCACCTCTCCATGGTGTTTGAAAGAGAGCTAACGGAAATGGATTCACATATAAGTAACCACCATTTCTGGTAAACACTGAGTTACTTGGATGAAAAACAATGAGGAGTACTGATGACTCTCGATCAGCTGTTTAGGGGAGTGGGAGGCAGAGGTGGTTTGTACAAATGGCCTCTCTTACACTGTGGTTGAAGGAAGGCTTGTCGTCACACAGCAGCACTGGAGAACACCCTGCCTGCTGCAGGCTGCCTTCAAGTGTCCTCCAAGGAGGTGCAGCCTGTTCGCAGCCCTTGTCCTCCAGTCTTTCCTTGCAGCAGCATCATCCTCTCAAACCTGGGGACTCAGTTGCTCCTACAAATGCCTCCTGTCTGATTTCAGTCCAAAAAGTCAGGCAGGTCAGTTTTTAATAATTTGTTCTTTCAAACTGAAATGATTTAGAAAGTTCAGCTGGTTAACTGGAGATGGTAACAAACTCCAGCAGGAGGAAGCAAAGAATAGATGGGCATGGTAACCTTTGTGCTCGAAAACAGGCATGTAAACCTTGACATAGCCTCCCCTTTTCCCTAGACTGGTAGATTTCTGAATCAGTTCATCTCAGCAGCCCTGGCAACCACAATCCGGACTAAAATGTTTTTCCTTCAGTTCTGATGTACACCTATAATTGGCTATTATAGAGCCCTATACCCTTGATGCTGCCAAAACCTGCAGGTTTTCATATAGAAATAAGAATAAATGGTCAACATTTCTAAGTGTATCTTAAAGCACAATGCCAAAATGCACATGCTGCTCCTGACATAAATGAGCTGCTGGAAAACCTATACCAGCATAAATCTCCACAATCTATGAAAAATATCTATACACCCAGTGTGGTGCTCAACTTCAAGCATGCAAGCTAAAACACTTTGCATGAGTTAATATTATTATATCCCACAGTTTTCTGTATATATAAGACATAATGCCCTGTGGGGGAGAGTTGCAGAAAGGAAGCAAGCCAGCAGTGCAATTAATTTATTCTTCAAAAATGTCACTAAAATATCATGGTGAGAACAAGGAGGCAGACATTCATTCTAGAATATCATGCAAAATAGGTGGCAGTGTCATTCTAAAGGGTCAGGGTAGTTTACTTTTAATTATACTATTAAAGGCAGAAAACCAGATACTTCAGTGATAAATAGATCTGGGTCTGCAAGATGTGGTAGCAATAATCCAAAGCACATAGCTAGTGGTCTCTTTGAAAGGAAGTTGATGTTTCCAAATGATAGTGTAGGAACTACACAAAGAGAGCAGAAAAGGGAATTATTAACAACTTACCTAATGCTGTTCTTGCTGGTGTGGCATCTTTTTTAATCCAAAAGGATACCCAGGAAAGAACAACTGTTAATATACAGGGAATGTATGTTTGAATAGTAAAGTATCCCATTCTTCTACTTAAGTCGAAGTATATAGTCATGACTACATAATCACCTGCAATAATAGCACAGAAAATAAATTGACATTGTGGTGAGATACAAACAGTTCACTGATGTGCTAATTTTTTAAGCTTCATAAAGACACTGCATATGAAATATTTCTTAGTGTTTCGAGAGCATCTGTGCAGTAATGCTCACAGAATAGAATTTAAATAAACTTTTCCATTCTAATTTCCTTTAGTTTTAGGTCTCTCTGGAAATGTTGGTCTATTTGGACAGGCAGAGGCTCTCAGTAATCATTTTGGATGAGTAAATTTTTGAAAGGCATCTTGAATTTCCAGACTTGATATTTCTGGATGCGTCCATGGCCACAAAAATGAAGCTACTATCATTCACCAGATTCTGTAACAAAGCCACACAAAATCCCTCCTTCTGCAGGCTGTGCCTTCCCTGCCCTAATTTCAGCTTTGAGTGACTTCTGTTATCTTCTTTTGAGATATGAATCAGGCAGTAGGGGTCTTTATGGCAAGTGTAGCATGCACATGAATATGCCTTTACATAAGAAGTCATTTATAGACACTAGACCCTCAATGCTGGAGAGAGAGGTCAGACTGCGTGCTTTTAAAGGACTCATTAAAAATCAAGCCTCTTTTTGTCAGCATTCCTCCATTTCAAAGCAGTTGTGGTCACTTGTGGTGTCTGTAAACCTTCAGAAGGTGAGTCTGGATATGAAGTTTATTATTCTGCTGGATAGTAAAAATCATAAAATCAAGAGCTCAGTAAGAAGGCTAGTTTATCTCACATTATATGATTTTCTTCACAGTATCTCTTCTGCTAACCCTCCTGACTCCACAGGGGATAATAATCTGTCCCTCTCTCTCTGCTCAGTAGAGGCTACTGACCTTATCACCGCTCTCCTTACTAACAGCTCCCTCAGCTTCATAGATGTTAACTATCCTTTTCTCTCAGTCAGAGTGATTAACAGTAATGAAACTGAACTGAGACCTATTTCTGCACTTTGCTTGAAGTAAGTTCCTTCTATTTCAGATGTGAAGAAGAGTTTATATGCCTGAGAACTTTTATGAGGTTTTGCTGACCACGTCAGACCTGACCTAATAAACTCTATTGCTTCTTGTTACAAACCTTGACTTTCTAGAATATGGTATTTGCAGAAGGTGTCATTTGCAATAGGTAGGTAAGTCTGTCCTGTTACAGCAAAGTGTTAGAAGACTGAAGAAATTGGTAGCACAGAGAGATTAATCCTCCAAGGAATGTACACACAACTCACCCAGGTAGAGGCATAATGGGTTCATTAGTTGAGACAGCTTAAAACCTAATCTTGTAGTAACAGAGAACATATGTACAAATGCATTTAATACAGTGGGTATTTTGACTATAGCTAAATATTACATAGAAAAGAAATTAATTCGGTAAGAATACCTTCCGTCCAAAGAATCTCTGAAGGCCACTGTAAAATGAGTGAGCTACCATAAGCTATGAAGTCAAAGGTAAATAAAAATCTGAGGGTGGGATTTGGGGAAAGAAACTTAAAACAATGAGGCAAAAGGAAAAGTTACTATGTGTTAAGTAGATCACTTTGAGATAGATATATTTGAAAGAGGTTGGTAGGCCTTTGGGTGCTTCCATCATGCCTCTGTTAGATGAATACTTACATTTTCATGTGTACTGTGCCAGTAAAAAGCATGTGACCCCAAGAAGTTGGACAGTCATTTCAGAAGCTTTGTGTGTTTGGCATTACGGGACAGAGCTTTAATGAAAGAGCTCACTGCTGTTACAAGTAGGAGGTATTGCAGCACATCATGACATAGTGAGCCTTGTGGGTTGCTCACAGGCTAAGGGTTACCTTCATTCCACTAATCCTCAGCACTTTTCTCTGTGCAGGGAATGGCACCAGGGAACTGATGTGGGTTAGCAACCATTGGTTCTGCTGGCTTATTGTTAGCCTACATCAGCTGCCTAATCTGGTTTGCAGCACCCAAGAAAGATATACACCACAGCAACTGAGATAATTTCATAAAAATAGGTGTAAGGAGTCAGAGGCTGTGTAAATCTGTGCTTCTACTGACAGGAACCAATTCAACAACCATGGAAAAAAAAGTTATGATAATGTTTCAAACATTGTCAAGTCAGAAGGATGAGCAAAAAAAGGAAATCAAAGACTAAAAGATATATGCCAAGCCTTTACATTTTCCTTACTCATTTATTCTATCTAGAACTGCACATCTATGGATAAGCTGCTTGAGGTTGGTATAAAGCAAGGCAACCTGCAGACTTCTCATTCTGTATGATGATATATGATACACACAATTCAAGTACACACACAGGTCACTGCTCCTCTGAATAGTATGATCGTGATACCTGGCACAGCAAACAAGAGTGGGGCTAGATACTGGACAGTAAGATACTGGGAAAGTAAGGCAGAGTCCCTGCTTCCAAGGTCTTCAACTGAAATAAACCTGATAAACTGAGAGTGGGAGAAAAATATGGCACATTTCAACTGTTTTGCAGCCAGGAACTGAGGCAGAGATTAAATGACACAGAGAGTCTATCATCACGAGAGAGTCCATTTAGTCACGAACTGATTCAATGTCTTTCAGGCAGCATTAATTTCCCCTGATTTTAGACATCTAGAAGGTAAATTCTACAGATAACCTGCACAGTGTGGCCTCCTTTCTATACTTAATGAAGATAAATTGGTACTTTTAGTATATGGTTTGTTTAATCTGTTTTAGAGGTACACTTTAGAAGGAGGTGAATGTGCCCAAAACATTTCCATTTGTCTCCTGTGATTAAAAAAGGAGAGTGATTGGCTCAGATGTGGACAAAGACATTGTAGACACCTGCAGATGATTCAAGGAGTCAATCACACCCCTTGATTTCAGGGTGAAACCTATATTGGGCTACTTCTATGAGGGTGATAATGTTATTTTACCTAAATATAATAAACTTCTTAACCTTTTAAAGGGTATTTCAGTTAGTTTCCTCCTTTGTTTCATGGTTAAACTTGATGCCTTCATCCTTGAGGACATGCACAACTCTTTCTCTCCTTGCTCCTCTGTTCTCTGCCTTTCTCCTTTCTTCCTTCCTTCCTTTCTTCCTTCCTTCTTTCCTTCCTTCCTCCCTTCTTTCCTTCCTTCCTCCCTCCCTTCCTCCTTCCCTTCCTCCCTCCCTCTCTCCTTCCCTTACTCCCTTCTTTCCTCCCTTCCTTCTTTACCTCCCCTGCTGTTTATTACAACAGAACTTTTCATCTTCTCTGCAGAACATCCTTCCAGCAAGTTAAATAAAGGAACTGTGACCTGGTCAAATTTTACAAGGAGCTGCAAATTTCCAAGTATCCAACAAAGACCTATAGATGTCTAACAAGCACCTAATGAATATAAAATCCTAGGATAGTGAGTGGTTTCATTCATTTAACCACTAACCTATTTTCTTGTCTGAGATCCATACAAAAATTCTCACAATGAAGAAGGCAGACCCAGCCATACATGCAGCAGCTGTACATACACACTTCTATACTGTACCCTCTGTGCTGTACTCTAACCTATGGCAACACTGACAGATAATATACCGAGAGATTGGGAGAACAATTTGGTTCAGTGGAATTACTGATGCAAAGTGGAAGTAAGAGGAGAATTTGCTGGTTCTCCTACAGTACTCTAACCACTCTGAGAGATGATGCAGCTAAGAGACAATGAACACTGATGACTATGCTTAGTGGGAGGAAGAAATTGCCCCTGCTGAAATGCAGAACCCCAACTGGAAGCAGCAATGTTGTGACTGCTGTCAGAGGCAAGCATGTTTCTGTACAACATGTACTGAATCCATTTTTTTTTAATAGCTACAGTAAATTACAATTTTCAACTAAGTTACCACTTCAGTTCTATGCTCAGCCAAGTCAACTTCTGTTGAGATTCCTGAACTGTCTCTCTGCATACAGAAGAGCCAGCATGTATGTGCTATGTCTACTTTCCTCATTGCACTACTCCAAACTGCATCATCATTATTATTATTATTATTATTATTATTATTATAATAAATTACTCCTTCCAGAAGTAATTATTTTCTACGAATCTAAAAGCACTTGTCTGCAGCTTAAAGGAAAGTAGCCATGGTACATACATTTCTGACTTTCTCTATACACACAAAATAATTTGTACAAAGAAACTGTCCTCTCTTCTGAAAGACCTGACCTGCAATTCATTCTGTACGTCCTGCAGGCATGAGCAAGCCAAAGGAGAGAAAAAGCTTTCAAGAGCTCTGCACAGTGCCTCCTTGCTCCTTTGCTAGCCTTCAGAGCTCCACTTGCCATTACTGCCGCTGCTAGAAGAGAAGCTGGGACTGGTTGTGCAACAAAGCCCCACAGTGCAGGAAAGATGGGAAAAACCTCCTTCCAAACTGCATATCATTAAATCAGTGTACTTGGTTTAAAAATAATCACACGGTGATTGCTTAGCAAGGGACCACTGGAATAGCTAATACCAAAATAACTTCACTTTGAAACCCAGAGAAGAATTCTACTTTTTCACATTTAAATAATTTCCCAGGAAGGCAAACTAACTTTTAACTGAACCATCAGACCATCAATTCACTGAAATAATGAAAATTACCTTGAGGCAAAATAGTGCCTGACCAGTTTTCTATAATGAGAGCAAAAGATGCACCTTGAGGCAGCAAATCTGGAGTAATAGGAATAGTGTAGCAATGCTTCCCATGAAACCAAAATGATTGCTGTCTGTGACCCATAGGACGTATATTAGCTTAAGTTTCTAGTTTGAAAGTAGGACACTATTTAGAACAATAATGATTTTTAAAGGAATAACTGCTGCGGATTTTAATGAACAATGCTAAACTATAGCCTATTTCCTTTGTCTTTTGAAGACTAATGGCATGGTTGACCAAATTGCCAGTATTTTGCCTATATTGTACCAAAAGCAGCTCCCTTAAAGTTGAAATGTTTGAGCAGAATGCAATTGGTTATTTTATTTTTTAAAAATCTTCTAAAAATATAAAATGATATACTGTAAATAATTTATTTACTCAAACCATACTATACTATCTTATCACACATTTTCATTTATCTTCCCATTACATTCTGAGGTTAACAAGTACTACAATCCCAATTATCTTAGAAAAAAGTTACACAAAGAATGATTTTACACAGACTGCAATATGAAACTACAATGCATACTCAGAGCAATTTCAGCATGTGAGTGAAGGTTACTTGCTAATTGTCCATCACTAGAACTGCAGAATATGAGGAGTGGCAGAGTTTATTCATGTTGTTACGAGAGTTTGATTACAGAAAAAAGTCCTAGTCATTAGAATGAGGACTCACACAGTGTGTCACAAGTATGTCTTTGTTGACCACTGAGACCACAGAGAGTACAATGAGGCATCTACCTTATTATCTTAATAAATATAATTTACTTAGTAGTGAGCAAACTAAGTTTCTAATCTTCAGTGCTTTTTTTTTTTTAAATTTTATTTTATTTGGAAGCCAAGAGAAGACCCTATTTAATCCTGCCATTCACTCTTCATTCCCCCCCAACCTGTTTTCTGTTCTTTGCTTCCCAAAGCTCCATTTTTTCTTTCCTGAACCAGGTTTCTCTGCTTTCTTATTAAGCTGAAAATTTTCTACTGGTTTGGCTATTGCCTATCAGTCATCCAGGATGGTGTCCTTGCATCCCAAATGCCTTCATTTACAATTCTTCCCTCTGACATCAGGGTAGAATGTAATTTTTGAAAACAACTAGCTTAAGCAGGACACCACTCCTGTTGTTGAATACATTGGTCAGACAGCTGACAAATAAAACCATTGAAAAAAATAAATTTTCGTCAAAGTCAGTATTTACAGAAGTTTTTGCAAAATGTGCACCAGAGACGTTTTTTGGAAGTGACGCATGCTATCATGGCAGTGCTAGTGTCAGCTGGGGACATGCAAGTTTTAGATTCAAGAGATGGTTTCAGGTTCCAGATTTTGCACTATCTGGAAAGAATATCTCAGCTCAGAATCAGGCAGAAACAGAGACTGCGGTACGAAATCCAACCCTGCCTAATTCAGAGTAGAAATTTTCTTCAAAATCAGACAGAAGAACCATGTGAACTAGGCCTTTTCACATCCCAGGCCATCATCCCAACCCCTCAGAGACATGCCCAGCGGAAGTTCAAGCTATCTTCTTACTACCATTACTAAAATGAAAACAGAGGAATCAGGATTTCTTAAATTACACTGCCTATTACTAATACTTCAGCAGCTGGTCTCTCTACAGAGCTAGTATCCCAGCCTAACATGACTTTCCTAGATACTTGGTCTCCAGCCAGTCCAGGTATGGAGGAGCTTTGAACTTGGGAAGATCCAAAAACTAAGCAAAGTGGTAGAAGAAATAGATGAATGCCTTCACAGGTGGTTATGACTCCAAATGGAGCTATTTAAACAGAAAAGACAAAGGTGAAAACATTATTTTACAGTTCTCTTGAATAGAAGTGTAGAAGGAATGAGAGTCATGAAAGTATAATTAAAAATGCCTTTATCTTCTTCAGCATCTTTATAAGCAATGAAGAAATGCTGAGGACTTATTGCAGGCTTATTCTGACTGCTCCAAAATGTGTCAATCAGCATGTATCAACAGTTTTCATTTCCAGGAACAATCTTTGCTCTACAGCACTCTAGGAAAAATGTTTCCAAGCCAAAAGGAAGAACAAAATGATCCAGGTCATGCCATCACTTAAAGGCTTGTCTTAGATTCCCCTATGCTGCTCTAACATTTCGATATCTTCATGGGGATACCTACATAACCAAGATACTGTGCTTAGATAGGAGCATGTGTACAGCAGAGAAACATGTTTGCACCTCATCCCAAATAATTTGAGTGTTCTTGGAGTGGTAACAGGCACTCATTACATACATAATTTCTGCATAAGCTGCATGTTTAACCACGCAAGAAATGCATACAGGTCTTCAGAGGTGTCATTTTTATATGTATTGCCATAGTAGCTATGGGATGCCCAGTCACAGGCAAGGGTCTTATGTAATAGACATTGAACAAACAGAGAACAAAAAAGCTTTCTGTGTCCTAAAGATCTCTGGGTTTGAGTTCATAATTGTCTTTGGCATTATCAAGATGTGTCTCTGTGTGTGTGTGCATGTGTGTACAAGTCCAGTGTAGCCTAGATTTGGCTTTCAGCACTTAACACTTGAAAAGCAAGTTTTCCAGAAATGCATGCACACCATGAGTGCCAAATCATTGCTTAAGTTTCCCATTATCATAGACAAATTACTATACCAGTATATAGTGAAAAAAAGAAACAAAACACCAACAGCATTGTTTATGCTTGTAGAAATCATGTTCAATTATAAGTATATCCCCCATCTTCTGTTAAGTGTCTGGAGCGCTTTGAATGTACCTGGGAGATGGATCAATGTCCATGAACACAATTGACCTCCAAAATTAATTGTAAATATACAAGCTTTGCAAAAAAAAAAAAAAGGAAAAAAAAAATTACAGTGTTTGGTGGCATGACCAAGAATGTTTTGCTTATTTGTATACTTATGTGTTTATATACTTATACAAGCCGTCCTGCCAAATACACCTATTCTTTCTTCCCACTCCTACTACTGTATATAATACTCTTCTCCAACAAAAGCTATGTGAAATTGTAGCATCTTATTCATCTATGCAGTATTACAAGCATCAGGATTGCTTTCAGGTATTTCAGGCCTATTATCTTTAGGCATAATGACATTTTTGTTTTACAACATGAAGTATCATTTTGTAAGTTCTTCCAAATGGGGTACTAATGAAAACAATGGAATTTTAATTTGGTTGTTGTAAGGTACAAGTAATATTGGAAAATCCTCCAAAAAATGCAGTTTTGTCAAACCACATAATGGGAATAAAAATGTATAATACTGTAAGCAAGACTTCCATCCATGATTACCAGTCCAGTTCAATTTCTGCCTTAACAGTAGAAAAGCTACCCACATAATCTCCGTTTGCATTCATGCACCAGTCTGAGAGAAAATCAATATACAAATATGGTGTACCATGCATGATCCATTACTCACTATTCCTAAGAAGTGTTGCTATTTACCATATATAGGTTTTTCTTTTGTGCTTGAAGAATAAAAGTGAACAATAGCAGATGAAGTAAAAACAATAATAAATTACCATAGCTGCCTGCATCAGTGAAATAGATGTGGGATCAGAGTGAAAATGAGTGTCATTTATGTAGGAACCTTTTTCTCAGAGGGTTTATTGATGGGGAGTTGTGCAATGGTTTTTGAACAGAACATTCTTCATGATCCACAGAGCACCAAATGCTGTAGGAGGTCTGAGAATATACAACACTAATGACTCTTGTATTCACTTTGCTCTTAATAAGCACCAAATCATGCCTGGGAACCCCCAGGTTTATGTCATCTGTCAATGCTGATCACTTCTCATTTATTTCTAGGACTGAATTTCTTACTCACAAGAGCTGTTGTTTGTGGGAGGAGGACCCTTTGTACTGAATTTTGTTATGCAGTCCCACAGGACTGAATTTGGTGAGCTTGTAATTCCCAAACCAGTTGAAATAGTTTTCAATTAGCTATCAAAAAATCCCATTTCAACATTTTCAAATAGAATGCTCTCTTCTTCTTCCTCAGAATTTAATTTAAAAAAAAAAAAAGCAACATTTTGCATGACCCAATATTCTTTTTGTTCAATTAAAATGTTCATGAGTTTGGCCTCACCATTGTGACTGTACTCTGACAACTTTTTTATAATTGTGGAATGGGGTAACCTGTTTCTTCCCATCCATCCTGACATCTAGTCCACCTCAACTGTCCCTAACATACACTCTTGTAGTTCAATTTCCCTCATAATCCTTTGAAATCTTTAAATAGAATCTCACTGTTGGAAGCCCATCCCTGTTGACCATGTTGCCTTCTGGAAAATACTGTAGTGATTATCTGGTCACACTTTCTGCATGGTATAAGATTTTTCTGAAGTAAACACTGCTGCAAACCTGAAAGTTGTGGATAAAGTAGAACATCTTTTAGAAAGACATCCTATCTTCATTTAAAAATTTCCAGCAATAGAGTTGCACTGCAACCCTTGAAAGTTCTTTCAATGCTTAGTTATTCTCACTGTGAAAAACAGGTGGGTTTTTCTTAGTCTGCAGTCATCTAGCATCAACTCAGACCTTGAGTCTTAATACATCTTTGCTAGTCTGAAGTACCCTTTTCAACCAGTTTTCTTTTTCTCATGCAGGTATTTAGAGATGATAATCAGCTACACTTTATCCTTCAAGATAAACACTTATGGTCTCTTAACACAAGGAACTATTTCTAGTCTTTAATAAATCTTCTGGCTCTTTCGTGCACTCCATGACTTTTCAAAATAACTCTTGAAGTGCAGCCATCAGAATTAGGTCTTATTTTAATAGCAGCTGCATAAGCATAACATATAGAGATAATAGAAAAGCCCTTCTTCTAGGGAATAATCTTTCTCTGAATACATATCCAAAATCTGTGCTTGGTAGTTTGGCCATACCTTCAAACAAAGAGTATATTTTAAAATAGCTATTAATTGACAAGAAATATCCCAGAACCTTTAGAACTGCAACATCCAGAATGGCAGGTGTCCAATTCTGGGAAAGCAAAATCCATAGGCTTCAATCCTAAAAACATGCTTTAATCCTGAAAACACATTCTGAAGTACAGAAATGTCTATTGTTACTTGAATCCAGGCTACAAAGCTATCTATCTGAAATGTTTTCTACCCTGACTTGTACCTATTATTGACTGCTCCCTCAGCCTTTTTGTCACCTATAAACATAATGAGTCTTAATGTTATAATTGCTTCTCCATCATTAACAAAAAGTATTAAATAGCATCAAGCCAGAAGACATAGCATCTCAACAGAAGGTCCTGATGAATAATGTTTTTTCCAGCTATGTTGTGAATCTTACCAGGTAGTCAAAATTTAATAATGTGATGTGTGCCACAATGATTTTCTTATCACTGTAGCTTCTTAATCAAAATGCCATACTGCATCAAGTGAGATGTCTTACAAATGGACATTGTATCATCAGAAATGTATAAGCTTAGAAGAGGATATTGAGTTAGTTTGACAGGATTTAGTTTCTACGAATGAATGTTTATTGGTGTTAATTGTATTATCCTCTACACTTATATTAATCTATTCCAGGATCAGCTGTTCCATAACTTTGATCGAGACCAATGCCAGGATGAAAAGCCTGTAATTACTTTGGTCATTTTATTTACAGTTTTTTGAAACTGGAGGGAGGGGGAAAAAAAAAAGAAAAAAACCCGGTGTTTTATTTCTCCTCAAGCCTTCCTTGAGGACTTGTTAAAATGGGCAGTAGTGATCTCCAGTCAGCTCTTTAAACTATTGTTACCAAATTATCAAAGGGTATGTTAAGTAAAGAAGGAACTAAGGAAGAGGTTGTACTGGGGAAGTGGCTGGTAACACTAGACTAGACTAGATTAGACTAGAATATTTCAGTTGGAAGGGACCTACAGTGATCATCTAGTCCAACTGCCTGACCACTTCAGGGCTGACCAAAATTTAAAGCATGCTGTTAAGGGCATTGTCCAAATGCCTTTTAAACACTGACAGGCTTGGGGCATTGACTGCCTCTCTAGGAAGGCTGTTCCAGTGTTTGACCACCCTCTCGGTAAAGAAATGCTTCCTCATGTCCAGTCTGAACCAGTCCCCTGGTGCAGCTTTGAGCCATTCCCACGTGTTCCATCACTGGATCCCAGGGAGCAGGGATCAGCACCTCCCTCTCCACATGCCCTCCTCAGGAAGCTGTACAGAGCAGTGAGGTCGCCTTCAGCCTCCTCTTCTCCGAACCAGACAAGCCCAAAGTCCTCAGCCGCTCCTCATAGGACATTCCTTCCAGCCCTTTCACCAGCTTTGTTGCTTTCCTCTGGACACATGCAAGTACCCTCACATCCTTCTTAAATTGTGTTCTCTATTTGCCACACATAAAACCAGTAAGTGATTACTTGCATTCAAAAGACCTGTAAGAGTTAGTTTATCTTTTACACTCGAACTTTCTGTCTCACACCAAATTCCTGCGTGCTGGAAACAATGCTTTTTTAGTTAAGAAATTGTAAATGGTAAGGTCGAGAAATTCCAAGGAATATTAGTATTTGCAGGAGGAGTGTTTTAGCATACTCTTTCAGATCAAAGCTGTCTAGCGCAGCTATTTCTCACTTCACATTATAGGTAGATGTGTTTTGTTTTTCTACAGAGGTATTTGGTAGTCTGTAACAGATGCAAGCTTGCATTCTTTTTGCTGTTTTATCTGGTAGAATAAAGAAAAATATTGATCAATATGCATTCACACTTATTTACTTCCAAGACATTTGACAGCTAGAAAAAGGTAATGCCACTTCTGATTGAGTGTTATTTTAGCTCCTTCTTTGCCTACTCAAGCCTTTCTAACTGGATTATTATCAGTCTTTCTTACATTCTGAACAATGAGTATTTTTTCTCTTCGAATTTCATTGATATGACCTTTTCAAATATATATTCATAAACAAGCCATGACTATTGCCTTTATTAATTTCCCCGGCTTGTAGCTCTGGTATTAATGTAATGTTTTTTCCTTCACATCCCCTAGTGCCTTTGTTGCAATGTGCTGTTAATAAACTAATTCTGTGCTAAATAAATGCTTCCTTTTTTCCTGTTACTACTAGCCCTTTTTCTTTAGTGTACTACCCTCCTGGATTATCTAGTTGGTCTGTTGGGTACTTCACAGTTCCTTTGTGATGAATGAAAAAGCCAGTCTAAATCTCATCCAAATCCAACTACTTCTTATCTGTTCATCTCTATTTATGAGTGATATTTTTCATTTCTGAACTCCATGCTCAAACTTTCACTTGTTTTTATCAGATGTATTTTCTTCTTTTGGTTCAACTGGCAATAAACTTGGCTTTAACCTGCCAATAGTGTTAGCTGAAAAATCAGGGATTTAGCCCAAGTCTCTTGATATTGCTCTCCTTGTTGTCTCTAAGGAATTGCTTTTGCTTATTGATGAATTCTGTTTATCTGATATTCTGCAGTGTGAAATATTTAAATTCCAGGAGAATAACATGCACTGATTTTTTAAGGGGGTCCTGTTAAATTACATACTGTCAGAAAAACTACCAATGCTACCCCTGTTGCAAATGAAGAAATAGAGCTGTTTTCCCTGAGTACCTTTCAGTGACATCTTTTACTCATTCTTTTCACTCCTGGGCAAGAGCCCACATGTCTTTCTACATCTTCCCTGCATGATCCAGAAAAGGAAGAGTGGCCACAAAGAGCTGTAGAGGCAAGAAAGGACTCCTGTCAAATTCTGAAGAAAGGGATGAACAAGTGGTTCAGTGACACGAAAGTGATGTTTCATTCACGATTCATAGTTAATTGTAGAATGGAGCAAATATAGTGCAGGAAGACATCGACATCCA
The DNA here is from genome assembly GCF_964188355.1 of Buteo buteo. Taxonomy (NCBI): domain Eukaryota; kingdom Metazoa; phylum Chordata; class Aves; order Accipitriformes; family Accipitridae; genus Buteo; species Buteo buteo. The sequence goes on along the minus strand of NC_134195.1, from coordinate 11,052,234 downwards.
CTGATGCCAGAAGTTAATTAGTTTTTGGCAAACAAAAAACCAGTTCCGTGTAATGAAGCCAGACCAAACTATGGATTTATTTTTCAACTATGCTACTTTTTGAAGAGCATATGGTAATATCTTTGATTATTACTTTATAGGTTCCAGTTTTCCTCAACTACAAATGCTCATGCAATTACCTAAAAATGTATGAGTTTTGGAGGAAGTGGAGTTGCCTGCTGTGCTTCAATGCATGAATCACCATTAATCACCCATTTACATGGGCCTGTGTGAAGAGGACTGTATGTCAGATACGTACAAATTGAAAGGGAAATGAGATGAATTCTAACTGACTGTAACACTAGAAAGTCTTTGAAAATTCAGCAACTTCAACCAACTATTTGTAAGAAGAGAACAACTTGGGAATGGCTAAATATGGGACAATCTATTTGTTTTTTAACTATTTAATGACTGTGCTGCTGTGGTGGCTGAAGCTCCAGTCTGCACATAGAAGCAAAGAGCAGAGCATATGATTTGAAGTTATTTTTTTCCAAATGTCTGTAAAACGTTAAGTTTTCATTCATGTTTGATTGAAAGGGCCAAGTCTGTTTCGTTCATGTGAAAGGACTCAGTTAAAAATTTGAAGAGCTATGCTGGTGGAACAGAATAAATGCAGAAAGGCTGGAGGCTGGCAGTTCATAATTCCTGCGTACCTCCAGTTGCACTGGTGGTTTTGGCATGAACAACCTTCGTTGCTGGGTCTCGCAGGCCTGGGACTTGTAGCCATGCCCTGTTTTCATTAAACAACTAGGTGTGAACTCTAGCTCAGAGGATGTCTTCTGCTGACTGCAGCCTAACTATTAGTGGTAGCACTTTCAAAAGCACTTCACTTTATTGGAAATCAATGAGGTACAGGTTTCTAACTCACTTATGCCACATATTTACAAGGTAATTGGATGAGCATGAGGGAGGCTCTAAGCACAGCGTGGTCTGGCACCAGCCCACATTGCAGCTATATAAATGCCCTGATAATACTGATGGATTTCCAATCTTAGCGGGACCACTTTGGGATCACTGCTACAGGGCATCTGCAGCATGCAAATCCCTCATGACTTTGTGCACTCTACAGATTGACCAACAGGCACTTTTGAGAGTTTTCTCGTGTGTACATTTATTTTACATATGCAAACAGAATCTGTCAGTACTGGTCATCTAATGAAAAGAGTATGGGACCTACATTCTCTACATTTCACTTAAATTAAGTCTTCTGAAGAAGAAAGTATAGGAATGTTTCTATTTCTGAAGGGCTTAGGACCACAAAAATGAAGTGTTTAATGAAGTACCTGAGGGGCAGCCAAAAAATTTCACTGGCAGTCTTAATTTAAGACTCTGGTTGTTTTTTTTCACAGCTAGCAGTCTCTTTGCCCTGAATCTGAATGCAATGTGGAGAGAAAATACCACATGCACAAAATGGTAACAGGTTAGAAATAAATAGCTGGTGAGATATAATTCAGCCCTGTGGCAAGGAAAGTCAGGAAATTTGTAAATAGTTAGGGTCCCATTTAAATAGCATACACACCTTTGCAACCTGACCATGTACAGAACAGCCATCATATTTGAGACCTGCTTTGCCTAAGAGCTACCTGAGCAACAGTCTACTTTGGGAAAGAAGCATAAACAAGTTTTTCATATTTCTCCTCAGATTTTAGAAACCACCAGACAGACTGGAGAATGAAGTACCTTATTTACACAGGTTGCTCACAGGTCTCAGCAAGACAATTAATATTCATGATGCTTAGTAGGCATCAACCTGAGGGAAGAGTTGGCTTGAGGAAGACTAGTTATAAGTTTCACTCCATGAAGGATGCAGTAACCAAGTGCTATGGCTGAATCTGTGCTGACAGCACCTCTTTACTGAACACTAGCTTTTGACAATTCAGTGATTTGCAACATATACAATAATTAAGAAGGGCATTAGTTTAGCCCAGGGTAGGTTGACACTATGGAAATAGGTGCTCGAGAAGTTTCTGTCAATAAGGAGTAAAGTTTGCTGTGTACATTTGTTCCAATAAAAAGTGCTTTTGAAAAAAAAACAACTGGGCAATGACCAAAAAAACATTATGCCTATCCCTTTTTCTTCTTTTTTTTGTTTTGTTTTTTTGTTTTTTGTTTTTACTGCTCTTAAAAGAGAGACCCTATTCCTATATGCAGGTTATACCTTATAAAATGAGAAGTGCCTTCTGAAACTGAGTTACCACTGATCAATTACTGTTGCATTTATCGATGAGCCTGACTATGACAAGATGCTCCATGTGATACTTATACTTTAGACAAACAGCTTGAGTATTTGGATATTAAGATTAGTTTTCGCTTAACATGTTCTTTCTTTGACTACATAATTTGAGCTTTGACTACCAGTAATTTTATTCTACATCCAGACCTCTGCTGGGCATTATCTCCAATTTGTACCAGGCTGTGCAGTAGGATTGCAATAGGAATAATGGGAATAAAAATACTTGTGCCCTGCTCAAGTAAAAGGCTATTGTGCTAAGCCCCTACATGGTTTAACCCCTGGAATTAGGTTTCTATGGCATTGCCTATCAGTTATGGCAAACTTTGGGTCTTTGTACATAAATAAAATGGTAATGAGCTGCTAATGGAAGGTGCAACCTCCTTAAACTGTCAGAAAATGAGTAGAAGAGAATGTTAAAACTGAAGTGCTTGGAGGGGCCTGAAGGATCACTTGTGATGCAAGTAGGTTGCTTTTCCATTAATATTTAAGTGTATTTTTAGGACAAGGACAACAATATTGATACATACCAAATTGAAAATGACAGATCACCTATGAGCACTGCCTTGAGTTTTTATTTTTTTTTATGTATAGCTGCACTTGGTCAGCATTTCATGAAGTTTTTAGGGATGCATGGGCCATCTGTGAAAATGTATTCAGAACTGAATTTTGCCAAACAATACTGCAGCCTTGGAGCTTTTTACTTTCAGAACTTTTGGAAAGATTACCCTAAAAAATAGAAGAAAGTTGTTCCACTGGTTAAAGATTTCTTAGTACAATTTGTAACCTGGTTTGATTTAAACCATTATATTAGCAAGTACTGTAATTAATGATTGACATAAACTAATTGCTTTGGCTATTTTGGAAAAAGCACAATTAAATAACCGCAATACAGAAAAAAACCCAAACCAAATCCCTTCTTATTCTGAGAATATATTCAAATCAGTTCAATTATGAAACCTCTAACCAATTCCTCCTTGCTTTTCTCCTTGAATCAACCTTTTTCTACCTGGTTTATTTCACCTGGAGCTACCTTTCCTCAAGCAGTCTTCATTTTTGTTTCATTACTTCCTTGTTATAATTCTTTTCCTACTTTAAGCAAAGATATATGTGCAATTTTGCTCCATCTCAATGTATCACAGACTTTTTTTTTTCTCTAGCATACTCCCTCTTAGTCTACAAATTGCTTGGGAAATTATCACTTCAAGAGTTTTCTATACATTGAATTTTAATGTCAGCAAATGCAATTTGTTCTTTAAAATAATCATTAAACACAGCTTTTTGATGAAGCCGGTGGGACCAATGAATAATGCTGTTATCTAAATACCAGCCAGAGTGACCTATACTCTTGCAAGATAACATACATGTCTCCATCAGAAATGGCAAACATAATTAATCCCGATGAGCACTCTGAAATATCTTCCTATACTTGTGATCCCTTTTATGATACTATTCATGAATAATTAATTTCAAGTGGTTTTAATAAAGGCCTGGATGATTTAATGTAGTAGACAGTATTATAAAAACATTTCTGATACAGTTCCATAGATGTGAAAATACATAACCATAAAAGATAACTCTTAGGACTGAAGCAATACATGAAGTTAGCAGCTCAAGATTGTAAGATTATGATTTGGTTAAACTTGGTATATATATATTGGTCCTTGCCATCCCACCCTCTCAACCTTGCAGCAATGAACTCCAGCGATAACTGATATTCTTACTTCGTGGTTATATATGTACTCCATCCTTGAATGGATTTCTACATAAGCCCATAATAATTCAGATTTGGAAAAAAAAAAAAAGGTGAGGTGGAGGCCAAGACAGTTAGGACTATTTCTTACTACAGACAGGCAGTCCAGGATCTGGAGCTTCTAATCTACCTATGATATTTCTAATGTAATAAAAGACTTGGATATAAGCAAGAACAGCTTCAAATCTAAATCTAAACCTAAGCTCTAAATCTGATGCATTGTATTTTCATTTGTTGGCTGCACATCTTTTCCCTTGTAAGACTTTTCCTGAAGAAAAGTGCCATTCTCTTATGTTAGCCTGTCCTGCTAAATGGGACTCCTCAGATTCTCTCTCGCAGTGATTGTATAGGGTAATTCTTTAAACAGATTCATGTCAAAACCAGCAGACTACAATGTTAAGAGCTGAAACCTTCCTTGTTGTTCCCTGTGTTCTGCAAGGGTCTTTCAGTACAGAGCAGTGCATTGTTAAAGCAGATTGCCTTGATTTTCTCTGCAGGAGCCTATCAAGTCTCACAAAGCCTGAAGCCCTGCCAATAGGGAATACTACATTTTTGGCAGTTCCTTCCAGATAGCAATGAATGACAAAAGCCAAAATGGTCAAAGCTTTGTGGTTGTTGTATTTAGCAGGTTGTTTGTTTGTTTCTTTGTTTGTGATAAAACAATCAGCCTTGTTTCTTGATTTTCATCCAAAGTTTTGCTAGATTCAATGGCCTCTATTGAATCTATCCACTTCCTTATTGAACAAAAGGTTCCCCTGAACATTTTCTTTCCTTACTTTATTTGTAAGCCATCCTGCAGCCCTACTGATACCTGAGCTCAGTGACTGATACTGTCTATGATCATTTAGCCCCTAACTCCAGAAACAGACAAAACACAGATATTTTGCCATGAGTTCAGAAGTATTTTGTTGACAGCGGAGAATTGGTGAGATCTGAGGGTCTCGGACTCCCTTCCAGGCTCTGAACAGCAATGTAGTCTTTCCACCAAGCTCAATATGTTCTGCCTCTGTCCAAAGCCTTTTCTCAGCCACAGCTCCGACTTTCTAGCTGGTTTGTACAAACAGCTCCAGCACCAGTTCACAGTTCACCAGCTTCTCATCCCAGTCCCAGCCTATTCATCCTTGCCATCTCCCATGTCCTCCATGCCCCAGTCTTTCCAACGCTGCATGGCTCCATTTCTTACAACAGAAGTTTTCTTGTCCAGCCTTCCCCAAGCTCCTTCTCTGTTTTTCATTTTCCTCCTCTCACAAGCTGCTAGTCCCATCTTTCCCACTTTACCTCTTCCCTGGGCATTAGTGTCCTTGTCTGACCAGTCCCAGCCCCCTGATCCAAGCTTCCAGTTTCTCATCACTTCCCAGCTCTGTCTTCTCTTGGAAACTTTTAAGATTGTTTAATGAATTTATTAATGAACTGTGAACAGTAATGAGGCAAAATCACCAAATGAGGCATGCTTTTAGGTTAATTAAGTTTGGAGAAATATAAGACGTGGAAGAGAGGATTTCTTTCCTCCTGGACCCACAGGACATTTTTGCCTTTCTCCTTCAGTGTAATCTAACCAGAGGTAGACTGGACTGGGCCCACAAACTCTTCAAACACAGAATGAGGCAAGGTATTTTCCCTGGAAAGCTGTCACTCTGGATTTATTAACTCCAAGGTGCAAGCTCTTCCTTGCATGCCTTAACTCACACACAGGTGGGGTGAGGACATTTTAAACTTCACTAGTCCTCTTCCTCAAAATGATTTATTTCAATATAAATCTATTTCCACAATTTTGTATTATTTCAACTCTTTCTTGTTTTACTTATGGAATGAAATCTTTTGGAGACATAATTTCTTCCATTGGTCATGTGCTTTGAACAAGAAGCAATGAAGTTTCAAACAGACTTCTTAACTTACCAAAACTGCTTAGAATTTAGCTACTTAGATGGATGGGCAGCAGACTAGACCATAGTCTTATAAATGTCAGGGCAGGCCTGTTCATGATTTACAATGCTAGATTACATAGTTAAAGAAAAAGGGAGTAGACAGCTAGATATCTTCTCGACACTTGCCATTAAGTCAGTATTTCATGAAAATATTTCCAGGTGCATAAGCATTTGCACTATGAGATTATATCAAGTTTTAATGATGTTTGGGTGGCTGAACATGTTTGATTAATAAAACTGCCGGTTTTCATTACTAATGTTAAGGCTGTCAGCTTAGTAAAAACTCTGAATTGGAAAAACAAAGCTGGAAATCATCAGAGAACCTGTAATACTAATGCTCGAGGCTGCATTTACATGGAATTGCAGAGGAAGAAAACTGCATTTTATCATCAATAAAACCAGTACATGTTTAATTCCGCAGACACTGTTATAAAGAAGTTTTCCTGGGTTTTGTTTTGGTTTTCTCTTTTCTTTAAGCATATTTAACTGGAACTAAATGCAAATCTCAAAGTTTATATATTGCAGCTGAACAAGTAAATCTTTCCTCTCCCTGTTTCTTCCTTCAGTCTTGTCATGCTTTAACAGTCTCCAATTATGTAGATGATTTCATGTTCAGTTTTTGCAGTAAAAAAATGGCATAAATACATCTATAGTAGGGAATCAGTACATTTAAATCCTATATAGTTAGGATGTTCCCTTGTCTTTTTATGAAGTCATGTAAACTTTGGTAAAATACTTTCAAATATTACATACTAACTGGCTGTTATTCTTACACCCCCCTTAAACTGATGTAAGTTGCCACACTAGATTCAAGGGAAGAGAGAACATGTTCCCCATCTCCTCTATTTCTTCTTGTTTTCCTGATTTTAGTGGTCTTCCTATAACATATATCTATCCACAGATAACGTTCCATGAAGGTCCCTACAAGTATTGTGAACATACAAGACAATCAACCTCTTAAGCAGTTTGCCAAATTGATTTTACAGCATGAAAAGCTGCAGGTGTCAGAAGACAAAAATTAAAGAAAAAAAAAAAGGAAAAGAGAAGAAACTCTTTAAAAATTCACTTCCTGATGCAACCCTTTAAAAGTAGGTTTCATTTTCTCTTTTGATAAAAAGTGATTTAAATATCCAGTGTTGATAACTGGATGTTTCATAATATGAAGTGGTGGGGAACAGGGCAGGCAAGGGGAAAAACAAAGAGTACCCCGAGGAAAGGGAATCAGGTTGAAATATTGCTATTTTTATCTATTGTCAAACTGTGAGTAGTTTGAGTCAGTTCTGATTCAGAATAGCAGTAACCCCATGATCACAATCCCCCAGCAGAAGAGGTCTGGGGGCAGGTAAGGTAAATAAGAAAAAGAGAATTTCTACATTGAAAGAGGGAAAGCCTTTCATGATGCATAATACCACACTGAATCTTCAGTCCTTACTAGGATGTCTTCTGATCGCTTTCAGAAGAAACCTGCTACACAAATAGGAATCACTAAAGTTACAGTCAATTTCTGGCTTTGTTGAATACTTGTGTTTATGGATAACTCATTTCACCTTTGCTTCTCACTTTGACGAATATTTCATGTTCTTGTGCAAAATTTACTTTTCTGCTTTTGTCTATCTTTTCCTTCTACAGCAGAAACTTTCTCAAGGTAAGGGAACCAGGCTTACTGAATTTCTTTGTCCATGCCCATAAATCCTTTCAGAGTTAACACAGTCCTGTAATTTTGCATTGCCTCTAGTGCAAAAGCCACTGAGCTGTTTTTCTTAAGATAAAAATTCACTACAAGTTAAAAATGGGTCTAAGATATTCCGTGTGTTGTGGTTTGCTAAATCATTACAATAACAGCTTTGTGCACTGTGGAGTCAACGCAAGGTGGAGGAAGAAAAGCAGAAGAGACACAGCCTTGAGGCTGTGACTTCAAAACAGAAACAGTCTCATAGACTGCTGCATGCCATGGCACTGCCAGGTGAAGCTGCCACTGCAGGAGTAACGCCCTTTATTTCCTGCACTGACTGTACATGTCATGCAACCATACAGCAACATTATTCATGCTTTCAGTTGAGGTAGTGACAAAAATGTTTAAAGTTTCTCTATGGCTCATGTATGGCACAAGAGAGCAAGCGCATGATGGTCCAATGCACCATGGATGCTGCACAGGGCAGGGAATCCAGTGGCAATGAGAGTCAGTCTAGAGTGAAAGGAAGTGAACTGCTATGCTGCAATATGTGGGAAGAACAATCATCAGAGCAGGAGGAAATTCAGGCAGGAGAAGGCAACACTCATGAAGATCCATGCTGACCTTAACCCTTATTTTTTGTAGCAGATGGCCAAGGGAAATATACTACCAAGTATGGAAAGAGATCTGCATTGCTCATTTTGAAGCTCGTAATGCTTGAATACCATCACTCTGCTGACTGCAGAGTGCAAGCAGACTGTATCTGGAAAGACAACAGCCATCTATGTGATTCAAAAGGTGACATCTGTTATTCCTGAGGTTCTTGGTTGGCATTACCATGTGGATGATGGACATAAAGAAGCAGTCAGTCTGTGATCCTGCTGTTCCTGAAATAATGGAATTAGTTGATCTTTACAGGGACCCCATTCCTGGGAACTTAATCAATCTCTGCAATTGTTCCTGCTTTCACAAAGGTCTGCTAATGATCTGTGAATCCCTCTTCTTCCTTAGAATAGTAGAATTAGATTTTTACAAAAGGGAATCCTAGATACTTTGTCAGTGTCTTTCTGTTGCAATCCAGAACTACTTTCTCATCCTCATATGACTCCTCATTCCAAACACTAATGTTGGGAATCTTTCATTAATAGTTCATTAATGAGCTTTCTTTGAGACCTTCCTGAGAGTCCTGGTCCTGCATTGCTCCAGCTCCCTGGATCTCCATGTTGGATTATTTGTGTAAAAAAGTTGCAATAAGTCATATTGATGTGTTGCCAGTGAGGCATACTGAACACTCCAGAGCCCTATTAAACCCATTGCCTGTGTCCATGTCCAGTATGGAGTGTGGCAGATAGAACCAGAACGTACATGGCTCTCACGTGGCCTGACCCTCGTTAAGTGATGGTCAAAGCAGAGATAACCCAACGTTTTTGACCACATCTAAATCAGCATAGTGAGATTATACGTGATTGCTACTATTTACAGTGTGTCTGTGGTGGTTTTGACCCAATACCAGGAGCCATAAACTGTACTTCGGTTGAACCCCATCCCATGATTAAAATTTTAAGATTTGAATTAAGAAATATGATGGGCTAAAGAAGACTTCATCCCCTTTTTGATTAACATGTCATTCTCAAACTGACCTTGAGTACTGCCAAATGGATTTGTTGTTATTTGTTTAGTATTTGTTGAATATCTTCAGTAAATAATTTAACAATAAAATTATTTAAAAGCTCTTTACGATATATCAACCACAACTGCACTGTCTGTGCTTTAACTGGATGACAGCTTTCCTAAATAGGAGAATAACAAATACCTTTAGGAACAAAGCAAAACCAAAGTAACAAAATGACAAACCAGGTGTTAATGTACTCAAAGATTTATGAACTACATGAATCAAAAACACGAATGCAATAAAAAAATCTTCAACATTATTCTTTTCATTTTCTTACTCAATTCTACTCTGGAATGACTTATGGCCATCTTTACTTACAGAAATTCAGATGAGATAATATGAGATGAAAGCATTTCTGAAATACATAATGCTAAAGTTACTTCATTGCCACTGCCTTTCACAGTAGCTTTCTGAAGAAAAGCTGAAAATAGTAACAGCATCTTACATCTACTTTATGGGATCAGCTTGAAGCTTACAATAAGCAGACAATAAATTCATTTTCTGTCTTTTTTGTCTGAGCCAGTATCAGTACTGAAAAAAACCTTCTAAATACTAATTATAGGGTTGTACAAAAATCTTACAGTCAAAGAGAGATTATCTCAAGAAAATGGTGGACTGTAGTCTTCAAAATTGTTTTTTTTTTCTAACAGTAGGAAAACTGATTATCCTTTAGTATGCAAAGCTATATTTACATTATTCTTCAAGAAATTATTACTTCCAGAAGTTGCAATACTTAAGATCTGATTTTTTTCTTGTCAATTTCTTAAACACTTTGGGAAGCAGTGGAAGAAAATGGGCATTTATGTAGGAACCTGAGAATTGCAAAAACATGTTCACAAGTTACCTTATAATGAAATGCTTAAGGTGGTATTAGTAGGATTGAAACTGTTTCAGGATGTTATTGTTGGTTCAATCTCAGACAAAACTACAAGAGTAAATTCTTCGTTCCTCAGGACGACTGAGACTAGATGTAGAATAGCTGCCAGCAGTGCTGATATTTTAGAAATGGTTTTGAGTATAGGACAAAAAAGGGGTATATTGGCAGTTCAATATCAAAGGCAATCAGAAGTTACCAAAACCAGGATCAATGAGAAATGTAATTTTTGCTATAATTTCTGAACTTCTCTAGAGTTCTCCTGTTCTAAGAAGGTTTTTTTTTTTTTTGCCATAAAAATGTCAAGTTTTGCACAAAGAAATGAAATCTGTTTAAGGTGCAGTTTCATTTTAAGGTTGTGACAATGGGAGAACTTTGTATTATGTTTTAAGAAATCCTCCATTCCCAGATGATAGGGTATTTATTAGCATTCTCAATCCTGTTCTCTGCACATCTCACCATGGATCTTATTTTTAAACACATGATGTTAGAGGATGGGATTAAGCACCATTTGCAACAGGCCTTGGCCTGAAATGAGTTGTGAGGTTACCGCTGAGGTAAAGGGGCTTCTGTTATCTCAGATGACATGGCTAAAACCAAACTTTCTATACCTTTAAGTCCCAGTGTAGAATGTCAAGACCAAAACAGCTTCCAGCTACTTTATTTGCCGCTACAGAAAGCTAAAGGTTAGTTCTGCACCCTTGCTAGTGTTTCCTGAGGGTGATGGAGAGAGCTTTCATCAGCGCAGTATTGAGAGCACTCTTCAAGGATGCACTTCATTGCAAAGGGGATGGTCCTACCACACGATGCAGCTTTTCTGCTTCAAAGTTTCTGGTGACTTCAAGCAGAAAAGATAGCCCAGGTTTGCTCCTTGAAGGTTTCTGATGATGCCTGTCCCAGGAGCAGATGCAGCCTGGAGGCAGCTTGAGTTAAGAAAAAAAAATATTGATTCCAGGTGTGTAAGCCAGGGGTGACCTGAAGTTCAGAGTTTGCTGAGGGGATCCTTGCAGGCACGGTAGAAACCTGTTCAAGGATTCAGTTTTTTCAGACTTGCTGCTTAGGATGCGTCCTTAGAAATTAATCTCTCTATTCATACAAATAAGAATAAGCTGCAACAAGGTTTTCTTCACATTTGAATGTGCTTCTGTCTTTATCTATTGTGTTAACACAGGCAACATTTACAAAGTTTTTCTTTTTTCAAAGGAAGCATTTAGAAAAACAGACGGACATGCTCTCTCTCAGTGGAAGAATGGAAGAATAAGGATAAAATAGAGAGTTTGGAATGGGAGTGTGTAAATTGGTATTACTACAATAGACATTTTAATCAATGTTTTATATTAATAGACATATGTTTAACGGTATTTTTTTTCTGGGAGGTATTCTTATAAAAAAATTGACTAGATGGAGAGAAATTCAAACCAAAGTGGAACAAGACACAGATTAAAACTATGATCTGCAAGTTTGGCTTCAGCTTTGCCTAAAGATTTGCATTATTTTGACAAGTGTCGAGCTACAGTAGGAAGATGTATGGGAATTTCAATACACTTCAACATTTTTATGTGCTTCATAGCAACCTGCATCTAGTGAGCAAGGTATAAAATGCGTATTCTTTTTTCTCTTCAAGCTGCTTTATAATTCTTCTGTGATTCTCCTACTTCATTATTCCAAGAAAATTTCTGTTTTGAACCAATAGTACTGAAAGAATAATTTGGCACACTGTTTATGGTATGCAAAAGATGTGCCTGATGCTGTGGACATGAGGAGCAGAAAACTCTTCAGGTGTTTTTTTCATTCTAACTGCTCTTACTTGTAGGAGGCCTGCAATTAACTTTGATACTGACTTTAATTAGAATGTGGGTGGTGGTTCTGTACTTCTCAGATGAAAATCTGTACTTTATACTTATCTAAAAATAAGCTGTTCTCCTTTGGTACAACACTGTACATTGTTTTGTTTGGGGGTGGGGGGAGAAGGGGTGCAGGAGGGGGAGTGTTCCCAGGTCCAAGACAAACTTGAAAGATTTGTACAAGCTAAAGGGAACTTGCTGCAGTTGCAGATACTTAAAACAACTAGAACAGGAGTAGCTGTGGATTGTTTCTGTTAAAGAAACATAATGTGGAAGGTATTGTGAAACCCTTGCATTGGGGAGAAACCTAAGTCTTCAACATAGCTAAATGTAGTCTTCCAAATGCCAGTCTTTATTGGTCACGTCAGAATGAAAATTTTAATTTTCCTCTCCACTGAGGATAAATACAAGATGGTAAATTCTGAGAAAGAACGAAAGGTTTTGAAAGAGAGGCTGACAAGAAAATGCCCCACTATCAGGCAGAATTATCCTATATAAGCATATCGTCCAGTATTATAGTTCTGCCACTGTTTTATATAACAAGGTCTGAAAGACTAAACTGACTCACTTGCAAGGCTCATTCAAGAAGGCAATGTATTCAAGAGGATTCATCTGTTCAGAAGCACGAGGACATTGGCAGAACTTAGTACAAGTCACTTGAATGTTTTGAGATCCTTGTCCTAATGCCACCTTCTTGTACTCTTGGGATTATATATTTTACTTCTGTAAAGCAATGAAACTCTGGTGCACACCTTCAGTTTGTCTCAAGTTGACTATGATTAACTTTCTCTGGTGTAATGAGTGATAGTCTATTTGGTGTCTTCTGCCCAAGTTATTTTGTAAATATCGCAATGCATCATGACTGAATGCAGCCCAGATTTCTGTCACTGCCAGGCTGCCACACTCAACTGCCAAGGGTTCAGCTCTGGTTCTCTGTGGGATGCTGTGGTAGCCCTGGTCATGGCAGGCTTCCTTACATTTCAGGAATGTCCTTTCATGTTATCTCATATCATTGCTTTGGTTGCATTTGTTGGAAGGTTTGGAAACTTGCTAAACGCTTATTCTTGTACTGTACCATTTTGTTAGCTATCTGACAGCATAGCTCATATTTGCCAGACTCTCTGGCAGGTAATGGTAAGATGCATATTGGCTTCAGTAGGCAGTGGATAAATCCAGCATCAGGCAACTAATCATCGAAGAGATTTTGGTTCTTGCCAGTGTAACTAGGAAGCAGAAGATGTTGACTGAAATGGAGTTGTTATTATGAACAAGAGCTGAAAGTTGTGAATATTAGCTGCAGAAAAGGGTCCTAGAGGCAAAGAGCTTCCATGACCACATGGAAGAAATCTGGAAACATGACCCCAGCATGAAAGAGTAAAGGCTAATTTTAGAGAGATCTTGTTAGCACGTAACTAGTCTGTGCTGCAATTTTTGTAAGGTATGGCAAATTAAAATCTAAAAAGACACTTAACACCTTTCTGTGACATGTGAATAGTCACCCCATTCTGTATCTTAAAATTCTCATTAAGATTGTAGATTCAGCAGTGAATAAAATATAAAATATCCTGTGCAATACTGTGAGTTTTAAATTAAGTACAATTGCTGCTTGTGAAAGACTTTTAGATAACATTGTAGCAATCCTGGTCAAAAGCCAAACCTTCACAGTTTGCATTAATATAAAACTTTTGATTGAGCTAAGCATAAATCACCAATACAGTGGTATAATGACACAGAAGTAGGAATAAAAGCCAGAGGTGCTGGAATAGAAAGTCTAGAAAGTTGTTCTTGGCTGCATAAATGCAGAGAGGCTCACAGTTCTTATGTAATATGCCTTTCCACCCCCATTACGGTGTTATTAATACCAGAAATTGTATTATCAATCTGCATTGCAGGCCAGAAAATCTCAAGATATGTTTTCCAATTTGAGTCAAAATACTCAGTCTACATTGTGTACCTTTTTAGAAGTAAATATAACTTACCAATCCAATTCTGCTTTGTATTTTGTGTATTAAAGACACTTTTAAAGCCATTCTGACTGCAGCTGTGGTGTCTTTTCTATGAAAATACTTCCCTTTCTCCTTACTGCTCATGCCACCACAGACAGCATGTTGCTGCCTTTATAAATGTAGCCCAGCAGACCAAGGTTTGTACTCACTAAAAGTGAGTGCAGCTTCTCACTTGGCAATGCCTGGTCACACAATAGTCCTCACAGACCCAGTTTTGCTGTGGCTCTCTGCAGCAAGTGGGGATTCTGGGCATCTCAGAATGAATCCATGAAAGCCAGCAGCTCACCACAGTGTCATCTAAGCTGGGCAGGAAAAAGTGCTGATGAGAAGTGGCTGCTAGGAAGGCCTTTGTTGCTGTGAAGAATTCACAGCTCTGTTCTTTTGAAGTAAGGAACCAAAATCTTTTTCCTAGCAATACCAGCCTTCTGCTTTTTACCTTGTGGCCTACTGGTGAAAGCACCTGCACATGTAAGATCAAAGTCCCTGCCTCTCAAGTGAGTGATTTGGGTAGCCTTCATGCTAAATTCTGAGATGGGTTCACCTAGTTCTTGGTATTGCTATTTAACATTCAGTCATTCTTTCAAGCTCAGAGGAGAGCGCAGGTCAACAACCCCAAGCTCCAGGTTATGGCTACTGGAGAACAAAGTCAACCCTGTTATCCTCCTGTCCTGGTGAATTATCCTGGGATGGAAAATGATGTAGCTCCAGCAGAAGGGAGCAAGAGATCAGGACTCCATGTACAAAGAGGAGCGACAAATACAACATTGCCAATGGATGACTGAATGAGGACATTAATTCAAGAACCTCTTGAAGTTAGACACATACAAAACTTCCAAAATAGGGAACTCTCAGATAAAAACCTCAGCTGAAGAAAAACCTAACGGAAAGAGACTGTGTGGTTTCTTCCTTACAATATGAAAATCTTAAAAAAGGACAGCTTGAGGTCCTTTAATAAGGACAACTAGGGGTTTTTTTAAGGAAAAATCACTCCTACTGGAATATTCCCTTAAGAAAAAAATGCAGGCAAAGACCTACCTCCAAGTCTTCCACTGTCTATTGTTTCTTTACTTTTGCTTTTACCACAAATTAAATTTACTTCATTTCTAATTTCTCTCACCATTTCCAGCAGTAAGGGCCTATACAAAGGACACTAAGCATTTGTCTCCACAAGGCAAAGCATAAGAATGAAACCAGTTACATATGCAGTTCTGCCAACCTTAAAAAATATGGAGAGGGATAATATCCTTTCCACTCCTCTTGTTCTAATCATCTTTTGTACTATTCATAAACAGAAGAAGAAAGGTGTTTTTAGAGCATGTTATACTTAGCCCACTGGTATATTATTAAGCTGGGCTTTCTTTCATTTCTAGTGACTGAAGAGTTACTCACAGTAAATAACCAGTTACAGGTTTCTACATTCCGGATCTGATCCCAGGCCAGCATCAGGGAAAAGCTCCATTAATTCCAGTAGGCTGTAGATCAAGTTATAAATCACTCTCTTCAGAAGCTGTCTTACTATAAGCTTTGTGAATCATTTTTGTAACAAAACGGGCAAGTGCTGGATTTGCAGGGCAATATAAAAGTTTTGATTCCCATAAGCGTCAGTCAAACTTGTAACCAACATAGAAAAACACTTTAATAAAATAATAGAAGTATTATTAGTAATCAGCTATTTAATTATTACATTTCTAACTTGAGCGGCTAATGACAAAATTATCAGAATCTGTTATATGAAGTTTACAATATCAGTGCAAAATGAATTGCTGTTAAAAATAAAAATTGAAATTTCTCTTAGAAAAACTATGCCTTATTCAAAATATTCATTCAGATCAATTATCATTTGTCATGTCAATATCTTTTAAAAGTCAATACAGCCACTGTTGATTATCTCTGCTAAAATGGGATTTGTTTTATTGCAAATACAGTATCAGAGATAAAAACTCTGTCAACAAAAAGATTATTGCTAAATCTTCTTATAATCAGGCTAATTTTCTGTTTTTACATAAATTGGTGTTTACTGTCAGAAAAGAAGTCCTACAATATTCCCTCATTCCAGAGATGATTGCAGCAGCAAGGACTTTCAGTATTATTCTGTTCCTCTGAAAGGATCCAAAGAATGATAGCCAATTCAAATCCAGGATGTGTATTTAGTGCTGCACACAAAGTAATTTTTAAGCTGTATAATCATTCTGGATTTAAAGGTGCTACTGGAGTCATATTTCACAATGAACTATGAAAAATGAACAGGGAAAAAGTAAAAGAGTGAATTCGTTGTATGTGCCATGGGTCAGATCTGTGGGTCAGCACTAGGCATTATTTTCAAGTACTAAGTAGTGCTTTCAACCTATTTGAAGTCCTAAATCGGATTTTATGTTCTTGCACCGGGTCTGCTGGATTTCATTAAGGACAAAGTTATGGAGAATGCCGCAGATAAGAAAGAAAAGATGAGTGAAAACTAAGTTGCAAGTGCTAGTACAGTGTGCACATCTGCCTGTGTGAAGGCAGCAAGCAGAGGTATTTTCAGCATTGGAGCTGGAGGGTTGGGCAAGAAGGGCTTTGAAGGGTGCATTCCTGGCACCTGCTAGTTTGACAATGCTGGGGATGAGGGCCCATGGGGGCAAAAGATGCACAAGGACTCTGAGAAGTTTCATGTGCGTGTTTGTGTAGGTAAGGTGAGAAAGCAGAAAGGAGTGTGATGGGGACAGCAGATTCTGCTGAAAGGTGGCACCTCAGACATCAACTGTCCCTGTATGGTTCTGTCTACCATCTACAAAAATAAACTTATACTCAGCTTCAAGACTCAACTCAGGATTTTAGCAACACTGGATTTTAGCTTGATTCCTAACTTCTTAGGATTTCCTTCTAAATGACAGAAAGAGATTCTTGAAAGCCCAAACCTGATTTAATGAACCTTGGGAACAAATGCAAGCACAGCTTGTATGTTTGCAACGTCTAAAATTCAGACCACAAATTTCAAGAACCCAAGGACAGCTACGAGGATAATTACATCTACCTGATACAAAGGAAGATCCAACAACCATGAGAACAGGGTGGAGGTGTGTGGGAACTGAAGAGCCAGAGAGCAGAGCAATGGAGAATTCTCCCACCAAAACCATTTTCTGTTCTACCTCTTTGGGGATTGTCAGGCAGACTTTTTCCACACACAAATGCCAGACATACAGAAGATATTGTCTGGCATCAGGGGAAAGCAAGTTCTGAGATTATAGAATACAGCTGCCAGTCCACTCGTGCCAGGTTTAAAAAAAAAAAAAAAAAAAGGCAAATTCTCTTCTCCCCTTCTGCATCCACATTAGGAGCCAGGCAAGATGATATAAGGGCAGGAGGGGACAGTATTTGAAGAGGAGAGGACACTGTCTGGAATCATGGGAACCCAGACTAGATGTCTGCGGAGGGCTGTAAACCAAAGTCTAACAATTAAAGCAACTGAGATTATGTGATACCCTGACTGAAAGAGGCAAAGCTCCTGCAATGCCAGGTAGGTAAAAATAGGCACTGTTTTCAAACCATGCCACGCATTTATCTGAGTCTCCACTTGTCTGCTTCAGGATGCCATCTGATTAAAGACGGTCTGTGTAGCACAGCCAGCTGAGGTAGTGTGTGCTGGATCCCACTGAATTTCTTATTTGAGGAAAAAAAAACCAAATTCACATTTGTCCTGGGAAGAGCACACAGATGATAAAAAACATCAATGACTTTAAAACCCAAAAGTTTCATGAATATTCATTAAATAAATGTTTTCAGATCAGTTAGCTGGTACAGGAGAGGGCATGACTGAATCAGATCATTAAAAACAAACATGCACAGACACAACCACATTCAGGAACTATGGCATCTCATGCATTTTTTTGCCACTCATTGTCAGGGCTGTGAGTGTGCCAACAGGCTCCAGTTGCCCTGATCAGCCTGTGACCATCCTTCTCTGTCACCCCCCTTGCAACCCCTTCCCCAAGCTGAGGAGCTTAGCTGCCTGCTGCCGACCCTGGCCTTGCCTTGCCAACCCAATGCCTGGGCTGGGTGGTGGTCCTGCCCCAACAACGCAGACCTATGGGGTGATGGCTAGACTGCTGGCTGAACCCCGGACTGCCACTGGACAGTTTGGCTCATCTTCTGTGGGTACTCGTCGTGGGCCCTCTGTGCCTACAGCTAAGTGATCTGGGAGCATTTAACAGCAAAAAGTAAGAAGAAGTGCCAATTTTGAAATGGTTTCTCAAGCAAGCTCTTCTTTGCTCACCTAGTAGAAGAGCTAGGCACATGAGCATCTTTTCCTTTGGATAAATCTCTGGGAGTGTGTTGGTCTTCTGACAAAGTAAAGGAGCATTGGCTAATGCCTGTCTCCGCCTGATCCATCCCTTGACTTCATGAGCGCCCCCCCAGTGAAATTTGGCCTCACTATAAAAACATGTCTATTCCTCCCTTCTTCTACCAATAGCTATTTATGTAGGTCTTTGCATCTTCTTAAAAGACAAGCTTTCTTATTTTTGTTCTATGGTATTTTTTTACTTGCCATTTACTGAGTCCCCTGCAACAGGGTATGCACTTGTGTTATTATTAGCATTGTCCCAAGGAGCTTTATCTGAGTCTGTGACAACAGATAATAACCTTGCTTTGCAGCCCTGTGATATAGGGTTGAGAGCATCATGTAAGCTGAGGTACTTGATGAAACAGCAATTACAAAATATAAAGCACAATTTAGAAGTTGTATGACAGGCAGACTCCACTAATCATCACCCATCCATTGTATGTATGCAAAGGTGTACCTTTTTATGGCAGTAGTTATGGCTATTTATTGCATGTGGATATTGATGCTTTGGGGTTATTCAGAATGTATGAAATGGTACTTCCTGTCTGGTTCTGTATGTTTCATTTGCAATGATCAGCTACTAAAGTTTTTTAATAGGGCACTTTTATGGAGTTTTCTATTTCTGATGAATTATCTTGAACTTACTTATGCAAAGGCTCCTTTGGACTGCAAAAATCTCTCAGGCTAAAGGCATCTGAGGAAAAACACAAATAGGACTTGTATGATGCAAAGAAGTTTTCAAGTAAATGAAAATTAGATTCAGTAGCTACAAGGTCTTTGTGTTTATCTAGCAGTGTAAAAAGTTGAGTGGTTAAAAAAGAAGGAATAGTCTTTTGCTGGGGGACATGTCAGCAGAAAAGTGCAAGCAACACTACAGCTCACTCCATGAGCTTTACTCGTGGATTCCTTCATGATTCTGTTTTGGGGTTGGGTTTTTTTTGTTGGTTTTTTTTTTTTTTTTTTCCCCTCAAGTGTCCTTGGAAAGTCTAGGACTTGGAAACACACACAGAGTGCTTTTAAGGATGAAGTTCTCCCACTCCTGTTTTCCTGGTCACCCTTCTGTTGGCTGATTTGCAGTTTTAAAATTTGAGCATTTTCTCCTTACATGCAGTTCCTCCTTTTTTCACAGATCAGTGCCAGGTGACTTAGTATTCCCTCTACTTGAATTATCTTTGACAGCCTTATTTGACATTGTAGCAAGAGTATTCTCTTGCTATAGTATCTGAGTATCTTGCCAGATGGCAACAGGGGAATTCTTCAGTACTTGTGGATTAGTTTGATATCACCTGATGGTGAGAGCTTACTTAGGGTGTAAGATAAAGGTTCATGAGCACAGCACCAGCACAGTGATTTCTGCTGTGTATTCCATGTAAGCACCATACGCAGTAGATATTTATCTGGTTGTGTTTGTATCTTAGCATGAAATTCAAAAAAATCCTCAAGAAAAAGCTGAACACCTCTTCCAGATGGCAATGAAAACTTTGGCTGCAAGATTATTGTAAAAAAGGATAGTCTTCTTGCAGGAGTAAAGCACACCACTGTGGCAATGCTTTAAGCCACTGCTGGTTCAAGGCAAGAGATGACATTTCTCATCTTGCTTAGAATTCAGAAATACTCTGTGACAGCTGGCTTCCTACTTGTATACCTCTAAAACTGTCCTAGATTAACATAAAGGTTATTTAGATGTCTGAAAAGGTTTGGAAAGACTGGAATATCAAATAGCAGAATTCTGCTGAGTACTAAATCTAGTAATTTTGTGGTGAAAATGACTACCAAGAAAGGACTTATGCAAATGCTGGAAGAAAAGCAGCATGCTGCCATGTGGTCAGTGTGACCTCTCTTCATTATAGCCAGAACACTGCTGAAATTCAGCTAAAAAAGGCATCCCTGAACCAGACATGGGCAGGTAATGCTGTGGCAGTTCTCATGTTATAGATGAACACACAATTTAGTGAGAAGTAATAGTGTCATAAACCAGCAGAAAGGTGTAAGTGAGAAGCAAAAAAAGATAGGGTTTTGAATCCATCTCCTGCTAGTGGAGGGCTGCTCCCTGCAGTACATTTTCTCATACTTTGCCTAGTCTGCTTTTAAATGCCCTGTGTAGTAGTAGTTTCCATAATTTCCCTGCCGTTGGTATATTTCCATGCCGTTGGATACTAGCTGCCATTGGTACCCTGCCTGCTTCCCTCTCCCTAACCCCATCTCATGACTCTGAATGATTCCCTGTGCAGCACCCCGAACAACACCGCTCTTCCTTTCTGTCCTGAGTCTGCAAAGGCACAGCGGCTGGTGGGGCCTTTATGGGCTCCCGCACGGCGCAGAGGGGCCCCACACAGACCCAGAGGCTAGTCGGTGGGGACTGGTCTCTCTGGGGAGCAGCCTGAAGTCGAGGGGGGGTTTGTACCCATAGCGTCCTAAGGGCAGCCTCAGCGCAGTCTGCCTCTCCGGACAGCTTTAGTGTAAATACGACACAGATCTTCCATGACAGAACCTGGCATCTCTTTTTTGACCACCTGTGGCCCCCGTGGCATGGCTGTAAAGGAAATGGGATACCTGTAGGCAGCAGCTGCCAGCTCCATTCATGCGAGATTGTCCATGAGGTAGGAAACAACAGCTTTGGGGGTTCCCTAATTCTCAAACTTTCTGGATAGGGCTACTTTTCTTCAGTAAATAGGCATGTACCACAGCACACGCTGTGTGCTTCTTATTCTACTCGTTCACATATACTTAGACACTTACAGCAGGTAGTCTCAGAATTACCTTAAATATTGTCTCTGAGAGATTGCAAAGTCTCAGGTGGGTTGTGTCTTGCCCCCCTCCCTCCATTTTGGGAATCCTTGCTCTATAGCATGAGGCACAGTCAAGGTATTCCAATGTGCCTGTTAGTTTTCCCAAGTCCTGGCCCTGGGTTTGCTTCTGACAGTAAATACTGTCCATGTTCAGTAAATCTGGCCTTGAAACTTAATGTTAAACTATAATGTAAAAACAGCCAGAGAGTCTATTCTATGCAAATTCAGGTCCATGTGCAAACTCAGGGGTTTATTTTTCACATCTTTCATATATTTGTTGACTGAGAACCCCTTCTCAGACATCTGCTGAGATGCACAACTCATTTTTCTACCTAATAACACCAGATGACAATCTGACTCATACATTTTACATTGTTTCTTCCAAGTTAGTTTCCACAACCTCCTGATAGGGTTGTTTGGGGTTTTTTTAGTGTTTGAATAAACTCTAGTTTGCCAACAACTTTCTGCCAGTGTGATGCCTTTAGGAGAACAGAAATATCATGTGATGGCTCCAGTAGGTTCAGCTTAACACTGCTACTGTGTTTTGCACTCATAAGCACAGGCAGAAGCAGAAATAGCAATAATAGGAAAAACATCATGTCAGCTCACTCTTCTTAATAAGAACTGTGCATATGCTAAAAAGAGCATAGGAAACATATTTTTCCTTGTTCCACATTAAGCATTCACTTACTTGAATAAGACATCTATAAAAATGGATTGTCCTGTGCAAAGGAAGAGTTTAATAGATATGTTTATCAAGATACTGTCAACATATTAATATGGCTGACTCGGTAATTCTTCTCACGTATTTAGCAGTTCTTGATGCAAACTCAGGATGGCATCACTCCAGATGTGAGCAAAGCAGAAAGAGCAGGGCTTTTTCTCCTATTCCTGCCATCCCTTCCAATGAGCTCCATGGCTGCATACACAGATACTTTAATGATTTGGAATTTTGTACTTGACTGTTATCCACCAACTCCTGGATCAACTTATGGGAAATTTGCATTCCTGAGAAACTTACAGACTACAAGGATTTGTCATAACAGAATAGAACTTTTATGTGTGTGCTGGTTGCAACATTTTGTTCTGCTAAACTACCAGCCCAAAATATTCACTAAAGCTTTAGTGATGCTTCGTTACAAAAATCTCTATCCAGTCCTGAGAATACATTGCTGATGTTAGTGGGTGGGCCATGACCCAACAGCAGTAGTTTCACAGATTAATAATTTTTTATTATTACTACTATTCACAGTGTTTCCAAAAGAATAACATAGCTCTGCTTACATTTTGAAAAAAAAATCTAATTGGATTTTTCAAAAATTCACAACCAGTTAAGCAGAAGGTTGCTTCTAGCAGGTTCCTTCTGCTGCTGGGAGAAGACATACCGAATGGTAATCACAGACCTAACTGCAGAGTTGTGTATGAAGTTTAGACATTGTTTGAATTTTATGAGAATTTATCCAGTTCAAATAATGTATTCTATTTATGCGTCTCTTTCTCCTATGTTGCTGTTATTATAAGAAACAGCAAGATTTCTGAAGAAATAAAATAGGCATCATTAGATTTTAATTACAACCAATTGTTAAGGTCACTAGCAAAGGCATTTATCAACTGAGAAATAAAGAGTGCCTTTGAAATATTAAGAAAAATACTAAACCTGTGTCTGAATGATTAACTACTATTAAAAGTGTCTAATTTCACTAACCCTACCACTGTGCTCAAAATCTTTCTCCTTAATTTATGGTGAAAACATATATCTCAATGCAAGAATGGCTTAATAAACTTAGCTGAGGAATGAGAATCATATAGTAACTTCAATTATATAACAAACAGCCATGTCAAGTTAGCATTTATTCCTTGGTTTGTGAAATTACTAAAAAAATAGAGAAGAAGTTACCAAAAATCTAGAGAGAGTCAATAGTTTTGGAGTCTGCACTTTAGAGGTTTTAATATGAACATTGGTACACTTTGAAATCAAACTGCACTCAAATGAAAGCAAACTTGAAACAAATATTTTGAAATAATTTGTTTTCCAAAACAAGCACTACCATTTGTATCATTCTTACCTGCAGAGGTTTTCACAATTTCTGAAGTATTTCTGAGACCCATAAAGTCAAATTGATAGAGTCTCCAAGATTTCTGGTCAGCAGCCTCCACTGAGTTTTTCCTCCACCTGTAAATCATTTCCTCTTTAGGGTAGCCATCTAGAAATTAAAATAAATAAGTTAATAAAAAATAATTTAAAAATTATTTTGCATTTCATAAAAAAAAAAAGATGTTGCAAACCAGTATCTATTCACTGATTTAAAGCTATCTGAGAATACTAAAATTTCTCATCTGGTGCTTTCTCAGTGAGTTTGGTGGTATAATTCAGCTTAAGAGTATGGCGCACAAAAATAGTGTCATAATATTGGCAAAACTATGATTTTTCACAATTTTTTTTTTCCAATAGAGAAAAATTCTGATTTGTTCTATCAGAAGCAGATCTCTTCAGAGATGCAGTTGAATGTACTAATTTGAGGTCCAGACACAGAAGTATACTGTTTTACATATGCTCTGAAGAAGTTCTGCAAACCAGCACAATTAAAAAAAAGGGCGGGGGGTGTCAGTGTAAGATGTAAACAACTGTAAAAGTGGCAAGAGTTCTAATGTAGCGTGTGCTACGGTACTTATGAAATGAGCTCAATATAGTGCAAAAAGCAAAATTTTAATTAGTATGAGATTTTTAAAGTGATTATGCCATCATATTACTTCTAAAGGCTGTGGTATTTAATGAGACATCACCTCATCTCTACAGTTGATATAGCTTCTGAAAGTCTTTCTTTATCAATTTAGCACTCAGTAGTCATAATTAATCCTTATGCCAATAATTAATTTCCTTTTTGTTAGAGAATGGCATTTTACAACAGACGTGCAACAACAAATCTTCAACCAGCCCAAACCATAATAATAGACCATCTAGAAAACAACAGTACGCCCATGCTAGTTAAAACTAGATTGTTCTCTAGTGCGTAATACAACAAATTCTTATTCATCTAATTAATATAGTAGATGTAGATTACAAGGCAAATGAAAAGCCTAACAATAACAATAGCCAGTTACTATAACTGTCTCATCAGTAATTTTTTTCCCATTGGATACTGATAAATTTTTATATTTGCTTTGCAAAACAACTTCTCTCATTGTGGTGCTCTTTCCTTGATGTTTTCCTCCTACGAGTATCATCTTCATCTTGTTTAAGGTCCCACCCTGCTGGGGCACTGCTGTAAGGTGTGCATGGCCTCATTTATTCCTCCCACTAACACAGCACCCACCAGTCCCTCAGTTCTAATCTGTAGAAAATGACTTAATGTGTTATGTGTTAATTCAAAATGCCACATCCGTATGTTTCCCATCAATGTAAATAAAGAAATAACCCGTGAAGGACCCGACTGAGTAACAAACACAGGCCCTGCCATTCTCCGTGAGAACTCTTGCTGCCAAGCAGATTTCACTGCCAATTCTGCTGTGCCAGTCTGTGAGATTGATCTAAAGGTTAATTTTTTGTGTCTGGCAGATTATGTCAGAGGGTGCAGAGGTACAGTGAAAGAAGTCAAGCTTTGCAGGGCCTCCAAACCTTAGCCATGCATCCTCTGAAATCTTCTTGAGCCTGGCTCCTGTTTTACCTCAGGAGCCTTCTCAAATGGGCTTCATCTGTGGAGACTCTGATATCTTTTCCCTGCTGATGAGGAGGGAAGAAGCATCAGAAGGCCTCCTCACCATGCTGTGGCTGCTGTGCCCTCACAGCAGGTGGTGGTGGCAGAACCACCTCTTCCCCATAAAGCAGTATCAGGACCGCAAGGTGGGCTGCCATGTGGTCTAGATCCTAATCCTGCCTCCTAATGCAGAGGAAAGGAAACCCTTGCTCTGTTGCACCTGCTCCCATGGCAGAACTTGTGGCCCCAGGTGCTGATTTGCAGATTTTGTAGCAGGCAGTAGATGGGGTCCCTTTTCTCAGGTAAATTTCACCATAATCATTGCAAGTAAAAATGTTTCAAATATCCTGGAAGTAACAATGATTTTATTTTTTTAATACATTATTTTAAATTGATCCAAAATTAACTTTTTACATTTTTTTCCCCAAATTTTACTAAAAAAGCACGTAGTCAGGAACAAGTTCATGAGACTCATCCTTCAGGATTTTTCCTATATTTTTAACTAAGAAGAGGGACATTCCATTTCAGAAAAACTACTTTTGGTATTATTCATTGTCATTAAATAGTAAGCAACTGACTTCGGGGAGACCATCACGCCCTCTGAATAGTAGTCCCCTTAATCTACAGTTGCTGACATCTGCTCTTAAAACGGTTGGGTTACTTGCATCAAAGGAGATAAGTACTAGTGATTCAATGGGAGTTGTTTCAACTTGTTAAATAACTGCTATTATGTTCTGCTCCAGTGCCAGGTGACTTCACTTTTCAATTCATTTAAAAGATATAATACTTCTTATGGAATAATGGCACATCTACTTGGACAGTATATCACTCCTGGGATTCATTTAACTTACAGAATGGACTATTCATGATGGTTCTTCTTTCAGTGATATCTAATATTTCTTGTATACAGCCCAATTGCTTCTAGACCTCTAAATGCTTAATTTTAGAAAATATCAGAATTGGAGACTTCAGTACTTCCACAAGAAAATGCAACCTCTGCTGTTCAACCCGCAACACAACTAAGACTCTATTATCTACAGAAATGTCTGTTTTCTTTCACTTCCCTGGCATGAAAGATGGCAGCAAATTACCTTAAATTCTTGACTTTGTGGCTTCAAGCCATCCACGCTGAACAAATTGCTATCAAGTGTATTTGCTCTGTCAGGTTGCTTTAGGTTATGTAGGAATATCCCTACTGCAGCAGGGCAAGGCTCCAGGAGGTCCTGGAGGCTTTCCCGCAGGTGTGGTAAGATGGCGAGGGGGATGGCATGGGAAGAAGACAACCATTTGTGTGTTCTGTGTTACAGCTATCCAAGTTCTGGCAACCTGCAACTCAGGAGCTTCTCAACCAAAGTCTATGTCAACAACTTCATTTTCCCTTCCATGAATTTACTTGATTGCCTTTAAATTCTCCTAATTTTTGGCCTGGTAGTTATTTTGTAGGCTGTGCTGCAGCTATTTGCATCTTCTGCAGGTTTTGGCTTTATATACTACCCTGTCAAAGACTTTTAGAGAGCACCTTGACCTTTTGGCTTTTTGTAAGATTAGTACTATGTGCATTTGTAAAATTAAGTCCAGAACAAATTTGGTTGAAGTTATTTCTTTAAGAGCCCAGTAGAAAATATCCATGTAATACCTCCTGTTCACTTTCACCAAACATACTTAATGGCTTTTCCAGTTAACACAAATGACTGGTACCTTTGTTGCTTTTCTCATAGGCTTAAACATACACATTTTCAAATTGTACCACTGATTTTAACTTCAGTAATGCAAACATGGATAAACAATAAATGCACTTTTTGCTGTTTTGGAGGTGAACCTATTATAACAGAAAGACAAATTGTCATGACAACCTGTGTGATTCTCTGGATTTTGTTTTATTTCCCTTTTGTTATTGGAATAATTGAACTCATGTTACCACATCTTCTCACATCATCACCGTATAATTTATAACTGACAGGTTAAAAATATTTAAACTTCATTCTTCATGTTCATACTGCTTCAGTTTCTAGGGAGACTGAGTGATTTGTGCAGAAGCCTCCACCAAACTGCTGGCCAAGGCCAGAAACATCTCCAGGCTGTGAAAGGCATATGCAATCACAAGATAGCCATGAGAATTGGTGTCAAGTGGCTGTGAAGCACATCTGCTACAGGAGTCCACACTGATGGAAAATCAACAATTTCCATAATACAATCATTGATGTATCCATGCCTGTTAGCGCATACTGCCTCTAACCTTGATTTCTCTAATGCAGTTGGCCTGGGTATCTTAGATCAATGTTTGATTTCTTTGTTTCACTTTCATTTCTACGATAATGAGTCTATTTTAGGAAGTGAGTAGAGATGGAAAGAAGATAGCAGGAAGGAGGTCATGTCAAAAAGGACACAGACCACTTGAAGAACCAGTTTCTGTCTAAAAAACTTTCCTTAGAAATGTATCCAAGACATGTAAAGACAGAGGCATGGAAAAAAACCAACTTCTTTCATCTCTTCAGACATATTTTTCACCCTCTGTGAAATCAGTTTATTTTACTGCCGGTTCCCCACACTTTGTGTTCACACATAACACGGGCAGACCCAGCTTGTAGCAAAAACAATAACGCAACAAGGAAGTTCATCTCTCCTTCTTAGCCTTGGAAAAATTTGTATGCTCAGAGCATTCAATGAAGAGTTAATGAAAGCAGCAGCAAAGATGGAAATGTGGGGGAACCAGGCAAGAAAGGATCAGTTCAGTTAAGTATCTTCCAGGGGGCTGATGCTTTTGACAGGAGTATAAGTCTGAAAGACATAGCTGGATTCTGGGAAGGTTCTGATTTTCCACGGGTGTTAGATACACATGTCAGGAGATGTTAGATATACATGTCAGGAGAAAGCACGATCTGAAAGACAAGCTGTTGCCATCAGCTAGTGGTCAGAGTTTACACCAGGGGCATGGAAGGAGTGTGGTAGATTCAACTGCTGCTGATAAAGGTGGTCAGGAGAGGGAAAATGCTCTGATGCAATTAGAGGCAGGCAATGAGCAGCTCTTTACACCTTACAGCCAGCTGCTTCCAGACATGCTTTGCTTCCTCAAATGCTACCTACTAAATTCTTCTTCAGGCTGAATGGGAGAGGTCTGTCACCACCACCTCAGTCAGATGAAGAGGGAGACCCCTGTCAGCACAGCCCCAGCCAGAAGAGGATAATGAAGTCTAGAAATGCACCTTTCTCTGGTACCGTGTTGTGGATGACAGATGAGATACTTCCACAGAAGCTGCCTGGGCTCTTTTTCTTGCTAGCAGTCTTTGTAAATTCTTCTTTGTTGGCAAGCAAACTGCATTTTTAATCCAAACTCCTCAACATTTCAGAGCAGGAGGTTTCTCAGTGATCTATTGCTGTATCTGTCCAGTGTTTGTTCTCAGAAGGCGTGTGTGCATTTAATTAGGAGAATCCTGGAAGTTCCCCTATTAAAAATGATACTACCTTAGATTTCATGGTTGTATGCACTTATTAAACACAATTAGATGGCAGACAGAGCAAAGTTTTGGTTCAACTATTTTAAACCAAAACAAAATAAAAATTAGCCGATACAGAAATTCATTATGTCTTTTCAGGAGGAACCCATCAGGCTAGACTGAAGCAGAAGTAGGGAAAGAGAATGGAGACCTTTGATTGTTTACTTAAGACCTACGGAAAACAATACTTATGCTTGTAATTGAATGCATATTGAGTTCTCTCTGTCTGCAAATGAAAGTGACGAGCTTCTTTCTTACTCACAGATTTAAAAAAAAAAAAAGAGCTTTTAAAAGGCAGCTATAATAAAAAAAGATAAACGTGAATGCTGTGAAGATGGCTTTAAACCCTGAAGTGATTTATTTCAGCAGTTGTAGATAATTGCATTTAAGTGATAACTACAGCAATTACAAATGTTATTCTTTGCCCTGTTTGGTTGCATCAGGAATTGACACCTTATGAACAGTACATTACTTCATGCAAAAAAATCAAACAACATAACCATGACTGCAGAATAATGGATCTAATACTGCCCTGAAGTTAAAGGATACATCTTCCACGGAAGAGAACAAAGTTTTTCTACCTAAAAATGTGCTTTAATATGATTGTGATATCACTTTGGCTAGGAACTATAGGATCCAGTAACCTTCATCAACAGTAGTGCTTAATTATTCTTTTATCCTGACCTAATTCATTTTTTTGAGAGAAGTGCTAGAACGCTGATACAATTTACTGATACATTGTATGGTAGCTTAGCTTTTGGGAGGAACTTGTGGCATCAATACATCTTTTGGGCCTTCAAAATAAAAAGGAGGAAAAGAAAAGTATTGCAGTCAGAGAAGCAAGTCCCAGAAGAAGGATTTTCTGTAAACCAGCTCTTGTAGGAGGTAATAATTTTCCTCATTTTTTGCAACTCAGAGACCAATTGTAATATTGGGTCAGAGAAAACAGAGAAGAGAATAGAAAGGTGAAAATGAGAATGGAAAGAAGGAAGGCAGAGAAGAATGAACAGGATAGGACTGAAATGAGAGGCAGGTTTTCCCTTGAAGGTGTCTTTAGATGTGGCTTTTCCACGTACTCACTTTCTGAAAAAAATCATAGTTTTCTTTCAAAATCTTAACAGATACTTCTCATATAGGGGTGCTATGATTTTGTCACACACAGCCCTAGTAGCAAAAAATCCCTGTTCAAGTTTCAGATTCTAAAGCATAGGTGGAAGAGCTTGAAATTACATTAAGAAACTAAGGCAATTCTGTTGTGTCATCATACCTTTGTAATCTGTCCTTACGCTCACCAAACAATTTCCCTTTTCATACATTTGCAACTGGTACCAAGAATGATTTGGGTTTGGAAAATGGTTGGGTTTATCATATATTGTCCTTATAATTATGCTTTTCTATTGTTCTGCAATTGCCTTCACCTTTCTGAAAAAAAAACCCGCCCCACAAATAAAAACCAAAACATAACCCCAGTCTCATAGCCTGTCTTAATGTTTTGCTATGCATTGTTATTTATATACTTACTTTTACTCTTTGCTAACAGTTTTATTGGAAAGGCAATTTTCAGAAGCCTCATGTGCAGCAATTGCTTTTGCCTATCTGCTTGCATTGCTCTGGCCAGCAGATTATCTCACAAATTTTTCCACTGGTAATTAGAACACCTGATAAATGTTCAGATTCCTTTGATTTAGGTATATTGCACCCCCATTCCTAACATCATTAATGGTTAAAGGGCTCATCTTGCTTGTAGCTTACTGGACATAAATTGTACCTTCTCTTAAGGAGAGAGTTCTTGTACAGATCAGTGTAGTGAGGACATACATGGAAACCTTGCCTAGCCATATGCAGTCTTGTTCATGCTTTTTACAGAATGGGTACTTCACCCCTACCTTCTGTTCTGTTATGTATGGAAAAACTTGAAGATTTTACCCTCGGTTTTCTGCAATAGCAATGCCTTGCAGAGAAAAATTGAAGTCCTGAAATCAGTTTTCCTAGCTCAAGTTCTCTCTTGATCTGAATGATCCTGGAATATGTACTCATTCTATTTTCCACAAATTTAGAAGTTCTCTGCTTATAAACAAAGATGCCAGTAAGAGACACAATTTCGTTTTCCAGCTCCTTGTACTGATTTTTCATTGCTACCATAGCTATTTCATAATGATCTTGTGATGCTTCACATTTCTGTGTCATTACAGACAAAGAATAGTCCAAGACTTTATTCATAATGTGGTTTAGATAATTGTTGGTAATGTAGACCAAGTCTCATATTTCTACTGGCTGTGAGACTGCAGATGGTGATTCTAAGTAAGAGGAAATTTTCAGAAATGTATGGCAAAGAGATGGCCTTTCAGTCTGCTGGGATCCTGTGCTGCTAGCTTTGCCCTGCCCTAGATCTTATATACCACAGCCAGTTCTGCATAGACATGAGAGGCTTCACCTGATCACTTGCTGTTTTCCAGAGGATTTGGGGTGAGATTTGACCAGCTTGCAGTCTCGTCTCTTCTCCCTTCTGCTACATGGACTTCATGTGGCCTACAACAATGACTGAATGATGCTGAGAATTCAAGAGCTACGTACTACTGCCGAGACATCAGCCTCGTTATTGTACTGCTGACTATGTACATTGAGTTCTGTAATAGAAAACAAACAGTGCAAAGTGAATATTTTAGCAGCTAAAATTTTGTGTTTGGCTGACTGCGTAAACTCAAGTGAGAAAGGAAGAATCACTTCTCTTTACAGTTTGTAACTGACTATCGAAGAATATTAAGCTGCATGCAAGACTTTCTCATGTCTATTTAAACATGAATTTTGTGCTGGATGTGCTGAGGGCAAATTTTGAGGTGCTTCCCAGGATTTTTGCTGAGATATACAAAGTCTGAGTGGCTGCATACTCAAGTAGGATCTCAGACAGTTGTAGGTGATGGCAATCACTGGCAATTTTCTGTATAGAAGATGTCTCTTAATTCAGCCTTATGAAAAGGAGGAAGCCAACAGCACAGCAATAGAGTAGATGAAAAATATTTGGATAAACCAGAGCAAGTCAAAGCTCCTGGCATCAGAATTTAAAACCAAACCTAGTAGCGATTGCTTTGGACAATTTACAAAACAAAGCTATAAAATAGCCAAACAGGAACATAAACCTCTCAGTTTATTAAAGGAATATCTGTCAAATTTGCAATTCTTTGATCTGCTGACATTCTCTATAGCCAGGATGCAGCCTTCCTCTTCCATTCATTTAAACTGCACTTATATTGAAGATGCTTAGTGACATAGCCCTTCTAAAGCAAGTGCTTAAATTCCTTATGACTAGGACGGACAGTAGTGCCACCAAAAGATGCTGGCCAACTGAGTTCAAACACCTCAGTAGGAGTGGAATACCATTCGCTAGAGAACTTTAAAAATACCTTACCTTTTTTTTCCTACTGACTATGTAGGCCACCTCAAATTTAGGGGCAGAATAGCTGTGTCAATTAAATGGAGTACATTCCATCAAAGTTTTTTAACACGAATATATGTGAAGTGAATTAAAAATAGCCCATAAATGCTCACTATCAACTTCAGCTGTACTAATAAAATAATCTTGCCTTTACCCATTTAATGGCAATAATTAACTGTATCCTCCATATAGGACTACTAAGATTTCCTTAAGACTATGCTGATGAGAAAGATAACATTGTTTACTTCATCCACTGCTTTGTTATACAAAGTGCTGAGAAAATGTGTTTTAGCTCATCTGACAACATATAATGGGCAAGGGGAGATTCCGATGGAGACTCAGAGCTCTAGGAAAGTAAACAACACAGCCATAAATAGCCCAGGAAATGAAAGAAAATACACCTGTAAAGTTTTTTAGTCCATGCAAGCGGGGAGGAATGGAGAGAACATAATTTACTTACAAGTTTCTTCCTCTTATTGACAAGTAATCTATCTAAGCTTTTTATTTCAACACTTGATATGAAGATTTTCTTAACACTGAGAACTCATTTTGTGTTTCTCACATGGATGTGACAGTATTTAAAGATTATGTTAAACATGCTTAATCCTTATCTTCCAACTGCTACTCAATAATTAGTAGGTATGTTAAGTATGAGTGCAACTAAAAGAGGGATATCCATTAGCAGTAAAATAATACAATGTTATGATTAGAAGTATACTATTATCAACATGTAAATTTAAGTAAATAAGCTATTTCTTGTACAAAGTATGTAAACAGAACTGGGAAGGCACAGCCTGCATTTCTAAAAACAAGCAAGAAGACTTTGTATTCTCATACAAAATAATAATGATAATTGAGTAAACATAGATTAAAAAAATATATTCACAACTGGAAGGTAGCTGTTACAATGAGACAGTAATGGCATCCACAGAAGTATTAGCATCCATCCATTTTTCAGTGCCCAACTTCTTAGGCTTACACTTCTTGTAGTGTATTTCTATACACTACAACCTATCCACATTATCCCATGTACAGAAATTTTCTATCCAATTTCAATTACAAAAGTCATTGTAGTTATATATTCAGCTTACATAGTCCATAGGGTTTGTGACTAGCCTGAACTGTACATTTTCAGACCCATGAAAATGAAAATGTAGGTATCAACAATGCTTTTTCTGAATTGCCGTGAAACCCATTTCAGGCTTCACAGGAGCTACACCATCAAAGCCTGTGGGTTTACAGAAGCCATCAGAAATGTACTATGCTCAGTCAACACAGCATTAATGGAAGCATGTTATGAATTAAAGATTTCCATACAAGATTATGATGACTTTTTTATAGGTCTCCTCAGAACGCATCACAAATGGATAATAAAAGGTAAAACAACACAACACTCAAAACTGAAAACACAGTGTCTTTCCCAAATACTGCCATTTCATAGAATAAAACAATAATTTGCAGCATAAACTCAAAACTAAACAGAAAATTTCATTAAGCCTGAGATTAAGCAGGGTTAGCTTTTAAAAGGTTCGTGAAATAGTGTTGTTGCTGTTGAAAAAAAAGCTCATACAAATACTTGTTTTTGAAAGACTCATTTTTTTGTTTTGCATCACAGTGTAACTTAACATGTGAACTGACATTGGAAAATCAAAATTAGTTATTTACAACTAGGTTCTTCCAGTCAGGTTTTTTTTCAGTCTATCAGCTATTTACAAAGACATCAGTGGTATCTGCTTATTCATGTAGTTATTATCACTCTGTATGTAGATTTGTTGGCACTTACACTCATTTATAGTCATTTGCACACACACACTAAAATTCACAAAAAATAAGTTTTTATAGCTCTGTAAAGTAAAGCAACAAAGAGATTTGTATTTTTTTAAAATATTTTGCTAGTTTTCAATTTTAGGTCCCTAGGACTTGTCTGCACCTTATTGGCACAGCATGCAAGACTAGGCAACCAAAGATAAATGTTAACATACTTTTTTGTGTCTCATGCTTACAAAAAGAACAGTTCCTGAAAGGTCATGGCTAAGATGTAATCTCCCTGTTCTTAATAACAGCTTATCAGAAATTATCTGCCAAAATGAAGTTTCAGATGAACAGGACACTTTGTTGAGTCTGATATATTTATAGTCACACTCAATTAAATTAGTGAGAGCACTGCACTGTTTTCATTTAAACATCAGTGACAGTGTTATGATGAATTGGTAAATACATTAATTTTACATTCACTAAATTTGGCCTTCCTCTTGTCTGGATGCATTTATTGATGCCTTAGTTTGTCATTTACTTTCCAAGCATTTCAGGGCTGTTACTTCTCCAGTAAATGCCTTCCTCCGCCCCCTCCCCCCCCAATTCTAGTATTTGTACCTCATTTGCTCTCAGGATACTGCTGAAGGAAATTAGCTGATGCTCCTGCGTAGTACACCAGTCCAAGTATTCTTCATGTCCTTTTCTCACCTTTTGAGGTACATGTATTGATCACAGCAATCTTTCTGTGATGTATCTGTGTATCTCAATGCCTTAATCTCTTGTCCAGGTATGTTATTTCAAGCACATGAAACTGTTATTTTGGTTAGCTTTACTTTAGCTCAGCTCAAACATTCTTTCTAAAGCTTCTGAGGAGTCATGCTCTTTTACCGTTCTCCCCAGATCCCCACAGTAACTGTCAATCTCAGTATCTTACAGTACACAATAGTGTAAATTCTGAGTCTCCTGGTAGTTTCTTTCTCAATTTCTGGTCCCAGACACTAATCATGATCTAAATCTCCTCAGACGATCAGTTATTA
Organism: Buteo buteo; assembly: GCF_964188355.1. Taxonomy (NCBI): domain Eukaryota; kingdom Metazoa; phylum Chordata; class Aves; order Accipitriformes; family Accipitridae; genus Buteo; species Buteo buteo. Next base: position 11,017,695 of record NC_134195.1, on the reverse strand, counting down.
CTCTAAAATTGAAGAGCTGTTGTGGAGGTAAGGCTGAAGAAGGCAACTCGCTAATATTTTTACCTGTTAAAACAAAGATATCAGCTGTACTTTTCTCATGCATTTCAATTTTCCTTGTGGGGCAGTATTCCTCAGCTCTTAGGTTCACAGATAGCTTTGTCTGTAGTTAACTGAGAAGTCTTAAAATCAAGTTCTTCAGTACGTTGTTTCAGAACAAGGTACTACCCGAAATAAGTCTACATACCAACTGTACCTAGTTTTGTGCTGCTTCATTTTCCGCTAAAGCTTTAAAGCAGCAGTATCATGCATCAGCACACAACACAGCTGCCTCCAATAGCTCCGACTCCTCCAGAGGCTACGGCTCCCCCAAGTCTTTCCAGGGCATCAGGCAGCTGCCACAACTCAAAAACCCCCAAATGTCATGGCTACAAGGGTGCTCCAAGCTGCAGCCTTGGGAGCCTGACAGCCCTGTCCCAGACAAAGGTGCTTTCTGGCCCTTGGCTGATTCACAGCGAAACTGCCTTTCCTGCAGCAGTGAAAATGGCAGTGATGCCAGTTTCACAAAGCAGTTGCCAGGTTCTGTCAGAATCCTTTGTTCTTCCAAAATGTGTGCCCATGTTTCTGAAAGAAAATATTATCTGTATATCCAGCTCATGGAAAACCCTTTTAAAAAAATAGGTTTTGTGTGTTTATATTTAGGGGACAAAAAATCATAAAACATTGAGACTTTGTGCAAGATGCTATCTGTGAAAATTCCTCTTCTGGAATTTTTGGGAGAGGTCAAATTTCAGTTTCTTCCCAAGTTCCCCATTGTTCTGCACTCTTTTTACTCCTCATATCCCAGCACCAGTCTGAACACTGTTCTCCTGAAAAGTTCATGGCTGCCATTTCACAGCTATTCCAGGCCCTGTATAAATCATACTGGCAACTATTTAAAAAAAAAAATAAAAAAAATCCCCAGTCAGAAAATCAAAACCTCAGCAGGTTTTGCTTCATGTGTCTCTAGGCCAAGTTACAGTAATTAAATCTTTTTTAGCTTGGTTTGCTTAGGAAATGAGGCTTATGTAATTATATTCGTTGTCTGTGTTTATGTGCGTCTTATCTGTCCTTGCTTCAATAACTTTTGCACCCATTCACCAATTTTATTGAAATTTGACAGAAGAAAGTAAGCCTCAGATATTACATAATCTGTAAAAAGAAGTTCCCAAACAAGGGAGAGTTATTAAGGGAGGCTTAATAATGCCCCAAGGAGGAAAAGGCTGCAGCCTTATTAAGGATCAGAGAAAGGCCACTCATCCTCAAGTTGCATGCCCTTGGGATATTGGCCTTCATTAGTTTCACTGCTCCTGTGGTCAAAAATGCTGCTGATGCTGGGAACACTGCACTACTTGGATGGGTTGAGAGGACTGGTCCTACAAAAAAAGGGGAGGGGAACAGAGCACCTGCTCTTAAAATTAGATATGTGGCCTCATCCAGTCCTAACACCACACATACTATGGAGCTCAAATCCTTTACTTTGAGTCTCAACAGGCTCTCCTGATGTTGTCTGTAGTATATAATTTACTTTGTGTTGCCTTCATCACATATTTCTCCAGTAGTGCTACTTATTTTAGCATGCCTCCCAAAAGATCTTTCCCTACTACCACCCAGTGATTTGGCAGATGCTGTATTTAATTGGGCCTTAGACTGCTCAAATGGCTTTGCCCAAGGACACTGACAAGTAGGGGATCTCATCCTTCAGCCTACCAGCAGGTGAAAATCTGTCATCACAGAGACTTCCTGGACACTGCTTTCGGCTTCTCAGCAAGTATAGGTTTTTCAACGGCAATGGCTAACTTTGCCATGACATGGTATTATTTCATGCCAGTTACGTTCATTTGAAGATGATTCAGAATGTGTCCCAACCAGATCACTGCTGACACCGAGCCTTCTCCATTCACATTACCTTAACCCTTTTGGGCTTCTGTCTTTATCTTAAATTTTAGTTCCAGATTTTGTTTCCAACCTATAGCATTGCCTTTCCTTGAAAATATTTCGGAAGAGGTATATGTTTTAATTATCTCCTTATTCCCTATCTGTCTCCTTCTGCTGTGTATTTAAAACCCCACTGCAAGCAATCTTCATTCTGTTTGCCCGTTCACTGAGGACAGATTGCTGAAGATGCTAACAGTTCAACACGTCACCAGGATGGGAAGCCCAGCTCCAAAACACACAGCGCATATCCCAGGGGAGAGAGCCCTCACAGAAGCATGGTGGTAAAGCATTTCAAATGCAAGGGGCTCAGACGGTTGGTCTAAGTCTTTAAGTCTTGTACAAGCTTTCCAAGGCTCTGGCACAGGCAAAAGGATCAGCAGAAACATGCACACTGCTGCCCCAAACAGACTACTGCTGACTTTGCCTGTCCTAGTTCTTCTCCGTGTTTTCCAGGAGCAGGCTTTTAAAGCAAGGAAATCAAGATGACGAGAATTAATGCACGAGTGAAAGAGGAGAGCAAGGAGACCCCTACAGCCCAAAGTATGCTCCATGACTTACACTTCGCATGCCAGAACAACCAAAAGAATATAAGGTGAGAAGGGCACAGGGGGCAGCATTTCTTTTCTCTTTGGAAGAGAACCCCACTGAGAAAGGAACCGGATAAAGTTCAAGCTGGAACCTAAATATGTTGAAAACCTGTGAGCACCTATTACAAGATTTCTGGATCAAGAAAGCATTAAATTTTGTGAAAGCAAGAGCTCCCTTTCTTGAATGATAGGCCAGAAGCTGTTATTCAGGCTCAACTCTAGTAACAATAAAAATCTTGTTTCTCAGCTAAAAAAAACAGAAGCAGCTCCACTACCCACTCATTACAGCAGTGTATCGAGTTGTACAAAACTCCCTTTCCTAATTGTCCACAGCTTCCTATTTCCTTTGAAAGGGGTTACCGAAGTCCAGGCCTGCTTGCCTGGAGACTTGGGGACCCCACACCTTTCACAGAAAGGTCCCCACACCTTGCACAGAAATTACACCATCTGTAATGAAGCCATCTGTCTGTATGTGACAAATCCCGCCCCTTTCTGCAAAAAGTCTCCCATGTCTGCTAACTTGGCAGCCTAAATAAACACATGCACAGAATAATAACTGTCCTGGCTTTTCACCTGGTTTGGCAAAAGAAACTTTCAAAGGAAGGAAACAACAGTAACTGTAATACTATCACGCAGCAAAGCAAACAATGTGGCAGCCCTCCCAGCACTGAAGTAACCCTCCTCTCACCAGCAAGGTTCAGTGGACTTCCATGAATGAGGTTGTGTGTTAGGTAAGGAGTGAAAATGGGGCTGAAGTCCAAGCTCGCTACCAGCAGCACAGCTAGGCAAATTTGACTGGCATATGAAAACAGTTGCTTCACCTCAGAAAAAGCAGAGCTTTTCCACAGGAGGCTAGGATGAAAAAATATCATCTCCTGAAAGTACCATCTCCACCTTATTTTTCTCTTTCTTGATTTTTTTTTTTAATCAATAGACAGATATAACTTAGATTGACTCACCCTTCAGTTCACCACCCCCGTATCTGGGTGCAAAGAATCAGAGAAATGGTATACTGAGGAAGTAGGTGAGAGAGAGAAATTGCCTCTGCCTTCTGCTGCGCAGTGGTAGAGAGAAGGTGGGATGCTCACTATGCTTCATTTGCCTTTGCAAGAAGATGAGAGTGGTGCCTGGTGTTTTAAATGTTTATTGGCACCTTTATAAAACTTCAGTACCCTCCTCTCTTCCTGATCGCTCTATATACACTGTCATTTGCTCTGCAATGCTTCCTGTTGTGATACTTCACTATTTTGAGCCTCTAAGCCACTGTACTATTAAAAGAAAAGTACATATTTCTCCTGTTTCCAGAGATGCTAATTAGCATGTCAGAGATGCTAATTAGCTGCAGTGCTCCTCACTTCAGAACAGGATGGCACATGTGAGAGGACACTGTGCAAATGTCCTCCCTCTACATAAGGCAGACATAGCTTTTTTTTTCTGGTGGCGCAGATGCTCCTGGTGCTTGGAGACCCCTTAATCTGCTTCTCTTTAAAAAATGTCATCCAGTCTCTGGGGAATTACTTTGGGCCTATATTACTTACTTTTAGATGAGATTAAGATATTGGTGAGCATTATTTATAGGAGGTTACATTGGCTACAGATGCTTTGAAGAGATCATTTCATAAGGCACGTTTCCTTTATAACTGCATAGAATTCAAGAGAATTTTAAGAGTGAAAATTCACTTTTTCAGACTCAGCATCTTATAATGAGCTGACACCTGCTGCTCATCTGTGTTATAATGAAGCCAAGCAATGCCCTTCAAAACTGGCTACATTTTGAAACTGAGCTATGACATATGGAGGGGTAGATGTTGATGCTGCTGCATAGGCTGCCTAGCAGATTGCTCCAGCTAAGTGCTATGTGTAAGTGTAATATGAAGTTCATTTTAACTGCAAAAGGGACCTCAAAGTCTAACCCTTAATGTAGACTGCTTATAGCAGAGCTTGGATAAAACATGAGGACATAAGGGCTGAAGGGAGAAATTCCTTCCAGTCAGCCATATACTGCTAGATTTTCAATTAAAACTCTAGTTAAAAGACCCCCCAAACCACCAACAACAAAAAAACCACTGACGACTTCAAAAGCAATGACTGACTCAACTGCCTGTTTTTAAGTATCAGAGGAAAGGTGTCTCTTGTGTATTTCTTGCATTCTTTCAAAATCCAATACATACTCAGAAGACTTTCAGGAAAGTGCAGCCGCAAAACTAAAACTGTCCTGTGGCTGGAGTGCAGGATATTTAATGGCAGAGAGAGGGCTCTGGCAGTGGTAATGCAGCTCATTCTCAGGAAATTTTTAAGACTTTGCTGTGACTTTGTCATGAGGTGCAGGGAAGGAAGCACATAAGTGTGCTGTACCACAGCCAGGGCTGGGAAACCACTGCAATCCAGTTCCCTGGTCTCTTTGGCTGAGGAGGCAGCCACAGGTACTTCTGATTAAAATCTGCTGTTTCTGACACACCAGCTCTACTGGCGGGCAAGAAAGCAAAGTAAAGCCCTCACCTGCTCCCTGTCCCTGGGGTGGAATACAAAAATGTGGCTATGCTGAGTTTGCTCTCCCTCTCCCCTCTTCCCTACTTGTGCAGGCAACTCGCCCAGGGAGCCTGACATCAATCTCAATTTGGATTACCATGCAAATCATACACTCAGCCTCCATTTCCAGGGGCTGCAATAGGTCCCCTACATAGCCACAGATGTTTCATGCAGAGGAAACCCCCACTCCCATCAAAACTACACCATCATGATCCTTATGATTGCTGAAATACAAAAAAATGCAGCTGAAGTTAAATACTATGATAGCTGATATTTATAACAAGCCCAGCATGAGCACAGCTTCTGAATTCCCTTCCATGGGTTTACGAGATGAACGCTGCCAACAAAAGGGAGTTAGTAGAACAGCAGTACTGAAGATATGCATAATGCCAAATTAGTATAGCAACAAAAAAGTCTATAGACTACACATGACAGACTTCTCCAATAATTTTTCTATATCCTTATGTCCTTCCACTGTACATAATTCTTTTTTTTTTACTTTAGTTTGCATCTCACTAGGTATCAATCTGGCCTACTGTGTTTTAAATAATAATAAAAGATAGCATTTCTGTAAATCTTAAAAATGTAGTGCTTTGTTCAAACAGATTGACACCTAGATTAATATTCTGAGTCAAAAAGGTGCTCCTTTCTGTATTTTTTGTCAATCTTTGCTTTTGAAAAAAAGATGAGGTGGTAATGCAGATGCATGGTACTAAATTCAGAAGCTCCATTAAATTTGAAGGGATTGCTTGCATAACAGCTTGTTTCAATGAGATGTCAGATATTGTTTGAAATTAATAGCCTGGCACTACAGCTAGGTGTGTTTCAAGACATAAAAGTTTCTAGGTGATCTGAGAGAAATTTCCTGTTTTCCCCTTGCAATGTGCCATTGGATTAACCACTTTTTAAGAAGAACGCACACTTCTGTAATAGAGAAGCAGATATATTTTGGGGGCTATATAATCTGTATGGCTCAAGGTCTGATTTTGCTTGAGTTTTCTCACGTCTAATGGGACATGATGTCTCACGAGACTAGATGTCTCACGTCTAGTCACTGATGAGATATAACTGAGCCTGGGAGCCATGCAGCAGAATGCCATGACTGTTATGGCAGGGCTAAAGATGATCACCCTTGGGACAGAATGGCTTTTCTCCAAGGCAATGTCAATCCCATTCAGCTCCAGTGAGTCTCTCCAAGTTTTCACATTCTTATGCTTCTTCCCCAAAGAACAGATCTCACCAGCGTGAGTGTTGACATTCAGCCACAGGGAATTATGTAGCTATTCCAGAGGTTTTCCTCTGGGAGATTCAAGTGTGCAGCAGAAATGGAAGGTGTTTGAAATCCTTGTTACCGAGTGTCTTAATTCCTTTATCCATCTCACACCTACCCTACTACTCAGTAGTGGTAATCTAAAACATCTCACTTACCACATTCTTATTTGGTATCTCTTATTCCTTGCAACAACTCTAATAATTGCCTGGTAGTTCCTTGTCACTTCTTTGGTGCTGACCAGTGTAATGCACTCTGTGTGGAAGACTCTGAGTTATTCAAACAGCTTCCCAGTGTCTAAATTAAAGCTGTAAAGACTCTAGGAGTTAATTGAAAACCTTGCCATCCAAAGGGCTGCAGCAGTCAGAAAATAAATACATGGAATGTTAGAACCAACAAGAATGGGAAAATCAGTCTGAAAATGTAACAATCCCATTACAAAGTGCACTGTCACCTGAAACACAGTGCTCATCTCCAGCTGTCCTATTTTAAAAAATTGAGAATAGAGGGAGCTGAGAGATTAATGATGTGGATGTCTGGATTCAGAAACCACATTTGTATGAAGAGAGATTGAAAAGTTTGGAAGAGTTTATTTTAAGAAAAAAGACACAGGTGTTGACAACGGCTTTCAAAATAATGCATGACCTCAAGAAGGTGGCATGAGTGCTTCTTGATGTGTCCCTCACAGAATACAAAAGGGAGAGAGCTTGCTTTTAAATTCAGAGGTCAGACAATTAAAAAAAAAGGTAGAATTATTTTTCAATGAAGTACACAATCAGACAATAAAGTTTATTGTCCATTGATGGTTATTATCAAAGCTATCATCAAAAAAACTCCCCAAACACTAAACAAGCCTACAGTTAAGACACCAGGATGTATACATTAGGAATTTAAAAAAATGAAATAGTGATTGGGAAAGACAGAAACTCTCATTTCCTTTCAGGGTATCTCGACCTGTACCCAAGAGCATCAGGAAGAAAGTTTCCGTCTTGGGAGGAGTGATGGGGTCACCCACAGGGAAAGGAAGGCAGAAGGACTACCATAGCTGCTGCCAGGAAATCTGCTGGTATTGATGGATGCATGGTCTCCCCCTCCTCACTGGATTGCCAGTTTTGGCAGCGCCTTTCATCTTGAGGTGCGTAAAATAGCAGAAATCCATGGCCTTGTCCTTTTATCACCTGGTTAGCCTCTGATATGTCTCTGGCTGCTGGGTGATTAATTGAGGGAAGGTACAGATTCTAGACCTAGTGGTGCTTCCTGGCCCTGGAAATGATGCTGCCAAAGAGCCATCCAGGCTCTCAGGACAGCCTGGTTTGGAGGTGCCCTAGCCTGGCAGCCCAGAGCAAAGGGGTGCAAGGAGCCCTTGGGTGCAGGGAAGCCCTGGGCAGTGGGATGCTGCCGCAGGGGGGATCCCACCATTTAAGCCCACTGAAGTGAGGGCGCAGACTTTGCATCACCACAGCAGCTCTGCCTGGCTGCCCAAACCTTCTGAAGGGGAGAAGATTGCTATTGATATTTCTGTTGTGTATCTGTGACAGCAACAACCAACAGATGTTCTCCACCTTCCAGGACTCTTCAGGAACTGTAATTTAAGGCAAAAGCAAGACAAAGAGCGAGCACAGATCAGCTTGTGATTTGACTGAAGTTTTGGTCTCATTTGCACTTGGTGCAGAATGCACAAACCTCACATAGCTTCCAAAATTGACAAAATAATTTAATTTTCTCTTGCAGAGTTTCTCAGAAACTTCAAATATGACCTGTTGCTAGAACATGATGCTGGACTAGATGTAGGGTCTGGTTTCATCTAGCAACTTTTGTACTTATGCTAATAAAATGCTTCATTTCTGCTGTCCTTGCACACTCATGAGGTGTAAGCCAAACTAATTTCCTTCCTCACAATATTAAGTAGAGCTAAAAGGGTGAGTCCTTTTCCAAAATAGCTTGGAGACACACTCATTCTTTTAGTGTTCTTCACACTTTGCTGATAATGCATTTCTTGGTTTTGTCTGGGAAACAAATATGCCCCCTTTTGTCATCAGTCTTAGATGCTGCTCCACTTCTGCTGAGCTCTCCACCCTGGATGCCATTCCAGCAGCTATGCTGTAAATCATTTCTTTGCCTCAGGACCTTATATTTCCAAGGTCAATTGCTGCTGAAATGATGATTACTATAAAGCTGCTATGTATAAAGAGGCTGACAATCACAGTGCCCTTGAGCATTGACTGTAGGAGGTGGCTACCATCCCATTTTCTGCAGCAGACAGAACTACAGTCAACCAGTGTACTCTTCAGTCTACAGTATGGTCCCAGAGAGGGAAAAACTGAACAGCTGTCCTGTGTTTTCAACTCTGGTACTAATATTAAACAAAAATGGATCCAGAAAAAATCTTTAAAATTAAAGCTCTCACAGACATAACATTGATCCTGGCTTACACATTTACTTCTTCTTAGATAATTCAAATAAATGTCTCCTTACTGCATATTTTCATATTTGCAGCTGGAACCCAAGACTGAATTCCTTACCTACTATGGAAGAATCGAGTCTACTTTCTACTTTATAAATATAAAGCAGCACAAAGTAGAGGAATAAGGCTTCAAAATTTCCCAGGGTAACTGCATTTCTGGACTGACACTGTCTCCTGTTCTGGTAATGTCCACCACAACCTAGCTCTCAGGTGAGCAGAGGGGCAAAGCAGACAAATACTAGTGCCTGGTGGCATGGGAAGCCAGCATGGGATGTCCTCCCTCTTTTGGACACAGACTAGCAGGGGAAGCAATGCAGAGAAGTGACTGGCTGCAGATCATCCTGCAAGACCAACAACAAAGTCAGAAGTACTGACCAAAACAGAGTCAGAAGAAGTATGGAGGGCTCTGGTGACTCCAGCTACATCGCACTTCTTATCCCAATGGGTTTCTGAGAGTACTGCTGCATGTTTGAGATGATCCTTCAAAACGTTCCTATTGTTAGGGTAAGCTTGTTTTAAGGTCCATACACTGTCCTGGTCTCTAGACATTCAAGATCATAGCCTTGAATATGTTGGTGTCTTTGGCTAGTGTTAAACTTGCTAACAGTTCTCTCTGTACATGACCTGGAAACCAGCATAATGGGCCAATGCCAACAGCATCACCCGCACTCCTCGGAGATTTTGTTACCTTTTGTTGATAGAACAGCATTTTTTTGTGCTCAGGATATTTTAAAAGGCAATGGACATCTCAGTCAGGAAAGCTTAGGCTTTTGCCATCCATTGCAATTATTAAATTTTAGGGATTTATGTAATGGTAACACATAGTTAATTAAACTTCACTCATAAAAAATAAAAAATAAATTATGTTATCAATCATCTTTCCTCACATAACACAGCACATGTAATATATCTGGTTGAATTGAACATGTAGGGTAGTTTCCTCTACAGTTTGGCATTTCTTGCTGACTTTTTTTTTTCTGATTAAGCATTAAAATAATGAAGGCTAATTTTTCATCATCAGATTTTTTCTAGCTCTTTCATTAACAATCTACCCAAGCTGATAAGAAACAAGACAGCCAAAACAAGATACCATGTTGCACTAGTCCTTGAATTGGGACCATGCATGAAAGAATATGCATTTCACAGCCTCCTCCTAGCTGGTGCTGGGAGCACAAGAGGACTACAGGACTTGAGCAGACCCAGGCACCTCCAAGCTCCATTTAGGATATCGTCTCTGGGCAATGCCATTTCTCAGACACCTAGCTAAATGACTCCATTTACTCCAGAGTGGCTAAATACTTTAGGACACAGCCCAATTCTAATCACATCAATGTGAAAGAGCCTTGAGACATCACTGAAAGGTTAGTAACTGCCTCTAGCACTGGTGTTACTCACCAGTCAGGGGCTGGTGGTTTATAGCATGTTTCCACCTACAGAAGTTTAAGGGAAGAGCTCAGTGACTGCTACTACTTTTTTGCAGGGTAAACTGTAAGATTTCCTCTCAGAGCTCCTTTTCCCTGCATGTTGCCTGGGAAGATGAAGCAAAATCTACACTTTGGTTCAGAAGGAACCAAAACCAGACAAAGAGTAATGGGTGCTCTGGGAATTTCATGAGAGGCTTTGAATGTGTGGGATGTCAATGAAAGCAAATGGCATCTGGCCTGCTTCTCTCTCTGTGATAGATTCAGAGCAAAAGGATACTGTAATAATGAAAAAATATTGATAGTTCTTCCCCAGTAATGAATTCAAAGTTTACAGAACACAGCAGGGACTCTGGCATAGCAACGTCACATTCCTTGAGAAACATGGTTATTACAAAAGTATTAAATTATTTTTCAATAAAATATTTCATACACATAAACACATGAAACAGCTGGAGAGAAAAATCAAATTCTAATTCTGTCTTTAAACCCAAGTGATAAATGGTTTTCTTCAGATTCCAGGAGATAGATATATATAGACGGGCTTGCATGCAGCCTTGATTTCTGCTATCCTCTCGACTAGGGCTCAGGAATGCCATATAGAAGATAAAATTTAATTTCCATGAGAGGACTGGATGACTCTGGGAACTGATAATGGCTCATACAGCCTTTTGCCTTTGTAAGTCGCTGGTTCAAATAGAGGTCAAACTGTGACCGATCTTTGCTCCCCTCTGATGGTTGTTGGGTATATGGTCCGTGACATGAATCAGTCCTTCCTGGCTGCTTTCTGCATCCTCACAGCTGGCACAGTCCCAGCGATTTTATCTACCAGATACTGCAGGGCTGTGGGAGCAGTGGTGGCTGTGGGTAGGCCAATGACTTCTTTGTCATTGCTGGATTTTTGGCCGTCTTCCTGTCTTCCTTCTGACCAAGGTGGAAGTTATACACTTGGCAGCATAACGAAGCTCTGCTGCTCATATTATACTACTGCTATGGCTGGCAGAGAACTTAATTCTCCACTCTTGTCAGCTGAACAGCTTTCAGTAAGACTAAAAATCAATTTAAAACCAATACCCTTTCCTCCTCCCCATACACAGCATATTTTCACACATACAAAAACCCCCAAACCATGACTAAAGACACCTCCACCTCCCTGTATACGATCTGGTCCTTGAAAGACTATCAGTCATTTCAGTGAATTGTAGATTATTTACCACTGACCTGATGTGGGAGGGGGAAAATAAGTCTATTCTTTCAAAATCAGAAGGAGGATATGATGTTAAGAAGATTTTGCTCAACTGTGCTGCTATCAGTCTGAAAAAACCCTGATCTTTGTAAACACTATAGGTTTGTATTTTTATGCTTTGTAACAGCGTCATATTAAAGGCATGAGAAGTGCAGAGTGAGAGGGTCTGCAGAGGATCTAACATTCATGAAGGGAAAACGAAACGCAATTTAAGTCTTTGAATGTTTGCTGTGTACCTTCCTAAGAAGCTCTAAAAGAAAAGGCCGAAATAAAGGAAGGATGAAGTACATCCTCATCTCCCTTCGTGTCCTTGCCTTGAGCTGAATCTGCCATCCCACCGTGCCTGCTGCCCACAGTTACCATGTCACAGAGAGTGTGCACAACACCTTGGTGTGGGAGATTCTTACTACCTTATATGTTTTTCACATACTACCTCCAAGATCACCAAACTATAGCTCTGTAGTACTATAACTTTGCATAGATCAATATGAAGTCAAAATCACATTGCTGAGGGCTAAATTTACAGTTGCCAGTAACACTGGCTATATCAATGATTGTCTTTCTGCTTCTTTTGGACCATATCAGCATTTCAGTCTGCTTCTGTTATCAGCATGACACATCAACTACAACAACAACATTAAAACTGTAGTTTTGACAAGAGGAATTGCCTGAAACACACCAATGCTACCATTTTCTCCATCTCCTACTGTCTACAGTTATAAAATGCCTACTCTGTTTGTTTAGAATAAAAAAAATAAAGGGCATTTAGTATCTCTCTGGATAAGCTTAATTTCACATAGAAAATTATATCAAAACATTTAACAAGAACAGTTGTTAACTGATGTCACAGACTTTAGAGAGATCAAACATCCTAAGAAGTTCCAGGAGGAAAAGGCTGTAGTAAATATGAGGAATACTTGGAAACTTACTATAGTTTGTAGAAAATGGCTGCTTATTTTTCAGGAAATATTAATTAAAAATTATTTCCTCAGCAGCTATATTTAGGCATAGGGTGTTTCTTAGTTTTAATGTAAAGCAAGCATTAAACAAGTCCCTAAAAGATTTGGGGAAATAATTTTTTTTTTTTAATTTTGAATTCATTGAAAGCTTTTTAGAAAAAAAATCATATAAACATGATTGCTTTTCAATCAAATAATTTTGATCAGTACTTGTTCTAAATTTGATTAAAATAAAAACCAACCGCTTACATGCTAAAGTGAGCTAAGCTTCAGCATATACCTAATTTTCAGTAGATGAGGTCCCTGGAATACTTTAAGGTTAGTCACAAGCCCAAAAGAGTTTGGAACACATTTGTCTGGGTCACAAAGCAAAATTCAGGTGGAAGAGATTTGCAGAGACTCAGCTGTGGAATAATTAAAGCTAGAACTTTCCCTTGGAAAGGGAAAGACCAGCTTCAGCAGGATGTAGTCTTTTCCCCACCACACAGAACTTAATGGAATCACTGATCAGAGGTATCACTGAACTGATCACACTCACAACGCTTCCTACATATAATCAGTTGCAAATTCACTTATATGAATAAATAATAATTATGCAAATTTATATAAATACTTGAAAAACATCTTAACATATTTTAATGTGTTATGATTAATAAATTATTCTTGATTATCAGCAAACCTTCAGTGTAATGACATGAACCAGTACATTTAATTGGCATTTCAAAATAAAGCACAAAACAGGTTTGGAGATTTACTTCAGAAGATTTTCTTCCATGATTTTTCTAACAAAATCTGTTTGCTTCCTAGAAATACTAACATGAGTAGCCTCTTCATATTCAAATACTGTTTATATAACAATAAAAGCTTAGTGTTGATGCACGTGCAAACTGGGAGGGATGCAGCTGAGACATTAGATTTCTTACTTCTTATTTGATTTTCAGGCATCCAGTCAGAAAGAAAAAGCAATACTGAGATGGCTATGTACAAAAAAAAAGGTATGCAGTTAGTTTTTCTCAAGTAAAAGTTTTCTTTTACGTACATTAGCACAAATGATTCATCAACTATTACAAGTAGCATACTGATTAAAAATGAAAATATATTAATGAATTCTTTTTAAAAGCAAAAGCCATGTTGAAATGTAGGGAATCTCTTTTACACTCATCATCATGTGTCCAGTTCTTCAGTGATGTAGTCAAAAACAAACAAACAAATCCCTACTGTATAGCTTCAAAAGGTTAATGTGAGTCTTTATTTCACAACAGCTAATATCTTAGTTCATGATTCTAGACCGCCTAAAATGCTTAAAGCTAGTTTTGTTGAGGAATATCCATTTTCCTGGTCTACCACCCAAACAGCTAATGGCACTTACTGATGTTTTTCTTGCTGTACTATCAAAAAATACAATGAATGTAAATAAATGCTGTATTATTGACACAAACATTGGGGCAAATTTGCTGTATAAATCCAGGGTACCTTAAAGGACAGCAGCAGATTCAGAGGATGTAACTGATACCAGTTGTGTAATGTCTGGTAATATTAATGCAGTCTAATTAATGTCTCTGGGTCAACACTGAATTTTACTGGGTAAATATATGCTTTCCTTCACTGTAATAGTTAAATTTGGTCCTGAACTCCATGCCACATACATAAGTATGGATCAGGACAAATGTGTGTGAGAGACTGAATTGTTATCTCAAGCTGTTTGTCTCAAAGATTATTAGGTGTGAGGGACTGGACTGTCATCTCAAGCAACTGTGAACTGTTTATCTCCAGCCCTTTGTCTCTGAGATGGCCTAAGCAGGACACTGCTCTGTCCATAAGAACAATTACCAGGCCACTGAGGCATCCAGGGGAGGAAACAGGCTGGAGCTGATGAAGCATGCAGGAATGTGGAGACTACCATTCTCATGGAAACTTTGAGATAAGATACTGGTTTCTAGTGTTGATCAAGCAAAGGTCCTGTGATAGACAAAACCTGCAGCGTGTGAACAGCGCATGAACAGTACGTATGTGCATGCATCATCCAACTATGCCCTATAAAAAAACGTGGAGACAAGCCGTGGTGTGCACCCACCACCGAAGAATTCAAGACTGAGGACCAATGGGACACCACTGGATCCATGGTGGTGACTATCCTTGCAACTCTATCCCGACTGCTTGCTTGATTTCTGCCTTTTCTTCCATGCTATCCTATCACTACTATTTTCTACTTTTGATACTTTTGATAATAAAAGCTCTTTTGGGTATATGGCATTTGACCTCCTTCGTGTCTTAATCTCGCTCTTGGGATCATATTGAAACTTTCTCCGACATTGGATCGGGACAATGGGGAGACTAGTGCTCCTGGAACGCTGACCATTACCCGACATTGTTCCTGATGAGCACCGTTTGATCTTGGAAGTAGCTCCCTTGGTTAGGACCAAGGACAGATTGAGAAGACCTAGCCTGTACTGTCTTGACTGTTTGAATCATGGCATTCCTTTTCCATGGTTCAGTATTGACCTACAATGGAAGGAGGGGCTGTTCTCTGTGTGGTTACACAGCAAGCAGTATGGAGTGATAGCAGTGCTCTCCAAAGAGGTCAGTTACAGCCCATGGAGGACCAGCACCTCCATCCACTGTAAGCAGCAGATGAAACATTTTCACCGTAATTTTAGTGCAGCCTGTGGTTAATTACACTGATGTTATCGGTCCATGAATTGCTCAAGGACGTCTTGAACTTTTTAAAGTAAACAACATCTAATTAATTATTAATTTAATAAATTAATAGAATAAATAATTGAATAAATTGAATTAATAAATTGAATGAATAATCTTGCATTTAACATGTATATTCATCTTGAAAAGTATCTGAGCTCATGCAAGTTTTCCTTACTGCAGAAGACTAGAAGAATTACATTTTGATTGAAGACAAAATGCATCTGTTCTTTTTTATTTGTTGAGGGGGATTATAATAATAAAGACTCATGCTTTTTGAAGAATAGCAAGCCATATTACATTAAGGAATTATTTTAAAATAAAGATAATAAAATATCTTTGCCCTCTGCAGGAATGTATTATCTAAAAAAAATTACCACTATCTTTTCCCTGTTTTTTGTTTGTTTGTTTTTCTTTGCATGACTGCACCTCAGAAAAAAACATTTGTCTTATTTCACCATTAGGAACCAGGCAGTAGCATATATTCAAAAATCAGAAAGTATATTTCCTCTGGTAAAAGACAGCATCCAAGAACAGTTTGCTTTTGGAGTTTTTCCAAAGGACCAAAGATACAGTTAAATTTTTACCTCACATGAATTTCTTGGCATTCTTTAGGAATGTGTTAAACATGCTATTTACTAGTGAAATCTGCAAATAAGCATCACTCAATCCAACAAGACATTAATTATAAATACATCTTCTGCCAGATCTAAGTATTGGATGTTTATGGAATTTATTTGTGGATGTAGGGCAAAGATTGTAAAGCGTAAAACTACTCATTAACTTGAACAGTATGTACTTTTCTCATGTATTTCCTAACATGATGCCCAGAGCCTGGAGAGGGATCACAGGTCAGCAGGAGAGCACCTGAACAGCAGCACAAAGGAATTCCAGCCAGTAAGTCAGCTTCATCGACCGAGGCCCAACTTAAATGCCTCTTTGCAAACACAGCTAGCATGGGTAATAAACAAGAGGAGTTAGAGGTGTGTGCATACCTGCAGGGCTATGATCTTACTGGCATCATGGAGACATGGGTCCTATGACTGGAGTGTTGGAATGGAAGGATAGAGGCTCTTTAGGAAGGAGAGGCAGGGAAGATGAGGAGGAGGTGTCACCCTCTATGTCAATGACCAGCTGGAGTGCAAGGAGCTCCACCTGGGGTTGGATGAGGAGCTGACCGAGAGCCTCTGGGTCAGGATTAAAGGGAGGGCAGGGACAGGTGACATTATAGTGGGGGTCTGCTACAGGCCACCTGACCAGGAAGACCGAGTGGATGATGCCCTCTATAGATAAGAGCAGCCTCACATTCACAAGCCCTGGTCCTCATGGGGGACTTCAACCACCCCAATATCTGTTGGAGGGACAACACACCAGGGCATAAGAAATCCATGAGGTTCCTGGAACGTGCTGATGACAAATTCCTTCTCCAAGTGATAGAGGAGCCAATGAGAAGAGGTGCTATGCTGGACCTTTTTCTCACCAACAAGGAGGGGCTGGTGGGGAATGTGAAGCTCAAGGGCAGCCTTGGCTGCAGTGACCATGAAATGGTGGAGTTCAAGATACTTAGTGTAGCGAGGAGGGTGCATGGCAAGCTCACTACCCTGGACTTCAGGAGAGCAGACTTTGGCCTCTTCAGGGATCTGCTTGGTAGAATACCATGGGACACAGTCCTGGAGGGAAGAGGAGCCCAAGAAAGCTGGTCAATATTCAAGGATCACCTCCTCCAAGCTCAGGAGTGATGCATCCCAACAAAGAGGAAGTCAGGCAAAAATGCCAGGAGGCCGGCATGGATGAACAAGTTGCTCCTGGACAAACTCAAAGACAAAAAGGAAGCCTACAGAGGGTGGAAGCAAGGACAGGTAGCCTGGGAGGAATACAAAGAAATTGTCTGAGCAGCCAGGGATATTTGAGAAGTCATGGCTGTCCAGTGAAGTTCCCACTGATTGGAAAAGGGGAAACATAACCCCCATTTTTAAAAATGGAAAAAGGCAGACCCAGGGAACTACAGGCCAGTCAGTCTCACCTCTGTGTCCAGCAAGATTATGGAGCAGATACTCTTGGAAACTATGCTAAGGCACATGGAAAACAAGGAGGTGATTGGTGACAGCCAACATGGCTTCACTAAGGGCAAATCATGCCTGACAAATCTGGTGGCCTTCTATGACGGGGTTACAGTGTTGGTGGATAAGGGAAGAGCAATGGACATCACCTACTTTGACTTGTGCAAAGCATTTGACACTGTCCCACACAACATCCTTGTCTCTAAATTGGAGAGACGTGGATTTGATGGCTGGACCACTCAGTGGATAAGGAATTGGCTGGATGGTTGCACTCAAAGGGTGGCAGTCAACGGCTCAAAGTCCAAGAGGAGACCAGTGACAAGTGGTGTTCCTCAGGGATCGGTATTGGGACCGGTGCTGTTTAACATCTTTGTCGTTGACATGCACAGTGGGATTAAGTGCAATCTCAGCAAGCTTGCCAACGACACCAAGCTATGTGGTGTGATCGACACATTGGAGGGAAAGGATGCTGTCCAGAGGGACCTTGACAGGCTTGACAGGTGTGCCTGTGCAAACCTCATGAATTTCAACAAGGCCAAATGCCAGGTTGTGCACATGGGTTGGGGCAATCCCAAGCACAAATACAGGCTCGTCAATGAGTGGATTGAGAGCAGCCCTGCGGAGAAGGACTTGGCGGTATTAGTGGATGAAAAAATAAGTATGAGCCAGCAATGTGCGCTCGCAGCCCAGAAAGCCAATCACATTCTGGGCTGCATCAAAAGAAGTGTGGCCAGCAGGTAGAGGGAGGTGATTCTGTCCCTCTACTCTGCTCTCGTGAGACCCCACCTGCAGTACTGTGTTCAGCTCTGGGGCCCCCAGCATAAGAAAGACATGGCCTGCTTGAATAGGTACAGAGGAGGGCCATGAAGATGATCAGGGGGCTGGAGCACCTCTCCTATGAGGACAGGCTGAGAGAGTTGGGGTTGTTTAGCCTGGAGAAAAGAAGGCTCTGGGGAGACCTTACAGCAGCCTTCCAGTACCTAAAGGAGGCCTACAAGAAAGCTGGAGAGGGACTTTTTACAAGGGCATGCAGTGATAGGACAAGGAGTAATGGTTTTAAAGTCAAAGAGGGCAGATTTAGATTAGATATTAGGAAGAAATTCTTCCCTGTGAGGGTGGTGAGGCACTGGCACAGGTTGCCCAGAGAGGCTGTGGATGCCCCATCCCTGGCAGTGTTCAAGGCCAGGTTGGATGGGGCTTGGAGCAACCTGGTCTAGTGGAAGGTGTCCCTGCCCATGGTAGTGGGGCTGGAACTAGGTCATCTTTAAAGTTCCTTCCAACCCAAACTATTCTATGATTCATTCTATATTTTTTTCAATTAATTGAAGTTCCTTCTTGTGAAGTGAATTATCTCTCTGAAAGCTGATTCCTTCAGCATCCATTTCTCTTCCCTCTCTCCTCAGGGCTTGTATACTTTTCTGCAAATTAAAATCCCATTTTTCTTCCAAATATTTAGGTGCTTATATAAATGCATGCATATAGTTATTCCATGGAATTTAAATGATATAGTAGTCTGAATGAATATTGTGACTTGAAAATGAGATTTTCTCCAGCAGAGCCACTGAAAGTTTCTGTTAGTACAGATAAACCAAAACTGTGACTTAGATGGAGAATCAGGCTGGTTAGCTAAAATAAGATTTCCCAAAACAATTGCTCAGAAATTAAACTAAAATTGAACCCTTGGAGAGACAGAAAGTATCATTATCTCTATTTTTTTATTTTACAGTTTTATGCTTTTTCCCACCTTCTGGTCTCCAGCTAGGATCATGAATGCAAAAAGGCAGTGAAAGAGGCTATTCTAACACCACCTGTTCAGCAGCAGAAACCAACAATGCTCACAGAACAAGCACAGCTGCTGTTCTAAGAATTTCAGCACAGGTTTACAAACTGATGAGCATGTTGTTTGGGGGACTCTCATTTTATAAAAACTTGAAAAATTCTAGTAAAGCTCTCCAGTTGCTCTGTCAATGAATATTGTCTACATCTGGAGCCAGTCATATGCTGTCAGGGAATATGTAACTTGTACCGAAGTTCTCAAATCAGGAATAATGTGGGTGTGATTAAATCTGGGCTCATTAGACAAGTTGGAGATAAGGCCAAGGAATTGCCAAAAGAAACAGAGGTAAGAAATATGGCCAAGTTTTTAATATTTTTACT
The DNA here is from genome assembly GCF_964188355.1 of Buteo buteo. Classification (NCBI taxonomy): domain Eukaryota; kingdom Metazoa; phylum Chordata; class Aves; order Accipitriformes; family Accipitridae; genus Buteo; species Buteo buteo. The sequence goes on along the minus strand of NC_134195.1, from coordinate 10,998,331 downwards.
TAGATCTTTATGTATCTCCAGCTAGGTAGAGTGATTTCTGTTGTAATTAATCCGAAGCCTGTGTCTCTCTGAATGAACTAGCATGGAGACGTAAGCTGTAAAAAAAAAAGAAAACAAAAAATAGTTCACAGAGGGTTAGAAAGTTTTTAATAAGGGAGGAGTTGGGCATGGGAGTGCAGCAGTGGCCCCAGAGTTTCTTCTGTTCAGGGACTGCAGACACACAACCTCTTCCCAGGGCACAGGCCAGAGGAGGTGAATAAACAGCCAGCACTGGAAGTCACTTAGTTCAAAAAAAAGTCTAAAAGCAGCTAAGTGTAACATGATTAGACCAAAAGGTAGGTGTCTGGGGAGTGTCCAAGTGGCTGGGCTCCTGCAGAGCTCTGTGGTAAAGGCACAAATTGGGTTGAATATTTTTCTAAAGTGAAATATTTCAAATGACAATTTTGCCTCATACCAGTTCTTTATTCATTCCCCAGCCTAAACATGCACTGGTTCACAGGTGTCCATTCCAGCTCCCAATTGCTCCCATACACAGATGCAAGGTGGTGTGTGGTTTGCAGTGCTGGAATTCCATGAGTACCACCCCCCCAAACTAGTCACGTTGCAGGACGTTTCATAGGCAGTGATGCGAGGAAGTTCAGGGAGCTGTAGTGTTCCAATACAGGTATGTCCGTGCGAAGCTCTGTTTGAAAGACTACAACTCCCAGAATGTTCCACTTTTTCATTAACTGCTGCAGAGACTTTTGTAAGATGACACCTGCTGCAGGAGGGAAAAAAAGAATAATGCCAGGAATTAATTGTTAGTGCGGAAAAAGTAATTAGGAAAGCATACTTCTAAACTGACAGTCCAGAACCTGTATCGGGTTGGGTTTAGGTGGTTTGAGAAACTGAAATACAGAGGACTTCATACAAAGAGAAAAATAGCAATACAAAAGTGATTATTTGCACTTTATGGAATCTTTTTTTCAAAGTTCCAGCTTAGCACTGAAAAGGATGCTCTGGATCTGAACTGGAGCTGAACTCCAAAAAACCATCCCAGAAGGCAATAACTGGGGGAGACATAACTACAGTCTGAATGGGAGAGCTCAGCAACTGTATGGACTTGGGCACACACTCCTCATCCCGGGAGGTATTCAGTGACAGCAGTACATCCCTGTGCCATAAAGAGACATTTATAATCTCTTTTTATTTAAATATATATATATACATATATATATATATAGTTTGGTCTCACCAAATGACAAAAATAATTTAGGCAGTGCAGTTAACAGTGCACTTGAAAGGGGACTAAGGACTTGCATAAACTTCCAGTCCACTGTTCTGCAAATCCTCCCAGTCCTGATCCCCAAATATTTGTACATGATTATTTTTGCAGCTGTGAACTCTTTTTTTTTTTTTAATGCAAAAATAATCCATTGAGGATTAGCTTCCAGCATATACTAAAAGTTTCTGTATCTTTCCATTTCTTACCTAAAACTGAGTGCTCCCAGACAGCAGCATGTCCAGAATATTTCTTGCTGTGAAACTGCTTCAAATCATTTCCTGGGCCAAATATTCTGAAGACTGATAATAACCCGTACCATAACAGAATGAAATACCTGAGGACTTACTTACACTCTAATACTTTTCTGATATGCAGCAACATCCCTGAGAGAAGCCTGAGCATAGCACAGTAAAAAATGGAAGCTGCCACACATAGTAAGGCTATGAAACAGATTCTTTCAAACTGTGAATGCCTCTAGCTTCATATTTTATTCAGTATTTAACCAAGGACAGAGGTACTTCCTCATTATGCCTGCCAGGTGCACTGAGTTTTCTCCAACTTTTTGTTGCACCAGTTCTTTGGATTGGCCCCAGAGCTTCTGTGGGCATTCTGGACATTAACACTCTCCTGCAGATGAGGTTCTTTTTTTACTGTAATTACAGAGCAAAGGCTTCTCCTTTCCAGAATGCTGTAACCTGCAAAGACTACATCAGTGGCACAGTGATAATGACAGTGGCCAACCCATGAATTGTTTGTTTACATTTGACTTTAATTGACTGAGAAAGATACACACGCCATTAGATGACAAGATTATCATGACTGTAGACATTCAGAGAATGATGTGTTATGCACTCTATTTGCATCTCCAATTTGGAAGAACATCTGGAAAGTAGGAGAAGAAATTCTCTATGTATTAACATGCTCCCTACTTAAGTGTAAAGTCTACAGTATTGCAGGCTATGTACTAAGGTCTTTAGCCTATGGTTCAATTATGCTATAAATGCCTGGCCTGTAGTAAAGTTTTCCAAGCATGCAAAGAAATGAGCTTGCTTCTGCACATCACTGAGAGGTGTGGTATATCTTCCTCCCTAGTATCAGACAACCTCTTTCAATAGTCTTTCTCTTCGGAGATCTGCTCTCCCCCTCTCATCGGCTTCGATACCTGTACCTTGTGGAAGCAGAGAGGCAGCTAGTTCCACTTGTACTGAAAAGCCAGAACTACAGCTTTACCTAGTCCTAACATGGTCTACTCTAATGTAGCAGGCTTTTGTACCTGCAGAAGGACTGACAAGATCTAGCCTTCAGGATCTACCAAAGCTTTATGCTTTTCATTTTGTGATCTACCTTTTTCCTGGAACTTAGCTGGAATTGTTCTGGGTGAAAACTGAAAAGAAATCACAGCTTTTACTCTTTAAAATGTGCTAACCTTTTAAAGCTAGGAAACAATGAAAACACAAGAGGAGAATTTAATATTTAAGGATTAAAGATTAAGGATTTCATCTTCTGATCTCACTAGAAAGCATGAGAAAATTTTGTGTGTGTGTGTGTGTGTGTTTCATAGTGTGCTGGTGAAGGGCATGGATGGTTCAGTGCATGTGGTTACACTTCTGTCTGGAAAACCCTAGGAAGATATATAGAGTCTATGTATCATATAACTATGAACAACCAACCTAGATTTTAATGTAGATCCTGAGCTTATATATATGATGGAAGATTAACTTTTGATAACACTAACGATGACTGTTCATGTAACCTGGAATATGTGCATATTAATGTCCTCACTGGTGTAGAGTTTACCAAAGTGTCAACAGCCAAAGGGGCAACAACACTTTTTCCTGCCCAAAGTGGGATGTAGTCTGAGGTGCAGGAGCTCATGTTTCTAACCCCAGGTCTCCTATTCAGCCAGTGACATGTTGTACAAAATGGGAGTTATGACAGTTATTTGTTACAAACAGAACTTTTTTCAACTTTCTTAAAAGATAACTTCGTATCAGACTTCAAAATCCCATTTTTTTTGCATTATTTCACTATATTGTAGGGGGAAAAAAAATGCCCAAATTACTTTTCAACTTTTTTTGTGTTTACATAATTTTACCACAACTGGAGACACCTTAACCTTGCTGCTGGCGTCCCTTCATTGAAAGCTCATCTTTTCAGAAATAAATACAAATGTAGATCAGTTAGGACATGTTTAGTTCCCATATACATTGCAGAAAGGACACAAAATAACTTTGACATGGGTCTATGTGTCTGCTTTCAGAATATGAAGTTCAGAAAGGAATTAGAACTAACATATATTGAATTAGCAACTTCTACCTTTAAAAAAGATGAAATATATGAAAGTGTAAATTCTAGGATCTCCCAATATAACATTATTCTGATTCATCAGCCCCAATTTAGGTATCCAAAACTGAGAAAGCAAGTTCTCAGCTAGTCATCTCAGACTACCCAGATAATATTTCTCTGTGTGCTTTTACAAGATGATCCAGCACATCCTAAGAGTTTTCTAACACACATCACGTGAATCACATGCTGAAGGTGCATATTTTCCTCCATTTATGAACAGGTGAGATGGACCCCATCCTCAGAGTCCAAAAATTCAAAGACAGTAAAAACCAGTATGTTTAAAATATGTTAGTTATTTTCTTTTCACTCTAGGTGTCCCTGTGCTGTACACTCTTAGAACAGTAGGCAGTGCTGGATACAAAGTGATTCCGAAGTATTTCTGTAGAGCTGTGCTGGTAAGTGGACCTGGTTTTGGTGCCAAGGAGTGGGGCCTGGTCTATGGATTAACTGGTGTGGACTGTCTCACGTTGAATACTGAAGGTAGGGAAAAGACACCCTAGAGCAATTAATCACCTGGTTTTTGTTGGATTTCTCCCACCTCTATAGCAGCTTAGTGTGCTCCAGGCTGAAGCTTATACGCAAAGTCTGATGTATGTAAATAAAGGCTGGTGAAAATCAGGGCCAGGTGCAAAAAACAGGGAGTGAACCAAGCTGACAGTATAAGCACATCTGCTAGTTCAGTATTGTGCATTGACCCACAGTCCTATAGCAATGGGATGAAAAAGGACTTAAAGTCCCATCAGATGCCACCCATCAAACATACTTTTTTGCAGGAGGTATGCGTGCCTTGTCTGGTCTGAGAATTGCACATAGCAGAGGCTTGGTATGTTTAATTTGTTTCCTGCTTCTGATTTTAATTAGAGAAGGAACAGAAGGGACAGAAGGTGCATGTTCTGTGTCACCTTTTGCAGTGGGTTTTCTGTTATCTCTTTGTTCCTGTTGTCCTTATTCCCTGGCTATTTATTTTTCTAACAAACAATCTGCCTGCAACTACTTTTTTTTAATTAGCACTATGTCTGATTTTAGTAGAAAAGCCAAAGAAGAATAATCTGTATGTCGAATAAAATTCCTTTTATACTCAGCTCTGCAATGTATCATTTAATGCTTTATTTTGGTAATCCTGCTTACAATCACTTGTCTTCATGTATCATAGCCATTGTAGAGGAAGTAGTAGTGTTACTGTATAATAGGTAGGATGGAACGGCATTTGCGGTGTAGGTGGCTTTACTTCGTTTGGGTGATATGTCCATCCATCCATTCTGCCATACATCCAACCATCCATCTGCCTGTCTACTGTTATGTAGATATAGACATATGCATCAGTACTGCATTATATTTCTTTCTTTAAGCCAATGAGTCTAGCTTTTGGTTAGAAATATGTGTCATTTCTCCCATGCTGATTAGCTGACATTTGCACGGTATCTAATCTGTTATGATTAAATGATCTGCTACAGTGTGCAGAACTGGAACATCATGCTAGAGAAAGACATTCAATACCTTTATTGCCAGAAAACAGGATGTGAGATTTTCAGTCTGCAGAGGAGAAGCTAGAGAAAGAAGGGTTGGAAAGGAAGAATGTTGTCAGAGGTTCACACTGGTGAAAGACAATTTGATTTTTAGTTAAATTTAAACTATGTACAGTACCAAGAAACATTTCTTGGTGGAGGAGGATGGCTTCTTGTTTGCCAACTTAAAATATTGGTTTTTTTCTGCTCTGTATCAGATCAAGAAGCCAATCTGGTTTTCAGTCACACTGCAGATATATTGTATTCAAAGAAGGTAACTGTGGAGAACTGCTGATAAGCCTATCTGTTGTGAATGCTACAAAATCTATTAACCTACGTATACGTCAGACATTGGTTTTGACACTCCATATTATTGCGTACTATCAGGCAGTTGGATCTTAAAAATGTCAGATATAAAAAAAATGCTAATCTACTATATGTTTCTGATGAACATGACTACACAGGTCACATTTGATTGGGACATAGAGATGAACTAACATCTAGGAAAGTTAAACTGATCAGAAGAATTGCTCTTTGATCAGTATAAATATTCAGCCAAATTTAGCACTGGAATCAACTGAGCTTATGCTAAGCTAGTGATCAGTCACAATCCTAAGTGTTGGTATTTTGATATACAAGATGTCAAAGAAAGATTAAAAGTAGTAATTTCCTGCTTGCATTTCATTTCTTGGTGAATGTTATCAGGATTGATGAAATATCAAGCAAAGTGCTTCTAGATCGTGTACAATCATTTTCTCTTTTTTTAATAAGCCAAAAGGATGGAAAAACACAAAACCACAAAACATAATGATATGCTAAGTTAAATGTGATAATGCTAAACTACCAACTTAAAGACATTAAACTCCAGACCAAACTTGAACCCCAAGTTTTATGAAATGTGGCTTTGTAAAATCTATTTGCATTCAATGAAGATGTTAAAGTTTCAGTTACATGCCTAAACGTATGTCTGTAATAAATTATCTTTTAATATGCCAAATACTACAAATATGTTGAGAATATGAAGAGTACTATCACTGTCAGTGTTTTAATAGATGCTTTTTTTACAGTGTAAAATAAAAAATAAATTAAATCTACGAATATGCTACACAAAATATTCTGTAAGATCTATGACTGCATTTATTTCTTCATTAACTGTTTTAGACTCTTATACTGAGGGTAAAAAAAAGCCTCAGTTAAAGTTTCCTACAACTAACCCTTAAGTACAGCTCAAGCTTTCTTCACAAAATTCATACAGAAATTTCTCTTGGACTGTCCTTCTGGGGAATTTTGGTAAGTCAACCCAATAAAGTTACAGTATTTTTCAGTTATTGTCTGCCATCTCTTGGTAACTAAGGCAACAATCTACCTCAAGTAATGACTTAAATACCAGCTAAGGGCTGTTTCATGAAAATGACACCATTTTTAAAAAACACTGAGATATTCATTGAAATGTGTGTGCTTGGCAGGAGAAGGGAAGGTCACAGTGCACAAATGTTGTCATGGCAGGGTTTTTTGTAGCCATCAGATAGGAAACATGCTCCTTCAGCTGTAGTCTGAGAAGGGAATATATGAGTTGGAAGAAAAGTTTTCTCTTTCACATGAATGGAGCTTCTTCAGTGAAAATGTGAATTCAAAGCGAAAATGGAAGCTTGAGCAGCCACTCCAAAGATGGTGGAGGTCTGGATGTGGGTCAGTACACTGGTGTTTAGAAGTAATACTCTTTGAAGCATCCCGACTCATTGTATAACAAGCTCCAGAGTGCCTTGCACATAAATGAACTTCGTCTAAGGGTAGATCTGATCGTCTCCTTGCATGAAGTACACAGTTACCTCTGACAAACAGCACTCTCCTATGTTAAAAAAGAGTGAGTAGCACTTTTCTCTAGTTTCAGTGTGTGATGCTACTGTGCAAAAAGACCAGATAAGAAAAGGCCTTTATTGCTTAACAGGTACAGTCCTCATGAGAATTCAAGCTCATTTCCATTGGCTTCACTGACAAATAACTTTTTAATAATTCATGTTCCTGATAGCACAGTAAAGCTCACACAGAAAGGAAAAATAGAGCTGGGTTTTCTACCATGAGCAACAGAATAATTTAGCAGTTTCCAACTCCATTCCTCAATCATACTGAAAAACAGAATTTCTGAAGGATCCATTTCTGGAGAGAATAAGAAGGCAGGAGAGAAATATCTTGGATCTGATGCCAAGATGAAATTGCAGGCTTTGAAATGGAAAGAAAATATAGCTTAATTTGAAAGTTGTGTACTATTACCTCCATTGTAATATACTTGACAGCCTCTTACAATATTTTTGTCTGGACATTTCTCCAACCAAAATCCTGTTTTAAATCCTTTATGTTAATGGCATGCGGAACTCAGTACATTGCCAGCTAGGAGGCCTGTCAGTCTTCTCAACACTTTTGGAGGCATTTATACCTGTGCAGTTAATAATACTTTTAACTTGCACTGGGAACAAGAAGACAAGGGTTTTCTTTGAGCTTTCTACGTTTGAGGAGTTATGTCACACTCCTAACATCTCTTTGACAACACAGAAGTCATTTTTACAATAGACTACTGTGTTGGTTCACATAATGGAATACAGTAGTGGAGGGGCACTGCTTGTGAGGAGACCTTATTTTCTCTTATCTTTGTATTAAAAAAAAATGCTTCAAAATGGTTGACAAGCAAAAAAAAAAAAAAGGCAAAACTTCTTGAGATGGTAGGACTTTATCTGGTTATGAAACTGGGTTGGAGTCTCAGAGCAAATGCGTATGCCATTTGGTTCTGCTTTTCTCCTTTGTCATATATATTGACATATATGGTTTATGTCATATTGAAGGACAAAAAACCCATAAAACCTTTTGCTAAAAGAAAAAGGGCTTCTTTTTTATATGGAAAATCTTCCATATGCATGGCTGGGATTCCTTACTTAGAGTATTCTGAAATTTTCCCTCAGCTCGCATTAACTGCAGTGGGATTCTTGGGTGTTAAGAATGAAGACCATTGCCTTTTTATTTAATTTGTTTAAATATTAATAGAGCAACCTTACTTCAGGCCATACAATGAAGAGAAGAAATTGCGACTTCAAAGAAGTCATATTTATAAAGTCATAGAAATAATATTGGAAGGGACCTCTGGAGGTACTTCAGATCAAGCCGCCTGTTCAAAGCATTGCTAGCTTCAAAGTTAGATAAGGCTAGGTCCAGCTGAGTATTGAAAAATCTCCAAGAACTGAGATCCCACAGCCTCTCCCCCAGCACTTGTTCCTGTATTTAGCTACTCTGACAGGGATTTTTTTCACTTATGCCTAGCCAGGATGTCCTTTGCTGCAACTTCTATTCATTTCTTTGGTTCTTTTGCTGTGTGTTTCTGAGAAGTTTGGCCCCAGCCAAACATTCCCCCTTAGCCTTCCCTTTTCCAGGCTGAATGAACCCAGCTCCCTCAGCTTCTCCCCAGCCACCTTAGTGGCCTTCAGCTGGACTCTGTCCAGTTTGCTGACATCTGCCTTGTACTGAGGTGCCCAGAACTGGCCTCACCAGTGAGGAAGAGAGAGGAACAATCACTTCTTTTTATCTGCTGGTTCTGCTTTCTCAATACGGCCCCATGTGCAGTTATCACAACAGTGCACTGACAACTCATGTTCAACTTGCCATCCACCAAGATACCCAGGATCTTCTCTGTAGAGCTGCAACTTAATCAGTCTGTGCTCAGCCTGGATGTTCCTGGATGTTCCTTAATCTTCCACCATACCATCAGTGTCAGAATAGGTTTAATCAATGTGCTCTGCACATTCAAATATATTCTGTATAGGACCAGATATTCCTTAAGCTGTGGGGAAGACCAACCAAGCCACTGTCTGGGGGAACTGCCATCTGCACCTATCAGTACAAGGCATCGCTGGAGTTAAACTGCAAAGCAAACCCTGTCAGAATGTTGTTGGGCCTGAAGCCTGCAGAGCCAGGGATAAACAAGACCACGTGAATGGGGACACAGGTTGAGCAACAGGGTCCTTCCTGAAATCTCTTAAAGACTTCCTGTCAGGGCAAGATTTCTCACTACCCTGTAACTCCAGTCTCCAAAGATACTGGAGAATCATAGTGAGGGAGCCAAATACGTTTCTACCTACACTTGCCCATATCATCTATCTCCTGGATATTGCCGTGCCTTCTCAGCCACCTAGCTTAAATAAGTAGTGTATTCACTTAATCTGCTATTAGAGGAGCAGACATTGAGATAAAAAAAGTCTCAGCAGTATTCACAAGAAGACATTTGTCTGAGCCCTTGTCATTTGGGCTGGCTGAATCCTGGTACCTTTAGTAGTTGGTTGTCTCTGCTGCCTTAACCTTGTCTTAGCTCTGTTTCAGGAAGAACCAGAGCTATGTTGCTTTTCAACATGACTCATTTCTCCCTAAGTGGTAGGTAAAGTCTCCTTTATATATATGCTGACAGAATCAAGATGCACTTTTTCAACAGTATCTTCAAGCACTCAGCTGTCAATGAGATTCAGCAAGGTTTCAAAGTATTTTCTAAGAGCAGCTGGAGCAACTGCTGGTTTCTTATCTGATTGCCATCCCACATAGAGATCTTACACACACATATAAGGAGGTTTTAAATTAAACTAGCAGGTGACAGTTCCAAAACAAACTGAAGGTGGCATTTCTTCCCCAAAATATGGTTAAACTAAGGAATTCATTGGTACAGGATGCTGTAGATGCCAAAAGGTTACATGAAGTTTAAAAATCCACAAGAAAAATTATGGAAGGAAAATGCGTAAAAAGCTATTAAACACAAAGATATCATCTTTAGCTCAGATGTCCTTGGCTGAAGATATATAGAGGACAGAAGAATGTACAGAAGAGGAAATATTATAAACTTTAAAACAGGATACAGAGCTGGAACTCTGGACTGGCCCTCTATGGCCTTTCTTATGTTCTCATGCCAGTTGCTAACTACAATAGAGCACCAAAACCAGGAATAACAAAGCTATATTTCTAGAGCTAAAACTATTTGGAAAGATATTCCAACCCCTGTATATGTCATATTTTATGACCAATCCTGTACATGTCATCTATATGTCATGAACAGCAAATCTGTGAATTTTAAGATCGTGCACAGAATCTTTTGTTCTGAATCTTCTTTCACCTTTACAGAGTTGATCACCTACACCAAATGGCTGTTCACGCTTGTAATGGTTTTGTGTGGCAAGGTTTTGGTAGCGGGGGGGGGGTTACAGGGGTGACTTTTGTAAGAAGCTGCTGGAAGCTTCCCCTGTGTTTGAGAGAGCCTATACCAGCCAGCTCTAAGACGGACCCACCGCCGGCCAAGGCCAAGCCCATCAGCAATAGTGGTAACGCCTCTGTGATAACATTTTTAAGAAGGAAAAAAGTTGGGAGAGTGAGAAACAGCCGCCGGAGAGAGGAGTGAGAACACGTGAGAGAAAGAACCCTGCAGACACCAAGGTCAGTGAAGAAGGAGGGTTGGAGATGCTCCAGGCGCCGGAGCAGAGATTCCCCTGCAGCCCGTGGGGAAGACCATGGTGAGGCAGGCTGTGTCCCTGCAGTCCAGGGAGGTCGACGGTGGAGCAGATCTCCACCTGCAGCCCGGGGAGGACCCCATGCCGGAGCAGGTGGGTTCCCGAAGGAGGTTGTGACCCCATGGGAACCCCGCGCTGGAGCAGGCTCCTGGCAGGACCTGTGGCCCTGTGGAGAGAGGAGCCCACGCTGGAGCAGGTTTTCTGGCAGGACTTGTGACCCCGTGGGGGACCCACGCTGGAGCAGTGTGCTCCTGAAGGACTGCACACCGTGGAAAGGACCCATGCTGGAGCAGTTCATGAAGAACTGCAGCCCGTGGGAAGGGCCTACATTGGAGAAGTTCATGGAGGACTGTCTCCCGTGGGTGGGACCCCACGCTGGAGCAGAGGAAGGGTGTGATGAGCCCTCCCCCTGAGGAGGTGAAGCAGCAGAAAATAACGTGTGATGACCGTAAACCCCATCCCCGTTCCCCCTGTGCCGCTGGGGAGGCTTGGTGGAGAAATCCGTGAGTGAAGTTGTGCCTGGGAAGAAGGGAGGGGTGGAGGGAAGGTGTTCTGAGATTTCGTTTTATTTCTCATTACCTTACTCTGGTTGATTTGTAATAAATTGAGTTAATTTTCCCCAAACTGAGTCTGTTTTGCCCATGATGGTAATTGGTGAATGATCTCTGCTGTCCTTATCTCAACCCGCAAGCTTTTTGTTATATTTTTTCTCTCCCCTGTCCAGCTGAGGATGGGGGAGTGATAGAACGGCTTTGGTGGGCACCTGGTGTCCAGCCAGGGTTACCCCATCACAATGCTGTTGGATAATGTATGTACCAAATAAAAGCCCAAAAGTAACTCTTACTGTTGAGCAGGGTGTGTCCTCACATTATGAAATTACCATGTGCTTATTTTAGTCATGAAGGTCTATGAAGAGAAGGTTCTTAAGGAATGATTCTGACAAAAAAAAAATAAAATCCACTATTACAGAGTTATAAAAGAAAGCCATACAAAATTTAGAAAAATGAATTGATTTCTTTGGTTATGGGGAGTGTGGGCTGGAAATAACAAAGCTTTCCTGACAAAAACTTAAGTTGATTTATGGTTGCAAGTGTTTACAAGATGACATGGCAATCCTTCCTAGTATTATATACGTACTAAGGAATCATAAATTCCTTAAGTCTTGGTCAATCTTTCACTTCAAATCAGTCTTATTTTACAAGAATAACAAAGCTTTTGCTGTGCTCCTGGGTATTATGTCTTTGAAATCTGCACAGGTAACATTGTTTCAGGTCAATTTTATTTTGCTTTTCCCTCAATTCCTTTCAAAACTTTGCTTTCAAAAAGCCTCCTGCTGGCTTTAGAAATCTCTATTTAATACATAACTGCTGATAGACCAGCGATTAATGCATTATTTATTATGTAAATCCTTATTACATGCTAGCTTCGACATCCCCTCTTTGTGGGTGTCTGTAAGTACTTTATAAAGCATTGGCATCTCTTCTGTAGTTTTGTTTTTTATGAAAAATAAAACTGTACTTGCTAAAAAGAAAAATCCCATGGTTCAGTGATCTGAGTGCCTAAATTATGTGGGATCAAGAATCTCAATCCAGTGGATTCAACAGTAGCCTGCCAAAGTACTTCTGAGCTTTACACTCACTCTGGGTTTTAGCTGCTCTTTGCTCCCCTTCTGTGACAAGAGGATGACTTGACTAAATGCAATTTAGGGATTTCTTGTATAAGCTGATCCTTCTTATGACAGGCAATTCAGAAAAAAAGACTTTCATAACCTGCTAGAATGCCCAACTCTATTTTTTCTGTACCAGACAGTCTGCTCTCTGACAATGCAGTTTACTGCAGAAAGCCATGAAATACAGTAGGATTTCCCCTCGACTACAAGAAACAGGTCTAGGAGCTACAGCAGTGCTGAGGATCACAGTAAGCAGCTCTTGGTGTTGTCTCAATATTTCCAGAATTTTTCCTTTAAGTTGATGTTAGTTCGGCCCAAGGACTAAGTGCCCTTTTGCAGCTGGAGTGTCTGCTGGAGCACTGCTGGAGCACAGCTTCCAGCTCATCTAAAAGCAATCTGATTTGTGAGCTCTGAGACCACTCCGTGGTGTAACCAAAGCATAGTAAGAGGAGGTAACTGGGAGATCCACTTCAAAAGGGAAAGCTCAGCTGATCTGAACAAAAACACTACTGTAGAGGCAGCCACAGCAGCCATAAATGCTTGCTGTAGCACAGCACCTAAGAAGGAAAGTAGGCCATGCTAGTGGATGCATGTTGCATTGCCCAGGTATCCAGTTTGCACGCCGGAGGTGGCCACCTTGGAAACCCGGGCAGGAGAGCTTGGCTTCTGCTCCTGCTAATACATGTGCTCTGTGTGCAGCAAAGCAGTATCTGGTCTGTTCTGGTTGCCCACTTTGAAGGTACTTTTAACAGGAGTTCAGGGAGCAAGACCCATATGCATGTATGTCCTTGGGACCCTCCAATGCTCTGGTTTGCTGGTAACATCTTTTGACTCTGTCCTAGCGCAGCCTATTGAAATGTATTGCTAAGAAAAGGATTTATTCTACTGCATGCCTATAAGGATCACTGGGAGAAGTCTCAAACAAGATCTGATACAACTGTTTTCCAGAGCTGTTTCCATTTTCAGTAATTACTTGAATCATGGAATAAAAAACACTCTCAAATTCTGTAAATTACATCAGCTTTCAAAAGAGCTGCAAACACTCTGTATTGGATCAGAGTTCAAATTATATGAATAAATTGGAGGTAGGGTCAGTAGAGTCCAAAATCAACAAGATGCAACTTGCTAAAAATAAATGTATTAACTGTGTAGCTGTGCAATGGCTGTTCAGCAGCTCTGCAGAAAAAGACATGAACACCATTCAAGGCCTATTTCTATTTATTCAGTGTACTGCCCTTTCTGAGAAATGCAGACAAGCTGCAGAGAGTCCTTCAGAAAAGTAGAGTGAAAACAGGTTCAAGAAGCATGAGGAAATGATGGAAGAATTTGATTTGTTTAGTTCTGGGAAAAAAAGACAGCAAAGTTTTAATAAAAGTTAGGTAGACTGTAGAATTTCCTCTTGAAGGTTTTTTTACAGCTGATCAAATGAACCTCTGTTAAGGTTGATGTAGGTGTCCTTGACCCTATTTCCATGCAAAGGGTACTGGATGGCTTCTTGAAATTTTCTCCAGCTTTACATTTCCATGCTTTAGTGATGTGAAGCACTGCTGCCTTTATAAAGAATGGAGACTTGGGGACTGTCAAAGTCTCCATGCCATCACAAGCACTCCTCTCTGCCTATGAAAATTCAACATTCCTGGGACATGGACATCTGGAGCTGTTAAAGTCCCTGTAGAAGTAGCCACTTAATAGATGACAGTTTTTTACACCTCCTCAGAAGTAAGCTCACTCACAGCAATGGTGAGAAAAAAAAATCTTTCTATTCAGATGTGCATTTGAGTATAATCAAGCTGATACAGGCTTTTCCAGGGAGAACAAAATGTTTCTAAGCATCAACAGAATTCATAGGATACTGAGTCAGAGGAGAAAATTTGTTTGGAGGGTGGCTAGCAGAGGTCTTCTGCTAGCAGATCTTTGGCATTTGAATCAACTTCATTACTGAAGTTACAGGTAAATAATTCTCTCTTTTGTAAGTAGCCAGAGAAAATTTTTTTCTGCTATTTCTTTCTTAATAGCTTTTTTATTCTTACCTAGCCATTCACTCTTTGAGTATTAAAATGGTAAGAATTTGCAATGGGGAAAAGCTTAGGAAAGTTATGACTTTATTAAGAAATTATTTTTCCCTCTCTATTGCTGCAGTGAAACCTTTCTTTCCTGAACAGAACATCTTAGGGATAACTCCCATTTCATAAGAGAGGTGATGTAACAGCAGTCAAGGCAAGGAACACTGTTCGGTGCCACTCTAGTTACTAATCCCTGGAGATATATTCAGGCTGTGCTATTCAACAGTGTGCCCCAGTGTGCCAGCATCCCTGTAGCCAGCTGACCAGGTTTTGTGTTTGCCGGAGTAAAAACGCCTTATAGGGCTCTGGCAGTCGGGCAGAGTTGCCATGGTAACTGGAAAACATGGTGGCAAAACATCAGCCACATAAACAAAAGCTCTAATAATACTTTGGGAACTATTTACCTTTTTATCTCCAGTATCCAATGGTACTGCAGGCTCATTTGCTAAGTATTTCGTGTCTCATAAACATGTTGGTATTATTCAGCCTGCAAGGTCTCTAGCTGAGCTTTAGTGTCATTGTTAAGCAGATTTAACTGGTACACTTTCAGAAAAAATATGTATCAGTGCAGAAATTTTACTTCTAAAAATCAGTTTGGAGCCTCATGCATACATTTATTGTGATACTTTGATTTGGAAACCAGTTTAACCCTGTAAATTTTAATCATTTTACAGCAGCATAAAACTGGAATAAATATAGAGCAGACAGGCCTAAACTAGGCATAATCCTGCAATCTATGATTTTGCTGGTTCCTGCAAACAGTCTTAATTTGCTCTGTCTATTTAACTTTACAGTTCGACAGAACACACCTTTAGTTTTTGTTGTTTTGTTAGGTACCAGATTAATTTGTGATCTCCTGTGTTTGAATCTGTGGGGCACATTTATATCAAAACACATCTAGTACATAGTATCTGGGAAGCAAACCAGGGGAACACTCCCACTATGATCGTGCATACCCCTCGAAGAGGAGCTTCAAATTGTGTGGAATATCCCTACTTAAGGGTGACAGGTTTTCGTCTTTCCCAAGAAAGCTCGTAAGCAAAAGTCTAGTGAAAACCACTGCAATCGACTGACAACTTTCTATAAACACAACTACATGACACAATTACTCTAAATATTCCCTGTGAAAGTTCCTCACATACTGCACATTCCGGTTTTATCTCCAAGAGCTCCATAACCCTTTATTAAAAACAGACCTCAGAGACGCTCTTTAAACAAGAACAGAGAATATTACTTCAGTAAATCAGGTTTGAAACCGTTTTGCAAAGCAGTTAGGCATTAATGAAATTGTTCCAAAGGTCACTAGGTTTAGTTCAATTTCCCATTAAGTGCAGATGAGAGCTCGGTGAATTATTAATAGCAAATGATTGAATGAATTTCACCTTCCCATTGTAGTTACAAGCTCTTTCAACAAGTCACCATATTCTCAAGGATGTTCTGAAATCATTGTCTTGGTTGTTTCCCGTGCTTTCTACTTGTGTAGTGTTTGAGCTGGTCCATCTCTTGGCATCTCATTGCTAGGCCCCACAGCATTTGGGGTCTGTCACATTCCCTCATCTCTCCTTGCACTGGAAATGCAAGCCAGCAGCAGTACACAGACTGTACCAATGGTAGAGTGTTACAGCTCATCAAACATACCTGAAGGATGAGAATTAACCAAAAAAAGGGATAAGAACTCACAGGAAGGTTTTGGAAGTTTTGCAGTTCAGGGTCCACATTAAATACATTGGGCCTCAGGATGCGATACATTTGTTCATTGCGTGTTTTTGCAGGAAAGGGTTAAAGAAGCAGCCAGATATTTGAGGGGGCTTGTCTGCAGCTTTAAAGTCTAAAAAAGAGTGCTGTGTCACTGCATACCCTGTAATCAATTTTTTTAAAGCTAAGAGAGCAATTCAGCTGAATGATAAAACTGCTTACCACAGTGATTAAACAAAGAGCATGCGGCATCATATGAGCAGCAGCCCATCAAAATCAGCAACTCCAGGCTTCAGCAGAGGTTACAAGTCTTATGATAAACTGGATAACGATATACACAATAAAAAAGCTTCTTGAGAAGGAAACGAGGAGCAGCCCGTCTCCAGACATCTGCAATAAGTCAGCAGGAACTTCTAACTCAGTGAGTCTGAGGGATGTCATTGCAACACAAAGAGAGTGTAGATTTTCTTGGTTGCACACTTCAAACTTTGTGTATTATTTAACTGAATTTCTTCCTGTAACATCAAACTCAGTGATGAGTTTTAGAGTTATATCACACTTTTTTTTAAACCGCTTTCACTACAGATTACCAAAAATGAACTGAATTCAGGGATTACTAAAAATAAACTGAATATTTCTGATAAGGTATAGCAGCACAATGAAGAACATACTGTATTATTGTCCTCCCTTTTACATAAAATATTTGCTCTTTCACAAAGGACTGCATGTGCAGTTCTCTACCTTGCATTTTCAGCTTTTCTTCTATAGGTTATACTTTGTCTTTGAAGCATATCCAAGAAAAAATAGACATACTTTGGAAATCGTTTGGTTTCTCCACTGAGTGCTAATAAGCATCTTAAATCGTTGTGATGGGTTAACCCTGGCTGAACGCCAGGTGCCCACCAAAGCCGTTCTATCACTCCCCCATCCTCAGCTGGACAGGGGAGAGAAAAATATAACAAAAAGCTTGCGGGTTGAGATAAGGACAGCAGAGATCATTCACTAATTACCGTCACGGGCAAAACAGACTCAGCTTAGGGAAAATTAACTCAATTTATTACAAATCAGCCAGAGTAAGGTAATGAGAAATAAAACGAAATCTCAGAACACCTTCCCACCACCCCTCCCTTCTTCCCGGGCACAACTTCACTCACGGATTTCTCCACCAAGCCCCCCCAGCGGCACAGGGGGACAGGGATGGGGTTTACGGTCATCACACATTATTTTCTGCCGCTTCACCTCCTCAGGGGGAGGGCTCATCACACTCTTCCTCTGCTCCAGCGTGGGGTCCCACCCACGGGAGACAGTCCTCCACAAACTTCTCCAACGTGGGCCCTTCCCACGGGCTGCAGTTCTTCATGAACTGCTCCAGCATGGGTCCTTTCCACAGTGTGCAGTCCTTCAGGAGCACACTGCTCCAGCGCGGGTCCCCCATGGGGTCACAAGTCCTGCCAGAAAACCTGCTCCAGCGTGGGCTCCTCTCTCCACAGGGCCACAGGTCCTGCCAGGAGCCTGCTCCAGCGCGGGGTTCCCATGGGGTCACAGCCTCCTTCGGGAACCCACCTGCTCCAGCGTGGGGTCCTCCCCAGGCTGCAGGTGGAGATCTGCTCCACCGTCGACCTCCCTGGACTGCAGGGACACAGCCTGCCTCACCATGGTCTTCCCCACGGGCTGCAGGGGAATCTCTGCTCCGGCGCCTGGAGCATCTCCTCCCCCTCCTTCTTCACTGACCTTGGTGTCTGCAGGGTTCTTTCTCTCACATGTTCTCACTCCTCTCTCCGGCGGCTGTTTCTCACTCTCCCAACTTTTTTCCTTCTTAAAAATGTTATCACAGAGGTGTTACCACTATCACTGATTGGCTCGGCCTTGGCCGGCGGTGGGTCCGTCTTAGAGCCGGCTGGTGTGGGGTCGCTCTCTCTCGAACACAGGGGAAGCTTCCAGCAGCTTCTTACAGAAACCACCCCTGTAACCCCCCCCCCACTACCAAAACCCTGCCACATAAAACCAATACAATCGTATATAAATCTGCCTGTTTTAGCCAAAAGTAAGTCTCCAAGAGCCTCCCTTGTTTGGGTTTGGTTTCTGTTTGGTTTTTTTTTCTGTTTTATTTGCAAGTAATACATATGAACCAAATATTTCTGCTGTACATGAGTAATAAAATCTGTAATTTAATCTTTCTGGTACTATGACCTCACAACTACATTAGCATGGAAGAATTTAAAATAACAATTATCTGGTGAGTTTCAAAAGCTCCTGGATTTTGTAATAATTCTGTGCCATAGGCCTCATTTTGGTCCATCTAGAGCAGTACACTGTGTAGGAGAAGATATTTATCCTCAATGTGTCAAAGTCTTTCAGTTGAAAGAACAAACAGGCCTGAGTTCGCTAAGAAATTTTTGCCAATGCAATAGGACTCACAGTCCAAGATGACCTCTAAGGATCTAGCCAGGGATCCTGTCACAGGATCATAGAAAAATCAGGTAATAGTGAGTGGAGAGTCACAATGAGAAATCCTGCAGAGAAGACTTGCATTTTCAGCCCTGCCCTTCTGGATTTAGGCAGTTTTTTCTGGTATAAGAAAAGCTACCTCCTTTCACTTAGTGTTTTCTGAAGGACTGAGAGTTTCCATACTTTTTTCCTTTAAAAACTAACATAAATAGTCCTTTTTACAAAAGCTTTCTGGAAGGAAGTTTAAGCTCACCAGCTACTGTGGAGCTCTTATTCCATGAAGATGTGCAAAATGTGGGTTCATCTGCCTGGCTGAACAGATGGATCCAAGTTAACATCCTCCCGTGGTAGGCTGATGAACTTATTCTTTGTTCTCTGGACCAACGCCATATTCACCAAGTAACAAAGCCGGACCAAATGCAGGAATTGACTCAACTCTTTAACTTCCCTAATGGAACTTTTGGAAATGGAAGTTTACATCTACAGTATTATATTTTTCTTTCCTCACTCACAATAATTTTGGACTAAGAGGGGCAAAGTGGAAGAATACTAGTCAAGATACTGAAAACCCCTGGAACAACTTCCCCCTCCCCATAGGCAGGGTCTAGGGAACTCCTAAACAGAAAAGGGACTTGATTTCAGGGCTCTCCTATTCTCTAGATCACTTTGTCAAGTGAGGTAGTGACTAAAGATGCCGCACTGCTTCTTGTTGGCAGACTTTGGAGAAGCCCACCCAGCAGATGAGAGGAGTATCAAATGTGTTCCCCAATGAGTGCTGGAAGTGTGAAAGGTGCAGAATTTGGCCACCACAGTACTAGGGTCTGAGAGTCACTGTCATCACAACTTGGAGAAGCAACTTTGTGAGCAGTGAAGTTTCTCTTGACATAGAAAGCCTATGACAGTGACCTCTTCCAACACTGTTTGCTAGAGTATTTAACAGCTAGAGTGTGATGCTCCCTAAAAAAGGGATTACCACCTTGTTTAGAAAGATAAGCATAAAACACATCCTTGCACAAATAAGAGACCCTCGGCTAGCTAAATTATGTTAAGGAAGTTCCTATAAATGCTGACTTGAACAGTGCTTGCTTTGCAGAGCATAATGAAGAGCAGGCTCATTTCATACCCGTTGGCACCTCTGATACAAAATACCTGAAGCTTGGGCTGGAAAATTTATCAGGAAGTTTTAGTGTTTTGCAGATTAAAGAAAAGCTTTTGTCCTTTAGGCACATGAATATTAATTAATTGTACTCCCCAAACATGGAGTTTGGATAGCTTCATTCAGTGTTTCAAATTCTGTATTCAAAAGAAGGTGTTTATGCAGGGATCAGTGCAGAGACAGGGCTAATGGTTCTCTGTATGCAGGCAAGACACGCATCTGCTGTGGCTCCTCTGGCTTGGTTGTCTGTTGGACCATCATCACATTGAGGCTAATGGTAACAAGATTCTCCTCTCACCTTCTAATGACATTTGCTATGGCTATTTCAGTTGTGAGGATGCCAAGAAATTCAGCCCACAACAGGTCATAAGGGGAGGCAGACAGGTCCCAATGGCAGACTAACATCTCCTTGTTTAGAAGACCAGTGGAACAACCATGAGGAAAGGAAATGTAAAACACTGGGGCTTTATCAGTAATGGAGGATCAACGTGCACCTGGAACTGGCAAGGGATACTATAGAGAAAGAATAATTTGTGAAAAAGAATAGCAAGCTCCTTTCTTCTTCATAACAAATGGTTTCTTCTCTCCTTTAGACTTCAACTCTTCTGGATTTTGGGGGAGTGTCTTCTGTTGTAGGAGCAATTCCCTAGAGGTAGCTATTTTTATATCCCTAGTTTGATGTTTAATAACTCTTGATGGATTTTTCTCAATGTCTAGATGCATGGATAAATGCTTTTTGAACCATTTATGTTTTTAGTCTCCCAAACACCTGTGACAGAGTTTAAAAAACAAATTGCATGGCATATAAAGGAAAGTAAATCTATCTGTTGAAAACCTGCCTCCCAATTGCTTCACTTGATGCTCCTGAGTTCTCATGTTAGAAGAAACACAAAGTAATCATTCCTTTTCTCTGGGTCACTGATAATTTAATATGATATACATTATCCATCC
Source organism: Buteo buteo (assembly GCF_964188355.1). NCBI lineage: Eukaryota > Metazoa > Chordata > Aves > Accipitriformes > Accipitridae > Buteo > Buteo buteo. The sequence continues at coordinate 10,977,703 of NC_134195.1, read as the reverse complement.
AAAACTGTCATGACATCTTTCCACAACTCTTCACAGTCTTTTTTTTTTAATAAACCTGAATAAATTGGTAGCATCCACAAATTCTCTAACCTCATTATTCATCTCCCTTTCCAGGTCATTTATGAATATGTTAAACAGTAGATCTCCCTCTAAGACATCATTGCTAACCTCTGCTGTTGTGAGAACTCCTAATATGTTTTTCTTTGTTTCCCATTTCTTGGCCTCAAGCAATGGCTACATTTCTGGCTACATCTGGCTTTTCCTCCATACTTCAGTTTAGTTCCAGAATGACTTTCAGCAAACACTTCTACAATCTTTTACCTAAAAAAAATCCATAAGTTTTTCTGCTAATAGGTCTTGTGACTGTAAGAGAAAATGGGAGTGGGAACTTGCAATGGAGTAGTATTTTATGTTTCATTTACCTAAGTTTTTTTTCTAATTGCAGATTGCACTGACAAGGTTCACTGAGGTGAGTGAAACAACCTATTACCTATGAGATAGAGGAATAGATTTGGCATTTGAGTTGGTTATCTAACTAACAGGGCAAGGATTGAGCAATACTGAGGCAAATAACAGTAGGAATATGTCTGTTTAAGAATTGTGTCTGGTTTTGTGTTTGAACAACTTTGAAAGCTGTGAGCTAGTTTCGGCTCCAGGTATATTTGCGCCTTTGTTTGCATTTGGAGTGTATTAAAAAAAAACCCAGAGCAACAGCTGGGAGGCAGATGATTAATCACAGAGGGAGCTAAGCCTAACCCCCTGTAGGAGCAGCTTTCCCTTAATGCACAACCTTGTTCATGCTGAGTAGTATCTTGCTCTGCGAATCATCCCTCTGAGATTAATGTTGCCATTAGTTTCAAAAATGAAGCTCCACTGAAGACAGTGAGGTTTGCAAGGCACTTAATCAAAAGGCAATAGGATTATATGTTTAGCAAAGTACAATCTATCCTAGACTACGAGTAGCAATCATCTATTATAAAATAGAAAATAAAGCTCGCTCCCAGTTTTGAATCATTCTGATGTTCCTATTACTGCTTCTGTCCCTGATTTTGATTCGTCTTAATATACTTGGATAAAAAGTTAATTGGTGCTGTACCTGATTCACAGGTGCATCAGATTGCCTTAACTCAGGGCATCAAAGGCACAGGGTCGCTAATGAGGGACACTAGCAGTTTCAGCCATCTGATTTTAACTTGCCACCACATTTTGCTAAAGCCCTCAGAGTCCATCTGAGTTCAGCTAATGAGCTAACAAGCAGCTAAATATTCCCAGCTACCCTCACTGCAAAATTCCTCTTTTCAGTACACCCAGCTCTTTTTTTTTTCTTTGTTTTTATTCTTTGTATTTCTCAACTCATTCCTTCATTCACTTTGGGAAAGCACCAGATCTTTATTCACATATTCAGAAACTTCCTCATCAAGGTCCTTAAGTATGTACAACTGGAGTCAGCAGGGCTACTCAGCTGCTTAATACAAGCACATACTTAAGCACCTTGATGAAGTCTCTGAATTTGTGGATAAACAACCTATATAAGGTCAGATCTTTGATTAAGCTGGAACCAGATTAAACAGAAAGATGGGGTTTACATCTGTGTTGTAAGGATATACAAATTCAGGAGAAAACATATTTGAGAACTCAGACTTTTTCCTTTAAAACTATGAATGAGGAATATGGTATTACTGAGACATAAAATAGGCAAGAACTTTATGGGGCTCACGTTAGTCTGATTTCCAAGGAAATCAGCTATTCTGTGATCTCCTTCCTCACTGATTTATGGACCCACAGGACAGTTTCAATCAAAGGTAAAAAAAGCAAGAAGGAAGCTCAAACATGAAATTTTCATAGGTTTCATGAGCCAGTAGCAGCTACAGGTCCATGGCTGGCTGAGCCCTGTTCACCCAGACAAAGTAAGACTTTGTCTCCCCTTGTGAGTGTGCCCTAGGATTTGGGGCACAAGCTGAAGTTATTGTAGGTGTTGGGGACAAAGGACAAAGTGTGTTGGAAGTGGGGTTTTATTAGCTCCATGGCTCATTGGAACAATTTGTTATCATAGCTGTCAGAACAGGCTGCGCTTAAACAGCATGGGCAGTTGCTGAAATATAACTAGCAACCCAAGTACTGTACATTTCTTACAGGGAGTGATAGATTGCTATTTAAAACACTTGCTTCTTAATTATTATTTTCCCTAATTCATCACAGGACTTCAGAGAGAGCAATACGATTTCTCTGCTAGCTACTTTAGGGTTTTAGATACATATTTTTCTGTTCCAGCTAAAAGAAACCTGGCATAAACCTGGCATTCAGTCAGTTTTGGCAATGAGTTAGTCATGCTGGAAGAGTGACTTAGAGAAGACATGCTTATTTAAGGACTGTGGTGGGCTGAGCTTGGCTGGACACAAGGTGCCCACCAAGCCACTCTATCACTCCCCTCCTCAGCAGGATGGGAGGGGAGTAAATAAGATGGAAAAAACCTCATGGGTCAAGATAAAGGCAGTTTAATAAAGAAAAAGCAAAGGCTACGTGCAGAAGCAAAGGAAAACAAAAGATTTATTCTCTACTTCCCATCATCAGGCAATGTCCAGCCACATCCCGGGAAGCAGAGCTTCAGTATGTGTAGCAGTTGCTCTGGAAGACAAACGTTGTAATAACGAATGTCCTGCCCCCCCCCACCGCTTTCTCTGAGTTTTTGTTGCTGAGCAGACATCATATGGTATAGAATATCCCTTTGGTCAGTTTGGGTCAGCTGTCCTGGCCATGTCCCCTCCCAAGATCTTGCCCACCCCCAGCCTACTGGTGAGGGGGGAATATTGGAGAGACAGCCCTGATGCTGTGCAAGCACTGCTCAGCAGGGACCAAAACACCAGTGGGTTATCGACACCTTTCCAGCTGCCAATACAGAGCACAGCATTATGAGGGCTGCCATGGGGAAAATTAACTCCATCCCAGCCAGATCCAATACAATGTCGTGAGATCCTGTAACTCTCCTGGTTCACTGTGATTCTTTGTGGAGGAAAATTGAGCAGTACCATTATATGGTCTAGCCTATGCTGGTAGTGTATCAGTGCTTTCTAATGCTTTATCTAATCTAGTAGTAAGTGTTCTCTGCTTCCAGTGCAGTCATTTGCAGCTATTCTGTATCATAAATACAAACACTAACAATATTTGCTCTTTGAAAGCAAATGCAACAGCTTGTAGCTCTAGCTCAGAAAAAAAACCAAAAACAAAAAAACCTGTTTAATGTAGCTATTTAGTGAATTCTATTATTCTGGCTACTTTGGTTATTCAGCAGGAATATCTTACTTGGAAATCACCTCTTGTGGTATTACCCTGTGGAACACTAGTACCAGACATAAAAAAATATTTGCTCATTATCACACTGTAGATCAACATCCTTGAGGGATTCTATAGAGAGAAACGGCAATCAAGAAATTGCCTGTCATTAAATTACAGCTAAAAGATTAATGAGTTATGAAGGCAACAGAGTCTACATGCATTCACTATCTTCAGAATTGGCCATTGGATGCTTGCTGAGCTGGGGTATGTACATAGTGATAGATGTTACTTTAATTCAAAAAAACCGATTATTCAGCTTTTCCCAAAATGCCAGCTAGCATGTATATGCTATGGGCAGATGGTAACCCCAAAGTAGACATATGTATGCTCATATGCTTTTATATTTGTATTCACAAATGGCTTTAATATTAAAAAATCACTCTAATCTAGAAATTCCACTCCTGCGCTCTGTGAATGTCAGACTGTGTGATTGCCGAGGACCTCTAACCAAAGAAAGCCCTACAGAGAAAGCTTTACGATTATTATTTATGCTTGCACAGTGTTGGGGGATAGAGGAAATGACGAATTCCTTTGACAGCCCATTTACAATACTCAGTATCTGTTAGGCAGCTACTCTTGTGACTCTGAATCTGAGACCAGTCAGGCTGTCAGCGCTGTATTGCAAATTCTGTGCTAGCCAGTGGTGAGAGTCCTCACGACACTGAAATTCTGGCAACGAAAAGGACAAAACACATGACTCCATCAAACAGCATCCATAGGTCTAATTACATAAAAGTTAGTAGAAGAAACACATAGAAAGTATGGTCAAAAGCATGAAAAAAAATGGTCTCTTTTAAAAACCAATGGTCTTTTTCTTGGTAGGTTGTTGTTTGGTTGCTTTTGGGTTTTGGTTTGGTTTTGGTTTTTTTTTTTGAATAAAGCATGCACATTCACACACTTGTACAGAGAGGAAAATGGGAAAAATGGAAGAGGGTGGGACTGAATGAAAAGTGGTCTGTTCCTTTGCATCTGTGAGGCACAGCTTACCCTAAAGCTTTCAGCTGAAATGTCATTTAAGAACAATACAAATAGGGCTGCCAAAAGATAAGGGGATATCCCAAAACACATATATGACATGCTGATCAACAGACTAATGGCTACCATTCCTGGAAGCAACATTTTTGGCATACACATTACTCTGCTGTAATCATAAAGTACTTAAGGTCCAGAAAAAAAAAAAACCAAAACGTAAACTTGCTAAAACGATGGGAATTATCTTCTCGATTTATTTTCAGCTCAAAGTGGCTCAAGTACTTTATTACACTTCCTTCACTACATACTTTAACAAATAAGCAACATATATTCACCAGGCTGACCCAACAATTAAATGATCACTGAGTTGTTAGACTGGCTTTACAAAATCTAAGCAGTATCTCCAATAATGAAATCTGACAGGCAAAATGTCAGTCAGATATATTCAGATAACATTCCTTAGGTAACTGATATGGAAATGAACACTGGATTTAGTGTGCTGGTTTTTAGAGCAAGAATAGGAAACACAGTACAGCAGTTTTTTTCTACTTAAACATTCTTTAAGAGGTGTTGCTTTCAATTTCAGGAGGAAACAAATGATTCAGTTTTGATCTCTGCTAAAATGTGAAGGGTAAAAACCTCTTTCCCTTCTGTTAGAAACAACTTGAAGTCCTTAATATAGTAGGAAGGCTAGTATATTAATTTTCCTCAGCAATCTCTCCACCAAGTCAGCAAGAACCGTCATCAGCTAATAAATGATCCAAAGATGGTAACAGTAATCTCCAGCTGAAAAATAAATACCCACATAGAACAGTCCTTTGGGAGCTAACAGAAAATAATTGAAAACAGAACATCTCTACTTAAAATAAATTAAACTGTAATTCTTAGCTGAGTCGAAGTGGTTGAATCTGGGGGAGGGTGAGAAATCCAAACAACAAAACCTATCATTCTTATTTGCTAACAGCACACAACAGAAATTATAACTGTACTAATTTATTCTGGTTTGCAAATAAAAAATATATAGTTGTTCATCTATGAGATCACATAAAGATCCTGGTTGGGGATTCTCAAACCAGCATTTGGAGACGATTTCCAGCAGTTGCTACCTGTCTAAAAGAGGTTGGATCCTGCCAGTGGGAAGGCACAGCACTGCAAGGAGCAGGTTGGTGTTGTGGTGGCCTGTGTCTTCTGACAGTAAGGAGCAATGGTCCTCTCACAAGGTCCTGTGGGAAAAGGGACTATCCCCCCACACCTGGAGGCTTTTTGGTGTTTTGTCTGTGAGCAACTCCATGGGGTAACAGCTGAGTTCCTCATCCCTGTGACATTATTCATATGCTTGATCCTGTGACACTTTCAGGACCCCAGGTCTATATCTGTGCTCCCACTGTGTGACATCTTCATATTAGGCCAAGATCTGGGCACCCACCAGCCCCACTTGCACTCAGGTTTTTAGAGAAAGAAAACCCATGGGCATAGAGAGGACTCTGATGTGCTGTTGAGCAAGTCTCCTGGATGACTGAGCAACCAAAATCTTGGGGGCATTGCAGCTTTCCCCAGTGAGGAAAACTTGATGCAAGTGCCTAGAGGAAAAAGCATGCAAATAACTTAAAAGGAAATTTTCAAGGAATACATACATAATTCTGCATCAACAAAATTTCTGCCTTACCCTCCTGAAAGCTGATTGACCAGATCCTTAGATATCTCTGCCTCTGCATGGCAACAGTGGAGTACTAAGCCTTCTGCTGGAAATTCAAAGTTAATTTGAGAAGAAGCACAGGAATGCAAGACACAAGCCCCAAATATACAGCTGTAAGTGTTCGATATCTCTGTGTTGGTACTGACTGAATGGTTATGTTCTTTGCCTGCCCTCTGCCTCCCTCACCTCCAACAGCCAGCAAATGATTGTGTTGCTGAAGCCATTTCTTATCCTTCCTGTCCACTTTTAAAAGGGAAACAGCCTTAGCTATATCTCTGACCTTATGTTGCAATCAATATCAGTAGTGATTCACCTTAAAGCAGAGTTGACTATAAAGGCTGAGACACAGTGACTGTTCTCTACCAGCTGTGAATACAAGGGAATGAAATGTGATTTCTACGCTTTAGATATTTCTCCGCAAGTAAAGACATTCACTGAAATTGTATTTGTGTTTGTGTTTATTCTCATTGCCCATCAAGTTTGGACATGCATAGTAATGCCCATGTTCTTGTTCCAATTTGGTTCCTGTCACTACTGTGACTCTTAATGAATGTTTTGTGCACGGTGTTCCTGCAAATTGCTTTCAGGAAAAATTTTGCATTTGTCTGGGATGCAAATCAGCCAAGAAAAGCTGAGAGGTATAATACCACCGGAACTGTTCATTTATTTCCCTAAGAATTCAGTATAAGAAATCCTTTAGATATTTAAAAAAAGAAATAAAACACTATAAAAATATCATGCGCTGAAACAGTGACTTTATACTTGCAGAGCTGTAAGTGAAAACTGCAAGTCATTATAGAAATAAGTGACAGCCCAATTTTTTTTAGTTCCAGTTATTAGACTAAATCATTGCAAATTTTTTTTTTCCTTTTTTTGCTTTGTTCAAAGACAAGCCAGGAGTAATGAACCATAGTCTTTTCAACATTCTTTATACCTGTTCTATTCAAAGCATGCGATTCACCTGGGAGCTTTTGAGAGAAATTCAGATTGCACATTCTATTTCTTGATAATATTTGCTCAGCTGTATCCTAGACTTTACAACAAATAACAGAGTAAGAGAATCTACTGCAGAAACACTGAAGACTTTCACCAAATAACAGCTGTCAACCTCCTTCAGTCAGCTGTTCTTCACCTGAGAACCTTCTGACAAAATATGGCAGTCTTTAAGGCTTTGTGAAATACCAGAAGAAACATCATTTTCTCTGAAAACTAATGACCTCTTGCCACTGGACATAATCTTTGTTTTTCAGGAACAAAAGGAGAAAATAATACCCTTGCCTTCTGAAGCCTATTAGCTGAAGGATGCATAATTCAGTCTTACAGAAAAATGAGTCCAAATACAGCTTATTCAGTGTATATTTGTGTCTTTGCCCAAGCTCTGTATACAGGTAAGTATCATAACTCTCATTGTCTTCCTGAGGATTTGAAAGGGGAGGTGAGTGTTGTAGCTGTAAAGGTGGTGTACTCCCATAGATGATGAAGATATTAAAATTGCACATACATTCGTATATTTTACCTAGCAGAGGTGCTATAATGGTTGTTCAGTTTACGCCCACAGTAGGTACTTCATTTGGATAGGTGGTTCTCATAATGCAAACACAACAGCCATCCCTGAGAACAAACTATATATTCTCAAGAAAAAACACAATTTATTAAGATGGCTCCAGCACTCCATCAAAAGAAACGCTCTGGGAGACAAACAAAAGAAACAAGTCCTAAGAAATCAAAGTTCCCTGAACAGAGTACCCAAATCCTCACGTTCATAACAAGCCACTATCTTCATTGTCACACTGCTGGATTGTTTGCAGAGCAGCTGCTGGGGTAGCTATGACTAAGGAAATGAGGAACTGAGCCAGCATCTAGTAACAAACCACTAGCACTAGCAGTAGCCTCAGACAATCTCAGGACACATCTGCTGGCAGTTAACTAAGCTCTCTGGTTAGCTCCCACTGCCTGGCCCCCTGTTTGTCCATATTGCATGTATTTACTTTGAAACTCTTCTTTGAAGTAAATCCACTAATGTCCTCTGAGACAAACATCCAGGACTCTTCTGTATTTGATTCACTCCAGGGACCACTCCTAGCAGACAATATGGATAAGTGTAGGCCAGGGTTGTCTCCTTCCACATTACAGCCTTCCAGCTCCATCCCAGCAAACTATGTCCTTGGATACTCCCTGCACTTTCCCATGTCAAGCCCAGGTCGTGCAACACAAACCTTCTATTGTAGTCTATACAAACATCATTTGGGTGTTCTGCAACACACACATACTATTTCCAATGCTGATTTGAAAAAGAAAAAGACCCTTCAGAAAATATTTCTTGTATTTACAGGCACAGCAGCACAATATAGGAAATTAGAAAGATCAGAAAGAAATGCAAAATACTATGCGTCACTGAAGTGACTAAAGTTTGTTCAGTACCTTTCTTGTGTAGAACACCTTGCTCTTGGGTACTTAATCCAGACTCCCTACTCCTGGAAGAGTTATGTGGCTACCTGTGAAGTCCGGCAGTGAAATTGTCACAGCTGAATGAAGTTATAATCCACAAACAAAACAGAGGGACAAAGATGTAAAGCAGCACAAACCTTATATAAGTGCAGCTGAAACTCCAGCTCACCCTCCAAGCATGCCTCCTTGCTTCATGTGGGAGGAAGAGCACAATATCCAAAGGATATGGCAGTTCAATGTGTAATGGCAGATTCTCCCTGGGAGACTGGTAGCGAAGGGATGGTTTTCCATCCAGACCAACATAGCTTATTCATAGCTAATGTTATCTTAATTAGACACAGTAATTAATTAAACACAATGATTAGATGCAGTAATTAAACCCATTAATTAAATACTGTAGCTTACCCACTTTTCATCAGTGAGTTTCATCTCTTCATACAATCCTTGTAATTGAAATGATTTGTTTCACTTTAGTTGTAAATAGTGAAATCCACCAAAGTGCTAAGAGGAATGGAAGTGCATGAGTTCCCCTCCTAACCCACCGAAGCCTTCTCTTATCCCTGTGTAATGCGAGAAGTGCCTGAATTCATGAGGAGCTTCTCTGCTTGACTTTAATCCACATTAGGAGGCTGCCTGTGACCAAAAGGTGGCTTGGACTAAGAACACCTAAACCTGATAGGAGCTCAAAACCAATGTGGGGGAACACCTTCCCTTTCAGTTCATTTTGGTGGACATTTTCAGATCACACCTAAATGATACCAGCTGAAACTGTCAGATTCACGTGGCATTTAGGTGAGACTAGAGGAAGGTGATATTCACTTAATATTAGCCTAGAAGATAAGAAAAATTATGAGAAAATTCCTCCCTCAGTCTCTGGGGATCCAAATTCACGCGATCCACTAACTGCAGGATTGCCCCATGTTGTAGACAAAGTTAGATGAACGAGGACCTCCATGGGCTCTAGTAAGGACAGGCCAAATATAACACAAGATTCACTGGATCAATCAAAAGCATGACCTGTGGTTAGGACCGTCTTGGTCTTTGTGCCCACATGTGTTTTTGTATTTTTTCACTGTCAGCATTATATGAAGTAGGAGGATTTCAGGCTGAAGAAGGAGCTGAACCCAGTTCTCTCATCTCTAGGGCAAAAGCTGTTACATGCTAGAGATGAAAATATTTTTATTCTGTACCACTTGTACAAACCCTATATTAAGTTCTTTAGACCTAATTCAAAAGACACTCCAGGGCAACAGTAGCAGACAGTTTTCTGAAGTCCTGGCTGAGATGCCTAAGGACTCAAAAGAAAAAGTCTTTAAACATCCCTATCCTTACTTAGTCTAGCAGCTTCCAGCTCTGAGTACTAGCCTGTGGGGATCCCGTCAGCCTGTACTGAACTACCCCCACCACTGGCATGGGGGACCAGACTGCCTGGATGTGCTCTGGACTCCACTGCAGGGATAAGCTGCCTTATATTAAACTCAGAAGCATGTCACTGGATCTAAGGTAGACTCTTTGCTTGATTTGAGATGCCTTGTTAACTAATGTGGACATGCCTATGTAACAGAGCATAGTATCAATAAGGACTGGGAATGTTCCTCTCTGTCCTAATCAAAAGCGTTCATGAAGCAAAAGGGAATTAATGAAACTGTCCCTGAATCTTCATCTCCCTGAAACTCTCCAAATGTAGCACCTTAACCTTTCTTAGAGACTCCTGTCCACAGGCAGAGATTTCCTAACATCCTCCTAACAAGTGAAATGTGTTGCTTTTCCTTAAAATGTGACACGTATTTCAAAGTCACAAACCAATCTCCATCCATCAAACAAGGGTGCTCCTGGTTGGAATTTTGAGGGTTACCTCTGTGCAGGAAGAAATACTTGGCCAATTTCTTACTTCTTGTTTAATACTTGTCAGGCCACCGGAAGCCAAGTAGTAAATGAAGCTTTAAATCCCACAAATTTAGTAAAATAGGGATTCTCTTAATTCTGGAATGTTCCATGAAATACCATCATCTTTGGCAAACAGGATGCCAACTGTGACACGAGAGCTGGGGTGTAATTACAGGAGTCATGAAAGGAAAGGAGCAACAATCTGAGAAGCAATCACAGCCATGACAAAGAATGTAAAAACTCCAGAGAAAAATGCAAAGGGCAACAAAACAAAAACATGCCACCAACATAAAGCATCTCCCTATGCCCCCCCCCCCCAAAGAACCACAACAACTCGTCATCAAATATCTTGGGCCATACAAGAAACCCCAAACAAAGATACACTGTTGTGAAGTATGTCTACTGCACTGTACCATATGTAAAACCACAATCAAGGCGTTATTCAGACTAACATGTTAAAAAATATAATTATATCTAAATAAAGTTAATGGACTGGAAAAATGGCTCAACAGCTTAAAATATCTAATGACTTTGAGAGCAACTTAATTATAACTACATTAATTCTAGTCTTAGCTCATGCATGTTCTCATTTATTGTAGCAGTCATGAAAAAATGTTTGAGTCCCAGTACAGAATTTTTGTTCAAAGAAATTTGCAAAAAATTTTCCTGTTTCTTTTTATCTACTTTCCTTTACAAACCCCTATGTTCCAGCACCCTAAAGGATCAGCAGTTTGAGCTGGTACAATCACATAGCAGGCACTGCAATATGGCAAGATACGTGCCTGCGCAAAGCTCGGGAATTGAAATAGTTTTAGGCCAGCAATGTGTTAATATGCTGGTTCTCCAACAGAAGAATGAGTGCAAGGGCAGTACACACTGCATCTTTCAATGGTGCTTATCAGTGTTTTGCTGCTAAAACAGGGTAGGGTTCCACAGGAATCTGTCCTGGATCCAGTGTTACTCATTTTTATTAGCAGAAAAGAAATAAACCTAAATTAAACTTTCAGGTGACATAAAATTCAAAGAAAACTGAATGAAGTGGGGCAATGGTTTGAGGAAAACAGGACATAGTTCCAATAGGAAGCAACACAGATGCTGAACCTGTGATGTTCCACTCTGAGCTGGTTGAAAAACTGCGGTTTTACTTGAACTTAAAAATTTGTAAAGTAATTAGAGACAGGGTAATAACAAGAACAGTCTAGAAAAGGCTGTTTAGAGAAGATTACTGAGGGCATAAGAAAGCTAGGTAATTCTTTCAACTTCGCAAAAAGACAGGTATAAAGTGAATAAATCCATCTTCTGTATGGGCAGAACAAAGCGTAATGGCTTTAAATTGCACTAGAAAAGTTCAGTCAGATATTAATAAAAACAAAAACCTAATGGTAAGGACAGTGAGCCATGGGCATAGCCTCCCTGGGCAGGCTGGTTCCAGCCTCTGCTGATGGAAGCTCTAAAGAACAGGCTTGGGATGTGTTCATGGGGACATCACACACCTGGTTAGGCTTGACTTTGGACCTCTCAGCTTTCTTCAATAACAGAGCTGTGGTAAGTTTGCACCTCTCATTTTTTTTCTTGTCTGGAAGAAGGAAATGTGTCCTCCCCACAGAGGCTCTTGAGTGATGCCTTCAGTTCATATGCCAGTTCCTTGCTCAGTACTGTGGTGCCTCACTTACAGGAAGGTGGCTGCTTGTTTGCCTGTTTTACAAGTTTAAGAGATAAGTACTTGAAAAACAAAAAACAACTTTGAACAAAACAAACAAAAAAAAGCCAAACTTGTTATAATATAAAGGGGGGAAACAAACTGATGGATTGTTCTTGTCAGCTCTTTGCTGAAAGGCCTAAGTTTAAGACAGCTAGGGTAACAGAAAATGAATTGGCACTTCACACTCCAATATACAGTGAAGCCTCCAGAGTGCTATTCTTATTATTCTTCAGATGTTACCACTGAGTCCTTACACATCAGAGAGACAAACACTCCCTTTCTGAGGCCTACATGTGGGCTGAGTTGTGGAGAAAGTGCTGATAAAGACAGCTGTATCTGAGCATTTGGCGAGTGCAAGGTGCATAGGCATTGACCATCCTCTGGATGTGCAGAGCTACTGAGGCATGACATGGCTCCTCTCCAGTCCCAAATCCTGGCTTTCATCCCTTCAAAACCAGGACTAAAAAAATCTCATTTGTTCTTCCCTTCCATCCCCAGAAAGAATGGGGTGACAGTGAGGACCATAGACAGCCTCTCCACTATCACCAATTTGCTTGTAAACCTGGACTTGGTATGCAGCAATACACCAGCATTTGAAGTACAAAAACTATCACATTGTTAGCTTCATCTTTCCCACACACCAGGGAAATTGGAACACTTCTCAGGACATGAGAAGCGTGCCTGAATTGGAGACATGACACTTTTTCACGTGCTGAAAATGTTAAGGCATAAAAGCTCACACACCACTCATGATTTAGTGCTGACATCACTTTTAGATCAATACTTGCGAGACAACATGGCTTTTCAAACAAATATTAAAGCTAAGGACTTTAAAAAAGGAAACTTGAGCATTCAATATTTCAGCTTTGCATATTTTATGTTTGGTGACAGTATTTAAATTTAGGATAACTGTGAACATTGTTGCCATGGAAATGTAATTTGTAAAGTGCCCCAATACACTGTGAATGAAATGATACTGAGGGACCACAGTTCAGAGACAAGGACTCTTCTGGAATTTCCAGAGGTTAGTAAAAACAAATGTCATCAAATAATCTCACTATGATTATTTCTTTGTTGTACTTGTATCTACACCTGGACAAGCTGCAACACAACTGAACTAAAGACAGAGCACTTCAGACCAGCAGAGACCAGGTAGCAATCACTCTACAGCATGTCTGAAGTCCAGATTTGTGTGGGGTGTTTGTTCAGCAGATGTGGGACAAAGGAAGAAAAGATCCTTCCTTACACCGTTCCCTCTTCACTGTTCACACAAGTCAGACCAAATCTGACTCCAGGCTGAAGACTTTAAGGGTCTAGATACATTGTCAGGGACTCCCTTTTGCTGTGTGCTATAGTACCAGGTACTAAACATAAAGCTTCTGTAAACAGTTTACAGGGCACAATTCATATTTTACTCATGATTTGCATCAAGCTGTATTTAAAGGGAAATTTGATTCAATTTTAAGTAAACAAAGCCAGTGTTTACAGTTGCTTAAATAAAAATGCCTCAAATATGTTGCACATAGGAAAAAAGCTTTATTAAAACATGTTCAAAATTTGAACATAAGCCTTTTGTTGAAGAAAAGAAATATTATTTGCAATTAGCTAATTGAACAATTTATATCAGACCATCCTAGCCAAGATTTTAGGACAAATAATTCAGATCTCCTTGTATCTCAAATTAAAATACTGCATTACTAGACAAAAAAAAACCATTCCTCTTTTTTTTCAGCTTCTATTCAGTTTGACTAGAAATGAAGCATGTGTTGAATTGAACACGATAGATAACCTGGAGAGAAGAGAAGCTTGTTTCTGAAGTTATGGGAGCAGTTATACCTGACAAGGGTTAAGTTTTGACATTCTGCAAAACTTCAACAAAATTCAAGTTCCCTGTTAGTGAAACTAAAGCCAGAATGACGTGACCTTCTTCAAAACTCATCCTCTCTGCTTAACTGCCAAAGCATTTTGCTGCCTTCCAGTACACATAACACTTACTGACTGGCATAAACATGATTTAAATATCTTCAAACCCAGAAATAAATAGAATGTTACCTCAAATAAAAAAGCATCATTCAAATCAAGCATATGCTATTTATTTAGGCTGCTCCCATAAATTAATCTGCAGTGGAGTACCAGAGATACAGCTGTAGAAAATGTCTATGACTATGGGTGTGATTTGATTTGTTGGGCACAGACAAAGCCTGTTTCTTCCCTCTGCTCTCACCCCCTCCTCATGGTTTACACCTCCCTGGCTGAGTGCATCTGCACTCCGAACCTGATCAGTGCGGTGAACTCGTACCAGCGCGCCGAACTCGTGCCAGTGCGCCAGCAGAGAGGTCTGTAAGATGTGGCAGAGAAAGGGAGAAGTGACAGGTAGCTTAAGAGTGGGAGACGGTGGCAATTCTTACCCTGGCTTGGTCTTCTCAAGGTCTCATCACATGAAAGTGTTGCCTATCTCACCTACAGGACATGTGCGCAGGCATGTGAGCTGGCTGGTGTTGACATACATCGCTGCAGGCACTATGGCACTACAAGAAAACCGACCTGACTCTCGAAGTTAATTATTATAGCCCTTTCCGAAAGACTGGCTGTTCACACCCTCTGCATCATATAGCACAAAGCGCAACTGTGATATGTTTGCTCTGTACTCTCTTCTACCCTCCCTATGAGCTGCCACGATGCTCTTGGTGAAGCAACTATCTCCATTTATTTTATTTTTTAATTTCAATTCTAACTAGAAATGTGGGAGAAAATAAGCTGAAAGCAGCAGGACCTTGGGTACTGCCAAAAGTCAGCGCTCAGATGAAGTCAGTGAGGCTGTATTAGATTTATATCAGGCTGGAAGCATGCCCTCTCAGGAACCTTAACATTTAACTTCCATCACCATTCTGAATACACTGGTAAAAGGCTTAGTATTTTATTAATAGTATTTCACAAAGTATCTTAACACACCATTATATAAAGCAGCAAGATATTTTGCTCCATCAGCAGAACTACCTCTGGCACACATGTGCACACTCATGTATTTTGCCCACACCTGATACCCACTTCAGAGGGCTTTCCATTTTGCCCGGTGTGAGAGACGGGGAATTGTTCACTGAGTTATCAGCCTCAGATAATGCACCCGTGTGATAACATGTCTCTTACTGAGGTCAAGAGGAGCCATATGAACACAGGAGGGCAGAATTTGACCCATTCAATTCATTATTTTCTTGGGAGACAGCGACATCAGACATGTCATCACTGTAGAAGAAAGAGTTATATTCACAGAACTGTTTTTTAATATCTTAGCTTTTTATTTGGTACTCTTTCAGTCTTTCTGTAGCTTTTCCTTTGACAAAGTACCCTGAAAGAGAAGGTCCCTGAAACTGGGGTGGGAAGGACACTGCCTTTTCAGAACACCTTCCCATATAAATGCATGAATAAAGCACAAGTCACATTTGTCAGCTGTAAGGTTATGGTGAAGTCGTGTGTATGTTTGTCATTATTTTCAGTGAATAAAGGCCCTTCTGATGAGATGCCAGCTTTCGCTCTTCCTTAACCAGCAGGTAGCCATTCTGACAGCACTGTGACAGCTGAATCCAGAAACCTTTCTTTTATATAATCTCCAAAATTCAGTATAAGCAATCCTGTGCTAGGATCTAAACTTCTCTCATCTCCTGTCAGAAGCAACAGTTGAATTACAGTTCATGAAAACTCGACACACTCTTTGCAGCTATTCAGAAATGCTCACTTTTCTGATTGTCAAATTTTGTTTACATATATAAAAAAATTGTTTCTTTTTTAGTTCTTTGTTTCCCACCCTCTGAATTGTAACTTTTTCACCTGTCAGTTGTCCAAAGAAGGTTGGTTTTGCATTTACACAACACCATTGTATAGATTAAGGAATATACCCCCTTCCCACTAGCAAACAAACGTTTAGGTCATAAAACAAACAGAAAAATGCAAGGGAGTTCTTGGTTACAGTTATGAAAATAGCATAATATTATTATCATAATTGTTCCTAAATACTGCAAAACTTATGTTAGTAAATGCACTTATAACCATTCTGACATACCTGGATAAAACGTTACACTGTTCTTTTCATAACATATACACACCAAGAAGTTGTGGTTTTAGAAGCTCAAAACACTGTATTGTGTTGTGACACAATGATGTACTACTATACGAGTGCCCTGCCACCATCACTTGCATTCGTGAATTTCCAGCCCATGTAGAACAGACACGCTGCCGCTTCACAGCATGAGATAAACCAAGGCAGCAGAAAAAACCCTGACCCCTATCCCTGTTCTACCATCTTGTCGCAGTGATGACATACTTTTGGGTAAGTAAGTGATTAGACTACTGGTATAAGTTCAACAATCTTTCACTGAGTTTTAATTGCTTAAGGCTCAGCTTCATAAAATGTTAATCTTTTCCACTTAATATTTACTTAAAGCTTATTATAGTCCATCCTTTGGCACAGGAACTGAAGTTAGTTATCTAATTGTCTTTCTGCA
Organism: Buteo buteo; assembly: GCF_964188355.1. NCBI lineage: Eukaryota > Metazoa > Chordata > Aves > Accipitriformes > Accipitridae > Buteo > Buteo buteo. The sequence continues at coordinate 10,961,166 of NC_134195.1, read as the reverse complement.
AATTTGTATGTTAAGCATGGATTGATGATTAGAACACTCAAAAAGCTGCGATTAATGCATTTTGCTGTACCAGTCTGTGTGCTCGGGGAACCTACAATTTGTCTAGCAATAGATGTAAAGCTCAAAAAGCTTCTTTCTTTTAAAAACACACTAGAATTGACATTCTAGTTCTATGAAAGATATTTCTCTGAGGCAGCTGATAAAATATCAAAGAATGTTTGCCTTGCATGAGTATTACATTCAGTAGGAAAATCCACTAAAGCGGTTATTAAATTCCTATCAGATACCACTCAGAATACACAAAAAAGAAATAAAGATAAATCTAGGGACACATTCCATATGATGGGGAACTAAAGTGCTTTATTCTTTTGATCAGAAGTATATTATTTAAATAAGCACTCACTCGACCATCATAAGCACATATTTTTTGGCTGCAAAGATGAAAGTTTATGGGAAAATAAAAGTTATGGTCAGACTGGTCTATTCTTATTTCCTCATCCCACCTTCTCAGCTCATTGAGAAGGGAAGGGGTTGCAGCGACGTTAGAAGAACACTAGCCCAGGAAGCACATGGCTAAATATAAAATTCCACTCTACATGCATAGATCACAAATTACTTTTTTTTATCCCAAGACCAGATATGCTCAGAATAGTTCCACAATATGACTGGATCATGAGCTCAGTGGAATTATAATTCTGTAGCCTGAGAAACGTACTGACAGCATTGGTTACTACTACAGTTCCAGGGACATGATAAAGGAACTGAATTCATGGCAGATAGAAGTTTTTAAGGGTTACCTACAAACAATTTGACTGAAGCATACATTTTTGAAACCTCTGAGTGCAAAGATGAACTGTTAATACATTGTCTCCTCTCCTTGATACTTTCAAACTCCTGCACTGGAGATATTAGGTTTTCATTTTAGATTTGTTTAAATATTGCACCAATACTTATCCAAGCATTTTCATTTAATCTCATAGCCTGCTTAAAATCATGCTTGGAGTAATCCTCTGTTTGTCAATTTTTTTAAGATCATGCAGGAATAAAAGACAATATGTTTTAAATAAACCTAATAAGGCTATCACAATTATACTTAAATAACAAATATGCTCCAAGTTATATCATCTCAGTCTACAAAATCCTCAGTTACACAGAAAACCAGTTAGATTTATCCTTGTTTATTTTATGCACTTATGCTTATTGTGCTTTTCCTAATGTTTAAAATATGAATTTATGAGTTAGCACAGTTTCAATGAAATTTTACAACAATTTAGGGAAAATCCTTATTTTAGCTTTTTGTAAATATACATGCTTTAATTGTTGCCTAATTTACTTAATAGTGTGTAATCTGTGGCCAAATGGGTGGATGATGTTCAGAAATTTTTCTTATTAAATATTTTGCTTTGTTCACAAAAGAACCACTTAAAATCCGATTTTCACAGCATTTACCAGCAGCCTTACTGTGAGAAAATATTCTGCTTCAAAGATGCTGAAAATTTGCTAAATCTAAATAGACTATCTCTAACCCCTGGTAAAAAAAAAGCCTGCAGATGAAATATAGCAGTAATATTTTGTTCTGTAAACATTTGTAAATATGGGGTTTTTTTCAATAGAGAGCTACAAATTATTTTATACTACAAGCAATCTAGTTTTACTTGTGCCCCATTGTTAATAAGAGTTGATGGTGCATATGTGATGGGAGAGTCATACAGCTAAGATAGGCATGATCAAACTCCCAAACTCCCAAGCCAGAAATCAAGACTAGAAATCTGTGCCTGATTCATTTTAGTTCATCCAATCATTCTTGCTAAGTACTTCCCCCTGTAACAGTCATCACTCAATGCAGCAAAGTTAATCCAAAAGAGGAGGTATTTCACTAAATACACCATTGTGGTTAATTTCTCTAACACGTCCCTATTAACAAAGTTTTACATTTATTTGTTTTGCTTTGTTTGCAAATACCGGAACATATTTTTCTTGGTGATTGTATTTTATAGTAATAACCCAATGGAAAATAATAATAATAATAATTATTATTAAATTCTTAAAATATTTAGCTTGCCAAAATAATCTTTATCTTTTTCTTTAGATAACTGCTTAGTGTTTGACATTTACATACTCATTCTTCTCTAGAACATACAGTGAACTATCCCTCTCTAAATTGCCATGTAACTGCTTACTCTTGCCCTACTGTGTCTTTCAACTAATGCCAGGACCATCATGTTTTATACCTGAAATTTCCTCATAAACTCTTCAGGACACAAACTAAGCTCCCTTTGATGTAACATGTTTGTAACAAAAGTGTAAAACTGAATTACTATGTCACACTGAACTGTAAGGAATACTTTGTTTTGTCATTTAGAAAATAATATCTTGGGATTTAAGTGATCAAGTAGTTTCTTCCAATTCAGACTTTTTATCCAAAATATTCTAGCACATGAAGAATAAATATAATTCAAATGTTGGACATCATATATATATATATATTTTTACAACAGCTTGAAAGAAACTTGCAATGCAACATAGCAAAGTGTATCATTTTTTAGATCACATCTGGTATACTCCATTGAGAATTCTTTATGGAAGAAGTGCAGCATGTCCAAAATTCAAATACAATTACTTTACTACTTTTTTGAAACAATGTAATGAAATGTCTCACATGCTTACATTAGAAGATGGAATAGTGTTGTACAAATAATCCTATAAACCATGTATTCTGTTGTTCAAACAAGCAGAAAAAAACAGAAAATTTGGACTACCAATATACACTGAAAATTAGCAGCAGTTTTGTGACCTCTCACTGTTATTAGGTGTTCAAGTTAGCCAAGCTTGTAAGGTCATCTGAACAGTATTTGAATCTCTATGTAACTCAAAATATGATCTGTTCTTTGCTAAAGCCTTTCATACACCTGTAGTAGACTTAGGTCCATTGAATGCAATATTAACTTATTTATTATGCTCCATTGCATTATTCTATATGGAATTATGCTATAAAAGTGATAGTGTTTGAATTCATTTAACATGGCTTTCTACTGAAAATGATTTAACAAGCAGCCCAATGCTTCTTGGTAGACAGCTTATTGAATGCTTTGAATAGCGAGAATTTCATAGCACAGCCATCTAACTGTACAGCAACATGTGCTTAATTCATGGTTAGTCTTCAGTTATTTGAGACTGCTTTCCAGACCCATGAGTATATTGTGTTTATATAAACAACATGAAGCCTGAGCCAACAAAACCAAATACTTAGGTTGAAGTTGCAAGGCAACAAAAGTCATATATTTGCATCAGAGTGTTACAGGGGCCCCTACACTTCCTTTTGAAAATAAACTCAATGTCCTGATGAATGTAGTGGTAGTTCTTCTTGCTTTTTCAGTGGGAGACTACATACTCCATCACTCCCAGGAAAAGAACCTAAGCAGAGAAATACAGTTTTTCATTTCCAGCAGATTTTTGTCCATTAAAGTATGTGCATAATTGCAGTAAAAAGGAGATAGAGATAACTACCACCGAAATGATCAAGACCAAATTCTGTTGAGAATTGCACATGGAAAACACTGAAGAAGTGCAACTAAGGGTATCATGTGACTATAGGATTTTGTAGAGCAGTACTTTCCACAACATTCCATAGGAATCAGATCAGTTCCATAATATCCCAAGGGAATATGCCACTTTTTAAGTAAATTGATACAAATTCTATCAACATTTATTTTGTTTTTAGCAATACCTCTGCCTGTTTGCATTCTGTGAGACAATGGGATAAATAGACAAATATATATATATGGAGGTTAACAGATGCCTAATTACTACTTGAGTTGCTACCTCAACAATAATTAATCAGTTGAAATACATTAAGATTATGACAGAAGTTTAGCTTACAACTATCCAGACATGAATATACAATTGGCCATATGGCAAATGTAACACGTGGGGGTGGAGGAATGATTATTTATACCATCCAACTTAAAATGTCTGATTTGTAGCCTGTCTAAGCAGCCTGTATAGCTCAGGTGCTCTGAATCACCCTGTTGAAGAGTCAGACTCTCTCCATTGACTACCTTGGGAGTCTTGACTCAGATGTTTCGTGGTTCAATCAGATTATGCAAAGCTCCCCATTCTCCTCCTCCATCCTCCCCCCCCCACATATATACATATAGCTCATAACTAAGAACTTTTAGAGTGGATGCAGTAATGGAAGAATAGCAGGCTAATGCTGTGTAGAGCCCACAGGACGTTTCAACATTTACTGCTTCATCTACGTTGTCATTACTAATAGAAGACACAATAATAACTGAACGGAATCTAAGTAAAATAATCAACTTTTTCACCCAGAACTCTGAGAGATGTGGACTGAATAAGGACAGTATTTTAAGCAGCATACTTAAGGGAACAAATGCATGCTTCACTTGTGCCTTTTTTTACTCCTATGCATGAAAGACTAGGGTACAGAACTGAACACCGTAAGGGTGAGAGATATGATAATGGGATATGCAGAAAAGTCTTAACGGCACTTTCTGAAAGAAGGTAGTATACGTAAATTAGGCAAGCAATTTTGTAGAATTAGAAAATTACCTTTTCCAAAGACTCTTACAAAAGAAAGCATTAATCTCAAATTAATTTGAGACCATGCACTTACATATCACTTTTATTGTCCCATTTCAGTGCCTAACATTTGAAAAAGCTCTTTTCTTCAGAGTCCCACAAATCAGAACCTGGCCTTTAAAACATTGCAAAAGATGACAGCACTTGTGACTGTCAGATAATCCCTTCTAATAATTCTCCTCTATAATCAATGTTTGTAAAGAATTCCCTTTGTAAATCTGCAGTAACCTAACATTACTGCTGGTTTCCCAAAGAATTCAAGCCACTGATAGACATCATTTACTCAGTGCCACTGCTTTAAATACCAGTTTCCACAGGAAACCTCAGCATTTCAAGCATATCAGTGAATGATATTGAAAATATCCAGTTGGAAAAGGTTTATTAGACCTCTGTTATACTTTAAACCATTTCAAATGTGAAACATAATTCATACTTTGTCATGTGATGCTTCTAGTTCCGGTGAACAACAGTTTCTTTCCTTAGTAAGTAGAGGAAGAGAAGACAGGGGCACCACCTGTCAAACAGCATGTTTATCCCTGCGGAGGTTGAAATCCAGTAAGATAATTCAAACACTTGTAGGTACAAAAAGTAAACTGGGGATCCACCTACACTTCTTCCTTCCCTCACCTCGCTGTACGCCCTAGCCACGGTGATGACACCTACCTCCGCCTGTGCCCATCGGAAGGAAGCAATGTGCCTGGGTGCACAGAGAATGAGGCCAAGAAGTACCCTCAGGTGGGATACCATTAGGCATCAAATTATAGAAAGCACCTACTCTGAAATCTAGACACAGTTAAATATTGATTCAGGCTAAAATAAGGTTTGGGGCTTGCTCATAAAGATACCCTCTGTAAGTGGTAATACTTGAACTAACTGAAAATTTTCTACCAGAACTTTTTTTTGTCAGAAAAGACTGTGTCAGTGAACCAAACTTCCCTGCAGGAACACACTGATTTCCACACAACACAAACTGAAAAGTCAGTCATGGATTTCCTTCAAAGGAAAAATGCTGGCTCTTGCACAGCTCTGCCAAAGGCTGCGATTGACCTGTAATAGATATATTTTAATGCAGATTGAAAGAGCAAAACATATTTTCTTCATGTAATATTACAATGTATAATGCTTTTAGACCATTAGACTATAGCCTGCAAATCTGAAAGCAACTTGCATATGATTGACATTTTATGTCACCCCAATAATGAACAAAGCCAGAGCTACAATTCTTTTTCTCTCTCCAAACTCAATGAATGTCAGAGGACTTCAGAAGAGAGAACTTTGTTTTATTTTATTGATGCCAAAGAGTTTGCCATTGCCTTCAGAAGAGTAATTTTTTTTTTTTCCAGATAGTTGATGCGTAAGAGAAGCCACCTTGCTTCCTCTGTCAGGGCCTCTAGTATTCCCTAACAGAATTAGTTGCTCTCTACTGTGCTAGGCATACCTTCATAGATACTAATGTGATTCCTGCAGACTTGTTTTAACCAGGTGGTACATCCTTCTCTAATTTGAGAAATGAAAAAGCAGTATTTTTAAACATCTATTCTTGTTAACCTCCAACTCAGAGGAGATGGTTAATGAGGAAAGCAAATAATTTGACTGAACAGTTAACTTACTCTACTTTCCCGTTTGTCAAGCACTCTTTGTTCCAAGTGAATCCAGGTAGGAATGATGAGCTAAGCACATGTGATAGGGAAGAGTGGTGGTCTGAGACACCTGTATACCATAAAATGATGGACACTACATGATCTGGGAGAAGGATTTGCTGCAGCATGCCCCCTTCCTTGCCCTCACTTTCTTAGTGCATTGGTGAGATGCTGAATGACAGTAATTACTTTTACATTACTCGTGTAGCTACAAAAGCATGTTTGTTCCAAGCATGAATAGAGGCATGCAATGGATGCTATTGTAATGGCAGGTATCCGGAAGTATAGAGGGCTCATTCTAGCATTGTTGGCAACACCAGCTGGCCCAAACGGAACACAGAAATCCTTCTGTTTCCTCTATTTCAGTCACTGAGACATCAGTATATCAGACAATGGAATGGATGCGGGCTACAGCAACTGTGAAAAGTGGAAATTGCACCTTTTTGTGTGTATCTCACACATGATCCTGCCGGAGAACTCTGCCTGTTGTACAGCAGCATAGATGATCTTTTGCTCGGAGACGTTATGCTCAAGACACAGACGCTGATTAGGGGAAAGAAATTATTTACCAAATGCATTAGACAGATCATAGTTTTGCCCTGAGAAGTTAAAAAAGGCCAGTCCCAGCAGAGGGGAAGTGTGAGGACAAATTCAATTTCAGGAGTCTCATACTTGGTGTACGAGTGGCTATCTCTGCACTGGGATGCAATTACCCACACGCCACTGCAATATACAGTTTCCAGCCCTTTTGGTTCAGCTCCACCCAGACAAGCCACCACCAGTCAACACATGAGGAGAGGCTGAGAGAGCTGGGACTGTTCAGACTCCAGAAGGCTCAGGGGAATCTTATCCATCCTTATAAATACCTGAGGGGGGGGGGGGGCATAAAAAACTGGAGACAGACTCTTCTTAGTGGTGCCAATGAACAGGTGAGAGGCAACAGGCACAAACTGAAATACAGGAAATTCCACTTCAACATAAGAAAACATTTTTTTCACTGTGGCCATGGTCAAACAGTGGAACAGGTTGCCCAGAGACGCTGTGGAGTCTCCATCTATAGAGATATTCAAGACATGACTGGGCACAGCCCTGAGCAACCTGCTGTATCTCACCCTGCTCTGAGCAGGGGGTGAGACTGGATGATCCCCAGAGGTGCCTTCCAGACTCAACCATGCTGTGATTCCTCCAACCCATTGTCACTGCGCAGCCTAACCAGAGTCATAAAATGCCCTAGTAACAATTAACATGTTAGTGGATGCTGGGATGAAAGTAAATAAATGAGAGATGTAGTCTTATTAAAGATATGAGAAGAGGAAGGGTTTGTTTACATTCAGAGTAGATGACTTTCTATTACTAGTGGTAACACTCATGACACAATGCTCGAGGTACTGCTGAATGTGCTTTATGTTTCTCAGGTACATACAACCTGTGTTTTCATTGCACTACACACACTATGATCTACTGTGCAGTGGGATTTTCTTCATTCTACCTCACATTACATTCTCCAATTCATTCCTCCAAAGCAGTGAAAAGTATGCTGTATCCATTTATTTTTTTAACTTAGAAATAAACTATTTCTGACTTGACTTGTCATACATTCAATTTATAGTGAAAATGTCAGTGTCTTTAACTAATCAAACAATCTTTAATTCAGGAAGCCAATGAGCATATCTACTTTCACTCTCTCCTTTCTCTGTAGATATCACCCAATGGTTAGATACAATATTAAACACTCAGTGGAGCACTGAAGTAGAGGGAAGAAAACTATAATTTAATCAAAGGATTGGTACAGCATTTTAACAGACACATAATTGTTCCCTCACACTTGTGATTTGAAACAATCAGTCTATCCACCATTTATCTCTCTGTGGTTAGGCTTAAAAAAGAGAAATAGTTAGGGGTACTTATTTTAGTGTAACTAGTTTAATAATAAGTATAGAGGCCACTGTAAAAGGAAAGCGATCATTGTGAAGAACTTAAACATTGTTATTTGAAAGTTTCAGAATTAAAATTAGGCTAAAAAATAACCTTTAATGGCTCTTTCCATCCATGCTAAATGGAAACAATATAAATCTTTGCTCCTTGTTTCCAGCTGAAGTCTTCATTTATGCAACTAGTACAGTAGATACTGCACACTGTCTATGTAAGTAAGTTTTGTGCTGGGAAGTAAAGAGGAATTAGGAAGGTGCATCCATAGTCTGGAGATGTAGAGACAAAGCAGAAAGCAACAATCAGTAGACTACTGTGCTAACCCAGAAGTCAGGAAAAAGTGGAAAGGGATTCCTGACCTCTCAATTTTCCTGAGCATGAAACTACCGGTCACTTTCCTAGCACAGATATCTTGCCTATGTGCTAGGCTAGCTGAAACTGCTCTGGAGTTCATCCTCCAGTTTGTAGAGTACCTTTGATACAAGCGATCAGATAAGCAACTTCCCATAAATTCACCTTACGTAGCAGTGGCACTTCCACAAACTCATTCAATCCCAAGCACCTCTGAGGGTTACAATAAACACCAGCTTTAGTGCCGGTACATTTGGGTATTAAAATGTTCTGTTGAGCAAATCCTGAAGAAGACCTGTTCTTTTCTCAGCATTGTCTCCCCAAGCTCTTCAACTTAACAGAGATCATACCTTTGGTTTCCTCTATCTCTCTCTAAAAAAAAAATTGTCCTATAGACCAACCTGGGGATATCCTGATAACTCATTTTAACTAACCACTTGCTTTTCTTCTAGAAATTCTAGATGTGAGTTGAGTTTGGAAAAAATCTCTCTCTATTCAAAACAGAGATTTTGCCATCAATAGTAAAATCATCAAAAGAGATGCATGCACTTATGTTTAGTTAAGGCACAGCATGATACCATGGGTATTCATGCTCAGAATAATATAAGAAGAGACAATCTCATTATTTTGTTTTTATGTTGTTGGGAAGCTTTTTGACCTACGTGCATGATTTGAGGAATCACTGTCACTGTGATACCTGCCCTGGATTGTGCCTGACTTGAGAACAAGAAGACATCACTGTTCTCATACACAGGGCATAAAATGAGCAAAATGGAGTTAGGGGGACAATGTCATTAGAAAATACATGCTTTGCAAATAACAATAACATCACTAGAAACAATCTGGAGGGGTTTTTTAAATTAAACTTGAAGTAGGAAGCAGCCCTAGAAGAGAAGCTTTTAGAAGATATGGACAGGTATATATTGGGGAAAAGTGTTAAAAAGTTACTATTTGACAGAGTTTGGAAAACAGAAGATGTTGTCCCAAATAGAGCTTACATAAGGTTTCTTTCACACACACACCTTTTTTTTCCTGCAAACTGTAAAATCCAGTCACAAATACTTAAATAAGATTTTTCTACTCCTAATCTGAAATTACAAGTAGTCTCATCAGGATAATATGAAAATGGAACACCAACAAAAGGAAAAATAATCACAAGATTCAGATGATAAAAATTTGCTTGAGGTGTAGCTAGTACCATTTTCATTTGCCTCTAATTTTGGATTTTCACGCTAAAGTCCGAAATCAGACAGATTTCAATCCTCCAATTTATGTGCTTTATTAACAAAAAAGCCATTTAACACTGTGCTATCCAGAGATGGTATCAAACTGAGAGCCATGGGCAAAAAAGCCCCTTGATAAATGGCTAAATGGGAGCAGGCTGACAGTGTTTTGATTTGTAGCAGGACTACTTTTCCCTTATCTACTGGGTTAGTAAAATCCACATGCTGATATATTGAAATACTGTTTTAAAGAAGAAGGTGGCCTTGTGCCTGGAAAATTTTGACCTTACTCAGACTGTTTCAGCAGCATGATACAAAATGTCCAGAGACACAGGAGTGAGGACAGAACAGACCTTCAAATCCCTTTCCATTCTTTTTCCATTCAGGAAATCTGCCTGGTCCCTGTATCGAACACAGCCAGGGTCGTTCAGCACACTGTTGCACATGAAAAAGTATGCAGCTTGCTCAGGCAAAAGTGAAGTTCCCACTCTGAAGCATCTAGGTACAGGTTAGATGTGGAAAAAAAAAATCCCAATTCACTCCAGAAAATTCAACGGTAAAAGTAAGTAGAACAAAGATTTAACAGCCATGCCTACTCCTGAGGTTTCTTGCTGTTGCTGGTGAAGGTCAGGATTTCTCCAGTCCCTCTATGAATGCAGAATATAGAAAATCTGATGTCTCACTGATGGCAAGGGAGAATATTGCCATGAGAGACCAAGAGAAGTTTAAAAATAATCTAAAAAAATCCCCTATTATTTAAGTTACTAAATCTGTAAAAGGTGGAGTTAAAAGAATGAGCAAAGAACCGTGATGGCTCTCTGAATTATTTTTCATACCAGTATATCATTTTCTTTACAATAAGTAGAATCACGTTCACTACCTGATGAATTCTCTCTGAATTAGAACACAGTAAGACAAAAGGTTTGCCAATTGCCCACATCTTGAAATCTGAATAGATTAGTGCTGAGTAAGATGACATTATATAGTTTGAGAACATCCTCTGCCCACCAGAATATTTAAAAAATGCATTTTCCATATAGAGATTTTTCTAAATTAATACAAAATACTTCACTTCAGCCCTAAAGCAGTTTATCCTATTTTTTGGATGAGCTGCCCTCTGGAAACAGCTAGTCTAAACTGACTAATTTAGATTAGATTTCACCTAGTTTTAGACAGTTATCCCATCCTCACTGTTCTTCCGGACAGTGCAATTTAAGGCTATGATTAGCTAGCTAATGCCTAAGAAAGATGTAATTGGAATCCTTGTTTCATTTTAACAGAGAAAAACCAGAAGTCTTTTGAGGCAGCTTAATTAATACAGAGTTGAATACTCTTCAAACACCTCTAATGGAATCCGCATGAAGCTTTTTTAATAAAAAATACTGTTTTACAGGGAAAGTATTTTCTATTAGTAACCTAAATGCACAGCCAGCTTCCTGACATTCATATAGCCTGATCAAAGGCTGCCTTACTTTAGTTTCTTCATCCACAAACTACCACAGAGTAAGGTTTATGAAACCTGGGCTGAGTTGGCCCTGTTAGTCACAGGTGGTTATCACCAGATCTCTGCTACATGTAGACAAACAGGCATTATATTTCACTCCTCACAGCTCCCTGAAGAACGACTGCTACCTCTTTTATGCTTGGTGGTGCATGTGTGTAGGGGGGAAGGTGCTCTTCTAAAAGCAACTCCTCTACATCAGATCAGGACACAGTATTCTCCAAGGCTAGATTAAGCCACAGCATATGGTTGACACAAAACAATGTGAACAAAGCACTACTAATCAAGTGTTTCAATTACTGCATCCCATTAAACTAAATAAAATGCCAGCTATGAGACACTTAAAAAACCCACAACAAACAAACAAACAAACAAAAATAGATGAGAAAGTTGAGTTTACTAAAATAAGGTTTGACAAAAAAAAAAAAAAAAAGAAAATCACAATGTTTCCCAAAATCTTGAAAATTTCTGTGGAAGCTCCCATGGTCAAGCATTTTAAGAGAGAATTTCTCTACACTTCTCTATTTGCAAAGCTTAGTACCATTGTCATAGTTCATGACAGATGGAAAGAAGAAGTGAATGTAAACAGAATTGAAAACTGAGGCGGCTCTTTTCATTGTCCAAAGTGGCAGAAATACAAAGAAAGGAAAAACAACATTATTGGTGAAGAACAGATGTGGATTCTTTCCTAGTCTTAACAACCTTAGGCACTTTAAGACTCACAAAAATAGCACAAATTAGAAAACCAGTGTATATTTTAAGCACATATATAATATATAGATACAATATATATTTTAAGCAATTAAGTTACATATCTATGAAGAAGAGTGGAAAGCATAGATTTCTATGATGCTAATCACCTATGTGGCTGACAAGCTGCACTTGTCAGGAGAAAATGGAGGTTTCTGCACACAGCTTTTTCTCTCAGCGCAGGAAGGAAGTGGTCAGGGTCATCTCACATATTCTTATTAGCTAGGGATAAGGTTAACTTCCTGAAAAATCATGCAACTGATACTAAAAAGCATTGGATATAGAATAGTACTTTGCCATTTTGCATAGACAATGAATGTGAAAATCGCAAACTGATAATGTCAGATAGAGTAAGCTCTAGGTGGCCCTGCTTGAGCCGAGGGGTTGGACCAGATGACTTCCATATGTCCCTTCCAAGCTCAGCCTGCAATTCTGTGACTCTGTGATCAAAGTAGGTTTTTTTCTTCTGTACCCTCACTCAATGCAATGAATTGTGATTGTCCTGTGAGTATATATTAGTTCAGAATCCAGATACCTACGGGTTGAAAACACTGCAAAAAACTAGTTTCTGTATTAAGAACAGTGTAGCCACAATGGGTCCTTGCAAAGATCAGGCCAATGTGTTCAGTTCATCAGCTGGCTGGCTGATGCCAAGGACTCATAGTAAGCACCCTTCAGAGCAGCCATCCATTTTATCATGGGCTGTGTTGACTCTAAGAGTTGAAGGATAGTTGAAACACTGATATTCAAGATTAGGTCAATAGCTTTTGTCCAGATTATGCTTCTTTATAAAGTCCAGTCAAAGGAACTGACGTAGATTTATTTTTATCTTGCTAAGCATTCATTTTGTATTTAGTTTTAAATAATGGAAGGCATAGAAGACACTTATGGAAAATTGGAAATGAAGTGAGCAATCCTTTTAGTATACATACAACACAAGTGGAATTCCAGGTGTGTACTTGGTAAGTTAATATCTTGCCCCTACACAACTTCTGACTTAAGTCTTTAATGCTTCTTTAAGGCATATAGAGAAACTGTACTAGCCAGGCAACAGTGACTTGAAGGAGGAACGTGGCTGAAGAATCTCTGACTTCATGGATCCCATGGCTGAAAGTCTCCTCAAGATGGAACACAACGAGAAAAACATTGCCTAAAATTTAGGTGAAGTAATAGAGTCCAGACAGTACTTCCTCTGACTTGGGGACAGGAGAGTCTTTTCTCCCTGAACATACATGCGTACACAATTTTTGTTCTGTTTTTTGTCTTCTGGTCAGTGTTCTGAAAAGAGATTTGCCTCTACTTGCTAGTCAGAAGAATACTATACAAATGGAAGTACATACCTGCCAAGAAGAACTATTGCTTATCTTACCAGTTCTTACTCATGGTTCTTGGTTGAATTTGAGATACAGAAAATATATTGATTAGATAAAAATATTCTTTCTGCCACTCAGTGCAGGAGACAACAGAAAGAAAGTGATATTGAGCACTGACATATGCTGGAAGTACAAGGACTACATCTGGCAATGAGTGACCAGTGCTACCTGGCCAGCTGCTTCTTGATATGTTGACTTTTGGCTTAGAGAAGATGAAACAACCTTCAATGTAATCTGACATCTGAAAAATCAGAAGCACTCACAGAACCATGAACTCTACATTAGTGTGAGTTGTCTTTCTAAAATTAACTCAGGCACACAGACTGCTGTGGAAAATGCGCCAGAAAAAAAAAAATCAAACCAACAAACAACAACAAAACACAGTGAAAAATAACTACACCCTAGAGCAAAACCTATGCAAGATATTAAAGGATTTCATTATAGGGAAGACAAGTAGCAGCTGTAGAGCACTGTAAGCCTATATTTAACATACACATAGACACCACCAATTCTCTGATGCCCACCTCGTCACAGAAAAGCATCATATTCAGAATGGGAAAGCAGCCGGTGCTTCCTCCATGGTAACAGGTGGCAATTACTGTGGAGATCGATGGTCCCATGTTCCCAAATTTGCTTGCTATGCTGATTTTGATTTTATAGGCAGAACCATGTGACAATGTGACAAGCATTGAGTCCATAGGGAAACAGAGCAGAGCTGGCATAGCCAGAAACATCCAGGCAGCAGCCTGAAGGTAATACCTGGTAATATCAAACTGACCACTGGGTAACTGAGAAAACAAAGAGGAAGCAGATCCAAAGAAGGCAAATAAACAAAGTGGGAGAGATGACAGTAAATGCATGACATAGGACTCATGGAAAATGAGAAAGAGGGAAAAATAGGTGTTGCTGTGGTCCTAATGAGAGTACAATAATGGGATCTTGAGGGAAAGTCTACATTCTTTAGGGACAGAACTGGGGAAAAATTTCCACCAGACTTTTTCAGTGGCATCAATTTTTTTGCAAGTTTGTCTTGGTTTTTTTTTTTCCAAAACTCCTGTTGTTTTTACCTTGTCGACAGTTATCTGGGTTGTATGCCATTATAGAATGTTCTTCTTAGTAAAGAGGAAAAAATGTATTATGCAGAATCCCCTTTAAAATTGAAGTAAAGACTTCTGTGAATCGTGACATTCTCTATTGTATTTGCTAACCATCAGGTATTTTTCTCAATTTTCCTTTCAATACTATCGTTACTGAAATTGTGAAAAACTGAAGAGTATTTTTTGCTACAGAAATAATAGAATAAATTTTTGAAGATTTTCTCTCCCGCTTCCCTCCTTTACTCTCTTCTTTGGTTAATGAGGTGGAGGATAACACAGCTGATGAAGACTGAATAGCTGAATGAATTTGTTGAATAGATATAGGGAATCTAATTTCAACACAGACCATAAAAAAATAGTTGATGTAACCTTTTGATGTACATTATTCAAGCTAGCCAAAAAGAAATAAAAAAGCAATTTCTAGTTTTCAAATCCTCTTTTGAATACTGTGTGCTTTCATGGGGAGTATCTGATTTGCAAATGAACTTAAACCTAGGTACCATGATTACACTTACTTTTACCACTTTCCAGAAAAAATTATTACATTGCCCACCTCCTTCTGTTTCACTGGTATTACTTGTCAAATATTTCATTCATATGCTGGCACTTGAAATAACTTTGCTTGATTTTATTTTGCTAATAAATGCTTTCTTAAACAAATCCTGAGATGTATGGCTTTTTTCCCACTCTGATATTTTTTCAAATTATTTCATCTCTGTGTTCCCACTGACACATGACATCTTTTACTGAGGGTTCCTCAACTGCAGAAAGTAACCCAGGACACCCAGGTCCTTTTTTGCAAAGCTGCTTTATAGCCAGCCAACCCCCAGCCAGTAATCTCTTGTTACATGGGATTATTCCATCCCAGATACAGAAATTTGCATTTCCCTGTATTAAACTTTATTTAAGGTTCCTGTCATCCTATTTCTCCAGCTTGTATAAGGTCCCTTTGTGTGGCCTTGGCCTTGGCCTCCAGTGTACTACCTTCCCTCTCCTTAAATTCGGTATCATTCTCAAGTTTGCTGAGAGGTCATGCTGTCTCAACATCCAGATCATTAAAAATGGTATTAAACAGTATTGATTCCGGAGGGACACCACTAGTAACTGGACTGTCACAACCCAGACTGGACAGACCAGGGAGTCGTGTTTAATTCGAAATTCCCTTGGGCTAAATCAAGGTGAAACGACACCAAACGATCAGTTAAAGTTTCTATTCATGACAGAAGCATTCATGACATGAACTGGGGAGGTGTGGTAGTAGGTGGCAGGGTTTCTCACAACAGGAATTGGCATAAGACTACTTCTGTAAACTGTGTAACCATATACATCAATTCAGGGAATAAGGAGATCCCTCCCGTTGAGTCATGAGGTTCAGAGCAGACCCCCTTGCTTTCCAGACTCAGACTTGGTCAATGGTTTATGTCTTGAAATGGGTGAGGTGTAGGGATTGTAGAAAAGGAAAGAGAGAAGAAGACAGAGAGAGAAAAAGGAAGAGAGAAAGATTTCACCTATCCTGGGTCCAGGGTTGGTTCAGTCAGCTGAGGTGTCCAGTCAGCCGAGGGGTCCAGTCCCGGTGGGCTTGCACACCTGGGACTTCGGTTTGTGTCCTTTTATCATCCTTGCCCCTCCTTCAGGCGGGCACCCGAACTCGTCAGGTTAATGAATGGTTTGTGAGCCTTTGGGCTTGGGGGTCATTTGTGGAGTAACTTCTCCTTCCCTGCAGACACGGCCATTGTTTGATCTTTGTAGCAGAACAGCTTATCAGAACAGGGAGCTGCACACCCTCCATCATGCCCTCCCCCTCCTGTTGCTGATGTCTGAGTTGATGGGCTTTTCACCTTGGTTCCTTGCTGTGCAGGGTTTGTCTTTAAGCAGAACTTGCCCCACCACAATGTTTGAGACATTAACTCTTTCAGTCTCTCACACTGGACACAGGTAGATTTTGTACCATGGATCCTCTGAGTCAACAGCACAGATAATTTTCCACACAATTTATAATCCATTTATCCAATCCATATCTCACTAATTTGGCTACAAGGATACTATGGGAGACTATGTCAAAGGTCCATACAACATCCACTATTCTGCCTTCATCCACAAAGCCAATCAGCTCATCACAGAAGGCAATCAGTTTGATCAGGCATGAAGTGCCCATGATAAATCCATGTTGGATGCTGCCAATCAACTTTTTGTCCCTCCTCTGCTTGGAGATGTTTTCAAGGAGGATTTGCTGCATAATCTTCCAAGGGACTGAGGTTATGCTGAGTAGCCTGTAGTTACCTGGATCCTCCTTCTTGAAGACAGGTGTGATGTTGCATTTTTACAGTCATCAGTAATCTGCCTCAATCACTGTGGTCTCTCAAAGGTGATAGAAAGGGTCTTTGCAATGACATTGGCCATTGGATGCACTCCACCTGCTCCCATGAATTTGTGTATATTCAACTAGTGTAAGTGCTTCCTAGTTCTGCCTTTCACAGTTTACTCCACAGACCCTGACAATAGGCCTGTGGACGTGGCAACTGTCCTTACCAGTAAAAAAGAGAGAAAAAAAGGCATTGAGTACCTCAACTTTTTCAATGATGTCCTTTGTCACTAGGAATGCTGCCCTATTGAGTAGCAGGCCCACATTTGCCTTAGCCTTCCTTTTGCTGCCAATGTACTTATAGCAACTTTTCCTGTTGCTATAGCATCACTTGCTAGTTTCAACTCTAGCTGCTCGTTGGCTTTCCTAACTATTTCTGCATGCTTCAGCAATGTCTCTATATTCCTCCCAGGTAGCTTCATCCTACTTCCACCTTCTGTGTACTGTTTGAGCTCCATCAGGGGTTCCACATTCATCCATGATGGCCTTCTGTCATGTTTGTTTGACTTCCTGCACACTGGAGCACACTCTTCTTGTGCCCTGATGCCAGAGCCCATTAGTCTCTGACTAGGTTCTTCTAGATATCCACATGAGGAAGACTTAATGTTTAATATCAGACTTACTTATTTGTAGGTATTTGACATTACACAGGATTTTGATTTAGCAGAATGCTACAGCAATGTACTGAAATGACAACACAAGCACAGTGTAGCAATTGCAATATGCAGTTGAATCACAATTAAAACATGATTCCCATTCCCAGTCTCCATATGCTCCACCATCATGATGCTGGACTTCTCCAGTCACTGGGAAGAAATATGTGCGTTAAAGCTAGCTCAAGCCCTTTGTTCTCTTCAAAGTACATTTTGTTGGTTGTTCAGTTTTTACACTTTACGTTGGGCTGAGTCACATATGCAATTCTCTGCCCTCCATGCTGGTCTGGCTAGCTCAGGAAAACATTACTCTCTGCTAATTATCTCAGGAAAGACTATTACACAACCACAACCCAAATGATCCACTGGTACAGATGGATATCTAAAACAGAGGTCACCCTCCAGTCCTTTTTGTGTTGAGATAAAGTTAGCTCTCTTGATGATAATTGGTGTTCATTCCTCACATCCTTCCTTGAGCTCATCACTCTTGCCCATCTACTCTAAGTCTTCTTCCACTGTAGGGTTTTGTTGATTAGTCACACCTAAAGAGGCTGTCATTGAAGGTCAATGAGCTCTCCTCAGCCCCTTTACCCTCAAGGGTAGTCTCTCATGGGACTGTGCCAGGCAGGTCTCTGAACAAGCTGAAGTCTGCTCTCCTACACTCCAGAGTTGTGATTCCACTATTTGTCTTGCTCACTTCTCATAGGATTTTAACTGTGTCACCTCATGGTAGCTTCAGCTAAGGCTGTCTTTCAGTCCCACATCCCCAGACAGTTCTTCCTTATTCATGTGTAGTAAGTACACCAGAAACTGATGTCCTAGCCTGCATGTCAATCACCTGCATTAAAAAACTGTCACCAAGACACTGTAGAAATCTCTTGAATTGCTAATGCCTAACCATACTGCCCTTAAAACAGGTATCAGAGTGCTTCAAGTCCTTCATCAGTGCCTGGGCTTGTGATTGGGCAGCTTCTTCCAGCTACCTAAAGAAGTCTTCATCTTCTTGATCAGGTGATCTGCATCAGATGCCAGACATGACGTCACCTGTATTGGTCTGTCTGTCTTCTGATCTTTAGCTATAAGCTCATAAAGTGCTTGTCACTCATTCCCTAGCAGATTTCCATGCATTTAAGCTATTCCTTTAAACAAAGTGCAACCCCTCCTCCTCACCTTCCCAAATCCATGCCTGGAAAATGGGAGGAAGTCAATAAGCAAAGAACAGGACCCTGCCAAGGGGTTGCTCCAAAAATCTAGCCATGCCATCTGGTTCCAACACCTAAGAATATACTCTGGTTTTGTTTAGCTTACTGGTACAGATACAGCCTCAACATTTTGGATTAACACGTGTTTTGTTCACACAGGGTACTGATTGTGGTACCTATTTATGAGTTATTCCACCTTAACAGTTCACAAATGGTTTGACCCACAGCCAGACCCCCAGATTTATTTCAGGCCACCATCAGCCTTTGAATAGTTAATGATGAGTTTAAAAATGTCATTCCTTAATGTATAGGCCAGTAGTTCATACGAACTTATACACTGTTATATGTAGGAATCACTTGATATTCTATGTCATGTGCACAGGGGTGAAATTGAAAGGAATCCCTGGCTGGGATAACATAGACTAGAAATGGTAATTGGGTGAGATGTTTTTCTTCCCACTAAAAACAAGATTCCCTCTCCTAATAATTAGAAAACTAAATATATTAAGGAAATAAAAATACCAAAGCCAGTGATTGAAGAAGTCCCATGCTTTTCCTTTACTATCCAGCAACTCCAACTGCATGCTGTATAAAACCCTTCTTGGTAGAGTTGTTATTTCACTCAAAAACCCAGCTCCTGGAAACAAGAAGAACATGCACATTCCCAGGTTGCCATTTTAAAATTAAGATTCTAAGTCTCACAGTTGCAGGAAGAGAACTGAAAATAAGTATCAGTGGTTACAGAAATCCTCTGGAATGTCCCCTCTCAACTGACAGCTTAGGTACCTGGCACAATTTTCTTACATTTGGTGTTGGCAGTTCACAGTAAACTAATTAGTCAATCCCTACAGCATCAAGAGGAAAAGCACTGATGTTTTGGTGACAGCCCTGCATGGATTCATGGACTAGCTAGTTTGCCATTCAAAGATTTTTAGCAGATCTCCTATGCCATACAGCCAAGAAGATATCCACAGCACTAAACTTCTTATGATTCACCTCAATGCCGTCACGGCATGTGAATTTTGTGTCTCTGTGCCATCACAGCATGTCAGTTTGGGGTTGGTTTGCAACATAACATGACACCTCCTCCAACCTAATAACCTGAAGTCTTTCTGGCATCAAACCATTAGCATTACAGACACTTGTAGGTGTCTTACATTATCAGAGTGTAACAACACAGATGTCCAAATTAACACACTGACATCTTATAAACACAGCGAAGACATTAGAGATTTATTTACTTTTCTACAAATGCTGAGCATATTAAACCTGAGGTAAGGCTAAATGTATCCAGTGTTAATGCTCAAGTATTGTTCTCATGAGAACAACATTTAAAAATTAAATGTAGGAAACCCAAGTTATCTTTACTAAAAATAAATAAGCAGTTAATATCACCTACAAAACCTCAATTTGTTCATATGCATTTTGTTAGATGATAAGAAAATTACTGGGAAGATAAGTACTGATGGTTTTTAGTGAACTGCAGAAGCTGATCAGTTTGAGTAAAGGACAAAAATTGCAGATCAGTTAATTATTTGAACTGATGCTTATGAAACAGAATTTAGAAAAACAAATTCACAGAAACTGTATGAATTGTGTGATAGGTATGTATATGACATTGTTTTATGTCTTTATGCTTGAGTCCTGAACAATAAAATAATTACACATTCTCTTTCTCTGTTCTTATTTTAGTCTTGGTCTACTTTCTGTACTAGCTCTCTATGTTCTCTATACTTCCTAATTCTAAGCTTCTTGTCACTGTGAATATCTTATCCTGAAATCTAGTCACAGTTCTTGGGTTTTCTGTTCCCCTACGGGTTTTACCTTCTATCATCAATTTTTTGTATCTGTCTTTTCAAACATGGACGTGACTATCCATTTTCCTCCTCTGTCAACATCTGCATCGAAAGAAGATTCTCTAATCCTTAAATCTTCTTATTGTTCCTGGGGTCCTTCTCTCAGCTTTTTAATTCTCCCTCCCTTATGGTATGTAATTGTCCAGCTGAATGTCACTTGAGACTTGTTGCTCCTATGCAGAGGCCACTCTGAACTTCCAAGCAGGAACTACTCTCTAGATGTTACTCTTATGGTTTCACAGATGGAGCTCTCCCTCTCAACTCTTTTCTGTTTCTTGCCAAAGAACGAAGAAGCTGGAAGGAACATTTTCCTTGCCAGACCTGAGAAAGGGCATTCTGGCCACAGCCAGTCCCTGCAGGAGTGCAAAGAAAGATATGGTAGGCGGAGAAAGGAAATAGTCATGGGTGGAAGACAATAGGATGAAGAAACAAAAAAGGGGGAAAGGGAGAGAAAAAAGGGAAAATTAAAAGAAAGGACATGGGGGAGGAAGGAAAGAAGGAAAAATTAGAAAAAAAGGGGGGGGGGGGAGAAAGGATTGTTGAAGATAGAGACACTTAGGTTTCCGAAGAAATTTGTGAAAGATAGGAGGTGATTCTGTGGGGACTGAATAGGTGGCAGAGAAGAGGGGAAACAGATCTTGTGTCTGATCTATAAGAACCAGAAGTAGTATCTAATTTGAGCAGAGTGGAAGGAGCTGCTGGAGTCAGTGTCAGGGTCCTTGTGTACCGTTGTGGTGTGAATGCCAATAGCCAATGGGTGGAAGAATGACCTATCACAGCAATATGCCAGGGACTTGAAAATGAATTTGTGGAATCTGCACAGAGTGGGGAGAGCTCTAGGGAAATAAAAGGATAATTTCTATATCCTGCTTGACTTTTGAACATATTGCCTGACTGTAATAGTCTTTGGAAGAATCCCAGGTCTTGATCAACAAAAGTTTACCTTGTTTTCAAACAATATACCAATGATTTCTGGTGGTAAAAACCATTATACAATGAAAAAATACAGAAAAAAAATCCCATTTCTAATAGGACATTACTCAGCCATTCAGAAAAATAAACTGTGAAGAGGAAGCTGCAACAATTTTCATTTCTTCCCCCCTCCTTTTTGGGAGTTCCTTAAGAAAGGCAGCACTGAAAATTGATTGTCTTAAAAAGTTGTCAGGGAAAGATGGTCTTCACAAACACAGATTTTTATCTCAGAATATGAACAAATTGCTCTATAAGGAAGATGATTGAATATTTTAACATAAATCTTGTTTTGAATGTGAAAAAGATGTTATGATAGAGTCAGTCAGGTTAGAAGAGACTTCAGGATGTCTCTAGTGCAACCTCCTGCTCAGAGTTGATACTGAATTCAGACCAGGTGTCTCAGGCCTTTATCCAGTTGTGTCCTGAAAACCTTCAAGAGACTTTACAATGTGCCTGGACATCCTGCTCCAATGCTTGACTCTCCTTGGTGATTTTTCTTTTTCTTCTATCAAGTCAGAACCTCCCCTGCTTCAGGTAATGACCACTGTCATACTATGTCACCATGCACTTCAGTATAGTATCTAAACATTAAAGAATACTACCATGCACTGGCCATTAATGTGTTTTGCTTTGGTACATGCAGTTATGTAAGATACTAGTGGGAAGATGCCCTTTGGTGGCTGTAACAAATCACAGTGAACACAATTATAACCAAAAGTGCAACTGTCATTCTGGAATCACATAAGCAGCTCAGTTTTCCCGCTGAAACTCCCATACAAGTAATGACCAGTTTCATCTTGCTTAACTTTTGAAATCTGATAGTACCACAGACCAAGAGCTTTGGCTGCCAATTCTGCTAAGCCTTGACATAAGAAATGCTGCTATATTTTGCACATAAATCAATAGAAACATACAGTACAAATCTCCCAAACAACTTTGAGGTTTGCAAGTTGCTGGGAACAGCCTTTTATCTTCCTCTCTGCAGTCTTCTGTTGGTTAGACAAGAAAAGCTTTAAAGATTTCAAGTATGGACTTTGGGGAAAGGTGTTAGGGACAAAAAAGAAAGAAAGGAAATACCATGTTATGAAACACTCGGATATCTCAGTTTCCTTTTAATCGTAAGAGACATTTATCCAAGAATTTGTGGTTGCCTTCTCTGGCTGCCAGAGGCAAGTGATGTTGTCTTATTGAAATGTTGATTTTCAGACAACTGCTGTGAACAAATACACTGTTCAGACCTCAAAGTTCCCTTCTGTTGAAAGTCATTACTTGCACAACAAACTTCTCCATGCTCATTTGGTCTAGTAGCTTCATTTGAAGTCAGTCAATACAGGAAGAAAATACCTGTAAGGTACAAACATGTACCTCTTGCTACTTTGTCGTCCTTTTAACTTGAAAAGAGCAACTGACCTTCCAGAATTAAAACATGGACAACATTGACTGGTCTACCATTTTTTTTCATAAATGAGGTGTTATTTTTGCTCACTTTCAGATAAATGCATAGGAAGTACTGTAAGTGCAAAATAGCTACAATTTTTCCCTTAGGTGTTATATTTTGAAATACAATAAGCATACTGACTTCACCTTCTGCGGTGAAAAAATCAGTCAGAAATGATTCAAAAACTGTAAAATAGCCAGTGTGTGATCAGGCCACTTACAAGCAAAATGAAAAAGTATATTGAGAATCTCTCCATTGTCCTTTTAAGATGAGATTTGAAACTAAGCATCATGTATTCAGGATTTGGGTGCCTCAGGATGTTATAGGGTAGATACTTCTTTCTGTTGAGGACCAAAAATTCATAAAATCTTTTACAAAGTTAAAACATATATTCCTCAAAAATAAAAGTTTATATTTCACAGGAATAACCTCTTTCCAAAGGAAAAAAATTTTTCCTTGAAAATTCTTCGTCAGCTCTGACATTCAGCCTTCATTGGTTGAAATGGTGTGAGATATGCAAAGTATACCATTGCAACCCATGAAGATTATATTAACAGATTTTTTTTTAGAGCACAATTATAGGAAATGTGCATTCAAATGTCAAATCAGTTAATGTAGATAAAGGGAAGACTTATAAGCATAGCAGCATCAGAGTGCCTCAAGGCCATAACTAAATATTTGACCTATATTGCATTAAGAAAAGTTAAAGGACAGTCAGTTTGCCCATTTCAGAGGATCCACAGTAGGATTTGTTCTTTTTGCTTCATCATGTTTAATTCTCTACAGCTTCTTGCATATTGCTTGTTGCCTTAGTAGCTGAGCACCTGCCAGTAATGAAAAGACTGCAAACTATCACATATCTGTTTCCTCATACTTTCTCATTCTTCTAGATCTGTCTGTAAGTGAGTGGGTGTGTGCAAAAGGATGCATGCCTGCGAGAGAGAGAGAAGAACAGAGATTCTTTTGGTAAGTTTATTGTTATACTCATGTTGCTTGTGTTTTTACTGAGGACAAAACTGGAGCAGAAGGTGGTGAGATCAGAATGAATCTTCTTTTCTAAGATGTTCATCTACAAATCAAGGACTAACTTTACATCAGCCTTTCACACATATGATTTTCTTCTGTTTTAGTCAAGCAACAGTTCCAATTAGGAATTTAGATGGCTTTAATATATCCTGGGGCATGGTCTGGAATACCCTGAGCTTAGGGACCAAGACCATCAACTTTGTTCAACTTTTCATTGCATAGGAGGCCCATGTCAAGCACGGAACAGCTCTGATGTGGTTTTCTAGTAACCTGTGCTGCTAAGGATGAAAATAGAAAGATATTGATGAAGGACCTAAATACTGTGAACTGTAATTCATTCCACTTCCTGATAATCAGATTTGGTTTAATGAAGCTCTTGGTTTTTCACTGTGGTGGTTTTCCAAAGGGAAGAAACACAGATGTCGAATCAGGCTGCCACAGTGAAAAAAAGGACATTAACTGGGACATTCCTCAAACTGATGTACTTGGAGCTGCTAATCAAGCAGAGGAGACAGGTGCAGCTAACTTGCTCACCAGTGCTCACCAAAACACATCAATGCAAGTGGCAGCAAAAGCAACAGACAATATGAAACAAGTAGTCTGATCAAGGTTACATCACATCTGGTGGAACTGGGAGAACTTCTGATCTCCTAGATGCTCCTACCTCCATCAGGACACAATAAAGTCACACGCCAGCCCTCCCCATACTGCCTTGGTTTCCCTGGGAAAGAAACTCAGGTAGAAGCAGCTAGAAAGGAGCCTCAGTGTCTTTTGCACAAACTCCCTGATTTGGCCAATTGCCCCAGAATAGCATGTACCTTTTGTGCAATCTACATGCCTCCCTATGTTTTCTTTCTCATGACTGATGGAAAGGATT
This sequence comes from Buteo buteo, assembly GCF_964188355.1. Taxonomy (NCBI): domain Eukaryota; kingdom Metazoa; phylum Chordata; class Aves; order Accipitriformes; family Accipitridae; genus Buteo; species Buteo buteo. Next base: position 10,936,314 of record NC_134195.1, on the reverse strand, counting down.
TGTGGAAAAGTCAGCTATTCCTAAGCTTTAAAAGATTAGTGGTAAAACTGCCAGAAGTCACATTATGAAAAAAATTAAGGAAAAAATAAATTACTTTATAATATGTATGGCTAACCCAAACATTAAATCATAACTTAATTTCCATTCCACAGAAGTAAACTCTGTATTTAGATATACAAAGCTGCAGTGTTTCTTAAAGAAGAATCAATTCCAAATCTATATCATATGGGAGAATATAAAAATACTTATTCAAAAATTAAGTTAAATTTGATGTCTCAATTTATGTTTCTGCTTTCTCCCATCTAAATCTTACCACTTGTTTGTTTGTCTGTCTGAAGGGTTGTCTGATAGTAAAAGACATAGTCCCAGCATATTTTATTTTGACAGACATATATGCTACCCAACTATGAAAAAGGATTATAAGTTGTATCATCTGTCATATAGCATGCACGTTACACAAAGTTAATCACCTTTTAAGGAGACAGACCTGCCCTTCATAGCAAGGGATCCAGCCAGGCAGACCTCAGCAACATCCCTCTAATGGGAGCAGATACACAGGGCATTTCCCTGATTGACCTCTAACACTGTTAGCAAAGCAATGTTCAAAGCTGCACAACTGCCTTACTTCCTTCCTTTAGCACCGTGGGCACTAGGGTTTTGTTTTTCCATTAATTTTGCAGAAGCAGCAGTGAGAAAAGGGAGGGGCCTTTTCTCATGGTAACATTTCATGTTTCCAGGCTACTTTGTTTTTCCAGGCTGTGTTAAAGGTAAATAAAATTAATTGATAAGACAAGGCTAATGAGTTGAGGACTTGATGGTTTCGTCCTGGTTTTTGAGTCTGTTACAAGTAAGCCTTTGATGGTTTCTACTAACCTCATTATCATTGGTCAGTCAAGTCTAGCAAAAGTAACAAGCACCAACTGGGCTCTAGCCAAGATGTGTCTAATATGAGTCAATAGTCACTGCTTTTGTTAAACTTCTGTGGCATACTGCAGGTTATCTGACTGACCTTGGCAATTCTGTTCTCTCCTCATTCTCCTTTTCTCTCCTCCTCAATGATTTTACTTGGTATTAGTCCTGGTTCTGACACTTCTTGGTTCTCAAATTGCCAAATGGTTTCTCTACACTTGAAAGCAATTCTGCAGCAATTCTTCATTTCTCATAAGACACCAGTGAGTTCAAACACACAGTTCTCAGAGTTTGGAGATGCATTAGTGTAACTTTTAGTGTGGCCATTGAGGTGGCCATAGAAGACAATAATACAACTGTTTTTAATTTTTTTTCTTTTTAAATCTACTCATTACAACAACTTAAGTAATTAGAAAACTATATTCTTTTTGTTTCTTTAAAAATATGCCACATATTATACTAGGACCTAAAATAGCTTGAACCTTCTGGCTTCAAGCAAGCTCATCTCCTGCCTTTGGAAATGTGTGAATAAGGGTAAGAGAAGGGAACTGTTGCAGCTTTTAAGTTGCCTGGCAGTGGGTTACCTTGACTTGTACTTTCACGTTTTATGTTATATTTTGTGATGTATATTTCAGTTACATTAAGGGAGGCTACAAGGAATAAATACGTATAACCATATCAGTGTTTGCAAAAATGTAACACTCCAAAAGAAAGGAACCCCAAATAAGCCTATGATGTAACTTCTGTGCACACACAATGGAGCACGCAAGTAGGAAAGTGCCTTAGGATGTTTCTTCAAGGATCAAGATAACCACCAAAGATCAAACTCTGTCCATAACCCAAAGAGGAGTGAGCTGTGCACAGCACTGTTAAGAGTTTGGGCACTGCTGACTATTGATCCATCTCTGACTGTTGCCTGTAAGAGCAACAGCATGCTATCCAGTCTGCTTTCTCATGTTGAAATAAAAGACCCATAAAGGGGCACTTTTGTCTTACTTACAGACAATTCTTTATTTATAGAATGGATTGCTATGACTCCCTAACTGACAGCAAAGATTTCTATTCCAGAGTGTCCCCACATTCACAGAATCACAGAATAGTTTGGGTTGGAAGGGACCTTTAAAGGTCATCTAGTCCAACCCTCCCTGCAGTGGGCACAGACATCTTCAACCAGATCAGGTTGCTCAGAGCCCTCTCCAACCTGACCTTGAATGTTTCCAGGGATGGGGCATCTACCACCTCTCTGGGCAATATGTTCCAGTATTTCACCACCCTCATTGTAAAAAATTTCTTCCTTAAATCTAGTCTAAATCTACCCTCTCTTAGTTTAAAACCATTACCCCTTGTCCTATCACAACAGGCCCTGCTAAAAAGTTCGTCTCCATCTTTCTTATAAGCCTCCTTCAAGTACTGAAAGGCCACAGTAAGGTCTCTCTGAAGCCTTCTCATCTCCAGGCTGAACAATGCCAACTCTTTCAGCCTTTCTTCATAGGAGAGGTGTTCCATCCCTCTGATCATTTTTGTGTCCCTCCTCTGGACCCACTCCAACAGGTCCACGTCTTTCCTATGCTGAGGACTCCAGAGATGGATGCAGTACTGCAGGTGGGGTCTCACCAGAGCAGAGGGGCAGCCTGTATTGATACCAGGGATTGCCCTGATGCAGGTGCAGGACCTTGCACTTAGCCTTGTTGAACCTCATGAGGTTCACATGGGCCCACTTAGTGAGCTTGTCCAGGTCCCTCTGGATGGCATCCCATCCCTCAGGTGTGTCAAACACACCACTCAGCTTGATGTCATCTGCAAACTTGCTGAGGGTGTACTCAACCCCACTGTCTATGTCATTGATGAAGATATTAAACAGTACTGGTCCCAGTATGGACGCCTGAGGGACACCACTGTCCTGGTTTCAGCTGGGATAGAGTTAATTGTCTTCCTAGTAGCTGGTACAGTGCTATGTTTTGAGTTCAGTATGCAAAGAATGTTGATAACGCTGATGTTTTCAGTTGTTGCTCAGTAGTGTTTAGACTCAAGTCAAGGATTTTTCAGCTTCTCATGCCCAGCCAGCGAGAAAGCTGGAGGGGCACAAGAATTTGGCACAGGACACAGCCAGGGCACCTGACCAAAGCGGCCAACGGGGTATTCCATACCATGTGACGTCACATCGAGTATATAATCTGGGGGGAGGGGGGGTGGGGGATCGCCGCTCGGGGACTAGCTGGGTGTCGATCGGCAGGGTGGTGAGCAATTGCACTGCGCATCATTTGTACATTCCAATCCTTTCATTATTGCTGTTGTCATTTTATTAGTGTTATCATTATTAGTTTCTTCTTTTCTGTGCTATTAAACCGTTCTTATCTCAACCCCCAAGTTTTACTTCTTTTCCCAATTTTCTCCCCCATCCCACTGGGTGGGGGGGAGTGAGTGAGTGGTTGTGTGGTGCTTAGTTGCTGGCTGGGGTTATACCACAACAACCACTTGTCACTGATCTCCATCTGGACATTGACCCATTGACCACTACCCTCTGGATGCGACCGTCCAATCAATTCCTCATCCACCAAACAGTCCACCCATCAAATCCATACCTCTCCAATTTAGAGAGAAGGAAGTTAGGGGGGACCATGTCAAAGGCCTTACAGAAATCCAGGTGGATGACATTCATAGCTCTTCCCTCTTCCACTGATGTAGTCACTCCATCATAGAAGGCCACTAGGTTGGTCAGGCAGGACTTGCCCTTGGTGAAGCCATGCTGACAGTCTCGAATCCTCTCCCCGTCCTCCATGTGCCTTAGCATAGCTTCCAGGAGGATCTGTTCCATGATCTTCCCAGTCACAGAGGTGAGGCTGACGGGTTGGTAGTTTCCAGGGTCCTCCTTTCTACCCTTTTTAAAAATGGGTGCTATGTTTCCCTTTCTCCAGTCACTAGGGACTTCACCTGACTGCCATGACTTTCCAAATATCATGGAGAGTGGCTTGGCAACTACCTCAGCCAATTCCCTCAGGACTCTGGGATGCATCTTCTCAGGTCCCACAGACTTAAATATGTTCAGGTTCCTCAGGTGGTCTTGAACCTGATCTTCTCTTACAGTGGGAGGGACTTTGCTCCCCCAGTCACTGCCTTGCAGTCCATCCACACAAGAGGTGGGGGAAGAGAGGTTGCCAGAGAAGACTGGGGCAAAAAATTTGTTGAGTACCTCAGCCTTCTCCTTGTCCATGGTTACCAGTTTGCCAGTCTTGCTCATCGAGGGGATACACTTTGACCTTCCTTTTCTGGCTGACATACCTGTAGAAGCCCTTCTTATTATTCTTTGCATCCCTTGCCAAGTTCAGCTCCATCCACGCCTTGGCCTTCCTGACCCCATCCCTACACAACGGGGCAGCGTCCCTTTACTCTTCCCAGGGTACCTGTCCCTGCTTGTACTGCCTGTGCAATTCCTTCTTGCCCTTTAGTTTGACCAGCAGGTCTTGACTCAGCCATGCTGGTCTCTTGCCTTCCTTGCCTGATTTCTTACACCTGGGGATCAAGAGCTCTTGTGCTCTATGGAAAGCCTCCTTAAAGATCTGCCAGCTCTCTTCTGCTCCCTTGTTCCTGAGGGCAGTTTCCCACGGGTCCTATTGACTAACTCTTTGAACAGCTGGAAGTTTGCTTTCCTAAAATTCAGGGTCCTGACTTTACTCTTGACCTGACCCATATCCCTCAGGACTGTGAACTCCACCAGTGCGTGATCACTGCAGCCCAGGCTGTTTCCAGTCTTGACATCACCGATTAGGTCACTTGTGTTGGTGACCATCAGGTCCAGTATCACATCCCCTCTGGTAGGGCTGTCTATTACCTGGCTTAATAAGTTATCCTCAACGCACTCCAGGAGCCTCCTGGATTGCCTACAGCTCACCGTGCTACTTCTCCAGCAGATGTCAGGGTGGCTGAAGTCCCCCAGCAGGACGAGAGCCTGTGAGCATAATGCCTTCTGCAGCTGGAGTTAAAAGGCTTTGTCAATAGGCTCCCCTTGATTGGGTGGCCTGTAGCAGACACCAACTACAAGATTCCCTTGTTGCCTTGGTCTCTAATTCTTACCTGCTCATGGCTATTCTTCAGAGACAGCTCTTCACGCTCAAACCATTTCTTGATGTAGAGGGCAACTCCTCCACCCCTCCTTCCTCCCCTGTCCCTTCTGACCAGCTTGTAGCCATGGATAGCCGAATTCCAGTCATTGATGGCTACAAGCTGGCTGATACAACATGGCTACATTGTCCTGTGATGCAATTGTTACAGAGTGCCAAAACCAGTCATTCCTTCTCCTGTTAAGAGATATGACGCAAAGGAGTGTGACTGTCTGCTGATGCTCTGTATTTCACAAATATGAGCTCTGTAAGTCAGAAGTTATAAATGCAGGGCTGCCAGGGTTTTACAAGTTATGGACCAGCCTCTCCATAAAAATCAGATTAATCTGCAAGCCAGTTATCACATGCCTAAATAAGCAATTAACAATAACATAAGTATGTAGTGTATAATAGGTGTTACATTACATTAGAGTGAGAAAGCTATTTTCTTCCTGCCTGTGGCGCATTTGTGTCACGCTGTCAAATGTTTGTCAAAAAAAAAAGAAAAGCTTGCAGTGGCACAACATGCTTAAAGGGGTTTTGGCTTCAAGTAAACACTGAATATCATGAGATCTGTGATGAAATCACAGGAACTAACAATGATTGTCACATGGCAGAGACTCCAGGGCCTTTTGCTGATGCATTCAGCTGTCAGACATGCAACCAGCCACCTGCCTTGCTTCAGCATTTTCTCTTATTTATTCCTGACACCATAAGCATAACTTAGTCAGTTACATATATTCTTGCCAAAAACAAATGGCTCACAGGCAGGTTTTGTCTTTTCTAAAATTGTTTTTGGTACTGATTTTTTTTTTTTTTTAATCTTACTAAGAGAAAATTTAGAAAAATAAGACTGGTTGCTTTGAGAAGCTAGACCGCACTTGGGATTTCTGGGACTTCCAGTCTCCTTGTTTAAACGTAAGTCAGAGCTGGGGGGTCCTGTCCCTGAAATACAGTCGCCTATCCTAATCTTCAGATCCTGGAATAAGAGCATTTTTTGGGTTCTGCAGCAGATTGCCTAGAGAGTTTGCGCAGTGACACAGGTCTCCCATCTCCCTCAGGCAACCATGCAGGGTAAATGGAGACACTAAGGATCCATGGAAGACCACTGCAAAACTGAGGTAGATGCCAAGTTCCTGGAATAGCCTATCATCAATCCAGATTGTAAGCATTTTAGGCTTCACTAATTAGTACTTGCTGTAGTTTTACTCTAGGGTCTCAATTTTGCTGGAAGTAACGGCAGCTGCTGCCTCTCCAGAGGAGCCTTCAACCTCGTGGAGAAAAATCTCAAGAGTCACTATAAAAGGAGAGAGACATTTGGTCTGCTACTAGGCCAAAACCTTAGCACTTTGTGAGGAACAGAAGAGCAAGGGATAATACATTAATTAACCACTGCCATCAACAATCCCTGATCATCAGGGAGGCAACACACGACCCTCAACCTCAGGGAAGTTTTGCTGCTTTTTCTACGAAACAGAGGTCATTTATGTATTGGTGCCTGTTAGATCTAATATCAGATTGTTTTAAGTCTATTACTCTTATATCACAAAATATTGTATAAATTTGAAACCAGCATTGAATCATATAACTATAAGTGCTTAGAAAGGTGTCTCTGATACACCTTGAGCAATGAGACAGAAAACTAATGGAAATAGTAGTGCCACACTAATACTTACAATATGCACTAGTTTGGCATGAATCTACCATAAATTAGATTTAGAAAGTGTAACTTTACAGTGAATGTACTTATACCATGGATGAATTTGACCAATTTCATAGATCTATAGCACATCCTATTGGATCAATTAGATAAAAATTAGCTGAACTTCCAATGCAAACTAACTTGTAAAATTTTTATGAGTCCTGTCTTGGCTATAAAATAGAGAGTCATAAAAATCTAAAAGATACTTAATGCAGTGTCTCTTACATATTAAGAAATGTATCGAGTCACACACTGAAAAGTAGTAGTGAATTACCCAGTAGTAAGTAGTCAAACAATTGGATAAATATTTGACTCTCTAAGAAACAATACATTATTTATGTTAGATAAAAAAGAAACACCTGCAGGGAATTTTAGGGAAACCTAAGGAGAGTTAACAACTAAGTAATGCAGTAGCAGATTACACTCAGAATGGCTGTTGGAATGAAGAAATTAAATCACTCAAATAGGACTACAATATCTTTCAAATTCACTATATCCAGGTGTCATTGTGGGCACCTCAGGAAAAAGATGCTTAGAAACATTAATGCTTACAGGTTAACAAAATCGAAGAAGATCCCTACAGAGTCATGCACTCCATAAATCTCTGGAATGGTCAACTTGTCTTTGAATACTGCCTTGCACACGAACCAAGGTATTTGAAAAAATATGTAATGAAAACAGTAAAGTCTAAAAAAGGGCAACAGAAATAAGAAGATATGGAAATGTCTGTGTGTAAGAGGGATTAGCAGATGAGTTAGAAGAGGAATCTATCACAGATATGCTTCAGGTATTGTATTCATGAATTGTCATATATGACACAAGTCATATGCTAAATACAGGGTTTGGGAGGAAACTTTCGAAGGCCAAATTTTCCATTTCTTTTTTCCTCTCTATAAGACCGCTCTATATTGACTATTATCTGAAAAAGACAGCCTTCTGAAGAGAAGGATGGATGCATCCTGGTACCTTAATTTCTACCTTCCTGGAAGAGGAAAAAGCTACAATAGATAAAATATGCTCATCACAAAACCTGGATCAAGAATTCCATTGATGCCCCATGACCTGGTTCAGCCCATTACAGAGAGCACGGATGGGAAGTTTAGATGTGGATTAAAGCTTTCTCTGCACATTGCAATGCCTTCTCAGCATCTTTAATGAAACTCCTCTTGAGATATATGAACATTAAGCTGTGTTTCTTCTGGCCTGTTCTTCATCAGGAGTAAAATCCTGCCCTCAGACTTTATTAATGATTCTGCTCATGATACATGAGATGAAACAAAGCACAGCTCATTCCACAAAACCAGCATTTACATTTCCAGGCTAGGAGAAACATATTAAAATTGGCGATGACAGCTAGTTCTGTTAGAAAATTAATGATAGGCTCAAAGTACTGATTGCATATCCATAAGAGGTTTCATGTTCAAAGGGGTAACATTTGATTGAACTGAGTTTATATTTAGAAAGACGGGATCTGTTTCTTTCAAACACTATGTTAGATTTGGATGAATTTCTTTAAAATGCATTTCACTTTTCCTTACTTTTTTCTGCAATACTTTGCATGCTTTTATACATCACTTAAAAAAAACAAAAAAAGAACTTGAACTTTTAGAAGGCTAAAAGTACATGTTTTAAGACCCGACTGAGCAAACCGGACCATCAAGAGCTGGAAATTTTGCTTTCCCCTATTTTCCACTGAACTGAAAACACTTGAATTGTTCGTGAACTTTTGTGTGTATATTTTAGTGTTTGCAGTAGGAATAGCATTCCAGGCATGCCCACCTTTTCCTGCCTTGCAGCAATCCTCCAGTACTGGGCAACTCAGGACACTGTAGACTTTCTCACTAGGGAAAAGATAAGTAATTGGCTACAAAAAATGTTATCATTTCTATTGCCTAAATCTAAGGTGCTTTTTAAAATGAACAACAGTGTCTGCAGTTTGATCAGAACAGCAGCAAGAAAAATAAAGCAATGAAAACCCATTAATCAATTCAGTCTTATTATTTTTATTCTGGCATTTTGCACTGCAGCTCAATATTACAGCATCTGATAAAGCCTGAAGCATGGCCTTACAGATTGTTTCAGACCTCAGGTATGCAGCTAGCACAGATTCCCACCATAAAGCTCCTTGTACATAATTAAAAAGTTAGTTGACCTGATTGTTTCAACTGGGTGTAATGGGTTTGTCACTTTCATTTTGGTATGGCTGTCGTATGCTGTCACCTGAAGGAGTGTCATGAATTTAAGTTAATCTTGAGCATGTGGATGGGGAGAGGAGGTTAAGGTCTGTTCTGGGCTGAAAAAAATGAACACCTCAAACAATTAACTGTTGTGCAGGTGTGGGTGCAAACATGCTTACGTTATTCTGCAGTGTGCCTAGTCCTCCCAAATTCAGAAAATCCAGAATACTCAACAGTTCCAGCAGTGGCTGACAAAGGAAAACCAAAACCATGTAGGCCAGCTGGAAACCAGTCATATGATGACTTTAACAGAAAATAGTTCCTGCAAGTAGCTTAGCCATACAGCCACTTTTGCCTACTGTTTAATCTGAAATGCTCTTACTCCTTCAGAATAAAAAAAAATGGTGACCATTAGTACAGAGTGATCTTATTATGCTTAAAAGCTCCCAATGCATTTTTCTTTAAATGATTTGTCCAAACACTTTTGAATCCTTATAAAATTTTAGCACCCACAGTATCCTATGGTAGGAGTTCCACAATTAATTTTGCTTTACTTCTTATTTCCAGCCTGCATTTTGCTGTCTGTGTCTTATTTGTATATTCTTGTGCTGACATTGTCCTTCGGACAGAATACCTCCTCTCAGGAGCCTCCCTTGGCTCAGGAGGATAAATTAACCTACATGAAGAACCACACTAACACAATATTTTTATGCAGTAGTATATAGTACTTCAAAACCATATGAAGACAATGTGATCATATAGAGCAAAATCTATCAAAGATTGATACAGTGGGATCAAGTCACAGCATTGATTCTTTCTTCACAGTCACGGGGAAACGCACATTCATACCATGCACTGGCATTGATGCGAATGTTGTAGCATCTCTGTATTAAGGAATCCTGCTTGCCACATGTCGTTGATCAAACCAGTGTGGTACACAGACTGGGAAAGAGCTGTCACGTTGCACAGCAACCCTGCATTATGCCATTGGGCTCAACTTTCCACAGAAGGAGTGTGCTAAACACACATCTATGCAGGGACAGCAACAAGACATACGCCTACCACATGCCCTAATATGCCAGATGATTCATCTCATCACGTCACCTGAAGCACATACAAAACTTGCACAGAGAGTAAAGAGCTTTCAAATTATTTCAATACTTTCTAATTCCTATAAAAGAGACTAGAGAGCTTCAGGAACTGTTCTTGAACAAGATTTTCCACAGGAAGGTGTAGGAAGGTTTTACTAACCACTGTTAGCTTACTAAGATGGTCTCTCATTTCTAAGCTGCTCTTTTCTCCTTATTCATTCTGGCAACCAGACCAAGTAGAGCTCCGTCCTCCCACCAAAGGAGCATCAACTGTCCCCAAAGCAACAACCGGGTTAGGGTTGTGAATTAGTTCGCACTAGAGGAAAATACTGCAGAAACAATTTGAGATTAGTTTCACATTTCTGATGCATCAAGGGAAATTTATGTAAAAAGTAAGAAATTTAAAATATTAACCTTGTTCATGTGTGTACAGAGATGCAGTGAATATTCTCCAAAACTTGTCCTTTTTTGTGCTTGCCTACAGTGGAAACTGCAAAAATTTGTCTGTGTGCTGGGGAACAAACAAAAGGGATGCAGGGGGAAATGGAGCTGTGCTCTGAATTATACAACCATTTTTATTTTATTCAAAGACATACATCTTGGAATCCGTAATCAGCTTGTCCCCTCAGAAACTTGTCATAGCAGGCAGCAATAAATCATTCAGGCATTCACTCAGTCATTCACTTCATAAGTCCCACTGAGTGCCATGTATCTTGGGACTGCTATGAATGTACGCAACACTGCAAAAAATACAACCAAGTTATGAAACAAACAAATCACACAGGAGACGTCCTACTATTATGATAATAGTAGTGCTAAAAGTGTTCAAGGAAAAGAACACAATTCAGTATGAACCTAAAGAAATAAACCCTTGTTATCAATATGACCAAAAAGGTTGACAAAACTATAAAACATTACTTGAATATTCCTCCATTGGTTTTTCCATCTGGCAAGAAACTACAAAGAACGCACATAGAAACTGTGACACATTCAGCTTCTGCTTGATCCCATGTAATCTCCATCTCCATAGATACTAGTACATGTACAATGGTAATACATGTGTTTTCAAGGGCAGAAGGGGTCCGAGCTAATAGATCTAAATTAGGAGGAACCTCTGTAAATCAAGTTGTATTTGAAACTTTGCCATAGAGTGGAGCCTTCTGAAGTTCCCACTGATATCCTCTCTCTTTAAACAAAAAACACAGAGCATAACTTACTTGCACTCAGCAACTGCCTAGCACTTAGGGAATGCAAGGTTTGAAGCGACTTCCCTGTTTATTAGAGTTCACCTTCTTTGGTTATTGCTAGCGCAGGACCTATCAAATTTATATGGTAGGTTTAATTAGCATCTCTGGACTGGGAATTAATTTTTAAGATCGCACACTCCTTTCCAGGTACCTCAGCAAATCAACGGCAGGTTGCCACGAGGTAAGAGTAGCTTTATGCAGTAACTAAAGATAGCTGAGGTACATATAGTTCAGTGACAAGTGTTCATTAGTAGGAAAGCTCATTTGGGAGCTATCTGCCTCTTGTTCAGTTGAGTATGCATATATTCCACACATCTGAATTAAACACACCACTGTGTATTTTTGCCCAGGCTCACTTATATACATAGATCATAAAAAATGGCAACGTAGTGATAATGTTTTTGGGGAAAAGGAGATGTTTACACCAGTAGAATTTTAAAACATTTTCCTGGGGAAAAAGAAGAATGCATCCTGGATCAGCTGAAATTCAAATCTAGTTTCTGATTGAGGATCACTGCTTGTATACTATTCACAAATGGAAATCAATACACTACTTTTACAACAACATACCTATTATGAAGACATTAAATAGTGTTATTCTTCTATCACTTTTTAAGAGCTGATGGAGAAAAAGCTATTTTCTAAATAGAAAGACAAAACAATACATTTCCCATTCGCTTTTGGAGAACACAGATCCTGAGTCTTGGAGTTTATCAAAAGAAAAATCTTTAGTGGAGACTGTTTTAAAATGTTTGTAAAATATTTGCATTGTGTGACTTTGGATTACAAAACTGTGCAGGTGTACCCATAAGCAGACAGCTCTCAAGCTTTTTCAGATGAATCAGCATGAAGATAACTTTTCCTCACAGTAATGTTGGACCTCAAGATTAACTCACCTGACTTTTGTTTTCCATCTGTTTCACCAATGTACTTGTTTTGCCTATTAGATAGGTTTTAAATATACCAACACCACTACATACAATATAACATTGGGACTACTGGACAAGCTGAGCAATAAGAGGAAAATGACATTTACAGTAGTTACACCATTTACTTTTATTATGGAACAGAAAGGCATTACCATGCTACTTGCTATAAACTCAGATGTTCAGAGATTGCTGGGCATGTCCCCAAGCTGTGCACCTCCTAAAGAAAACTGTAATTTCTATTCTCATTTCCATGTCACGTGATTGTATAGATTAACATAGCACAGACTGGTATGAATATCTGCTTCTGCTGAAAGTGTGACTATAGTTTCAACTAAAAAGGCTGGTTCTGGCAAAAAACAGAGTAATCCACAGAAGACTTCATGGCATAAGTCCATTGACCAGGACTGCTAGAGAGGAAAGCAAAAGTTCCCTCAATATTTAAGCAAACCTAAACTTCCTATACGTGTTGAACAACCTGACAGATATCAGAATTAAACTCGTGCCTCTGCATACTAGGTCTATACAACAATACGGCATTAAAGCAGTACTTACAGCTAGAGAATATCAGAGGACATGAATGTTCATCCATTGGGAAATTGTGCAGCTGCAGCTGGCACTCAGCATTGATGGTAAGCCTATGGAGAAACCAAGCGTCTGTTACTACACACCAGCACAATGAACAGTCAGAGGAGGAGGCAGGGTAACCTTAGGTATCATGCAAGAGCGCTTTGACATCTGTAAGTAAGGCCTGAAAGGAAGGGACTATATTTGCAGATAGTTCATTGGCTATTTAGACCTGATCCAAAACAATAATAATTATCTAAACCAACAAATAATTTCAGACACATCATTAAGAGTTTCTTGATCCCAAGAAATCTGTGCATATGTTTTTCTCTAGGCAATTCATCATTGAAGAATGTGGGATGGAAACAACTATTCTTTACAAAAAAAATATGGCTGATATGCTGGTATGTAATTCTACAAAATTAAAACCTCATAAAGAATCTAATAAGGAACATTCTCCACATTTACTTATAGTGTGAACTTAATATTCTTTCAATCATTTGGGGCTGTCTCTGTATTTTAAAATAGATTGTAAAATGACTATTAAAACCAGATAATCTTCAGCCTGATAGCTTACAAAGTAAATCTGTTTACCCAGGTAGATTGCATTAAGTGCTAGTTTATTATACAGTCTTTTTTCAGGAAACAGACACTATATTAATTGCATGCCTGAATTTAAGCAGCAAGGGTAGGTCATGAGGTTTTTTTGTTGGCTTCTGTCGTGGTTTCAGCCCAGCCGGCAACAAAGTGCCACGAAGCCACTTGCTCACTCCTCCCCTCTGGCCCCAGTGGGATGAGGAAGAGAAAATATAAAGAAAAGCTCATGGGTCAAGACAAGGACTGGGAGGGATCACTCAGCAATTATGGTCATGGGCAAAAGACAGACTCAAGTAGGGGAAAAAGCACTATCAATATAATATACTGCCAATCAAAACAGAGTAGGATAATGAGAAGTAAAACCAACCTCAGAACACCTTCCTCCCATCCCTCCCTCCTGCCCGGCTCAACCCCCCTCCCGGTTCTCTCTCCCTCCTCCCCCCGGCAATGGGGGTTGGGGTCAGCTCGCCACCCCTTGTCTCTGCCGCTCCTTCCTCCTCAGGGGAGGAGGACTCCGCACTCAGGCCCTGCTCCCCCGTGGGGTGTCTCCCACAGGCTGCAGTCCTTCAGTCCCAGCCGGCTCCAGCGCTGGCTTCCCCATGGAGTGGCGGCCATCTTGGGGGCCTCTGCTCCCCCGCTCCCCTCCATGGCTGGGGGGGACAGCCTGCCGCCTCACGGCGGGCTGCGGGGGCATCCCCTCCTGCCCCGCTCCTCCTCCCCTCCTTCCTCCCTGACCTCGGTACCCACAGAGGGGTTCCTCCCCCATCCCAATCCCCGACTCATCGCAGGTTTCCCCTCTGAACTCCGTTCTCCCAGTGGCGCTACCGCTGTCGCTGAGGGGCTCGGCCTGGGCCAGCGGCGGGTCCAGCTTGGAGCCGGGGAAGCTTCCAGCAGCTTCGCACAGGAGCCGGCCCTGCGGACCCCTCCCCTGCTACCAAAAACCCCACCACACAAACCCAAGCCAGCTTCTTTTCTTTCTTTTGTTTTTTAAACTAATTCAAAAGCTAACAAACTGAATGGGGAAACGTTTGTGTCTCAGATTCAGGATGACACAGAGAAAACCTCTGTCTTGGAGAAGGTCACTTGTGAGGAACTTAACAGTGGTTTTGCACTGACACTAGAAGAGGGTTTGCAGTGTTACAGCAGGAGTGCATTCACACCTGTGGCAGTACACACACCCCCCCCAGCCCCTCCCCATCCCGCCAGCAGGAAACGAAACTTCCCCAGGCAGGGAGAAGGGGAAGGAGACCCTGGAGGCTGCAGGTCGAAATTTGAACTGGCCAATCGAGAGGCGCCAGGTACACCGAGGTGACCCTCCTGGCCAATAGGGATTAAAATGACCACCCGTCAGATTCGACGGGGGTATAAACGGGGTCCCACTGGAGGACACGCTGGAATCAGTCCTCCTCGGAGCAGCGGGTCTGCAGTCGGAGACTCCCCCTCGGGTCAGGGCACCGCCCGAGGTAACTCCTCGAGGGAGAGAGCTCTCAGCTTTTAGGGGAGTGATACGCGTGTTTCGAGCCATCGCTTAAAATCTTGGGGATTCTTAAGTCGGCCATGTGATATTAATTCTTTTTACATCATTGAGCCTGTGGTTTTATAAAATGTTACCAGACTTCTAAATAACTTTTACTGAAGAATAAATCTGAGTTTTAACACCTGTTGGATTTGGTTATGTGTGCATCCGTAACACCACCCAAAAGCGGGCAGGGAAGAGGACAGAAAGGCATGGAGCATGACTGAATCTTGTACACTTTCTCCTGAAAACAGAACACTCATCAACACCTGACAGTACCAGGGCATACAGTAGTTACCACTTCCATGCCATACCAATTCTGTGTGCTCACTTAAGTCAGATTAATTGTTTTTTAATTTCACAGTGTTATCAACAAACAATGATTATTCTAGCAGCTCCTCCTATGTAAAACTGACCTGAGTGGGTGAAAAGGACTCAAAATATCTTTCACAAATAAAAATGCTCATTCAAATAATCCACTGGGTTATGTATTACCCCTTTCTTATCTGCTTTAGACAAAGCAGTTAATTCAACAAATAGTTTCTTTAGTGACAGGTATGTAAGTCTAACTACTATTAGGTAGGCACTTGACTTGCCCTGAAATACTAAACAGGGCTTAATAGGAAAAAAAACCCAACAAAACCCAACAACACAATCAAGAGGGTATTGGAGTTGACATCCTAATCAACCAAAGTCTTTAGCTAAAGGCTACTGAAATAAGCAAGACTTCTTCACAGTGGAGCAAGCCTAAGAAGGGAAGGACACTAAAAATATCAGTAGCTTTTCCAGCTGTTTATTTCCTTCCTTATTGTTTGCCAAAGACTTTCTATTGGAGCCCAACTGCAATTGCAAGCATGATCAGAATATGCTGTTGCACTGAAAGGGCTGAACACAATCACTGAAGAAAATGTAGCATGAAAGGGATGTTTCTGGAACAGTTTGCTGTGTGGAATATGGCTTATGGCAAAACCCCCTTCTGAGCAATTCGACTCTTCCATAAGTAAACACATATTTTGATTTCCACAGGCTTTTTTTATGCAAATATATACAGTGTTTCTAATACCATACAGTTGATCATAACACGAAGATTAGAAAAACTCTAAAAGCCTTTCCTCCAGCAATTCACCCTTGTGATGAGATGTGACAATCTTTCAGCGTGATTTATTTGAAGAATCAAGTATTGGCATTAGCATGAATCTAGAAATATTTTATCCAGCCCTGCATCTCACTCTGATCAGAAAGGTTTCTGACAGGTTTTATGGGACTACATGCTCCTGATTTTATTGCAAGCACTAAAAAGCCCAACTTCTACAATTTAGACAGGCCTATTTCCAGTTCTCAAGGTTTCTTCTTTAGAAAGACAAAACTTTGTTTTTTAAACTTGGCAGTACTTATGCTTGAGTATTTCAGTATTAGAAAAGCACGGTCAGGTAAGCACCAGGAAGAAAACAGCAGAGGAGAACAAAGATACCGCTGAAAATTACTGCAATTATGCCAGAGGCAGGAGAAGCTTTCAGCCCTGCACCTTGCTGAGTGCTCACCTGAGGGTGTACAAGATCTTGCCATCATTCCATATGCGGAGGAGCTGGTTGGGGGTGGTGATCCAGTGAGCCTCCGCTGTCTTCGAGTTACGAAATATCGTGTCTGGGATCCAGATCAAGCCAACCATGTTGCTGTTCAGAGTCAGTATTTTCATGGTGCTGTTGAAGCGAAGACGGCTATCTGTCCACGTCTGGGCAAAAAATATATCAATTTGATATTCCTGCAATGAAAGCATGATACACAAATTGAAATCAGTTCCACACTTCCCACTGCTATTTGGTGTTTGACAAGATCTATCTGGGTGTAGAGCATCAGGATACATTCAGGCCAAAGGAGCTACAGTTTGTTTTTTTACTGCCTCAGGAAATAATGTTTTTCCTTTTTTTTCCTTTTCTTTCCCCTCTAGCTACTTTAGAAAACAGGCCAAACATCTCACTTGCCTTGGTCCTGTGCCATAACAATTTCTGCACTAGCACATTCTTTTCCATTGCCTCTGAAAAGTCACAGCTACAAGGTACAATTTGCAGAGACTTTTTCTCGTAGGGCAGACTGATAAAAGAGGTGTGAAAGATGAACAAGAGCAACACATGTAAGCTGGAGAATGGTAAATTCCCTTGATTATGGCAGTGCCTTTTGGGGAGGGTGTTGTGTAAATTCAGTAAATTAATTGTTCTGTTTGTTACCAATTATTCAGCTACTCTTTTTCAAGCCATACTAGAGCAGAATGGAAAAGGCATGTTGGTGCTTCTTTGCAGACACCTCATGTACCTCAAATGCTAAAAGCTGAGTGGTCACTAGCTTACTGCCCTGAATAGGCCAATGTCATAATTTACATGAATCTCATTCTTTCTTTCACTCCATTTTTACTGCTGTTTTCCTGTAGGTAAGCAGTCATAGTAGGTATAACTGCAGAAATTGAGATACACATGGACAAGCAGACAAAATGATCTAGGTGAACATACAAACACACTGATTTATGCATTTAATACTCCATGGAAGAAACTGTGTAAAAACCAATATTCGAATTATGAGTTCCAGCCACTGGCAGCTGGGAACAGTCACGTTTGATTTGCTTATGTACCTCTTCCTCTTTCCAGACTGGTCTACCTGTGAACCCTGTGGAAATGGCCACCTGACCATGTCATGAAAGACCTTCTCAGTATCACAGGCCTGGCTGCATCCATGACAGGGTCAGCATTTGCTGATGTGACACAAAGCATATGCTCTACAATGCAGGCTAATACAGGGGCTGGGAATAATCCAGAGGAAAACATCTCCTTAGGTCCCCTGGTCGATGCACTCTTGGTATATCTGAACAAAGGACAATTAAAGCTGTGAGGAAAGTCTGGTATGTCTTTGCCTTTGACCACTCTGAACTTGCTTTTATTGCATTTTTGCTTGTCTATTCCCAAGTTTTTAAAAAGCAGGTATAAAAAGAAATGCTATTACACAAACAGTATTGTATATTTTTTTATTTATAGTTAATTAGAAGAGCGTGTAGTCTGAACTCAGGACAGTGTTTTTGCTAAGAGCCATCTGGTTCTCCTGCACTATTACATTTTTGGCAGGCCATCCTTCCAAAGCTGATGTTATAACACCAGGAAACCTAATTCACTGACACTGTAATCCTAGTCCAAAACACACTCTGGGCCTCTCATCTTTAGATGGCAAATGATCAATAGGTGCATAAGTAGTGCTAGCATGTATCCAAATACCAGGTAATAGATCACCTTAGGTATTAAAGCCTAGGCACTAAAGGCATTAAGGACTATTTTTCTTCATAACCTATCTCACTAGGTTTTTCATTGTATTATTAGTTTCATTTTCTCAGGGAAGCTGACAGATCTGAATCTGAAGAGACTTTTCTTTCATCTCAATGAGCATAAAGTTGCACATCTCCATACACTTAAAGGATGCAATGTAATGTACGCAGCATACCTGTATTATTCAAAAAGGACACCCTTAATTCACCAGGTTTAAGATGGCAGTGCTGATCTTGTTTCTTTACAATCAATCCTGTATCATTTTAGTCCTTGAAAGTCCAGTGACAAGAGTTTGGCACATTCAGCTTCTATAGAGAGGAATATGCCAGACATGTCTATGGGTTTCTCCAAATGCTGAGTGAGTAGAGTTGCTTTTTTTAGCTTACATGTGAGAATCAGTATTTATAGAATCAAAGACCATTTGTATACAGCTGGCTAATGACAGTGCTGCCTTTTTACAGGACACGTTTTTTGCATGATATTCATATTTGAGGTTATTTTATATGAATGCTTTATTTTGACTAAATTTAGGAGCAGCCATAATTCCCTTCTAGTATATCATACATATTTAATGATATTTAGGATTTTAGGACTTAGCATATTTAGGATTTCTACAACACCAAAGGAAAGAAAGACCTTGAGCTCCATAATACAGTGTCCTGAGAAGGTACTGCAGTTAGATCTGAGCAAAGTGGGCACCAGGAGCAGTATAACTGTATCACTGTTATTTCCATCCAGGTAAACTATTCTGGCTGAGAAACAGATTGCATTAGCCTAGAAGCAGGGCCATGCTAACACCACTGTCCAACTCCCATTTTGCATTTCGTTTACTTATCACTGTAACTAGAACACACCAGAAATGATCATTATTCAAAATATCTCTGCAATGGGCCACTGTAACTCCATTCACCTTAATAAAAACATTTCAACACAAATTAAATGGTTCTGAGTTATTTAGTTCTTAAAAAAAAATACATTTTTCTTTTTGTAAACTGAGGTCATATAAAGCAAAGCAACATTTTTAAAAGAAAAGTCAATCAAAGTTCTTTGAAATTAGTTGCATTGACTTTTTCAACAACTTACCTCTATTTTTTTTTATTTAAAGTATTTACAATATTCAGTCAGAATGTACAAACTGCAAAACAAAATATTCCAAGGAAAAATAAATGCACATTTCCATTTAATATCTGAATTCCAATTTCATCCTTTTTGTTCTCTCCATTAATCCTTTTCAGAAGTGAATGTGAGATCAGTACATCCTTTACATTAATCTTTGGAATTGCTTCAGTCTTCAACCAAGCAGATAATGGAGTATGATATTCATACATTTACTCTGCTAGGAAGGGACAGAGGTCACTTTTGAAACTGGCACTCAGTTCTTCACTTCTAATGAAGCTAAGCCTGTGCACACTTTAGGAAAATTATCTTTATCTTCACTGACAACAGATACTCAGTTCCCAGTGAAGTCAACAGCTTCCATATACTACTTTGCACAAAGCTGGTACAATGATCTCCAACACACAGCATCTAACAAGAAACTGCCAGAAGAAAGGTTTCTATGTTGGTCTCATACACAGGTCAATATTATATAAGAAAGGAATGGTTTTCATTAGATAGCTAATACCTGCCATTTTAGATTTCTGTGAAATGTAACAGTCACACTTAGAGAGTTCAGGACTTTAAGTTTCAGTGAAATGATGCCTCAGACAAAGCAACATCCTAGAACTCTAATAATATTCTTTATGTTCTGTTCTACTACTCTACCATAAATTTTGTTGATATCCTTCTGATTCTTTCTTTTCCTTTTTATTTTTTGGCAGTAACCATTGACTACTATAATGAACACAGGAACAAATAAAAACCAGCAAAATTTTCAATAAGACTTCTTCCCAGCAGCACAAAGGTGAAACTGTTCTCCATGAAGTGATCCCAAGATCATGTACCGTAAAGTGTTATGTCACTAAGTTTTCTGGTCTTATAGGCACCTAATTTGCCCCACTACAAAAACAGACTCAAGATTTTTCCTACTCATACCACATTTTCACACTGTGCCTGGATGTGTTAACTGAAGCTACACTCCAGAGCAGCCACACTTCCAAAAAGATATTCTCCTTGAGAAGAAGTAAGGGCCAATCCTAAGGGGAAAAATACGTCTACATGTTAACAGGAAGGGAAATTCTAAGGAAATATTATTTCCTTTAGTACATCACATATTTCTGAAATAATATTAAATTTCTCTGATGCAAAATTCACTTATGAACTTGAAGGGATTGATAGAAGAATAATTTATTATGAATTTTAGTAGAATTCATTATGTTTGGCTTTAAAAGTAAATTCATAAAGCATGTTACATGTTAAATTCCCTGCACTTAAAAACTTCATTGAAATGGAATCTGCTTAAGGATTCCACAATCTGTCCAAATCTGATTAGATAAGGAAAATGGTTTTTTAAATAAACTAAACAATTTTAAGAAATTGAAAGAGCAAGAATATGATACTAGAACATGATAATGTTTCCCAGTCAAAGATTTCTGATATATGCAAGTACTCAGCTGAATCTAACTACATAACATCAGGCCTTTTAAGAAATTTTAAATTATCAATAGTTTTTACTGTTTCTGGAAACACTAATGCTTTTCAGTAAAATTAAATCAGTTTATTTGTATTGTTTGATCATATGAAAATATAAAGCCTTACTTCTGGCAGCTAATATGTACCTCTGAGCGAAATGTCTTTGTTTTCTTTTTTTTTCTCAGCTCTTTTTTTGCAAGAGCTTACCCTTAAATGCATGCATTATCTTATACATTTCATTGTGTAAAAACCCAGTTTGTTCTACTTGCAAGACTTATACTTGTAAGAACCACTCAGTACAATCTGAAAAAAAGTAACATTCTGTCACTGAAAACCTCTCTATCAATCACCCTCAATGAGGTTATCTTTGAAAATGGGATTTTAAAATTGGCACTTGACAATGCTCACTTAACTTCCAAAAGTAACTTCTAAAACCAAGAAAACAGATTATGGTCCTTTTACCTGTACAGTATGCAAGTAATTGTCTCATGGAGAACATTTCTTCCCATTCAAAATTTATAAGCTCTCCTTTAAATCTGAAACTTCGGGAGAAAAATGACTGAATAAGATGAGGGAAAGTGATTTTTTTCCTAAATCAAATGATGATTTAATCAGAAGGTATTTTTCTGTTTTGTTGTTATGTACAGAGCAATAAGTTAGAGATGATTTTTCTTTCCTACTTTCTATCGATTTGTGGACAGGGGGACATAAGCCAGAGTTGACAACAGTATTAGATGCAAGTAACTGTACATAGCCAGGGTTCCAACTACTTGATTTTAGCATATTTTTTACATTTTCAAATATTCCTAATGTGGTTTCATTAGTGACTTGAAAATAATCAAGCCAGCAGTGAATTATTTCCTCTTCAGCTGTGTAGGAATGATTAATGATTGGAAACACCTTGAAAGTGCCATTGTTTGAAACATCTGTAGTCACAGAGAAAAATACACGCTTTTCAGCCAAGTCTTTCCTTGTTTGCTCAGTCAAAAGAGGAGCTAACATGTTGTTGAAAACACATGAAGCTTTTCTCCTACCATGATATATCATTTTAGATGTAGGTTAATCCCAGAAAATACAATTTAATTGGCTGTCACAATTGGGTGATCTATTTGAATGACTACAGATAATAGTATGGTACACCTTTGTTGCTTTTGCTGCAGCCTTCTCATTTTCTGCATTTTCACAATGTTAAAACAGTAAGAACAACAACAACATCAAGAGTCTTGTCCTTGGAAAAAATGCAAGAATTTCTTGCATGATACTTTCCGGATTCTTACTATTGCCTACTAAATAATGCACCATCACCTCAAGACTCCATTTTCCTATGCTGGCAATTATTGCTATCTTTTCTGATCTATTCAGCATTATTTCTCTAACTCTTCCACGATGTTAATTTTTTTCATTGTAGAGCCTATATCTTGATTGTTGATGGAATGAGACTCTTTGATTAAAGCTATTACTGGGATTTGTATGAGGCTCGTACTCAATCAACTAAAAATATCTAAATAATTAGAGTCCAGTTGAGATTATGATTATTCTGTTCGCTGCTCACCCCTTGTATATCATGCCAACACACAAGAAACACTGCTCCCATAAGCTTTAAACTAGTCTAATAAACTGTGTAGGGGATAAAATCTCCTGTGGTTACCAAAAGGCTTTACTGCACCAAAGTGGGCAATCCTATTTGTAAGTCTTAAACTGTTCTGGAAATAAGTATTAAACTTCCCTTTTATATTTCAGTCCAAACCATTCACTATCAAGTACGCTTAAAAAAATTAATAATGGTAGAACCCTTTACAAGCAAACAGTGTCACGAAAATGTTAAGCATTATGGTTTAAGTTTGGGACATGGGACAGGGCTGTTCAGGGAAACAAGAAAGAACTGAGAGCAAAATCTCTGAAGGGTGGGAGTCTCCCTCTTTCTGCACTCAGCCATAGACCACAGGTGAACATGCCTGGAAATGTTCTATCTTTATGCCCTTGCCATGCTTGGATTAAAAGCACAAAATGAAGGCTTTGAGATACTGTGTTTTAATAGGAAATGTCGCAAAGATTAAAGCAACACCCATGATATCTGTTTATTTAGTCTGCAATTTTGTGCACTTGAAGAACATTAAAAGAGGGTAATCTTTTCAGAGTTTGAGGTTTATTTTCAACAAAAGAATATTTTTTCCAGCCCAGCTTACCACTGAAAGCAAAGTTTAATCAATAACCAGATTGCCAAAGATTACCCTGCAAAGGGCTGTCTGATTGGTTCACTCACCCCTTTAGTTGTGTGACAAAAGAATGAAAGAAGAAATACTCCCTGAAGTACGGGAAGAGTGGTGCCCTCTTCCTGAACCAGAACATTCACAAGCCCGATATCAAAACACCAAAATTAATTCTAGGGAGCACAGTCCACCTTTAGCTTCCATGATTCTCATATCTTACACTGAAGAAGTGGGTTAGAAGGGGAAGAGAATTGTCCTTTGTCCAGTGGCACATCTTCTGAACAGGCTTTTGATCATTTGAAGAGGTACAGGTCATGCTCATGGCTAGTTTTGATCTTGATGGAAAGAAATATTCCCACAGCAATTGCTGCATGAAGTGTGATGATTGTTCCCCAGACTGCACAGTGTATAGATTATAAAAAGCCAGGAATTACAGTGATTCCAGGAGAACCCTGGAAGGCTTAAAATGTTACCTTAGCATTACTCCTTCACAGGTACTGGTTGTTTTTGCATCCTGTGTGCAACTTGCATTCTAGTTTTAAAAACTGGTAAAAAGCTCTCAGATATCCTGTGGGAAGGAACTGAAAGTAGTAGAATGGTCTACCATTTTCCAGCAAAGCAATTTTGAATCCTACACACTCTCATTTTGTGGAAATAATGCAGAAAAAGAAATGAAGTCTGCTGGAGAAAACCTGGTAAAATAAAGAGTGTATTTCATGTGCAGTATATATTCAAAACTCTTGTGGTATCATCAAGACCAACGCAAGCCTTCTGTGAGGACAAAAATTCTCACACGCATGTCCTGAAAGTTTGTCTTGCTTTCAGCATGGCTTGGGATGAGCAGAGTAGCACCACTAGGGCTGTTTGTAACTTTCCCTGAAATAACTCTGCCAGTCTGGAGCTTCATGTTTTCAGAGGCTGCTCAGGAGCCAGACTGGGGGGGGGATTTACCTCACACTACATACAACACCGGGTTTTGGGGCCTAAGAGACAGCATATCATGGCTCACCTTCCCATCCTCCACCAGCCTCCTTTGTTTCTACTGTCTGTGCTCCTGCTCCCCATCCAGCTTCTACCCTTATTCCTAATGGTCTCTGAGAGGTGAAAGAGCTCAGGAAACAGTTCTCCACTTTTGAGCTTTTTACTTTTCTTAATCTGAGTTTATCTTTCCCAGCAGCATTAAGGCTGTACCTTCAAAAGCCCCCCAAAATAAATACATAAACCAAAACACAGAATGATCAGGTTTACAGTGGTAGTAAAATATATAACTTTGAAAACTTTCCAAACTGTTTTATGTCTAGAATACTTCGAATAACTTGCTCTTTTGTGAGAATTTGCTTTGATACTTTCATAAAGTTACAAGCATGATCGTTACATGGAGAAAACACAATGAAAGCAGCAAAGTCAACATTGAGATTGTCACCATAGATATAATGGCTACTCAGGCTAACACTGGCAAAATATTTCAGCAAGCAGTCACAGTTGTCTCCATAGCTGAATGCTTTGAGTGAAAAAAAAAAAAAAGCTCTTCTCATCACTGCTTCAGCAGGAGTCTGGGAGCAAGGAGGACAGAAGCTCGCCTTCTTCACTACAGTGTTGCCCTCCGGCTGCTTTAGGAAATTATTCCACTGATTTCTTGCTACTATAAAGAGTGACAGACAGCTAACTTCACACTAAAAATAAAACATGAAATTATCATGTAGCATTTCCTTTCCCTGAGAAAACATTTATCTGTCTCACTTTGCCTATTTTGGCTCCTTGGAGGCTAGCTCTAGCCCTGCTGTATTCCAGGTGACTTTTCCATTTAGTTACAGGAAAGGCTGGAGATGTTTGTCTTGGCCCATCCCCTGAGATCCCTTCATGTCTCCTCCTCACTCTGCACTGGTGGATTATCTCTTCTGGTTTGATTAACCATTCCATAATCAGAAACACAGCATGAAATTAGAAAGAATGCGGCTCACTTTAGAAAACCAGCTGTAGATCTATTCTCTTCCCATCGCTTTTGGTGGAAGACTCTTCATTTTTGCCAAATATTGCTGCTTTACATTTCTTTTGGGACTCTTCTGTTGACTTCTGTTTCTCTTAAAGCATTCCCAGAGACATCCCGATTGCTATGATCGTGACACAACTGCAATTCCACAGCCTCTTCTCTCGGTGTGTCAAGAGGGCTAGGGTTCATGTCCTGTGGCAGACAGGGCCTGAGGAGAACATCTGTCTTTGATGACCCATAACTATATGGTCTTAAATTGGGCCATTTTAGAAAAAGGGATGTCCAAAGCATGCAAGGAAGTTGCCGGGGAAGTAGAGGTGGGTGCTACATGGCAGTGGGTAGACTTTTGGTCACTGTTATCTGGTGGACAATGTAACTCGAAATGCTAATCAGAATAGTCACTCCTAAGGAGATTGCTGGTGGAAGAAACAGTGTTGTTGGGATTGACAGAGAAATTACAGTGCCCACTCTGACCTGTAATTTATGGCTTTACTAAGACAGCAGACAGGTTGGGTTTTATTTGAGAGACTGTGTGAGCAAGAAAGAGAGATTCCAAATGCATAATTCGATGTGGTAAGAAACACAGGTTGTTAACTTGTGAATTTAGTAAGACAAATACACAAGGACAAGCTTAACTCCTATGGAAATACTAAAGAAATAAAAATGAATAATCACTGAAGAGAAGAAACAAAGAAAGAGAAAATTAAAAGCCTGTGAATGTATGTTAATTACTATACTTAATGTAATAAAGTACACTATTAAGGTCTCTTAAGAATACTTGATATCTGAAAAAAATATAAAACAAATTATAAAGATACTCAATAGTATTCATGTATTACAACAAAAGATGTATCAACTTTATTAGTATAGCTCTTGAGCTGTTAGCTTATTCAAAACAGAAGCTAAAATCCCTGCTCATGAAAATAAATGCACTCTCAAAGACTGCAAACAAGAAGAGTTTATGTGCATAATCTCGGTATTAAAGAGTTTGTTTTAATGATGGAGAGAGGGCCTTTTGGCCAAAGAAGCAGAAGAACATTTTGAAACATTTTTTATGCCATTGTCAAGCTAGAAAAGCAGAGGTTAGCATGATGTTTTTATGTGTACTGTCACTTTTAGCACAAGAGCAGCTGTAAAGGAACAGGAAAGAGGGCAGTGATGAAAAAACAGACACCTATCTCAGGCTGAAGCTTCAGGTACAGTAAGGGTCTCAAGCAGAATCATGGGCGAGGGTAAAGATGGTAAGGAGCACTTTGTAAGGAGGCAGGTGGCAAAATCAGAGGGGTGAAAGTCCTGTTGCAACTGTTCCCCTCCAGTATCATTTTCAGGATATCTCCTGAGGCTACGTTATATCTTAAGAACCCACATACCACTCTACTACAGTATCCAAGTGTCCCAGAAAGTTGCTCTCATCCTTACAACACTCTGGGTGGGGAAAAAAAAGTTATAACCTTCTTTTTTCTTTTTCAGAAGCTGAGATATTGAGGGCATCATTGCATTCTCCAGGGTTGTGCAGGGAATCTACAGCTCACCAGGGATTTAAACCCCATTCTTTCAAACTCTCTCCCATTTGAAACCATCCTGCCACCCATCAGTGAACAATTTCAAGGGTCAAAATAAATAAATAAATAAATAAATTTCTGCATTTGATGTGCTTTTCCTCAAAAGAAGCACTAACTCAGTGATTGCATCCCCTCAGCGGAGTAAGGGGAGACTACAGACATAGCTCAAGCACTGCACACCCAGTCATTCACCTTGCTTCATTGCCAGCTGACTTCCTTACCCTGTTCCTTCCAGGGTGAATCTGCCACCGAGGCAGCTAAAACTAACAAATGTAGACATACACCAACTGGTGCCACTCAGTCTTGGGGACAAGTATTGGTCCCTGGACATCTTTGATTTAGCAGAATAGACATACCCGGGTCACAAAGTCTAAATTCGTTACAACACAAATAGGATCCAAAAGGAAAGCTTAAAGGGCTGAATGACAGGAATCATGTAAATAAATGAAGCAACAGTGAGTTATATCCTGTATCCACAGTATGTGAATAGGTGTTACTGTCATTAAACAAAATGATGCACGAAAAAGCCAACTGTGCACAAAGTAGTAGAAAAAGCTTATTTGTAACAGCCCTCATTTGCATTTAAGGGAAATGCAAATGTTTAACTGCGCTAAAAATGAGAACAAGACTGTTTTGCCACATAAGCACAGAGACACACTCTGTAATGAGAGTCTCAGCTGTGCTCAAGCCTTTCTTGCTCTTGGCCTCCAGAGGAGCTGGGGCAGCCCTGCACCCCTCTGCACTACTGGCTCAGGCAAAACTAGACCCCTCTCTGCTTCTGCACTGCTGGAAGCATGCTTTGAGGGGAGGCTGAGACTCCATATTTGAAATATATAGCCCATAAGACTGTGCTGGCTGCCTTCAGCAGGCTGACCCTAGCCTTCCCACATTTCCAAGCTGAGGACACTCTGGTTCACAGCTTACCTCTTCATAGGAAAATACAGCAGGCAAATGTCTTTAGGCTTCATCTAGGCTTCACAACACAAGCACAGAGACATTTCAATAGGGTAACTATCTGGAGGCCTATCCTTGCCTCAGTTTCTTCAACTCTTGGGCAATTTTTTTTTTTTTTTTTTTGGTTTAGTTTTGTGGGTGGTTCCAAGGTAATCCCTGGGCTCCTCTCATCCAGGTCATACTTCCTACCAAGCCTTCTTGTGTTAGGTGGTTTGACACTCAATAGTTCTGTCTCCCTTTAAGACCCTACTTTTCAAGACAAAGTTGATCAAATTCCAGCTCTCCCTACATTTCAGTCCACATGAGACTCATATTAAATCACCTATTGACACTGGTATTTCTTCATTGTCCCTAGTATGAGGGAAAAGTGACACCAGATGAAATAGCAGATGGCTGATTGCCATTCACTGATAGCAATTTCAGGAGTCCAGGCTGTTCCTATCAGTTTTATATGAGCACATTCCTCTTGCATTCACAAACTATCACTCCCCAGTTGGGGAGATTCAAAAGGAGCCTACCAGAAATTTTCAATACCTAATATCATTAGGAAAAAAAAAAATGAAAGAACCTAAACAAGAAATTGTAAGATCTATCTTGCAAAGCTCATTAGGGAAAATGAAATATAGTCATGTAATGATGTGTAAGACAAACTCACTCCCTAACTCAGCATCTCTTCTAGCACTCCAGAATTAATAACTGATACTGGAATATAGGTTTTTACACCATACTGGAAAGAATAAAAAGTAATTCTGCTACTACTTGTGAACTGGTTATACTGTCATCAACCAAAAGAGATTAAAATGGGTGTAGCTTGCATGGGAAAAACACTTTATCTCCAGTGCAGTTTCACTTTCTAACTAGAAATGAAATAGGTAATATATGGAGGTGATAACACAGGCACTCCTGGTACGTTGTGCTTCAATCCCCCAGCACCAAGCAGGTAATTATTGGTGAGGACAGCAGCATCCCCAGCCCAAGTGAGGAAGGCGCTCCATCCGTTGCCATGGAAACACTCCCACCTCTGCTCCCCCCGCTGGTCCCCTCCCCGTTGCTGCGGTAACCACTTGACATCAGTCCCCCTTCTCCCACCCTGCATCTCCCCGGCCCACGGCCCTGCTCAGACACCCACCCGTCCTTTGGCCGAGGGCTCAGGGCAGGCACTGCCATCAGCGCTGCGCAGCTGGAAATTTCACCAGGAGCTGAAGGGAAAGCACTGGTTTCTCTCAGACAGAAGAGGCTGTGGAGGTTCTGTTTGTTTTCTTTGGACACATTTATGCAGGGGGACACTATAGGGGAAAGTCATGGGGTCAATATAATGCTTGTATGTCACTTTCTGTGGCACACGGACTCAGGCCGATCCTTTGCCCAACAGTGAAGGTCACCGGTACTTAACTATACAGCAGTCTTTTTGCTGGAATTTTTTTCCTTGTATTATTTACTGACAGAAGAGAAACAATGATGGTGACCCAGCCACATTTCTCTAACTCAATGTATTTTGGCTTATTCAGTCTGCATTTCTTTCATTTCTGAATACCATTCTTAAATTGGTAGAGGTTTTATTTTTATTTCTATTTTGTTTTTCTTTTTCCCAATTTCAGTAAAAGGAAGATGAAAATAAATGTTTTGCTC
The DNA here is from genome assembly GCF_964188355.1 of Buteo buteo. NCBI lineage: Eukaryota > Metazoa > Chordata > Aves > Accipitriformes > Accipitridae > Buteo > Buteo buteo. The sequence goes on along the minus strand of NC_134195.1, from coordinate 10,907,264 downwards.
AGGATCTTACAGTATTTCTTTCTGAATCCTACTAAAAATTCTCCAGCCTTGAACATTTTCCACTGCAAAGAATATAAACTTTGGAGGCTTTTCAGCACAAGTTTTCTGAACTTTTCTTAGCCATTTTAAACTTTCCTTTCACCAGAAGAATAGGACAAATCTTTCTTGGTCTATCCCACTGCTGAACTCTTAAGTAGCAGACAAATGGAAGTCCAGCAAGAAGATATGTGGAAGTCCAAGGGCCAACACTGGTTTCCATTTTTACCTGATATCAATACACATTCACACTGTTTTCTTCACTTGAGCATCTCAAACTTGATGTTGTTATAGCAGGGGAGAAAAACTCAGTTCTAATACAGCATAGAACGGCATACAACTTATGCCAATAAAGGAAAAAAGAGATCTCTTCTATGGCAATTTTCTATTTCACTGTTATTCTCTAAAACATATTTCATAATGCCCAGCTGTGAAGTTTTGCTTTAAAAGTGTTTCATGAAACAATTCATAATATGCATTTCAATTGCCTAGAAAGGGAAAAGTTATTATAGCAGTTTCAATACCAAAAACTAGTCCTTTGTGAACAACATGAAAGAAGTGGACAAGCTTTTTGCTAATGGAAGCCTGCATGAATCCTTACTTTTTAATTTCCTAGCATAACAGTAAGAATGAAAACAAAGGACCCAAAGTAAAAATTGTTCAAACCAGATTCTTCTCATTCTTAAAATGTGGAATGAAGGCCATGAGAAAGATGGTTGAAATTGTTCTGGAGGCAATAATTGCTTGAAAACGAACTAAGGAATGTGAGAATTCTTGAAAGAAGCTATTGAATAACTGAATTTTTAATTATGAATTTTTTAAAAAACAACCGACAGTCCTAGTTGATACTTACATACATAGAAGTCAGCTGTCATCAGACTGAACAAAGCTTGAGGAGCAATCCTAATGCAGTTTATCCCTTTCTCTAAACCCATAAAGAAGAACACTCATCAGAGTTGCAAAATGGCCACCTGCTGCAACTCTGCTCATTTGAATTTAGTGACCTTCATAATTAAAGTGGCATTACCAGTCCGGGAGAAATGAGTGATCAAATATTAAACCAAAGAATTTTCTCATCTGAATCTTCATTTGAGGTTCTTTTCATCTTGTTCTTATTACAATACACAGATTTAGGAGTGGTTTGGAGGCAAATGAGACTGAGCAATCACAACAGCAAACATGGGAACTGTTCTACCTGATGTTATGTTCTTTGATAATAAGCCAACACTAATTACTCTGCAAGTGAGAAAAAAACTAGAAGTTCTACAAATTAAAAAAAAAAGGCTCCCAGGGGACAAACTCTGGACAGTTGCCAGTGCTATACTGGTCAATGCATCTAAAATTAAAGAAAACCGATCATGATTGTGTCTTAAAGAATGAAGACTAAATGTACAACTGATGTTTTTTTCCAAAGCATGACAATCTTTATCTAGATGAGGTTCAGCAAAGGCACATGGACAATCCTCAAAGCATTTATGTACCTAAATCATACTTTTAGCATCTAAGAAGCTTAAGTTCAGGAGAACAACTCAGGAAAGCTCTGACCAAATTTGCTGAGGTGCTTGAAACACCCCAAATGCCTAAAGAAATGCTATGGAGCAAATTCAGCAGGGCCCTTGTTAGCTGAGGAGACAGGTGAGTCACCTCAGGAGATAGCCTGAGGGGCCTGGGGTGATAGCTGAGGTGACAGGTGATAGCCAAAGGGGTTTGAACCCCAAGCTCCCACATCTCAGAACAGAATATTGTTGGGTACAGGCTGAGGGAGAAGAATGTTCTGGATGGCAGCACATTTCACCCCTCCTGTTGAAGATGTGTCATTGTGCCGCCAGAAAGATGAGTTTCACAGAGCCAGGAGAACAAGAAAAAAAGTCGCTTTGACTGCCATCTACTGCTACTTGCAAAGTTAGCTGAAAAGTGGGAGACGAGCAATAGTTTACGCACTTCACATCAGACAGCTGCTGGATAAAGAAGGAAAATAACATGCTAAAGCTTTGTTCTTCTATCTTAGCTCTCCAACCCTGTCTAAGAAAGCACTTTCTGGCCCTGACTTCCAGTTTCACAGAGGTATTTAGGGCTATGCAAAAGTTGGTGCTTCAAAGCACACCCTCTTCAATCGAATGTTTTGTTAATTTAGGTACCCCAGAACTCAGAATAGTACCTGTTTAAAATACTGAAATGGGAATGAATCTCAGAACTTTCCTGGTGTTTGGGTGGGCTGGTAGGCAGTAGAGCATATGGATTACGTTCCCACAGAGAGGTGATGCCCAAGCCTGGAATGAATGCCACAGCTCCTAAGACCTCTCATTTAAATTTGACAAGCATTGCAATAGATCAGGAAATGTAGCAGAAAAAGGGCACATTTACACCACACCTTGAAGGTTTCCATATTATTTTAGAAATCAATTATTTCTCATAACAAAGACTGAAATAAAAAAGCCATTCAAGCTAGTTGAGTGAAACTTGGCATTTGATACAGTTCAGTCATATTTTTACAGAGAAAACTAAAGAAATCAGAAATAAGGGTACAAAGCTGATGTGACATTAAAATACATTTACATGGGTAAGAATTCTGAAGTAGAACAAAAGATAATGTAATCAAATGGCAAACGGCCTAAACTGATCAAGATGAATAGCAAGCAAGCAAAGTAAATTATCAAAGTGTAACACCTGCTGCCACAGACGACACCCATGTTAGAACTATATTAATAAACTGATACATCATCTCCATTCCTATCAGGGACCCAAATATTAAATCTATTAATCACAAGCAAGCCCCCACTCCTGCCAGAAATATTTTCAGATATGCACCCAAGTGACTTGTACGCTACACACTGATGGATAAGGAAGGCTTATAATGAACATTAGGAACCACATGGACAACTCAGCATAAGGTTGGTCTAAATTATATCCCCAGAATTATAATGCTAAAAGCCCCAAATCTGGGAGTCAAACAAGGTTCATTTTAGATAAATTTATTAGGAAATACAGTTCTATTATGTGGTTAAGAGTTTCCACATCAAAATCGTTTTAGTATATTGCAGGTGAGGTTCTTAATGTCACCAGACATTATGGGATCTGACTTGTCCCATTATAGAAATCTATTTTCAGTACATATACCAAAAGCAGTATCAATGTCAAGTAAATGACTCAGACCGACTTCATAATTATTGTTTTTATTTCAGTCAGAAAAGTGCAGCCATTTCTGAGTATGAAGTTATAATAGCAACATTATCTTATTTAATGTTATGAAGAAAGTTCTTGCATACTCTTGAGAGAAGTTCTTGTGACTTGGATCAAGAACACAAGAGTTGCAAGAAGGGTAGCTTTGTGTTACAAAACATACCTTTATCTATGCTGCATATCTGCCCAAACTGTGACCAAAGGAAAACAAAACAAACAAACAAACAAACAAACAACAAACCCAAATCACAGTCTGTATGTTCTTGTAGACATTTTCTAGATCCTTGCAGCTAAATTTCCTGAAGTGAAGAATCTGTCCAAAATAGGCAATTTTCTCTGCTGGCAGTAAACAGGACTTTCTTTGCAATCATGGCTCTGAAGTGCTGAGGCCTTAGCTACAGAGCAAAAAGCAAATATCCTGTCTTTTCCAACCTGCACATTCTTTTATTTCCATGCACTGTGGGTGGAGGACAGTTCTTTCAGATTACACCTTAGCAGAATCCAGCAAAACTTCATTGCAACACTCCCAACCAGGCGAAAGAGAAAATGGGGAAAAGAACTTGACTGAAAGAACTTCCATTAACTTTTGACTTACACAGTTTCACTGAGATCATTGCATCACACCAGGTATTGCAGAGGATATTCGTTCTTTGCTATTTACAGTGTTATACAGCATAGAGCAATCACTGTGACTGTGCATACAGGTATTCCAAAACATATGTATACTGCCGTGTTGTTGCAGGTAAATACTGACTTTCATACCAATAAACTGATAAATCTGACAAATCAGAGTAAAATATTGACTGATAAGCACACGGTTTTGACAAATGCTAGAAAATGAAGGATAAGGGTAGGACATGAAGAGATTTCTGAGAAAAATGGTAGCAGTTTTGGATTTAGAGAGACTCAAATTTCTATCAAAAAATGTACAAGTAAATTCTTTGGGTTTTACCAAAACAGCAACAATAACTGAAGACATATATAAAGCATTCTTGCTTCATGTTTGATAAAAGTAAGTTGAATCAATGGTCCCATTATGCATAAACCCCCCCACATTCACTCAGATTTTCTTCCTTCTTTTCTCCCAGCATAAGATAAACATTATTTTTCTTTTTCTAAATGATATTCATAAAGCACAATGGACAGAATTTAAGATACCTAGTAAGAATTTTCATTACATATACAATTCAGAAATCCAAGTTCCATTCTGAACCTCTTGTGCTCAGTTTCTATTTTTATCAGGGTATTTCTCCATTCTATAAATTCACTGGATATATCAATGTTCTGTCTCTGGACTACTGCAGAAATATGCTATATAATTTGTAAAGCTGTTTAAAATTTGTTATGCTCAGGTTCTCAAATAGTGGTGCTATTCTTTTTTTGTCTTTTACATACTGAGCAATTTTTTCTTCTATCTGCTTTTAAACATTTTCTAGATGACCGCAACCTATATAGGAACTAGTAAAATTGCAAAATATATCTTAAGACTGCATTGCAGGCTTAGCTATCACTAGAGATCTTCCTTTTTAATTTATCAGTTGAAGATAAAACAGTTACTATGTCATTTTACACTAGCACAGAGTCTGAATTTGTATGTTTGAAGGTTACACCTCTCTGCTAGAATCAAGCTCCAGCTCAAGCAAAAGCAAGTGTTGTTTTAGAGGTCTGTCCATGGAGAAGGTCTGCGCACCTTCAAACCCCACTGAATTCTGCAGGAGTGCAGTGCCCTTAGATGCCCTCAAAAGTCTGCAAAAACTCAGCCCTTGAACTGATTATGAAATGGTGCAGACTGGTGTTCACTAACTGCTGCAGCGAGTGTAAGACAGCAGAGGTTGCCAGGCCAAGAGTAAGAGGCTGGCAGAACAGCAGGACCCATGAGAGCTGAGGGAGCTGGCAGATGTGATTGCAAGGCCACTCTGGATAATCGTTGATCAATCATGGTGATTGGGAAAAGTGCCCAAAGACTGGAGGAAAGCAAAAGTTACTCCTATCTCCAAGACAAGCAAGAAGGAGGAACCAGGGAACTACATAAAGGCTGGTCAGTCTCGCCTCGATCCCCGGAAAGGTGATGGAATAGTTAGTCCTGGAAACCACTTCCAGGCGTATGAACAACAGGAAAATCATCAGGAGCGGTCAGCATGGGTTCACCAAGGGGAAGACATGCTTGACCAACTTGATAAACTTCTGCAATGACATGACTGGCCGGGTAGATGAAGGGACAGCAGTGTCTACCTGGACTTCAGTGAGGCCTTTGACACTGTCTCCTGCAAGACCCTTACAGATAAGCTGTTGATGTTTGGGCTGGACGAGCAGACAGCGAGGTGGGTTGAAAACTGGCTGAATGGTTGGGCCCGCAGGGTGGTGATCAGTGGCATGAAGTTGCCTCTAAACAAGAACCAAGAATTTACAATAATGTATCTATGCCTTCCTTTGCCTTTTTATTCTGCCTTTCCTGTCATTTCTTGATTGTGAGGTAAGATTTGTATCTTTATGTATTTGCAACAACAGTGTATCTTCCACTATCGAGCTGTTCTTTATTTGTTATTGTCTTATATTTGTCAAAAGGTTAAAGAGCATACCAGAGTGTTGTATTTCTCCATGTTTGTAGGAAGCAGAGGCAGGATTGCATTTCGTTTTGTTAAACAGTGGCCACACTCTGAACAGCACTGCGAGTGCATCATGCTAATTGATTCCCTCTCTCTCAAATGCTATCATAGAAAAGGGATCTGTCAGTCTCAAACTATTTAATTTCATTAAGATCAGCTACCTAATCAGTAATATCTATTTAAAACAGCTTATTTGTAGTACAGCTCTGAAAAAAAAAAAAAAAACAAACAAAACCAAACAATACATCTCATGTGTAACAATATCCTGTGTATGCTCAGTGTGACCCTTGGCTTTGGGACAGATAGCTGATAAAACCATACCAACTCAGTGAAATGTCTCATGTGCCAGAATACTATTATTTATCCTCTACATGTTGCTAAAAAGGATTTAAAATGTCTGTTCTACTGAGACGGCAGCTTGGTACAAAATTAGAGAAACAGCCTAACTGTCCTTGTTTTCTACATGTACCATATGTATTTTTGATGCAACAAGTACAATAATTTTGAAGTACTACATAATGATTTCTGATATTAAGATCATAATATCAATCAGTACATTTGGAAAAAATGAATCGCTATGGTAGGCCTTAAATAACAATTTAAGGTACAAAATACATAGCTCAGAATCAAACCTGACTTTTTTTTCTATTACCAAAGACTCAATTTCAAATTGAATCACCTTGTGAAAAATTTGCCACACTCTTACAGCAGTGCCTACGTCTGCATTTGCAAAGGCAGTGTTACCTCTGAAGCAGTTAATGTCATACATTTTCTTGATGTCATTTGTTAGGTTTACTCCAAGCATTCACTTCAGTGCCACAAATTAGAACTGCTCTGTTGCAAACATGCCAGCTCTGACAAAAAATTTGTTATCAGACTGATCAATGAATTATATAAAAGGGCTGCTTATCCTGCAAAAGGCAGTCTCCAGAAGGACCTTCCAAACTATCAGTTATGAGTCCTCTGTGGATTAAAAGAAGAGCAGAGATTTTATAACAGACCTCTCTAGAATGATTTGGGAAAACATAACAAACTCCCTTCAAACCATAATTCGCACAATGGATATAAGTGACCCAGTGGAAATTATTTCTCCTTTTTCAATTAGGAGCCCTTGAAATATTACCCTGCACATGATTACTTTTTCAACAGCAGTGCTATGCTTGTAAAGTATGTGGCTGAAGAGAACCTCACTGCATAGAGTGCCTGAGCATCAGTTGCCAACTGTGCACAGCAGATGAAAGCTGAGAGCAGGGATGAACATTACAAGATGACTAAAAGCATTATATCATTACTTGTTTTGTCTACCAAATGAACAAAAATACTGTGCAGAAGCATTAGTGTAAAAATATTTTTGTGACCAAAACCCCAATATTTGACCTTTTTTCACATACAATAATTACTTTGCTTATAGCATCACAAGCTCTTCTCATATATTCAAGAACAAAGGTGTCCTTGTTCTTGTTTCCCCCACCGTACCCACAAGACACGAATTCTACTTGTTCAAGTATGAGAGAGGTCAATAGTATCAGAGTATCATCAGTTAAAAATTTCCACGTGTACCAGCTACCCGACTGCATACTTAGGTTTTAATCAAGTTATACAAATTTGCCTTTTATCCAAGATTCTACCAGAAGACCTTTTTGTTTTGGTTAAAACAAAAAAATAAATCAGATTTTGCCTTAATAAGGAGGCACTGCTTCAGTGAAAATTCTTAGTACACATCTTCTGACCAGAGTGTTAAAATTCTTACAGAAGATTTATGCACAGCTCTGTCCATAAAGATGGTAAAATTCTGCTGATATGATAGGAATAGAAAAATTACTGAAACTACGTATACCATAGAGCTAATTCATATTTTGTATTGGCTGGAAATAGCATGAAAGTTGCAGGAAGAGGAGATGTTGAACCACGTACTATCACAATGAAATTATAGGAGACAATTATTACTGAGCTTGCAATTTGAATGCTGCCATTTCCTTACACATGTGCATAACTAAGTCCATGTTTATATTCTCTTATTCTCTTATATTTACAGAATAAGACACTGTTGTTTGATGCAAACATAATATTCCCCATAAGCTTCCTAGAAAATGTTTAAGTGTAAATCTGTGATCAGTGTTTTCAGGCTTTGCTGCCTGTGTATAAGTCCTATAGCAATAGTTACACACCAAGTAAGAAACTTGCTTTTCAGAGTTGTGAGGCATTGGCATATCACATGAGAAGCAATTGCTGATAACTGATAGAAAAGTGGTGCATACTTTTGAAGACTGGACTATGCATCTGGCTGCATAAATATGATGTCATGTGCCAAAATTTGGGCACCCAACTTTATACTTTTTGGTCTATTTAACACTGAATTAACATTTGGAGTCATTTCACTTTATATATGAAGTATGTATTTCAGGGTTTTCTTCAGTGTCTTTACTCCATTTGGAATATGGGCATGAAGAGAAGTCTAGAAAGCATCCAGGCATTTTACTATTTGGGTTATAGCTCTCAGCTGGACTAACAAATAGCACAGAACTCTATACATTTTAGAGGTAGCAAGTGTATTACATGAAATAGGCCAGACAATGAAACAATGAACATTGCTAGGGAGAATCCCACCAAGGAAAATAAAACCAAATCATAAGCCAGCAGCTCCCCTACTCTCCGAGGAACGGCAGCACTATGGAGAAAGTGGGGGACTCAATGGAGCGCTGTGATAGCCCAGAGGCAGAAGTCCTGCTTACTGGCATAGATGTCCATGACTCTCACTCATGACCGGGAACAGCTGAATTCACAGTAGGAGCATTTACTGCAGGAGGAAGCCCATGCAAGCTTCCCTGGCTGCAGGGCAACAGCAGGGAGAAAAGTACCTGAAGAAGATCATACTTGTGTTACTTGAACTGTCAGTTACAGAAGAACAGAATGCCCCTCATGAAGAAACCTGTGTCCACAAACCTGTGAGAAGTCTCCACTGTAAGTCCTTCTAAATAAAAAAGCATCAGCCAAAAAGGTCAGTTGCGTATCAGTGCTTAATCCAACAATTTTCCAGGCATACAGTGGTTTCCAAGGCAAAGGAGGAAACACCTCACATTAAATCTTGCACTGGAGTGTAATACCAAGTTCCACTGTACTTGCTGGAGCTGCAGCAACAGGCAGCAATACAGGACTGAGTTGCTCAGGCTTTGTGCCACACTTTGAAGACTGCCAACATCTCCTCAGAGGAGTATCCTGGCAATACAAGTGCTCCCTCTAAAATTCCTTCATTACATTTCTTTCTCATTATTGATCTCTGATTAGCTTAAGGCAAGGATTTATCTGATTCTGAGTTATGATGGAAACTATAATTTTATGTACAAGTCAGCGCTTCGTGGAGCTTGTTAACAGAACAGGACTCATCTCCATGGGATAGTTTCATGGAGACTTCCATTTTGGAACTGTTTATTTCCATGAAGGAAGCACACTGAATTAGGAAATTAGATCGGGAGTAGCCTCAGCTGTTTAATTCAGAATTATATTTAGTATGTATGTATGTCAGTGCCTCTGCTATCAAGTACCATTGCACAGTTAGCCAGGGTTGGCCAGAAATTATACTGTCCATGTATTTCAAAACTCTAAGGTATTAAACCCTGTATGCATCATGAATCAGTAAGAAAAAAATCAAAATATCGGAATCATTCACAGAGCAAAATATTCCAAAATAATTTTTTCAGCCTTCTAGAAATAGTTTATCTATAAACATCTTATTTTGATACATTAAAAATCTGTCAGGAACATTGAAAACCTTGATAATATTTTGCCAAAACTCCTTTTTAAAAAAAGTTATATTCCCTCATAAGGCCTTGATTTAGTTGAATCAACATTTTCCAGTAGAAAACATTTCTATGAGAATATTTTCTCCCTGGACTTAGGAAGTAACATCATTAACTTATTTGTTTGGTAAACGAAAACTTACAAGGTCACTTGTAGCAAAACTGGGAACTGAATGAGATGAGATTGGTATCTTCCATATAATAGAACAAAATATCACCCATTTATCCATGCGACCTATTGCAATCACTATGCCAAACCTTACAGGCTTGTCTGTACAGGCAACACCAATACTCGATAGCAGACAACGTCTCTACCCCATCCGGCTACAGTCTGGCAGAGAAAGCAGTAATTCCAAAGCTTGGTATTTTAGGCTTGGATAACTAGTTTTGTACTTCCATAGCAAAATGTGAGTTACTACATTTTGCTAACTGGTCCACACTGGGGAAATTATTTTCCTTTATTCTAACCCCTCTAACAGCAGAGGGGCATTTTAAGACACTAAATTAACCAGCTTCTAAGCATGCATAAGACTGTTCATTCCAGTTGAACACTATAGGAGTGGTATGTGTTATGTTTTCATCTCTCCCTGAAAAAAACATATTTAATTTACATAATAAGATAACCAAACACATAACATTGCTTTTTAGGTTATAGAAGCATCATAACCTGCTGCAGAATGTAAATATTACTAACTAATTAGTTACTAACAAGCAGTTAGTTTTCATTTCTACTAGATTAAAGAATACTGTTAAGTTATTAAAGTCCTGAAAAGATCTGGGCTTGGTCCCCTTTAGTCACCCTCTCTCACCTTACCAACCTCAGATCTGCTGCTTCTCATGCTAGCTCAGATAAAACTTTCTAACTGCAGAGCAAACCAGATGAACTTCTTAACGCAGCAGAATACTATTTTCTGCTATACTGGCAACTGAATAAAGGGGATCCAGTTAGTTCAGATTGTTTAACAGAGAAGCAGTTGCTGCTTCTGGAAGGTAATGGACCTGCAAAAAGGAGCGCAGATCTCATTCACTCTAGGGCACCACACATTGACTGTCGCAGACATGATGCATGAATCGTGCCAGGTCTGAACACAGCAGCTAGTGGGAAGGCACAGCAGCAGTGCCAGATCCAGCTGAGGCGGCTGAAGTTGCTGCCTCTGCACCTTCATTGCTTCACCTTCTCCGAAGAAGGTGCCCTAAAGTCAACTCGAGATCTGTACTCACATCTTCTCAACATAGTAGTGAATCTCTCTGTGTGTATATATATACACATATGCACTGCTCTTTCTCCATCCTTAAAGTAGCATAGACTCTCTATTCATCCTGTGGTCACACACTGTTGCCTCTCACAGTAGGCATCTGGACTTCAAAGACAAATTGACACTGAGTTCACTTTATGTGTCTCTCTAATTTTAGCCATCATTTACTTACAGTGGCTTCTGCAAGGTGCTCAGTTATTAAAAATTCAAATCAAATCCTACCATTGGTGCTTTAAAGAATACCATGCTGACATGTCAGGTACACAAAGCAGTAATATATAGCTGCATTTATTACCTATAACCAGAAAAAGTCATCAAGAATGAAAAAAACTAACTATATTTAAAAATAATAAAAGCCACACATTTGCCTGGGCTCTCTGAACAAACTTGAATGGGCTGTGGCTTATGACCAATTCAGAATAATTTACCATCCAGATAGTCTGCACTAGAACAATAAAAATCCCATTTGTTTAGATTTATTTTAACAGCAAGATAATCATAGACTAATCACATACGCATCTTTCTCCCTACTGCATAATATATGTTTTCATTTAGGCAAAATTATAAGAATTTTAAATTCACTGGCCTTAGAAGAACAGAAAGGTAAAACCAATTATTTTAATGAATAAAAAAGCCTTTGGGTCATTGATAATTCAGATCTCTAACAGAGAAAAGGGAATAATATTATACCATGGATTACAATATTCAAGTCAAGAAAACAGTCTGGTTTATTTTTATCCTACTGACTTATCTCTGATTTGAAGATATGCCAGTATCATGCTAGGCACCAGTGTAGGCTTTAAAGTTCAACACTTCTAAAAAAAAGACAAGCATAAGTAAGTTGGCAAAGCTGAATAGCAACAACCTGAGCAGCCAAACTCAAATTGTCTTAGCTGTCTTCAGACTAAGTCTTGGATTAATAAATATTAATTTTAAATTAATAAATATTTATCCAAGATTTAGGTCTGAATGCAAGTGGTTACATTTCATGCTAATTTGCAGGATTAAGAGGATTGATTTTATGGGTGTTTTCTTCAATATCAGAATTTCTTAGGTTGCTTTCCATATCTCGAAGCGGCTCCCTCAGCAAATATTATGAGTCAAATGACAATGGAGTACATTCGGTCATTGTGAATGGCACCCCGCCGGCACTGCTGAATGACAGCAGGCAGGGAGGGCAACCCAGGGGACTGGCACCTGGCTAGCAGGTAGAAAGTCAGAGTGGGAGACACTGCTCACCTTTAACGAAAGGGAGGGAAGCCTCGTCCCGCAGGGAAGCCTCCTGCAGCAGTCTCACTGGATGTAAAACAATGCTTTCAAAACAGCAGCGCGCAGGCAAGGCATTCATTCAGAGTGATTGATTTTTTTTAACGCTTTGAGTCAGGAATTGTATTTCTCAATACATCCTGAAAGCCTGTCTGCAGCACTGTCAGAGAGGAGGGATGTATGGATTTGGTAAGGCCCTGGCTTTCCCCAGGCACAGCTGCCAGCAACGGCTCCTTGAGGGGGACCGTGGTCCCCAGGAGCAGGGTCTGAACATGGAGCAGGGGGGCACAGGGAGGAAGCATCACGCCTGGCTCTTCACCAGGGCTGCATGAGCGCCTGCGGGCTCCAGCTGCAGAGGGTAACAGCATGCCTGGATGACGGACCTCCCGGAACTGGTCCTACCTCAAAGGTCTCTTTGCCGGAACAGCTGCTGGCATGTCAGAAATTTTGAGCAAAGGGCATATTTTACCTTGGAGGCTTTCACTGCTCAAACACTTCTCTCTGATTTTCCAGGAAAAGAACAACTCGATGATCATTTCTCCCCCTCAGCTCTCATGGGTGACCTACATTATTCATAATTATTTATTGACTTGTGTGTTTGCAAAACAAATAACAGAAACCATGAAGAGTAATGAAACCTGATATGCAAGAAGACATTAAAATAGATACACATAATAGATAAAATATAATGGCAGCATTCTTCTTAATAAAACTTTGTGGGAAATGAGTGAACTATTCCTCCAACAATATCTTGCAGCTCTGAGTGTAAAATCAGTTAAGTAGCTAAATAAGCATGCTGCTGGAATGGCTGCATCATGACAGACACTTACTTGTGAAAACAGTCCTGGGAAGAAGCTGATCTTTTTTTTTAGTGCTACAATTCATCAGTAACTGAAGCATAATCAGCTGTGACTGGCTGAGGAACCTGCCTGCATGCAATTTAGGAATTCTGTTAATTATGTAAAATTGCTCAATATTTAATGCCTCAGCATGTAATGAATCAGCCATGAACTAGCTAACTCCTTTGTAAATTACTGCCCACTCTGTCTGAAAGAAAAGCCCATAGATAACGAAAGAGAGAAGTTAACTGAAATATTTAGGGTCTCGATGAACCCTACAGTCAGACCAAAAAAAAAAAAAAAAAAAGATGACCATTTTGGTCCTTACCTGGAAACAGGAGCAGGAGACACTTGAAAAATTCCCAAAGAGGAAAACCGTGTGTACATTACAGAGCAGGGGCTGACAGAAACAAAAGGAATTTGGGGGCAAGAGAGTAAAAAAAGAGACATGCTTTCATTGCTGATGTGGCTGTGGAGCAGCTGAGGAAAGAGAAACCGACTGCAGAGAGGAGGGAGAAAGGGGTTATGACCAGCAGGAGATGCCAGCTGCAGAAGGGGATGCTGCCAGGGTAGGAGAAGGTGGAAGGCTGCGGGTTTGCACCTCCAGCTGTGGAGGTGGGTTCATGTGATCAGGAGGGAGCTGTGCTGCTCCCTGTCCACCCTGGAGTCAGGTTCAGCTCCCTAGTGTCTGTGCTGAGAAGAAATGCCACAGACCCCCAGGAAAACCAGAGAGCTCAGTTGCACCTAGACCAAGGAAAAGTTAAGGAATGGGAAGCTGTAGCACCTGTGGGCTCAGACACAAAAGCGTGGTGAGCGCTGTGGATCTCGACTGGGGTTACGAGGCTTGGGAGGATGCCCTTTGCCATCTCTCACCTCATTAACAGGAGCAAACAAATGTCCGGTTACTAAACTAGGAGAATTTCATGTTCCATGCAATTTAAATTCTCGTTCCTCAAGATCATTAACAGTTTTCTGCAGGGTAGAAAACTCTGATTAAGCTCCATTTCTACACTGTACTATCACGTTATTTTTGATTGCATAAAGACGATTTTGAGGATATTGTCACTATAGAAACTAGTGCTAAAGGAAGTTCTTTTGGTCTATTTTCCCACTAGAGAAAGCAAAGAAAACGCTCTTTTTATTAGCTGGTAGAAATGGATGTGCTTACATTTAAATATTTTCCTCCTGCTCCTCTTTAACCACTTCCATATTTGACAATACTGCCTTCGAAAAGGCTTTCATTATCTTTGTTTAAGACTGGGGTTTTCCCTTTTCCCCCTTAAGGTTGTTCTGCTTGTATGCATGTGCATGACCATGCTTGTGTGTGTCACGAGTAACAGACACCACAAACAAAAACCAACACAAAATCCTTTTAGATTGAAGCTTATGTTGTCTAAAAATGTTGTTAAACAACATGCACGTTTGGACTGTGGAAATCCCAAGATAATGTTCTTTCCACAAAGCTTAAGTTTGTCTTCATGCATAATACACAATGCAGTCAAGATGAGTAATAGCTTAGGAGCAGAATAAAACTGAGGAAATCACATCTTAAATTATGATATTACTACGCATAGTATAGTAATACCTAGATGCTCCAAGCCCCTTTCCCCCCACATTGTGCCCCCAGTTGTGCTACAGTTTATACCTTTTCATTGTAAATATACTTCTGGCTTCTGAAAATTGTTTATTTCAGTATGCAAGGACTTTGGAACAATCCTGCAGTTTGGGTACCTCATACTACCTATAATGTGAGCACAGCCACCGTTTCTCCTTGCTGCTCCTCTTGTGAGGAAAGCCTGCCTATTTTGTGAAGAAGGTGCTTTGAACCATTTCCATGCAGATCTGAGCACCTTGTTGGCTGCTCCTGATGCTGCAGCTCTCTCAGACCCGACGTGGAGGACGGTCAGGAGGAAGGTGTGAGAGCAGGCAGGGGTGCCAGGAGAGCCTGCACTACAGCTGGCATGGCACCTAGGTAGTCAGCCCCATGGGAAGGCTGACGGTCACAGCCAAAAGGCAACACACCGCCGCTTCTTCAATTGCTTCTAAGCTCTGCCTGACCAAGCAAATGCTCCTGACTCGCTCTCCAGCAAAGCCACACAGACCTTAACCCACCAGTGCTCTGCACGCAGCACCTGAGAGCCATAAACCGCATGACCACAGCCGCCCTGAGAGAGGCAAAGTGCTGACCTAGGCATTAGCTTGGGCACAGGAACAACCGGGGGGCAAATCCCTGATCAAACGCACCCAAAACGTAGCTGTTGCTCCATCCGCAGATCCCCTCCCAACCCACTGCATAACAGAGCTATGGATCCCATGTGGACATGTGGGCAATGCTGATCCACAAGGAATTTATTCCAAGAGCAATTATCAAAGAGACACTGACTGAAAAAGCATATTTACCTTCTTTGGGAGACATCTGCGAATGAATAAAGACTGACTGGAAGTGAACACAATTTCAATAACTGACTTCCAAAGACCAACCTCCCCTTTTTTTATACCAACAGTAAATCTTTTAAGACAGAGAAGTTCAACGTAGAGCCACTCTGGCACTACACAAACATCCAATGATGTCGAAGGAGCTGAGGAGCAGCAGAGAATGTGCTTGCCTCCTTCCAACAGCCAGTCCTGAGCGACATTATCAAGATAGTCAGAGTTGATCCATTAAATGCCACAGACTGATGTAATCAGTTTGACTTTGGTTTCCAAAATGCTTAGGTCAATAAAAGTCCCTCAATCTTCCTTAAGTCTTCCTGGGAGCACCTGCAGCATTTGCAACTTAATTATGCTTTGTGCTTTCTCTTATTTTACAGGTTTCTTTTCCTTTACATAGAATTTTCATGTTCCTAGAGGACTGAGACAACACAAGGAAACAGTGCAGACCACTTGCTACCAAAGTAGGTTGCTACTTCCAGGTACCTGTGCACTGAGTGAAGCACTCAGAGTTGACTTGACCAGGAGGAAAAAAGAGATTAGGTTGTGGAATCACGCAGTTATACCATTTTATGTAATACAGAAAACTGCATTGCACCAGTTGATATATAGAAGAGTGCTTTAAGTGTCTGCAGTGCTTTACAGTAGACCTGAACCCATCTGTACAAGAAATTAAATGGCTTACTGAAATTAAATAGAAATCTATGTTTTATTCACTACTAATATCCTGTCAATAACTCAAGTAGAATAAGAAAATGCTAGCCTGAGAATTACAGAGCCTTCTTAGCTCCAGGAGGAAATTAGTGATGAAACACACCAATTTGGTCCTAATGGATTTTTTTTAACAATGTTTTGGAATATTTTTTTTAATAATGTTTTGAAGCTGAAAGTAGCAATGCTTCACTAAAAATTTTATTAATGAAAATTTAATCTACAATGTCACAGACAATTGTCCAAGCTCCCTCTATGACCCTCATCCATACTGCTCCCACTGAAGCTAAATGAATGTCTTGGTCTTTGTACAGAATTTATGCAGGTGGAAAAGGAAGGCAAAGTGAGGCTAAGTCGATAAAATTACACATAATTATTTGCACTGGTACAAATGACTTCAGAAGGCACAAAACATTGACTACTAGCTATGCAGTCTATACAGTTTGCCAGAGTTGAAAGATTTATTGTTGTGACTCCAGAATAAAAATATTTTATGATTATAGGATGCTGAATATTGAGTATTTTACCACTCACAGACAACACTAGACTACTATAAACTGAATGTGCATGGAATGAGTAAAGTATTTTATGCTGTAAAATAATAACGAACATTCATAAATTAATGGGAACTACACTCCTGAGGTTAATGGACTACTACCTGGGATTTCTTACTTGTGTGCACCACAAGTCCTACAGATCATTTGTTCTTGCACAAATGGCTATGTTAACAAGCATTATACAGCTACCCAAGACAACGACATTTTATCATGATTAGCACTTGTACCAAATAAAAAAACCCCCACTAGCATAATACTAATGTTGAGCTTTTAAACAAAAGCTATGGAAATCTGTAGGAAAACTGTATTTGTTCCTAGGCAGTGCTATTTTCAATTACCTGTTTATGCACACTGACATTTTCTTTTTGAAAATTGTTTTAATAGACCCCAAAGTAGCAATTTAAAACTGTAATGCACAAATCTAAATAGAGCTGAAAATACCCCCAGGCATTCACCAAGGAGGAGGCTTTTCAAAATCAAATGATACGCCTTTGGCAATCAGACCATCAACAGGTTGAACTCAATGAAAGAGGACAATAGCAAATAACAGGCAAGGGATGGCAGAGCTCCCTCCAACTGAAATTGAATTTGACTGAGGAGTGATGGGGTGATGTAGCTGGAAACACACTTCCATCATAATCAAAGATCATAACAGGCAATCACATCAAGCCGTGGTGCTGCACTTGGAAGGCACAATTACTGGAATACCTGGAAGTGAAAGCAATGTGGCGTTCAGCGAAAGACTGCACAGAGAAAACACAGATACTGAGTTCGGAGCTGAAAAGTAGTGCTATTTTGTTGAACAGCAAGAATCTAATGCTGATCCTTCTCAGTCAGGAACTCAAAACATATACTGGCTCTCAGATTTTGCCTTGTAAAATTTATTAAGAACCTGTACTTGTGAAACAGCTCAGCATCAAAAGAATGGGGGATGATGAATCATTTAACTGCATGCATTCTTCTGTTAAAATATATATGGCATCAAGAGAAAAAATATATAAGGAAGAATGTCATATTATTACACTTCTACCCCTTCCAAGATGGAGTATTTTTAGAAATATTCTGAAATAGAAAATGTCTATTCAGGATGCAAATGTTTACATTTAAAGTTCTTCTTTCAAATATGGCTTTGTATTACCAATTTAGTATTCTTTAACAAAGTCTACACGTTCAGATTTTTGTTTCAGGATTTGTGTTCATTTTGTTCTTTCCTCAGTCACTGGGGTTACACAACACACAAAAAACATCAGGAATGCTTCTTTTTATCCAGAGGCATGCTGAAAGGAATATGGTCTCATAGAAAGCCAGCAGAAATCTTTCCTTTTTCGTTTTTATTGACAGAAACATTTTCTTTAGGCAAAGTGAAGTGTTTTAATGTCTTCAACAAATGGCAGAGTTTGGAGAAAATGGAGCCAAATTCTTCTCAGAGGAGTACAGTGGCAGGACAAGAAGAAATAGGTACAAGTTGCAGCAAGGAAGTTTCTGGTTAGATATTAGAACAACCATGAGAGTGTCAAGCACTGGAATAGTCTACAAAGAGAGTTTATTGGAGGTATTAAAAATTTGAGTGGACAACAGCTTGAGCAACCTGATGTAAGTTGTCCCTGCTTTGAATGGTGGGTTGGACCAGATGACCTCCAGAGGCCCCTTCAAGTCCACGTAATAATTCTACAATATGAGGTTATCAGATACAAGCTAGACACAACTGTAACTGAAGCTGGCTTCAGAACAAAGGAATTAAACATGTTTTCTTTAAAGCAAACAGCAGGGAAAAAAGTGACATTTTTGCATAGCTCAGAACTTGTTTTCTAGTTTCCTTTGATACCAAATTCCGAATAAATTTACCATTTGTGATTACAACAAAAACATGTAATTCCACAGAATACTGTTCTTTCAAAATTCATTTAACTGGCCCTGCTGTTTTGTTATTCTTTTGAAACAATAATTAATTTTATTTAAAATCTACAGTTTTTTCAAAGTAACCAGTGAGTTGTGACATCTCCATGTTGTGGTTCTGATGAGAGATACCCTAAGAGGCTTTGATTTTCAAAAAAGATGAAGAAAATCACCACCAGAAGATAAGCTCCTTTTATAGTGCTTCTGTTTTGGATTCAAAGGTCTTTTTTTTAATGGTCTTGGCCAAGCAGACTGTGAAACAACATGATTATCCTTACTCCTACCTTGCAATATTCCTTGCCTCTGCTATTAAATGTGTTATTTGGAGTTCTAGTTGGAGAAATATCTACTCTGGTAATGAATGATTTGTATAAATTCACTCTTTCTTATTAGGATCACTACAAGTTATAAAATTCAAGCAGCCAGTGTAAGATTTGACTGGCCTTCTTCAGGCCCTAGATAAGCATTTTCTCCAAGCATGTCTGAACATTGAGGGTGATGTAATGTGAATGAGTCATCATGGTTTGCGGATTCAGATTCTTTTTCTTCCATCTCCAGTAAAATCCCAAGAGAAAAATATATGTTTTGTTAGTAAGGAATTAAATGTCTCTTTTGCTGAAAGTTAGACATCTGCTTTCCACATGGTTTTCTTCTCACTTTTCCCCAAAAGAACACAAGTAACACAAAATGTACATTTTTGTCACTTCTGCACAGAAAAGTGTCTGTGTTACATATTCTAGGGACATTCACCTGCCCCAGAAGGAAGCAGCATGATTTTGAATTAGACTGTTCTAAGCTCAGCCGAACCAGAATGTTCTCACAGCAATTTCAGAAATCTCCAGAAAGTTACGAATTAAAAATTCTTGTGAACCTAGTAACCTCCAGAGCTAGGAAGTCAGAAAGATCTGGCAAGAACTGAGTTACCTGCAGCTAAAAGGCAATGGGATGGTGTATCTCTAAATAAAACTAAAGTTGTGCTTTGAGACTGTTATAGACAAAAAAAAAAAATTGTGAATGCTTGTAGACAACAGATAATTGGATGTATGGGGGGGCAGTAAATGTTCAAAATTGAACTTTTGAACTCTCAAGTACATGTGTGCAACCTGTATGGGCTGGTTGTACATTTTGATGACACCAGGCCTAAACAGAAGTGCTGTAGCCTGAATCCTCCAATTAATGGAGACATGAGACAGTAGTGCCAGTTAGGAGGCTAATCATGCCTTGTGATTCTGGGAAAACTGGGGGTCAGCAGCTAAAAGAAGGGCTAAAAGGTGAAGATGGTCAGTCAAGGAAAGATCCCCGAGGTGGAGGAATATCCTGGAGATCAGGGAGTTGCGTGGAAACAAATGCCAGGGACCCGCAGGGACCCGGCCACTAACTGCTGAGACAGGTCACCAACAGCTGGGCAGCTGCACAGCACAAGCTGATACCACTTTTTGTCCCACCTTCCCAGACCAGCAGCCATCTCCCTGCTGGGGAGGGAAGCAGAGACTTGTCGAATACAGCACTGTGCAAGTGATTGCATGAGACAATCAAATAAAATCTTGCCGGTTTTTAAATAATCCCCAGTATCCAGATCCTCTATGGGTTGTTTTTTACTCTGTCTCACCCATGGCAGAGACCAAAAGTAATAACTGATACAGGCAGCTAGCAACATTGCCTGCCAAATGGAAAGTCTCCATCTTATCCTCAGTCATCTTGTTCTTCACATCATGATACCCCTCAGGCTATGTAGCTATGCAGCAATGTAGCCAGACACAATACTCTATATTGCATATGACAGCACAGGTCACATTGCCTTGTGTCCAAGGTAGTGTCCAAGGCAATTCCCCTCTTTCTGTAGCTGCTCTGCACTCAACGATGAGGATATTTCCATTTATGTAAGGAGAAATCAAAACCACAGGTAGTTGGCTGCATCCCTTTTTTGAGATACGTTGCTGGCATCAATTTAAGTTAATAGTTTTCTTACAAAAGCAGAGCAATTGTTCAGCAGTGGCACTGCTTTAAGACATGCAGAAAAATAACAACACTAAGCAAGAGTCAATGGGAAAAATAAAGAAAAGGGGGGGAAAATACAAGATTTCAGAGGCATAATGGAAGATGGCATGTAGAAAGTCCATCCTTCCGTTTCCGTAAGTGCAAGTGAGTCAAATATACTTGTCCAACTATTGTCTTATCTAGAGATAAAGTATCCAATAAAAGCACCATCTATAAAGGGTGAAAAGGGGCAGGTGAACTGAAAAGGGCAGACAGAACTGAAAAGGATTTAGAAGTAACTGAACCTGGTCTCTCATGATTTCTTCAGGTACTAAGACCAAATAATTTTAATGTGCACTATAGAGAGAACAGCATTTACACATGCAAACTCCATCACCTATATTAATTAATGTTACTCAGACTCAGAAGTTACATGTTCTCTTTTCCTTAATTTTTTTCCCATTTGTGACAGAGTTTAACGGCACATAAATGAATCCACTTGGAAGCCAAGCTGAATGGTTGCTGTTGACTTTTCTGATTAATTAGATATGTTAGCCAATTAGCTATGTTACAACTTCACAATTTACTTCTTGCAGCAAACACAGCCTCTACTCCTAAGGGTATAGTTCTGGCAGCTGCCACTAAGTGTCACTGTTCACATAGCCTCAAAAGCTATATTAGCATGCAAATAAAAGGTGGGCTCAAGGAGGACCCTCTGTGGTTGGGTGGGTTTAGGTGTAGAAGCCTCTTGGGTGACATCCTCATGTCACCGTAGTCAGCTACTGATCATGTTCCAAGCAGGGGCTGCTTCCCATCCCAGGTCACAGACTGGGAACTGCTGGGATGCAATGGTGAGAAAGGATCATAGTTATTGCAGGGAAGTACAGGCACTGGCTACCAAGTGGTGAGCAAGAACCACTTGCAACACAACATGCAACACAAGAAACTTGAGCTGAGATACTTGAGGTTGGTAAGGAACAGCTCCTCACACCACCTCTCTGTTGTAACCAACTGCAAGAACATTTCTAGCCTATTTCAGAGGAAAGTCACACAGGTTAGCTGAAAACACCAGTCATCAACATCCTGCTGAATAGCAGGACCTAACCGTGCACTAATTTGAATAAAAAACCCAGCAGCTTGCTGAGGCAAATAGGCTAAGCTTTTCTCGGGAACAGGGTTCATGTGCATTAGCAGATTCTGTTCTGGGAGTTGAATTAATTCCTAGAAACCAGATATAAACTAGAAAAAATTAAATTAATGTTGTTTGACCATCTAATTTCAGAACTGCTACATGTGTGAACACAAATCACATTTACAATGCACCAAAACCAGATACCACCAAATTCTCTACTACAGTCACTCTAACCATCTTTTCTCACTTAGAAACATAGCATGGGTGTCTGAATGGCCAATAATAATGTGGAGAAAATAATATTACCTCTGATTCAGATAATGGTACATAGACTTTGTTTAGACCATTTTTCAAGACATTTTGGACTAACAGAACCTGCTGAGCAGTGCTGGCTCGACTTACAAAGACCTGACAGCAAGAGCAAGTAAAAAAAAAAAAAAAAAAATCACCCAGGCACAGCCACTGTTTTTATCACCTTTGTCTGTCTGATAACAGCACAATTTCTTCTAGAAATTCAGATGCAACTTTCTTAAATATGGGCTGGATTTTGATGGTGTTAGTACTTTTCTACTTACCTAATTCAGTTATGAATTTACTCAGAGCTGAGTTATTTCTAATTAGTTCAGTCATGGTAGTTATTTAGATAATATTGGATTCAAAGTATATATAAATATGTAATCTACCTCATCTATCTTATTCACGCAGGATTTGCATTGAAGTTTCTCTGTCTCTTCATACCTCTTGGTTTAACTCCATACTCTTCAGAGCTGACCATTCTTTCTGGTTGTTCACGGTTTATGCAAGGACAACATATGTTACTAACAACTGGTATGTGAAAATAACCAGTCCCACTGGGGTAATCAATAACATTGGAGTAGTTTCAATCTGAGCTATGTCAACGTCTTTTCTTCTTTACACGTTAGTAATTTAATAAACCAGAAAAAAAATCTTGCCATTTTAATTGCCAGATAACCCACTTGCCCTGCAGAAGCAAGGTTTCAGTCAGCATCTCTGTATCAATACAGAAATATCTGTCTAGGAACAGAACCCTTTCAACCTCTTTCAGCTTCCTCCTTTCTCACATTTTGACCTCCATATTAATATTTATGAAAGCCTTATTTTCAGTAGATGGTAAAGTCCAATTTCATAGGATGAAACTAAGTAGTTCTGGGTCATTTTATGCATCTATTGCCAATGAAGTACAACACTTATAACAATTTCCAATATTACTTCAGCTTTTATACAGCATGTCCCTAAGCTCTGAAATATTATCTAGCTCCATAGTTCCATTGCTCTATTTAGACAGTTTCTGTGTGTAAATAAGCATGCCTTGGTAAGATTTCTGAGTATCTTATGCTCTATTCAGATGCTCTTCTGCTTCAGGCTTATTCTAGTTTGGGGCCTTAGAGAATATCAGGACGGTTGATGAGCACATTCATGTGAAGGAAAAAAATATGCAGAAAATGATAAAATTTGGTAGGAGGGTAGTGCCTGAAGGAGCTCCTGTGGAGGAAGAACAAGACAAGGTACACCACAGACCTCCTATATCTGACAGTGGAAAAAGTCTTCACATCACCTGGTTGACACAAAGAGAGCTGCTTAGGTCTCCAGGGGTATTTTCCTCAGCCATTAATTTCATTCATCCCAGTTGCTAGAAGTCTTTGGTGTATTTCCTCATCATCTCTTAGGTGCATTATTCCTCACATCTTATTGCAGTACAGTAGCCTTTAATCAAATAATCAGATATATTCATTGCCTGGATGAACTGCAGGAACATACCAGTCTCTTCACCCAGGAGCCATGTCTGAAACCAGCTTTGCACAGCACTTTCAATTAACCTCTCCTGTTTATCAACTCCTCCCATTTCCTGCTTTCCAGTCTCTTGATAGCATCATTAGCAACCAGTATTTACATAAAATCTATTATTTGTTTATCTCTCCTCTATTAAAACACTTGGAGAACCCATAACAAAATAATGGAAGTGGCTGAAGATAATTTCGGTTCACTTATTTCGTTAATAAAAAAAGGAAAAAGAAATGATGGAGGAGGATTTTTAAAATGCCTCTTTTTCAAGTGCTCTGGTAAGCTTACCGACAATGATTGTGGATTTCTTTCCAGTCAGCTGATCTTTTGATGTTTCTCTCACCTTTAAATGAGAAGAGCAAATATTATTTTTTCTTTGCTGTGTCCTCCTGCTTCTTCACTTCTGGTGAGCAGCTCTTTTGCTTGTCTCTTTTCTATAAGATAGCAAATTTCATTTTTTTTTTTTTCTTTCTGATAATGTGTTGCTCTCTTACAAGGCTCTCTGGGCAAACAAATAATCAGTCCCCTGCAACTTTTGACCTGCACCTTTCGATCTTTCACACCAGCAGGAATTTGACAGACACACATTTGACAAATAAAAACTATAGCCTGTGAAAGGAACGCTGCAAAGTAGTTTGACCTGTTGACCTGTTGGCCTATTTCTTTACCACTGCTTTTGTAATTATTATGGATCACAGAACACCAGAGAGCTTTCTGGAGGCCTCTAGACAACACAGTAAGAGTATAATTGAGTTATGAGATGCAAGGTTAAAGAGATAAGAGTTTAACCTCCTCAGTAATGAACCGTAGAAAGGGGGAAGAGAGGATATTTATTTATTATAGTGAATCTTATCCTACTTCCTCCTCTCCCCTCCAGGAACATCAGTTGCATCTCAAATGCCTTCAGAGCAGAGCATCACTAAAATTGGAGCCAGTCTCCGTGCCTGTGTGAGAGAGGGGGCTGCCAACAGACTTAATTCAGATGGTGCAGAAGTGCAAAAGCCAAGATAGAGGCAAGACAGATGATCAGGATATGGAGTTTGGGCTGAAGAGTCAGTCTGAGCCCTAAGTTAACACAGACTCTAAGAAGGAAGACCCCCCCAAAATCTTAATCAAAACCAGCATTTGAATTCTGATTATAAAATCCTTTGTCTTATGTTACTCCAACATTAGGAATAAACCTCATGTATTTCAACAGAAACTAAGGAAGAGAATAATCTTACTTTCCTATTTCCAAACCTGCAGACCCATGAACAGTTTGAGTTTGTCTAAGGTCCAGTGTAAAAGACAATGAAAGTCACAACACATGCATATATTGGCCTATAAGAGTACCAAACTGGAATATGGAAAACTAGATTCAAAACCCTACTCACAAAGTACTCTCGTCATTAGGACATTTGTATATTATGCTGTCTCTCCCTTCCTTCCTCTCTCTTGAAGATCCCTGCTTTTAATAAAAGTAGAATTAAATCATCACTGTGAAGATCTAAAATAATATACAGTCCTATTGTGGCTTTCTCTCATACTTACAGTACATCTACACAGACTTTTGCACGCTGTCTGAACTCAGTACCAAGATTATTAACCAAAACACACCATGACAAGCTATGTGTCTGCAGAGTTTCTGATTCAAAACCAGCTCACATCTGGCTGGTATAGAGTACAGGCAGATCTCTCTTGAATCCACCTATAAAACTGCCTATAAATGAAATGAAACCAAGACAGTTCTCGAACAAAAGATTTAGAGACACTTCAGAATACATAGCTGCCTGAGCTTCAGACATTTGCCTAAGACACCTACCTCTTCCTCTGAATGAGCTGAACACTTTGTATGTGTGAACTTATGATGCATTTCTTGAGCTTTAACTTAATTTTCAAATACCTTATGTTACAATCTGAATCATACAACTATAACATGCATAGAAGGACAGTTATGGACAGCTGATTCCTAATGGTCTTGTCCCTTGGGAGCACACAGACACCTATGCTGAGCTCAGCTGGTGACTGACATCTCCATCAATCAAGCTCCTGGGAAATATTCTGAGTGTTATTAGTCTCCCTCCTGTAGAGCGTGTGAATATCAAAGCAAAATCCAAGATGGGAAGTTTTCCAAGCAGCAAGGTTCCAGGTTCCCAAGTCATCCTCCATGGACTTGTATGTAAGGGTAATACTAACAAAGAGCAAACTGTTGTTAGCTTTCAAAGTTTGCATGCATTCATCGATAGAAATAAGGTAGGAAAAAGAGTGGCTTTGCCTTTTGGAAATCTGCTTTGAGTAGCTGAATCTATGAAAAAGTATTTCCTTACCATCTAAAGCTAAGGACAGGCAGGGCACAACTTCAGCAGAGTTCAGGAAAATCCTGGGAATCTAGGAATTTGGATAACTTACAAGGATGGACAAGGTAGAGAGAAGACTGTTGGTTACAGAAATATGGCTGCCTCTTATGATTACAAGACAGTCTGGCTTGGGCTTTGAGATCTGGCTACTTACTCTGAGCAAACAGCAACAGCATGTCAAAAAGCTTCAGGGAGCTAAAAAGATTAGGAAGACTATGTGAACAGAGCTTTAAGTCTCCTCCTGTTCCAGGTCAGTGCCCAAAGACTACATTGTCTGTTATTCTATCACTGACCTTGAGCACTCTCATGTTCTCAAAAATTAGGTGGAGAAGCACAGCACTGAATTAACTATGAATGCCTAAAGGAAAGATTTCATATCTGTCACCCCAACACTAGGTGACCTCTGTGCAAAGGTCAGTTCTTGGATTTTTTAACCCTTTTCCTTTGTATTTCTTTCCTGAGCAATTTAGGCAGCTCTCCCTCAGCTTGAGCCACCTCTTCCCATGCATTGTGTAAGGTGCCTGGCCACAGAGCGCAGAGTTTAGGATTATAGTAGATGGCAAGGTGTCAGGGCTTTCACTACCACATAGAACACACGATGATTTGATGCTTTCATTTTTATACTAATGAGGCAAAAAGTCATATTAAGACAAAAAACACGACAAAACCCTCCCTCACCTTTGCTGTCCCTCCAATCAGATATGGTAAGAAAAGAAAATCCTATTAAATGGAAAAGCAAACACCTGCCATTTGCTTAGCAAATAGATTTATTTTCATTAAATATACCAAAGAACAAGTTAAGCAAAACATCTAGCCAGCTTCCAGACTGTTCTCTTATCAGAGCAAGAGTTTCAAAAACATGCCTATACCCAGCTTTGTGTTCAGGCAAATTACAGAACATTCTCCAGCTTAAACAATATACTACCGTAGTGTGTGGGAAGACATTTTAGCTTGTGCAAGTTAATTAATCCCTTCTGCTAGTAGATTAAGCTGTGTATAGTGGGTCAGAGGTACAGGCTGAAATACTACTCTGTAATCAGAGGACACCCCCCTGAAACAGATTTGAAAATCTCTCAGGCCATTTTCCTCTCCTCTGTCAGTAGACAACTCTGATTTACAGACACGTCAGACCTGCAGCAACTATTGCTATTGAGAAGAAAATGACTAGATAAGATGAAGACATATAGCAAGTGATTTGGGTCGTTACTTATAGAGGTGAAGAATAAAACAAGTTCAACTGCAAGTGTTATAATTAAGCATGAGGACAGATAGCGCAACAAGCTTTGCTTCTGAAGTCTGACTCCATTTGAATTCCTCAGACACAAACTGAAGAGCAGAAGTCATGGCTTTCCCTCAGCATACACGAAGCAGGAGGTCCGCTGCCTCTGCCATTTGTCCTGATAAGCAGGCACATCTTGCTTCAGCATGGCATCAGTAACCATTCCTTTCTAATTATCGTTAGGATTGACATAAATATTACCACTGCATTACAGAAAGGATGCAAACAAATAAGCAAAACCAAGCCCACTGCAGCATATGGGACTCACTTGGGATTATTGCTATTTTTGAGGAAAAACAGAGATCTGGATATTTGCTACTTACAAAGACTTGACATCCTTATTTCTTTTTCTCCCAATTTCCAAATAGCCATACCCAATTTATTGTCAGGGATTTGAATTACTGTAAATTTACTCTCAGCAGTACTATGATACTGCTGACACAGCAGTAAATACAGCAGCAGAAGTTACAGCAGAAGGCAATTGCAGCAATTTACACACATTTCTGTATTAACTAATAGAGCCACATCAGACATTTTAAACAGAGGTAGCCATACTGCAGAACAAGCAGAAATGTGGCACACAGAAAATGACATGGCCCCAGAGAAGGGTTCGGTCCAGCAGCTATTATTATTAGCCCTGAAAAGACCAAGATCTCTTCTCTTCCAGATTCAGAGACACCCCTTCAGACTCACAGCCACATCTTCCTCACTGACTTTAAATGCAGGTAAACACCAGAGTTTCAAGAAGTATTTTAGATCCCAATTACTCACTTCTTCTGGTGATTGGCAGCTTTTGTCACAGAGTACACCAACTACTAAGCCCAACCTTTTCATGAAAGGAGTAATTATCCACATCTCAAGACTACTAGGGGATTATTCTGTCCAGTGTTTTTTGAGCTTTCTAGTTGCGTGGTCTTTCCATTTTTCTCCTGTAACTGCAAGCTTGTCTTTTTTCCCCTCTCTCCTTTACCTGTGAGGCTTGTTCTTTTCCTTATCTTTGAATTTAAACCTGACCTTTCCTATTCCATCACAATGTTAGACAAGTTCTTTGTCTTTATTTTGTTATATTTTCTTTCCAGGGCTTTTCAGATTTTGCAGCTCAACATTTCTCTCAACAAATTAATGCCTAGAATGCTTTGAATGGTGAATAGATCATCTCTTTATCTGTGTCATTAAAATTGGTAATGGCAGCTTTATAGTTTGGGTTTGTTTTTTTTTTGTTTGAGTGAAGCCTAGCTATGGGGAAAAGAAATTCACCCATTGAGCCCACAGGCACCTTGATCTCCCAGCTTAGTTTTAACAGATGTCAGTTGTAGGAAAGAGTCCAACAGCTAGGGAAACACAAGATGAAAGATCAGATAACACTTCCAAGGTAAGCTACATCTGGATGGTGGAACATGTTACTTGAAAGCTTAAATGAAATAATAAATGTTAAGCCAACAGATAAAAAAACCCCACAGACTCAAAAAATGCTATGCATTATGTGAATATGATTTGTCAAATCACAATGTAGACAGTGTTAACCCAGCCGTTATCAAATCAGCTGGGTTTACAGGCATGCTAGCTAGACTTGCTAAATCTAGATTGCTTCACTGAAAACAGTGATTCACAGTCATGTTTTTCATTCGTTGTTTATTTTTAGTAGTGTCAATACTAATACCTTGCACTGACTCAGAACAGCTTGCTGGAGCCACTGGGTTGTGCAGGCGCTTTAGAACTGAGATCAGCTTTCTGTACTCTTTTGAGATACTAGGTCTCTTTAAAGCTGCTGCAGTTTTAAATTTCTCACGCTCTTTGGTTTCGTTCTTGTACACACGATCATATTTGTAGTGCTCTTTGGGTTTTTTTTTAAGTGCAATCATGTGCTTTTGTCCAGTGATAAAGATGAATAGCAATGAAACATAAAGAGTAATGTCTCTGTTACCAGAGATGATGTAGGAAAATGAAAAGGAATAGAGAGCCAAAGCGTACAAGAACTGTGGAAATTCGTGGAGCTTTCTAAGACATGCTTCCTAAGCAGCTAAATTTCAGAATTTCACAGTGAATCTGGAAAGAGAAAGAGCTTTTTGGGTATGGGATTATTTTGCTTACTGTAGAATACTGGTTAACATGCTATGACAAAGGAAATCAGTGACAGCAGTACACTGTATGTGTTGCTGAAGGAAATGAATCAAGTTTATTCTACACAAAATTATCTAAAACAACATTGTTATTCCTAAATCAGTCAGTTTACTAGGAGACAGAGCTTTTACTATTCTAATAAGTAAATCCTTATGTTTCTTTTTATGAGTTCTTTATAGAGAAAGCAATTCAAAAGACATTTTTGTGCACTCACCAACATGCATAAACGCACACACACACTTTCTTCTACCTGCTTCGTATCACCTTTGAGAGGTTGGAGAAACATGATGTGGAAAAAAACAAGAGTCAATTCCAAATCAGTTGAGCTACAAGCCTTAGGCTCAGGTGGCCCCACAGCAACCCGTGGTTCGAAGACTAACATACCAGAAGTTCTGGAACAAAGTTGCCCAAATGACCAGAGTTCAGTTCAAGCCATTGCTTTCATAGTGGTGAGCCATCAGCACTGTGAATGGGTATCCCAGTCCTGTTCTCTCAGGAACTGCATTTTGCAGCATATGTGGTTTTGCCCCATAGCATTTTGCAATGTAAACATCAGAAGCCTCTCACAACCAACAAACCCAGTAGGCTCAGGAGTCTAACTTTCAAATTCTGCTAGTGCTTTGCATACAGTCCTACTGAAACATCTTTTTAGTCCACAGTGATTGGTAGAAGTTTGAAAATTATGCTTCTTAAGCAACAGAATTACAATGCACTGTATTCCTGATCACTGCGAGTGAGAGATCGTTTGAGGAGAAGTAGGTAACACCTCTTCAGCATGGAAGTCCAGGACCAGACCTTGCAGCATTTGTCCACTGCAGCAGAAGGAGGGTAATCATGAAATGGAGGGGAAAAGGATTAGCTATCTGCAGAGGAATTTCAGCTGCTCTTGATATAACATCATTTCTAGGTACATAAAAGAAGCCTTGAGTGAAGGAAGTTATGCAGTCTTGGCTAACCATGAGAGGTAGCTGCATTTTAGCATGACAGCAGGTCTAAGTCTGGAGTTATCCATGGATATCACCCATCTGCTGTGTTACCAGTATCTGGTATGAGAGCTTTCCTAACCATCTGGGAAAATGGCTTTTAGCTGGCAGTGGACACACCTCCTTTGCTGCTGGCAAAAAGATAACAAGTTTGTTCTTGGCAGAGAGATTAGTGCAATATTCCTGATGAAGACATGAAAAGGTATACTTGGTACAGGCTAAAAGCAGTTCCTGATCTAGCTCAGACCATTTACGGAACTATATTCCCTGTGCCAGTCTGGGATACCAAAAATGGAAAGGGGCTTTTTTTTTTTAATTGAGCCTGAGCTGATCACACAAATTAACCCAAATGAATTATTACATACCAGATGAAATAATATCCAGGGTGAGTTAATTCCAGGACAATGGTGAATACTAATGGAGCTTACATTCTGCAACCCTCCAGAGCTCTTCTGTGCAGTCTGATGAGGCTATTTGCTAGCCAACTGGACTGTATTAAAGAACTGCTTAAATATCATGGCAGAGCATGCATTCAGGAGCATGTACTTATTCAGTGTTCCATTCATGTCTGGAATTGGAGGCTTCTGAGAAATCTCTGCCTTATGTTATGATGGATGCTGTGCAAAACACAGCATAAAATCAAAATAAGTGAGAAAACCTCACCTAATGTGAGTGCATGAGAGGTTGTTATAATCCATGGTACCCTCCATGGTCTGGTCCCTAGCAGTTCACACTGGCCTTATTATAATTGTACCACAAGATGGGATCTAGTTACACATCATACCTTCATGGCTTCCAATTTCTTTGGAGGAAAACCCAGATAGATTCCAGGATGACAGCGATGGTAAGCTTCTGTAGGTCTCCCACTTGGCTTGAAGGGAGAGGAAGTCTGGTGCAGACTATACCTCCCCCACAACATAAGCTCAGCTGCTGAGGATTAGGCAGAAGGTGTCTTCCGAATGTTATGACACAGCTAATGAGATACCCTTTTTTGACATGACTGACAGCAGGCAAGAGGAGGTGTGGCTAAGACTTCTTGGTATGAGCTACTGCTCTTTAGTTGTAGACTTTTGGGAAGTGAAACACGGGAACTTCTCAGGTGCTGTGTCATTCCAGAGAAGGAGGTTTGCTAAGGTAAGGTTGTCTCTGCTCAGACTTTAATCCTTTTCAGAAACGGGAAATCTCCTCTATTGTTAAGCTCTCTTCACTCTTTTGGCCACAGGAAGAGATATTCTCCAAATATACAACTTTTGCCTTTCATTTCCCCTCAGATTTTCCAGGCATCAGGGAGTTAATCAAATTTCTGTCCTTGAGGCTCAGGTAAAGAAGGGAAAAGTGACAAGTAATAGCTGGGCTTTGCCTATTTTCAGGGCAGAAAAAAATATTTCAGCTGAATTCTGAGTTGGTATGACTGTAAGTTTTCTCCCAGAACTAATAATCTGCACAAATGGCACGGCCGAGCTTTCTTCTCCATAGTGTGCTTCTGCAGAGAGTCATGGTGTGCCACCTCTTAAAATCGCTAAGAGAGTGGCTGAGTGAGGACAGTAAGCAAACTGGCCAGGTTGTTAGTGATAGGGTTTTACTTTGCATCTCATGTTGTGATTTTTAGGAAAAACAAAGGCAGAGTTAGAAACAGGACGGTTGAGAGGAAAAATGTTAAGAATTGCACATGCACTTAATAGCTGCCTTTCCTTTGGATGATGTGTCACTGACCCCTGTGACCAAAAGGCAGAGGAAGTATCCACTTAGGAAACCAAAGGAAAGCTCAACAGGAGGTGAATTAATATTATTCACCAGAATGTTGTCCCCCCCATGAGCAGCTGAAGGATTAAAGGACAAACTTAAACAAAATAACAAAGCAGCTTTGTCTAGTCCCATTGATCCAAAAGAGAGCACTCACTGTACCCTAAAATCTATTTTGTGTCTCCTGCAGAAAGTCTGCTGTGAAAGAAATGGAGTTTTGTAATAATTATTTGGAGCCTTAGGGGTTCAGAGCATCCTCTGGTTCACATTACTGCTGCCTTACTACCTGAATGCATTTTCATGTATATCTTAATCAGTTTATTTACTGTTTGAATGCTATTTTTGAAGTCAGGAAGAAATGTCTGGGTAGAACACTGTAAAATCTCTCTCTTCATAGGGAATGATGAAAATCCTTCAAAACACATTTCAGACTGTATTAAAAATGGTATCTGATAATGTGAAAGCTCTATCTCCTAGCACTGCATTGGGCAAATCAGCTTTAAGCTCTACTTGCTCATCACAGGATTTAATATGTGTTTTTTATTTTTTAAATCTGACATGTTGCAAGATGACAGGTAGCGCAAGGCTGCCCCTCTGATGTGAGGCACAAGGAAAGTTTCCTGCAGCAGGTGATTGAAAGAAACAACTTCTGGAACCGAGGGAAGGAAGAAATATGTGAATATTTCAAGAACAGCAGCAAAGCATCATGATTAGAAGCATGTGAAGCAAGAAAGGGAACTGTGGCAGATATCAGGTGGGAAAGAACGAAGATTCCTCTTACCAAGCCATTTGATCATGGGTGCAGTCAGCAAAATAGCCACTAAGTAATGTTCAAACACTGCCGTGGTATTTAGTAGACATGAAAACACTTGAGTTCTGTGTGATAAAATGTAATTTAGGGTATCTAAAGGTTTTGGACTAGTTGTAGATGTTTTCTTTCAAGAGGTCTTGGGTTTCTTTTGTTGAAAAGAGTGTTATTCCTCACTGATGCCCTGGCTACTACTGAAGTCCTTAGTGGCTCCATTCGTCTGGTGTTACACACAATAAAATGCCATTTGATGTTAATTCTGAGCAAGGTCATAGCCCATTCTCTGTAACAAAAGTGCCATCTCTAGTTTTCTTGTAAGCCAGTATAGATTCCCCTACCTTCATCTGTAAGCGCATCTTTTTAGCACTGACTTCAAATACATCGTTGTTGTGATGATTATGCTCAAAGGCTTCCTGACCCTTTGCTTCAGAGCTCAGGAAACACCAACAACGATCAGTTCCCAAGCCCCAGGCAGGTGCACAGGGAGCAATACACACCTGTGATGTGAGTGCAGTAATGCAAATCCCAACATAATATTTTAACCCCAGGAACCAAGAACTGGAAAAGGACTCAACCATAGCCATCCACCAGCCTTTTAAACAGGGTGCTTGAGGACATTCAGTCAGTATGAATCCAAAGGACATTAATGCACTTTTATGCTGAAGGTGTGAAAAGCAGTCTAGAGCAGCAGCTGGGTAATCCCTAATCTAGGAAGCTTGCTAACATAACACCCTGTTGACCTACAATTTTTTACAAAAGGTATCCATCCATTACCTCTGCTAATTTCAGCATTTAATATACCCTTAACTTCATTCATGTGTGCAAAGTTCATTTCCAAATACAAGGCCCTTACAAATTTAATGTAGGCTAACCCTCCATATAACTTAATACAAAAATAATATCAAAACTTCTCATTAAGTTTGAATGCGCTGAAAATATCTCAGAAATTAGAGGATATTGCAGATATCCTCTAATGATATTGATTTTCTAATGGTATCACTGAAAAGATGGAAAATGGCTTCCTAGAAAATAATGATGACTTTTTTTCAGGAAACAATTAAAGATGGGAATTTAATGTAGAGTGAATTAAAGCAAATTTATTAGTCCATTGTGGATATGGAATTTCTTGTCATTTCATCGAGACATGAATCATGCAAAATATTAAAACCCCTGAATTTATTCATGGGATAGTTTAGAGGCACAGCTAGTATTCTCTGTTAGCTCTGTAGAGACAACCGGGCATGGGGTAAAGCACACAGCCCTGAAAAGGATAACCTTTTATCTACTTTCTCTGCCCAATTTAACAAAGCAAACTAATTTTTAAGTGAAAACACTTGCAAGAAGCAAAGTGTCTACATTAATGACAGTAATATGCAAAGTCTAAATTTCATTTCTTCTCCTCTGTATCTTCCTCTGGGAACCTTCTGTATTCACCAGAATCTCGTGCTCTGTGTTGGGGGAGGAGGCTGAGAGGAACATATGACATTCACCTCCTGCTTCTAATACACAGCATAATGAAAAATAACATAAAAGTAGACACAACAATGCTAAAATATTTTCAGTGTGTAGAATGCTGGACTTTACTTCTGTACAAGGAAGTAAAGTACTAATCACGAGGATACTGATTATACCAGTAGACTGAAATACAGTACAGTTTGAATGCAAAACTACACGCCTAGCCTAAGTTAAGCACATAGGTTGCCTCTATAGCTACTGGAGTTCATCATACCAAGCAGCCATTGGACTGGCATGTAAGCCAATTCAATTTAATATTAGTGGAAGGACAGAACTAAGCTTCAAGATCTTGAAAAGAGCAATTTAGTTGGACTGGACAGCTTAAGGACTCTGATGCAGAGGCAGCCTTGAACTTCTGTAAGCCAAAGAGCTCATTATTGGTTCTTGACTGAGATTAGGGTTTGGCAGTAATCAAGTAACTTAGACTAATAATGTACATGGAAAGGTTGATGTGCAAGATTTTCTTTGAGGAATATTGAGGTCCCTGCATGAATAAATTTAGGTCTAAAAACTTGTCCTACCGTGACAAGTCTAGCAAGACAGCTTTTCATCCACTCTCACCAGGTGTTCTAGGTTGCAGCTCCCCTGAAGAGGAGAAAGGAGGCTTTGGCTTTCCTGCCTCATCTCGTGGTAGAGGGGAAGTCGGCATAAATAAAAGACATCTGGGTGCCCTGTATGTTCAGTCAAAAAAGAATTGAAACAACATATTTCCTAGGTAGGGACAATACCATAAAAGTGGTCAGACCAAATGGGTAAAATTTAACAAATGTAAGGAATGGAAAGCCAAATAATTATATATTTAGATAGTCAGACAGTAACAGACACGGCTGAAGAACAGATAAAAATTTAAATATCATGCTTTGAAAAACATAAGATGTAGTCCAATTGTTGAGCACATGGATTAAGCTCTAAGTGTATCAGCTATGTTTAATAGCAAGAACTGAACCTGCTACGTGGGGTATTATAATCCCACTATCAAGAACAACAGCATATATACAAAAGCAGTGATATCTTCTTGCAGGTATTCCAGCAATTATGAGATTGCTTGGGTACCTCACTGTGTAGCTGTAGTCCTAGGCAGTTACATGATGTAACAATTGTCCACAATCATCAGCCTGGAATGTATGTTTAATAAATTTGTTTATTGTTCATCTGGTATGAAACTGCTTCCGTGTCCACAAACTTGACCACAGGAAAAGGTTCTGAGCCAGAGTACCAGTAGGACTTACAGTAGAAAAACATTTCACTACTTTTAAGATTGAGCTCTATACATTTATGAAATGGATTAAGCCACATGGCTGGATACCAGGAGATGCTTCTACTTCTAAGTTAATGAAGATAACACACCTGTCTATAAGAAAAAAAAAAAAGAGCTAAGCTTTAACTAAGCAGAGCTCAGCAACACTACTATTAATACTAACTTTGTACCATATTAATTTTTCAGTCAGAATCAGCCCTGATTCTAAAAGATGCCAAGAATTCAACTTATTTAAATTAATTTTAAGAAAAACATCTTGGAAAGAGACTTGCCAGTTAGCTTGGTCAAGTAATCTTTTAAGTCAGAATAGATGGTAAGGTAGTATAAAGATCTGACCTATTATGGGCAAATACTCTACAGCTGTCAAGAATGATTATTTTTTTTCATTTACAGGATGCACTCACCCACATTTGTAAATTGATTCATGTAGTTCAAAAGTAGATATAGTTATAATTGAAATAGAGACATTTCTATGCAGCTTTTCATTCCTTTTTCAACAGCTATAGCTTAAATGACAAACTAAGAGCCCATCATAATAGATATATACTATTTTATATGGTATTACAATTTACAAGATATCTTTGAACATAGACTATGCAAATATATGAGAGAAAATCAACATGATGCATAAGAATTATCAACTACACTCTTCACAGATGGGATTTTTTGGTCTTCAAAGAATTAAAAAAATCCTCTCTTTTAAATAGTGTAAGTTCATTGAAGCTGTACAGGAAAATTAATAGAATTATGAAGAGAAGAGCATAATCATTAGGTACACTGTATCCCAAACTATACAGTATCAAGACTGACGGGAGCCCTAGGGATCTGAAGGCTGAATGATAAGAAGGACTCCCCCTTAGAAGTAAGGCAATAATGCAGCCACAAAAGGATCATCCTCAGCACTCTTCAGGATGACCCAGAAGAGATTTAACAAGAAGCCGTGGCACTTGCCTCCCCACCCACACTGCCTGGTATGCCATTACTCCCAGTTCAGATGACAAGCCAGCCACTGTACCACCATCCAGTCACCACTCAAGTCACATCCTGGCTGCATTCAACCCTCGAGAAAGTGCAGATATGCTTCTTCGCCATTTGCAACCAGCAGTCATTTTCCTGGGAGTGCTCATGTATGCACAGAAGATCAGGGAACGCATTACGTAGCTGTGAAGGCTTATACAAAACTTCACATTAGTATACAGGCAAAATTATTCATATTGCTAACTTTGAAGCTCTTGGTGGGTTTAGGAGTCATCCAGTTACGAAACAAACTGAAACTATTTGACTTAGCTGAGCAATCCCAGCATGAATAACAAATCAAGAACAGTCACAGAAAATAATTTGTGAGTAATGTGTAGGGTCAAAAGGCTCATATAATAGCCTATACTGAAAAAACAAAAATAATCAACAACTCCATGAAAAAAAGCAATGCCTGACAGTAGACAATTCACACACAGAAAATAAAACTAGCTTCAATATTGTGTTTGCTGTGAATAGCTGGTCTTTTGCTGTTCTGCTAGTGTGAGGTAGAACTGCAGCAGTGCCCAAAGCTGCTATTGCAACTGGAACTCCGGCATGCTCCCTGTGGACAGAAGTAGCTTGATCAGTGCATCTGTGCCATTTTTTAATCTTAAAAGCTCTTAAAACTTTTAGAAGTCACATTTTGATATTCACAATCTGTATAAATATTTTTGCAGACAGAATTTAATTAAGTGCAGTTGAAAGAACTCACTGAAACAAACTTCTTGCTCAATGCACAAAAGAATACATACTTAAATTACTCTAAACACACAATGATAACAAAGAGCATGACAGTATATGGGTATGCTTTGGAAAAGCTGATAAAAATATTTAAAGTCAGTCACTGTACTTTCATGGAAAAAAATCACTTCACGACAACACAGTGGACGTGAACATGTTCTCAATTTCTCATTTCCAGACGCAACCTTGTAAACATGAGAACAAATTATTTTAAATGTATCTAATTTAGTATGGAATGTTGTGAGGTTTTTTGAGTGCATATATGATGAATAGTTGAGATAGATGTTAGCCACCAAGGTGCCCCCAAAAATGCCCTACTATATCATTTCTTCACTGTAGTCACTTCACAGAAATAAATACAACTGGTTAACTAGATAAACAGATGGTAATAATGTGTAACAGTATTAGTATGAGTACAGCCAGCAGGTGCAGTGATGCATTTCTTCCCCTCTGTTTAGCTTTTGTGGGGCAGCATCTGGAGAACTGTGCCCAGTTTGGGGCTCCCCAGTGCAAGAAAAGTATTGGCACACTGGAGCAAATGCGTCAGAGGACCCTGAGGTGCTCAGAGGCCAGAACACATGAGATACAGGGAGAGGCTGAGACAGCTGGGTCTGTTCACCCTTCGGAAGAGAAGGCTCAGGGGGAGACCTTTACACTGCCTACAACCACCTGATCAGAAGACAGAACGAGATTCGTCTTGGTGGTATACAGCAATTGGTAAGAGGCAAAGGACTGAAGCTGGAACATGGGGAATTATGCTTAGATACAAAGAAAAGATTTTTAACCTTGAGGGTGATCAAATACTGGGAAAGGGGCCCAGAGAGGCTGTGGAACCACCATCTGTGGAGGTGTTAAAACCTGACTGGACGTGGCCTCGAGCAACCTGATCTGACTTGCCCACTTTGATCATGGGGTTCGACTAGATGACCTCTGGAGTTCCCTTCCAACCTAAATTATTCTATGATTCCATGATTTTAAATATATAGATATACAGATATATAAAACAAAAAGCTAAACATGAGCATAGAGAAGTTAGTTACTCAAAAGATCAAATATTGAATCTGGTGTTTGGGAAGGAGGAGATTGGGCATTATTATTTGAAGTTATACACTGTGCCATGCATACAGCCAGGTGATAATTAAAATTTCAGAGATAGATACACTCAAAATCATGAAAACAAGTAAGAATTAGCAAGACCTTTCAAAGGAGAAGAGCACAGGCTTTCTAAGTACAGCATTTTAAATGGTTTATTGCTTCTGGACCTACATTCCCCCACAAAGACTATTAAGAAGGGTTTTAAAAGGATTTGAGAAATCTGCACTCTAAATGTATAGTTCGTCTCAGCTTATCCCATGTACTGGACTCAAATCGAGGAAGCCAAAGGCACTTAAAATCACACTAGCAAGTTTGAAGATAGCTAAAATTTTGTTCTGACTTATACCAGCTAGTCAGAAATTTAGGTGGGTAGCAATGTAGTCTTTATTCCTGACATGAAAAAATAAGACAAAACTCTCAGGTTTACAATGTGTACATGATTTCAGTCATTTTACTCTTAAAACTACCTGGGTAGGACAGGGAAGTGATTGCATTAATATACAAAACCAGACAGCTAAAACTATCCATTTGAGAACTAAGTTTAATATTGACTGCTTTAGTGAGTGAAAATAAATCATAAGTCCCCATTTCTCCCTCCAGTAAAATAGTATCTGCCTACATCTTTTGTAATGTGAAGGAAATGAAAATACTCAAATAACATAGTAAGGAAAGGAAATGACTAAATTATAGTTTTGTTATTAGTAACAATAAAGCCACTACCTGCTGTTCAGAAAAGTAAAAAATTACATTTAGTAAAGGTTATTGCAAATGTCATAGTATTAAAGCATAATTAAAATCGATATAAAAATATGCAGATAAACAATATTATCCTGCATTTCTTTCATTTTGCCTGCTACAAGACAAAATAAATTCTCTAAACAGCTGCTGTTGGACTGGAAATATTTTGGCAATTTTTACTATCAATGGATTAATATTTATAGGAAAATATTTTGTATTTTGAGGGAGCAGTCTCCTGGGCTATCACTGTGCTTTTAGGACTGCAGATGTCTCTGAATGTTCCTCACAGCCAGTTGCTGTAAAAATAAGTATATACAGATGGAAGTACAGCAAGATGATGCAGAGTTATAGTACCCCAGGCACTAATATTTTATGCAGTTTTTAATGTTATGTTTAAAAATTTATGAGCATCTACTCTGCTAACCAAGTCCATCTGTATTCCTTGGGGTTAAAGTGTGGCTTTATATATCAAAAGTATTCCAGGTGAGTTGGTTTGAGAACCTAGCACAATGAAGGGAAGCAGCCTGTTTTCAGAATCCCAATGGGGGTATATCATGTAAGCTGGAAGTAGTAGGTTCTACATTAATTCTTTACATTAAGTGCTGGAAGAAGCATTGCTTCTGTCATCACTCTGATACGTGAGGTCAGCTGGATGATCTAAAGATCCTTCTGTCATTGTAATCTGCCTGGTGGAAAAGGTGCTGGTTGACAGCGGCTGAATATGAGCCAGCAGTGTGCCCAGGTGGCCAAGAAGGCCAACGGCATCCTGGCCTGTATCAGAAATAGCGTGGCCAGCAGGAGCAGGGAGGTGATCGTCCCCCTGTACTGGGCACTGGTGAGGCCGCATCTCGAGTCCTGTGTTCAGTTTTGGGCCCCTCACTACAGGAAAGACATGGAGGGGCTGGAGCGTGTCCAGAGAAGGGCAACCGAGCTGGTGAGGGGCCTGGAGCACAAGTCTGCTGAGGAGTGGCTGAGGGAACTGGGGTTGTTTTGTCTGGAGAAGAGGAGGCTGAGGGGAGACCTGATCGCTCTCTACAACCACCTGAAAGGAGGTTGTGGCGAGGTGGGTGCTGGTCTCTTCTGTCAGGTGGCTGGAGATAGGATGAGAGGAAATGGCCTCAAGTTGCAGCAGGGGAGGTTTAGGTTGGATATTAGGAAAAATTTCTTTACTGAAAGAGTTGTCAGGCATTGGAACAGGCTGCCCAAGTAAATGGTGGAGTAACCATCCCTGGAGATATTTAAAAGATGTGTAGATGTGGCACTTAGGGACATGGTTTAGTGGTGGACTTGGCAGTGCTAGGTTAACAGTTGGACTAGATGATCTTAAAGGTGATGATCTTTCCAACCTAAACGATTCTATGATTCTGTGATTCTATCTATTAATGTAAGCATGGCTATTTGAGAGTGTCCAACCAAGGCAACAAATACAATATATATAATAACCAGAAAACAAAAGCAGCTCAGTAAGCCAAGAGCAGCTTCCAAATGTTAGTTAAAAAAAGTGAAAATAGACTAAAGACAGACTAATAGAATAGCATAAAACCTCCCATAAGTATTCTCTCTTACGTAAGTTCCGTATTTGCCTTTAAGCCTTTCCCTATTTACGGAGCCTTTCCAAAGTACGATTACTCAGCCATTTACACAGAATTTGTAATGTACAGAACTTACAGCAATGGTTTACTGGTATCTCAGAGCTGGGAAAATGGAGGAAGAAGAGTGGTGTGAAACTGTGTTAGCTTTGAGATATATCCCAGTTCCCTACTAGTACCTAACCACTTCCTCCACCTTCACAGAATATTTTCGAAGCCATTACATGATGTAGCTACAAAGTGCAGAGGTGATAGCATGAGCAGAATGATTTTTGAACATGATTCCCCAAACTTTTAATTTAACCTTCATTAGCAATTATGAATTGGTTGATAGCTGTAATTCAGTAAATCTTCTGATGGAATACAGTTTCAAAACATTAGCAGTAGGTGATTTGCATTTAACATTTACTGTACAACCAAATCGCTACTATTATATTAAAGGCATGGTAATTTATCACAACACAATTAGCTGAAAAGCCTGGCAATATAAATCAGTCCCACTTCAAGACACTAAGAAAACTCAAACTCCTACTGAGATTTCATTTTATTTATTAAAGCAATGTAAAGTCTCTTTAAAAAAATCACACATAATATCTGCTGACTCTTTAAGTCTTTTCTAGGAAGACAGAAGACAAAATCATGTCCATGAGAAGCCTAATCCAACATCTCAGTCTCTTACATAATCTCACATCCAAGCACGCAAGGATCACAAGTCAGACTAAGTAAGAGTAACAGTTTGCAATACTCATTTTAATACAATGTCTAGTACTTCTAACAAATGCAGTCATCATCTGTATTAATACATGTCTATGGCAATATATAGCCATGTACATCTATTTAAAATAATGATAAACAGTCTGAGCTATTTTGCCTTCACATGATATTTATCCATAGCATTCCCAGCATTTTGATTGTGTACTCCAATGAATAGCAATTGAGTGACCAAGTACTTCCAAAGCCTAAATTACCAGTATGTCACCAATTAAGCAAACATCTTCATGACACATTCAGATAAAAGTCCATATTGCTACAACTGGAAAGGAAAGTGAGGAATATATAATGAAGTGCAAAGGTATACGCATTGGTTATCCTGCTATAGTGTGTCAGCTGATGCTGAGGCAGAAGGTCTTGCTCTACCCAAGAACCAATCTTCATGTGCAAATGTTTTCATTGGTGTCAGTACCTACACAGTGAATGCCAATTTGAACATCTTAAATGTGAGTGGGGATACTGTAGTAAGGCAAATTGAAGAGTAGACCCAGATGTGATAGTGCTTAGAATCTTTGAAAAAGAAACAAAAAAAGTATATCTAAAGCAAGAGTATTTCCTTGTGGCTTAAAAGTCACTGTAGAAATGGTTGGCATCCTCATTCAACCGTACATATTAAGAAGCTGATGAGATACAACCATTTTGTTAATTTGCAAAAAGTCCTACGTACATAAATAGATCCGATTACAACTCAAAATGAGTTCAAAATGAGAAGCATTGATAGTATTATAATGCTACATAAGGACATGCTGTTCATAACTAGGTATTTGATAAAAGAAACAGATAAAGGCTGGTGAAGTAAGCCAGTGAAAGTTCTTGCTGGCACAGATGCTGTTGCTATATCAAAGACTTGCCAGCAAAAGAGAAGGGAGGTTTCTAATTGAAGAGTTAGTACAGAACTATGCTGAATGGCATGTTCAAATGTGTCTTCATGTCTGTCTACCAATCATCTTGAATAGCTGAAGCCACCCAAATCATAGCTAGCCAATTTTTTTGGGAAAAAAAAAATTCTCTTAGAGTACAATCATCCACTTCCAGAAGAACAACTAATAATCTCCAGAGCAGACATCCCCTTCCCTCCCAAAACTATTTATGAAAGCAAGATGTAATTTACAACATTGTAGTACAGAGTAAGGAATTTCATCATTTCCATGTAACAGTGACAAAATATATAATCTGTATGACTGGTAGGTATAAAGGTAAACCAAACAATAGGACAGGCCCTGATCAAAATTCCTTTACAGTGCAGGGGTATTTTTAGACAGAACTCAAGAGGTCTTGTCAATCTCTGACAAAGGTAAGTAGCTGGCTGATTTGGATTCAGAGTGGAAAAGCTTGTACACCTGAAAAACTCCAAGGGAGAGATGTGCCTTTAAAAGACAATCTAGAAATTCTCCTCAGCGAAGAATTTTATGCTGGGACAGTATATTTGATGTCTCACTGGTGGCTGATAAGCTATTAACTGCCCTCTGGAAAGCTTCTTGAGCAACACCCTCCTTTCACCTCTCAGCAATGAAGGCAGATATTTGTGATTGCAGTTTAGTGCACATTTGCAGTCAAAGTAGCAGTTAATCACAGATGACAGCAAAAAGACATGATTGGTATGTAACCACACTGAGAAAGGTTTAAAATTCCATCCAGATAAACCCCTGGCACAAGTGGGACAAAATATTATTCTAGACAAATTAATTTCTCATCAAGGTATAACACATTGCCAAGCATCCATGTACATCCAGGCATTTGAAAGGTGTTCCGTGCATCAGACACTGCTCTGAGGGAATACCCCTTGAAAGTACTCCACCAGAGTGTCTGACTTGGACTCTATTTTAACAATATACTTTCTCACATTGGATAGGTAAACATCAAAACAGCACATAGTTTGTTGATAAAGAGAATTCACAAAAGTGTGCAAAAGTATGTGCTGCCTGGATTACTTCTCAACTTACCGTGCCAGACCTATGATGCCATCCAACTTCACCAACTAGCCTGCTGCTCTTCTCCTATGGCTGACAGTGGGCCAGGTGCCCACAGAAATAACAATTTAGGTCAGTGGGTACCTTCCAGCTAAGGGAGGAGAACAGGCAGAAGAGGCCACTTCTGCTCCCAGAGAACAGCCAACTGACCAGAGATAACAGAGAGGGAGAGTGGGAAAGGACAAAGAAGTCAAGGCTGATGAAAGTTACAACAGTGTCCTGGTTTCAGCTGGGACAGAGTTGATTGTCTTCCTAGTAGCTGGTACAGTGCTATGTTTTGAGTTCAATATGCGAAGAATATAACGCTGATGTTTTCAGTTGTTGCTCAGTAGTGTTTAGACTCAAGTCAAGGGTTTTTCAGCTTCTCGTGCCCAGCCAGCGAGAAAGCTGGAGGGGCACAAGAAGTTGGCACAGGACACAGCCAGGGCAGCTGACCCAAACTGGCCAAAGGGGTATTCCAGACCATGTGACGTCACATCTAGTATATAAACTGGGGGGAGTGGGGGCGGGGAATCACCGCTCGGGGACTAGCTGGGTGTCAATCGGCAGGGTGGTGAGCAATTGCACTGCGCGTCATTTGTACAGTCCGATCCTTTTATTATTGCTGTTGTCATTTTATTAGTGTTATCATTATCATTATTAGTTTCCTCTTTTCTGTTCTATTAAACCGTTCTTATCTCAACCCACGAGTTTTACTTCTTTTCCTGAT
Source organism: Buteo buteo (assembly GCF_964188355.1). Taxonomy (NCBI): domain Eukaryota; kingdom Metazoa; phylum Chordata; class Aves; order Accipitriformes; family Accipitridae; genus Buteo; species Buteo buteo. The sequence continues at coordinate 10,863,105 of NC_134195.1, read as the reverse complement.
TTTCTCCCCCATCCCACTGGGTGGGGGGAAGTGAGTGAGCGGCTGCGTGGTGCTTAGTTGCTGGCTGGGGTTAAACCGCGACAAACAGCAAGAAGATATGGAAATACCATCAAGATACAGTGAGTGCTAGATTTAAAGCAGAAGTGAGAGTAAGAAGAGAGAAGCCTCTCTGAAGGTAAATTTCTCAGGTAGGATTCATCTTATTCAACATTAGCTGTTTACAAAGTAGCTGTCACCATGTCAACTACTCACCCTAGGCTACCCTGGAGAAAAACAGGTTCTTTAAACCATTTGCACTCTAGAAGTGTCTGGGGTTTTTTCTCCCTCGAATATCCAGGGAGTATAGATGCCTTTTGCAGAATTTGACATCTACACTTGTGACCTTTGGGGAGGAATCGAACCCATAACTGGCTAGAATGCATACAGTATTGTTAATGAGAGGAGAAATACAGGATTATACAGAGGACCACTTTGAATTTATGCATAGATTTAGCCAAATATTTTCACACTCTTAAATTTATCAGGGGAAGTTGCTTTTGTTTTTTTCTTGTTAGGATTTCATTTCCCTATAAGTATATTCTGGGAGAGGTACAAATATGCTGCAAAATTTTGAGACACCAAAATATGACTCAACATCAAAATAGGTCTTAACAGCTCCGGATACTGGAGCTATGCAGGCATTCCTATTGTTTGGTTAATAATCAATTAGAATAACCTTTAAGCTTTGCTGCATCTGACTTTGAGACTGTGGTAACTGGTTTGGTCATCTCCACATTTCAAATAAGTCATTTCCCTTTGCTGTATTTTGAGCCTTTTCAGCTATTTTACTATTTTATCCTTCAGGGAATAGGGTAGAAAACTTCAGGGTGGCATTTTCTGCTATATTCAAGGTAACCTACATACTCACTGCAGTAGCCAATTGATTGTCAAGCACTTGATATACAGACATGCTTTTTCACAGTCATTCTAAACCTGCAGAGATCTAACCTTCTGCCAATTTAACTAGGGGAAAGTGGAACAATTTTTGTCTAATAAGATAGCCTACCCTTGCAACATTTAACAATTGTAAATATGACCCTTATGGTCATATTTTAATTGATACAGTGAGGTCAGACTTTTCTCTCAGCAAAAAAAGTTTTGTCCTTAAGAAAATTGAAAAAGTAGGCCATCCCCCAGACATCTTCCATATGAAACGGACTAGTATCAGCTGGAAAACTTCAAGATACTGTGGATATCACAAGACACCTTCCCTCTTTCCTCCTAAAAAATCTGGGGGGAAAAATGGACAAAGGAATCAGAAAGGGAGTAAATTTGTATCAATAAGGAAAAGAGAGGGGAAAAAATGCATATATCTAGTTTGTTGACAATACTGTTTCTGGACAAAAAACAGCACTGAAGTTTTTGCATTATGAAGGATTCAAAAATATGGCTGAAAGTAAGAATGAACCATCCCCATGGTTCACACAATATTTGCATCAGGTTCCTCTGTTTCTGTAAGATACAGCCATTACATGGTAGTCTTTCTAGTGAATAAGAACTGAAATACATGTACCTATTTCTTCCAGTCTCACAACTGTAACTAATAGTTCTTAATGTTATATATCTCCTACAGTATGTATGTGCTCTGTTTTTCCAAATAGTTTTTGTTCTGTAACTTACATTCTGATATGCTCCATAAATTCACCTCTTTAAGTTGGACAGCAAGTACCCACAGTGCTGTTATAGTTCTCAACTCAATTTTAGTTTATAGAGCAGATCCTTTATTTCCTCTAAAGATAAGTTCTAATTGGTTTGGACTATTCATGCTCTTTAATTAATGACTCATTATTTCACACCCATTGCAGCATTTCTGAGAAAAGTTATATATTTACATTTCAAGTACAGCTTTGCAGTATCTTACTATCAGTTCATGTGTCTTTGAGAAAAAGCACATATCTTTTCTGCTTCCTCCAAGCACTGTTTCCAACATTCTCAGGTTTTTTTCACTTTTCTTTAAAAAAAGACTGCAACATTTAAAAAAGCACTATATACTAATAATCATAGTTAGATTAAAACTGTGTGCTGACTAGTTCTATTTGTAACACTTGAACATTACTAAAACACAAACTCAGAAAAGGAAAAGTCATCTATTCTTTCATATTTATTTGTACACTTCACAGAACTTTGTGCCCTGCTATCTTCCACCTGGAGTTAGCTAAGAGTACAGTCAGTAGGAACTTAATTCATATTCCAAACAGAAGCACTTTGACAAGATGCAGAGAATAATAGCATAAAATTTACATTTATAAGAGTAGTTAGGAAGACTTTATACAAGGCATGGCAGAGGACTGAAGTAGCGTATGCTGTTCCATCCCCACCCAAAGGGGAAAGTAACCACAGAGGTGTACGGTTCACCTATTTTTGACATGGAATTTGGGTAGAAGTGTGAAGGCTAAGGTAAGTAGCTTTACTTTGTTGTCTGACTAACCACTAAGACAGAAATACACTTTGTTGCTGTTGCTTTACTTGAAATGATTTGAACAAATTGACCCTATAAATCTGTGTGTGACTGACATTTGTTGGAACAAAGCTTAAATGAAATGACTACTATAGCAAATATAATGGAAGTGTATAAAATGAAAACCAGAGTACACTTTTATATTAATGAAGTGTTTGGGACAAATTCCCCTTTCTGGCACCTGTAACACAATATGAAGTGCTATTACACAGCACGGTTTGGGTTTTTTTTATGTTTTGTTCTTGATCAGAAGCTAAAGCAACAAGAAAAAAGAACATTTTACTATCAAAGAAAGTTGTTCTGGCATGAAAGAGATGACATTGCTATAGGGCTGCTGACCTATGTAGAAAAACAAGTTTTAGGCAGGATAGAGCCAACATCCATACCATAAAGAGTAACATTTGTGAACTCATCCACCATTGCACTGGAGAGGTCACCACAATGCTGAGAAAGCCAGCATGCCTTTGCCATGGATAATTAGATTGAGATGGGTTTGCACTTCCAACCGGTGTTTGAGGGAATTCTCAGAAGACAGGTATGTGTGTGTGGAGGTAAGCAAAAAGAACAACTCCATCAACCTCCAAGACTCCCATTTGACTAATAAAAATACAGAACCACTCAATCATGCAATAGGAACAGTTTCTACAGAAAAAAGAAACCTAAACTGATCAGAGTTAAATGACCAGAAATTAGGCTAAGTTTTTTTAAACTATGAGCAGGTGGCAGACATCTATATTCAACAAAACATAATACTTCAGTTAGTGTTGCAAGTGAGAAATGAAGTTAGTGTTTACTTGAGAGCTGTTGGACCACTTCTGTAAGAATGAACAACATATACAAGACAAAAGAGCATCCAGAAGGCAATATAAATCAATGCTATTTTGACTGGAAATTGCTATCAGATTGCAGCACCAAAAATATTCCCACCATTAAGAAACATAAGGATAGCAGCCACTTGGCAGAAGGCTTATAGACACTAATCTATTCATACCAAGCAACCTAGAAGGAAATGTGCAGTCCTATACAACCCCCAGCCCAAAGCAGCCTGGGAAATATTTGCTTTAAGTCTGTAAAAAAGCCAAAATATCTCCATTCTCCCAGTAACAGTATGTGAGAAGACAAACAAGGAAAAGGTGGAGATACTCCTTCCACAGCCTCAGATGTGCCTTTTGCAGGCTGTACAGCACAGCAGATGTTGAAAGCCTGACAAGAGAGTCTCATGCTCTGAGCTTTTACAGCTTAAAAAAATTAAAAGAAAATCCAACCATCAGATAAAAGCTTATGACATGCCAGGATGGTTGGAGTGGCTGACAAAAAGAGAAGTTGGGAGGCATGCATGCAGCCATTTTTTAGGCAATGGACATAACTGGTGTTTACAGAGGGAAAAAAGAGGACACCGCCCCCTCCCCCCACACTAGGGAATTTTTAAAAAGTAATTGACAAGGTCCCTAAACACTTCAGTCTCAACAGGATTATGAGACTCATACCAAACTACATAAAAGCTCCACAGATCTGAATTGCTTAAGATGCTTGGGTCTTAAAAAACCCAAGGCTGAACAGACCTCCTTGAGGTATTTGTACCACTTTCATTTGTGTTGATTGCCAAAAATATTTAAGAAACAACTTTTCAGGCTGGAAGTAAAGAAAGAGAAAAAGTAAACAAGAGAAAGAAAGACCCCTTGAGTATCTAAATATTGCAGGACTTTAAGAAAACTTTTGTTCTAGCACAAACACAAAGGCAGCAGGGCTCTGCTGTATCAGAAGGAAGCCCTCAACTTTGCTACCATGCTGCAAACAAGTAACACTAGAATTGTTATAGGTATAACTGATGTGGTTATCTTTATTATTCTAAATATTAGCTGAACAGGTTGAAACTCAAGCATGCATTTCACAAGTGATACAAAAAATACACAAAAATGTGCAAACTTTAAAAAAAAAAATTTGACCCCTTCTAATTATAAAGGAAGCACAAGATATCCATTTTCCCTTTTTTTTTATGAACAGAGACTAGCATAGTTGAATTTTAAGAGATCCTAAAAATATTTATTACAGAACATTGGATGAAGCAGTGTTTAATAAAGACTATGAAGTATTTGGATTCCTTAAACAAAATCCCAGCATAACTCCCTCTGCAGCTGTATTGGACAAAATGGCTAAATTGTATCATAGCAGAAACAATAATTGCCATTACTATTTCCAAAGTCCTTTGCAGATCTTGAAAGCACCACATTTATACAAAGAGGGGAAAAAAGAGAAAAGAAAGAAGAAAAAAACAAAAAAGAAAAAAGAGAAAACAAAAAAGAAAAAAGGGAAAGGAAAAGGGGCATCTATGATGGTTATATAGGCACATATGTGAGCATATGCACACCTATATATTTATATATAACTTCTGTGAAACCACGTTGGTGCATGAAAGTTTGAACTGCAGTCACAGGAAGCATCTGCAATGTCCATTCCTTTGCTCATGAAGAATACTTGTCCCTCTCGCTGTGCACAAGGTTCCAACCTTGGAAAGGGGTCCCAGTGATTTAAGTCTTCATTAGTGGAGGAGTGTTTTGTGTTAACCATTGCGGCAATGAAAGAGGCACTCAGGATGAAAACGAGATGGTTCCAAAGCAACGGCAAAAAAGGAACTCTTTATTGTCTCTTACAGCATACTTATACGTTACTAACACTGGAGCGCATATCTGGCTCGGCTGGGATGTTTGCCAGTCCTCAGAACAGTTAAATATAAAAACATTCCATACACATACTCGTGACTGTCTTCAGCCACATCTTCCCAGGCCTACACCAGGCCATCCTCCGACCTGACCCTGTAAAACTGGTCCTTCAAAGGCTTGGCAAACATGCAGCACAACAAATTCTAACGTTCACTCTTGAAAACAAATGCCAGGTGTTCCGAGCTGCTCCCACAAACCATTAATCTCAAAATTAAAACTACTACTAGAAGCAGTAGCCACAGTGTGCCTGCTTTATTCACAAGTACACAGCATTTGCTTAGCTCATAAAAGCTGTATTATGGCTCACTGTGGATGAGGCTCTTCCCACACTGACATGCTAATGACAGCCTCTGCCTCTCAGATGAACTTCTCTTTGGTCTCTACTCAGTCAAAATATTTTATCAACAGCTTTTTTTTCTCTGAATTCAGACTTTAGCCTGCTTCCACTAATCTGTACCTGTGGGTAACTTCAGTGCCATAAGGAATTCAGTGGATTTAAATGGAGATGTTCAAATATTCAACTTTGGCAGCATACAGACAGCATTTGTGGGATTGGGATCTTTGTACTAACATCAATACCTTTCAATTTCTGATAAAAAAATCTAAAGATCTGAATAACCATGAACCAAGTGCAGCTACTCCGAGCTGTCATGACACAGCACACCAACAGCCTCCTCATTTAAGTGCCATGTTACTGTATTTCTTATTTTCTTCTTTTATCCATATAACAACAAGTAAATATGCTTCCATAGGAATATGCTACTGACGGGGGTGACTCAATCTCTCTTATAGAAACATTGCTTGCCCTGAACTTTTAAACTTATCTAGGATCTGAAATACTATACCAGAAAACACTTGACAATTTGCTTCTTGTGAGATTTCCACCACCACCGGTTTCTAGTTTAAGAATTCCTCACCAGCAGCACCACTTACCATTCTTCAGTACATTGACCACTTTCAATACGAAGGAGAAATAAGCAGTGAAAAACTACTACAAAAAGTGTAAATACTTTCCAAGATTTTAAAAGCTCTACTGATGTACACAGGCCTGAGGTGTTGGGAAGGAGCTATATCATCTTTGATACACTCGGATAGCTTAGGGCTGACTTAAGATCCACTACATGGACCTGGCCTCCAAATGTAACCTGCAGCCATCTCCTGACTGTACAGCAGATGAGATGAAAAACATCACACCTCCAGGAATTTTGTAAAAAAAAGCATAATTGTATCAGTGGGCCCATGTCTCTTGTTATAGATAACCTGGGGATCAGGACTGTGAAGATCCACCTGTCCCACAGCGTGATCCTAGCAACAGTGATCTAAAAGCTTGAAGGAACTGCAAAGAGAAGGAAAGGGAAATGAGCTAACCCTTTGCCTTGCTCTAACTGTCTTTTGCTAAAAAAATGGCTTTGTTTGCCACTTGGCAGAAAAAAAGTAACAACTGAAAGACAGTAGAAGGTATAGACCATCTGAAGATATCACTAATGGTATCTAAATAAGATTGTTTTAAAATGAAGTATAAAACCAAAATAAGAATGCTGGATATTTCTCTCCTGTCAGGTGAGCAATAAAATTCATAAGGGTGCATTGCATTGTAAATATTATTCACCTTGAACAGTTCCCTCTCTCATAAAGGGAAATTTTAAAGGTCAGACATATTAATTGAGAAAAAAAGAAAAAAGATAATTATTACTACAACATTGTTCTCCTTGAGAGGACTAACACAGTGTCACTGACAAATTTATTTCTGTAACTACAGCAAGCAGCCTTTGTTAAAATTGGACTGATATAAACTACACTTAAAGCTATCAGTTCAAGAAAATTAAATCCACGAGCTTTGAAAACTGCTTATAATTTTACATTTTCTGGTACATCAGCAGTAGGAAATACTGTGAAAAGACTATCAAGATTTTTTTTTCCAACCTAGCACGACTTTTTCTTCTAGGTACTTACTGGTTTGCAGAAACACTTTTCCAGCCCAAAATGGCAGTCCAGAAAATGAACATCAGTGAGCAAGAAAGGAATCTGTCTGTATTTTCAGAAATTCCCGTCACTGAAACTTTTTGCACGTCAGTACATAAATCATTGGGCAAACATGCATATAATTCAAATACAGTAAATCATGTATTCATGTATATGAGTACATGCAGTTACACTTTTAGGAATAACCTAAGCCCTTGCAAAAAATTCCCGTTGCTTTCAAAGGATTTAGATGGCCTTGCTAGCCACTTGCCTGTAAAAGTGCCTGGCTCACCTGTTGTCCAAAGAGAGATGCATTACAGCAGGATAGAGAAAGGTAGAAAAAGAACTGAATTCATCTCAGAGTGGCACAGAGTGAAATGGTCCTCCACAGGCACATGAGGAAGTGACGAATGAATACATGGAGCGGTGAGCCATTCCCACCTTCTGAAATTATTGAGACAAGCTATCCTGCTGCTTGTACTGCTAGAAAAGTACAAATACAATCATAATGAAAACTAAGATCTACCATATTTTGATGATCATGACCGCACAGTATTCCAGATAAACTGAAGAATATACATTTGTGGGAAAATCTTCATTAACAATTTTGACTCAGTAGTGATCACACAATTACACATGTAAACACTGAAGCTTTTGGGTGTGCTTTTTAATCTCCATTTACATAGGTGTATACTTAAAGTGAATAGATACTGCACTATTTTCTTCCATAGGCAAGACTAAAAAAGTTTTGCAATCATCCCCAGGTCCAGCATACCACATATGATATCCAACACATTTTGTGATGAATGTGTCAGATCTCTGGTTTTATATCTAGTGCTGCCACAATTCCTTTATAAGTCCAGGCATGTAAGAGTGAGGAACTCACACAACTTAAAAATACCCATTAATTTCTTTATCAATGGAAAAAAAAAAAGTCAACAGAATGGAGGAGAATACAAGGGAGATCAGAACAGATGAAGAACAACAGAACTGATCTAACAAAATAAAATAAATACTATTGCTTCTTTAGTGCTATTGCAAATAATGAATGAGTAGTCAGTTATCTGCAAGAACATAGGACTTTCCCAGCGTGTCCCCTCCCCACTCTGAAAATGCCACTTCATTTTCAAACTTAGCAGTCTAGAAATACAGCAAACATTAACCTGTACCTCTATAATTCCAACATGCATCACGATAAGCGTAAACTGATGCTTCAAATGTGGAAACCCAAGTGTTTACAGGTGTAGTAGTAAGAGTTAGAGCACATAAGTAAAACCAAAAATGGAAAAAAAAAGAAGAAAGAAAGCAAAAAAAAGCAGAGATCATGTGTCTATTCTGGAGGGCTATTCTGTCAAGGATGGCAAACAAGCCTTCTCACATGTAGATGGATGCCTCACTATGTGAACGAAGAGAAACCTCATCCTTAATTTCAGTGCCAGGGGCCAGCCCTCAGAAGCTTGCTAATTTCTAGTTTCTGCCAGTGGGTATCTAACCTTGTCAGGAAGCCTTGCTGAAGTCCATGCTCCTTTGGATGTTGTGCTTGGCAGGACCAGGAATGGCTAAGCAGCCAGAAACAACTTTCTACATGCTTCTGAATGCCCTCCTGAAAGGAGTCCTTCTGGGCTGGAGTGAAATGAATGTGTTTCTAACTCTCAGAAAGTAAACCAGGGCTTAGGTTTGGAGTCCTGCAGAGGCCTCATGCTGATTTTTAAAAAAATTTATTCATTTTTAAGGCTAGGACAGCTGGGGGGAGGAAGAGATGTGGTCAGCTGCCCTCAGCATTCCAGTGATACCAAGGGTGATGAGGGGTGATGGAGATGTCCCCTACCAACACAGCTACTGTGACTTGTTAGCACAAGCTGTGCATTGCACCATGAACTGCTAATGGGGAGTCTACATATTTCCTCAAGTGGATGATGAAAAGAATGTGCTGTACTTACTCAAGTCCAGCAAAACACTAAGAACCTGGGTTTTCTTCCTCTTCTGTGTTTACACAACTGCTCTGGTCTAGCTGTCTACAGTGTTGCAGCTGTGCTTCAACAGCCACACACATGGGAGAGTAGAAAAACATTCTGTGCTTACAAGTCTTTCCTCTGACTCAAGAAAAATATTAAGACTTCATTTCAAGTCTTCAAGAATTTAATGCAAAAATCATAACAAGTAACATTCGGGAAATAAAAATTTTAAAGTCAAATATGCTGCACTAATTTTTCGTTAAGCCAGAGGTAATTTCAGATATTGTGCTACAACATTTCCCCACCTGAATTTTAGGCAATTCTTTCTTGTTTGTCATTATATATATGACTAATACCTAGAGTTGAAAAAAGATAATATCTACTTATAATTCAGATAGAATTTAAAGAATACTTGTAAATTTGGTGAGGCCTTCCTAAATGCAAATTATCTTTAGCACACTTTTTTCAGGCTCAGGAAATTGCATTATCTACTCTAAAACACTCAAATAAATATCTGAAGCTTCATAATTTCTAATTTTTCCAACTACCTTATTAAGCTTATTGTAGTGACCTAATTTTAAATTTTAATTTTTAAGGCTAACAGGTTTTTAATATATTAGATGGATCAAATTACTTCGTTCACATTCTCAAATTAATGTAAAACCAGTCATCAACATTCAGAAATCTTTTTAGTCTAATCAGAAATGTGCTCAAGTCATCGTTCCTATTGCAGTGTAGCCTTTGAAGTTTGCTAATTATTTCTTACTGTCAATTTTCCAACAATCTGCCAAGAATCATTCATGCTAAAGTGAGTATTCAATTCATTGATTCACTGGAATAAAAATATTATGTTGAGAGATGCTAGTTCAAACTAAATTGCATCTGTACTATAATACCCATTATAACAAACATTTTGGTGTTCAAATCACAGAACTAGGAAGTATGTTTGCTTTAGATGTTCACCAGCTGAAACATAGCTAATTGAATCACACAATCATTACTTTCAGAGAACACGATTGTTCTACCTGTATCAATGTTATTATTTCAGTACAACCCTATGTGGCTACTTACTATCTATACAGAAGTGTATGTATATGTGGAGGTAGATATGTATCTACCTCTACACAAAGAAGTAAAAACTTTACAATCAGAATACCAAATGTGTTCTTAAGCAAAATTCTAAAACTTGATTAAGCATTACATAGCTAGTACTCCCACTGACTACTAATGTGAGCACTCCAAAGAAAAGCCAAGTATGTTCCTCTGGATTATGACAAAACATACAGACACAATTCAAGAAGCAATGTCAGTGAATGCTTCTTCTCTCCAATTTTCATTATTAGGTGCCATTTCTAAAGAAATATATTCTAGGAATTGTAGAATAAAACATTGGTAAAATACAAAGTCATATTTCACAGTACCCTCTTGGAATAAGGCTCCTTGAAGAGCTTTCAAGGGAAATAGTTTGTCTAATGTTTGGTATATTACAACATTTCATCACCCATTCCTCATTCTTCTTACTACTAAGGATTCATAAGAATTCAATAAATAATAGCCACTCATTAAATAATAATTTTGTGATTCAACAAAAGTTAGTTTAATAAAAGACTAAATTTTAGTTTGCTTTTTCAAATCAATCCCTATTTGCATTTTATTTTCTGCAGTCTCTGACCAATTAAGAATAGGGCCTAGATCTACAAAGGGATTTTGGCACCAAAATACTGAATGTTGAAGCAACTTGGCCAGACAGTGGACTGAATTGCCTTGTGTTAGACACCCACATTTCCTATAATGCAGGACAAGTCTCACCAGCTGACTGAGCATTGCTTGTGAAAAAGGTTAGAAGAAGGACTAGTTTTTAAACCCTGCTCTTACCAAAACAAAAAGTACTTCATATCTTTATAATGGCAGATGTGCATCTATTCAGCACTCGCAGCTCCAAAGTTCCTGCTGAAAATAAACATTTTAAAAGTCCTTCATTTAGAAAACTAACAAAAGAGCTAGTAAGACAGCTATAAGGGTCATGGCCTTTCTTTCCAAATATGGTAGAAAACGAAATGGAAATCACCTATAAAATTTACTCTATAGGTCAATGGTTAAAGCTATGGCTTTGTACGAGAGACTTGAGCTTAATTCCCTTCTCTTCCTTGGACAGCTTGAACCTAGTCTGAGGAGGACAAACAAGTATCAGACCTGGAAGACGATGTACATCAGTAATTGATGCTACTGAAGCTATTAGGTCTTCTATGCACTATACACATATTGTATGCTCCGAGGGAAGGACAGTGCTGTAGCTTAGTGGTTAGGCAATCACTTGGAAAGGGGGACTGGCACTTAAACCTTGGAAGGCCATATATTTTTGACAAAACAGATGGTTATTAGAAAAAAACAATGCATTCACACACCCCCTCCTCCTCCCATGCTGGCACATGGAATTCGCAGCAACGAAATAGATGCGTGGGGGGGTCTAGGTTTTCAACTTAGGTATCTAAGTCCCATATTAAATGCTTTACTTCTTCACAGTTTAGTTAATATTAAATGCTATCTTTCCCTCTCTTCGTGTTTTCCTCAGTTCAGCTCAGAGACACCTCCAGGAGAATGACTTCAGCTGCAAAATTTGACAAAGAAGAAAATGAAGTTCCAGTTTAAAAAGACAACATACAAATTGTATACTGAGAGAGAGGTTAGGCACACAAGCCACAGGACTTATTTGAAGCAGAGAATAACAGTCCTCAAAGCAGGAGTTTCAATATCACATCCAATTTTGCTGGTCAGTACAATCAATGTCAGCAGTGTTTAACCATCTACCCTCAGGTCCCTCTTAAAAAGGCTCTGATAGCCCTTGGCAGGTGGTGGTAGATGGGACGTGAAAGCAACAAGATCTCTATGTCTATGTGAGCTATATATAAAACAGGGTATGGACACACATGTTTAAATCTTGTCAAAGTTCTTGAATTCACAGGGCTCATATGGATGGCTCCTATGGCTACTCTGAAACTCTTCCAATCATTGTCCCAGCACTTGACTAGTTCACCAGGCCCCCTGCCAAAGAGGACCAGGTGATCTTAACCCCCAAGCAAAAGAGAATTTGGCAAAGTAATTTTTAGATGGAAGTAACCGACACCACCTTTTCAAGTATACCCAGGCCTTTACTTAGACAAGCAAAATTAGTTAAGTCAGCCAACTTTATAGAAAAGCCTTGAAAAGTAGCCTACACATAATTTGCATATGAATCACTTACAGGGTGGGGAAAAGGAGGGCACACAGAAAAGCACATTTCTGATCTCCTTCCCAGCTATGCATCACCCCATCCTGGATTTCATAGTGTGGGGCAAAGGGAGGAAAACAGCACTGCTGTGTTACTCCATGTGTGAAGCTAAGCACTAAATCTCAGCAGGCACAAGATGCCAAAACTTCACTGAAGTTGTAATAAGAGCATGTCCTGAGGATTATTCATTCTTTAAGTCATATATTTTTTGGAAAATGGTTGGAGTGATAGACAGGACATCAATTAATTGCTGACAAAAGCCCAGCCTCTTCCAGCAACAAGTATTTTTTAAAAAAAACTAGTTAAAATATACAGTGACTGGGAGAGCTGGAAGAGAACAATACAGTTCTATGGACTTAAGCTACCTCATGGCTTGCAGAGCCAGTGGCTTTTGAAGACTGTTTGTTAATGATAGTTTGCAACACTGTGGTAAACCAAGGCCTATAATTTGCAGATTTTATTTTTAGAAATACTTATTGGAGCACTGTGGCATTGATGGCTATGAAAGAATAAATAAAAGAAAGGGGGGAGGAAAAAGCCCATGCAGAATTAAAAGCCTTTCAAGTTTCCTGAAAAGAGTTTTTCAGAACAAGAGGTGGGTTGTGTGGAATTTTTCTTCTACTTCTTAGGGGAAGGATGGGAGCCCAAATTCAAGGGCATAGCATATGCAAAGCACATTCAGTGTGAAATGCCTGACATTGTACCATATTCATAAAAAGCTGCCGCTAGCAAAATAGATAGCCAAATTGAAACACACATCCCATTTCTATAAAAAACAGGGAAGAAAATATTAGCTAGAAAAACTGATGTCAATATGAAAAGTAGGCTTTTTTCCAGCTGTCCTTACTCAACATTGTAGTCAGAATCATACCACAAAACCAGACAGTCCAGTCACAATTAACTCTGAATGGGGTCATTAAAGGCAGAAGATACTCCTTCATGGCTTAATTTAATTATCATTCCTGGCAACTGGAAAGTCCTTTAACGTTTTTAGACTATAGACTTGTTTTCAGCAGTTTTTCCTCTTTGCCAAAATGCTCAAGCAGTCATTTTTTAATTAGTTTCTTTCCAGAGCTGACAAGTCCCACCAGAGCCATTTTTGTCAAGAGGCTCTGGAACCCCGTTAGGTCATTGTAGTTTTGTTTTCTGAACTAGGTGTATTTGCCTTCACTGTTTTACCTTAACCTGTCAATTGTAAAATTACATGCTATCTTAAAAATTATCATGACATTAGCAAATGCTCCTTCCTTGAGTGCCTGTTGAAAGCCATGCAGTTTGTTAATGTTACAGTGCAACCTGATCCCTTTCTTTTGCTTTTTACAATTTCCTAAAAACATGTGTCTTCCCTGCAAACATGCAGAATGAGCTGCACTAAACTTCCTCCAGAAACAAACAAACAAACAAACAAAAAGTCATGAAAAGTAAACCCAACATTCTCCTTTCAAATAGCCACAAGGTAATTCAAAAGTGCCAGGTCAGAATTTACTGGGAAGGCGCTGATTGTGGACCTTAACACTCAACTACCAGTCCAACATGCTGGACCACCTATTTTCAGCGAAAGGAACAGAAAAATTCAGCCCACTTCCTCATACCTTCTTTGACCTCAAGAGCAATTCAACACTGCAAAACAAGAATGGGTTCATCTCTTATCAAGGTTAGGATCCGATATGACATAACGCGCAACTTCAAATAAAAGACAGATCAGTCATTGGCAGCACTCTCACTGCGGTTCAAGGTTTAAGAGCATGCACAAATATTTACAGACTCAGGCTGTAAGTCACTCACTCATCTCCAGTCCCATCAGCGGCTTTATGTGACATGAACTATGGGTTTCCATGCAGTTCATAGCTTGGCAACAACATTACTTTTAAAAGAGCACGGAGGAACAGCATCAGAAGTCCTTACAACTGTCCAGAGACTTCAGAGGACTCTGGAACAGATAATATTCAGCAGCCAAAGCATCAGAACATTTTGGCAGCTTTATTCTCTTTAAATTATAACCTGCTTCTAAAAACAATTTCAAAAAATCTAGCACAGGAGATCTCATTACTACTCTCATGGGTGGCTAGAATAAAAAGTAAAAATGAAATGCTTTCAAGACTGAATCTTTTTATTTCTCACTGCAACTACTATGAGTAAAAAAAAGGCAACACTGCCTTTTATGCAGTGTTTGTAAAGCCACTGTCTTAACTGTCATGACATAGTTCCATTTCTGTGGCTAGGAACTTTCAGCATCACTGGGTTTTCCTCTCATTCTGTATACAGAGGTTTGCGATGAAAGCAGTTCTACAGTCTCTCCTCCTCTGGGTCAAATCCTGCCAAGTTCTGCCCATACCTCCCATACGGTTTCTGGTATTACGCAGCAAGGCAGCATTTAATTGAGAAAAGGAAAAAAACAAAACACACTTTGAAAAATTGTGTTGCGCAGTGTGGGGTGCAATTTGTCCTAGTTGCAAATGCATCCTCTTCCTGATTCCTATGCATGAGTATAAACATAACAAGGGGTTAGTATTTTATTCCACATCATCCTAAGAAGTTGATTTTTTTCTTCTAGCTCTTTTAAAAGAAACCATACTCGGGACAACTTTAAAAATCTTTCTTTGCAAGTAACAGTAATAACAAAAGGACTGCAAACTTGTAATTAGCTCTGTGCTGAACATCTTAGTTTGTCTGAAATCCTTCCACTTGGAGTCTGCACTGCTGCAGAGATCAAAGCACAGAGACAACCAAGCTCTTGGGTGCCAGATGGGTTATAAATTGGTACCTAGAGTTCATGGTAGAATTACACTTGTTTAATTTGCCGCAAGCCTTGTTCATGGCACATCTTCCCTGTTTTTCATTGTTTCACTCTGCTTAGTCTACATCTTGCTACATCATTCAAAAATAATTGAATGCCTTACTTGGGAGCTAAAATATCATTCAAAGTGTATAAAGAGTCACAAATAAATTTGCCAGAACTGTACTTTCACTTGCTAAGCAAAACAGAAAAAAATGCTGCTTTTTCCATTGAGTTATCATTTCCTTCCTTTCCTTCCTGTATCTCTGATCTATTTATAAAGACCTTTATGTGCAAATGGTATTCATCTATCATTTATTTTTTATTCCATTACAGTAGTTTTGAAGGATAAGTAGTTAACTTCACTTCTTTCCTCTTTAATATCTTTTAGACTTGGTAGAAACTGTTCTTAAAATAATCAGCTTCTGTGATTTTGTAAGCTGTCTCTCTCAGTTCTACCACATCCACTCCCCCAACTCTTATAACTGAGTTGTAAATAAAGAAAAAAAAGCAAAACTAAAATCCCAGACTGGATTTCCACTAACTGCAAAGTGATAAAGTAATGGTTTATCAATTATTTAAATCAATGTGAATTCTACCATGATGTAGGCACATACTATTTTCCATTAGATTTGAGGGGGTTTTTACTGTTATAAATATCTACAATACAAATATAAGTCAGTAATAAAGTAGCTATGCAGTGCTTCCAACTGAATAGTACCTTTAACTTGAATATGTATAGTTCAAAAGAGCAGAGCAACTAGAAAGCATGCATGGAAATAGTGTAAGTAACATTGCTGTAACCGTCCCTATATCAGCTAGCAATACCTTCTTCCACAGTACTCCTATAATTTCAGATGCAATAGACTGTTGAACTGGAGAATAACAGGACCTAAATTAGTGTATCAGACAGTCAAGCCAGCAACTGGGAGGTGCTTCTGGCTTCCCAGTTGTCCCTAAGCTCCCACAGAGCAACACAGATGGGCAGCACTTCCTACCTTCTTCAGCTGGCCAGGAAATTACCTTACTGGCACGTGACCCATAGAGGTCTTTATCATCTTAACATTGACCAACATCAAGCCCCCATATTCTCCCAAATCTACAGCTGGTACAGAACATGGCACTGCGCTTCTCCAGCAGCTCTGGCTACGGCAAGTGTATCAGCTCCCTCCCTAAGTTCACCTGGAAAGGAACCAGAGTGATGAGCTTGATGATCTGGCCATACTGCCTACAAATGCTCTTCAGAGCTCTATTTGCTGGATGCACCTTTACCAAGTGGCTCGCTGTACTTTGAAAAGGCAGCCCCCTACTTTCTCTTGTTTTGCCATAACTTCACATTAGGCTGAAATCTCACGCAGCAGCAGCATTCACTTTCACACCAGAGAGAATCATTAAGTGAGCCTAGTCCCCTCCTCAAATAGGACAGCCTAGATGATAAATAGTTTTTTTTAAACACTGAAAACAGAACACCACATCCAAATACCACAAAACTAATAAACGTCTAGCCTGAAAAGTAGGGTGGTTCTGGGTGAAGCTGTGTGTGCCCCCATCCTCACTCAACCTCTTTTCAAGAGCATTTGCTCCTTCTGGAGTAGTGATAAATGAGCATCCCTGAGCAGGGGGGAGAAGCCTGGACTGCTTTCTACTTCTTCTTCCTGCTGGAGAGCAGAGGCCAGGCAGGCAGCCCAACCCCAGGTAGAAGCATAGCAGGAGAGAGAAGCACAAGGTTAGTGCAGTAGATACTGAAATAGCCACGGGACCTATGAAGGTTGGTACTATTTGGTATCCATGGCCATTTTAAAAGCAATGTCATCATTGCACTAAGCACTATGGGACAGCCTAGTTAAGAAGTCCTCGTCTGTCAGGAGGGATGTAGAAAGAAGAGCTCTTTAGGCAGTAAAGTCACGCAGCAGGAACCTGTGCTATCCTTGACAGCATAACAAGAGAGGGACAGAGAAGATTAACAGCTCTTCCAATAACTGGCCACTTCTTTTAATCCACGTAATGGAAATAGGGGAGAGCGCTATTGTGTCAAGAATCTGGTGCTCTTGGCTTTTCTCTAATCTGGAACTGAATGTACCATTGAAGTGAAATATGGTATGGCCAGTCCACACCATCCTGGCAGCAAAGAAGTTGTCTTTGTTTCCTTGTGTTTCTTTCCCATCTTAAAAAAGGAAAACTAAGAAATGTTCAGGTACATTTCCTAAGCCCTTCCATATCTGAAAGGGTGTGGAGTGGGGCAGATGAAAATAACCAATTCTTCACTATATATTACGTTCTTTCACTGCTTTGACCGCTGCTGCTTTGACATGATGTCCCATTTCAATGATATATCACAAATCACATTGATATGGGTCCATATGCATGAAAATCCTATTTACAGATTTCTCATTGATGAGAACACTATAGGAACTGATGTAATAACTTATTACAAATTTCTAATGTTTCTAATAGAAGAATGAGACCTGTAAAGGGAGTTCTGATGAAGACTTTTCAGACAAAAATAATCTCTAGGCCTTTCCTTTCCAAACATAAGCCAATGAAGTTTTGAAGGATAAGTGCGGCTATTTTCCTATGGTGATCAATGTATTTTACACACAGTTTTTTATGTATTATGCTGTGCAACAATCAACTGAGAAACAACTGAGAGAGATTCAATGGCAGAGGTTAATAACTGGAGACGACAACACATCCAAGGCAGCCTATTTGTGCATGTCACAACAATGATAGATAAGTAGTCTGAAGGGTGCAAAGATAGATTAGGCACTCTATAATTGTGGTTTTATGTGCAAAGTCTACAACTTAAAAGCTTACCCTTTATACAGGTTCAAAAGAATCCTTTGAAAGCAAAGAAAGAGATTCTTTGAAGTGCTTCTTAATGCACCCAGCAAAATAGAAGTAAGAAATTAAACAGATTGGGTACTGGCAGGAAAAAGACTAATTAACGTAACCAGATAGGTGGCAAGCTTCAAATATGACTGTAGTAGCGCACTGACGTTAGCAACAAGGGAACTCACGTACTTAAAAAAACATAAGACCGTGACTGAGTCTCTGGATTGATAGCAAAACTGGAAACTACAAAGCGCTTTATGTTTTAGAAGTGCCTGTTTTCCTCCATTGGCTGCAAACGGATTGCCTCACATGCAAATGGCATGCAATGTTGGCTGCATCTAACTGAAATGGGAAATTCAGGTAAAGCAAGGCCAAACTATGCCAATCCATCCCCAGCAAAACCAGTAATATTATGGCAATGTTAATACACAGATAAAGGATCAAGCAGCCAGTAATCTCATGCAAATAATCCCACACCCTCATGAAAAATTTACCAAAGGTATCACCTTGACCCCTGCCCCACTTCAGTCCACATCATGCTTGCTCTTAGCTCACTTGTCTATTAATGATGTCAGCAGTGTGTTGCTCAGCACTCAGAAACCAATGGCAGAGGCGCACCCACTTAATGTGGTCTGATGTTTCAAACACATCTTCAGGCTCACTGCCTGAAGATAACTGAAAGCTTGAGGCCACAAAGTAAAATCAAAGCTGTATCCAAAAAATAATCCTCATGACTGCATGACTTAGATGCTTACATATGATAATGTAGTCTTTGAACAGCATTAAAACCAGAATACAGTTGTCTCCAGTTGACAAACAAGGTGCAAGAAGTCTATTAGCTAAGCCCCTTTGCTTTTGATGCCCCATGCAAAGAGCATTAGAGTCAGTCGAAAAGCATCTGTTGAGTTCTGGGTAAAAGTACCACAGCAAGAGGTGTTTCCAGGGCAGGTCGAATTACTTTGGTTCAGAAATATCTCTCATCTTGTCTGTCATTTTTTTTTCCACCAGCACAGTAGCAATGACGGTATTCAGTGTGAGTAGCAAAAGGAAATTCTTGGAGGGGACTTCGGAGCTTCTTGAATCCTTTCCTTCCTCTCCCCTGCTACCATTCTTTTATTAAAAGTTATTGAAATGTGGACAACATACACCAAGAAATTTCCAGAAGTCACCAACTGAGACAGTTTTCACAGGATCAGAGTCTGGGTATGAACCTCTTTGGGTTACATTGCTTTTCAGTATCTTGTTGATCAAGGCCCACTTGAAACTTCAGTGAGAGACTGAGCAAAGTAATTACTGTGGTTCACTGGTCAGCTTTCTTCCTTCCCCTAGGCATAGGTCCTACTTCATATTCCTTTAAAAGGAAAATATCTCTCTACTCCATACTTTCTAAACCACCATCATTGCTGTACAAATCACAAGTTGTCATAAAAAGAACCAGAAAACCTCCATTTTGTTTCATACGTTGTATCACCTTAAGGGTTTATGAGGATGTCACTTCACTTACTTGAACAGCAACCATTTTTTATTCCTGCCAGTCTGTGTTAAGAGGGTTTTAATGCTTGTTTAATGAAGCCTGGAGAAACGGAGATGTTTTTCTGCTTCTGTCCGCTTAGCTGCTTTGTAGGGAGTTATAATGCCTCTTAGAGAATTTTACCCATTAGTTTTTCAGCAACAATATTTTTCAGTTTCACTGGAGTCGCAGCATATACTAATCTTTTAAGGAAAGTCCTGCTCTTTGTTCTAGTATGCATTATAAACAGCCTTTCTGAGGGTTTTGCCTTTTAATCTCATTACAATGATTTATTTGTTTTTTCTACTTTCTCTTTGAAATCAGATATTTAAAAGTTGTGTTTATAAATATACTCAGGCATTTATGTACTGAAAAAATTCCAATGAGATACACAAATGTTTCTTTTAAATACCAAATACTGTTCAGAAATGCAGTTTTAGAAAAAACCATTGGGTTTATATAGTATTGAACGGAAAATTTTGCTGAATATATTTTTAGGACTGCCTTTCCTACATCAAGATTTTTTTCCTCCTTCCTCTTCTTATCTTTAGAGCAATTTGGAGGTTAGTTATATTAGGAGTTGTATTTATATAAACCTTATTTGAGTTATCATGCAATGCTGTCTTTTCTTTCTAATTCTCTTGGCTAGAGCATTTGTGCTATTATCAGTCATTTCACTGATTACTACAATATTTGATACAAACAGGTATTTCTTAAACAGTCAATTGAACTGTCTACCCTGAGGGTAAAGGTTTTTCCTTGATAAAGACAAGCTTTCTCCAGTGACAGTTAAAGGCCATGGAGAGATCTTTCAAAGGACTAAAGGCAATAACAATTTGAGCTTTCAAGTTCAAAGAACATTTCTTAGACCCTGCTTCATATAACAAACTTACAGTAAATATATGCAGGATAAATTTAATACAATAAAACAAACAAATATTTCACTGCACACACTTCTTCCCTTGGGGTACAGGGAAAAGAATAAACATGTGACAGATGTTAGTCATTACTAAAGGCATGGCAATGGCATGGTGAAGGGAACAGTCTGAGAATCAATACACACTCCAACTTCTATATGATAGCTATGCAGCATACGTTTTCATTGCCATTCATAGCTCATTTTAAGTAAGTTTTATTTTTAAAGCTGGCTTCTTCATTTAGATCCCATCTCTTGTGCTAAGGGTGGAAAGGGGGGGAAGTATATTACTCCTTAGTAGACAAAACTAGCAGGGTACCTTCTTTAGCAGCTTCCAACAGCAGTTACTGTCCCTCCTCCCACCGACTTCTCTCACTGTCTTTGGAAATTTTTGTGTAAAAAACACCCTGATAGTGAATACTGGAAATATTTCTCTCTAGAACTGTCCTACACAAACTCCAGAGCCTCAGTGAAGCCAGAGTGAGGGGGATTGTACTTAGCATTTTAGAGCTACAGGTTTAGTTGGGGAACTCCTATTTTTTTTACAGATTTCACTCATATATATCATGCTGGCTTGAAGCCTCATGAAATAAACTTTAACAGGGAGAATAAATAATACAAGCCTTTAAGTACCATCACTGATGAGATCACAAAGGATTCTTCTAAACTGTTGTTTTGAAAAATCATTTTTCTCCTCTTGCACGTACATTGTTTCTCTCTGTTAATTCTCTTAAAAGTCTCCATAAGAGTAACAACATCCTTCAAGACTAGGTAAAAACAATCCGCGTTCAAAGCAAAGCATGATCTGAAATGGTAACATCAAAACTTTGCAGAGCTATTAAAATTCATGTTCTAGAAGATGTAGCTTGATATTCTCTATTGCATCATTTGGAAAAGGAACCAGTTTTTAAATGTTACTGAAAAATACATTAGAAAAGTGTAATCCAGTTTTCTCTCTAAGTCAGAAGGCTTTTATATTACATAACCATTCAGAAGGAACATTTACTTACTTATAAACATAAAACGTCCACTCCAGAGCTCTGCATACTTTGTGTGCAAAACTATATTATTTTGGGTTTTATTTACTTGGGCTTCTTCATAGGGAAAAAACGCCCACATAAAATATGATAATGAAAATCAGCATAATGCATAATTTTGTGTGACTTCAGCTGCTGTTAGTCAGTATGAAGCTTTCCAGCTCCCACAGTTGACGGTACATTAGAGAAGGGTCAATATTTCCAAAATATTTCCTAACAATAGGAACTATTAGGGCATCCAAATACTGGCTTGGGTTTCTAAACATAATTGGTTTCTCTAGAAAGGTCAGTTTCTCTTTGAACAAGTTTTAAGAGGAAAATATAAATCAATTTTCTAGAAGGCTAAAACTGACAAATTCCTGATTCAGTCCAGATGGTGTGGGGGCTTGGGTTTTTCTTTAAGTAAATCTATCTTCCATTTCA
Source organism: Buteo buteo (assembly GCF_964188355.1). Classification (NCBI taxonomy): domain Eukaryota; kingdom Metazoa; phylum Chordata; class Aves; order Accipitriformes; family Accipitridae; genus Buteo; species Buteo buteo. The sequence continues at coordinate 10,841,209 of NC_134195.1, read as the reverse complement.
TAATTTGAAAACCTAGGTAAACACTAAACAAATAAATAAATAAATAAACTGTCTGGAGGTCTTGTGTAAATGTTTTGTCCGAGGTGTTCTAGCAACTGTTTATGGGACTGATGAGGGTGAACAGGAAAAATATAATAAAAAAGGATTCAGGGATAATAGGTACAGGGCTCAAACCCTCCAAACAGTCATGCTACTTATTTTCTGTACCTGTCTAAACAGGCCTAACTGCAGGTAATTAAGTTTGAAAGAGTGCTGTCCAAGGGTACGGAAAAGTAGAATCACTCTGACACTCCGAATTCATTCAGATGTAGGATTGTCAGATTTGGTCTTTCCCTTGACACTGATATTGAATAGATTTATGATGAAATTATCACTCATGGTCTCTTGTCCGTCACCCAATATTACACATGATTTCCTACCATACACCTCTGCATGCACTCTTTCGCTTGGTCACAAGATGAAATAAAGGTCTCATTGAAGACTGCATTCACTGTTATCTTCACTGGCACCAAAACTGGTGCTCCAATGAGACACAATAATTCAGTCTTCTATCACTGTACGCATCAAAAAATAAAATTCACACAAACCAGTATTTACAAACTTGATAGCTGTGGTTAGCATCTATAAAGTATTTTCAGGCAACTAAATAAGTGGATTCCTTTGCAAAAGCTATACATTCCTGGGAATTGCATCATAGAAAAAAACATCTTATTTGGTTCCTAGTGCTTTTAAAAGTAGTTCAGCAGGCTTCCAAACAACCTTCTTACACAATAGGCATAGCCAGTATCCAAGCAATTATGATTTTATCAGTGTTGCTCTTCATTTCTCAGAGAAGTCTCCACATCTAAACACTGTTGAAAAGTCTCTTTTATTATCCTCCTGCAGAGTGAATTATTTCCCAAGAACACTAGAATTCATTCTTATCCTATAGTGTTTTAAGTTACTCTGAGTTCAATTCCTGAAGAACTGAAATCCTGTCTAAAATACTTCCCATGGAGTTTTTATTCTTACTTCCTAAAACAACTTCTTCAATTTCATACAAAAAAGTAATCCAGGTTTGCGTAAAAAGGAAAAAGAAAATCCTTTGAATTCACTTGACCTTTCCTAGAACAGGAGTAATAATTTCCATTTTTCAAAGCAATATTGTACTTAAAGAGTAAGTTTGTTCATCTTGTGATGGAGATTACTGTTGAAATTCTATCTGAACACAAGAAAACACATTTTTACTGCAGTAGTTGTCAAACACCAGAACATGTTGCCCAGAAAGCTTGTGGAGTCTCCATCTGTGGATATATTAAAAACCCAACTGGACATGGTCCTGGGCAACCTGTTCTAGCTGACCATGCCTTGTACGGGGGATGGGACTAGATGATCTCAAGAGGTTCCTTACAGCCTCAGCCATCGTGTGATTCTGTGATTACATGTGAAACAGAAACATCAAGGTTCTTCATCCATCAGGATATACATATAAAAAACCTTGGAATATTTTTCTTAAAAAAAAACAGAATAAAGCAGAATAAAAATAAGCATTGAAATTAAAAAACAAACAAACAAACAAAAATTACTATTACAGTAACATCTAGTAAGTTGCTGGCTTTGAAACATCTTCTGTTATCACTTGTTATCACTAGGGCAACTATTTGTTGAAATGCATATCAACACAACAAATAATAAAATTCCAGGCTTAAAATATCAGAGATGCAATCACAGGACCTTTAACAATGTCCTCTGCATCCTCCACTCTAGTGTCATGTCTTTATCTGTAAAGTATTTTACAGTGTCAAAACATCTTTTAATCAACATTATCATATGGGGATCATCCTATATTCTACATGAGATCACATTTCTCTCTGTGCAGAAGGCCTTTACAAGAAACTGGTTAAGAAGAAACTTGCAGTGTATAGTCCCTTCCTCTTTCAAATCCAGGTCATAAAGACATTATAAACTTTTCACATTGTGTAGATGGTTTTCTTGTTTCTGTTATTCCCCACTGACATCAAAATCTCATAGTCTGATGAACAGAAATCTAAATTCCCACTCTTCTTTTGTTAAGAATAAATCTGTAAATTTAAGTATTTACATTGTGTTTTTCTTCAACATTGTATAATTCTCACCTTTGAATCTTCCAATTAGCAAACTTCTAAGTTAAAAATAATTGTAAGTTAAATGAGCAGTAATCTCTATGAATTGCAGTATGAGACTTCCTCCATGAGAAAACCCCATGACTTTAGTTGCTAGGATATGGCCTCTCTCAGAAAGCAGAGTTTCTGGCCTGGCTTCCCATTCCACAACCCAGATACCCCTGCGTGCAGAACCCTACCCTCTCTTAACTTTGCCCTGTCTCTCCACAAACCCCTTCTAAGGTCTCCCTCCTCATCTGGAAGTTTGTACAGCACAGATTACAAGCATATTAGCTGTAGCTAAACTCTCATTTTCCAGCACTAGATAGTTCTCCCTGGACTCTAGAAAGTACTACTTTCATTTCCCATCTATCTCTGGCAAGTAGATTTTGAGCTGTAGCACACCGTTGCCACCTTTCATCCAAAGCTGCATTTTACTAGTGAAGGAAGCAATTTCTGAGTAATCAGTAAATTAGGCTATAGAGCACTTTGGGATGCTTCTGGATGACAGGTGTTATGTAAAAAGAAATCATTCCCACCAAATCATTAGTGACAAAGCCATTATTAGCTGATGGCAGGCTGGAAGTCAAAGTAAAATGAATTGCTATTCACTTCAGTAACACCTTTAATTTGTCACAGCCTAAACCAAAGAGCCGGTTCTGTTACATTACACGAAGAAGGTCATGTTAGACATAGCTGTAACTTGGTGGCTCCTCGTGACTCCAGGTAGGCGTGCAGACCCCCTGCAATGCAGCATCGGTCAAAGGGCAGCGCTTCAAGTCCATAGCGGCCTTCCCGTGCAAGGAGGTCCTCCACAGAGCCCTGCACGATTCAAGGGGCAGCACTTTTTGGTACTGGGTGGGCTACCTAGAGCTACCTCAGGCAGACCCTCCCCAGGCCTCCTGCCCAGTATTTTACTTGCAAAAGTAGTTTCACACCCTCGCAAACCATGTGCATGATCTCAGTGAAGTTCACATGCAACATCACAAGTTTTGTTTCTTGACTGATTTTTAGCTCACTGAATCTCATTCCTAGAGTTTCTGATGATTTTCATTAGTCGGCCTGAAGATTTCACCTACATGGGTTAAAAGTCATCTTCTTCCATAGGAGGGAACTCAACTCATATGTCTGCATTTGTGTGCGTACGTGTGCATTATTGCGGGTGGTGGTAAGTATATCTAACTAACTACAAAAACAGTAATCCAGCAATTACTCCTTAAAAAGCAAACAATTTAATGTATTTATGTCTTTAGCAGTATTTAGAGATCCAAGCTCAGTTTTCCTCAGGACCACATTACGTTATATACGTAGTAATATATACTAATAAACTAGGCAATAAAGGGATCTTGCATCTAAGAAATCGAAAAACAAACAAAAAACTACCTAAATTCAAACACTGTGTTTTACAGCAATACAAAGAGAAATTCAAGACTACCCTGGCAAAAAAAAATTGTGTTTGTATTTCAAATGCTTAGTGCTGTGCTTTAACTGTGATCTTGCATGGGAATTCTCCAAGGAGCGTGTCAGTGAAAGAGGGACAAGCTAATGCAAAAAGTTTATGAAGGTGACGTATCAGTGCATCTGTAAGAGTGGCAATCTGCAGTCAGGTCCTGCTCTTTGCCCAGACACAATTAAGCTAGAAATCTAATGAATCTTAGCATGGAAATCTGTGCTACATTAAATCAATTTCTGTAGTAAAGAGGCAAATTAACTTTAAATTAAAAAAGAGCGTTGCTTAAAAGACCCAGCAGCAAATGTAATAGTAGTCACTTCAGACATAGAGGATGAAAATAAAACACCAGTGATTGCTGTGTTATTTACTCCCAACAACCTTTACCATTAGAAATCACAAATGTATCTTTTGGGAGGCTGCCATGTGACATATTTAATGGTTGTTACCCCATCTGAGTCTCTGGAGAAAACCAAGTATGAAATTCACTGTGGCTGAAAATACAAAATACAGCCAATTAAGAGAGTGCACTATTTGCCATCTCATTACTCTAATGTAATAAAAACAATCACATGATTTGGCTTATTAAAAATTACAGAAGCAGCCTGCTATAATCTCCCATCAAACCATATGAATGACAGTAGTCTAACCATTGTATTTACTGTAGTCTATCCTTAACATTTAAAGATTACACTTGAAACTGGTAAGCAATGATTACAAGAATGGCATACCAAGAGCTATGATAATTCAAACATAAAACACATTTTCATCAGCCAAATGCAAAGTCAAACATTTATACACACATTTTAAGACATTCTATGCTAGGCTGTACTTTATCCCAGGAAGCAGTGACTGCAAAGAATGTCAGTTGGGTCATGATGGACAAGCAACAGACAGACTTCCAGAATGTGTAAAAAGATTGACACAAGCATTGTTTATATGCACAAAGGAAAATGGGACATTACTCATGACTTTGCAGAGGTCTCTGGTTCCCATATTTTAAACAGGGTACTGAAAAGTCAGAGCTAACGAAAGACATGCACAAAATTTGAGAAGATTAGAGGCAATATTGATATATGTAGCATATTGATATATGTAGCAATGTTCCTATTTTCATTCCCATTGCTACAGAAAGGCTCACTTGTGAAAGCAGAGATTGCTGATGAAGTCAGTGACAGTATTCCGTTGATTTTGGAAGAGAATAATTGTTCATATACCCAGGAAACATAAATAATTTAAACTAAAATGAACTTAAAGTTCCAGTTCTGAATGTTGTCTTAATCTTAATTTAGATTAAGAGGTAAAGCTTTAGTTCATCCATACAAGGACCCTTCCCCAATTCACCTTTTCAAAGCATTTAAAAAAAAAAAAAATCCTGAAAAGGAAGGGGAAGGATTAAAAATAAAGGACAGAAGAACATTTAAAAATAAGGACAGAAAAAAAGCACAGAAAGACAGAAAGGACAGGAGCAAGGTGTAAAAAGAGAAAGCACCTGTCTAATATCCCACACTAAATATTCTACATCAAAGTTGTGATGGAACTGCAAATATATTTTGAATTCACCATCTAAGTCTTCCTGGAATAGAAAGCATTAGACCAGAAACAATCTTTGGAATTCGCATTTCTCAGACTAAGAAAATCTTCTGTAATTTCAGCTGGCATGCTTTCCATGTCATAGATATATTTATGGTAGTCTATTATCCAAACAGGCTGTTTGAACTTCACTCTGTTACAATCTATGACATATTCAATTTTCTGCCTTTGCTGCTTTCCACATCAATGGATTTTATATTGTCTACAAGAGGCTGAGGCATTTTCCTACTGCTCACTTTAGAAGATACAGACAAAAACATGTCCTCTCTTCAAACTAATTTTCAAACACTTCTCTCATAATGCAGACTATATCCATGACTTTTATTTGCATTTCCAGTCTCCCGTAACAATTGAATAATCTTTCCTAGGTTTAATGGACTACATAAAAGCATTAGTGAGCTCACCGTTCAGAGACCAAAAGTGTTTTAAAAGAGTCCCAAATGATGTTTACAAGTTTCAAGGGAAAAAACTCCAAAAAGAGCTTGAATTTTTATCTCAGATAGAATGAGGAACTACTATACTGTAATTTTAGCAAATTTCAGCTTATTCCAAATCTGAAATCTGTATGAGAAACACGCAAGGGATTTGGAGGGCATTTTGGAAGATGTGACTCTGCTTGTTATAACAGAAGTGATCCTCTCCCCTCACATTCATGATTCTTTGCCTGGCAAAAGTTCCAGCATTGCCATTTGAGTTTAGTTTTGTAGCTTCATTTAGTTTCATGCGCAGAGTTTCTTTCTGCTTCACTAGCAGAGCATAAGATATAGCATGCTTGTAGTTCACCAGAAATGAGGTGATAAAATATCTAACACATCCTCAACACAAGAAACACCAATAGTTTTCATACATCCATTTTGAAGGCAACTTATTATATGAATAGTTCAAAGATTTGATAGTTTTTGGTAACCCCAGAGACTTTATAATTAAGAGCTCATTTATTACGAGGTAAGTATTTTGAGAACATTCATGATAACTTGTGGATGCATTCCTGACCTTTGGGGATCAAAAGGAAGGGCTGCAACATGTATTTCAGACTGGTCTTCAAAAAACCATGAGAAAGATATTATGGAATTTCTTTGGGTATAACCTGCATTTTGGAAACTGTGAAAGCTACCAAATTGTTTTTGTTAATCTTAACTAAAGATCTGGTGACCTTTAGCAGAACATTGGAAATACTTAAGATCCTTTAATACCATCTACAGAAACACAAGCTAGTGTTTCTTGTAAAATTTCTCAGTCCATGGTGCCATGCATTAGCTGAATCTTCCAAGGCTAGACTTCTTTGTCATTGTACTTCAAGCCTTCTTCTGTTCTCAAAGCTACCACGTTTCCAGAATAACGTAAATGACCTCAGCAAGCACAACAGTACTAGCAGAATATGCACCTAGATTACTATAAAGTCCCAGAAATTTAGAAGGCTTAATCATTACATTATTTACTTCCTATCCTCTCTCAATTCTAAGAACCTTCCACTAGCACTGATTGTACTTTAACAGGGAGACCTGTGGGCAAGGCTTAGCCCTAAAGGGCTTTACGTTATCAATTCTCTATAGAAGAGAATTCTCCATTAAAACTAGAGTGATCTATAACAGTTCCAACAAATGAATGGTAAGAGAGAAAGGACAAAGAGGAAACTAATTTAACTCTTTTTCCTTGTACAGTTCACCCTTCGAGCTTCTTGTCTTGACATCCCTTCCTGTTTCAAAAGCACTGGATAGCCAAGAAACATCATTATAACCTCCTAGAAGCACATCTGTGCTGACAGTATTGGTATTGTTGCTGCAGAAAGAAGAGTAGCAGTTGGTAGGTGTTTCACTAGAAACTAAAGAAAGTTTTGACTGTCTTAGAGGCTCTTTTCTTCAATTACTCCTATCAACATCTCCCTTGCTCCCAATAGAAAATCAGGCACAAAGGCAGAACAGAAATAGTACCATGTCACACACCATGTTAATCATTGATTCTCACAGATGTCCCAATTTAGTGAACATCTTCTTAAAATGAGTCCAGAATGCTTTCACCACAGGATTGTCAGAGGGATATCTCATTCTGGGTCCTTCTTCTGATTAGCTTTACCTAAGAATGGAAAATTCTGCTCTGCATCAGCAAAGAACACTGAACGAAGACAAAGCCCTTCCTTGTTTCCCTCCATTTCTCTGTTTCCATGTCAATACACAGAAGCAAGAGGTTGGGAAGCCTCCAGTTACCCACCCCCGCCCAAAACTCTGGAACGACAGGAGCAGGAGCTTAATACTGATCAGGCTCTGTCACTGATTTGGAGAACACGCTACACCGGTGCTTTACAGGATAAACCTTGTTGTGTTTTATCATTACATAATATGATGGCACTGAAACATACACAGGACAGGTGAGGAATGTGAAATGCACAATCTTTGAAAAGGACCTCAAGACACTAACCAGTTCCTGTTGCAGCACAGGCAGTTTGCACAGCAGCAAAGCACACCCGCTTTGATGCAGTCAGATTCTAGTCCAGTCTTCAAAACCTCTGGTCATAAGCATCTCACCATCTCCCCAAAGACTTACTTTCAGAAATTCATTGCACTTTAAAGTAAAAAATTCTTTCTAATAACCAAGTCTCCCTTTCTGGAAATGAAACTGGAGTTTCTAGGTCAGTTTGAAAACCAATTCCTAAATGACATAACTTTTTAGTCTTCTGACTGAAGTGAAAACTGTTATGTTTCAGATAAGTTTCATGATGACATAGTGATGTAATGACTCTATGAAGCTTTAAAACTGACAGGAACTAATTTGAGAGAGAATAAAACACTTTATAACTTTCCCTTCTAATCTTAGTCATTCATCTTTGATGCTGAAAAGAGGGAAAAGATTGTTTTCCAAGCTTCTCATTTCCTAGTCCAATCCTTAGGCTAACCAGATCTTCTTATGGAATTCAGATAGGTCTTTTGTATTTCACCAAGCCTGCATCTGTGTACACAAATAAGTGATAACACCAAGAGTTTTGAGCCACCACTAGAGAGACTCTAACTTTCAGAATTACCTATTAACATAATAACTGCAGAACAACCTGTACCTACTGTTTCACATGTGCTACTGTAATCTCATATTTATTCAATTAGTTTAGCCTTTTTTCCTCTGAGAACAGCTTTATTTTCATTGGTTTTGTTATTTACAAATGTTTGCCAAATGCTCATATTTCTGCATCTGGACTTCGTATAATATTCACTTCAAACCTGCCTCTACACCAGCAGAAGATGTTGGGAGTTTTGATGAAGAGGATAATATTAGCTGGCTATCTGCAGGGTGTGATCATCTGTATCACTTTAGTTTTGCTCCCTAATTAGGTAAATTAACTTCTATGTCTAAGAGGAGATGGGAAAAATCAAAGGCTTTTCAGAAGAGGTAGCATAGGTACTCCCATCATTAATCTCTCCATGAACACACTAAAGAATTAGAGACTTTTGCTTTTCAGAAGCATTCTTGGGGGCAAATCATTCCCAAGAATGTTTGTATGCAACTAATTTAAAGAGCGTTTAATAGTATTGAAAGACTTTCAGGGCTTTTATCCAAAGAAAAGTTCACCACATGAATCTTCTTATTTCAGAGTTCCATATGCAGCAGTAACTACTGAAGCTTGATTTTCTCTACACATCCGCAGGCACAGTGATTGGAATCTCAGGTTAGATTATAATCTTACAAAGTTTTTGAATATTTTCATTAATGACTCCTTAGTGTCTAACAACATAGTTAAGTTCTTTTCTTACCTGGATACCTGTATAGTTGCTCTCTCTTCTCTATACCCTGTATTTCTGTTTTTTTTATTTGTAAAAAAAAATCTTTGAGATTTTTACAGTGTTTTATTAATTCAGTATCAGCAAGTAGTTTTGAAAGTTACTCTGTGATAGAATGAATACTAGACAAGCAGAGACATTGCTTCTTCAAGAAACCTGCATGAGAACTATAGCTTCCTCTCAGCACTGCAGCAGAATAACAGAATCATAGAATCATTTAGTTTGGAAAAGACCTTTAAGGTCATTGTGTCCAACTGTAAGATCATCGGGTCCAACTGTGTACATTATATAAGATACAGGTTTACTCTGAAGCATTTTAATCTGAAATACAATGTTGTTCTTACGGAAGCAACAAAGACGGTTGGCAAAGGTGCAATCTGCAGTTGTGTTTACTTCCTCCCCATCCTTTACATTACAAGGCATCCAATGGCACTAGGCAACCACTAGAAGTCTTAAATCCTAGTATCTGCTTGAGACCCAAGTGTCTCTGATGAAGTATTACATCAGACATAAATTGTTTGCATAATGTAAGATTCTCATTTCTTTGGGCCCAAATTCTCTTTTTCCTGCTGCATTTCAGCCAAAGACATTGTGTTTGCATAATCAAAGGAAAAACTTGTTTCCATTTGAGGTCTGTATCAAAATGGAGCACTTCAAAGCACACCCTTCAGTTGTTTTAAGGAAAAGCTACAAATGGTTTTGACTGAGGGGAAAAAAAAAAAGAACAAAGGCTACATATCCCTCTCCTCAGATTACCATCTGATCAAAACAAAAGTAAATTGTTGGTTTTCTGGCAAAGTTCCATGTTAACATCAGTTCTCTAAATCCACAAAAAGGTTGGGCGGACACATGTGGACAAATTGCTGGGAAAAAAAAAGATGGCTTTTTACTTGTTTGAAAACCACAAACTGTAACTTCAAGTTATAGGAAATGAAGGGGAGATCTGTGACAACTGGAAGAAAGTAAATATTGTCACTCATTTTCAAAACAGGCTGGAAGGTCAATTCAGGGAACTGCAGGCCAGTCATCCTCACTTTGGTTCTTGGGAAAATCATGGAGCAAGTCCTCTTGAAGCACGTTTCTGGGTACAAGAAGGAGAAGGTGACTGGGAGCAGTGAGCATGCGTTTACCAAGGCTAGATCATGCCTAACAAAACCGATTGCCTTTTATGATGAAATGAATGGATTTGTGGGTCAGGGAAGAGCAGTGGATGATCTTCAGCTTTAGCAAGGACGTCAGCATTGCCTTCCGCAGTATTCTTGTATCCAAGTTAAAATTTTATGATCTGTGTGAGTGGACAACTAGATAAGTAAAAAAAAACTGGTTGGATGATTGGGATCGAAGGGTAACAGTCAACAGGTTATACTCTACCTGGAGATCAGTAACAAATGGAGAACCACATGATTCTGTCCTGGGACCTGTTTAACATCTTTATCAAAGATCTGGAGGAGGTGACAAAATTCACTCTTGTCAATTTGCAGATGACACCAAACTGAGAGGAGCAGTTGATATGCTCAAGGGAAGGGCTGCAATCCAAAGGGACCTGGTCAGACTGGAAGAATGGGCCAACAGACATATCATGAAATTCAGCAAGGACAAATGCCAAGTCCTGCACCTGGTAAGGAAGAGCCCATGGCAATGATGCAGGCTGGAGACTGGCTGGCTGAGGAGCAACCCCCTGGGAAAGGACTTGAAAGTCTTGGTAGACAGCAAGCTGAACATGACCCCACAGCGTACCCTGGCAGAAAAGGTCAACATCCTAGGCTGTATTAACAGAAGCACAGCCAGTAAACTGATAAAAGTAATTACCCTCCTTCCCTTGGCATTTGTTAGACTGCATCTAGAATATGACACTCAGTTTTGGGTCCTCAAATACAAGAAAGACCATGATCTACTCAAACAAGTTCAGCAGTGGGCCACCAAGACTGTTAGGGGGCTGAAGCACTTGCCCTGTGAGGAGAGGCTGAGAGAACAGGGCTTGTTCAGCCTGGAGGAGAGACAGCTTCAGAGGGACCTAACAGGATATATCAGTAAGTTAACAAGATGACAGAGCCAGGCTCTTTTTAGCAGTGCGTAGTGGGAGGATGAGAGACAATATGCATAAGTTGAAATAGAAGAGGTTCAAAATGGATATAAGGAAAAACTTCTTCACAGTGAGGACAGTCAAGCGGTGGAGCAAACTGCCCAGGTAGGTTGTTTCATCTTTGTCCCTGGAGGTTTTCAAGAACTGACTGGAAAGCCCTGAGCATCACCATCTGCTTCAACAGCTGACACTGTTTTGAGCAAAACATTGGACTAGAGACCTCCTGACATCACTTCTAACCTATATTATTCTATGGCTCTATAAAAATCCAGATTTCCAAATGTAATGCTTTCTTCTCAAGAGCTTTTCAGTTTTATTATTAGAACTCAGTCATTATAGATATGGTTTTGCCTACTGTATATAAGTTGTTAAAATCCTAGTTTGTACTTCAGCGGTTTTACAGTGTAAGTAAGGTGTGGTTTTAGCACAGAATATTACATTAAGCTAAATGCTTAAATAGATTAACAGACATCTCTATGGTATTTAGTTATTAAAAGCATTTGCTGAAGATAGAAAGCCAAGTCAAAAAAGCCCTTCTTGAATCCCACACTTATTTTCTCTCCCCTAAGATGCACTATGGAGAAACTACAGCCCAGATATTGGCACAGTATCCTAAACTCCCTTCAAACTTTTCTTTGTGGCTTAGAACAGACACAACAATTTTCTGAGATCTTCAAGACGCAAGGAGTTGTCAGCTGACACAAGGTATCCACGGATGTGTGACAAACATGATTAGCTTGACTCAGAGCTAAGGTCAGAGAATACTTCAGAAAACTGGACATATATAAGTCCATGGGCCCTGATGGGATGCACCCACGAGTGCTGAGGGAGCTGGCTGATGCCATCGTGAGAGGTGCCTGAGAACTGGAGGAAAGCAAATGTCACTCCTATCTTCAGGAAGGGCAAAAAGGAGGAAACGGGAAACTACAGGTTAGTCAGCCTCACCTTGATCCCTGGGAAGATGACAGAGCAGCTAATCCCAGAAACCATTTCTAGACACATGAAGGAAAAGAAGGTGACTGGGAGCAGTAAGCATGGATTCACACAGGGGAGGTCATGTTTGACCAACCTTGTAACCTTCTATGATGAAATGACTGGCCTGGTAGATGAGGGGAGAGCAGTGAATAATGTCTATCTAGACTTCAGTAAAGCTTTTGACACTGTCTCCCATAAGATCCTCATAGAGAAGCTGATGAAGAATGGGCTGGATGAGCAGACAGTGAGGTAGGTTGAAAACTGGTGGTGATCAGTGGCATGAGATCTAGTTGGAGGCCAGTAATTAGCAATGTATGCCACAAGTCAATACTGGGTCCAGTCCTGTTATACATCTTCATTAATGATCTGGATGATGGGGTGGAGTGTACCCTCAACAAATTTGTTGATAACACAAAACTGGCAAGAGTGGCTGATACACCAGAAGATCATGTTGCCATCCAGAGGGACCTTGACAGGCTGGTGAAATGGAAGAACATGAACCTCATGAAGTTCAGCGAGGAGAAGTGCAGAGTCCTGCACCCGGGGAGGAACAACCCCATGCACCAATATATGCTGGGGGCCACCCAGCCGGAAAGCAGCTTGACAGAAAAGGGACTGGGAGTCCTGGTGTACACCAAGTTGAACATGAGCCACCAATGTGCCCTTGCTGCAAAGACAGCTAATGCGTGTCCTGGGTTGCATCAGGAGGAGTGCTGCTAGCAGGTCAAGGGAGGTGATCTTTCTCCTCTAGTCAGCACTGGTGAGGCCACACCTGGAGTACTGCGTCCAGTTCCGGGCTCCCCAGTACTAGAGAGACATGGACATACCAGAGAGAGTCCAACAAAGAGCCACAAAGACAATTAAGGGACTAGAGCATCAATCATACAAGGAAAGGCTGAGAGAGCCTGGAGAAGAGAAGGCTCAGTGGGGATCTTATCAATGTATGTGAATACCTGAAGGGAGGGTGCAAAGAGGATGGAGCCAAGCTCTGCTCAGTGGTACCCACCGACAGGACCAGAGGCCGTGGGCACAAACTGAAAGACAGGAGGTTCCCTCTGAACATCAGGAAACACTTTTTCATTGTGAGGGTGACTGAGCATTGGCACAGGTTGTCCAGGGAGGTTGTGGAGTCTCCACCCTTGAAGATATTCAAAAGCCATCTGGACATGGTCCTGGGCAACCGGGTCTAGGTGACCCTGCCTGAGCAGGGGGAGTTGGACAAGATGACCTCCAGAGGTCCCTTCCAACCTCAACCATTCTGTGATTCTATGACACTCAAAGAAAACAAACAAACAAAAGAAACAGAAACATTAAAAAGTTACTTTTTTTTTGCTTTTGTTCTTCCAGTTTTGAAATTCTTCCTTTAAACAAGCTGGTAATGCTTTTCATAGTAAGAATGTTAACATGCTCCCAGAAAACAAGGAAAGCAAAACACATAATAATAATGATAATACAAATTTCTTTCATTTTAAAAGAGCCTTGGAAAGTTATGAGTTAGATTCAAAAAATTTAACATGATAAATTTGCTTATTTGAGTTTATATGTATTTTGATACAGGTAAAAAATAAGAAAGTCAGTGAAACTTGAATATAACAGATTTCTATAGCTTTGCAATTGAAAATACTGGTGGTAGACTCAGACAGTACGTACACTTGCTTAAAACAAAGAATATAATAGTGAGGGTCTTGTAGAAAAACATATTGGTACAAATATCCAGGGCTGAAATGACATTATTACATACATAAACCTGTTTGTTATTCTGGATGCTAAAGCTGCACAAATCCCACCACAAAATTTGGGGACATGTTGGAGTAAGACATTAATTTCTTCTTAAATATATATAGGGAGAAGAGACCTTGCTTCCAAAAGCTTTTATTACAAAGGTAAGGGAGAGGATGACAGGATACTGCCATTGCCCTGGGTGAGTGTGACTTGTCAATCCTCATACAAGGAGTTCAACAGAACCTGGAAGAACAAATACAGTACTACAGAAACACCAGGTCGCTTCAGATACTAATAATACTACCTCTATAAAAAAGCTTTCTAAATGTTTATTGGAAAAATGATCTCCAGAGACAGCAAATATTAGTACACAGTCATCCACTGAAGAAAGGCCCTAAAAATTAGACTGAAAGTTAACTTTACTTCAGTGGAAAAGTGGGAGAAGGGCAGCAACAGCATCTTTCCAGATTATGAAAGTGGTTTTGAGGAATCAGAAATCAGAACTAAACAGGAATTTGAATGACAAAAGAAACAGTAAGCCATATAATCAGAACCACTGCTATTGCACTGGATACATATGGGAACTTAATCCTGTCATAACTTTTTCTCCACCCAGTATGAACATACTTAGTTTATGGACTTCAGTATCACCATTTGAATTCTACATCTTGGCCCCCTGTCTCTTATGAATAAGTGACATTGCGAGAATTACCTGACTGCTACTTGAAAGCTCCAGATGCATTTGGCTCAGTGAATTTTACAGCTTGTATTAGAACAGAGTCCAGAAGCAGTGTCACAGATTTCTAATCAGCACATATTCTCCAGCGATGAGCATATTATGAAAATCTACTGCTAGATAAAGTCGTTCTAAAAATGGACTGCCTAAGATAAAGGTGTAGATACTCCTGCTGAGCTGAGTGAATGCATTTGAAAAGAAAGAGTCATTATTTTACTGGGATACTATACTTGTACAGAACATCAGCTTTAAATTTCAATTCAGTACATGTTTAAGCACAGGCCTGATATTAGTTCAATGTGGCTGTTCCTCTTGAAGTCATAGATTCATAGGAAATAGCTGTGGAAAGGACTGGATGTTTCACCGCTCCACCTTGAAGTACAAACACACACTGACACAGCCCTGAGTGCCTTTGCACTGGCCACTGTTCCATAGGATTACGCTGAGCTTTCATGTGTAAGGTCTAGTGTACACTGGGAAAAAATTCAACAAAAGCATTCTTAGCAGTCCTAAAAGACATTTAAATGACCGGTTGATCCAGTAGAAAAAAGTTGTCCCCAGCTCCTTACAAACTGTAATACTATTTCAGCAAAAGCTTGCTTTTCACAACATTACTGCATCTCTGGGGAGTTAGGCATTGCATGCGAATATCACCAAGAACAATATTGCCTAGGTTTTAATGCTTTCATTTCTCTTGTATAAACCTGGTCTGCGAGTTGTTCTAACAGTGTGCATCAGAAAAAAATAACAAAAAAACCCCCAATCCCCCCCCCCAAACGGCCTCTAACAATAACCTCTGCTCTGCTGCAGATCTTGACCTATAGATCAACTCG
The DNA here is from genome assembly GCF_964188355.1 of Buteo buteo. NCBI lineage: Eukaryota > Metazoa > Chordata > Aves > Accipitriformes > Accipitridae > Buteo > Buteo buteo. The sequence continues at coordinate 10,825,930 of NC_134195.1, read as the reverse complement.
ACAAAAAAAAGTTCTCTCTGTTTTGGACCATACTAATTTCTTGATTGTAAAAGAAAAGATACACACACAATCAACTAATTGCAGATCCTAGTACTAAGCAGTAAAAAAGCTACTTTACAACAGATTAAACATTAATATTTCTACTGGGAGTGAAACAAAATTGAGGTTTTCAAAGAACACTGGAGTTATATTTGGCACTTTTACAGTAAATTGCATCTAGTAATGATCCTTGAGGAGCAACTATGAATTCACTTGTACTTACCATCTGTGACAGCAGTGCTGCTTTTGGTGAGGAATTGCCCCTGCAAGGGTGCCTCTGCTTCTCTTGACACTGGGAGGCAAATTGGAGAATCTTCTCTTGTTCTACCTAACAGCTATACTCCAAGTGACTAATTGGTTAGAAATCCCTACAGGGACTAAAAGTGCCAGTAAAGGAAACAAACAAACAAAAAAACGGATTTAAGCCTGGGTAAAGATTAGGGGGAGACATGAAAAAAATTATTAAAGACAGTGATAAGATGGAAGAATAAAACTTATTAGAGCAAGATTAGAGAGATAAAGTTCCCATTAGCAACATTTAGGTAGAAACTACAAGAGAAGCAAATTCTGATAGTATACTCTTCTCCCTTGCATATAAACAGTTAATGTTCCTATGGGAACCTGCAGTGGTTGAAACTGGGCATACTACAACCAGAACTGTAAAACCGTGGATGGAGTTTGCCAAACGCAGCAGTACTGGGCATGTGAAAATGCTAGGTTTTGGGTTTCTGCTGCATTCACTGTACAATAATCTTTTTCACCACTTCATAATTTCAGCATAGAAAGCCTCTTGTGTCTGCAAAAGCGGAAGTGTGCAAATGGAAAGAACTCATGTTGGGGCAATGCCAGACTTACAAACTGAGTTGGGAATTGTCTTCAGCACAGCACAGAGTTATGTAGGTTTACTTACACTTAGCACTCGGAGAAGCAGCTGAGTCAAGGCATGCTGTCTCATAACTTCTCTCTTCTTCCATTCTAGGCACTGTGAATATTGTCCAAGCTACAACTTATAGGGAAATTCAGAGACTGGTATTCTTCAGTTGCCATTACCATATTTATAGCTTTTTCTAAAGCCTTAAGATTTGCCATTATGTAAGGGCAGGATGACTTTGATACTACACACACTGACTTAACACTGATAACAAGAGTGGTCCTGAACTGATGTCTATCTATTGCTATTGCCTAGATCTTGAAAAAGGGATGCAGAATATTTTCAGAGGCTATGGAGTTCCTAACTGTCAATGAAACCCTGGGACTTGGAAATCTACTGGTATTTTCATGCACTTTGGTGCTTCTCTACTTTCTGAACTCATGGACCTTTTAAATTTGTCCCCAGGTCACTTACTATTTACCATGAAACAATGTGCTTAAGATCTAAAACTATTTGCACTTCCCACTAATTTACATTCACAGTCTGGAAGCACAGCCCATTTGAATCTACAAGCCTAACTAAAATCCATTACATCAATTCAGCTTTTAATTTGCAGTAGCTTTTATTTCCTTAGATATGGTAAACCACTGTTCATCTCCCGCCTGACCATTCAGTAACAAAATTTGTCAGCTTTGTACTTATGTCGTTACTTCCAACTTATTTGACCAGTTAATTCTAATTGCTCTCCCCAGTAGAAGCCATTTATAACCCACTCCTCTGAAAACTCCATCCAAAACTAAAACCAAAACACAGCATTTGAACTTCCTACTGAACCCCAGAGTCTGGAGCTGCTTCAGCTGCCATTTCAATGCTTCTAATCTCTTAAGTGTAATTGCTTTTATTATATCAGCATGGACCCAACTGGCTGCTGCTCTTTTTAACCTATTTCTTTCAACAATCACATTCAAGTAAGAATGGATTATTAGTTGGAAGCAAGGGCAAAGCCAGAAGCTTATGATGAGAATGGTAATGGGAAGAGCAAGAATAATCAGTTGCAGGGAGGGCTTTGAATGTAGTTTTCATCCTTTGCTTGGGAATGCAGCAGCCACACACAGCCATGGCCCATTTCCAATGGGAAGGATGACAGTGACTCCTGGATTTTAAGAAAGAAGCTTTATATTTCTGACCTGATTCTAAGTCAAGCTGCTGGGAACTAATACATAAATCATCATCCCCCTCATCATCTGTATGAGGGGGACCTGTCCGAAAGGTTAGCATGCTTGCCTTACCAGAGAGGGAGATGACTGCTGTCACAGATGGCTCATGGACTGTCTATAGGCAAGAATGTAACAAGCGTGAACAATGATCAGCAAGAAACAGGAACCTGCTATATGCACACTTCACTATTTCAGACTCACTGTGGAGGCTTTATTTCATAAATGCAGTGCAAGTTACTCTCCAAGCCACCCTCAGCTTTCCTGCAGATACTAAACACATAGCTATCTACAAATTCTGACCCCATTCACTAAACATGACTGTTCTTACGAATAGCAAACCTCCTCCAGGCAGAATTCCCTTGTTACTAAAGTGGCATGGGAACAGCCTGGCTTGTCTTATGTTGTCTTCTCACTGTCACTAAGATGTGGAAAAATCACCAGCAAAGAAGTCTCCCTAGCACTGTAGAACATAGCAACCCCACAGGCAGTTCAAGTGAGCCATCTGGAAATGATGGATAAGTGATAAAAAAGAAAAGGCCTCCTTCAGTTTAAGAACCATTTACATTGATAAAATACAGGAGCAGGTTGAAGCTGACTTTCACTCTTTCATATCAGTTTGTAGCAGTCCTAAACCAAAATGCATTAAAACAGCTTGAAATAAACACACCCAAAACTGAGTTGCCTGGGGCAATAGTTTCATGCAAGTCTCAGTAATGTTCCATTTACAGTCCAAGCCAGCAGAAGACTACCGTTGTCCTCTACTAATCTGACTACCCCAAAACCAAAAGGAAAAATAGTAAAAATTCTTTCCAATGTCAAGAAATAGTCTACAAGCTGAAAGGATGTTGAGAACTTTCTCCCCCACACCAGTGGTGATGAAAGAGTTTGATAAATCACTCAGTATTTCTTTCTAATAGATGCAAGGTCAACAGAGATGCCATGATAGTATTTCCATTTTTAAAGACAAAGTCATAGTTTGGTAGGGTGCTGGGGGCAGGAGAGTTGTTGGGTTTTTTAAAACCTCACTCGGACAGACAATGGGACAATAAATCTGGACACAACCAAGATCACAGTGCCCGGGACCAATGGCTTATACACAGGATCAAATTTGATTAAGGCACTAAATGAGGATTTTAAAAAATACATTATGGTGAGCTTGCAGGCAGTCTGTTTCCTAGCAAATGGGGAGAGAGAATGAGGCTGGGTAAAAATCTGTCCACAGAAGTATCAGGAAAAAGCATTTGTTACATCTGTGTTTGCCAGGTTTAGCTTAACTGGTTTATCACATGGTGCTATTAGAAGGTTGATTGTCTTTTGTAATCTGTTAATGGAAAGCAAATCTCATGTATTCCTTCCATCTATGAGTAGAGAACAACCAGAATTGGAAACTTTGCATAAAAATAAGCAGTTAGACCAACTGAAGAAGCATGTTGACGGATCTACTAAACAGACTGTATGGCTGCAGGAGACAGATGTATTACAAGTAAAAGAATTTGAGCGTTGGAAATGTCTAGGGGCTAGCTAGGAAACATGTATCCTTGCTGAGAATCTTCTACAAGACTGATTTTGGTTATTGGGCCTGAGAAGCCCATATGAAATTCAGCTTAAGTAAAAAAGGAAACTTATTTTATGAAAGTCGAAGGTTCCATGTCCAATCGTCCAAGCCAAACACTATACTTTTGATAAATGAATGCTCAACACTGCCCTGACACTTTATACAGACTTATACCAAGATGAGTTAGACAGCAACTGCATTAGACTGCATTAGGAGTCTTTGTTGAGGACACAGAGTGCTTTTACTTAGCATACCATACATTTTTTTCCCTTAAAAAAATCTCTCATGCAAGTTTCTCCTTGTGAAGAAAAAAAAAGAAAGAAAAAAAAGTGTCAGATGGTAGATCATATTGCTGTCACTTTCCTGGAAGCATCTCTGATTTTTTGGCAACAGGCACACTACAATGATATGAATAGAACTTAACCATACACAGTCTAGAGAATTATGCAAGTGGCATGTTATGCATTTACCCATAGAGAGAACTCTTACAGACATGTTTGTTAGCAACAGTTAATGGGTTGAGTAGGCGTTGAAATCTCTTTGCCCAAACTGTATTGACTTTTCCACTTAAGTGGAAGTGTTAGCCAAATGAAAATCCTTTCATATTGAAATGTTTTTGCTAAATAGCTTCCTTTCAGTAAGTCTCCAAACAAATACAAATTTATTTTTTAAATTCTGTAAAAAATTATGATAGGAAAAAAATTCTCAGATAGATTTAGCATGTTGAAAAGACAAAAAAAATTGGTTTCCCTTAATTTACATTTCCAGGATTTTAAAAGATTGTTCAAGTGTGCTTTGCTGTTAAGCATCCCCATTAGCTGTAGGAGGCTGGAGAAAAGAGAGATAAGGAGGTTTTAATTGAGAACAAAATAGACTGGCTGTCAGGAACCTCATTCCCTCTTCCTTCAAACACTTACACTTCCTCTACTAAGGTGGATTAAGATATATATGAACATGGTAACAAGAAACTGTAAGGGAAAAATACTTCATTATATTTGCTTCTTAGTAGATTTTGACCAAAAAACCTGGAAGGCAGAATCAGGCAAGGTTCCATTGGGGTCTAATCTTGATCCAAAATGATCTAATAGTTTTATCAACCACATAAAAAAAGAGACACACACACACACAAAAAAAATTGGGTGACATCAAGCTGGGAGTAGCTTTAAGCAGCTAAAGGACACAATGAGAATTCAGAACGAACTTGAAAATTGGAGAATGTGTTGGAGGAAAACTAGATGAAATTTGATAGAACATATGTAAATTTCCAGACGTAGGTCACCGTCATCAGCTACACAAACAAGAAGGGTACATGAAAAAATCCTTCTGCTCTATGAGACAGTGGTAAGCCCTCACCTAGAAGATTATTTTGAGACCTACTTTCAAGCATGAAACCAAAACAGGCAGGGACTGTCAGAAAGTTCAAAGGCAACATTGAGCAGGATCACAGAAACTGAAGATCTAAAATTTACTAGGACAGACTGAATGAGCTGTGGAATGAGAGAAGAGATGCTGATTTGGAGAATAAGAGACTCATCAAAACCTTATAGTCTTCAAATATATAAAAGGCTAGCGCAACCTGGTCTCCACATTTACAATGCCCAAGGCAGCAAGGGATATTTGAGTTCCTAAGAGTATGGGGTATGAAGCACTGGAATGTGGAGAGGCTGAAGAATCTCCATCCTTGCATGTTTAATAACTGATATAGGAAGTATTGATATGGTGAGCAGGAAGATGGAATAGATCCCTGATTTCCAGCCTTACTGGACCTCTGATTTGCTGCTGCATGAGTGAGCCTGTTGAGCTTAGGAGACAAGCATAAGGACGAAGGAAATCTATAGGGAAACGAATGGTTCTCTGGGGTAGGTTGACCCTGGCTGGATGCCAGGTGCCCACCAAAGCCGCTCTAGCATTCCCCCTCCTCAGCTGGACAGGAGAGAGAAAAAATAACAAAAGGCTCATGGGTTGAGATAAGGACAGGGAGAGATCACTCAACAATTACTGTCATGGGCAAAGCAGACTCGAGGTGGGGAAATTAGTTTAATTTATTGCCAATCAACCAGAGTAGGATAATGAGAAATAAAAACTAAATCTGAAAACACCTTCCTCCCACTCCTCCCTTCTTCCCAGGTTTAACTCCACTCCCAGTTTTCCCTACCTCGTCCCCCTCAGTGGTGCAGGGGGACGGGAAATGGGGGTTGCGGTCAGTTCATCACATGTTGTCTCTGCCGCTTCTTCCTCCTCAGGGGAAGGACTCACTCTTCCCCTGCTCCAGCATGGGGTACCTCCCACAGGAGACAGTCCTTCATGAACTTCTCCAGCATGAGTCCTTCCCACAGGCTGCAGTTCACTAACTGCTCCAGCGTGGGTCCCTCCCACGGGCTGCAGTCCCTCAGGCCCAGCCTGCTCCAGTGTGGGTCCCCCACGGGGTCACAAGTCCTGCCAGAAAACCTGCTCCAGCGTGGGCTCCTCTCTCCATAGATCCACAGGTCCTGCCAGGAGCCTGCTCCAGTGCGGGCTTCCCACAGGGTCACAGCCTCCTTTGGGCATCCCCCTGCTCCAACGTGGGGTCCTCCCTGGGCTGCAGGTGGAGATCTGCTCCACCATGGACCTCCCTGGGCTGCAGGGACACAGCCTGCCTCACCATGGTCTTCACCACGGGCTGCAGGGGAATCTCTGCTCCGGCACCTGGAGCATCTCCTCCCCTCCTTCTGCACTGACCTGGGTGTCTGCAGGGCTGTTTCTCTTACATGTTCTCACTCCTCTCTCCGGCGGCTGTTTCTGTCTGTCCCAGCAACTTTTTTTCCTTCTTAAATCTGTTATCTCAGAGGCACTACCCCTATCGCTGATTGACTCAGCCTTGACCAGCGGCGGGTCCATTTTGGAGCCAGCTGGCATAGGCTCTGTCAGACATGGGGGAAGCTTCTAGAAGCTTCTCACAGAAGCCACCCCTATAGCCCTCCTGCTACCAAAACCTTGTCACACAAACACAATACATTCTCACAAAAAGCCTCCTACTCCACATAGCTGCATTTATGGCCTTCAAAAACACTGACATTGTCTTCCTGAATGCAGTTCTGCACTCACAACCATGAAACAACAACTCCAAAAGGTTCCCAGCCAACATTCACTACTTAGAGTACACACAAATGCACCATATTTTTTAAAGACATTCAATTTGTTGAGCTGAAAGGCAAGATCTACAACCAAGGTGTCCTTGAGGCAAAATCCTCCCACATGGAGGCAACTCTTCCCATCTCCATTTTCTGAACCTTACAATTACTTTGCTTTCCATTCTGCAGTTCAAAAACAGATTGTCAAATGGAGATGGCAAGAGAGTAGGCCAAGTACAATTTCTAGGACAGGCATGGTAGCATTTAACTTCTTAACTCACCCTTGCTATGATGTTCCCAGGCACCCATAATAGCTCCTTGCAGCCCTGCGAGATGGATGAGGAAGCACTATCAGACTGGAAAAATTTCAACAAACTGGAAAAACAGAGGAAAGTAGCTTGTCCTAGGATAGGAAGACAGTTTCAGAGATGGGATTAACATGAAGTAACCTCACTTCAAAATTACTGACCATTATCTCCTATTAAAGCCCATTTCTGTACTGAAATTTTCCATTTCCATCTGCACTCAGGTCTGTTTTTGCTTGTATGCTACAGGATTCAAAGCATGCAGATTGTACTTAAGTAATTTAACCTTCATTACTTGTCAAACCAGATCTACTACCCCTCATGGTCTGAAGTAGCTGCATTGCTCCAATACTGCATAAAGAGGAAGAAATACAAAGGCAAGAAATAATAACTATCTTATACTGGTTCCTACTTGTTTTCTGGTTTTGCTTTTTATTGTTATTGTTTTATAGATGATATTCCCAAGCACATTTTTCAAAAAGAGTGACTGGGACTATTTTATTTTTGAAGGACTTCATAAAAAGCAGCTGATGTGTCACTCAGGACTACATTTGTCTACTGCTTGCTCCTCACCTAAAATAATATCCTGCTTTTTTACGTTTTGATGTCATAACAATTTACTCACCTTGCTAGTACAATTAAGGGTTGACATCTTAAAAAATGAAATAAAATAATGACAGCAACAGTCTCTAAGAACCAATGAGCATGAACAACAACAGCATTTCGAAAAAGTGATACAACTTATGTAAAAATGGAGCATTCGAGAACTGACCTGCAACATAGCAGTCATTTATATTCAGCAGGTCTTTAAGGTGATTCCACCAGAAAGAATCACCAGAATCTTGGGCCCTCTTGCTGACTATTTTTTTCCTGACTAATTCACTCCACACTAGCAGAATCTTTATACTTCCAAGCTCAGCAAGCAGGACTGCTTTAGGACCAACGAAGGCTCTTTCCTGGTTTTGTTCAGGTAACACATGATCTCTGTCTTGGGTGCTTGGACAAAAAAATCAAAACTTTTTTTAGTTCATTCCATGTACATTCTTATAAAAACACTACCTTCAAATCATTTTTCATTGTTTTAATTGTTAGCTAATATAGGGAGATTTCTCTTGACAATATATGCTTTATCTGCCCAACAAAAATGTTATGCACACTCAGTACTGGAAAAGCCTTCAGACTTTTTTCCCCTCTGCTTTCCCATTCTCATCTAAAAACAAGCAGAAAACCCACAAGCTAGCTGCCATTTGTAAATATTTAATAAATACTGTAGGAGAAGGTTCCAAGAATAATTACTTCAGATTATATTTTGCTACCTTATAGATATCTTCATTTGTTGCAGCGTTGAATGACAAACTATTATTAAAGTAAGCCTAAAGCATTGAATATTTATGCTTGCATGTGATTTGCATGAAGAACAAACACGTCTTACAAGTAATGCAGTGAGATAAGCTACAAACAGAACAGTCTGAGGATCAGCTAGCAGCACAAGTGACTTCAGGTTACAGCTTTTCAGACTCTTGCCAAACTTTACACTTAAATCAATTATTGCTCTTGTAATATCTTTCTAAATTGTAAGAGGTTTTCTACCAATTTCAGTTGGAGTCAAGACAGTATTAGAGCAGCATAGCAACAATTTAAAAATACATCTCTTGGAAAAATTTATCAGGACTGAAAACTTTGAACGTAAAGCACTTTTCACTAAAGAACACTACTGTACTCAGAAGTGCTGGGGCCCTTTTCTTCCCCTGGGACACTGGTGTGTTCACCCTGATCTCACTTTCAGTAGATAAACACCATGGAATCCTTATGGAAAGTAATTTTTATAGATTCATGGGCAAAACCAGAAAAGGTGTGGAGACTTGAAACCCCATTCAAGCCTCAATAGTGAAGAGACTTGAGCTCCACTTGGATGGGGCTTTGAGCAACATAATCTAGTGAAAGATGTCCCGGCCCACAGCAGGGGTGTTGGACTAGATGACTTTGAAGGTCCCTTCCAACCCAAACCATTCTGTGATTCTACGAAAGAAAGAAAAACTCCAGAAAGAAAATAACATCTTAGCCAAGATGAAGAGTGGTAGTCTGGGATATGCTGGAATCAAGCACATGACTAAAGAAGAAAAACATTTAAAGCAAATTATTCTATAAAAAGTAAGAGATCAAAGGGAACTTTTCTGGTAATAAAACTATAGATACCAAATCATCAACTGTATGTAGAACTGACAACTACAAATATGAATCAATTTTATTTTCATGGAAGAGCTACAACTTGACTTTGATTTGTGCCTACTGTGAATTACTGTTCTAAATCCTGGTAGAGACGTTCAGATACCAGAGTTTTCCTGTGCCTTTATGGTTGGTTAATCTTCCCTCATCCCCCCTGCAAAAGCCATCAGACCCTGGAAGGGTCTTGCTACAAGCCTTACTTCTAACCTCTTCAGTTACTACACAAAGGGAACAAGAAGGTGGCTTCCTGCTCTCCAACAGTACAGTAAACTTAGACTTTTGTTTCCCATTAGTTCACTCCTGGTTTTAAGTTAATAATAAATGAATAAATGAAGTATTTTGGATTTGACTAAATGAACCTTTCTTTGTTCAACAGAACATAAAACTCTGAGGTTTTTTTTTTTAAAAGAAAAAACATAGAATTTTGTTAATCTGCAGCAATCTTTCCACTTCCCCCAAGTCAACTGATTTGGAAGCTAAACTTAGTTAATTATTCACATTCCCAAAGGGCAAATGCAGCCTAGTTATCAATGTTTTTTAAAAGCTGACAAACTAGCTCTACTAATTAATTAGCACACAGTTCCCGTTAAAATGGGTGGACTTGTCATTAAGTCATTAAATTCCTTGGCTACTCGCAGTGATTAAAAACCACATCCCCAAAGCCTAGTAGAATATTGCCTGTGTACATCAAGGTGCTATTGCTTGAATGATGAGCAATAAAAATAATTTACAGAGGTCTGAATTTAATAGACCATGCTGCCAGCTTCCCTTTCAAGTGATTGGAGGGACAAGTTACCAGTTTAAATTAAAATCCCATGTATCATTACAAGAACAACAGAAATTGATTGCAACATCTCTTGATTACAATCCTGGGAGGATTAGAAGCTATTGAAGTTTCATAATTGAAGAATGGAATGTCTACACATTTGTCAATCTACTACAATATCAGAACTGCTACTAGGAACCTATAAAGGATTTTTCTTAACAGGATCATACACCTAGATCCAGAAAGAGAGTATTTTAATTAGAAAAACAAAACAAAACAAAACAATTTTTAATATGTTTTAAAATAATTCCAAATTAAAAACCAAAAAAGCACAAAAATATTATTAATGCTTTTCCATGACCAGTCTTTAACTAAGTAGTATTACAAGATACACTTTATTTTTATAACACGATTAAAGCCCATTTTTAATAACATCCATACTTCTCCCATTTTTGTGCCATGTTTTATTATTTTCTTTGTATGCCCCTGTTATCACTGAACTAATCATGCTGCCCTATGCAGAGGACTGTGATAAAAGTTAATGAATAAACACCTACTGTGCAGACCTGATTACTTGTAGCACTAGCTCACAGTAAGGGCACTTTGACAGAGGAACAAGCCTTCATTTGCCTCTCCTTGCTGAAAGCCAGTAGCACCACACTGCAAGTCATCATATTCAGCTGCAGGCAAGCTGGTGGAGCAGGAGAGTCTGAAAGATCCCAACTTCCCTCCAGCATAAATTTCATTGTGTGCTCAAGTGTGGCTTGAGCGCCTTTTTGATGACCATAGCAGCTGATAGAGATATTAATTTGCTATGGGCATTTTGACCCCATTTCACGTTTCATGGGAAGAAAGGGAGAAGCATCCCTGTAACATTTTTAATGCATCAGAAACACAATCTTCCCACAGACGTGCACAGGACCCACAGGTCATATGGGATTTCACAAGCTCTTTCTTCATGCAGTAAAGAGCCTATGGCTGGGTCATGTCAGCTGCCCAGACAGTTTTCATCAGCAATAACAAGCACCGTTCCTGACCTGAAGAGCAAAACCATCCCTCAGTGACAGATTCCCTCTTTTCTACCAGCAGAGCAGGGATCTGTAACTTCAGATGTAATGATGCCTTAAAAGTTCTGCGTTCATCTCTTAAGCACTGTTCAGCTGCTACATTGTCGCATTTTTTCTGCTGCTAAAATGACAAAATTCAGGAGGATGCTGCTAAAAGTAAGACAGGTTTTTTTAAACTCCATAGTGTCCTAGGACCAGTAAACCTGAAATGATGATACATGGAGAAATAAGCATATTCTTGCCATGGCATGACTGCATTGCAGCAAGTGTCCAAGTGTGTAAGTCTAACACATGTAGATAAAGGACAAACTATATGGGGACTATAATGGAGAAGAGACATGTAGGTAAAGATTAGGAAAGGTGAATCTGGAACTCAGACAGTTAAAAGAGGTAAGAAACCTCTCTCATATTGCATTCCAGTATGGCACAAGATTGTCAGAGGATCAAATAAAGCCCTAACCAAACCAAAAAACAAAGCAGTGTAATCCTGTTGCAATTGGTACATTCAGTATTGACTTTCAGTGATAAAAGAAAGCATCTAAAAGTTTTATTCTGGATCATAAGGGCACAGACATTGAATGTCTGTTTAATGGCCAATGGTGTAGTTCTGGAACATTGTCTTCTTGCAAACATCAATTTAGGGGGAGAGAAAAAACAAAGAAACAAAGCGCAGTCTCTGGAGCTTAAAAAAATTCAAGTCAGCCTATTTCAAGAGCTTCAACTACTAAAGCTTCTAAAACCATATTTATTCCTTAAACCATTTTCCCTCAGTTTTAGCTATCATTGATGCTGCTGGATAAATCACCTACTAATATTAAATGCAAATGTTCCAAAGCTACAATTACACTCAGCGAGAAGCTGAAGTTTGGAGGAAATCTTTTTAACCAGCAAGCATGAAAAGTCATTGATCAAAATACAATTAAATGTAATATGTAGGAACATTTCCAAACTAAAGCAGGACTTTCTTAGTTTTCTTGATAAACAAATTGAACCGTTTTCAAAGCTTCTATAGTTTTCAATCCTAGATCTGCATTTTGAGTTTCAAACCCAACTCTATTTCAAATCTGATTTCTTCTTGCTTATTACAGGTTTCTATCTGGCAATGCAATTGTTCTTGCCACTGACATTTGGCACAGATACTCAGTTTAGTCTCCTGGTGACCCAAACAGGACTACAGCAATGAAGAATGGCAGTTGGCAAAAATTGCTGGAAGGTTGACTTCCGTTAAACATGTTTGAGTGACACTAGTAGATATTCTCATACTGGGAGTGAAAAAGAAGCACTACCCGTCTCCACCCCGTTCAAAACACATTGATTCTTTTTATTTTATGTGAACTTGTAGCAAGAAAAAGAAGTAAAAAAATTCTTCTTTTAGATAGATGTGTCGATCAGAAAAAGAAGGAGGCACTGAAACAGAAAAAATAGGACAAAATCCTTGCTAAGAGTATTACTTAAATACTCAATCAGAAACGTGCTGGGGTAGGAGGGGTCAGGTTTGTTTTGTTTTGTTTTACCAGATCAACAAAGTGGTCAACATTTTTTCTCCATGGAAAAAAATGGGTTCTTCATTTACGTCTGATGTTAGATAAACCATTTGTAGAGCTTAATGGATGTTTTTATAAGTAATTTTCAATTCTTTCATTGAGCTTCTTTTCAGCTATTTAGAATCTGAAGGTTAGAAAAATTTGAAGCTCATATCCCAAACATGGAAAGACTTCATTGCTACAAATACTAGCAATTACCTCGGATTTTGTATTACAGATTGTTGTCAGCTGGAAAGCCAAAAGTAATTAATATCTCTAATTTAATGAAAAACTTATTTAACTGAAAATGGTATTTCAGAAATTATTTGGATTAGTTTAGTTACTGTATCCTACCATCTCTGTTTCTGTTATCTACAGAAAGAAAACTATATACTTTCACACAGGAAGAGCCAGAGCCTGTGATTTACACAGAGCAAAAAGACTACAAAAAAGTTTCTCAACGTATTTGACCACGTTAGAAACGTCACTACTGTGAAAAGGTGCACAAGTATTTAAATAAGTGCACGTCTTCAAACTCCATAAGTTCAGGAGGTTTCCCTCAGTGACACGGAGTAGTTGGCAGTATCACTGTGGCAAAGGTAGCTGTTAATCTCCAGCTTAATGTCACACAATGTTAATTGGCCAATCCCCTTGGACATGCCACTGAAAGAATCCAATACACTGATTACATTTCCCACTATGAACACAGGGTTGTTCTGACAAATTCCTATATCTCAGTTTCTCAAATTTTACTGTTGTGTTTGAACAATAGTCTGTTACATGCTATCTTCCACATTCTTAAAGCGCAGCAAATCTTACAATACACCCTAGCAGAAATGGAACAGAAAAAAACCACTTAAGCCTAAAGATTTAAAGTAGCAACTCCTTCACACAATAAAACTTTGAGCTAATACACTTAGCCTATACCAAATTTGCGCTGAATGTGGCAAATACCTAGCAACTAACCTTAAAAAAAGCCCTTTTCTTGCAAAATGATCTACTATATTTTACATGGAGACTTGTGCTGATGAGCATTCTGAGGCACCACTGACATTTGAAGATGTGATTTTTCACCAAAGCACTAGAGTGTTCTGTGACTGTCTTGACAAGGTAGGTTTCCAAACCTGTCAAGAAGTTGAGGATAAAGACTGAAACAGAAGGAGGAAGGGGAGAAAGTGAGAGGCATTTTTACGGACTCACTGAATCTTCTGTAAAATAAATATGAAATCCTGCAAAATGAATGTGAAAATTTTGAGGTACCACCACATTTCCCTCTTTAAATTTGCAGGCAAACACAATAAAACACAGCCTTTTACATATTTGGCACACGCACAGTTAAAAATCTTTGCCAGAAGTGTGAAAGTAATCACTCTGTACTACAAGCAGCACAAGAATGTCTTCAATTTAGCAAAGGAATGGAACATGTGTGCCATTCCTTGTCTGTTTCTCTCATGATCTTTTGGAATATGTTAAGATACAGCTGACACATCTCTATCGGTCAAGGTCTCCTTCTTTGGTCTCTTTCATGCTAATGGCTTCTTTTCTGGAACAAGGAGTCTCTCTCATCTCTTTCTTATTCTCCACTTCAGCCAAACTGTCACTCGATTTCCTTTAACAGTGACTGTTATCATAGTCAAAACTCCCCAAAATGGGCTGTGTAACCTTTTTGCTGCTCTGTTCTTTTTTGGCTTGGGTCTTGGTAGATGGAAACTATTGGTTGCCCGATAATAAATTCAAGCAGGATGTAAATTTGGGAGCTTGGGAATGCTTCTAAGCTTCTGGGTCTGGGCATATATCCTACCTGCACCCACAGTAGGGCAGGAATGAAGCAAATAGTCTTTTGCCTAAATCCTGGTGTCTTTTGAAAGGAAACCCATCCACAAAGGGTAAGTAGGAGTCATAACTCGCATTGACCAGGTCTTTACAGCACATAGTCACAGCTTGGCTTAGAAACCACCTCAGCTGAACAGATGGTGTCCCAGTTCAGACACCCTCATTGCCTTTAAAGAGCAAAGTCGTTAAGAATTAACTTCTCTGACAAGCTCTCTATCTTCTTTACACCAGGGTAGATGGTATGTGATGAATTCTGTGTTGGCTGGTGGCTGAATAACAGAACATTAAAAAATTCAACAGTTTCACATCCTTAACTGCACTGAATAAATTGGGCAGAACCCCCTCCCCCAAGTCATCAGAGGGTTGGATTATCTCTTTTAACCAGAATGCCCAGCTTCTACAAAGAAAATATGCTGTTAGCTGGAAAATTTTCTTCTTCCAAGTCTGTACTTACATGTAGCTGTAAGCCATCAGAAATAGCTGTCAGACCATGAAAAGATGAGGATTAGCCCTCTATAAAATGTTATTTATAGCAGGCAAACCATTAACTATGGGTGAATTACTGAGTCTCCAGTGGTTTCTCTGTGACATTCCACATGCAAACTTTCCTAAATTTCCCTGAATAAAGCTCCTTTTTTTTTTTAACAATAATTTATTGTCCTCAGTTTATCTTTTCTCCATTTTAACATTCATTGCTCTACTTTGATAGGATTATTTTGCCTGCTGATGAGGACTAGGCTGATCAGACAGATTCTCTTGTTCCTTAGACTTTACTGGTATGTACCATCACTGTCCTAGAAAGTCATGAGTCATGGATTGCTAGAAGCATTGTTTAAATAAGACATGGACCCCCTCCACTATACTACTCACCACACAAAAATATTAATAAATGTGGCCTATAAATCATGCTAAATAGTTGGTCAGATGCTTGGCTGGGAACTGTTCCTACTTATTATTCCTCATTATTTAAACAGAATGTAAAAAAAAAAAAAAAAAGGCTATTCTGAAATTTGTGTTTAAAGCAGGAACCTGTTCAGTAGATGCCTAATACACAGTCACTAAGAATTTGTATTTGAAGAGTTAATCTGAAATCACAATACCACTCTATCAAGTATGAAAACTGAGTTTCCTTCAGTGAAGGCAACCATATAAAAAAAACCAATAAAGACTGATGTTTTCCTTCTTTCAAATGCTCAAACAATCTTTTCCAGTGCCAATATTTTTTACACCACACTCCTATCAGAATTTTTTCCCATTAGATAAAGAGGAAGAATATAGCAAGTGTTTGATAAAATTGTAAATTCTTCATGGGAATTGTCCCTAACAACATAGCTTCATCTAGCTGTAGCCCACTGGCTGAGATTTTAACTGGTCTCAGACAATTTAAAGTCTGAAATTGATTGATAAGCGGTGTCCTTCATGCACCAGCAAGAAATAAAATCCTACGGTAGTTTTACTTACGTGCATTATTATTCCTCATCCTTTCCGTCTTTTGCCCCTGGGAGGATATTGACTCACTGCTAATATTCCATCAGTAAATTGCTATTAAGCCCTGTGGGGCTAGAGTCAGAAAAGTGAGGTCCTTGAGTCTTTCCAGACTTCAAAGAGTATATATGATCAGACTCCTGTTCTCACTGTCATATGCATCTTGTAGCCCAAATCAAGAGTTACACCCCTGAAATGCAATGTGAAAGAACAATATCTGAAAGAAAAGCTGATATTCCTCTAGGAATTAGAAATAAATATCAGTCCAATCTTAATCTAATAAATGGATTTCCAGAAATGTCATGAGCTAAAGAAAAATAACAGTGTCTGGGAAAACAATACCTTGAAAACAGCTCTGTGTATTATATTACACATTTACATTTCTGACATACTTTCATGTTCTAATATACAGAACTTCATTTTGGAGGTCCAATCCTTTTCAGTGTCTTGATTTCAAATTCAAACAAAAAAACCAATTTAAGTAGTACATCGATATTTAATTAAAATCTTGTGTGCTTGCACTTTTTTTTTTTTTTTAAGGGGCGAGAAACCAGAGCTATTTGTAGTCTTTTAAAGCACCACTGGCTTTAATCAATGAAGTTTTCAGGCTTTTTGATGTCACAGCCATAAGCTAGAGCCAAATTATGGCAATTGGTCATTTTTGCAAGAGAACACTTTGGCCATTACATTCCAGTAATTACCAGTACTCAGCCCTCAAAATCAAATATGAGTAATTAATCTGCTGGCAGAATACTAGCCTATGGCATAGACTTCCATTTTCATTGGATATCACTTACATGCATTTATCTCTAACAGTAACAGGAAAGGAAAAATTTTATAAAAAAAAAAAAAGGAATAAATCTTTCTCCAATCTTTTCAGGAACTGAATATCTCAGAATCACTTTGACTTTCCTGGACACGGAGGCTGCTTGCTAGCAATCCTACAAATAAAGTAAATATAAATCCTGCAAATATCTAACAGGTGTTATTATTCAGCATAAGGAGCTTTCCAAAATGAGATTTGTGTCAATCACTTTCCTACTGTCAATTTGTCTAAGGTTTTGTGATTACCACAGGGTTCTTTGGGGAGAGTTACATGGGATGATAAGTGATTGACAACTGGCTGCATGTACGGGTGTTTTCCAAGGGATCCACACTTCATCATTGAACTCCAAATGAATGCTTAATAGATGGAAATAAGCATGAGACAATGCCTTATTAGTCTATGACCTGCCTCCTAATGAGATGATTTCAAACTGAGGAAATTCAAACCAGAGAAAACAGAATGCGAAGACTAAAGATCAAAGACAAAAGTGAAAAACTGAGCTGACAAGAGTGAGATAATCCAGTTTTACCCTTGCAATCAATAGAAAAGTCTACAGGCTATATTTTTAGACAGTCTTTTTCACAGGTGGCACTTCAGCCAGAAAGTGGAGAAAGTACAGGGAGTCAAGGTATAATAGTCCCAGGTTTAACAAGATTTAGACTCTCTGAAAAGAAAAATAGGAAGCAATTTAGTAACAGTCAGTGTCTTGCAAAGCTAGAAGTCTTGGTAATCAAAGAACATAACAGAAAAACAGACTCTTGCTAACATGGAAATTAACAGCTCAGTCAAACAAACTGATTTTAACTAATATGTACTGTAATTGGTATTTCCCATTATAGTGCTTAGAGAACAGCACATAACACTGCCTTTACACACAGTCACACTCAAAGTCCACTGGTGCTAATGGAAAACAGCCTTGACTTAATCCCATTTCAACCCATTAGAGATTTTTGACAGTGTGAAGAGATCTGGAAAAGGCACAAATAAGGCAGTATGAAGTCTGATCCTGGATTATGTTCTCTTTACTCTTCATAATTAGTACTAACTCTGTAGCAAAAGGTCTAGAGCTGCTTTTCACACTTTTTTTTCTTTACATTAGCAGTAAACCTTGTATCTCATAGAGCATCAAGGTCGAGTGACCTGGATTGCCTAGTAGACATGCAGAGGCACCTATCACCAAAGGAGGAATGCTCCTGGCAAGCACAGAACAGTGCTACTCCTTAAAGAAACAGGTGGCTGAGTGTCTCCTGATATCCTCAGCAGTATAGTAATAAGCCTCTGCAAGGCCCTCATTTGCCAAGATTTCCTCTCATTATCCTAATTCTCTGATGCTACATGTTCCTAGAGGAAAAAAAATGGAAAAAGTGGAGGGAGTATTTCTAGCCTTATGGACAAAAAAGTGACAACATAAGAGATGGTGGGCATTGTGGCAAAGAACCTGTGCCCCCACTCAAAACTTTGATCTACAGTATTTTCTTGGCAGGACCAAAAGACAGTATAGTCTAGAGTTTTCAGTATGTTTCCTAAAACAGCTCTAAATTTGTATCAAACTTCAGCAAGACAAGTCTTCCCTGGCACGCTAATTTTCATGGTACTAAGAACTATTAGTGTCTGTTAATGGGCATTTTCCAGGCATTTTACTGAGATTGCAATAAAAACATATAATGAGTATTGCCAGAGCCCATATTCTCCCTTCATGGTGATACCACGTGCACAAGAGAGAAAAGGCAGAAGACTACCTCTCTCGCTTGGAAGCCCCAGACAATGACTGTCATAATAAGCAGGAAGTAAAATGAAAAAAGCCATACCATTTGTATTCTTCAATTAATCTTCAGTCTCAACACTGCACTTGGAGTGTTCTGTGTATCTCATCTCACTGTTGATTGTTAAGCCCACAAAAAAAAAATCCCAAACCTGTTTATTCTATTTATTGAAGCCCCCAGTAGTGAAAAAGTTACATTATCTAAATATTTGACCTGCAAGAGAGCAGTCATGGCATTAACATCCTGAAGGCTGTCCTCACCAATCCATGCCTTCGATAGATAGCAGTACACTCACCATGCAAAAGATTTGGTTGGACACATCGAAAGCTACCAAGGTGAAAAAACACACAGCTGGAACACTGGTTTGCAATATCCCTGCAGAACCTGAGTATTTCTCTTGGTTGTAAAAGAAGAACATTACAGATGCATAAATATCCTCATTACAGACAGCAGTGGGAAAGAATGTAGAAGCAGTGTATGTCACTCATAGCTCAGGAGTTCAAAGTTATGTAGTAAAATGCTTCTACAGTAGCACTGTAACAGAAACAGGGCTGTAAGAGCTGAACCTAATATCTTCAAGAGCCTTTTAGGAGAGGTCAATGGAAAAAGAAAAAAGTGAAAAGCACATTTCTGTTTGTGGAGGAAACCATCCATCACGTGCACTGCAGAATTCTTCAGTAATCTTTTTAGAAAGACCCAGACATAGCTGTGTTTATGCTTTCAGATACATACTTAAATATATCTGAATACAACAGTAGTAGGTAATTTTATAAATTGATTAATTAAATGTGTTCTGTAGGAGTCTGCTGTCTCATGATACATTTTTATATCCTTGGTAGAAAGAAAACAATGCAGACATTAGTATAAAACCCTGCTTATTATTCGTAATACTCTCTTGTCTGGATTCCTAGGTAATGAGTGCAAAAATACAGCAGAACCATCCTAGTGAAAAGAATTTCTAATGCATCCTAAGTCTAAACATTACCATCATTTTGAGAGATATTTCCAAATGTCAGAGAGCAAATTACATTTGATGTCAAGCCAAAGCATTTCAGCGAGGAAGCACCACTTTAGGCTTCTATTAATAGTACAATCTATTTTAAGAAAGAAACACTACTCATATTTCACATGGTCTCCCCTGGACTTTCAGGAATTCAGCCTGAATTTCTCATGTTTTCAATCTAGCTCTTTTAGATTTATAGTTTTCCAATGACCTATATGGCCATAGAGTGTGCTTTTGATTTCAATTAGATAACCTCATTATTTACTGATGTTTCCATTTGTGGTGTCTTATAGTACTTCTAAATGTTTATGGTTAAGCAAATTCCAATCTGTTATCTTATAATTAAACATTAATTCAAACACAAAGGTATTATTGTTCATCTCAAAATATAGTATCATTGCTTCTGGCTTACACAAACAAGTCTGCATGAGTTAAAATGCTTACTAGCCAAGATTTAGAGATGGCAACATACTTAGTATCACGCTTATCTGAAGTATCTTTTAACCTTTGAAAGCATCCAGAGTTGTTCATATTTTATGCCTTAAAACATTTAGGCCATCTTTTCAGAATGAAAGAAGCTTCTTTTCAAAGAAATTACTGAGAATATTAAGTGATTGCTTGTAGCTGCAAGTTCTACTTACAAAAATAATCCTCCCTTACTTCCATAGCATTCTGTAGCAACAGTAGTAGCCAAGTGTAGCATTCGCTACATATCAAGGTGCCACACTTAGATCACTGGTCGGCCCGGACCAGGGAAAGAGACAGATAACACACGCAGTGTGAGCGCCAACTTCCGCCTTTTATTGCGCAGTTAATTCCTTTTATACTAACAAGGGGAGGTGGGGTTACAGGTACATCACAAGGCTGCGACTAACCCTCTAACTTTCCGTGACAACGCGAGATCTTCCGAACGCCGACCCCTACAGCCAAGGGTGAATTTCTTTCAGCTGCCTGAGAATTTTAGCACCTATATGCCTCTTAGTCAATGAAAAAAGAGATAGGTTGGCATAAACTGTTACTTGCAAATACTTAAGACAGGTGTCTAAAATGGATACCTTGAGAGAAATTCATCTTGTCTTGCAATTGGCTCTACAAAGATCCTAGATTATTAGCTTATATCAAACATCTAGAGGCTTATAAATGGCTTGGATCTGGTGAGAAGCATGCCACCCAAACAGCTTCCTCTTCTATGATTACAGTAAAGCCCACAGGTCTCCAAAGTCATTAAACTGTGGAGAGATGCTAACGTAAATTAACACCACTAGCAGTTATCCAGAGCCACTCAAACAATGACAAAAGTTAGAATTAAAATGTTATGAAGAGAGTCTTAGAGTATAACAAGCAACATCCAGGACCTACAAGCATAATTAGGCAGTTGACCATTGGCCTTTGGATGTAGGACACTGTGCTTTCATGTGGACTATAAAGTTTGAATTTCTGATAACTAATTAAACAGGATTTCCAAACTTATGTATTCATCTCAGATTTGTACTGCTGGAATACCCATTCTCCCACAGCCCCTTCACTCTTTTTGCTTCCCTAGGTTAAATGGCCAGTTACTAGAGCAATGTCAGATCTGTGTACTTTCATCATGCCTCTGATTCTGGAGACATGGTGGCTATAAGGCAGAAGTCATGGCACCAGCACAGCCCTATCCTGGGCTCATTTTTCCTGGGTCCTTCATGTCACAATAGTACAGGTTGAGATATTCCTGTAGCTCCTGTTTTTGTCCTTTACCTCACTTGCTTAAAGAAATTATTTAGGTAGCTTGTTAACAGGCTTTTCAAAATATTTAATAACCTGTTCTGTTATGACTTTCTTGCTTTACGCACATGTATCCATTCCAGGAACTCTTTATTTATTTGACCCATTTTGCCTTTAAGTATTTATGCACACACCTGCACCGAAAGCTACTCAATTTGTCATTGATGGATTTATTCTTCCAGGACTCACAACTTAAGGAGGACACTCAAGAAGTTGATTTAAAGGAGCTTAATGTTGATGGTCTTTCTAATTGCGCTGAACTCAAACTCTTAGATGACCTTGGGAAATCCCTGTTTGTTGTATTTATTTTAAGCATCACCTCAAATGATCAAGCGCACGTATTGTGAACATGCAGAAAGCAGAGTAGCTTTTTTCAGATTTTTCTTCCAAAAACCCAGAATTACATACATATACCTACTTTTCCTAGCTTTTTTGTCTCCGACTAGTAAGTTCTATTTGTTTGGCAGAATTAGTTCAACCAGCAATTTCCCCAGTGGGAAGGGGCAGGGGGAGGAAAGAATCCTTCCCCCCAAATCTTAGCTTCATTAGTCTGAAAAATACCTCACAATTTATAAAACTAAGAACATTAAGCTATCAGACAGAAATAAAGTTTTTTGCTCATCTGTAGTTCAGAACTTGGAGTATTAAACACTGCAGTGTACAAAATGTCTTTTTCTATTGCTAAATAAAGTTAACATGTCTTCTCCTGTCTCCTGTGACACAATAAGAATTAGCTAACTATAGCACATGCAATGAATGCTTAATGCTCTGCTACCCTCTCCTCTGGAAATTAGCTGCCCATGTGTGTGCTATAAAACTTAGGAGGTTTCTCTGCTAGACCAAGTAGCATGCATCACAACATTCTCTGTGGCCCAGGTCATTTGCCATCCAGACTTTACACCTTGCCAGAGCAGACTATTCCTCCATTATGATCTTTCCAATGAAATGAAAGAGAAGGGAAGGGTGGCTTGCAGGAGCACCATGCATTGAGGTTTTACCTCACTATAGTATTGAGATCTTGCTAGGGCTGTACCCAGACTTGGCAAGCTCACAAGCATTTCTATGTCTACTAGTTTAACACAGTCATCATTGTCCCCTGATAAAGCCACTGGTCTAATGACTCAAGCAGTGACAGCTCACTACATGAGTGAGGTGCCCAATAAGAGAGCCAGCAGAAGGAGCACTGCTTCCCACACAGTTTTTTTAAATTCATGTAACCATATATAATGGAAGTCTAGTCACGGTTTTAAGGTTTATCAGAGTTTTATTTGATCCATTATGTATTCTACTACAAAACAGACTTCCTACCAGGGGAAGAAAATCCAGAGCCATTGGTAGATGGGTGGTCTTCTACAGGTTAATAAAAGCATCCAGCACAGTGTGAGGTTTTCTGACTGGTTTTGATTGCCTGTTATAATACTCTCTAGACAAAAGGTGTTATGAAGCTGCCAGCCGGGAGAAGAATCCCACCAGTACTTGTGAGGGGATTCTGCCAACAGTGAGAGCGACAGATCCACAGGTGGAGGTCTAGTATGATCTACAGATCCTCTGGCTACCCACTACACACAGCTAGGTAAGCACCACTTCAGGAACCTTCACAGAAAAATACACCAGCATTAACTCCAGTGCTGGAGTGATGTCAGCCTGTTAGTTCAGGGACTGGCAACTGAACTTCAGATTACTCAAGAGGTGACAAGAACAGGCTGAAAGGTAAATTTGGTAAAGGAAAGAGTCAAGAGAGGAAAGCAGGAGAGGGAAGAAAAAGGAGAGAAAACATTAGGAATATTGCATTTGGAAGGAAGGATGAGGAGTTGAAGATTTTGGGGAAGGATACAATTGTGTCCTTACCCCACTTATTTTTACCAGAGAAACAGTTGCACAGCATCATCTCTATTTAAAACAAAAGCAGTTATCATCATGAATCCAGAAGCAATTACTGCTGACTTGGAACTAGTTCAGACTTAACACCCTTCCTCTGCCATCTCAGGCTCCCATTTCTTTGTGGGCTGTTAACTGTAGCTGTGATATTACTAGATTTTACTGCTTGCTGACCACTAAGTTACTATGAAGAACCCAAGAGGTCAATAAATTTTCACAGCTTGCATTCCTCAAAATGTCCTCTGATCTCTTTGAGACCCTCAAAATCCTAAAAAGTGGTCTGCAAAGAAAAAGCACTCCTGTTACTGCTTAATTAATATGAACAAATTATTTGACCAAGATCTTAAAAAATATTAATACACTGATGATAAGCCAAATATGCCATCCTCATTGGGTAATATTACCTCCTGGCATCAATGATATTCACAAGTTGATGAACTCTGAGGGTTTAAAAACAAAAGACACTTTGAATATCTTCATCCTCTTGAAAGATACAGCTGCCCTGGATACTTTTATTTGTATGCTACTTAAAAAGAGCAAAATCTCTTTCACTTATTTGTAAAAGTTTATTAAAGCTAATCTTGAGCCTCTGGCACATTTATATAGCCTGCTTATGACCTGGCAACACCTGCAGAGCACTAATACAATGATAAGTGTTTAAATTAAAAAAAATCTAAGGTTGTTTCTCTTCAACATCCCTTTGTTGTATTTACGTTCCTGTCTTCAGCTAAAGACTCAGACCTTTTCCTATTCAGCTAGATCCTGAACCATTGATTCAGTTTTCACTTTGACAAGACTCCCATCTGGCTCAGTAGGACTTGTTAAGTAATGGCCCCGACTTCGGTGCAGTCTCTATGGAATATCAAGCTTGCTTGTGCAGTGTGAAGAACCTACTGTAATTACTTTGGGAAACCATTTATAGCACACTGTGTTCCCAAAGCCTGCAATGTTTCAAAGGGGTCTCAGAAAGCTGAGAATTGTAGGAGAAAAGACATTTGAATTAACACCTTTTTATCCAACTTAAGTTACAGTTAAGTATACGGTTTTGCTAAAATCTTAGAGTGGGTTTGATATTTGGGCCTGAGAAATAAAAACAGTAAAGAACATTTGGACTCTACCTTAACCTCTGTTAAGTCATATAAGAGCATTTTATGTCTGTTATGGCATTCCTGATCCACTCAGTTAACCATTCAAGTCACTATGACTAAGTCAACACTGGTAGGACAAGCACCGCTGAACTCCCACATCCAGGTGCGCGTACAGGCACTTTTCTTCTTACTGCATATTGAGTCAGGACTCAAGTGCAAACCAATTCTCAAGCCTTTGGTCTTGGCTTCTGCAGGAAGGGGCTATGGTAATTGAACTGGAGAGGAGAAACAAAATGATCTGAAGAAACTGTTGATTTGGACAGTCAAGGTATTTCTGCCACTCCTAGGTACAGCCAATATTCAGCTGTGAAGGGGTCTTCAGAGGAGGGCAACACACACAAACACACACACACACACACGTGAACCTGAGAACAGAAATGCATCTAATATTAAATTTCCTTTGGTTAGACCCAGCTAAGTTGAAGCACACTCCCTTTGATAGGCTTCTCTGATATATTTTCAGGGAACACCTGTTGTCCCTTGATAGAAATGAGCCTGTGCAACCATGAGGTCTTTAGGCCACCAGGACAACAGCTAGTTCCACACCTTCCTCAGTACTCTCTCTCCCTCCATATCAGTCAGTAGTTTAATTATAGTTTTCCCCCTCCATCCTCACTCTAGGTTTACAGTTCACTCTTGCAGGATGTACAATTGCTAAAAGGAGATAGACTTACAGAACTAGAAGACTGTATCCCCTGAAAACCAGTAGAGAAAAATACATGCTTGTAGAGTGCAACTGGTCTTATCCTAAATTAGATGTCTGTGTTTGACCAAATTATGCTTAATCCCAGAAATACTTATTTCTCTACTGTTTAATACTGCTACTAATTCAGAGGTAGCTGTCAGAAGTTAAATATGACAAAATCAAACTGGAGTTTTCTGTACAAACTGGTCCCCAGTTTTTTTGCCATAGCTAAAAGGGAACTCTAGGCAAAGTGAAAACAACACACATAATTTCCCAAATAATTCTTGAGCACAGGGTCTTCAGAGGTCCTCCAAGATGTCTGTTGTTCATACTCTTTTCCTCTCCTGAGAGGCTGTTATTTCTATCTGTTATTTCTATAAATTAGGCCATTTCTTGTTCAGTCAATTTCATTCCTTGTTACCTAGTCAGCCTGATAAATTGGATTTTTCATTTACATGACATGCTCCTCTCTCCTGTCCTAATCCCATGGTCAGCAGTTCCCTCATCATTTTGTGACTATTGCATCTAGAACACTGTCTTCTCTCTTCTGTTTCTTGAAAACTCCATTATTCTAAGCTTTGGTCATATGCAGAGAAGAAAACCTTCAGTACTCCTTCCCTCCTCTCCCTTCCCATGCCTCTACTCTGTTCTCAGGAGCTCCCTTTGTTAAAAGACTTCCATTAGGAATGTAGTTTCAATTTAAAGCAAGTGATGAATATGCCTCTACCTGCAGTTGTTCAATAATGTAAACAGGTGAGTCCTGACTGATGCTATTAAACACATCACACAGATTAACTCCCATGTAATCCATGGACCACTGTGGAATATATTGCACATTTTTTCTCCCCAGGTGTTAACAGATGGTTTACATGAAGATTTCCATCAAAGAATTCAAGTCTACAACCACCTGTCTGAACTCCTTATTCTTTAGAATTATACTCAGACATGATCATGATAGTAAAATAAAGTAATTTTCAGACATACATATTCCTGCAGACTGAACATTTTGAGTGAAAGAGCTGAAGTTGGTTTCTTCCCTGGAAAGGGATAATTTGATCAATACCATTTCAGAAGCACGGAAAGCAACAGACTTGTGATCAATTGGAATTATCTTTACATGACCTAGAGAAGATTTCTAAACAAAAGAAAAGTTCCTGACTACAGCACTTCCACCTGCAGAGCAGTGTGTTCTGCTGTAGGATCAAAGCAAAAGCTGAAACAATAAAACACTCTCTCCACAGTTCTGTCTCACTCTTTCCAACTCAGAAGAGTCCTTAGGACAAATGAATGTGGGGCAAACTACTAGTCCAATTTTGATTACAAGTTTTATTCAACACTGAATGCTACAGCAAACATGTAATAAATCATCTGAAAGAAATGAAGTTCCCAGAGCTACCATGCTGAAGCACAGTAAGTTAGATGTGATTCTGACAAATGTTTGACAGTGCATATCAACTTATTCTAACATTAGATTGTCCAACCTGTTACGTTTCCTCAGGTCTGGTTTCTTGGAAGCAAATTGTGGGTGGGAATATAAGTTTCTTTTCATGTAATCCTGAGGCAACATGGTATATATCTGCAATAAAAACCCCCAAACCCTAAATACTGGGGATTTCTGCAGCTGAACACCTACTGCAAAACCAGAAACCATTGGTGTCCTCAGGATGAAGGCCTCATGTCCTGCTGCTCAGCATGCAGCTCCTCCTATGTCGTATGTCATACTATGACATGAAATGGTTTAGCCTTCACACACAACCAGAAAACACAATATAGATTACTGTACCACAACAAACTATATAGATTATTGAAATAAAATCTGTCTATCACTAAGAAAAGTGAAAACTTAATCCAAACCAAAGCAAGCTCTAACAAATACATCCAGTCAACAAACAAGAGTGTTACCAGACCAGTCCTTCAGCTAAATATCCAGTCTTTCTGTATTGTTGTGCTATGGACATTGATCAATGAATTATGGCCAACTGCTAGTTAATTTTTAGATTTAATTTGGTTCTCTTTATCACTGATGACCTAACAGATGGAGGGGAAAAAAAAGGAAGAAAGAAGCATTAGGCTAACACTAGAGTACTTATGGATATAGAACACTCCAATAGTTCCTCTGTGAAAACATATATACCTCATTACCTACAAGCACTGTTGTTCTTGTTCCTCCACTACTGACAGATTATGATGATCTCCACCGTAATCTGACTTGAATAGCCTCACCATAATTGTACCCATCCTACACCCACCGTGTCAAATGCCTTCTTACTTACTAGATAACAATGGTACCTACTAGACAAAAACATAAGGAATTAAAAGATACCTGTCCTAGCCTAAACATATAATGTACAAAATGCTGTAAGGTATTTTATGATGAAAATCTCGGCGCAAGCAAAACGTCATAAAAACTCTTCCAGATAATAACAGGTCATCATTCATCCAAATAAGAATAATAAATAGATATTACTGAGAAATACTGATGGCAGGGTCAAACTTCTTTCCAGGATAGATAGTATACTATTTTTTTATAGAATGAGAGAAAAGAAAGATTTAAGAAGATAGCAAAGCATCTTACTAGGTTAACTGCAGAGCCTATTAGAGACCTCTGTTCTCCCTTACGCCACTCTGCTGTCTTCTGAGACAGTGTGCCAAAGTAACAAGACAGATTTATGGCTCAGCTCCAACAGCAAGATCAATCAAACTCTGTTCAGAAAGAATCTGGGACTATGACCCTAGCACATACGTTAGAATCGGTTTAAATATGTTTTCCTCAGGGTTGGGAAAGGCAAGGCAGAAAGGAAAGCTATTCCTATCTCAAACATTACTTTTCTAATTTATTAGTTGGATATAGTTTTCAACAGCCAGACTAAATTTTACATTAGCATTTGTTTTAGGTTGTCAATTCAGGAACACTTTTAAAAGAAGTATTAACTGTTCAGGCTATTTCTATTTATAAGTGAAAGAATGCTTTCAAATAGCTTTTGTCATGAGGAGAAAAACTGAAGTGATATTTTGTAAGCCCACAAGCTGTAGGCAGTTAGGTCTTAATATATACTGTTCCTCTGGGAATTCAGGGGCTGAGGCGGAGAGGTAGAAAATCTGCAATAGTTTAGGTCCTTTGCCTGAAGAGAGCTGCTGAGCAGGGAGGTCACTAACTACTTTTCACTGAATGTTTAAGAAGACACATTAGTATTCTATTCTGTTGGTGGTATTACTATACATGATGGGATTTCCCATCTCAGCACAGAGTATTATTACTATTTATATGGTCATACTGTAACACTTAACTGAATAATACATATTCATATGCTGACAGAATACGCTTGGAATTACAACAGTTTACGTGTAACCTGCAATTTGTGGCAATATGGAGAAGAACACATTCTGGCAAGAGAGTGCCCTCTTCCAGTTTCATTTTTATTAGGAAAGATCATAAAATATCCTGCTCATTAAAATCTGAATAACTGCCACTGGGAATGCACTTTTCTCAAAGTGTTTTCCTATAGCTGATGGCAAGATAGATCTGCTGGCTAACCAGAGCTCTAATAGGACATTATGAAATCCACAATGCAGCACGAAGACAGTTGCATAATCAGAGCAATGATTAGCAACTCTGCTAAAAAATGGTAAGGGCGTAAGCACAACAGAGTAGCATGTAACAAACAAAAGAAGCCACCATTGTCAGTCTGAGGTCCTGAATGAAACTTTTATACATTATATTATTGCTTTCATTGCAAGGAGGCTAAGAATAGATCCATGACAAAGGCAGCACCATATAAAATGAGACCATAAATCACAGGTACTAGAAATGCCATCATTAACTGTAGCACAAGACTCCAGTGTGGATTACCATGCCTTAGTTCTCAGCATTGCTCCAGCTTTCCACCAGCCCGGGCAGCCATATGATAGATGTCCAGTCTAAGGGGTCTGCAGTACGTCTACATCAGGGCCACGAGTGCACTAATAGACCTTCCTTGCCCTGATCAACCTTACCTGGGTGGTCCCACCTGTGACCTCTGCCCAGGGGCCCGATTTCAGCCCGTGCCAGGGCTGTCAGTCCCTGCCTCAGCAACCTCGTAGCAGCACCGCTCTCCAGCTGTACTGCAGTGATGCCTCTGCCTGGCCACAGATCTCACTGATCCTGACTCTGACCTGCAGGCTGACATCCCGACCTGGCCTGGGCACAGCCCTGTCACCACTGAAGTTTCAGGCAATCACCTAGTTTCAAGTTTGTCTGTTCCCTTAGGTCAGTCCAGCTACCTCAGTCAGGCAGTTGACCCAGGGAGTTAACGGCTGATGCTTACAGGGATGATTTGACAGACTGCTACTGCCCCTCTCTCGGTGGGACCTTCATACAGTTCTAAAGATTTCCCTCAGGCAGCTCCTGCTGTGCCTAGTCTGAACACTTTGGGTACCTGAATATGTCAATTAACATCCTAGGTGGAAAATTTGGCCTTTTCCTCCAAAGACTCCTCTAAGTAGTTCATGCTGCAAGATAGATTACATTGTCTGTAGGTAAGCAGAGTGGGTTTGTGTGCAAGGCTTTGGTAGCAGGCGGCTACCAGGGTGGCTTCTGTGAGAAGCTGCTGGAAGCTTCCCCCATGTCCGACAGAGCCAATGCCAGCCGGCTCCGAGACGGACCCGCCACTGGCCAAGGCCGAGCCCATCAGCAACAGGGGTAGCACCTCTGGTATAACAGATTTAAGAAGGGGGAAAAAAACCTGTGCAACTGCAGCTGGAGAGAGGAGTGAGAATATGTAAGAGAAACAGCCCTGCAGACACCTAAGTCCATGAAGAAGGAGGGGAGGAGATGCTCCAGGTGCCGGAGCAGAGATTCCCCTGCAGCCCATGGGGAAGACCATGGTGAGGCAGGCTGTGTCCCTGCAGCCCGGGGAGGTCCATGGTGGAGCAGATCTCCACCTGCAGCCCAGGGAGGACCCCATGCTGGAGCAGGGGGATGCCCGAAGGAGGCTGTGACCCCGTGGGAAGCCCACGCTGGAGCAGGCTCCTGGCAGGACCTGTGGCCCCGCGGAGAGAGGAGCCCACGCTGGAGCAGTCTGTGCCTGAGGGACTGCAGCCCGTGGGAGGGACCCACACTGGAGCAGTTCGTGAAGAACTGCAGCCCATGGGAATGACTCACACCTTGGAGAGGTTCGTGGACAACTGTCTCCCGTGGGAGGGACCCCATGCTGGAGCAGGGGAAGAGTGTGAGGAGTCCTGCCCCTGAAGAGGAAGAAGCGGCAGAGACAATGTGTGATGAACTGTTTGTAACCCCCATTCCCCATCTCCCTGTGCCACTGTGGGGGTTAAGTAGAGAATTCAGGAATGAAGCTGTGCCTGAGAAGAAGGGAGGTGTGGGGAGAAGGTGTTTTAAGGTTTGGTTTTATTTCTTATTACCCTACTCTGGTTTGATTGGCAATAAATTACGTTAATTTTCCCTAAGTTGAGTCTGTTTTGCCCATGACGGTAACTGGTGAGTGATCTCTTCCTGTCCTCATCTCGACCCACGAGCCTTTCATTATATTTTCTTTCCCTGCAGCTTTGGTGGGCACCTGGTATCTAGCCATGGTCAACTATTTGCAAATAGTCATTAGAACGTGTGTTCTGTATGTAGTTAAAATAATCTCTAGCAATGAATTATACATGTGCTGGGTGGTCACCAAGGGCCACAGCCAGAGCTGAGCAGAGCAGTGCCTCAGGGACTCTCATCTGATCGAGATGAAGATGCTGCTGCAAGGACCTGCAATGCAGCCTCCCATCACCATCCAGACAGTGACTGACTGTCCTGTTCAATAGATTTGACTCCCCATGAGAGCATTACTCAATATTAAGATCCCAATAAATTAGTTTGTCTTTCTAAAAAACACTGTCCATGACTCTCATGCAACAGCTGCATGAAGAACCAGGTAAATACTTTGATCTAGAACTGCATGTTGGAGGAACATTGATGTGTATAGACATAGCAGCACTTCCATATATTCACTAGTTTGCTACACTGGCCTCTCCAGTACTTTGGCTATTTCAGTTAGTTCAGACAAAATGTGTGAAAGTAGATATAACTTAAAATTTCTGTCCTGTTAACAAGGTATAGGACACAAGAAACATGCTGTGTGACTCTCCCAGTCCTGTTTGCAGCAAAATTTCAGGAAGCTCTGGCTCATTGGTATCTAGCTCCATACATTTAAAAAAAAACAAAAAACAAAACAATCTAAAACTTTCTAAGATGTAACATTTAGGTGTAAACTTTCCACAATTTCGACCTAAAACAGCAATGGAAAATTCAAAGTTCTACTTATACAGAATCTGTCAGTTAAACCCCATTGCTCACACTTAATGGTAAGATGTAATGCACATTTTCTTTAAGTCTTATTTATTTGTGTCAAAGGACCACTACTGGCCTCAGATGTGGGGGAAATAAACTGGCATTTTTATACAACATTGAAATTTTTTACATTAAAAATCCTTACTAATCAACATTAAATTGAAAACTTAATTCATTATCTATTATTGTTATTTAGATATATCTATATTGCAAAGTCCCCAAAGAAGTACTAAAGAAAATAGTGTTATCTAAAACCTTACTGAAGGCACATGAACATTCTTAAGAATCTGTCAAGTCTCCAATAAAAGTAGGTTTTCCTGGAAGCAGATTAAAGATTCTCTTCAAAGTACTTCTATGAGCAGGTGACTGTAGACCTACTTTAATAAACCAGTTAGGCTGAGGGATTAAAAATGAATGCCATATTTTCCAACTGGAAACAAACTGAAGTTAAAAGACGCTTTTTACATCATACTGAACTTTATTACATTGTAAATCTAGAAATAAATAATGGAGATGTACAAACAAGCACTGGGGAACAGAAAATTGATTGAATGCATTATTGTAAATAATTTGGTGATTCAGCGATTGGTTTTGTTACCTGGAGTGATGGAATTGGGTAGTCAAATTTAGTACTATTTTGTAGCTTGTGTCAACAACTTATAATCCCTCAACAAGCTCCCTCTTCAAACTCACTTACCTCTCCTTAGAGAACACCATTTTTGTTTCACTGCTGTGACAGAAATATTATTTTCAGTCTGCAATGAATCACTGCATATCTGTAACTGTGTATTTGTATTAATCTTGTCCTTCAAACTTCTTCATCCCTGGTGTTTAGCCTCATAAGAGTATACATAATCAGCAATCAAACATCATTTTACTAAACAAGTCAAACTTGCTTACATTGTTCAGCTGTACTTTTCTGGTGGATTTGCACTAGGTTAAACCTTCAGAATATAAATCTTCAGATCATCTTCCCTGCCTCTTCAAATGAGGTGGCATAACCATATATCAGCTCATTTCCTCTCCCAGTTCTGTCAACATTATATTAAAGCATTCTTCTGCTGGAGGGTTTTTGACAGAAACAGGTTGGATAACACATAAGCATCATACATACAGATCTGAACCTAGTTCAACTGCAGCCAAAATAGCTTGTCTAACAACAGCTTTTGTGGTTTTTTTCCCTAGAAAGTAAAATCTCCACCCTCCTTATGATTTTAGTAGCTCTTCTCTGCATCTCTTCTATCAAGTCATCTTTCTGAAAGAGTTTCAGCTGAAGGCTCATCCTGCCTTGTACAGTATCACTAGCCCTACCTGCTGGTGGTAGATTTGCAATTTTATGCACCAGGTAGAGAGTGGCTAGTCCCTTGAACCAATTGCATGCTTGTACTTCACAGTTATTATCTTTATTCCTTCATTCCTCTCAGCTGTTCTTCCTTTGCACAACCTTCTCATTCAATTCAGCAGGTATACATTTAGTATTGGGATCATACTACATTGCCAGTGAACAACAGCCCCAGCTGTCCATATTCTGTTTGTACTTGGCAGCTAAAGTACTAGGAGTTTTAATGTTCTTTGGAAAGTGTTTTACCTTTTGAATTACTTTAGCCTCAGGCTCTTTTGATAAATGGGCTGGCTTTTCAGTGATTAATCCACTTTCTATTCTTAACAGGCTCTTTGCTGACTCCTAATTCCATTTTATCTAGTTCTGTAGCCCTCTCCTTCATTAGCCCTTTCATCTCCATCCCACTCCTCTTTTTGCTTGGGATGAAAGTCAGGTTTAGAACTTTGAACTAAGTACAAGCCTCTTTAACATTAAATTTCTTGAGCTGTGCAATCAACCTGACTTCATTAAATAATTCCCTTAAATTTCTCAAAATTTGATTTTTAAAGTAAATCAACCGGAAGGAAAATCAAAAGAGGTCTGAAGTGAAACTTAAGTTGAACTGATGTGTGACCCCTTAATCTAAGAGGGGTTTGGGTTTTTTTTAAATAGTTTTTTCAGTACTTGCAAAACCAAAAATTACAGTTTTCTGGCCCAGTAATTATTTAGTAAAGAAGTCAGACTGCTATCACATCCAGAAATAACTGAACTTTATGCTGACCTTCACACATTAGCTGAGAAAATTACAAGCCCAAAAGTGACCAGACTTTTTCAGTAAAAAAGTAAAATTCTTTTAAACTAACAACTTAATTATGCAGTACAGACAGTAAGGGTAAAGAGCCATATCAGCTATGACATGCTACACTGATCAGAAGGTGGTGCAAAAGATGGTTAACTAAAGACAGAATGAAAATAAGAGTCTAAAAAAGAAAGTAAAACCAAAAGCAAGATTATTTTGAAGAACATTAACAGTAAAATTACTTATACAGGCAGAAATCTTACATAATTTATCTAAATTGGTAGCAGAATTTCAAGAAAACAATCATATATGACTGTACCATCTTCTCTTTACATAAAGTAAAATAATATTAAACAATAATTTGGCACTCAGGTTGTTTCTTCAAGCAATTGCCTGTATTATTTTATACCAAATACTATATTTAAACCTACTGAAAAGTTCTCAATAAGTTTTCCATTATAGTTATGGGAAACCTTAACTTCACACATTGATACCATTCCTAGAAAAATTCCTCACAGGATTATGCTGAAGATCTCTATTCATAATAAAACCCAGTGCTAGGAATATATAGTATATCCTATATATCCTATATAGGGAGTTCCTTTAAAAACGAAAGAAAGGAAAAAAAATCAAAACCTCAAAAACCAACTCTATGCAAAAGTAAAATGGAATTCAAAGCAAGTCTATCCCATCCCTAACATGAATTCCTTATGGAGCTACCCCATAGTCAACCAACAAAGCTGTTACAACATGATCTGTCTTCCCTTAATAGAACATAACAACCAGCACTTGTGTTCTACACAATTATTATTTCTCACTTCTGTAAAATGTCTGTTTTCACAAGCTCTGGAGCTGTTGTATGCTGTTCTGAAGAGACTGATGCCAGTCAGCATGCTTCCCACAGAAAGGTGGGGAGATTTTGTTGTAAAAGTCCTGGAATAACTAGTGGAATAAGCACCTTTGGATCATGCAGCCCATTGCCAGCTTTAGGACTGGAAGGTTCCACATATCACTCAAGTCTCCATTTTAACAAAGAGTCTTCTAAGTAAACTCTCCCAGGTCTATGACATTTCTATCTGTTGTCAGTGAAGGAAAAATCCCCCATCTATTTTCTTTTGCCTTTATTACTTGCCCCAGCTTCTGTTTTGACAGCTTCTTCTCCTCTGTTTCCAATATATCTGTCTCTTCTTCCACTCTCAGTTTCTTCTTCAGCTTTGTCATCATGGTCATGTATTTCCACACATTACATTCCCAGTCCAAAAATCTGTCTCTTATGTTCTCTTCTTTTGTAGACAGTTGCAAATATTTGAGTGGTACCCAAAACTTTCACCCCATTTTCATTCTACCCTATAAACCGCAGCAACATTTCAGTTGCATTTTAGGCCTTCATCCTCTCTTTTGGTGGGGGACATGGGAAGCTTTGTGGAAAACAGAAAGCTCTCATCAGGTACAAGTATGTCCCACAGTTTTGGCATCCAAAAATTTAAGACAACTTTCTTCAAAGTATCCAAAATAAATTCCTTCGTCTGCTGACTTCTCTCATTTTGGCTTCTCATTTTAAGCCAATTTTTCTCCTACTAACAAAAGTAACTTAGCACCATAATATTCCAAGGATTCTTCTATAGATTCCTGCTAACATGCTGAGGATCAAAATGCCCTGTTTATTTCAGATTAGGATATACAGGATCCCATTAGGACCCTATTTATTAGGATTAGATACTGCAAATGCATACTGCTGATCAGATCAATTTAGGGAGAATAAAGGTTCAGCAGCCAATGGATCAATCTGTTTAACTGCCAAAGTACACAATATCCTAATCTGTTGGCACGCAGTGTATTAAAATACCCATAAATATTCTACTTTTCTATAGAAAAGCACTTCTGCAACAATTTCTCTGGATTTTCCTGACAGCAATATTGAAAAAAACAATTACTATGTAGACTATAATGTCCTTGTGACTGCCCTGCTGACTTCACAGTACCAGGCACTAGTGCTTTAGGATTCCATGACATTTTAAGGATGTGCTAGATTTGAGATTTGGGTAAATGTACAGGAGACAAGTTTGTCACAACTGCACTCTGTTGTCTCTACTCACCTATAAGGAAAGGTAAGAAAAGGTAAAGTAGAGAGAAGAGCAACGAATTGATCAAAATTGTGTAATGAGCCTGGAATACAATCAAAATGGTCAAGGTCCCTTCCCAACGCTCTCTTCCTAACTCCACATCACAATTTGGTGTGACAAATTTTGAACTAAACTGAACATTCCTCTGCACTCAGGGCAAGATTACAGTGAAAAGCTTTCAGAATTAAAACCTGGGTTTGCAAATCATCAATCAAAGTAAAAATACTATAGCTTTAGACAATTTATGTTAGCTATTTCATGGCAGTTTCATGTTTTATCAAGTACCTCTCAGTTTTTGGAACTCTGATGAACATTAGCCAAAGTTACTATATTAAAGGATGCCTAATTAAGTTGCAAAAACATTACAGCTATACTTGCAAGCTAACCTGCAAACTTTAGAATCTGCTTAGGTGAGAGTCAAGTCTCAGAAATTCATTCAAAAAAGAAGTATTTCACCTTTAGTGTCTTGTAGCCTGTTATCTACCCAACTTGTTTCTATCCTGGTAATTCAATGAAAATGCTCTTGTATCGTTCATAGCAATATTTATTAGACTTCCAGACTTTTCTAAAGCCACACAAGAAGCAAGACCAATTTCTCCACATAAAGATGGATAAGGCAACTGTAAAATAACTTTAAGAAAAGCCAAGTAATATTAAGCAAGAACAGACTCAAGCAATGGAAACTACAAAAATGAAATACAGCTGAGAAAAAAATCTACATAAATTAGCTGAACATACATTTAAATTAATACCAGTAGATTTCCAGTGAGTTTTAAAAGCATCTCTCTCAGCTAGTTTCAAGAATTTTAGATACAGTCTGGAAGTCTTTGTCAGCTTTTCATGCTACTCTTGTGCACTCAAAACCCCCATTGTTATGTCCCACACTTAAATTGATCTACTGTCTTTTTAAAAATTCCTTCCATCATTGCATGGTAATGAAAGTCAGATCTCCATGAATTATCAAGGGTTACTTAGGATAGTCATGTGCAGGACAAGGAAATAGGAGACAAATTTGCCCAAATCAAGCATTTTTATTTGAATAATACTCTATTCAACATTCCATATCAACAAAAACTGGTAATCTGTTATGGCATTGGCTTGAATGTCACAGCTGATGTTATAAAAATACATTAGCTTTCCTAGCTTGATCCTAAGGTCTTTAGAAAGCTATTAATATTTGGCAGTTAAACCCCGAGGACTTTCTCAGTTAGGTGCCTCTTGCCACAACCTTTCTGAGACTGAGGTACCATAAAAAAAAAACCAACAACAACTATATTTGACTGAAAACTCAGCTTATAGAGGAGCAAAAACAACAATGATCATAAGCAGCTTCTAACAAGTAACATTCAGTTTTGAGCTTATGTTGGGTTATTATTTCTGATTACTTTTAACGAAGTTATGACCTTCACAGTTGAACAGAATGCAGTGGCAAAACTTCAGACAGAAGCCAATTAACTTTGGCAAATGCATATAGATAAATAAAAATGCTAGGAGTTGGTAAGAAAGAGTGTAAGACATCAATTTATTAAACTTTATTAATTTCTAAAACTAAACCCATAGTACTTGTGGTCAAACTGTTCCCAGAAACTAGAGGAAGTATAAGAACACTAATATCATACACTGCTGGTTTTGTCATGAATTCAACACAAGAGAAATGTAATTAATGGGACTTATTTCCTACTTTCTTGACTATACTATCATTAACGGTGAAAAAAGTAAATGCTACGTGGATGCAAGAGTCACTTCCAAATCAGAATGCTTTATTTTTGCACAAGTGCAAATAAAAAATTATCCAAAAGAGAAAGTCAAAGAATCAACTCCAATAAATTGCTAGGTGAATAACAAGAATTCAGAACAGATTGAGTAATCATCTCTCTTGCCCTTCTACTTCCTATAATTGTTTACTGAATTAATTTCCCAGTGTTTCCACTAGGACAACTCTGTTTCCTCCAAAGAAGTCTCAGACGTTTCCAGAATAGGTTTGACTCCATAGATAGACCTCTATCACCTCTTTGGAAGCCACTATCAATGTTTGAAAAGCAGTTTAGCAATGCAAAAAGGAAACAGAGGTTTTGTTTAGTTTTTATTTTTGTCCTAGCATATAATTACTTTGCACTGTTCTGTTGAATTCAAGAGAAGAATCACATGGTGATTTCCAGAAAGAAACCTTTCATGAGATCTCTCATCATGTCTCATGATACATTAATTACAACATATAATCATAGCTTTAACCTAAAGCAAGCCTTTACAAATAAGAACATTTGTAATGATGAGTAATGAGCTGTTTGCTATAGTTAAGGTATAATTTGATGATTACTTTTTTCAGCTCCTTAGAACAATATAAGCATATTGCCGAGTTGAAGCCCCCTTGATCTGGAAACACCCTTCCATTCCTACAATGGAGCAAAGCTGCAGTCTTCCTCAGATCCCCTCCTGTCCATGCACCCCACCTTCTTCCCTTGAACACCAAAGCACACCAAGGATGATGCAGGCTGGGGTCTCCTCTCA
The DNA here is from genome assembly GCF_964188355.1 of Buteo buteo. NCBI lineage: Eukaryota > Metazoa > Chordata > Aves > Accipitriformes > Accipitridae > Buteo > Buteo buteo. Next base: position 10,787,793 of record NC_134195.1, on the reverse strand, counting down.
GCCTGAAGTCACAATGTGATCAAGGTGTGCAACTGGAACGGGAAAGCACCTAGGGACTTTAGTTTAGAAATATCTTAATACACTTAGCATTTCTGAGCAGCTGGTAAGAGGACAAAAATGAGAAATGGGAGATTGTCACATATCTACTACCTGCAAGGTACATAATGATAAGTGACAAAGAATGCTGGGGTCTTTTCCCTTGATCTCCCCAGTTTGGTTTGGGAAGGTTTTGGAATGGTTTTGAGGCAGCCTGCTGTCATGAAACTCTTTTTCTGAGCCCTAGTGTACACACCTCTAAAACATGAGGAATAGGCTATAAGCTCACAGAGGATTGCTGTGAATCTTAACTAACATACGTACATAGCTGCACTTTTTTTTTTCCTTTATAAAAACTGGAAAAAAAATTAAGACGTACATAGCCACACTGTCTTGCCTGTGAATCACTTCTAGGTTGCCAAAGCAGGTACTTCACCATGCTTTAAGGAGTATGTCAAGGAGTTTGTGGACTGTATCTTGCCCTAGCTTGCTGGTATCAAACATGCCTTTAGGACACCTTGCTGACACTCTTTCGATGATCATGAAGCCATGGTTAACATCAGGAATGAAGCACTGAATTGCCTAATTAGACCAAATACACGCATGTACATTTGCACTTTGCTCAACTATAATAATGCTTTGTGACAGCTAGAATAGTTCTGTGATTAATATGGCCAATCTATTAATAAAAGCTAAACACCAGGAAATAAAAAACAACTTTTTTTTAAGGAAGTGAAAAATTATTGCAAAAGGAAAGAGCAGATCTCTACATTTAAACATCAGCAGTGTTATTAAACCCCCAACAGCTGTTGCCAGCTTTAATCCCATGGAGGCCAATTGATCATATCCGCATTGCTATATGTTTCTGGTGATAAACTGGCAGACTTTGAGAGATAGCCTTCTGTAGCTGGACTCGTACATATGTGGAGTAAGTTCTGCAGATATTAGGATTTCCTTGGCTTCAAATGGTTGCCTTGGACACAAAGAGACACAGACTTTTAAAAATAGATCAGTCTCTACATGTGGATTAGATAGTCAGCATTCTTTGAGCCAGCCAAATGAAGATAAATCAAAGTTCAGAAGAGCTGGGAAGAAGCTTCCTTGCTGTTCTGTTTGATTGCTAAATTAAATCAATTGGGGTTGAGAGAATATTGCAATTATGGGTAGCTACACCAGTATTTCCCCAATGGGAAAGTATTCTTTCATCTATAGACTAGTTCAACAAATAAAGGTATTGCACAGTTAACATTTCACTTTTGCTACAGTCAACTAATCAAGCAAGATCAGTTACTGTACTAGGAGGCCATTGAAAAGAAAATGCTGAAAAATCTCTAGAAAGAGAGATTTTGACAGCCTGTCATGCAGCCCTTTCCCACTCTTCTTCCCAAACCTCAAATTAACTTTTAAAGGATATCAGTTAAAACGTGTATCCTTCTGTGACAGCAATCATCCACTGTCTAAATATCAAGAAAGGAAGAAGTACCCATCCATTTTTTACCCCTCTATATAGAGTCCAAAAAAGATAAACCAGTCATGAGGCCCCATATCTGTTCTTCGTATATTGGTAAGACTACCCTGTAATAACTAACCACACATTAAAACTCACAGACTTCATCACATATTTGTCTTATCCAAGCATAGTCAATTTTCATGTTAAGAATGTGTCCTTGATCTATTGTGCACTTCCTAAAGAATATCAGTCTTCTTTAGATTAAAGAAATAGTTAAACCCTGATGTAGCAATGTGAATAACTTAAAAGGGAAAAACAAAATTTTAAGAGCTACCATGCAATACAAATGCTATATGAATGGGTTTCAATAGTATGCTTATAGCCAAGTTGGTGAGATAGAGACTCAATAAACAGACTGTAAAGTGGATAGAAAATTGGCTGGACCACTGGGCTGACATGGGTGTCATCAGTGGTACAAAGTTCAACCGGCAGTTACTAGTGTTGTCCCTCAGGGATCAATAGCTCAATGCAATATTCTTTCACATGTTCATGAATGACTTTAGTGATGGGACATGTTACTTTCTCAGAGAGTGTGCATCACACTGAGGGGGGTGATCAACATGATGAAGGACTGGGTTTCTATTCAGAACTATGTCAGCAAGCTGGAGAAGTGAACTGACAGAAAACTCATGAAACTCAACACAGACAAATGTGAAGTTCTGCATCTGGTGTGAAATAACCCCATGCAACAGGATAGGCTGGGTGCTGATGGGCTAGAAAACAGCTTTGCAGGAAAGAACCAAGATGACCATGAATCAGCAGTATGCTGCTGTGGAGGTGAGGGCCAACCACAGACCAAGCTGCATTAACAAGAGCATAGCCAATGGGTTGAAGGACATGATTGTTTCCTTCTGTTTAGCACTTGAGAGACCGCATCTGGTGTATTGTGCCAGTTTGGGGCTCCTCAGTACAAGACATTGACATACTGGAGCAAGTCCAGCAGGGGACCATCAAGATCATCAGGAGACTGGAAAACATGACATATGAAAAAAGATTAAGAGAACTGGATTTGTTCAGCCTAAAGTGAAGGCTCAGGGGAGCTCCTCAGGCTGCCCAGAGAGGCTCTGGAATCTCCGTTCTTGCAGATGTTCAAAACTGCACTGGCTGAGGCCCTGAGCAACCTGATCTAACTGAGCCTGCTTTGAGTGGAGGGTTTGACTAGATTACTAGATTTCCAGATGTCCCTTCCAACCTAAATTATTCCATGATTCTAAGCATGAATGCAGAATGACTTTTTCGTACTTTTTTCCTGTCTGTAGCTACATATTAATATTTTTTTTGCTGGTGAATTAAAAAGCAAAACAATACCAACAATTTATTTAATAACAAGTATTTAAACATAAATACTACATTTTCTCATCCAAGGTAAGCCCATGTTTAGCTGATTCACACATTCCTACTCAATTTAGGATTGAAAGCACAAATTGCATTCATGCTAAGAACATGCATAAAAATGCATTCATGCATCATTTGAATCAAATGTCCAACAAAATGGACAGAGTGGCAAATGATAACAAACAAGATATTGATTCTGATCCTGCAACTGAAACAACCTGTATGCTAGACTGGAATACCACCCAGGTGTCCACCTCTGCTGACTCAAGTAAGACGACTTCTGATTACAGAAGAAACTGTCAAAAATCTCTCTGTTCAAATCTAAAGGAATCATTAGATATACACTCTGCTTTAACCATGATTTTTTAATGTTTCCTATATTTGGTCTATCACTTGAAAAGCCCAGGATTAAAAACCAAAAAAACACTGCCTGGGGAAAGGACTGCTCCCTACTCTTACAATCATGATTCAAAGATTTCCATTTAAGAAAAAAGAAATTGAGCAGATAAATATGGAAAACCTGAATTTCATCACAGTCTTTTTCAACTAGCTCACTGATTAGTCAAAATCATCCCCCCTTGATCCCTTTCACATGTCATTTTTGTAATTACATGTATAATGAATGAGAGGTCTCTGCTGCTAATATTTTTTCCATGACGACATAAGGATGTCTAAACTGATAAGAATCTTCAACCATACACCTTAAGCAATGCTTTACCGCACAGATTCCTTGGAGATTGAGTTTTCATTTTGACTGCTTTGGCATCTTCTTAGTTAATCCTGACCACCTTGATTTCCACTCCATTTGCACACTGAAAAAATTCAGTAGTTTGTAAAAGCATCTAAACTTTGGATTCATCAACTTGTGTGAACTTTAGAAAAATTTAAGATTCATCCATCAGTGATTATAATGTACTTCACACACAGGCAAACACCATTACATAGCATACGTTGACATTTGCAATCTTAAAATGTTACAACTGTAAGAGTTGACATTTATACAAGTATCCCTCAAATTTTTAATTTCAGTACAGACGGTATATTAGGCTAATAGTAGGTCTTTAATATTAATCATATTATTAGAGAGCAATTATACAAAGGGTAAAACCTACCACAGTTCTGCTGTACACACTGTTATAAATGTCCCATGTCCTAAAGAACTGGTAGGCATGACAGAACCAGGGCAGAAAGAAGGTATAAAATCTTGCACAGAATGAGTTATGGAAGAGTAGCCAACTGTGCAACAGTTCTGCTGGAAGGGAAAAATCAATGTTATGAAGATGTGGAGTGGCGTAAGATAGGACAGGATAAGCTACAGGGAAAAGAAAAAAAAGGAAAGACTTTTCAAGGTAAATGAGAGTAAGAAATTAAGAAAGAACAGGAGTAAAGATGAATTACAGTGATGGGGAAAGAAACCAGAGGACCACAGAGCAGAACCCTTCCTTTGCAATATGCCATCAGTAATGGATTTCAGTAGCTCTTTCATTCACTCTTTCCACATGGTATTCTGATTATATGCTTCTCTTATGTTAAATACAACCATATTTACATTTAGCCATGTAATGCCAGCAGCTTGCAGCAGTAACCCTTAAGAGACACAAGACAGATAGCTAGAGTGTCTGGACTTTATTTGCACCCTCTATCAATGACAGACTGTATGAACTGAAACTCACAAAGTGACTAATTCTCCCTTCAGCTTCTTCCCACCTTTTTTTGTGTATACAGATCATCTCTTCCTCTATTTGTTTACTGTATCCAGCACATTGCATCTGGAAGCCTAGATTTCACACTTTCCTGTAATACAAGAAATATAAAGAAAAGCCATTCTACATTCTACACTGTGTATGATGTACTTCTTCACTAGCCTAGCAAAAGAAGGAGATGCTAATCTCTGCATTCATCTGAGTGATCTAAATTGAAAAATCTGGTCAACCAATCCACAGAAGCAGAAAACAATTGTTTAGGTGTAAGAAGACTAAAGAAGGATACATGAAAAATATTAGTTTACATGGCTTCCTACAGCATCATGGAATCAGTTCAGTGACACAGGGGATAACTTCGCCTTTTATTGCCCTACATAAAGAAATAGTGCTTTCAAGCATGGCTTTAAGTTTTTATGCACATCTGTCCATTTGTCTGGTCTACAATCCAGCCCTCCCACAAAATTTTTACAGTTACTAATTACTGAGAGATTTCTCTTCCCCTTTAACTAATTTAGCTTTGGTTGCTGCCATTACATACTTAATACTCCCTCTCAGGCACCAAATTATTCTTTGCCCATAACAGAGTTGTCTTACTCTCTTCAGACAAAGAAATCTCAGGCAGGGATTGTATTCCTAGCGTAGTAAGCACTGCAAAAAGCACAGGCATTTTCAACTCAGTGTTCACTAACAAGAAAGACATAGCCAATCAATATACAGCTGTTACAAATAAACATAGGATTCTGTGCTCTGTAAAGCAAGTGTCAGGACAGCTACTGTGAATTATAAATTAGAGTAACTGCAACTTTATAATCTTTATAGAAGCATGATATAGAAAGGTTCTTCTGATCACAAAGCCAACTGAGACTATCAGAGCATTCAAGGTGCACAAATATCCCTTAGCTTGAAGACACATCTAGCAATCCCACAATAATGGCAACAGTCTCTGTACTTTTTAGCACATTTTTTATTCTCTCCATCATGAAGCATTACCTGTATTATGTCTAGGACAACAACCAATACTTTTTCCTTTCATGACTTCTCTCAGTCGGCAGTGACACCTCCCTACCTCAATCATTTAAAAAGATTGTACTGTCTTGTGTACCTGACATAAGAATAGCCTCAGTGTTCCCACTAGTTTTCCCTTGCTGAAGAAAAGGTCTGACAAAATCTTATGGCCATGGCCTGTACAGGGAATAATTGGCAGCACTAAATTGCTTATTACAACACGAGATGGGAGACTGCAGGTACAAAGTGATTCTGCCATTTCCTTCCAACATCCATCCATAGGCAAATCAACAAATTCTCTCAGCAGGGCTCTTGGAGTCTGTTAGCTTAACAGAATTATAACATAATAGGGGTAGAAAGGATCGTGTTGCCATGCACCTTATCCATTAAAAACTGGAATCAAGCCACTGGCCTACACAGTTGAATCACATCAGAAAAAGTCAAACATACTCAAGATTCAAAACCACCTCAGAACTCCAGAAAATATTTCAACTTTCTATATTAAGAGCAAAAGTGGGGTATTCATGAGCAATCAGATCCCTCTTCCTGCTTTTAGCAGTTAAACTCTTTGGCAGGCTTAGCACGACATGTAAAGATATGGGAATCTGATCAAATAGCATTGTTTTCTTGAGGAGCAAGACAGTAATGGTCTCATCTTGGAAATTCATTCTCATTTTCCTCCACAGAGGAGGAAATAGACAATTGTTCACATGTAACAGCTTGAAATGTAATGAATAACACTAGCCATGTTGAAACTAGCCAAGATGAAAAAAGAAAGAAAATGAAGAGCGAGGCGAGGAGGAGCAAGGCAAGGAGACACGAGGCGAGGAGAGGTGAGGTGAGGTGAGGCAAGGCGAGGCAAGGCAAGGCAAGGCAAGGGAACAAGAAGCCAAGGAGACAGCAACTTTACCATATAATTGTCCTCTAGAGAAAACAAAAAACCCAAACCAACATCATTGCATTTTATTTCAGAGGCTTTCTAAAAATACACACAATTTTTGAGGGAAAAAAATGGGTTGAGGAAAATTTAGATGAAGAGGAAAATAACACTGATCTGCTGAGAATCTGTTGAGAGAATGAGCAGAAAAGAAGCAGTATTTCATACTGTATTTCAGGTCCTGCCTTTAAACTATGGATTGGACAGGTCTGTCAGTTCTGGTTATCCAAAGGAAAACACAGAAGCCAAACAATCGTATCTTGGATAGAAAAGTTCGTTTGTTACAATGAAGCTTTTGTTTCTACACGAGCAAGCATTACTGGCAAGTATTATAATCAATAATTCATTGATTAAAATAAATTTCTGGAAGATGCCTACTATAGAAAATAGAAGATTGCATCTATAGTCTGACAGATTTTGACCATTCATGGGAATGACATTAAAAATTACAGGCTGATTTCATAACCGCACTAGTTATATATCAGTGAGTGAGCAGAGGGTTAATTTACTTGCCAAAAAGCTGTAAAGCCTTACTTCCAACAACTGTATTCTCCTAACATGATGTAGAATTTGCCATATGTCATAAGCCTTCAGGCAAATTACATTTAACCTCCACCTAAGCCTTTATCTTCTTTATTAAAGGAGTGCTCCTTGCTTAGCTCTATCAGAATATTTAGGGGGAAAGAAAGGTTTCTCTTAAGCTTTGCCCCTCTCCCCTCCAGTAACAGCATTTAATAAATTATATGTGGAAATAGGTTACAGTGTATTATTTGGGGAGTATCAGAGTGTCTCCTTCAAAATATGAGCTGGGTTACTTTCCCCATCCATTTTTCTGATCACTGTGAATTACTCATACTATGTCTTTTTAGGTTATGTTCCTTTCATTACCTGCAACAATCACTTAAGAGGGGTGCAAAGTATTCATGGAAATGACTGCAGAGTAGGCAAAAAACGAAAACCAACCTAATTACCAACCACTAATTACCCTGTTTTGTTTAGCATTCAGTAGTAAACTTCTGAGTTCAAGTCCCATCTTCTCCTCCAGGTAGGACAAAAAAACTGATCTGCATTCTCCTACATTCTGGCTGAAAGGCCTCTAATTATTTCTTCACTCACTGTATTTCTACTTTGAGTTCAAGAAATCCTTCTGATTCCTGAGTAGAAAATGCTCTTTTAAAGGTTATTAGAAACTCATAGATTTTAACTCAGAAATGCCAGTTCACAGTTTATTTAAAAAACAACAACAAAACCAACCTGTCCATTCTCATCAACCAGCTCCCAGCACCCAGCTGCCCTTCTGCCCAAGAGCAGGCTGACACACTTCTTGCAGTCTCATCTCCTGTTGACCATAGCAGTGTCTGGGTGAGTTTCAGGTAACTTTTGTTTTGTTCAGTTTATTTGTTTGTTTTAAACTAGTCCTGAAGCAGATGTAGTCAAACAACATGCAGGCAATCCATCCTTTGAAAACCTTTTGTCAGGTAATGTGTATGTGGATTCTGAGGCAAAAAAACCCTGAATTTCCACCAGAAAGTGAGATCCCTAGCCATTTCCAACACCTCCTCTACACAGATACAAAAAAGCTATGTGGTAAAACTAAGATTAATTCAAACACTTCACCAAAGATGGAACCATACCTGCACCTGATACAGTACCAGTGAAGGATGCCTTTTAAGTCTCAAGGCTACTTTCACTGGACATCCCAGAAATCCAGGACTGAGCTACTAAAGAAATCAAAACATTTCCTTTAAACAGCAACAGGATTTTAAGCATTACCTAAATCATGCCTCATTGCAGAAGAGCTTATACCTCTGAGCTGCAGACAGAAGATGGGAAAATGAGGACAAGACAGTGGTCTTCAATGCCAACTGGAAGCCCCTATTTTCTAGTTCTCCTAGGAGACCCCATGAAGTTTGTAGCTGATGCAAATTTAAGAAAACAGGCACTTAAGGATATAGTAAAGAGAGAAATATAAGCACGGTCCAGAGTTTCATGAAGGTCCCTTCCATCCACTTAGTTTTAATATGTGCCAAGAAATATACATCAAGTGCTAACACACACTCATCTACCTAGATGTTTGCTCAGAAAAGGAGTTTCAGAAAAGTCTTATCATAATCTCTGCCTCTGAGAGTAAGTCAAAAGTTCACAGAACTTTTTGGTGCTCAAAGCAAGGTTTTCTTGGGTTTTTCAGAGTATTTTCTATTAAGTAATATGTAATGCCATAGGATTTACGTTCAACACTCATCAGCTCAGTAACGCACTTCTGCATATCAGGCCACAGAGTGTCAAATTATGTTACTAAAGTAAGGAACATCCAACTAATAGCTATTTTGAGAAGTTTGCTGTAAACATCTTGTCCCGCATCCTACCAAATTTTCTTTAGCAGAAGCAGCCAAAGCGTTCTGCTGCTTCAACCTCAAGATCCTCCTGTTGTCTCCCTATAAACACCTGTTGGTATGGCAATAGCAATAAAGGGAAATTTCCATTAATGAACAAAGAGTCACAGACCAGAGAAGCTTTGTAATACACTGAAGGAGGAACTATTTTTGCAGAAACATGGTAGATTATCAAGAAATGCAGGACTGTATTATCAAGCTTAAGTGCAAGTGAGCAAAAAAAATCAAATGTAACTTTGAGTTTTCAACCCCCAAAAATTCTTTAAATATAACTTTTGTGAATACTTTCCTGGCTTTTTACATACGAAATAAACTATTACATGCCACTGTATCGTCATTTCTGTAGGTAAATAAACAGAGTTCAAAATATTAGCTCCATCACAGTGAGCTCTGTTTAAGCTAAAAGACCATCTTAGTTCCTGGTAACTATAAACCATTGTTTGCCATCCCCTTCGAGGACCAGGAGAGTTTGTCACTGGGTTGCACAAAGGGTTAATGTTAAGAATGTTAAGAAATTCAGGGCTACACCTGTACAGTTCTTTCAGATTAAGCATATCCAGGCCTAAACCTAGATTGTGTGGTTATTTTTCCAGCTATACACTGGACCTCCCTGCACACTCACTCCACTTTCAGAGTGTATCAGTTGGCTATCCAGATAAGGCAAAATAGATGGACACTAGTTCATAGCTGATAGCTGTCCTAATAGGCACTATGAATATACCAATCAAGATGCTTATACCCAAACTTGCACATAGCTATGAAAAGGAATATAAGCATGGCCTTGAATTCCCTCTTAGATTTTAGAGGACCGTGAGGGCTCTATTAATAGATTTTCCTATCCATTCTCCCTGGCACGCCCCTTTTCTTTTCACCCTGCTCTTTCTTTTTACCTCCAATCCTGATTTCTCCATACCCCAACTCTTCAGTCCACTCCGTTACACTCAGCCAGTCCTCAGTCTTTTATGCTCTCCAATACACCCAGGTCAGTCAGTTCTTCCCACATTTATTTCATGCATTCCATCACCTGATACTACCCTTAGCCCCTTGTCCATTGCAATCAGATAACTCCCTCCTCCATGCTGCAGCAGTGCAGCAAGGTCACCAGGAGCACAAAATACTGTTCTTTCACATCAGCTGCAGTAGCTCAGATGTAAGCTCTCCAGGAATCTGGCCCACACTCACACTGAAACATATGCAACACAGGTGGAATCAGAGATTTAAGCTGCTAAAATCATTTTTCTCTGCAGAGCATGTGCAAACAGACTTGCAGGCAGATTTTCACAGTGACAACAGAAGGCATCTCTGCCATACAGGAAATGCACCATTCTCTCTCTCCTTCCTCCCCAAAGGCTTAAAATTTAATGTCCTTTCTAACTAGCATGAGGCAGTAAAGTCTGGGGAGAGGTTCACTCATTTTGAATGTGAAGAAAAGCTTCTTCCTAGTTTTGTTTCAGAAATAGCCAAACCACTGTCTGAACTGCTTTTGGCAAATAAAAGTTTTGTGATGGATATCTGCTGTTTACCCCAAATCTTTACAATACTCAGCTGAAAACCAGTATTTATAAGGAAAAATATTAGGTAGATGTTCAATTAGATTATAACATTAACCCCAAGTACTTACACCCTTATTTCACAGTATTGATTGTAATTTTATATTCCAGGATAGTTCCATGGGAACAAATTATTAGGTAAGGATAAAATTATCTACAGTTTTCTAAGCAAAATTGACCCTGTCCTGCAACTCATCCTGGAAAATACTCAATGAAAGCAACTGGAAATTTAGGCGATGGAAGGGCTTCAGATTCTGAACAAAAATGGAAGCTGAGCCCTTTAAAGTTCAATTAGACACAAAAATAATGAAAGAGCACTTTCAAATCCAGTTCTGACTTTGGCTTCCATGTGATACTCAGCATAAATCAGGTCAATTATTTAGGAGCTGACGGATTTTTGGCATGTTCCTCATTTTTATTTAATTAAGGTTTTGATTGCTGGTTTGTTTGTCATTTTATTCAAAGAGCTTTACAAAGACCCTTGTAATTCTAGACATATGGAGAGTCTAAAATTTGAGAGATGTCAATCTGTTATCATATATATATATGTACAGGGTAAGATATATTAACAACAGAAAAAAAAAAAAAAGCATTTCCAGGTGCATGAGACCTAGGAAAGTATGGAATTTTTTTCTGTGTGAGAAGTAAATCGAAGTTTATATTTTTCCTACTAAATAAGCTTACCCTCTCAATCTGTTGATACAGTTTTACTTGCACAACGCCAGCAAATGTAACTGCCAGCACGGGTACTTCTGTACCCAACAGTTGTACCCAGTTGCTGATTCTCCAAGCACAGTGGACTTTATGAGCAAATGCTTTTACTCCATACTCTAACTGATGGCTTTTCTAGTGAGGTATTTTGAAAGAAGTCATGGTCCCAAACACTGCTATGTCAGCAAAAGTTTCATGCATAAATCTGGGCTAAACCGAAGAACAAGCACAAGTTGACCATTCAGTGCGTCAGTTATCATTGTTCCCGTTAGCTAGAACATTCACACAATTCCAGTTTAGCCAGACTTTTTGGAAATCCAAAAGAAACTCCTAAATAATTCTTTTAATCTGCCTCTTTGCAGTTGGCTAATCTAGCTATGCCACAATCTGTCAGAAGCTTTGTTTGCTGGTCCAGTTAGGCAGCTCCCAAAATATAGGTCCAACTTTATCTTTTCAAGGCATTGTCCTAGGCTTCCCACATTTGTTTTTACTTTCCTTTTCTTTATACCATTCTTACAGTACCATCCAGATGGCAAAGAAACGCTCAGCCATATTTACATAAATACAGTTTCAGACACCAGAGAGTTAGACAACACATTGCAAGGAAAATAATGAAGACAAATTTAGCAGCTTTCAGGTGAGTGCAATCAGGCAATCTTGCAGTCTTTTTTTTTGTCTTTTTTTTAATACACCCTATAAAAGTATGATGTAATAGATTATAGCATTATGCAAAAAAAAAAAATCCTAACACCTAACCTTTTAATCTGGAAACAATGAAAAGTACTTCGGAAAAAAGAAATATGAAAGCAGCAGCCTCACATTTCCATTTATGTTGATGCAGTCAGCCATTTATGTCAGGTGAGAACCTGGGCCCCCTGTGGAATTCAGACCACAACATTAGACACCAGGCAGATCCTTCGCTGCTGTACACATCACCTGTGTATTTGGCCCCATGCAGCACAGAAGCAATTTCCCAATTTACTGGTGTTTCACTTTGCACTCTCCACAATAGTGCAAATTAAAAGAAAATATGGAAGGCAGTGAGGATCCAATACGTTCTACTACCAAAATGAACTTTGGGTTACTTTGGATCTTATTATTAGCCTCTCAGTGTGGAATATTTTAGGAGAATGTGGCTCAAATTTATGCCTGGCATAGTTCCATTCACTTCCTGAGGGACTAATTTAGCTCTTTTACTGTTTATGCTGTTTCACACATTGCATATAGGTATCAGTGTAAGTCAGGAACAGAGACAAAATCATTGACTGCATTTACCTAGATCCCTATGTATACCCTAATTGAATCACAAGCAAAAATGATTGCATGAACTGAATTTATCTAAAATTGTTAGTCTGATTTCAAACCAGCATCAAGAGGAGAAGCAAGCCTACATTATTCTGACCAGACAATATAGCTTGATAGCTCATCTCAGTGTCTAATGAAGTAACGTTTGCATAATGCATGAAGTCCAATTTAGGAAAATTGAAACTGCTTTGCCTTAAAGATGGCCAGATGTTTAGTGATCATGTGATCAAATGACAATTTCACCCAGAAAAATGAAGACCAAGACTGAGGCAGAAAAGTAATACAGGAGGGAATTTTTCATTTCAATTTGCAGCAGGGAAGACTAGCAAACAGCTTGGTGTTCTTCATTCTTCAATTACTAAAAGCAGTAAAATTAAGTAACTGACATTATTAGACAAAAAGATGTTTTATTGCAATATCATAATCTCTATAAATTGAAAGAATAAGGTCATACCTTTCTACAATTCACAATTTTGATTGCCTTGTAATTCAACCTCAACCTACAGGCCTTCTAGGTAACAACAACAAAGAAATACTGTGCATTCTGCAGTAAATATACCTTGGGGAAATATCCACCTGAAAAGCCATTTGAAAGCATAGAACTATCAGAGTCTGATATATGGAGTGTGTGTAAGAAGATGGCAGTTATTTCTTTGCCTCAGTTAGCCAACACACTTTTCCAAACCTGAACTATCAGCCAAAGCTAACTATCCCTTGAGTCCACTAGCAACTGTTTCCAAGAACAATTTTGAGAGGCAAGGTCTGAAAACAGAGGTAATTTATTCTTATTCGGTAAACAATACAGCTGGAAAAAAAACCACAAAAACTTGGGCACACATGCCCTTTTTCTGATCCAAGAGAGACATCACAAACTTTAAACCTGTTGAGATTAATATGTTCTGGGTAAAAATAAGTTACATTAATCAATGGACAATCAAGATAAAGGTTAGTATGTACAACTGAATTGGGAGAAGTTGCAACAGATAGGAAAGTGACAAGTACTTATCACTTTCAGAGCTTAACAGGAGCACAGGTTGTATAGACACATAAAACCAATGCCACTATTGAGCTTGTGCTTTTCCATATTCAACACAATTATGAAATTTAGTTTCCAGGCTTCTTCTCTGGAAGTTTTTAGTAATCCTTCTCGAGGATAAGGACCAGAAGGTCTGAAATAGCATGGCTGTCTTAGGAAATGTTCTCAAAATAGTAGCCAACCATATTTGTCTTTTCTGCTCTGTTACAGTTCACTATGATGCATCATATTTGTTCTGTTTCTCCTATAGAGTCTTCACAGGAACTCTTGGCTTCATAGAATAATAGTAATGCAGAAGCAAATTACGTGACGGTGTAATCATCGCTGTGTCTGTGTCAAACACGATGAAGTTATCTGCATGACTATGGGTTTCTCCATTTGTCCAAATATACCTTCTTGATAACAGCCGGCCTAATTTTCTTCCTTCAAACTTTGCTTTTTTAAATCTCAAATCACAACAGGTACAACAACCCTATTATTACAGCATTATTTTTTTTAAGACCAGAATTCCTATGGAAGAATACTTATAGAATGTGCCAAGAATTATATAGATTTCTTCTAAATTTCTAATCCCACCTAAATCAAGTATTCACTATCTATGCAAGGAAAATATCAGTGGAGCTCAGACTGATACAAGTATTTAACAACCATTGACATTTATGGTAAGTTAGGCACTGTAAGAAAGAGCTTGACACCTTCATACCTTTGTGAACATGGCCCTAAATTGGTCAAGTCATATGTATGAGAATTACAACAGATTACTAGAGCTAGGTATTTAATACCTCCCATGACTAAGTTCCTTAAGCACTTTTGAAAATTCTCTTCTTGCAAAATACACCAAAGCAAGTCAGAGAAAGCAATAATCAATTACTTCTGCTCCAAAGTCCCCCAAGGAATGCACTTGCCTAGATAAGCTCCAAGCACGTACAGGTAGCCTTGGGGTAAGCACAGAAAACAGTCAGAAAGGAAGGTAGCAGTTTCTTTGGTAAGAATCTCACAACAGCCTTCAGAATTTCATCCCCTAGGCCCCTGAACAGTTTCCTTATCTTTACCATTTCAAACTTAAAAAAACACTTAGCAAAATTATTATATTAACTTTGTTTGTTGCTATTTTTAATGGAGTGACTCTACTTCACTGTAATACCTAGGATATTTAACTAAAACACATCCAAAACTCTATGGTCAAAATTATCTGCTTCTGTGTATTATGCAAAAAGCTAATAATAGTTACAAAAGCATCTTCCTCTCACCAAATTTCTTCAGCATTCAAGGGTTGCAAATGTCATTTGTGGAAGTGGGAAAAGAGACACAAGTTTCTGGAGGAGATAACAGTTTTAAGGGTAGAAAACAGCTTGTCCAACACAGTATGTAGGAGAACCACCTGTATCTTAAAATTCTAACGAAAAGCAGACACACAAGAAGACAGGGGTAGAGAGAGAGCTTTGAGGAAGAAACCTATGAAAACATATAAAGAACCTAACATATCACTATTTTTGACCACATAAAAGTCCCTTTTCCAGATCAAGAATAAATGAAGACTACAGTGATTTAAAAGGAGAAAAGTGTATGATGTTAATAAAAGCATGGAGGTGTTGGGATACAGATACATCCCTGCAGTCTGTAGACTTTTTTAATTGCAGAAACCAAGCATTTATTTTATTCTTCAGTTCTGTGTAGTCACTCAGCAGGAATACCTTGTCTGTACCAGAAAAAGCAGGTCTGAGAGTACTTAAGAGTCAAGGGACACCATGTTCACTAAAAGAAACTTGAAAGGAAATGAAATACAGTTCTCTAAACCTTATTTTTCAGGATTGAGACAATAAAGGAAATTATGTCCAATTAGACTGATGACAAGCTCTCATGTGGAAAAAAATTAAGGTACGTGGGTTCTTTTGGGTTTTATTAATTGTAAGAATAGTGTGAAAAATGAAGAGCATTGTTCTGATATTTAAATGACACTGACAGATAGTGTTAATCCCTTACCAACCAAAAAACCTTACAGAAACATGAAGACTCTTCTGTGACCCAATTAGGGATTATATGGGGTCACACTGTATTCAGGTGTTCCTTCCTAACTACAAGCACATTTATAATGCCACCGGAATCACTCTATGGATGCAGTGATGGCTGGGTCTGCATTCCCAAAGCTTTATACCATGAAATTTTACAACAAATTGTCATTAGGATTGCTCTATTATTTACGGAACCAATCAGCAACATCCATTTGCTTCTTGGGTAAATCCATCACTGAAAGAACCAAAGACGACCAAACTCTCAAAACGATGGTTTAAATTATGTCAATATCATGCAGGAATCCAATAAACAGGTTAACACAAAAATAATTACTCTTTCGTGGAACAATCATGGAAAGCTCAAGCTCTAAAACAAAGTTGATAAATGCTTGACCACTCAAAAACTAAATTGATTTAGGCAAAGAGACCCTCAATTTACCCTAAAGTAATTCAATATCCTTTGCAGCAATTTAGCCATAGCTTTTCTAAATTAACTTTCTCAAATGTTGGTAATAAAGAAAGTGAAGCTATACAGCACTGGACAGACTAGGAAAGCAACGGTTCCTTTCTAAAGGAACTGTAACAGTGTGTACACTTACTCTAAGCCTACAACCTGCAGGTCCAAGAAACAGGTTGTTGAAGTGGGAGAAATCAAGCATAAGAACTGGCATCAGGCTGGAAAGTAGCTTCTTTCCATACATTGCACAAAGGCCAATTCATTTGCTCAAAGATAAGATACTTGTTAGCTACTGTAGCACTACTCAGCTGTGGAAAAAACATTCAGCCCAGATGTTCTTCAGATCTTTTTTCAATGCCCATTACTGAGCAGATGAGACATTTCATTCTCCTGTATTACCGAAAGTAAACTGCTCATTTGTTAAACACCTTTTGAGACAACACTAAGGCTAAGTCATTCATATTTGACAATCTATGTGAACTCTGATAAGACAGACCAGCAGACAAAAGATCAGTCCATTACCAAAGACTTGTGACAGAAACTATCATTCCTCCAAGAAGCAAACTGGATTTCCTGCCAATGTAGTAAATTATATCAGTAAGTATTTTACTGCTATGCATCACAGTACACAAGCTTCATTACAGAAAAATGAACATTATGCTAGCCCATCCCATTGCACTTCAAACAAGGGCAGCCTAAGACCTTTAACCAAGTGCCTATCAGCTAGGTCCCACTCTGGTTACACAGTGGGGCTCTAGAGGAGACCAAAAGTAGAAGCTGCCAAGGTGATATGTGAAAAAGTCAATCCATGCTCATTTTTTTCCCCTCCAGCTTCTTCCTTTCCACTTTGTTTCACTTTTGAGATTATATTAGCCTCTCACAAGCTCAATGGTGGAACAGAAGTCATAAATAGACTCAAGTTTCAGCTTATTACTACCACCTCCCAGAAACATTTTCATAGTGATGGATCAACTGCCAGAGCTTGAAGCAACAAGAATGAGTCTGTATGTGAGGTTATTTTGATTTATCAGCAAAAATCCATGCATCTTAGTTTTCTATAGTTCATAGCTTTTTTATCATGAGTGATCCAAACTTTATGACAGTATATAAGTATGCTATAGAAACAAAATTGTAACTTGATCATAATCTAGCAAAATGTTTAAGTGTATGATTAGTACCTTAGTCCTTGTAAATGAACAGACGCACTCAAACTAAAATTTCATCCAGGATGTCCTGGTTTCGGCTGGGATAGAGTTAATTTTCTTTCTAGTAGCTGGTACAGTGTTATGTCTTGGATTCAGTATGAGAAGAATGTTGATAACACACTGATGTTTTCAGTTGTTGCTAAGCTGTGTTTAGACTAAGTCAAGGATTTTTCAGCTTCTCCTGCCCAGCCAGCAAGAAGGCTGGAGGGGCACAAGAAGTTGGGAGGGGACACAGCCAGGACAGCTGACCCAAACTGGCCAAAGGGGTATTCCAGACCATGTGACATCATGCCCAGTACATAAATTGGGGGGAGTTTGCCAGGAGGGGCGGATCGCTGCTGGGGAACTGACTGAGCATCGGTCAGCAAGTGGTAAGCAATTGCATTGTGCATCACTTGTTTTGTATATTCTAATTCTATTATTATTATTATCATCATTCATTAATATCATTATCATCATCATTATTATTTTCTTCCTTTCTGTCCTATTAAACTGTCTTTACCTCAACCCATGAGTTTTACTTCTTTTTTCCAATTCTCTCCCCCATCCCACTGGGTGGGGGGAGTGAGCAAGTGGCTGCGTGGTGCTTAGTTGCTGGCTGGGGTTAAACCGTGACACAGGACTTGAGTGTTCTCTTAGGTCACAAAGGAAAAAAGAAGCTTGTAAAATTTGCAGGGAAAAATAAAAACATTCTGAGGCATTCCATTATTTTAGAGATGATCTGAACTCACCAACTGGAAACTCACCCCTCAAATAATAGAAACCACCTCCCTACACAATTGCTTTATAAATAGGTTAGGTAAGACAGTGAGATACAGTTAGAAAAATACACTCCAAGTTAACAATGAACAACAGGATATCAGGCTTGTGCTCAAATAGTGTCTTGCATTATTATTGAGAAGAAGCCTGTAAAGGAACTATTTGGGGCTACACAGTGGGGTGTAAAACAGATGAAATCCAGATTAAATTAGCTTTGCCTTATCATGG
The DNA here is from genome assembly GCF_964188355.1 of Buteo buteo. Classification (NCBI taxonomy): domain Eukaryota; kingdom Metazoa; phylum Chordata; class Aves; order Accipitriformes; family Accipitridae; genus Buteo; species Buteo buteo. Next base: position 10,769,611 of record NC_134195.1, on the reverse strand, counting down.
AAAGAATCACCAGGTTATGTTTCTGTAATTGCAGATGCTCCAATAATAGTTTTAACTATCAAATGAACAGACATAGAGACTAAAAGTATGCAAGAAATTCAGACTTAATTATAAGCTCTGAATAATATTTTAGACAAGTCTCCTCATCAAGACTATTCTTTTAATACCTATCATGTCTAGTGGAGAAGCAAAATGAGCATGTGGGGACTCTGAAGTTCAGAGAAGTCTATCAATACACTAAGGGGCAAAAAAGAGTAAAGATTGCTTTTATTCTACAACACTTAACTGAACAAAAGGGAAATACAGCATCCATAGACATATACGACATACCCTAGAGTGGACACAAAAGAATGAAGTGATGAAACACAAAAGAAACGCTCTATGAATTACTTTTTCAGATTACCTGAGAATAGAGATGTGCATATATCCAGCAGATAACCGATTAATAGTTTTATGAACAGGTAAGTACAGTTTATAAGCTTGTTTCTCATACTGTCTCTTCAACATATTTTCTGTACAGCTGCATTAAAATGAGATTCCAGTCGCTAAAACCATATAGGTGTCAAATTCTTCCTTCACCAGCAGCTTCTGCTGCAGCCTCAGATTCCTGTAGCTACTTAGTTAAGACTGTATGTGCGTACACACAAACACACAGATTTTGATGCTATTGACATTTAACAGCCTATGCAATCTCAGTGTGTTTACATTTCTGTATCACAAAACTACTAGGGGATTTTTCCCATCAGTTACATCTGATTCCCACTTTGCATATTGCATGGTCTCTCTCCTTTTTCTGTTCTTTTATACACAAGCCAGTACTGCTTATATGTAGAAAAACAGGCTACAGTAAGCCACATTAAGATCTAAGTTTTCTAAATCAACTTATAAACCTTTGCTGCTGTTGACAAGAACTGGGTTGTTGACAAAAATTGGAGCATGGATTTTAATGCAAAAGTATATGCTTCCTGGACACCATATTGCATAGGAAGAATTAAAAAAAGAGACACTAAGATATGAAAACTGAGTAATCTGATTCATACACCTGTTTTACAATATAAAGTTTGGGGAAAAAATAAAAGTAAGATTGCAGATGAATTTTCAAATTTAAAAAACTCACTTAGAAGATCCCTAACAGCAGTGGAAGCATGTTCATTATGATTACAGATATAACAAAGTTTTTAAATACAGAAAAGGTTGAAATAAAATCTTGTGATAGATATAAATATTGCGTCCTACAAGCCAGGGTCTCTAATGACATTGTAACATGAAATAGCAAGTTGCAGATTTCTGTAAATTTATGAAGAGATGAAAACCAAGACAAAGGGATATAATATGCACACAGGAAGATTTAATTTAGCTCAGAACATCCATGTGTCATTTACTGTTATATCAACCAGTTTATGTTTCTTTTAAATCAGTCCAAGCTCACATTCAATTATATTTCTGATAAAGGACAGGCATCATGATATTTATGCAATAGATTGCTTTTATCTGTTAAAAAGCCACCCTAAAATTTTTTAACGGGCATTCAAACATCTCAGAGTTTTAAATTTCAAAATACTCGTCTAGTATCAATCATTTCTGTCATTTCATAACACCACGACATAGCTCAAAATGCTGAAATTACTTTCTTCTTCAAAGCCACTGCCACTTGAGACTACCTCCTAGTATCACTCAGTTCATTATTCAGCCTGCTGTTACTTCTTTATTCTTACACAATTCCTATTTCTTAACATTAAGAAATTACTTAACATTAGCTTTTTTTAAACTGTGCCCCAAAGAAATGTTCCATGTCACAGACAAAGGAAGTCACCACTCTTTATCCAGAAAACAAGTTTCTATTGTCATCATAATGATGTTATAATGATGAGTCACTAAAAGAAGAGCATCTACATTACCTTCTCACAATCACTCCTGTTTTTTCTGAAAATCTTGAGGTTCTAAATAAATATTTTTGAAAGCAACTAGGAAATGAATCACTGGTAAGGCCTTTAGGGGAAGTAGCATAAACCCTCTGCAAACAGTCTGGAAGGCAGGGTCAGTCATATATTCCTGTGGACTATGCCATCTTTGTCACAGAGAATGTTACCTTTCCCTTGACTGCAAGCCTTTTTGAAGGGATCCCTAACATTTCTTCCCTCTGTGGCACTTCCAGCCTCAGTCTAAGATGATTCTTTTTTCCTCAGGGCCACAATTATTCACATACAATTCACCTGAGGTTATCTTTGCTGTAGGTAGGTGTCTGGTAGCAACTGCTTTTTCCTGACTGTTAAAGAAACAGTGAGATATTAATATTCATACTGAAGTCTAATCATTATTACAACAAAGTTATTGACATCTGAAAAGCTTTGCTCTACAAAATTGGCTTGAACATTCAACTGAACACCCACTGAATAGATAACTTAAAGAAAATTATTTTACTTCCTAGGTTTCACCCACAAGATGAAAAGCGCTGATGAAAACTGATAAGAAAATATACCTGCAGAGTTTGATCTCTAGAGAAGCTCCACATGATTTTCCCTCAGAAGTGCTGCAGATTAAGAAAAAAGTGATAGAGCTAAGGGCTAAGTTTGGAAGTACACAGCAGGGAAGTCCTCCTTGTACATGTTGATGATCTCACTCTTGAAATAGAAGAGATGGAAATCAATGTAATCGTCTTTCTTTTTGCTCAATCAACTACCATCTTGCCGAGTTGCCTTGACAGAATAGCTCAACTTTTAATAATAATTTAGGGGAGAAAAGCTAAAAGTTCCTGTCCTGCTGAGAAATATAGCATATGTAGATTCTTGCAAGAATACTCCCTTTTTTCTCCCAGAATACTGTTCTAAATTCTGTACATGATTTTCACACATTCCTCTCCCTTTGAGAGTTCAGTTATATGACAGGAATCAGACTGAAGATGGTCCCTTCCTTCCTCTTCCTCTGCCACAGGTAATTTCCAGCTATTGTTTATGTTCAGCTGTTTGTGTACCCATGCTCCAGCATTTCACAGGTGACATGAAAAACTGCTTACTTAAAAATTAATTAATTAATTTTTAAAATTATTATTTTTAATTCCAAACGTGTTTTACTTTTTTTTTTTTTTCCAGCAGTGCATCACAGAGCTACTGAATACTGTAGCCAAACAGTTGAAACAACACAAATGGGGGGAAAAGTAGCTCTTCAATAAGTTCTGCCACTGGAGAGACAAGTTATCATACAGCACCATAGCTTGGAGGTTTATGAGGAGGACTTCCCATCTTCATTGTAAATTTGAGACTGCAAGTTCATTTCTGCTCTCTCATGTAAGTTTGGACAAACTCCAAAGTAACAGTACAGAAATGGAACTTTTGGACAAAAGTTTGCTACATTTGAGTGCCTAATGTTAATCTCCTATATTGATAATTAGGTTTGAGAACAGAAGTAAAACTCAAAAGTGCTTAGCTAGTTCAGATTCAGTTTCAGTGGGATGTACTGTCCACAAGCATATCTGAAACAATGTCTATTTCTATTCAAAGGTTTAAATATAGCTTTAAGCAGACTTGAGTCCTTAAAACTTCAGGTACCTAAATTTTATATTTCATCATTGTTTTATTTATCATTGCCCTTACAGATTATAGGTAGTTTTTTTCAGCTGTAACCATGAAATATCTCTATGCCATACACTCGTTAACTATCCTAATAAAACCATCTACTATCAAAGAGATACAGTATGCATTTTTTAAATTGGTATCATGGTGCATCTTGGTGCCATAACATATCCTGAACTCAAAGTTAAGGGATAAGTAAACTAGTCATGTTTTCACCGTGCCATAATAATCTTCCAAGAAACACTGGTTCCTTCTATTATTATTTTTTCCTTCTTCCTACCTGAAGCAGGTCCAATCAACTACTTTCTTAATTATTATTGCACATACATTTCCAGCACCCCAAAATGCTACTTACAAGCTAATTCAGAGGGCCAAAGAGCAAAAAGACTTTGAAAAGTAAGCATCCTCACCATTGTCCCCATTGCTTTTGAAGAGAGTACCCATTCCTAGAGTATACATAAATGCAAGCCAGAGGACCGTAAGCAGAATAGATCTTCCGATAAATCATTCCCTGGACAAGTCATTTTGGTACGCAGTCGGGGAAAAGGCAACATAATTAGCTATTTATTAGTTCAAGAATGGAGCAGGTACTCCCATTGCTTGACATTCAGTGCTTCACATGAAATATGACCAATACATTTCACACTCTTTGAATATGTGGCCAAGTTGTTCCCTGCACATAGTTTGTTCTGGTTTTACTTGCCAGATTTCCCATTGCCAGGGGGCGTAGGAGTCTCTGACCACCCAGAATTTGACACATTGCAATAATTTACATTCTCCCATATACATACGCAAAAACAAAAAATCAGGCTGAATGACCACCTTTCAAATTCAGGAGCTTTTGTTTCAAAAATACAAAACATACGTGCAGTGCATTTACTAGATTCTTACATGACCACTGTACACAGCAGCCTTTGAATGTCATTGTGAACAAGAGAAAGTCATTGCTTCAAAGAGGTTAGTATAAGAGTTTTAAGTAAATTGAGATATTAACAGGTCCTCCATTTCCAAGTTGTAATAAGAAAAAATTCAGTCTAGTTTACAAAGAGGAATACTGTGCTGAATTCTAACTTGAAGTTGCACAAGCGGCCACAGTAACCCATACCTCCATAGCTACATAAACATCCAGCTTGTTCTAAATCTGAATATGTTGCTGCAGAAGTGAAGAATGTCCTGGAATTAAGAAGACCACAGCTGACCAACTGTTAGTTTTTGCTAAATTCACTGTTGTCACACTATATCACAGACTCTTTCAGTTCCTCCTGCCTTTACGCATGCAGTACAGCTATGTATAACTTCCTCAAAATTATACTTCAAGGCTAAAGATTGTTGATAACTCAGTGGAAGAAAAGTAACCACTGAAGGGATGGTGAATTTCAAATTAATATACTGACAGTATGTGATGACTCTCATTAACTCCACATTATGAAGCTCTGTATATTCAGTTGACTCTTGAAACATTAATTCAGGAATTTTCTTGACAATAGCTTTGCTTCATACTTATTTTTTTCCTAAGATGGCTATTTTACCATTCAAGATCTACCAGAACTTTGTGGTAGACAACACAGAGCATAATATTTCTTGTAGGTTTGTTCTTCTCTTGAAGAGACACAAAAAAGTCATCTGAAAAACAGAGCTATAGCTGAAAACAGAACTAAATCAGCCATCAAAACAACTTATTCCAGTGGTACTTATTGTTTTTTTCAAAAGCTAGTATTGATGCCAAGACCAGCAGTCCAGATAAAAATCTTTGTTAGCAAGTCACTTACCATATTTATTGATGATACAGGACCAATGCTGTTGACATAAATGTCAACATCAATAACTGTTGGTTTTACTGTGAAGAAAAAAAAATTAATATTATTTTGCAGAAAACATAAGTAATCACTTTAAATATTTTCTTCCCCAACAACTGTAAGATCTAGAACTGTAAATTCTTCAAGTAGAACTACTGAGAAATATGGATTGTATATTTTTCAGGAAGACAAGTTCCTTCCTCCTACCCAACAAAAATTGTTGTAAATTACAGTCTATACCACTTTACCATCATGATCCTGATTTACCTCAGCAGTAATTTGTTAAAGAAACTCAGTGCTAAGCACAGTGGCTCAAAGTCAAAACCTAGGATGACTGACATGAAACTAGAAAGAAATGCAACACATCACTTTTTCCCATTGCCTCAACACACAGGACCTTTACAATGTTTGTTCCACACCAAAAGATCTTTCCAGATTTTCTCATCAGCACTGAAATCATCCTTACTTAGAGTAAAATCACTAGGAAATCCATTTAGCTCAACCTAAGCAACTCTTCTCCTTTCAATTCAGACTTATTCCCTTCAGCCCACATTGCCTTTGCACTCATTCATCAAAATATTTTTGAATTTGATTTGGTTTAGTCAATGCAAGTTTCTCATAAGATCTTCCATGTTTTCAGATTTCTAGGATTTAATAAGCCAGGACAAGCTCTGTACTCCCTTCTTTAGCTGAGGCCACTAGGATTTATCTTCCTTATAGCATCTTTGGTGTCAGTGTACCTGCTTGTATTGGGTTTGTGTGGCAAGGTTTTGGTAGTGGGGGATTACAGGAGTGACTTCGGAGAAGCTGCTAGAAGCTTCCCCCATGTCTGACAGAGCCAATGCCAGCCGGCTCCAAGACAGACCCACCGCTGGCCAAGGCCAAGCCCATCAGCAACTGTGGTAGCACCTCTGGGATAACAGATCTAAGAAGGAAAAAAAGTTGCAGCAGACACAGAAATGGCAGCCAGAGAGAGGAGCGAGAACATGTAAGAGAAACAGCCCTGCAGACCCCCAGGTCAGTGAAGAAGGAGGGGAGGAGATGCTCCAGGTGCCAGAGCAGAGATTCCCCTGCAGCCCGTGGGGAAGACCATGGTGAGGCAGGCTGTGTCCCTGCAGCCCGGGGAGGTCCATGGTGGAGCAGATCTCCACCTGCAGCATGGGGAGGACCCCACGCCGGAGCAGGGGGATGCCCGAAGGAGGCTGTGACCCCGTGGGAAGCCCACGCTGGAGCAGGCTCCTGGCAGGACCTGTGGCCCCGTGGAGAGAGGAGCCCACGCTGGAGCAGGTTTTCTGGCAGGACTTGTGAACTCACGGGGAGCCCACACTGGAGCAGTCTGTGCCTGAGGGACTGCAGCCCGTGGAAGGGACCCACACTGGAGCAGGGGAAGAGTGTGAGGAGTCCTCCCCCTGAGGAGGAATGAGCGGCAGAGACAACAGGGGATGAACTGACCCCACTCCCCATTCCTCGTCCCCCTGCACTGGTGGGGGGCATAGCTAGAGAATTCAGGAGTGAAGCTGTGCCTGTGAAGGAGGGAGGGGTGGGGGGAAGGTCTTTTAAGGTTTGGTTTTATTTCTCATTACCCTACTCTGGTTTGATTGGCAATAAATTACGTTAATTTTCCCTAAGTCCAGTCTGTTTTACCCGTGACAGTAATTGGTTGAGTGATGTCTCCCTGTCCTTATCTCGAGTCACGAGCCTTTTGTTATATTTTCTCTCCCCTGTCCAGCTGAGGGGGCGAGTGATAGAGTGGCTTTGGTGGGCACCTGGTGTCCAGCCAGGGTCAACCCACCACACTGCTGAACATTATTCAGATAACTCTTACTGGCGACATAAGCTAACTCTAAAATAATGCCACTCTTACACTGAAAGGCATGTTGGTTTTTTTTACTTATATTGCTCTCCTTCTGATCCCACAGGATATACATTAACTTCTAAATTGAGATCTAAATTGGTATTTTACTTTCTCCAGGGTTAGCTCACCCCAAAACTAAGTATAAATCCTGTTCTAACCTGGATAGTCAGAATTGATGCAAACTTGGCCCTAGTAGGCCAACAGCTTCTGTTAGACATCTCCCTTTCCCATAGAGACACCTTCACCTCTCCATGGTCTTCAAAAATCTCCAGAGAGCAATTCAAACCACTGAAGTTTGGGAACTATGCTGAACTTGGGACTTTCTTGCGCCAATCCCCAAGCCCCTTAGAATGAAGAAGTGCAGGTACATCAGCCACTCAAAACTCAGAGAGCTTTCCTTGGGGAAGCTACTGAGCAGAGAAGTGAGGAACAGTTAAATACCACAGTTCTGTGGGAAACATATCTCAGGTGGATAACAGTTAATTTGCTTAAAGCTTAAGAAGCCATCTGGCACAAAGCTGAAGATAGACAGGAATCTTCACGTGTAAATATGAATAATTTTTGCCTGCATCCCCCAAATTTCAGACTAACAAAGAGATGCCGAGGAGTTTTAAGTACCTGAAAAGATAGATGGTTCTGAAAAAATAGGCAGGTTGGCTTGTCATGTAAGACTTTGATGTGTACCAAACTTTAGGAAGACTAGATCTATTGTTGCAAAACCAGACATTAAACTGAGTACAAACAGTGGTTAAAGATGATAAAGATGATAACCTAATTCATTAAGTACCACACACTTCTTTGACAGCCTATGGTCAGAACATCCAGGATTATTTAAGGTCATGGTTTCAAATTGTCTGAAGTACTGGATTATAAACTTGGATCTTCCCTTCAGCAAAAGAAAACCTGAACTCAGCTGAACAAGCACAACTGATTAATGCAACTCTAATTGTACCCAGCTAATAACTGAATAGGAGTCTAGCAGCTTCTGGTAATGAGACTTGCCTCAAAATGCAGTAATAAATGTCATTATATAGGAATTGGTAATAGCGGAGAACTACAGCTAGCTCTTTTACCAAGACAGCTTACATGGAATAAAGGGCTCTGATCTTTCTAGGGTTTATGCACACATCTAGCTGGAAGTTCAACACTAAGGAGTTCTGGTGAACATTAATGGGACTAGACTTAGTGATGCAAATTGGCATGCAATTGAATCTTGGCAGGGTCAGGGACAAAGTTCAGGACTAGAACACAGTGCTTGGAATTCATTTTTGTTTAATCATTACAGTTAAGTATATAAATAGATTATGAGATGATAATTTCTCCTGAATGTGCTGGGTCAAATTCTCTTCCAGTGCAAAAAAATGAAGCACTGCCTGTTAATGCTAAAGAGAATTTGGTCTTTCTTACAGTAAAGTTTTAATCTTGAAACAGAAGAAAACTAAGCAGCAGCCACTTCTTATTGTCAAATTAAATCAGCATCTAGCCTCACATATTCCCAGTGAAATTCAAATTAAAAACAATAATAATAAAAAAATACAAGCAAGCTATTATATCACTACAACAACAAAAAATACTGAAAGTTCCTTTGAATGATATTTTGTTTTCCTAGGCAGAGGCAGAAAATACAATTGTAATACAATTGTATGGTAAATATGTGTTCAGGTTTTGAAAGAAAAGACAGAAAAGTACAGTTCTTGTTGCACATGGTCTCTCATGGACATAAACAGATATAAACTGGGAGAACCATCAAGTATAAATTTTATATTTGTTATCATAGGATTTTAATTCAAAATACCAACCATAATGAGGCAAAGATTTTAAGATTACTTCTTCCAAAATGCGTTATGAAAAAGAAAATAACTGAGTCTTAAAGTTATCATGTCTTATTAGAAAGAACTCACCCTCTACCAGTCTTCAAAATAAACTGAGTTTCATGGAAGACATAAATAGTTCCATCACCAACTATTTCAAGGCCTGCTCACTTTTTCTGTCTACTACATGCATTTGTGAACACTCAGTTCATGGACTGATTTAAGCCATGCATGGAGTTGCTGACCTGCAGAAGGAGCCTTTTTTCTTGCACTAAGACAGCCCTCACAGTCCTGATTGAACAACAGAAATGTTAGTACCTCACTAAAAGTTGCCAATAAGATGACAAATGGGATACTCAGCTCCAGTACCGTTTTGATATCGGCATCAGCCCAAAATAGTTCTAAAGAGCTGTCAGAAACTTAGCAAAATTACTGGCAGAATGATGTGTATATCACATGCAGGAGAGCAATTAAAGGTTGTCAAGAAATGTACGGCCTTCTCAAAGTTCTTTGAAATACTCTTTAATATATGGTAGTTAACTTTCCCTAAAAGACAATGTAAGCACATCCAAGTAACTGCAGTGTTATGCTACTACACAGTGCTATCTAAGGTTAGCTAACTGCTTATCACAATAATTTCATCTTCAGACATGTTGGTTTTAATTGAGGAAGGGATTTATCAAGCCAATCAAAATATCTGTAAACACAACTAAGGTCATGCCAATATTTAGCTAATAGTCCCCATATGATCCAAATGCCATGTCTTTGAGACAGATGGAGTGTTTATATTCCAGTCAGCCTTGTGACTATCACATTGCAAAGACACATCTGAGTGAAATCTGTCTACAAACTTTAGACAGTTCAAAAGTTGCCTAGCCACAGGAGTCGTGAGTTCAACGCTGCCTGCAAAGATCACTTAAGAAGCCAGGTGAACACTTAGATAGCATAAAGCTAGGTCAGGTATGTCTGGACAACAAAACACAGAAACAGCTAGAATAACGCCATGATCACAAATACCCATGCAGGCCAGCTACAGGATTTGTGTAGTCCTGCTTTATAGATTTACACTGGTGAAATAAACAGTATCTGAGCTTGAATTCCATTAAACTCTGTGAAGACTTTACTCTTGGATATATGCGAGCTGATCATGTGCGTAAAAAACTCAACAGATGTATCAGGAGAATTTTAAAAGACTGTGGAGGAAATGAACAAAGGGATTGTTACACAATTTCACAAGTCATGTAGGGAAAAAATCTGCAATAAGTTCCTGACATTTTATTATGCTTATATAGTACTTTAAATTACCCTGTCCTTTTAAAATGTCTCTTAATTTTTGATAGATCTCCGTTATTCAGAATTGATGCTTATTTCATGAATTAAACCACTTCGCTTCCTACAGAAAGCTTCCTGCACATCTGAAGTCTGTTCAAATAGCATTTATGTTCCTGCACAAATCATAAATATTTAGAATTATTTTTTAAAGTTTAATATTTAGAAATATTTTTATGGGAAGCTCATTCAAACATGAGTAGAACTAGCTGAGCTCTTAAAAATTTTAAAATAAAATTAAAATTATTTTTTATTGAGAGTTAACCTTTCTTACATTGTTCAAGCAACTCCCAGGTCTAAATTAATTCTGGTTTTACCCAAAACAGCAGTGGTAAAAATGTTGTGGATCAATATACACATATTTATAGAAGCAAAGCTATTAGCACTAGATTTTTAGAAGGCATGCAACCACATAACACACACAATATGAGCTCTGTTCCAGAAATACACAGCCACTTAAACTCTGCCTAAGTTCCACAAGACTTCTGAACGCAAAAGACTAGCAAGATTGGCTCTACAGTAATGAGATATTTTTTGAAATTACTCTATAATGATATTTTACATTATCTCATTAGCACATAAATTGCTATTTTTAAATTGGGATAAAGCTGTAATAAATCATTACACAGTTATCGGTAACCATAGTAGTAGTGATTATAGTGTTAATGTTTACTTTGCGTTAGTGATGATGACTATTAATATTTTCCTACATGACCTGATAAGCAACATCTAATTGCCTGTTTGTTCCTGTAAAACAAACAGCTATGCTAACAAGTCACTTCTCAGGAATAATTGTGGTCAGCTAAAACTTCTATATTTTATGACAAAAAAACACATTCAAAGACAGACATAGTAACTGGAAGTGTTGAGTCACCATCCCTGGAGGTATTTAAAAGACATGTAGATGTGGCGCTTAGGGACATGGTTTAGTGGTGGACTTGGCAGTGTTAGGTTTACAGTTGGACTTGACGACCTTAAAGGTCTTTTCCAACCTAAACGATTCTATGATGCTATTCTATGATTCTACAAAGAGATCAGTGAGGAAAATAAAAAAGACCCATTCTTCCTGCATAGAAGAAAATGGGCTTGAACAACAGATAGAGGTCAAAGCTCTCCACTTTCAACAGCCAGAGAAACCCTGACAGAATGGTCATCCCTATGTTTTAGGATCAAACTACCAAAACAGGACTGCAAATGAAAATCAAAAGGATAATAAAAAACTGGGTGCAGACTTGAAAGAAAGTTTGGATGACAGCAATACCAGGATGAGAACACAGTCTTCTGAACAGGGTATTTTATTCACGTGCTAGGTTTTGTTGCCATTCTGTCCAGGAGTGTGAATGACAGCATGCATATAAACGGACTCCCTCAATTAACTACAAATCACTTTTATTCTTCATAACCCACCATCACCACCAATTAACTTTCAGCACTTTTATCTTTCATTTACCTTTCCCTAATGCACAAACTGTAATTTTTCCTGTATTATGTTGTTTGGGAATGAAAACTGTAGATCATAATGATTAGGCTGGTTTTACAATCAACCCCTAAAGTTTCCAGTTCTGTTTTACCTATATTCATAGGAGGGGAGAGTTCCTATGTGATATCATAAGACTGAACAATAATAGAATTTGTTCCTGCAAAGTCCAGCAAGCTAGTAATCAAGGTCTGGATGAACAATAGCAGTCATATGAAAACCACACAATCGCAAAAGAGAGCAACAATATTTTAAAACAGTATGTGCAGAAAGTTTTCCTTGTTTAAAGATGACAGAATAATTTATTAGTTTGTGCCACAACAAATGTGCCACAACAAAATGGCAACTGTAGCACTGTACATCTGCCCAATTTACAAATATTTGTTCAGAACCCTCTTTAATAAAAAAACAAAAGAGACTTCTAAATACACTTCTACACTTGGAAGAGCCAGCATAGTCTAGGTAATCACAGAAGGAAGAAGAGAGAAGAAAGGGATTTTCTTATGTAATTAATATCTCAGTCTTTTCCTGACTCTTACCTAATTTTCAATCCATGGCGTCCCAAAACTCTGTATGCTATACTCCCAACCTCCTCTCAGATTTCTTAGGTGAACTTATGGAAGAAAAGAGAAAATAAGAACTAGCAGCTGCTACATATAGTTTTGGGTCTGACAGTTTAGATGAAGAATCTGGCAAACATTAACAGTCAACCAAGCTTTCCTACCTACAATGCCGCTCAAGAAAAATACTCAGTCTGAGTTTGTATAAAGCCATTTCAGCAAGTAACCACTGTCAGGAAATAAAACTCTAAATAAGAGTTATCTGTGTAAATGAATAATTTACAATCACAAAGAGAAGGTTGTATTGTAAGGGACCTTGCTGTTAAGTACTCATGTAAGAGGCCTCTCTCTCCAACCCAAAAGCAGTATTGTCAACCCAAGAGACTACATGCAAGACATAAGTATTGCGAAGATACAAGTGGCTCATTAGAAATGACACAAAAGAGCAGTTTTATCTGCAAAGAGCTGTATTACTTTGGTTAAGTTATGAGATTAGTTTCAGAAAAACAAAGTGTTTGAATACTGAAATATTTCTATATATTGAAGTACTGTAAGCACAAAGAAAAGTGTTGCTTTCCAGCATTTGATTTAAATTAGATATTCTAAAAAAATGAAACAAAAAAGAAAAAAAAACCAAACCTGTTAAATAATTGAAAAAATAAACCTGCGTTCTGTTTTTTTTTAAGCAGAAACATTAAATTGGAGGGCTTCAGGGTCACTGCATTGGAACAAAATTTCTCTACATATTCTTTTAGTATGACACATTAAGAGTTTTACCTGAGAGAAGGATGAGTAAAAAGTAGGGTGTTTCCCCTGACAGTTGAGACGCTGTGAACCAAACCAGGTCAGAAATTCCCCTTTACTCAGCTCCATGGTTAAGCAATTAGAAAAGCAGAATGTTAGGCATGAAAAAACTCACTGTCAAAAGCCTATCCTAATCAGAAATGTTCCCATGCAAGATTTTGAAGAAGCCTATGTTTGATGCACTATGCTGGCACCAGACAAGGACTAAGTGCAACCAACCTATTTATTTGTGCCATGTTTTAAAACTCAGACATGAATCGCAGTTTTCAAAATCTGAAACTGGGACTTTAGAGTGGCCGTAGTTTACCCCTCACTTACTAGCCTTGCCATTAATTTTCTAGAAACGTTCATGGCAAATTCTGCAGATGAAAGCATCAATTACTGAAGATGCTAGAGAATTAGAACTCCTGCAGACAATCAAGAAACCTCTTCTATCTTCCCACCTAGAACAGAGGTTGTTCTCATTTGCATTGAATAGCAACCCTTTCCTCAGGAATATTATTCTCCTTGCATAGGTTTGCTTACACATTATGCATGGGAGATGACTGCAACTAAAATAGTCTTCATATTTACTGTCTTACTCATGGAAATGGACAGTTAATGGATTTCCAGTTTGGTGGCTGAATCAGAACAAAAGTCTTCTGTTATAAAGACAAGCCACTTTCCCAAAAAAAGAAAAATGGAAGTATCAATGAGAACAATTAAAACATTTCTGATTTTTTTTTAACGATCATTTGCAGCTCCTGAGCTCTTACTATATTCAGCTCTGTTTCCTAGCTGTGTCTTAGCCACAGCACTCGTCATCCTCACCAATGGGTTATTCAAGTTTCTTCTTCCATATAAACCTAAATTAGACTAATCTCCACAGTCTTCTGCAGTGCCCAATACTACAGAAGTTGGATCCAGGACTACAGCTTTCCCCGCCTGAGTGCTGCCATAAATACAAACAGAGGTTACTCCCTCTTTCCTTCCCACTGTGTAGTACCTTTACACAATGGTTAGCTCTCCAGGTGCAACTGTCTATAATCAATCCTTAAGTGACAACTGTCTCTCTCACTGCTTCCTGTTATGATGTCTGAAACTGTCTCTTGTAGTCTAGCACCAAAAAAGACTTACAGCAGAAACTAGTAATTTGACCTTGCATGACAGTTTACAGCTTTCTCTGCACTATGATCTGGGAAATATTGTGATCTGTGAGGCAATAAGCAACCCTCTGTCACCACATATGGGGAAACCTTGCTGGAGCTAATTTAAAGAGTATCAGGTGTGGCAATCAGCAGCTAGCAAAAATAACTTGACAGCCACAGTGGTAATAGCCTGTGGTGCACTTCAGGGTTCATTTCTGTGTGGCATGCTAGGAAGGCAGGTCAGACAGAAGACAGGTTGTGATACTGCTTGAGAACTCAAGGTTTTCATTAGGATTGTGCTTGAAAATGCACATCTTTAAAAAGCAACAGAATAGAAGTTGTGCCCACTCACCCAACAGGTCTGCTCCTTGCATACACTGAGAAACTGCTTAAAATGGTTACAGTGAGAACTTTCAACAGCTTAAAAAGAGAACTGCTGTTAAACACTACCAAGCCAGCACAGTAAAGCAAGTCAGACAGAACTTAGTCTTCTGTGTTTGCTGACACAAACGAGCCCACCTATTTCTATCAGCTACACTTGCACAAACCTACTCAAGGTACTGAGAGCTGCAGAGTTGTTTGTGAGACTGCTCTCATCTTCAGAAATTTGGCTAATGGTTATAAAGATACTTGGGGAGCCAAGAAAACCAGCTTGACTCTCAGGACAGCTAGAACTGGTGGAGTCAGAAGATCTATGATATATAGGCATTAAATTAGGGGGTGTATGTATGTGTGTATATGCTTATATATACACATACAAGCATATACACTTACATACTTCAAAGTGAATTTATTTGGGCTTATAAATATGCAATAAATATAGGGGACCACTAGCAGCTGTAGGGATCAAATAAATCTAGAGGATCCAACAGGAATCCAAGAGTTACTGCAGGATAATAAAAAATGGAAGGAAAAGCAAGCATTAGTGGTGGAAGCACCTCAGAACACAAGCTGGCAAATTGCTTCTGTGCAATTCGGAACCTTCCCTAATATAATGATGCAATTGAGAACCAGAAGATGCAAACATGCAATACAAATTATCTTGCTACTCTTTTCTACCCTTTCAGGGAATAATATCAGTAAAATCATTATTACCCATGCTTGTTCTGTCTCTCCCATAATGCTCTTGCCTCAAGACTAATTTAACATCAGGTTAACTTTTTTTTTTTAAAGTAAGAAGGCAGGCATCTTAGAAACCAGGTGATAGAAAGTATAGGAAAAATAAATGAATACAATAAACTACCACATTTATACAAGACTTCTATTGCATTAAATATGGAATTCGGCCTTTTCAGTTCTGGCTAACCATTACAAGAATTATCAGTTGAAAAACATGCTGTCAGCTAAGTAACTCTGAGGCACAGGAAGTTCTGTCTTGTAACTTTCTATTCCTTTATTTGGGTTTTTATCTTGTTTTAGCTTTATTTCTAATATTTATGATCACACTCTTCTTTCAATTTCCCTGGGTAGTTTGAGTACACTAAAGTGTAGTCCCTTCTGGTTGGCTTTTCTCTTACCAGCATTATTTTGCTCCAGCCTCTGAACTAGAAATTAATAGAAAGTATTACACTTTCCCTGGTAGAGTATAAATAACTGCAAATACTGGTACAGCCTTAAATGCAGTGGAAATAATGTCTATGGTTTTTTCCTATGATTTTTATGCATTTTTTAAAAATGCTAAAACAAAAATTTATCACTTTCCTAACACCACTTTTTCACATTACGAACACAATGGGGAAAGGTAGTGGACAGCAGTTCTGTCTGTACCTTACAAGAGTGTGTAACTCCTTATTCTAGTCCTATTGTGTTCTGGGGAAGGTATTTCAGGAGCTGGGGAAAAGGGCAGGTAATCACAAGAAGGCTGGAGACCACCTGGTCAGACTGCAGGATGTGTGTTTTAGAATATCCTTCACACTGAAATTAGAGTGCTGAGGTAATTGACTGCTTGTTAGAGATACTGAGGGAACAGTTTTGTTCTCTAAAAATTACTGGTGAAATAAAATGTTTTCTTTCACATTAGCAGATTGAGTTAAAGAGGGAAGCTTGGAGTTTAGCTCAGCTTATGAACTAATCTCAACATTACTACTGCCTTGTTGTCACTGAAATTTTGGCCCACATTAGTTATTGCTTCTTAATGAACAAGAGGAAAAAAATTATTTTTCTTTGAGGTAAGCAAACCGGCTACCTACCAAAAGACAACTCTTAAGACTTAATGCTCTTCATGCTCAAATGAGTACTGCAGCTCTGAGCCTGGTCTAGGGTGAGATTTTTTCCTCCTGCTACTAATGGCACATTTCAGAAACCTCTCACATACTAACCTTTTTGATGGGTAAGGTGACTTTCACAATGAAAGAAAAAGATGGCATATTATCTTCCACATGTAAAGCTCACTCAGGGAATGTGATTGGCAAAACTTTCACTTTGGAAGAATACACTGTTATAAACTTTGTGTCTGTTTAAGGCAACCTACATTCCATACGAAGGTAAGTATGAAATAATGTAGGGTAATAAAGGTAGCTTTTATTTTCCAGGACTCCATTGTGGACTAAGCTGTCCATTAAGGAAGGTGAAAGTAAAGGTTTCATTAAAATAAACTGACTTTGAAAGAAATATGTGTTGTCATGTGCTATTTAATTTACCTGTGGTTTGCTGCTTTTTTTTTTTTTTTTTAAATGGAACTTAAATTTTAAATCAGTTAATCAAAAATAGAGCAATGGCAAAAACCTGGAAACAAATTCCAGAGTATCTGCCTATGGAAAAATTTTAAGACCTTCATAGTTCAGAACAGGTTTACTTGTTATATGGGACTGGTCCCTTTCAACAGACACACAATTCTCAGCCCTATAATTGTAGCTGGTCAAAAGTAGGTGGAAAAGATGCTTTGTCTCTGTAAAACACCTTTCTTTTTGATCTAATCAGTACACCAGTATAAGCTGTTCAGTGTGAGGTGCTTTCTTTTCTTTCTCTTTTTTTTTTTTTAATTCCAAAAGGTATATATGTTCTCTGGTATAATGGAAAGCTGCCAGATGCCACCATTAAAATGAAAACCCTTGCAAGCTGTGATATTTATGGAGACAAGAACTCTGCCAAGTGTGCGGCCACAGGGGATGCAGTCAGACATTCCTCTACTGGTAGAACACTGCTTTGTTTCCAAAGACCAAAGGCCCCTTTTAGCTAGACAGGTCCTGTTAAGGTGTTACATTGCTGATAGTCCATTGCCACAGGGTAACTATTTTGCTAATATTTAGGTTGTTCAATCCACCCTTTCAAAATCCTGGCTTGGAGCATTGCAGGTGATGCCTATACTGCTGAGTGTAAATTGAGCATGTGATCTCACTGACAGTCATTTATATGAAAGCCCAGGCCAAGTATAGCCCAGCATAAGAAAAAAAGAAAGGAAAGAGCAAGTCCTGGCCTTGCATCTTAGCACTGACCTACACACATCTTACAGTGGTTTAGATGGTCTGGTTGGGGGAGGAGGAAGGAGGGTGGCTGAATGTCTGTTCACTGATGGCTATAGTCCTGACATAGAAGTGACATGATTACTGAAGAACTCAGTGTCCATAGTACACCAAGTGGGCACTCAGAATATACCTGTACAGCGCCAGGTAGTACCTGGACATACCTGAGCTAGCCAAAACATCAGCTACCCTGGGAAGGACAAAAGACCCCAGAAAAGTCACTGCCTGGGCCAGCATGCACTTCTCCCCATAGCCTTTGGCTTGCACAAGTGTGTTCCTAAGAGATCTAAAAATTGCAATCCTAACCTTTGGAAGTGCAAAGAAGTCAGCATTTCCCTAGGCTTTTCTGACTGCATTCAGAAAGAAGACCATTTCTTCAGGAGCATTGCTAAAGTTATCCACTGTTAGAAATAGTGGCTTTGTAATAAAGGATTGAAAAACTGAGTAAAGAGTGATGTGGCATGAAACAGTGAGAATCCCGTCCTGTGGGACAGCCAATTTGCTTACAGGCAGCACTAAAAAAATGTGAAGGCCCTAATGAGTAGCTGACTGCATGTTAGTCCTGAATTTAACCCTCAGTATCTTTTATTAGCTGCACTTCTGCTTGATTCTGAGAATTACTTCTCCCTTCCTCCACTGGTTCATTCCATGCTTTTTCTTATTGTATTGCTCTATGTTACCTGGTCCACTACTTTTTTTCCTAGTGCTTCAACTGATATGTATTGATACTGGGACCTTCAGGGCAGGAATACAGTTCAGTTGCCAGGACAAGTCAACCATCTAGCTTGGAGGATAACCTTCTCCTAGATGGAAATGAAGATGTGGTTGCATGTAAGGCACCAGCCAGCAGTTCAGGGAAGTTAGATATAATGCCTGATTCTCTTAACATTACCCTTGTGTTCTCCTTGACAAATACAGCAGCTCCTCAGCTTCAAAACGGCAATGTAACTTATCTGCATCAAAGGTAGGAGAGGAGGGAAGAGGGACCAGGGAAGGAAGCAGAGGCAAACTAACTTCTCTAGTGTCTGAACAACACTCAGCTCAAGTTCTTAAATAGCCAGATTCCTACCAGAGAGAAAAAAACAGCCTAGGACTGAGATGCTTGATAGAACTAGATGTAGTTGAGAACTGTAAAATCTCTGTTTGGTTCAATATATGAGGAGCTGTGCAATTTAACTCCTTTCTCTAAAACAGGATTTATGAAAGTTTGTGGAGACACAAAAGGAATTATTTTGGTAACAATGATTTTCCAGTGCTGCAAGATATGTCTGACTTCTACTGATTTTATGGCAACTGACATGGGGACTTTGAGTGATTACTTTGCCCCACATAGGCATAACATAATTTACTCTGCCTGAAGTCAGCGATCTGAGGACACGGTGTACAAAGTAAAATAAAAAATTTGTCTGAGAATGTCTTCCAGATGTTGATATGGGTGGGGAACTGCATTAAAGCACTTCTCCATCAGATATTAAAGAACAGCTAAATCCAGTATGACAAACTGAGTAAAGAGAGAGAGATAAATGTCACTCTGTGTTAAAAACAGACACATCTATCAAATATGATCTTTGTAAATACTACAGAAAATCAAAGTAATAGCTATGGAAAAAACCACTCAAACAAAAACCCACTTTCATACCACAGCACAGGTTTTTTTCTGGAACTGTTGTTTTAATGTGTAGCTCTGAGGCACTAATAATTGTAATGGTCAATAGATGGCGATGGCTCTTACTTCCCTCTAAACTGACCCAGAGCGATCACCTAGAAAGTATATCAGTACATGTGCCATCAGCAAACAAGTTTCATCAGCAGCAAACATCAGCATAAGTTTCACTTATAATCAGTGTTAGGAATTCTCTTTCCAATCTCTGCAAAAATGTAGTAAAAGCAAATTACATTAGGTGGTTGTTTTGAGCATTCCCCATTCCCAGTTCATTGTGAAGTATATGCAAGGTGCAGTAAATGTAAATGACAAATTGTGTCAGATTTCTGTCATATAAATTTGCTGTGAACAAACTGAGCAGCAGTTGTGCTATAGCTATTCTGACCTAAGGATGCAAACAGGGCATAACCACAAAAGGTAAAAAACCACTGGTCTGAAACACACAACCTCATTATACAAATTAAAAAGAAAAAAAAAAAGGAAAAGAAGATAGCTCAAAATGGTTATATGCAGGTATCTATTAGCTCTTACCTAAATTTTATACCTATATGCAGTAGTACTGCCCACAAAACACTTCCATTCTATCAGATTTCTTTTGGAGATAAGATGCCTGCTAGTTTGGGGAAGAAAATCTCTAGAGTTGTCCTATACACAGGCAAATGACATTCCTCAGGAGTCGGTATTGGGACTAGCGCCGTTTAACATCTTTGTCAGTGACATGGACAGCGGGATCAAGTCCACCTTCAGCAAGTTTGCTGACGACACCAAGCCGTGTGGTGTGGTCAACACGCTGGAGGGAAAGGATGCCATCCAGAGGGACCCTGGCAGGCTTGACAGGTGGGGCCATGTGAACCTCGTGAAGTTCAACAAGGCCAAGTGCCAGGTCCTGCACATGGGTTAGGGCAATGCCAAGCACAAATACAGGCTGGGCAATGAGTGAACTGAGAGCAGCCCTGCGGAGAAGGACTTGGGGGTATTAGTGGATGAAAAACCAAGTATGAGCCAGCAATGTGCGCTCGCAGCCCAGAAAAGCAATCGCATTCTGGGCTGCATCAAAAGAAGCGTGGCCAGCAGGTAGAGGGAGGTGATTCTGTCCCTCTACTCCACTCTCATGAGACCCCACCCCACCTGGAGTACTGCATTCAGCTCTGGGGCCCCCAATGTAAGGAGGACATGGACCTGCTCAAGCGGGTCCAGAGGAGGGCCATGAAGGTGATCAGGGGGCTGGAGCACCTCTCCTATGAGGACAGGCTGAGAGAGTTGAGGTTGTTTAGCCTAGAGAAAAGAAGGCTCCAGGGAGACCTTATAGCAGCCTTCCAGTACCTAAAGGGGGGCCTGCAGGAAAGATGGGGAGGGACTCATCAACAGGGAGTGTAGTGATAGGATGAGGGGTAATGGTTTTAAACTTAAAGAGGGTAGATTTAGGTTAAATATTAGGAAAAAATTCTTTACTGTGAGGGTGGTGAGGCACTGGAGCAGGTTGCCCAGAGAGGCTGTGGATGCCCCATCCCTGGCAGTGTTCAAGGTCAGGTTGGATGGGGCTTGGAGCAACCTGGTCTAGTGGAAGGTGTCCCTGCCCATGGCAGGCAGGCTGGGACTAGATCTTCAAGGTCGCTTCCAACCCAAACCATTTGACGATTCTATGATTCTAAATCCTAGTGCTGCCTTCTCAACATTAAGGAACATAACTTTCGTGATCACATTTTGAAGGGAGTAGATGCACATTTTTCTCTTGCTGTGTCCTACTTTTTGTTTTTAGTATGCTGGATTTTTGATTGCTTCTCAGAGCATGAGTTTTTCATATGCATGGATTGGATGACAAAAGAGAAAAGTATGTTCCTAACTCTGCCAAAGACCTGCTGAATACTTTAGAGCTAGCCCTTCCATATCTCTACACAACCTCTGTACAAGCAAACCAGCGTTTAACATCCTAAGTTACCACCACATCTTCCTGTGAGAATTAGCATTTTTTAAATGTTGACTTGGAAATAAACTTCAGCCAAAAAAACCCTTAGTTTTCACTTTCCCAGATGTTTGTGTACACTAACCAAAATGTAACATAATGTCTTTTCTGCACCCATAGAAGCTTCTCCTCACTTGTGCAGAAAGGAGTACTTACTTCCAATATCTGGCCGTAGCTTTTTGTCATACTCTCTCAACAGCTTGTTCAGTATGAGAGTCACATCTGTGTCTTGTGTTTTTGGAGCTAAAACCCATTTTTGGTTAGTTGTTCCATCTTCATATTCATCCTCTTCAACCTTTCTAGAACTGCAATAACAAATCAAACAAATAGATGTTATTTTACATAACCAAATTCTGAATTTACATTCCGGGTAAAACTCCACACTCATCTGAAGAAGTTTTAGATATCTCCCTTGGCTTTGCATCTACCCAGCTTTAGGTTGTTTTTGCAACAGGATGTTCCCATTAACAGTTGTTGAGTATGTGTGGATGGGTCATGACTGAGAATTGTTTAGAAATTGTCTTCTGTCAGTCTCTCAAAAAAATTATACTCTGGGAGTTAATACAGCTATCAGAGTAGTATTTTATACCCTGTATTTTAACCAACCTATCTCCGACTAGTTAGTTTACAATATACTCTTATGAAGAGCGAACATCTGCAGTATTATTTTATTAATACATCAGGACAACTGATTCATCTCTTGCACAAAGGCTAATAAGAGTATTAAAAATTCAGATCTTTTAATACTTCCTGATCATTTTATCCTATTAATAAATTATTATATTCTCAGTGCCTGAATTTCAGAGTTTAATGTATTACAAGGCTTAGAATTAAGAGCTTGCTCCTTGAATTTAAGATGGATTATCAGCAGCACACAAATACATTGCATAAATTAATCTGAATTTCCCTGCAGTTTTAATGACATTTAAAAAAAAAAAAACAGTATTACACCAAGAGTTGCAACTTCTTTTCTTAATAGGTGGATTATTTTTATTTTAAGAGTATGCTGATACAATTGTGGTGAAACTGCAGTTTGCCCAGAAATCACAGCTACAGCTGTCTTCAGACAAGACTAATTCCATTTGTGTGGCTTTTTGTGCACAAACAGTAAAATGTTGATTTGAAGTATCTTTTGGTATCTTAGAAACCAAATCTGTTTGATGTCTATCACTGGAGAAAAATCTATGACAGTTAAATTGAGATGAAGTTATCAGGAGAAAAGATAACCTCAGTGGTGGAACCTACAGCAGTAATCATGTGTTGCTTCAACCTGCAATTGCCCTGGTGATACGATACCATTTCACAATCTTTTTACACAAATGTGAATAATTATGCAAGGTGCAAAGCAATGGAGAATCAGAGGCACCAGCCTTGCTTATTCACAGGACGCGCTACACACATCAGAGCAAACTCCTTTCTCTCTCTCCTTCTCTCTATAGTGACACTAGTGTCTTTTAAAATGTCTCAGATGTCCAGAAGACTTTATAGAAACCCTATAGTAACAGAACAACAAAAAATACAAGTATAAAAATTTAATCACAGAGTATCATCAACCCTCAACACTGCCTGTAGACCACCATTTGAACATTTAATGAAACTTTTAATTGAAACTGCTCTACAGCCAATACGTCCCTAAGGATTAGCCATGAATCACTTAACATGACCACAGAAATTGTGAGTTCTCTAGGTAGGATTTCTATATAAAAATAATTTTGAAACCTAGCCCCTGAGGATTTTCTACAGGGAGAGCTCATACAACCAAGTTGCAGAAGTAGAAAAAACTTAGGGGAAATTTTTAATAGACAACCAACCATTCCTTCTCTGTTAGTGAGTTGTATTTTTAAAAAACTTGATCTTTCTTCTACAATTCACGCTACGAGCATTAAAAAACCCTAAGAGGATTTTTTGTTGTTTTTTTTTTCTCCCCCAGATTCATGACAAGCCCTGTTTTAATACTGCAGTTACAAAACCATTCTCAAAGGAGGCACCGTCTCCAAACATACACGGTTGATATTTCAAAGCTGAAACTCTACAGTGGTGCTGAATTGCCGATAGGAAAGCAGCACAAATCGTACACCTTTTTCTGCTACATCCACCACAACTTTACTGGAGGCATTCAGACTGCACGTGGAAATGAGAACTGAGTTCGGGTAGCATCACGATCCCCTTTCAAGGAGCCACTCCTTTAAAAACAGTCACTAACAAGAGTCTGAGCACTGGCAAACCTTTTAAATCCACTCACTCTGGCAGCTTGTTTCCTATAGAGTACCTCCAAACCATGTAAATTCCTACCTACCTTCTAGATTAAGATTGGGGCTGGGAGCGGATTCACAGTGGATCAGACTAACACACTAGACACATATTTTTTAAGGTGTTTTGTTTTCTTCCTTAATAGTATGTTACTTCACTTCCCTTGCTTGCCTCTACACAGTTAAGCTCCTTGAAGGCACTTGAGGTTGCATTTTCACCTGTAGCCTTACTGGTGACTGCCAATTCCCAGCATATTCCTGCTATCCACAGAAACAAGCACAGGATGATGTCAGGCCATTCTCAAACTGGGGGGGGAAGAAAGGCTGCACACCTTCCCCAAACTCCTCAGGGGCCACTAGTTTTGATCCTGTGAGGAGAGAGAGAGGAGGCAGTGCACAAACTGCAGAGGAGGAAGGCCGGAGAACCCTGACCGGCTGCGGGGAAAGGGCTTAGTTCCTGCAACACGTGTGTCCCGGGACTTCCTCGGGGCGCCGGCATGAAGCAGCCTCTAGTTCCCGTGGGGATGCGGGAGGGATGCCGCTCGGGTGCGGGGCCGGCTGCCGAGAAGGAGATCATGGTCAAGACATCGGGAAGGGAAGGGCTGGGCCTCCGAGCACGCCGGCAGCCCGGTTCGCGGCAGAGCCCGCGGGGGGGAAGCTGAGGCGAGCCCTCTGCCTGGGTGATGCGGGGAGGGGCCCTTCCTCGCACCCCGGACAACCACGGCGACCGAAGGCGAACCCGGTCCAACAGGTCACAGCTGCAGCTAGCGGCCGTCCCCCTCTGGCCCCTCACCGCCCGCCATTACCGGAGCCCCGCCGCGGAGACCCTTCCCGCCCCTGAGGCGGGTGCCAGGGGTTCCCCCTCCCGGCCCGCCTCCACGCCCGCCGGGCCGAGGCGGTTTAGGGTAGCCGCCGCCCCCGCCCCAGGCACCGGGGCAGCCCCCGGCACCCCCAGCCGGTGCCGCCGGCTGGGCTTACGCTTCGCGCGGCTGCCCTCTCCCTCCTCACGCCGGCCCCGTCCGCGGGGCCCCCGGGGGTGGGGCGCGGAGGGAAGTCGGGACCGCCGGCCGCTCCGCGCCGTGAGGGGAGCCCGGGCAGCGCCAGCCGGCGCCCCGCCGGGTGCCGGACCCCGACTGCCGCCGGAGCGGGAAAACTTTCTGCCGGGCCGGCTCGGGACAGAGCCCTCGCGGGCGACCTGCGGCTTCCCGCGGGGGCCGGCAGGGACAGCGGCGGGGGCCGGCAGGGACAGCGGCGGGGGCCGGCAGGGACAGCGGCGGGGGCCGGCAGGGACAGCGGCGGCAGCGGGGCTGCAGCTGACCGGGGAGCCAGGCGGGTCCCGGGGAGGGAAGCGAGGGAAGCCACGGTTGGGAATAAAGCCCCGGCACGGCGCGGAGGAGGGGGGAAGAGCCCGCTGTCCTTCCCGGGCACCGAGTATTTTGCAAACTCCGGCCACCGGGACTCCAGCCCGCAAGCCCCGGTGCGAGGAGAGAGGAGAGGAGAGGGGGTGGGGGGAGGCGAGGGGAGTGCAGACTTACCAGGCGTGAAACACTGAGAGGAGGAAGAAAACCGGCAGGAGCTTAGCGGACATGATCTGGGCAGCGCTGGCCAGGTGAGAGGTGCGGCAGGATGAAGGAAATGTTGCAGGATGTTCACATGAAAGGGAGAATGAGGCAATGAGGTGAAGCTCTTAGCCTCTCTTCCTCTGGATTCTCAGTTTTATACCCTGAAGAAAATACCCCCTTTCACACAGCTCCAGGAAGGGAGGGGGGGGAGGCGAAAAGAAGAAAAAAAAAAAAAAAAAGAAGTGGGAAGAGGGGGAAATCCCCAGCGGAGAGGCTGCCAAGGCCAGGTATTAATCAGGCTCCACGGGCTGACAGGTGTTCAGCGGGCACCGAGCTGCGGCGCTTCCCCCTTCCCAGCAATCAGCTGCCGGGAGCAGCGGCGCGGCCTCTCCCGCTCCCCCGGCTGGCTCTGGCCGTGCCCCCCCCCCCCCCCCAAACCCCGGGCTGTGCACAGCGCGGCGGAGCCCGGGCCCCGCCGGGCCGCGGGCGCCGCGGGGCGGGGTGGGCCGGGCCGGGCGGAGGGCGGGCTGGGGCTGGGGCTGGGGCTGGGGGGGGGAGGAAGGGGCGCACCTCGCCCCACCCCGCGGAGCGCCTGGCCCGCGGCCAGCCCCGCAGCGCCGCACCGGAGCGCTGCCGGGGGCCGGCCCGCATCGGGGAGCACCTCGTCCCCCGCTCCCGGCCCAACAGGTACCCGCCTCGCCGGCAAGGTGGGGGGGGGAGCCGGGAAGTGAACCCTGCCCCCGCCCCGGTGGGCGCACACACACACACACACACACACACGCAGACCGGAGAGGGGGAGCAGCAAATTCGCCAGCCGCAGTCGGACGGCAGCCGGCAGAGGGGATTTCTCCCCGCCATCACCAGCCCGATGCCCCCCGAGGGGCCTGCGGCGCCCGGCATCCCCATCCCCCCCCGCTGTTTTGGGGGGTCCCCCCCAACACTCACTTGCCGAATGGGCCCCCCAGGGCGCTGGAGGTTATCTCGTCAGACGGAGGAAGAGGGGTCGGCGCTGCTTCTGCTCTCGGGGTGGTCGGAACCATGGGCATCCCGGTGTACACATAGACGCAGACCAATGTACTCGGTGCGGCTACAGAGGGGGAATCACAGTGCGGTCTTCCACAGACAGACAGACAAACATACACAACGCGGCGTGTTTGTATGTGCCTCTGTATCTAGCTGGATGTATGTGGAAGTTTGCATGCTCTGTACGAATGCATGGATGCACGTATACATGCGTAAGGTATGCCTGTAGAATGTATACACAGAGAAGAGAGAGAGATGCGGTAGACCGAGCTACATGGATTTGTGTGTGTATTGGGAACTTTAGAATAAATGAGGATTTTCTGCGGTGAGAACTCGGAAATGTGACGGCAGCCAAGTGTATTCAGGGCAAAAAATAGTTTGGGTCTGCACATCATGCGTCTTTTGACTCCGCTAAGAACAGCACAGATGCGATTTTTAGCGACTTCAATTCTCCTCAGGTGTGTGGAGCTTTGCACCAGGCGTCAGGGTAATAAGAATATTCCCCTTTGCTTTCAAATGGGAAAGGACAAAATTTCACTTGCGTGACGGTAATTTGGAAGCAAAAAGCTCTGCTAGAGGTGATCGCTTTACTGTGATCAGAAATCTCGGAGGCATAAATCTTTGCTTCCTCCTCCCTTAGACATAAATTCCAAGTTCTGGGGGAGTCGGTTTTAATTATGACTTTACATTTAAAAAAAAAAAAAAAGTTCTGCTGGAAGATGCAATCTTGCTTTTAGAATAACTCCTACATGATGCCTAGAAGAGCTGGCTGGAGAGAGTTCTGTTCCCAAAGTTATTTATTGAAGGAACGAGACAGCTTAGGGAAAATCCTCTGTGAGCCAGGCAATTAATTCCCAGTCATGCACTTCAGGGTTTTTTTTCAACCTAAACGTCTCTTTACTAGATTATACAGCAGTTCTTTCGTGTTGACTTTGGCTAATTGCAGTTGCTGTGAATTGCTAATAATCACTTGTTACAAGACTTGTGCTCTTTTCCGTTGCTAGCAGAGAAGTGCAGGTGGACTCCAGACCGCCTGCTGCCTTGAGAAAATGAAGGGAAGGGAAGGGAAGGGAAGGGACGGGACGGGACGGGACGACAGGAGCTGGGGGGTTGCCTGGATTTCGCCACAACTAGCTCTATGACAGTGCGCCTTTTTTCGGGCGCGGGCCGGTTAAGCAGCACGCCGATCCGCTGACGGGAACTTTGCAGAACCACCGGCGCTGTGGGGCGTGCGGGAGGCGGGATGGGACGAGCGGGGGAGCCGCCGCCTCTCAGCTGCGGGAGAAACTCCCGCCGGTGCCGGTGCCGGTGCCGGTGCGTCCCGGCGGCACAGGGCTCCGCGCTGCCGCTAACGACCCCGCTGCACGGTAGCTTGCGGACGCCACGATCGCCTTCGGGCAGCCGAAGGTTTTCTGAAGGCTGGTGCTTATGGAAACGTCACTCGGGGCTCCGAGGTCGCGGTACCCACGTCCCGGCTCGCAGCGCCCGCGCGTGTGGAAGGCAAGGACGGGAAGCGCCCTGCGTACGGAGAGGGCTGCCCCCGCGCTGGCCACACACACAGGGAAACGCGTGTTCACATACCCACTCAAGTCGAATGAATCAAAGCCTAGCCCGCCCCCGGCCCCCCTGCCGGGGAGCCCGGCAGAGCAAACTGCCGGGGAGATGCCGCAGCGGCGGCTCCCGCGGTCCCGGGCGGAGCGGGCTGCGGCTGCCCTGCTCGGGCTGCTCTGCCGGCAGCGGCTTGGGCCGGGGGCGGCCGGGCCGCCTCCCCCTCCGCCACCGCCCGGGCGGGGAGGCGTAAGCGAGGCCGGATGGCACGGCGGCAGAAACGCCCGGAGAAGAGACGCACCGAGCGGCGGTCTGCGGGGACACGGCGAGCCCGCGGCCGGCGCCGCCTCCCCGGCCGCGGCGCCGGGCTCTCGGCAGCCCTGCGCCTCGGAGACCCCCCCGGCCCCTCCTCGGCCCCGGCCGGGGGCGGCTTCCCGGCCGCGGCGGCTCCGCCCGGCGCCGCTCCGCCTCTTCGCTCGTCCCGCCCTCGCCGCCTCCTGCCGCGGCGGCGGGATCCTCTGGCGGCGGCTGCGGGAAGCGCGGCGGGACGGGACGGGACGGGACGGGACGGGACGGGGTTGCCCCCCGGCCCGCCCCCAGCCAGCGGCAGAGCACTCGGTTACCCCTGTCGGGTGACCGTGTGCCGTTACCGGTGCTGTATGCGGCCATCGAGTCACCCAGCCCGCCGGGAAAACCCTCACAGTCCTAGACTGACTACTCCCTTCTTCCCTTGCGGTGTGACAGCAAGCCCCGAGGCTCGAGTGGAGCTTTATGGTTCATTAATTATGGCTCCTTTCCCTCAGGCTGTAAGGAAAAAGAAAAGGTAATGTGAAAGATTTTCCTTCTGTTGTCCTCGGTGGGCTACGTGTTAATGCCAAAGGAATACTTCAGCACCGCCTCATCCCTCGGTCATTTCTACTTTTCCTCTTTTCTTCATACTCACGTGCTTTTCTCTTACTTTTAAGCACACTCCCTGCCTTTGCTGAGCCTTTTCAAATTGTGTATTCAGGTAAGGATCGTGATTATACAGCGCACGTTTTTAACAGAAGAACATTTTATCATACCCTGTAGTGGCAGTAAAATGTTTATATTCTCTAGCACAATAAAATGGACCCACATTTTAACTTGCCTTTCATTGCATTTTCAACAGAGGGCGACCATCTTTTCAACCTGAGGGATACCTTTGTGGTATTTCTGTGCAGGGGTGTAAGTCAGACCTCTGCCCAGCTGTGCAGGGAGCTAGTTAGCATAAATAAGGGGGGAAATGCAGACAGAGGGAATCGGGCTTACAGATCAAGTGTCTCACTTGCTAGAATGGGGTACCCCCTTTCTAGCACTGAACAAGTTCCTGAAATTGGGCACCTGAACTTCTCAGTGATTCAGTGTCGATGGAGAGCCCTCACTGGTGGCTTTCCAGGCATCCCAGTGGCTAAGGCTGCCACCTACACCACGGGCAGCACAGGAGGGAACTGGGGCTGCTCTGAGATGAACAGGGAAGGGGCTGAAACCTGTCTCCTACAGCTCCTGGAGTCCTCCAGCTGGAGGCTTGTTAGAGATTTATTAGAGACTAGAGCCGGTTTATTCTTGCTGAAGGTCTCTGTCGCTCCCACTGGAAGCACTCTGCTTTGTACAAATAATTAAATCTACCTTGCAGTACGAAGTTGAACCTCAGAGGTCCAGACACTTTCTGTGTGCCCTCAGCTCTGTCCTTCAGCACAGGGCTCGCCGCTCTCTTTGGCACACAGGCAGTGTCCTGGTTTAGGCTGGGATAGAGTTAATTTTCTTCCTAGTAGCTGGTACAGTGTTATGTTTTGGATTTAGTGTGAGAATAATGTTGATAACACACTGCTGTTTTCAGTTGTTGCTAAGCAGTGTTTAGACTAAATCAAGGATTTTTCAGCTTCTCCTGCCCAGCCAGCAAGAAGGCTGGAGGGGCACAAGAAGTTGGGAGGGAACACAGCCAGGACAGCTGACCCAAACTGGCCAAAGGGGTATTCCATACCATGTGATGTCATGCCCAGTATATAAACTGGGGGGAGTTGGCCTGGGGGATTGCTTCTCGGGAAGTGACTGGGCATCAGTTAGCAGGTGGTGAGCAATTGCATTGTGCATCACTTGTTTTGTATATTCCAATCCTTTTATTACGATTATCATTTTAGTATTGTTATTATTATCATTATTAGTTTCTTCCTTTCTGTTCTATTCAACTGTTCTTATCTCAACCCACGAGTTTTACCTTTTTCCTTCCAATTCTCTCCCCCATACCACTGGGGGGGGGGGGGAAGTGAGAGAGTGACTGCGTGGTGCTTAGTTGCCGGCCGAGGTTAAACCATGACAGCAGGATATAGAGAATCCCTTCAGATGCTGCTGTGCTGCAGCTCTTCAGCAGCCTCGCGTACGCTTGCTGGCAGAAGCATGGGCATTGAGGGCAGGCAGGCCTGGACCTCTGGGGCCGGGTGACCCCTGAGCGGTTGTTCTGAGGACGTCAGTAACACCAGCCTGCAGTGAATGAACAGCTGAGCCCAGATCCATTGAGGCCAAGACTGCTGCGGGTGGCTGGTTCCAGCTTTGTTATCATATACGTGACAAGTTATGTGGTATTTTTTGTCCTATGTGTAGTACATCAAATTTTCCCACCTACAAATGCAACCTATCATTGTCGGTCCAGTGCATTGCAATCTATCAGTATTTCTCAAAAAGTCTCCAAATTCATCTAACTGAAATGAGTTGGTATCTTCAATCAACACTCTTAATTTCCTTTTCACTTGGTTTTTAGCCAGGGCCGATTGAAACAGCAACTTTTAAGACATGATGACTGTGAGAAGTGATAATTGCTTTTGAGGATGGCAATGAAAAGGCAAATAATGCAGTAGAGAATGGGACACTTGAGTCTAAATTAGTGGTAATCCTGGGAAGATCCTTCAGAAGTCCTTTGGGCTTCATAAAATCTAACTTCCATTCTTTCTGTCTTTCTCAAAATTGAACAAATGTCCATAACAAAATAGTGGGAGACGCAAAATTGGTAAGTTGAGAAAGTCATCTGAGACTGTCACCATGCGATGGCCATATTTAAGTGTTTGCACTGACATAAAAACATATTAGAAGCCAGAGAGAATTTAAAGAATTTGATCAAACACTCCTTTAGAATAATTTAGGTTCCTCTGAACATTTCAGTGTCAACTCCAATCTGAGGAGCAAGGGTGTTAGGGGAAATGTATCCTTATTACAAAGAACATTATCTCCAGATTTAAAAAACAAATAGCTGTGCAAGTGCTGCATTCATCTTGTCTGCATAAACTGAATAGCAAAGCAGCTTCATTCAGTTTTCTTGAAAGTTTAATTTATATGTTGAGCAAGAATTTTTGAAAGACAAGTTTATTTCATAAAATCATTTCTTTCTCAGTTTTGTACAGATATGTTTAGTTATTCCACAGAGGGCATATTCCATTTAGAAAAAAGCAGAACACAATTCGAGATAACAGAAGAGGGCTAAGCTTTAGAAAATACATTGTTGCCTAAATTCATCCTTGGAGTAAGCTGGCACAGCTCAAATATCAGAAATAAAAACCTTTTCCATTGTATTTGACTTGTTCTTTCATTCTTAATAGGCGCAAGTGAAAAAATTTGGCAGTAGACCCGCACACACTTAGTCTCCCATGCTGAATTGTTGTAATTCACTTTTCAACTCTTTTTTTCATGAAAGCATACAGGAAAAACCCAATGACAAGCAATTCCTGTTTGTTACTCTCTTTGGCCATGACTAAGCTGTGATGTAGATGGGCCCTGCAGGGTCCCAGCTCACCCATACTGGGGACAGTGACACAGCTCACCCCACTCCTGAAGGCCCAAGCTCCTTCCAGAGGAAACCAGAGCAGGTTGATGCACATCCAGATACTGCCCCAGCCTGGAGCAGGACAAGGCCAAGGTGTTTACTTTGAGCCAGGATCTGGGAAATGCTCCCATCTCCCACAATTCAGATGATATCAGTGAGTAACAGTCTACCACACAAACAATTCCACTGACTGCAGAGAGATGTAAATTGTTAGGTGTTGTGTAGTGCGAGGCAGTGGCATTTAAGTATTCCAGCCTGGAATCGATCGGCTTGTTGCAGCATCTCCCAAACTATGGGACAACACCTACTGTTCAGGCAGGAGCACATGCTGCGAGGTGGCTGCTTCTTCTATCATTTCAATTCTCAGCAAGGATTTGGAGTGCATGGGATTCTCCAAGAAATGTAAGGTGGATGGTTTCTTCAGGAAACTTCAACCTGGTTTAGCAAATCCACGATAACAGAATGAGCTCTAATCATTATTTTCTGCCTTTACCTTAAAACACAGAAAGTGACAGTCAATGTAACTGGAAGAGATTTATGTATAGAATGTGGTGCCATATGCTTTTGGCAGGTAATTATTAGGTCCTCTACTCATCCGGTAGACTCTGATAAATTGTTTACTAAAGTAAAGCAAAGGGCCTGATCATGCAACCATGCAACTCTGCTGTTTGCAAGTAGTTCCATATTCAGTGAAGACGAGGAGGCTTTCCACTAAGTAAAATAGGTCAGATTTATTGCTCCTGGCATTGTGTCTGCAATGGAGACCAGAAAATGATGCAGAGCCATTCAGGGCAAGAGTCAGACTTGGGTGTAAGCAAATAAAGCACAGAAGACTCTGGGGCAGACAGAATGGCTCCGGAGAAGATGCTGTAAAGATCGCTCCGAGTTTCTCATTCATGTTTCTCATTCAGGTTTTTTGTGGAAGTCTGAGGAAAACATCCTCTGGAGGTTTGCAGATTGTTCATAGTTTTCCACCATTTAGTAAATACAGGCTCCGCATTGTCCCAGAACCACTCTGGTGCCACTTTCACAAGTACTCTGTGGCCTAGGGTCTGACTTGGCATTCCTGCACTCCAGCCTTCTCTTGCGGAAGAACATTTGCTGAGTAGCCGTATGGGATCAGGAGAAAGGTCTGGATAGTGCAGTATCCTTCCTCTGAAAGTGGCCAGAAGCAGAGTTTTTGGGGGAAGAGGAACAGGGCACATACGTATGATATTCCTCCCAAGTACTCCTTTAGCTTCTAGCAATCAGCGTCTCAGCATCCTGATATAGTTTCAATCTATTTAGAGAACTGTGCAAACGTCCCACGCTCCAGATTGAACTTGAACCCACAGAATGTGGTTTCAGTCAGTGACTGTCCAATTAGTTCCTTAATCTTTGGAACATAATTGTTCAGTAACTTTGTATTTTAAAACCATCTAACTACCTAATCTTCCTGTGAAACAAAAAAAACCAAAACCAAAACCAAAACCAAACCCATGTTTTTCATGTAGCTTGAATGTTTGGCATCTGAGGGGAAGAAGTGCTAAGAATCAAGCTTTGCAATTGCAAATATTATCATAAATAATAATGTGTGATAAGAAAGCTTGAGCCTGTGCCACCTGTAGCCTGCCAGAATGGTTGGGAAGAGAATTGACCTTACAGGTACTGATACATACCTGCCAACAACATGGTAGTGTGTGTACATATGGGGTCAAAAAAAACCAGTAAATGATCAAGGGGACTATCTCCTGATGGGTCCTCACCAGCCCACCCATCATCCTCAGATGCCTGGCTGAGGAAGATTAATTTGGTGCATTATGCTGTGTCACTGATGTTGCTAGAGTTATATCTCATCTGTTATTCTGGTGAGACCAGAAATAGCAAGCTGTTGGTAAACTGATTCCTAGCAAGAAGCTGTGTCCAGATGTGTTACCCAGCACACATCAATCTGCCACAACTGTCAGTGGCAGACCCTATCATCACCAACCACAGGAAAAGACTCGAGGGCAGTGAGCAAACGCTCATCTGCAGGGCTGCAGGCAGACTCCCTCAGTCATTAACAAGACCCTACCATGCCCCTCATTTCATGGTCACTTTGCCTTGCCACAGGAGCAATGCGCACCCATATGAAGTGCTTAGAAGAAAAGTTCTCCAGGTGTGCACGTCCTGACTAAGAGGAATTGTTATGTTTGCTAGCCCTGACAGCATGTTAGGCTCACCTCTCCTTGAGTGGATATTCAGCCTCTAGGAGCCTAGCATGGCATTCATTGTACATCTCTATGGCCATAGGAAGAGGCAGAAGAGGTTTGCAGCTGAGAGGGTCTGTCTTGCATATGCAGAAAGAGCTGCACCCCTCTGCCAGTTGCCAGGTGGTTTTAGCTGTTTCAGAGGTGCTCAGTGAGCGCATCACTGGGGACACCCCGTACAATGTCTGTGCACTTCACTGCACTGCATCCCTGTTGGACTTGGCAAAGCTACGTGCTCTTCACGGAGAAAACAGGAGGTCTTGTTGGCTCCAACCTTTTCATGAGAATAACCTGCATGCAAGAAAAGAAATAGCTATGGGCCTTTATAAAGTTTCACCTCCCAAGAGACTCTGCAATTTTTCACTGTTTTTGATCCCCAAAGGGCCAGATTCATTATATTCAGATACTATTATCCCACTTTTGAAAACAAAGAAATGATAAACAAGGAGGTGTGTGGCTGCTCGGGGCCACACAGGAAGCCTACATGAGAACAGAGATCCAAATCCTCCCCTTGGCTCAGGATAGCACTGTAACTAATAGATGGGCATGCCCCTCCCCTGCTCCTCTTTACCAGCTTCCAGTCATCCGCTCAGTCCCGTGGCTTCTCCGTGGCCACTGAGAATTTGCAAATTTTTAATTGCACAGCATCAAACAAAAAGCTGCAAAAAGGAATAGGTGTGTGGGATTTTTTTTCTTGGCAATGTTTAGGAATGAAGGGGATGAAGAGAAGACACACAAGAAGCCCAGACAGCTCCCCGGTCCCGGGCCAGACCCTCACCTCAAAGTGAAGCACGAACTCTCCTCTATCCCAAACAGAACATAGGGCTGATGCTCCATAGCAAGATAGCACCTAATTCTGAAACGTCTCGATTCACTGTCTTCACTCAGTATGTACCTTTCTGGGCAACAGTGAGGATGCGTCACGGGCACACATGTGATCGAGTGCGTGCATGTGTGCTTTCCAATTAATTCTTCCAGCTCTTGCGATTTTTTGGCCTCTCTAAAAGGATAACCAGTATAAGAATGACATTTTGCAATCAAATGTTGAATGTGTTTTTTATTTAAACATTAAGATTAAATTACAAAAGCTTCTGGAACAAGGAAAGGATGCCAAGGAGGAAAGAGCTGAAAACTCATTGCATTTTCTCATTCATTGTAAAAGCAAAACACATTGGCAGCAGCAAGGCGTTTTATAGAAAAGTTTCAGATGGACAGTACAAAGACCTTTCTGTCAATATTGTCACTGAAACACCTTGCTGTCATGAAGCACATCTTTTTTTATGATCACACTTCTTGGTGTTGGCTGATTGGTTTTCACTGTGGGAAACAACAATTAGTGCAGATTTACTGTAATTCTTTACTGTTAATCTCTGCTAATATAATGCAATCTTCTTCTTGGGAAAATGGCCAAACATCATTTACTTTACCCTAATAAAAATGTCTACTGCTGTTGTTAAAAGTTTTATTTGTACAAGTATGTTCCTAATCTATGTTAATTTCATGCAATATATCTCTAATTTTTGGAGTAAATACTGAGAATCATTCGAGAAAATTCCTTGGAATGCAAAATCCAAACAAACTTCGTATTTTTTTAAGGGCAAGATTCCACCACCTTTATTTACACAAGTAGCATCCTGCTCCCTATGTTATTTCACTGCAAGCTAGAGGCTCAAGCAGTGAAAATCAGCATAGCCCCATTAGGATTTACTGCATTGTATTAACCTCTAATGAAAATTGGGCTGAGCAGTTTTTTTCTGTGGAGTAATACACTACCTATAACCAGTAAAGGTGCTCAAACATAGCCCTACACTTAATAATTTGGCACATTTACAACTGGCGTTACTCAGTAACTTATCAGATGACAATAGTGGAGCTCTTCTGTAAAATATAGGTTAAGCCTATATTTGTATGACTGTACACCTGAAGTATAAAAACCACGATATGTAGTACACTTGAACAGTTAAAAAATATAACTTATTTTATTTGTAAACTATCAATGCAAGATACTCAGCAGCAAAGAAGCCATGTTCAATGTCTTCTGATCTTTTATAAAGATCTGTTGCTGTAAGTAATATAATCGTCTCTGAAACATCTGAGGTTACATGTAGAAACAATCAAGGCAATATTATTTGTACATATTATTAAACATGCAAAAAACTTCCTGAAGAATATTGCCCAAATGTAGAAAGTCGTCTGGATCTCAAATTTTCCTTGGTAGCATCTGCTTTGTAAGTATGGCTCACATGTGGCTTTAGAGTCCTTCAGTTTATTTTGGAGAATTGGCACCTTTAATAACAGGCTCCCTATTCAAATATGTGGCCCAATAAACTAAGTTAAAAGTTCCAAACAGCACTGGAAAAATTATCCGGGACATTTTGTCAATCTTACTGATGCTGTTGTAAGTCTTTTTGCTTTCAGCAGGCTTTTCTTCTGCAGACTTCACTGGAGCAGATGCAGCGTTTGAGATGACGGATGGGGCCGAGTCCTTTGGCATGTTTGGTGCCGGGGTCATCTTCCCAGTGCTGTAAGTATTAGTTGATTTATTTCCTAGCAATTGGTGCTCTTTTTTCTGCAGTGTAAAGAACAAAACGTTAGACTGCAGGAACAAAGTGGAAACATGTTCTCAAGATATTAACCCAAAAATCTAAGTACCGTAATCAATCATGCTAATGAATGCCTATTGGCTATTCCGACTTTGACTACTAAACAGCTGTTTCTGCCTTGACTTTATAGCCCTTACTCAGCTTAAACTTTCCTTGATGCCAGAGAAAGCTAAGAGCAGCCAGCCGGACCCGGATCCCACCTGGTGTGTGTATTAGCATCTTCTTTTGTCAGGGTGATGCTGTCCTGCACCTGCAGAGGTTGCTGCCCTGCGGGCAGCTGCCAAGACATGAACCTCACCTTCCTGGCTGCAGCGAGGAGTGTGGTGCAGGGCTCACTGCCCCTGCCAGCTTGCCCTCTTTGTATTGCTCTTTCGGGATGCCTGCGGGTACAAGCTCTCTCTAGGAGATCATTTGCTAAGAGTCAGTCCTATTCCAAAATTTTCATGTCAGCGTGAAACCCAAAAGTTCATTTTTTTCACAGAGCTGCTATTTTGTCTCTTTTTTATTGGGGATACTGTGGTTGGACCCTGACTCACGGAGCTCAATGTGAGCTTTGCCATTTATTTGGGAGAGCACATAGGGAGTGCTCTGCCAAGATATGTTTCATAGTATATGTCTGCTATTATCAGAAGTTTGGTCACTGAAATCCCATGCCATGTGTACTCAATGCCATATAACCTTCTGAAAACACTCCTCTTCATATAG
This sequence comes from Buteo buteo, assembly GCF_964188355.1. Classification (NCBI taxonomy): domain Eukaryota; kingdom Metazoa; phylum Chordata; class Aves; order Accipitriformes; family Accipitridae; genus Buteo; species Buteo buteo. The sequence goes on along the minus strand of NC_134195.1, from coordinate 10,732,446 downwards.
ATGGTAAAGAATGATAGTTTATCTCTGTGAAGAGATGGCAGCATATTTCCTTGAAAATTTTCCTCTATAGGAAGGTGAAAGTATGCCATGAGGTAATTAAATACATTTTTCACAAAGAAGCTGAAAATTGTCCATTCAGTTATTTGAACTATGCTGAGTACCTGCTTTTTATTCTAGGTATCTAAAATATGTAAGGTAAGCACCTTGATTTTAGCAGCTTCCAGGGCTTTTTTGCCATCCCATGCCCAACTCCTCTTGGTGAAATAATTGACTGTTGCAAATTCAATCAATGCAGAAAATACAAAGGCATAGCAGACAGCTATAAACCAGTCCATTGCAGTAGCGTAGGCCACTTTTGGCAAAGAGTTACGGGCACTGATACTTAAGGTGGTCATGGTGAGGACTGTTGTTACTCCTGTAAAGAAGGAAAAAAAAAAAGAGACAGAGATCAGTTTGGTAGTCCTTACAAGATCCCTAACGACTTACAAGCAGGCCCCAATTCAGCAGGATAGCTAAGAAGGCCACATAAAGTCAGTTAGCATTTGCGTATTACGGTCTGAAAGAGTAAGATACTTTGCTCTCCAAGAAAAAATGAAAGCCTCCACCCTCAGGTGTTTACTTCTGTGGTGTTCTGGTTATCTCTAGTTATAGCATATTTAAATAAGTATTTTTAGGGGTAATGCAAACCCAGCTGTTACATAAACCAGAACCTTACTGGTATTTTATCCCTGTATACTGATGCATGGCATGTATAAAGCATCCCTCATTAAGGGGTACATTATAAAATCAGTGAGCAACCTGTTTAGCAGTAATTGTCAGAATAAAGTGGGATTACAGATTTTATTTTCTTACATAGAGATTTTATGTATGAAATGTTCGATGTTATTGATTTCTTTGGCTGTAGCTCCTCCTTTCCCCATAGGCCAGTAAATGACAGAGCTGCCACTACTTCCCTCTGGGGAGGATGCCCCCAGTAGAACAAAATTCAGCTCTCAGTTACAGCTTTGTAAACCTAGAATGGGTACCATTGGTCAGCAAAGCGGTGCTGGTACCTGTATTCTCCCCATACAACTTGCTGAACTGATTTTTGGTCAAACCTGCCAACTGATTTCAGTAGGTTTGTACAGAGAAATGACCCTTTTAAGAACAGCTGAATGAAGTTTTACATAATAAACTGCTCCCGCTCCCCTCATTTTTCATCTAGGGAAAATTTTGTATTTCATCAACCTTCGCTTAAGACTGTGTTTATTTTCTGCAATATTTTAGTGATAAATAGAGTAATTTAAGACACCCCAAAGGATTTTTCCATGACAACTTCTGTAGTAAATATATGTTTTCTAAATGCAAAATCATATTAATTTGTTTGATGGTAATGGAGATAATTGTCAGTAATTAACCTCTACATGGTTTTCCCAGATAAACATCTTAAAACAGTGATAAACAAAATGTCTTGAAGTGAAATCTGTTTCAAATGCTTAGCTAGAGTATACACTAAATATGACAACATGTATGCTTTTTTGTTCTAAGCCATCCAGTATTTTACCTGAGTGGAAAAAAACCCCACAAATCGCACCAATCTAGTTCTTCTATCTTCTGTCCTTAACCTTCATATAATTGATTCTTGAGAAATTTCTTTCATAACTTTACCAAAAAAGCCCAGACAGTGTTTTTAAATGGGTTTTGAGTTTAAACTGGAAGAGAACAAGGGAACATCTAGAGCATCTCAAGCAGAAATAAGCATTAGTGCACTGTGGTTTTGTTACAGCAAAACAATTCCACAGGCCAGACCGATCCTTCCCACATGCTGGGAGAAAGTGGGATACTCACCAAAGACAGTCCTAGCAGGGACAGATTCTCTGTTTAGCCAAAATGACACTTGTGATAAGATCACAGTCATAATGCAAGGAAGGTACGTCTGGATGACAAAATAACCAATTTTTCTTTTCAGATGAAAATGGGCTGTCATAATAGTATATTCACCTAGAAGGAGAAAAAATGTGCATGTGGGTAAAATAAGGGAGGCTTACTGATTTATGGACTTAAGCAGGCCAGCTCCACCCTCCCCCTCCCCATTTGAGGATACCATTCAGCCATTCTTAATTGCATGAAAAATGTCTGGGATTCTGTGCTGTGGAAAACCAGGACTTGAGACAGAGGTGCTGCTAGATCCTGCTAGTCTTCACATTCAGTCCCTAAAAGCAGAAGACGACCGACCACTCCTACTGCACTGAAAAGCTGCAGTCCTTTTATGCACCTAGGATGTCTTGATATTCACAGGCTTAAAAAATCCAGGTTGCTGGTACTGCCTCAGTCCTGCCTGGTTTTGACTCAGTTCTACAAACTGTCTTACCAGAGTAATGATTAAGGCCATCTACTCTTAGAAACCTGATTTAGCAGCAGGAGTTAACCTCATTAGGGAAACTGTTATTGCCAAGCCATCAGTTTTCAAGAATGAGAACAGGTCCAGACATTTCTTCTGCACCACACTTTGGGGACTGCCTGTCCCAGTGTCAGTGCCGCCAAAATTGCAGCTTTGCACATGGATCCTGGGATGTCTTATTGATCTGAATACCCAAACCCATCAGATTGCTCCTCCAGAAAAAAAAAGTCCCTCTAGTGCATGCAGTTTGCTTAGAATTTGGTACACCTTAGCCCTTGCAAAGATAATCTGTTTCCAGATAGACATTGTGCCATGTCTTGTTCACTTCTGCAATGAATATTGTACTGCCTGCGTGGAGAATTCACTGAAAGCTGCCACAGCAGTGCTAAATTCCATGTCTTTTTTATATGCCAAATTCACAGCATTGCCTTAATCTGTCTTTTGTCAGGTCCTCTGAATTTCAATAAAAGCCTAAAAAAAAATGCACTCTAAAATCGACAGACCAGCTGTCACCTTCCCTAATGTTTCAGAAAAAATCAAAACTCAACTGGTTCTTTCAGACTGTTCCTGGAAAACCATATAGTTGTTACTGAAGGCTATGATGGTAACTGCTCCCCAAAGCCAAAATCTTGCTAGCTAAAAACAGGCTACTATTTGCCTAGGAAAAATAAGAGTAAAAACAATGTAAGAATAAAAAAACCCCAACCCCTTCAAGCCCTAACATCTCCACTCACATTGATACCAAATTAATTTAAAAGCATGCATCCTTCAGCTGGGTACTGATGAATCAGAGTAATGCCTGTTCTGAAATATATATTGTCCTCCAAGAACAAAACAAATATAGCTATAATCTCTGTTGGAAGACTTGACTGTTAGTCTCTATAGACCAGCCACAAAAGGAAAATCTGTAACAGACTGATTCTGCCTTGAGTGAATAGCCCGAGTTGAGCTGTGGCCAGCATTGCTAAGCAGTTAGATTTGGCAGATTATTTCTAAGTGACAATATGGCTAATTAGCAGAGAACAGGTCTACAGTGAAAGGGCTTTTGCAGGTATAGCTGCACTGATATGTTATGCTAGAGGAGCTCTGTTATTCTGGATGAAGTGTACAGACCTTGTTCATGCTGAGGATTTTAGACAGAAAGACTGGAATAGCACAGAAATACCTTACCTGACAGCCTGCCTCAACCTTTATGACTTTCTTCTGGAGTCTGATTTTCTGGCAAAACAGTTCCCTGAAGGGGGATGTGGAGATGGACAGGGAATGTGGTGAAACTGGGGAGAAAAACCCTGTGAAGCAGCATCTAATTCACTTCCATTTATTGTCATTTTGAACCAGGGATGTGGTCTCAGGAGGAACCCCACTTGCTTTTTATTTAGAACCATTTAGTTTGTGGATTACCCATAAAATATGCCAGGAGCAGCAGGTCTATGTGCCTGTAATCTGAGTTGCTACTGCACTGGCATGTCTTTGAGTCACAGTTTCCCTGCTCGCTAAAGAGTGACTATGTGCATTATTGATTTTGACAGTATGCTTTTGGAGCCGGAATAAAAAAAATCTACACGGCTTCAGCAGAGCAACAGGATCCCCTTTTTACCTTTTTAAAATGCAGAAAATGAATGCCTACAGTTTAATGGCCCTCCACAGCCGATTTTTCCTTATCATTTTCTTTAACCTATCAAAGCTCTTGTCTCCACTGAAATAATGATATCACTTTGATTTCATACTTGCTCTTCTTCCAATCAATATCTTCTCCGGTTTCCCATGCTGTCCCTTTCAAAAATGCCTACACTAGGAATGCTTTCTCCAGCAGACTTAGGGCTTAAGAAAACCCCACAGCTTGGTTTTTAAAGCCCTGGGACCACTGCTTAAAGTAAAGCTAAAAGCTGCCTGAGTTGGCCTTTTGTTTATATAGAACAAAATCCTGGGTCTATCGGAGTGGCAAAGCTCCCTTTTACTTCTGTAAGGCCACTGTTTATCCTCAGACCATAAGCTTTCTTGAGCAAGAGCTAATTTTTGTTATAGGTTTATGTAGCACTTAAAAGAGAATCCTGTTCCTGATGGAGTCCACTCATCAGTGCACAAAACAATTTTAATAACAAATTTAGCACTAATCAAAAGCCCTAGAGCGGGAATGGCTGCATTTCTTCACAGAGCTATGCTACTGTGCTGCTGCTGGTCTTAAGGGTTTTTTTTTAATGCTTTAAAAGCTGCTATAGGATTTTTTTGGTGTCTAGATGATGGAGTTCTGGAGATCATGCTTACAAATTTTCCAGGATCTTACATGCATTCTTCCATTGCCATTATGCTGGGATTCAATAGAGTATTTTAATGAGGCTGGACCAGCCCCCAGGCTCATTTGTTTACTGGATATACCTGGACTCAAGTGTATCAACAGCTGTTCTGGCAAGATCCTGACATTAGGTCTGTGATGCTGCATCCCTCACCATGCTGACATCCAGAGTATTTTGGCTCATGAGAAAAGCATGTCCTTTTTACAGTGATGCAGGGGAAAGATTCATCTCAAGGAAAAAAATCAGAATTATTTCGTGCAAAATGAGGGGTTGAATGCTTCTTTTATTATTTAGGCTTTGGATATTTCAAAGCTCAGGCTCCAGCTGGCAGAAGATAAAAGAGTGGGTTTTTGTTTTGTTTTGTGGCACTGCAGATCCTAAGTTAGCAATGAGAGATTCTGGGTATGGGGAACAGAACTGGGCAAGCATTTGTGGAAAGCAGCAAGATCCACTTGGACCCAAATCCCGTATCTGATTCTTTTCAGCACTTGTACCACCAGGACATAACAGATGTTGGGGCTGTTGGAAGCAGTGTGAGTAGTCAAATAACTTCTCTTTGGGGGGGATGACATTTGGGGATGTTAGCACAAATTAAAAAACCCAACAAACAGGTGGCACGTCAGAGCTATTTTCTGTGGCATGGCTAAAATTTTCCCAATTTCAAGACTGGTTCGTGAATTGGGAGTGCCAGGATATTTTTTCTGAGAAGACAGCCAAACTTAGAGGCTTGCCTACAAAATCAGCAGAATCCCAAGGGACTGGTGCAGGTCCAGCATTTCCATTTAGAAAAGAAAGTCTGCTAGAAAGGAGAGCATAAATGTCCTATGACATACACAAACATTTTGCCTGTGCAACTGCAAGGGCTGTGTAGTTTGACGTGTGTCAAAAAACCCACAAAAGATCCAAGCGCTTGGATCTGTGCAATAGCTATTTGGTTTTTCTTTTTCACGTTCAACAATTCAGTAGAAGGAAGAAATGCTTTAGATGGTTGTCATAAGTAACCCTGATTACTGGCCTCCTACGAGCTTGATGAAGTCCAGAAAATCCATCGCTGACTGATGCTTTCCCTGTGCAAAATCGGATTTTTGTATTTTGCTAATCCCCGGTTACAATCTGTGTCCTGCTCTTTGTGATCCACCCTGCAATCAGAATCCATCCAGCCCAGATGTAACCCGGGACATTAATATAAAATCTTGACGTTGGAAAACAAGCATTTATTAGCCTAAATCTCAAGATACAGGAGGGAGGTGGTTACTGGGCAGAAACTTTGGGATTTGTCTGAAGAGTCCCCTGTTTCCTTGGGCTGAGGAGTACAAGGAGCTTCCACAGGCAAAGCTGCAAACTGGAAGTGGCCTGGAGCTGACACGCTGGAGCACTCACTGCCTGGGCTGGATGGTTTTCTTGCGCTGAGGAGCAGGACGAGTTTGTAGGAGATGCCCCAGTACGTCCTCTGGATCTTTTTCTTGGCAACAATGAAGGCGAGAGGGGAGCTGCCGTTCATTGCAGAAAACAACGCGGCTATGATGGTAAACTGGTAAGGAAAAAAGTGTCTTTGCTCTTTAATGGGAGATAGTGTACCCATCCTTTTTCTGCAGCGGTGGCTGCTCTGACTCTGTCTATATGCTTCTCTTGACTTTAGGAATCTTTGCTTTAGCAACAGCTTTGTGTCTCCCAAAATGGGCAAGGGGGGGTGAAGCTCTATAGGATGGAGACAGCGGTTGTGTTCAGTGGCTCCCCTGCGCTGCCGGAGGCAAGCCTTCCCTCGCTTTGTGTCCTCTTTGGAGAGTAAGCGGCAAGCTCAGCTGCCCCCCGTTTTTATTTGCCATGTTTGGACGGTTTGAGCAGAAAGCTTTACGCACCTTCATGTTTCGGTCCAGCTAACTTGGTGTACGAGTGTACGTTTACCTGTTTTTACATCTCCTAAATTTCCTGTGGACAGTAATGGGTTCCCAACTCAACCCATACCTTGTCCTCTACAATCCTGCCTGCGGCTCAAAGCCCGTCACTTTTCACCAGGGATGCAGTACATCCCCCAAAGGCTCTGTCGTGCTTTGCCAGCGGGAATTTCTCCCGGCCCTGTTGCTGCAGGCCGACCCGTTTCCCCACCAGCGGCCGTGGAGATGCCTTCCCTTCACGGCAGGCTATTTTGTTCCCCCCCCCCCCGGCTGGATGCCACTAATGCTCTCCAGCCGAGTGCCTTGTGTAACCTGGTTAAGCCCCCGTCCTGCTGAGCCCCACGTGACGCCTGTCCTGGCCCCGACCCCCCCGGGAGTCCCCCCGCCAATGCGCACCCAGGGCTGCCCTTGCGTGGGAGCCTTGAGAAGCAGGGGGGCACGGCTCACGTGGGTGCCCGGCCCGGGATTAAAGCTTCTTTTCCTCCCTAATGCTGCCACATCTGCCGCCTCCGCTCGCGGCCCCGGAGGAAATGGGAATCCTCGGGGTTCACGCCTCCCCTCGGCCCACGTCGTCCCCCCGGACACGCTGCAGAGCCATGCCACGGCCCCCACCTGCCCTCTGCTCCCTCCCCGCTCCCCGCGGTTTCATCAAGCAAATAATTTCAAAGCGGTGATTGAGACGGATCAAGTGTGTGGGTGGTGTTTGCCTCCCGGGGTGGTTCTTCCCACAGGGAAATCAGCCAGCAACGGTGCTGGCAGCCTCGGCAAAGGTGGTCGCCAAGAAGCTGTGTGCAGCTTCTCCAGTGCTCCTGTTAAATAGCAGGAGCCTGGATGCGTCTTCAGCAAGAGCCTTGCAACGTACCTAAGAGCCAGCATATAACACTCCAAGTGTTTTGGTGCCTCTGCTAAGTAGCCAGGAACCTGCACAGGACCTCCCTAGCACCCCACGTCCCACAGATGCTTCCCTAGCCTCCTCGCAAAATAGCCGGAGCCTCTGGATCTCCCCTCCTGCTCCGACTGTCAGCAACCATGGGATGGAAATATTCTCCCTACCTGTGCTGGTACTGATGTTTTCAGTTCCTACAGTTTGTCCCATCAGGTGGTACTGGTTAAGTCGTGAGCCGTCTTCGGCCACCACCACAGACGTTGTGGTGCTATTAGTCCACACATAGATCACTTCAGAGTTGGGGTAAGCATCTGTCAACAAGGGGGAAAAAAGACAGGGATGAGTAAAAAACACTGTGTAATATTTTAGTGGATCCTTAAATGATAAATGGTGGGGAGAGGGAAGAATGGAGGAGTGAGAGTGAATGGAGAAAAACAAATAAAGATGATATAATCATGTTCCCATATGCCCAGCTCAAAAAATATTAGGTTGAAGCCTCTAATGTAACAGATGTGTGGGATGGTTTGTGAAAGGCTGGAACAGTGGAGGTATAAATATAATCCATCATAACCACTCGATTTGGGAAAGAGCAGCTCAGACCCATACTCACCTGGCTGGCAGCTCCTAAACCCCAGCAAGCTGCAAAAGGCATTTTGCCCAAATCCCCCCTCAAAAAGACTCGGACATCTTAAGTGCCTGGACAATGGGGACCCTCTGTATCTCGTCCCATCTCCAGGATAAAATACTAAGTGACAGCGAGTGCAAGTGCGGGGTCTGTTGTGTGCGCGCTGACTTTGGGATATGGACGCGTGGATGAGGGGGTAGGTCTTGTGTGCAGGCGACGGCTGTAGATGAAGGCAGCTGGCATGTGTCTGCCTGTGCCTGTGATGCTGAGGAGCAGAGGTAGGATTTGGGGGTGAGACTGCATGAGGGAGAGCAGGAGGGGGGGGGGGGTGGTGCATACCAGAGAGAATGGGTGGGTGTGCGGAAACACCTGCACACCTGGAGATGCAAATGTGGTAAGATTTCTCTCACATTCATTTGGAAGTCCTAGGAAATAAAGGTGGTGGCAGTACAGCCAACTCCTTCCTTCCTCTATAATGTTGCTGTTATTTTTAATGCCCTAACACCTGGAGTAATTATGCTACTATAAGGGAATCTCAGTTTTCTTTTAGAAAGACCATCAATGCTAGTTTTATTTTTTAAGCCTTCTCTGCACATAGTCTTAAAAAATCCAGGAGCCGACTACACATTTAAATATATTTTATTTAATTTAAGTAGCTCTCACACGTTTTAGAACACCTCGATCATTGAAAGCTTTCAGGTAACATTACTGCAGGCTGGAGGCCATTGTACTAAAATTTCTGGAAAGCAAGCAAAGCTTACTCTCCAAGTAGGAGTTGAAAAGCAGGTAGAGTTGGAAGTGGTCTGAAGTCAAATACTAATATCTCACCTTCTGCTCTCCGTAACTTGTAAGTTGGGGGTGCAGAATGTTTCCTTCTGGACAAACTCACATCCTAGTTCAATGCAATCTGTGCAGGGGACAACACATGGTGGCTTTCCAGATAAGGACTTGAGAGTCAAGGGCAAGGGGTTAGCTTCAAGGATCGTGTGTACTGGCTCCATCAGACTGCAAGTTTTGTTTGCTAGAGCTAGTAAGCTGTCTTGGAAAGCTGCAGCTCCATGGAGAACTTAAAAAATTTCACAGACAGTGGGTCAGCGTGAGCTTCTGAGGCACTGCAATGGCAAGAACTATGCTAAGGCAGCCCCTGGATCCATACAACCAGGAATGTCAAAGCAGAAATTGGGAAGTCATCCCGGTTCAGGTGAAGAGCATATGTGCATGGCACAATGACCTGCAGATCACTTGGATGTTGGAGCAGGTAGCAGGGAAGAAAGCAGCACCTTCCTTTCACTGTTGTTAATCTTCCTGTGGCATCTGTGGGAAGTGCTGCCAGAGGTGGCACGCTAGGCTAGATACACCTTTGGTCTGACTGTTTATGGCTATTCTTACGTTGTTGTCCACACCTCAGAAAAGGTATGGAAATAATGAGGACAGAGAGGGGGAGAGAGTTCAAAAGGGGTTCAAAAGTATCTCCAGGGACTGGAAAACAAGTCATGATTTGAAGCTTAAGGAGCTTAACTTATTTAGCTCACTGACAAGAAGCTGAGATGTGAGTCAAGAGCTGAGTATAGATACTTGCATGCAGAAATCTAAAAACAGGGTGAATTTCTTGTACTACTGACAAAAGGAGGAGAAAAATTCAGTGCCTGAAAGATGGTTTCAGGCAGATTCAGATGAAGAACAGGACACAATTTCCTAACTGGGGGGGTGGGGTAATTAAACAGTGGATAACCTTCTGAGAAAAAAATTATGTACTACCGTCACTAGAAAGATAATGACAGGACGAGCTCTTTTTTGTCACATATCTGACAGTTTTTGCTGCTGTATTCAGGGCTGGAGCTGATCCAGGCTTTGGAAGTTGAGGAGCTACAAATCCTCCATCCCTTGTTAGCCATGCAGCTATGCAGGACTGCCCACACGCCTTCCGTGTGCTTGTATTTGTAGCTGTGCAGTAAAATTACTGTAATTACATCTCATGATCCACTTTGAAAGGCTAAGAAGGAATGTCTTCCCTATTTCAAAATATTTGCATCACAAAAAGGGATGGAATTTCACCTTCCCTTTAGAGCTGAGATACTTTGTCATCTCAGAAATGTTTACAAGTTCACAACATGTTGTAAATAATTCCAAAGCCAGATCTGGACATGGCAAGTAGGAGGAGATGGGTCCATTTAAAAAGGTGCTGCAGAAAGCCCTCCTTTTTAAATGCTTATCTGGTATATGTTGGTCATGTGCTGATATCCCCAGTGAAAGCTGGATTTGTGTAGGCAGATTTGGGATTGTCAGGGAATTTGATTTTTACCTGTGTTACTTCCTATGCAAAAAAAGCATTGGACTTCTTGCTGGGATGATCCAGATGCATCCCACCTCAGAAGTTTGGTGTTACTGCAAGGATCTCAGGCACTGGGATAATTGGGTTTGTCCTCTTTTCTGCCAACAACACACAATAATTCAGCCTGACTAGATGCTTCCCGGTGAGAGTACTGTAACCAAATTCCACTGAAATTGCAACCACACGGGAACATAGGCCTGTAAAGCTTAACAAGTATTCAGATGCTTTAGTTCTCTGCTCTGCCTAGCCTTGGGCATCCTAAAATAAATCAGTGCCTCTGCTTTGAATTGCAGCCTTTACTGGGTACTTAAACACATGCACCAGTACAGGGTTGGAAGCTCCTACTCTGGAGAATCCCAGCACCTCCTCCTGTAAAAAAATATTTGTAATTCAGACAGAGACCAGAAGGTGCCAAAACTCCACCCAGCTCTCGCAGGTATGCCGAAGCAATACTTCGTGAGGCTGCTTTCTTTCGAAACCACAGCAGGGAAGGCTGACTGCCCATCCCAGGGCAGCTGGTGAGAAGAAAGAGCACTCAGGCAGGCAAGAGCAGAGCTTGAGGCCAGTCCCTGGCTGGGAGGAGGACTCCAGCCTGCAGGTCCTCTCTCACGGGAAGATATCTATTGCGAGGCTACAAGACAGAGACCTGTGCGACTGCTTGGCCAGGAGCAGATTATCTACGGGAGACAGGAGAATAGCCCAGCTAGAAGAGGTCCTTGTGCAGGAGCAGGATGGTTATGGCCCAGGCTTTAAGACACAAGAGGGTAACAGCTGTGTCCCCACGGAGCCCAATCCAAACCAAGGCAACCTGCAGTGATTTCCCCAACACAGAAGTCTGTCACATTAGGAATAGGATGAATATACACCAGTCTAGAGATACTCTATTGTGATGGATTACATATAGGATATGATCCTCATCTATCTTGCATTCAAATGTAAGAAAACATGGTCTGTGTTTTAAAATCTGTAATATAAGATTTTTGGCTTAGTGCTTCCTTTCCTCACTATAGGCTGGGCTTTGAGTGTGTAAGCCTCCTTGGGAGAAAGCCTCCTTGGGAGAAAGAGAAGAATGGAGAAAATGTCAAAACATGAATGTGAATGTAAAACAATACAGCTACCCCCTCAGTCCATACGTACCCTTGAGAGAAACTTACAGCTCTGACAGGAAAAAGCCACCCCATGTACCTTGGTGTGGCAGCTGAACCACTGAGCATCTCTTTTCTGGTCATCTAGATAAACATCCAAGTAGATAAACCTGTGTACTTGTAGCAGGTAGTTGTCTTCCTACTGCAAACCTTCTGCCATGTCTTCCCAGAAACCTCAAACTCCAATTATCCCAAACTTGCCTACCAAAAGCTCCAGCTCTGCTGCTGATAGCCAATGCAGTATAATTAGGCACAGTCATATTGAAAGCTGAAAGTGTGGGAGTAGTCTAGAATAATGTTATTTTGCTATTGGGATAGAGCAAGTGCTAATGGAGAGATGGTGTTATCCACTGTCATATCAAATTGTGTAAAAAACCTCTTCCACTTAAGCAAAGCTTCCAGTAGGTTGCCAACCAACCATGCTTGCTGAAGGACTGAAGAACTTCAGCCCATGCTTTCTGGAGTTATGAGAAAGGTTTACTGCTGATAAGGGAATATGGCCCTCATCTCCTCTACATGGCACACAGGGTGGGGACAAGGAATCTCCCAAAGGGTGGTAGAAAAATGTAGTAGAGACTTTGGGTTAGCAAGCTGGGAGAATACTGCTGGTGTTGCTGTAAAAGCAAACTCAAATTCAAAGCGACTGAAAATCCAAGTGAGACTGCTTGGTGTTTATTCTACTTTAAGCAAGTGGGCTTCTTCTGCTTTTATGAATCCAAATAATTACTTTGGTGTTCTTTAAAATCATTTTGCTAGTTTACCAAAGAAAGGGGGAAGCCTTGATAAATTATTCTTTCTCATCTAAGCTCACTCTTTCAAAAAGCAAAATAAAAGAAAAAAAAGGTAGCAGTTGAGATGAACAGCTAAAATTACAGAGAGGTATAATGTTATTAAAAGTGAGAAAATGACAACAGACATTTATTTCTAGTGGACATTTGATAAATGGCTGCAGGCTTATCACCTACCAGAATGATGAAATAAGTAATTTCTTCTCATATCTGTTTATGGATGAGCAGAGCCATTTTTCTACATTTTAACATCCAACACACACCACACAATATAAAAACAGTAAAGATCTCCCTTGCTCCACCCCCACCCCCCCTTCCTGCTCTTGTAAATGTCTGGGAAGGAAAGCACGACGTGGTCTTTCTTACGCCAGTGAACAGAGGGCAGGGGAGCGACCACAGCCAAAGGGAGGAAATACTTTTAAGACAGAGTCTCACAGAGCAGAGCAGCCAGTTGGTAAGACCTGGAGGATCCCCGCCATTCTCCTTGGCACTGAGGGGTGCCCTGTTTTCCCCGTTTTCATTTGCAAATGAAACATTGTGAGCAGTACACCATCCTCCAGAACAATTGAAAAGCATTCCTCAAGCAGGGGGAAAAAAAAAGTGTTTCTTGGCTCCTTAAGTCAAATAAACCTAAAATTGGATGACTGAGTCCAAACTTTGAGTCCATGGGACCTAGATGTATTTCTAGGACTGATTTTTTTGATGCTATAGCCCATGAAAAAAGATCACCACTGATGTCTGCCAGCAAGTTTTCGTATCTGCATGACAGGACAAGGCATAAAATAATTTAGGAAAGAAGAATCCTTCCCCAAAACGCCCCCCAAACCCTTTGACAGACCTCACAGGAAGCCATAAAAGCAGTGCCTGCATAATTAAGTGAAGGCAACCTGTGAAATGTGGGAACTGTGTATATGAGTGCCTGCCCTGCGTGCTTGAGTTGCATTCCACAATTAAACAAACCATTTATCCACAAACCATGGCTGAAACTTTTCTTTCAGAATTATGCTAGTCAGAGACTGGATTAACTTAAAGAGATACTGTAGAAAGATGACTTTGAGCTTGTTTTCTATTTTATTCATTGCAATTGTGCAGTTACATTCTTAGCCTTTATCATCATGATATTTAGTACATGCAATAGGATCATCAGACTGCCTAATCTTGGGAGTATTGCTAATCCCCATCAGAGCCTGTTGATTATGAAAGATGTGCATAAATTGACAGCTTTTTTAGAAGCTCTAATTACAATTGGATATGCATACAAATACCTATCTTTCTATCTATCCATTAATGTATTTGACTCACTTAGAGGCTGTTGGACAACTTAACAGAGATCCAGATCTACAACCTCTCAGAGACTTCTGCAGGCAGTAAAACAGTGCTGCTACTAAGCCATCATGTACCAGCATGAATTCTAAGAGTGAGGCTGGATTTCCTGTGGTTTGTGCACAAATACTTTTCAAACCATTACAAAGCATCTGCCAATGGTTGTGCCTATGCAACTGAGCCCAGATTTGAGCTCTGTAATTGGAATTTCCCATTAAATTGAGTTGATGAGAATGAATTGATGTACAAATGAGATCACTCTATAGGAAGAACTAGTGGAAAAGAGATCTAGTAAAAAATGTCATTTTAAATATAAAAATAACAAGACATGGTACTGAATATGCATGGACTGGGTCTAGGGGGAAATAGCTTTTTATAACAGTACGTTATTAAAGTAAAACAGCAATTTAAATACTAAGAAAAATATATTCACATATTCAATGATTAAGAGCCTAAAATGAAGACTTTGCCATAGTGTGATGAATTCTGCTGTTCTTGGGAGAATTTGAGGGTCATGGAAATTACTTTAGGGACCTGAAATCATCAGAATTAAGACTGATCATGTAAACTGGCATGAGCTTACAGCATATGGATAAACAGCATGCATGATTTTAAATATGTGCCACGGACAAGAAGTGTAATGTGTATAAATATACCAGATTACAAATTTGCATCACACAGAATCACAGAATGGTTGGGGCTGGAAGGCACCTCTGGAGATCATCCAGTCCCACCCCCTGCTCAAGCAAGGGACACCAAAAGCAGGTTTTCCAGGACCATGTCCAGTCAGGTTTTTAATATCTCCACAGATGGCAACTTCACAACCTCTCTAGCCAACCTGTTCCAGTGCTAGGTCACCCTCACAATAAAAACATGGCTTTTCTTGTGTTCAGGCTGAAGTTAATGTTTTTTTAACTTATGCCCAGTGCCACTTGTTCTGTCAGTGGGCACCGCTGAGCGGAGCCTGGCTCCCTCTTCTTCACTCCCTCCCATCAGGTGTTTATACAGGTGGATTAGGTCCCCCTGAGCCCTCTCTTCTCCAGGCTGAACAGTCCCAGCTTTCTCAGTCTCTGCTCATAGGAGAGATGTGCCAGTCCTTAAATAATCTTTGTGGCCCTGCACCAGGCTCGCTCACCAAAGTCCATATTTTTCTTGCACTGGAGAGCTCAGAATGGGGGACACTGCTCCAGAAGTGAATAGAAACAAAATGCTCAGAATGAAACTTTTTTTGGAATGGCACAGTATTATCTAGACAGGACAATGGAGGACATCCAAGGAGGAAACTATTCATGGACTTGGAACAATTCTTATATGAAAACTGATGACAAAAGATAATACGACACCATTGGCTGTGAAATGGGCAGTAGGAAGTTCAGTCTTACAAAATTTATCATTTCTGTCCTTCCTGAATTTAAAATAAAAATATAATTTGGTATCATAGGCAGTATTTTATATGTTTTCCCAATACACAATTTTATTTGATCTTGTTGTCACTTTCTGCAGGGAATAGCATAGGATGTTCTGAAAAATGTGCCAGACAGGTCTCAAGAGACTTCATTACTAGGCAACACTAATATACTATACTGATCATTACTAAAAAAAATAAAGCCCTAAGTTATATCAAAATTACTCTGTTTCAGAATGTGATTTATAAGTCACCTCAGGAAAATGTGGGAATAGGAATGTGACAGAAGTGTCTATGGCTTGGAAATGAAATGGAAGCACAGACTGTATCCACAAGGTAGTGAGACATACAGACCTGAAGATGCCGGTGAAATTCATTTTGAGACACATAGTTTTGTAAAAGCCGCCATCTTCAGCTTTTCAAGCAAGAGACAGGTGGAAGGTCCTGGTTAATTTTAGAAGTTCCAGTTCATGGGGGAAATCTCTAAATGTGACCCAGTGTAGAGCTCAAAAATATAAAGAAAATGAAAAAAACCCCACCCCTTATGATTTGCCTGAGAGCAACTTTGTGATTTTGGAGGTGTGATTCATGATTAGCATAGGCAAGGCTGCCGACTGCTTTAATACAATAAATCGACTATTTGCAAGCCAGTACACTAAATCACAGTCATAACAATGATGAATGTAACATGAATACTAATGAACAGTTGTCCTGACAATTCAGTCAGAAACAGTACCTTCACAGGATGCTACTGCACCATTTAAGAAGAGCCCTGAGCTAGGAGCTGTCTCTCAAGGATGATTGTGGAGACAGCATGACAATTTGAATGATGCCCCTTAAAGAGGCGTGCATAGTTGCCACCATGCAGGCAGTATCACTGGTGACAGCACCACCTCTTCCCTCCTCCGTCCTGCTCACCCATGGGGCCACGGGGCAGCAATCAGAGTGGTGGATGGGGAATAGATGCACCCCACTGGGACCGCGACTGGGACTGACTCCTTGCTGTGAAATCTGACAATATAGGCACCTGGACTAAAAACCAGGCACGGCACACCAAATTGAGCTGTGTGTCCTGGGACAGCAGGTCCTCAGGCTCCACTCAGAAAAGGAGAAAAAACCCCAGCAAACGAAAAGTTTTCCCATGGGGCAGCCCAGAGCACCTCAAACGTCAACAGACACGCAGGTGTAGAGAACTAAACTGTGCCACCCGTCGTTGTGGGATGCCTGCCACCAGCTGACTGAGAGGGGAGACTAAACAGGGGCTGCTGCGGGGTCCTGACACATCCCGGTGCTCCGAGGTACCGGGCAGCACCATGTCACCTTCCCAAAGTCCCTGCTCTCATCTGAGAGCTGGCGTTAGGGAGCAGGTGATACCTTCCTTCTTTTGCCTCTTCCCATTTCTTCCTCTCATTGCAGTCAGTATTTATAACACAACTTCTTCCTTTATTTTCAGAATTAGTGGTAGCTGTCTCGATCTAGAACTAATCTGAGAATTGATTTTACACTACATTTAATGGTGGCTACACAATTGCTTTTCATATGGAACAGGTCAAAATCTGTTATTCCAGCCTCTGATGCTTGCTTTTTTTCTATTATGGCTGGTATAAATATCCGCTGCAAGAGGACTAGATCAACAGAGCAGTAGGATGTGCTGGGATGACATTTAAAAATTCAAAATATCCTGGGACCTTCTTGACCCTATGTTGGTCTTTGTAGGCCAGGCATATGATAATTCCAAATCAGTTGGCCAATTTGAGCACTGTACTAATATTTAATGAACTTTGAATTTGCAATCACAATATTAGGCAGCTCTATTAACTGCTTCATTAGAAAAAACAGCATGGTCATGAGGAAGATGATAGAGATTTAATTTACTTTTTGCAAGGCAAACAAAAACATCCGCCAAAGTGTGACTGACACCATTACTCACTTTGCATAGTACCTTACTCTCTAAACAATCTTGATTGCAGTGGTCCACTCATTTTGCAAGCTGCCACTTAGTATCAGCAAAGCTAATGCGATCAGCTCTCCAGGAGTATCACTGGAGTTTCTTTTGAGAAATGTGAAGTGAATTTTGGAAAATGCTCCATTTGATCTTGTTGTGGAGGGTGCCTTCACCAATGTGGTATTTTTGGCCACATCTAACATCACAGAATGAAAGCGTGACCTCATCGTAACCACCAGGCGTTCTTCACACCCACTTGAGTGGCACCAGGAACTCACCCATCATAGTTAGCCTGTCTGCTGAGCTTACCATTCAAAGCATCCTCACTTATAAATCAGTATGAACTGAAACCAGCCAAGAGTGACTGGGACTACTTGCAAAACTAAATATATACCTTTGTTTCTGAAACCAGTCCCTTAATGAAGACATTTACAAATCTCAGAAGTACTGCTACATTAATAACACTGTGCGAAAGTGTAATCACTAGGTATGTAGAGATAGCAGGCTGAAATATTATTATTCAAACACTTTAATACTGCTCTGAGATTGCAATCACTAGAACTTATTCCCTACGCTGGAGATGCAGTCACCTAAAACTCAGAAGCTGGATTATAGATGACTGCCGTGGGACGCTGCGCAGCCCTGTATTTAAGAGAAGAGGACAAAACCTCCCGAGGCGGCTGGTTCAGACGGCCCAACCTCAGTGATGGATACAAAGAGCCTCTCTGAGGTGAGCTGTTGCTTACCAGAGGCACTGCCATTTTGCCGGCCATCTGCCACAGCACTCAGGTGCGTGTCCCCTCTTTGGCAACCGGCCCCTTCCAGCTGCAGAGACCCAGGCCCAAAGGTGCTCCCGGTCTCATCTTCCCCATGCACAAGTAAAACATCTCCTTATCGACAGCCATCAGCTGACCTATTTTAGTCATCTGCTTTAGGAAGAGATTAACCTGCGCCTAAAAATACCTACTTCTCTCCCCTGACTATAAGAGGGTGAGAGTGATCAGCTCAGCTGTATATATTTACTCTGCAGAAATATAAATTTAGGAGGGAGGAATCCCAGCTTTGCCGAGAGATTTATCGCTGGGATGCTTTCAGCAAAACAGCTAGCTGCTAGCACAGGCTGGCTGTGAGGAGACTTTCAGTGGATGTGATGGGAAACGGGGGAACAAACAGAAGGCCTTTCAGGCTTTCCTTCTTCCCACTCCTCCTTCCCTCTCGTTTCTTCATGGGGGACAACATGAAACAACTGTTTCCTTTGAAGAAACTTGCTGAGCTGGGACTGCAGCAGCACCAGATCACAGCTCGGGCTAACCTGGCTCTCTGGGTAGGGAAGGAGGCTAATGCCGGCTCTGGCAATTTAGATGGAGGACTCCCTGGCCCACAAGAGATGGAGGTGTCATGAAGGAGCTGCTAGACTGGAAACTGAAATCCAAGTTTCAGCAGTGTCTTCCAGCTTCCCCCCCTCCCCCGAAAAAAAAACCCTAGGCAAGTAATTTTGTCATTAATGTACTGCAGTAGCGCTGGGAAGCTCTAATTGAACCTTGGGACCCATAACGACAGAGGCAATAAAAGCAGGTAATGAACCACTCTATCTTTGCTCAGAAGAGACCGTAATCGCTCTTTGCCTCCTTTATCCCCACCAGCAAAATGCAGGCGGCAGAGACCTACCAACCTCACACCAGCATCATGAGAATGATTTCAGAAACGTTTATGAAATGCTTACAAGCCATGGAAACAGCCACCTTAGAAAATAACAGCCATTAAAAACCTGGCTTGTAAAGCAGTGGAGCAGTATGTACCCATTTGTCCCATTTACAAACAATATCCTATTTACCAGTGGCATAAACCCATGATCCATAGCTGGCAACCGCAAGGCCTCGCTGTGCCTTGTGGGGTGTTACGGGCCCAGCAATGTCTTTGCAGGTTTGCACCCAAGGGTCATTTGAAGGCTTAAGCACATTAAGCACAGAGTGTCTGCATGTTGTTTTCTACTGCTGACAACTCAAACTGAATCACTCTTCTCCTGTAATCAGGCAGCTGCACAGCCTTAAATTTAGGCTGAAATCTCCAGAGTAGTAAACCCATGCTGATGCTGGTACCATCAGCAAAGCACCTGGATCTCCATGCCGCTCCGCCACAATCGCGTCTAGTCCTCTTTCAGATAAAACCCCCACTGCTGAGTATCTCCACACCAACTCCTTCCCCTGCCTGATCTTTTGTTTCTTTAAGCTCGAAAATGCCACCGGTCGAGCTTCCCCCCCCCAAAAAAAAGCTGCCGTACGTCGGCCACCTCCCGACGAGGAGGTTGCTCCCCGGGCAAGCGGTGCGCAGGCTTTCAGCAGCGGCCGCTCAAGGGGCTCTCTGCAGCCGCTACAAAAGCTGCCCCTGGGAAGCACTCCCCACCGATACAAAAAGGGGTTTCATTAAGGACGATCCTGCCCGTGCGGCGGCTGCTCCGGGCTGGTGGGGAGACAAGCCCTCGGCTGCTGCACGTCGGCAGAGTTGGCAGCCTGGGGTCAGCGCTGGCTGTGAGATGGATGGGACATCCATCAGGACAAGAGCTTTTTTTTTGGATCACGTGGCAATTGCCCTGGGCGAGCAATTGTTCTTTCTGACCTCCCTTTTTTGCTCTCTTAAGAACCTAAGGGGGAAAAACTCCCTGGCTTCTAAACAGGGGGTGACCAGAAGTAGGAGGCGACTGACCCAGAGCTGGGCACTGCTTCACAGGAAAGCAATCACACACCCAGAGGACTGGACGGTAGCAAACACCATGGTTTTAATGTACTTTTAAAATTATCTCAGTGCAAACAGTAACCATGTATACGTGACAAAGTCTTTGAAAAGTTAATTAACGACAGCAACTGCACACGCTTACAGAGGATGCTACCACAGTTTCTCCAGCCTCTTCTGTAAAGTCCTGAATGTGTGTCATTGTAATGGATGAGGAAAGACTGACTGATCTGATAATTCTAGGGAGATTTTAGGAAGGGCCCTTTTCCTTTCTGTCATACTAAAAGGTATCACTTCTATGGAAAACCCACCAGACGAGCGAGAAGTTAGGGTCACATTCATTTGCAAGTTCTGATGCAGACTGCGGTCCCACAACAACAGCTGCTGCAGAAACCTGCACCTTGCAGTCCGGGCCCAGAACCCTACGTTTTAATTTCAAAGTAGATTCCTGCTAAGAAAGCTGCTTATATCTCTGAAATACTTGACTATTACAGCATTTTCTTTTACGCACCATGCTTGCTGAATCTCCTGCCCTTGGGAGCTGTATTGCTCTACCCTGACTGTGGGACTCAATGCAAGGATGAAGCTGTTGGCAGCACTGACTGCCCAAAATGCTGGATTAAAGAGGTGTCTATATTGCTATACGTGCGTATCTGAAATGAGTACAGGCTGTGTTGCACCTCCTGTGAGAAGGCTTAAGTATCTTTTAGTATAACACATTCCACTCAATGCAGGAGGAACAGCACAGCTCATATAAGATGCTTGCAGAAGTGGTAAAGTTGTCTCTATACTGAAGAGCCCTATTGACTGTTTTATTAAGAACCTTTGAAAAAAGGGACTTCCAGCAGAAATAGCTAAAATAGTACCTAGGAGAGACACAAAAGCTCACCACCAACACACGTAACACCTAACTAATCTACAGCAGTGACTCTTTCTTCTGAACAAAGTACAACGGACATGTATTTCTGAACTAGCGATGTAGAGAAAAATGGACTTCCAAGTTACTCTGACCAAGGTACAATACACTTATCTACATCTGAGCTAGTATTGCAGAAAAAACATAACTTTATTAAACATAAAATATGATTCATCTCATCCTTATGCAGGTATCAAAAACAGTTCTAATGAACCTCACTACAGAAGTACTTATTTCCTTTCAGTGGCTATAAAGGGAGTCTAGACAACTAACTGTGACATATTTGTCTGTCTAAAAATGTCACAGATCCACCCTGTCCATTTTCCAAGGCTTTGCTGTCAATGCAAGGCTTTTGATACGGGCAAAACCACCGTGCTCATTCTGCAACAGAGCATTTCCATGTCCCAGAACAATTAAGAGCCAGGGCAGATCTGGGGGAGTCTAGTGGAGCCTCATGGCTCTAGTGAATCTGTACGATTTTGTGAGTGTGTTTTGGTCAGAAGTCTGTGTATTAAGGACTTCTGAACTAAAAGATTTAAGTTTTTTAAACAACGCAGCCCCACAACTAGTCGTGTGTCCACGATTTCAGGGAAATAACAGCAATACCATTAGGTGGTCTCCACTTCCTCCACTCATGCTAAGGGCTGTACAGAAAATTAGTTCAGGCTAGATGCCTATGCTTTACTAGCTAAACTTAAGTAAAATTACACCCCTGGTTCAAGCTAGTTGTCTAGATTGCCTGTCTGATGCTGCCACAAGCATCTCTTTCAGTGTGGCTGGAGACCTACCTTCTAAACAGCTAAAAATTGGGGCAGAAGAATTCCAACCAAAGTGGTGGTTGGTAACTGGTGGTAACATGGGGCAGGAGGAGGGAGCAGAAAAATATATCAAATGTCTTAGAAATATTGAGTTTTAGTATTCACTTAGCTTCGCCTTATTTTAGTCACTCAATGTCCATTGCAATGGAGGTGTCTAAGGAAGCAGTGATAAACCTTAGGGAAATGTGCAAAATCACAGCTTAGTCTTGAACTTGGCCACTCAGCATTTCACAGAGGACCTCCCTGGCTCTCTCCATGTGCCCTTTCGTAAAGGCGGCACTAACACTTCCCAGCAGGGTCAACAAGCTGTGCTGCCCATCTCTGCTCTCAGGAATGGACTCCGGAGCCTCTTCTGGCCAGCTGATAGAGATGAGCGACAGAAAAGCTCTGCCTCTACATGAGACCACAGATCCAGCTCTCCCTGGGAGCAACCCAGAAAAACCTACCAAAAAGCCATCTCCCCTTTTCAAAGTCTCCTAAAATTACCATTTGTCTTTATTTATTATTAATTTAATTATATTCTTATACAAGACTTTTACCCGCAGGTTTTGAGAGCTTGAATACATTCTTTATCACATTTTACTAAACCAGAATTAGTCTGTTTAGAAGGACTCTGTTCTGAAGTTCTCCCTCCACACCTGCAGTTCTCCCGCAGCTTCGCAGGTGCTAATGGGGGGAAGCATAAAATCAAGAAACCCGCTGTAGGTGCCTTCACCTCAGTGCCTTCCCAGCATTATAGGGAGACATCACCATCAGGGGAATTTTCTTAAAATACTTTCTTTGGAGAAATTTCTCAGCAGCTGCAGGTGCATGGATAGTTTGTGAACAGTGACTGCCTTAATATTAGGTGTTGCAATAAGATCCTGGGATATTGGTGAAGTTACTGTCTCCTCATTACTCTGACTTCACCAGGTGCCTTAGAGAAAAATAATTTGAGCATGGCTCCGGCTACAGAAGTAGCCTGGGCACTTTCCTTTATCAAAGACCACAGCAGACACCATGACTCCGTTTGAGCTGTTAAAAAGGAAGATGTACATAAACCATGTTAACTACTTTCTTCGGATGCTACAAATTGTACCTAGTGCTGTTTTCTCACAAACAGTTGGCAAGCTCCCTTTTTGATCGACCTTTGCCATCTTCACAGCCGACTTAAATTCATCAGGAATAAACGCCAGGCCTGTTTCTCCTCTGCTCATGAGCTAGGGCATCTCATTATTTTCAGAATATTCATTAGACTCTCTACTTACTCTAAAAATAGTAGGGGTTTTTTTGCAGCCGAGTGACTAGTGGGCAGCAGCTTTATGCATTTATCCGTTCCACAATACAAGTTTGGATAACTTCATGTACTTAGACACTGTGCCTTCAAGAGAGTTGCCATAAATAGACTCCACCTTCCAGTATTTCACATTGTCAAAGCACTGGTTAATGTTCACTAATAGCAATTAACTAATTCACCTTCAGGGCAACCCTGTGAGCTAGGTAAAACTGATATAATTAACGCATGAGTGAAACGAGATTTAGGAGTTAAGTCAGTTGCCTGGGCAGAGGCCTTCATGGTCTAGTGGATTAGACATCTGTCTCTCCAACCAAAGAAGTTGAGTCTAATCCTTTTTCTGACATTGATTTGCTGTGTGACCTTACAGAAAGTCAATTAACTTCTCTGCCTCGGCTGCCCTAGAGATAATGATGCTTACCTACCCGGTGACACATGGGTGTTTGGAAACTGTACTAAATGATACTTTTAATGTACTCTTAAGGCCTATCAGTGGAAGAGGTGAACATTAAAGCTTCCTAGCTTTAATGTCCTTGCTGTCTTATCTAACTCCTGCTCCCCACACCAGAAATAGCTTAGGGGTAAGGAGGAATTTCTTAGGCTAAGATGCTGCTAGCGAAACTGCGGCTGGCATCAGGAATTTTCATCAGATCCTATTTGATCAGCAAATTTATTTAGAGTACAGGTCAGCACTAGAATTGCAATGGAAAGTTTATTTTAAACTTGGCCATGGAAGAAACCAGCATCCTTCCCATGCTACCGTGAGGCAAAGAGCAGACTGCCACGGCCATCCCCACCGAGCATCCCTGATTCAAAGGGAGCAGAGCCTGTCTGCAGAGATCCGAGAGCCTGTGCTCGTGCACCATCCCCAGTTCCCTTGTACCTCTAAATGGGATTTCTGCAGGATAATTTCTACAGGTGGCCTTATCACTAGCAGGGATGCAAGCCCGGAGGGAGAGTACCCGCGTACACGCACCTCCTGGAGCAGACCTACCTGATCTTGCCGTCTCTGAGCACTGGGGCATTGTACTTAAAAGAAGGACAACTAAAACCTGCTCTGTTCGGTTCATCAGAAGCCATCCTTCGACTTCTGTCTACTCGCCACCATAGCTTTTCATGACATGCCATAGGGCATTAAGAAGTATTACTTCTGTAGCTGCCATTCGAACTGCCCGGCAAGTATCTAGGCTGGTGGTGTACACATGTAACTTTATACCCCTTTTCCCATATTCGACCTTGCTTTTAATTATTTCTACAAAATATTCCGTTGCTACATATAATGCTGCCTAGGCCCATAAAATCTCCCACAATTCTAATATAGCAAGAAACCAGTCAAACGGGACGTAAGAATCCAACATTTACCTTTATTTCTGTGAGCAAGATTAATATTCCTTCTCTTTAATTCTGAAGGAAATGTCAGGGCTTTTTCCCTTTTGCTTGCTGAATTGTAGCAAGTGCGGTGAATGCTCATGCAGCCAGAAAAATAATAACCTGCTCCTGCCTCTGATGTAGCACCAATCGCTTCTTGGCATCCTTTCTGCTGCCAATCCACCTGTGCGCTGGCTGCTTTGTTTTGCTGCCCTGCTCTCTCCACCCTCTGACCAGTTAGCACTCGTCTCTTCTCCACCCTCCCAGCTTTATTGATAATGTGTTTAACATTTACTTTGATGCTATTCTTTGAGGCTTTTCAAAATCCTTCTTGGAAAGAAGACCATTAAAAAGAAACCCTTTGGGGAAAGACAGGGAGGAAAGCTAAAGCAGAAAGGGTATGTGCTTGCGTATAATATACCCCTGCAGGCTTTGTCTTGCTGCAAGCCTGAAGATGACTTAATGCAAACCTGTACTGCTGTAAACAGGGAATAAATATTGTATTCTCCTAAAATACATCTGGGCTAATTCAATAAACCCTGACTTATTGGCTGCTACTTACGCAAACATCTGCATATTAAACCCCAGTAAATTACTAATGAGCTGTCAGATCAGTAATACAGATACTCCCAAGGCTAAAAGATTGTCTATAGCTTGTCCCTATATATTTACTTACTGCAGAGGCTACCGGTGTGGACTAGCACAGGCTAAATGGCTCCATGTCTATACACTGTGGAAGAACTTAAAGGTGACTTGTAGCTTATAAAATACACTCTAGGATTGTATACTGAGTGTGGCAAGGACCATGAACTAAAACCGTATTCAGCCCTCACATGCCTAAAATACGACTTTTCAGTGCTGGTTTTTCCCTGGCTTAAAATAACCTGTGTGCTAACAGGTGATTAATATGTAACACATTTGGCACAAGCAGAACATATAATTGCATTCAGACAGTTTGTTGGGTTTTTTCAATGCTATTGAAGACTGTACTCCTAAGCATTTGTAGCTTATCTAGCAATGTTATCCCCTGCACTTGCATGTCTGGTGGGGTTTTTTTGGCCTTACTATACAGAGAGTTAGAACCTGTACCTTACTGCTCCTAATCTACTAGTGCATTGAAGCACCCATTTCACTCTAAGGCTGAGCTTCAGATCTCTGCTGCATCAGGCTCTTTGTTTAAATATGTATTTTTTAGTTTTATATTGCATATTTCGCAAGATTTCATAAAACTACCCAACATCCCAGTTCTATAGTCTGCACTAGAGACCAACAGGTGTGACTTCAACTTTATCTATCAATACAGTAACGAATATGTAATACCAGGAAGGACAACTATTTTTCTTTTTCATCTTAATTCTTTCCAGTAGCTTTTGTTTTACCCTATATATAAATAATGACAGTTTCCCGTGAGATGTTTTCCCATTTTTAAGTTTGGAATGAAACAGATGGTTTGCATATAATTTTTTAAGTTGAGTGTAAAGGTGTACAGACCTTCAGATTTATATTGGCTTTGCTATAAAATAATGTTGCTGAAGTAAATGGACACACTTGAACCTCCA
The DNA here is from genome assembly GCF_964188355.1 of Buteo buteo. Taxonomy (NCBI): domain Eukaryota; kingdom Metazoa; phylum Chordata; class Aves; order Accipitriformes; family Accipitridae; genus Buteo; species Buteo buteo. The sequence continues at coordinate 10,706,764 of NC_134195.1, read as the reverse complement.
GTGATCTTGTGAAATAGTGGTGGCTATTCAGATGAAACTGGGTCTATCTGAATTGGAAGAGGGACAGGAAATCATTTCATCTTAAGTTTGGTAATTTGGTAATCATTACTGTAAACAGTGTTTTTACTTCTTAGTATGATCATTAGAAGACAATGCATAGCCAGTATTAAACCGGGGCAGATACAGACGATAAAGGCAAAGCTTAATCTTGCTAGGATTAGTGACTCTAAATTGATATGACTGAAAAACATTGAAAAATGCTGAAGTTAGGCTGCTTCAGGGACTAACAAAATGCCTTGCCTGGTAATTTTCAAAAATCTTTAGAGACACTGATTGCACCTGGAACCTCTGATTTGATTACCAAAATAAAAAATGTCTACTGTAGTAGCCTCATCTGTACTTTAATTAAGAGCTTTGTATTTAAATATAACCATCTGATCCCCTGAGGTTATTTTTAAAGTAAGCTTCTGGCAAGGCAGCAGTGTGGTGGATTAGAGGCTTGGAGATGAGGAAAAATCATCATTCAGCATACAGTTTAGAATAATGTGTGCATATATAAAAATACATGTGTATACAACGTCATGTAACAAGATACAGGGCTGGATTTATTAAAGCCAAATGGAAAGATATTTCCTCTTTTAATATTCTAGATCTCTTTTAATATATGCGATGTAGATATTGCACTGCAGTCTGATTCAGATAAATACCATAATAGCACATCAATCTGATCTGTCCAATGAAAGCTCCGTTTTCCTACAAATGTAAAACCAAGTTATCAACTTAGCTGTCTGCATCTACTACTCCGTCTAACAGTGGCTGTTACACCTGATGAGGACATATAAGACATATCACCCTTTATGCACCATTTATCATGGAGCGTGCAACCATGAGCCGAAAAGCAGCAGTGCCAGACAAAGCACACTGATGGGAACAGAGCAGCAGGGTAGCAGCAGGGGTGGCAGGCTGGGGGTGCTAATGAGCAATGTTAAAAGGGGAGGCAGGGAGGGCAGGGTGAACGATTTGTAGAAGACATGGGTGAACATGAAAAGCCAGGTAACTATGGATTTTTTCCAGTTCTTATTTCAGAAGAGAACTTACAGCTTCCAAATTTTAATGGGCAAGCATGTGCATCCATGGGGAAATCTTCAAGCTGCATGGGACATTCAGCAGAGATGGTCAATCTGTGGGGGAGTAAAAACAAAACACATCATTTATTTTTCAGTGCCTTCCCTTTATGCCTCTCACCACAATACATGAGTGCTGACACAAGCAAGCTTTTCCTGAAGGCTCCTTGCTCCTGATGAAATCACAGCAACCCCCTGTTAAACTGAACACGAGATAAGCCAGGTGGACCCCTCTGCGTGCATGCTGTAGGTCTTATCTAGTAACGCTGAGACACGTGAAATGATTTTATTTATGTAAGCTGTTCCAGTAAGATCATTCTTTCTTACTAGTACGTGAAGGAACTCCCATGCTGGAGCTTCTGCCACACACCTTACACTTACCTGCTTTCTGTAGATACTGCAACTGGACTAGGAATTTGACTCATGAGTGTAGCACTATTACAGACATAAAGAAGCACTGACTTTATATATAGATGTAACTATTTAAATACATAAAAATAAATATTTATAAATAAAAGTACATAATATAAATATTTACAACTGTACATAAACCTATCTATAAAGTCACTGACATATATATATTACTTTATATAGCACTAAAGTTAGTTTCTGTAGAAATCACATGGTATCAGAGCAGTCCATTTCAGTTCAACACACTGTGAATTACCTGGACACCTTGTCAGGAAAAAACAACAGGATCATTTTCCCCGGCATACTGCCTGGGGAAGCAATTCTATCCTGTACTGCCCTGGCACTATGTGGAAATTCTTGAGCTATAGTGGACATAGGGGCAGGGAAGGAAAAACTCTTAGGAAAAAATAGACATATCCCATGGATGTTCTGTATGATTGACAGATCAAGCTGAACACAAAGAAAAGTCTGAGGTAAATTTCTGAGCAGTGCAATATCAGTTGTATTGATATCAAGTATATCAAATATATCGAGAGCCAAAGCTTAGTTTTCTAGGTGCATGCAGCACATAGCCCAATAAGAATCTGGTTTGATTATGCCATTTTTATATTTGCATAATACAGATGGTTTGCTCAGGATAGTGAGGATGCAAATCTCATTTTACATTATGAATACCCTTATGGCTTTCTCGTTTTATGCTGCTATTCTGCCTCAGAGGCAACAGACCAGAGACCCAAAGCCTCACCGACTGCCCAGTGCTGGGGTTATCCAGGGCTCTGCTGGAGGGCAGCCCGGTTCCTTACCAAACTGCTGCCTGGGGGGCAAAAATCCGCAAAGAAATCCACAAGACCCTACTACCAGAATGCAAAAGTACCCTTTCCTATCACAACAGCCGCACGTAGCCATACTCCCCAGCTATATGTACTCGCTGAGTATTCTTGCTACAACTTCTATCCAAAGCGATCGTAAAGGGTAACAATCTGTCCGTGTACAGATGGCACAGCATTCAGCCAGTCCAATTCAATACAACACAATGATGCCTTGCCGGGGCACTCCAGCTACATGGACAATAAATTGGGGGAAACAGCTCCACTCTCTGCCAATGCACAGAAATTCTGGAGCTTTACCAATAGCTGGAAATGGCAAAATAAGCACAGAGAAATGCAATAATATTGTTGGCTAGAGATTGTATCATGAAGATGAGCTGGGAAACAGAGAGGTAAAAAGGCAAACTGCAAACAGTAATAGAAAATGTAAAGATGATACACCATGTAAAGCAAAATAAAAAAAAAATCCAGTTCAGAACAGAGATAATGTATCATCTGGTAAGGACAGACAGGAAGTCTACAATATAGAAAAGAAATTACTGAGGCCTGAGATACCTGCCCTTAGGCAAAACCGTTCTTGGACTTTATTTTTGTAAAAGAAATTTTAAAATCACTAAAATACAGAGTTCTCTGCAGTGGAGAGTGCCCTTGGGCACCAAAGCCAGCAAAGCCACAGTCACTGAGAGTGCTACATGGATGAATTTAACAAGCTGGTTCTAGTAGCATCCTGCCCAGAACTTGCATCCTTTTCATAAAAATCACTCTTATTTGTACTTGAAAGCAAGGCTGCTGTACCTCCAATGTATTGTTATATTTTCTGTACTAAGTATTGCAAGTTTAATTTTCTTGATAAATTCAGAAACCTTGCTCCAAGTGCGGTAAGAAAGCTGCTGTGTTTTACTGCAGTCCATCTCCTGTCTCTTTGTCTACCAACAGTTCAAGTATGTTGTTTCAAAGGCTGCAGCTTGACATTTTAATACACATACTTGTCATCTGCCATCAACGGAGGGGATCTCTATATCCATCTTAGCAAGACAGCAGCTGTGGAATCAGGAAGTGAAAGAAGATTCAATGCAGAATTATGAATAAGACCTTCTGCTTCATCTGATTGTCCTATGAATTGTATCCTGCTGCCTGCATCTCTGGAAATAACCCTTGTGTGTAATGAGGAAGGCTGTAGACATTCCTCAACTGTAAATGTGGAAGTGAAGATGAGATGCAGAGACTGTGACCTAGCAGAATTTAATTAAGTCCCTCCAGAAATTATTTTTGCCTGTCTTAAATGAAAGGATAGCACATAAGGCTGGAGGGCACCTGGCTGCCACTACCTGTCTCAGAAGCCGCAAAGACCCTGGTGGTGCCAGGGTTACTCCTGTGTCCCCTCTGAATTCCTCATCCAGCAAAAGGTGGCATATCCCTTAAAAAGATGGTGCCTGGTGCAGTCTTCTGGGTCTAGCCCAGGGGTAGGGAGAACCAAGTTAAGCGTCTGCAAATGACTTGGGTACAGCCTTTCCTTTCATTAACATGAATTCCTCGGATGAAGAAGTTCCTTTTGCTCGTTATCAATGATATCTGGATGCTTCTTTCCTTTCCCTATGCCTCCATCCTAGGGCCACTCCTAGCCTGGTCATCTTGAACAAATGAACTAGCTATACTTATTTGTTACATACTATTCTTAAAAAGTATGTAGTTGAGCCTCTTAGGTAATTTTAAAATGCTCAGTAAACACTCTCCTAGCTACCTCTTACAAAGTGTGCATTACCCGAGGTTTGTGAAGCATCTTGCAATGGGCAACGCAACAGAAAACTTGACTGTGGGTTCTGATACACCACATAAATGTCACCACCCTGAATTTCTGCAGAGCGCTCTGTGCCCGACAGGAGCTGCTCTTCATTACTGTGTGAGGACCTGAAAAACAGAGTCACTGAATTGACTCCTGGTTCAAAGAGACTGGATTTTCTACTGCATACAGAAAAAAAAGCAGCACAGCAGCCATCTCTTATACTCTGGGGACTGGAAGCATGGGTCACTGCATACAGATTTGCTCCTAGGTGCAGAGTACAAACTATATGTTCAGATCCTAGCTCCAGGAGTCACAAAGAAATTGGTATCTGGGTCTGCTCCTTCAAATATCACATGGGGTGATATTTGCACACTTTGGCTTTTAACGTTGTTTTAAAGCTTAGGTACCCTTTGCATACCCTAGTTTACACAGCTGATTATAACAAAATTACTCCCAGTTTGCATCTGTTGACAGAAGAGAAAGGAGGCCTTGGCATGCATATATGCAACAGCCTTTGCCTAATCCTTTTAATATGGTCATTCCAGAACGATCTTGCTGTGCTCACTCCAGCACAGTTATCTGAGCTACAGACAGTATCCAAACCAGGAATTTTCTGTCACAGCACAACCACTGCTCAAACTGCAGTTCTTTCCAACAGAAGCATGTAAAATCTTCCCTCCTCCACCATCATTCTGTCTTAATAAAAGCACTATGGGATTAGTTTCACTCAAACAGAGTTTTTGACAAGATTATAAGTGGCTGTTAAAGGCCCTTTACAATGGGAGGATGAAACTCTGATGTTATTGAAGCTAATGGTAAAATTCTCCCTGACTTCAATGGGGCAGGTATTCACACAAAATATCTAACAAACCCTGGTTACAGCTGCTGATTTATTATTAACGACAAAATTTCACTTTCATAATGCCCCAAATGTAAATCAACCAGCAAAACGCTACAGCATACCGTAAGCATCTAAAAAAAAAAAGTTAGGTCTACAAATTACTTCACTGATCGTCCATAATTGTACATGAAAATTTCATCAGAGCTTCACTATGTATAGCCTTTACTTTAAGAACATAAAGTGATTACTGATGTTCTGTTTCAACAAAATATAGACACATAAGTGAATACCCAGCTAAGAAAAGCACAATTCAAGCAGCAAGTCTTCACTCCAGAAAAGTCACCTTCAACCATTTCCACTGGAGAATTAAGTAAGATGATGCTTTTAAGAGGCCGTCGCTTTTTAACAGGTGGGGGGAGAAGGAGGTGTTAAAAGTCAAGGATGTGGCAAAGAAATCAGTGTTGGTATTTGGGAGCCAGACATCCACAGCAAGTGTGCTTCAAGGAGAGCACAAGGCACTCGGTCCCACAAGAACCTGTTTTAGGGTGCTGCAGAGACCTCCCCGCTGTTCCCGTTGATTTCCCTCAATGCAAGGAGCATCTGCTCCTGCTCGTGGGAAAAAAGCTGGGAGACTGAGCAAAGCTATCCTCACTCTGGTACCCTGGAAGTGCAAAAACACTTTCTGGAGTATTATCTGCAGCTGCCAGGCAGGAGGTAAGGGCAGTCACCTGCCCGGGGAGCCAACAGACAGCCACAGCAACTTGCTTTTTCTTATCAGCTACTAGCTTTAGGATACAAGCAAATTAAAATAGAGAGCTTTAGAAGGAGAGGGGAGCAGAAAGGCAGAGTCACCAGTGGTTGTTGGGAGAAGTTAACTCAAGGTAAGTGTTGAATAACAAGAGTTAGTGATGAAGGGCACACAAGGAAAGTTTTGTTGGCTCTGAGGTATTGGACCCAGAGAGATATGAAGCTCTTCTGCCTGTTTGCCCAAATCCCCAAACCAGCTCCATCTTCTTAGTTGTTTATTTCTGGGCACTGCCCTTGCTCCTGATTAAAGGGAGCATTTTAATGCCGTGCTTTGGCCCTACCTGTGCTGGCAACCAGTACTCGCTGTGGGGCTCGGGCCAGAACGGACACAGAAGAGCCAAAGTGCCCTTCCCAGCACGAGGCCAGCCATCAACATTTTCCTCACAAAAAAGCAAAATGCTTGCTTGAAACTCATCTCAAACCTATCTCAACATCTCCCCAACATGCCAAAAAAAAGTTAAGTGGATCCAGCCTTACCCAAGCCATACCCCATCCCAAGGGGCTGGCTGGCTCCTTGCAAAGGGAGACTTCGGGGTCGGGTCAGACCCTTCTCAGGAGCCAACTCCAGAAGAAGCTTCCCTGGGTATCTGCTCCGACAGGACCTCGGCAGAACAATTTAAGCAGCATCTCCAGTACACACTCTTGCACACTCATGCAGATAAGAGAATAACAGAGAGTTGCTGGTTTGGTTTGTTTTTTTTCAAACTGTGAACACATTGTTAGGTTTGTGAAATTACTCATTTAGCCTTCACTCAGGACACAACTATTGACCCGTTCTCCCACTGTGATGTCTTGGGAACACTTCTATAACCAAACTATTATTCCTTTCAAAGGGTTTTAAAGCAAGACTTGTTTCAGGCCCCAACACAGTAAGTGTGTAGTCCAGGGAACCCATGTCTCCCTGTGTTCCTTAAGTAATGCAATGTGTGCTGGTATGAACATACATATACACACACAGACATATAGATAGATAGATAGATAGATATGTAAAGAGCTTTCTTGGTTCTGAAGCACTTCCCATACAGTCCTGACAAACCCTATTGATGGTGGCGATAGCGGGTCACCTAACACAGCACAGAAGTGTTAGGGTGTGGATACACGTTCAGTCACGGTATCGACGGCTTAAGTCTCACCCTGAAACCTGTCCCTGGCTGGGTGACTGTCTGCAGCCTGGCTGAGGGGAGAGAAGAGATTATTCTCAGTAACTCAAACACTGCCTTGCTCGAGAATCTCCATCACTGTGTTGGATAAGAGGCCAAAATACAGACTCAAGGCCTTGTTCTGCACCTCTGCGTGGGATGTGGAAGTAGTTCACTGCTGCTTACTTATAATGCCAGTTGTACACTTGTTTCCTTGGGATCCACCACACAAACTGAACACGGAATAGAAATTAAAGCTAGGAGCTGGAGTGAGATGGTCTGCAGAAATTTCTGTGTTAGCCCATTGTTCCTTCGTAACCACTCTGCCAAGAATACTACCCTTTCCCAAATTTCCTGTGATGCTGAGATGTGTTATCTTTATATGACACTGAAATGTGCTTCGAAAATGCCACAGGGAAGGGGCTATGGAAGACTAAGAGCTCCAGTTACTGATGTTTTTGTGAGCTGTGAATACATAATTCAGATGCATGGTGTACTTGACAGCAAAACTCTCATTTTAAGCAAACCAAATCCTTAGCATAGCTTATGTTGAAGTGAGAAAACAGGACTTTAACTGCCTAGATTAACTGTGCTGAAGAGTAGGTTATGCTGAGCTGATCTGAGGTGGACAGGATTGATCTCAAAAGCTGCACCGCCACAGGAACGACCGCTCTGCATTTGGAGTACCTTGGCATACCCAGAGCACACTCTTAGATGGGGGCAGAAGGGATGTTCAGCCTCTAGACAGGAAGAACTGAGAAAGGCAATGAAGTAACCAATAGGACACTTAAACTATCTCATCTTTGATAGGGATTTGGGGGGCTACAGAAAGAATCACATTACCAGATCCTGGAAGAAGTTTATAGTAAATACCTTTCATTCTACAGTATTTCCTTTATATGGATAAAAGCAATGGATGGAGCACTGAGTTTATGCTTATTCATATTTGCCATGCAAGGTGCTAATGAAGTCCATGAGCAAGGTAAAACTTGCTGGAAGAAGCTTTATTTTTTATCAGGCTAACTGGTGCAGTAAAAAAACGAAGCTTTTTGGTAGTCAACTCCTTCTTTAGGTTCTCTGCCTACAAACCTCACTTTCCTAAAGAAACTTTAGACGAATACGGCTATGCAGCTATGAATGCTATAGCACAATATCACACCCATCTGCTTGACAGTTTTACTTAATAACCTGTCCAAGGTTTCTTTCCTTGCTGGCCCCAACTCTTCTTGACACCCCCCACAAGGAAGGCCTTCAAATCTCTCCTCTGCATTTTTACTGAATTCTTCAATTAAAAACCAAAAATCTAACTAGTACTAGCAATACTAAGAAGCTGATGCAGTTGTTGATGCGGGTAAAATGAGAAACAACATCTCAACCAGTCCATACATCATTATGCCATGCCACACATTTCCCCGAGTCTGACATGCTACATGTTTTGACTATGATTTCCCCATCAGCATGGCCCTGTGGTGGCATGTTCAACTACACGCTAACTGCAATAAATACAATTGTTCTTGCAGTGCTGTGTAAGACTGAACTGTGGGCTTCTCTTTGGCTCTCAAGAGAGGTCCATTCCAGCTACTGGCAGACCCAGCCGGTGAAGGCAATGCCCAGTGCCACCCGACCGCACAGGGGGTTATCTAACCCTTGCTTTCAGTGGGAGAAAACCCAAGTACACGAGGAAGAAGGGAGCACAGAAAACTCTGGCAGGCACCCTAGGCGATGGAGGCTAAGGACTGTGATGGACACAGCACAGTGCACCAGGTCTCCAGTTTTGATACCACCCGTTAGATGATTTGATCAGTGCAGGTTTTCTGACTGGCCAGAGGGGCTTTTGTTCCTCTGTTTCTGGCTGTCAGTATGGCACCCATTCCCTCCTCCTTGGATGAGGGTCACCTGGCTGCAAAGCCATTCTATTCCTTCCTCCCAGTTCACACAACCTTTATATTTGTATGGACAGGCACAAAACCACATGCAGTATTTCCTATAGAGAAAAATGAGCTGGATTTAGAAGGTAATCAGGGGCGGGGGGGACCAGATGGGCAGTACCAGGCCATTTGGGCTCTCTTATGTCTAGACGGGGATGCACAAACATGGGAGGGTAGGTAGGAGGGATTATGATCTGGAAACTGTAAATACAGAGCTGAAATCCTTGGTTATTTTCGACGGTTCAGACAGACCATCCAGAGCTCCAAAACATCACACCACAGTCTCCTCTCAGCAACTCGCATTTAATCACAGCCTCTTCTTATTCACCTCACATTTCTATGTCCTCCTCCCAGGTCATCTCTCATCAAGATCTCCTGCCTTTTGTGTAACTTCAATGCTCCTCCACACCTCTGTGTGAAAGGGGCATGCATCAAGCAATTGACAATATGCTCTTTCACAGGAAAACGTGTGCACGTGCCTATTTGTATCTACCCCTGTTTGTACACGGAGGAGGTTGTTTAGCCATCCAAGCAGGACATTATTATCTGGTTTTTTTGCCTTGCTTCTGAAATGCTACATGCTCCTGATCAATACAGCCACGAAGTGCCAAGTAAAGGGCTAGGCTGTGGGTGCTCGCTGCTCCAGGGAAAGAGCCCTTTGATCCCTCAGCTGTTTCACACTGTGAAGTCATTAAACAGGCCTCAATTTACCATCTGTTTGCTATTTATACCACCACCAGCACTAGCATCTGCTACAGCATAAGCACCTGTTTCCTACAGTGCAACCTGAGAGAAGGAAGGGCTGAATCTCCTACTGACATTTGACTGTCCCCATGCTAAACCATGTTCAACAATGTACTTGGCTCCTTCCCTCCACCCAGACTTCCCCAGGACAAAGATGCAGTTATGCAGCTGGATGGGAGCTCCCGGTTCCTATCAAGATCAGTGGGGTACTACTTCCCCCAGGGCAGGCACCCCTGTGCCGTTGTGTGCAAACAGGGACGACAGAGCTCTGCCTACACCTCAGTGACAGGTCAGCTCTGTGACACCTTCAGAAGAGACAGAAAAGCAAAAGCAGGTGGAAAGGGTGAGATATATATTCTACCACTGGACTGAGCAAGCCTAGAGATAGTGGTTAGAGTTTAATTGATGCTGAAATCAGTCTGCATAACTGATGTTTTTAAGATGCATGGTTAATGGCAGAAACATAGTAGGTATTTATTATTTTGACAAAGGAGGTTTTGCTAATTTTCCTTATCTTTCAGCTGAATTTCCAAGTCAAAACACAGTACTGTTTTTACATGGACAGGGCACATGAGTGCATTAGTCACTGGAGAGATGACTGTGGAGCAATGAGACAACCTTATGAAGTCTGACCGAGCCATTAAAATAATCCCGGGTTTTATCATCCCTTCTGGTCCCAAAGTTTCCTGGCCCAAATTCTTGACAGAAGTATGCAAGGGGAAGGCCAGCCTTGCTTGCAGAAATTCTTCCTAGGCTTTTATACTGTATATAGTGCATATAACAGACACAACCTCCGGATTTTAGCTAGAGCCTGGTGAAGACGACTTGCTTCATCATTTAGAGCAACCAGATAGAAATAACAGTTTGGAATTTTTTGAGGGATAGGAACATGACTGTAAGATACAGAGTTGTGTATGTGGTTTCAGGAAATTTAAATTTAACAGTAGAAAATGGAGTAAGTCAGGCTAAACATCAATATAAGATAAGCTAACATAATCCCTCTTAAAAAGTAACTGACGTCTCCAAAGGCGTCTTAAGACTTCTACAGAACAGACCAAACAAAAGACTAGAAACAGGCGCTGCCAACAGACTACTTATTTAAATGAAAACCCATGTGCATTTTTTTCATTAGCAACATCACACCAAGGCACGTTCCTGTAGAAAGGCTGAAGAAGCCAAGTAGAAAGGAATGGAATGAGACAATGAAGACTATTCCTACCTATGCCCATTGCACAACTTTACTCAGCTATATATGTTGGTATTTTGGTTTGATGAAGCCTTCAAGGAAGGGCAAATTACCAAGAGCTTCCTATGGGGTAACTGTGGTATAACACGATCCAGGATTAATTTCTCACTCCACCATAATACATTCATCTGATCAGATATTTCTGAAGCATCTTAGAGGAGGCCCTTCCTGTCTTCTTTTCTGAAGTGGCTTGGAGCCACTCTCCAGCCTCCCTAAGCCCTTTATTCCTCACACACATGCTTTTCCTTCCTGACTACTTCAGATATCTATATCCCAACCTGCAGTACCTTCTAGTTATTCCTGAGTGACCAACATCAGTACCAAGTATCCTGCTCCCCAAAACCCTTCTACCCTCACTTCTTGCAAAACCCTATCTCACCTAAGCCCTCAAATGCATCTTCCTGATCCTCCACTCCTGACTCAGCCACAGGTACCCGGCACCCCTCAGCAGCTAGCTGGCCTCTGGCATCCCTTGCTAGACACCCCTTTCCTCACCAACATCCTATGGGCTCTTCCCTTCACCTAAACAAGCGAAGGCAGGATTGCAATTTATTGGGGTTTCTTGAGCTCCTCCTAAGGTGCACTATATTCCTTCCTACACCCACCTAGACAAAAGTGGAGGACTGAACCCAATTTAAGTGCGCTCACATGTGCTACACTTGCACAACCTTGGGCTTTACGTTGCATGGAGAGGAAACTGTGCAAGTCCTCCTCAGCACAGCTACAGGACCTGCTGCTGGCCAGAACATCCCATAGCTTTAGGCAGCTGGCACACTACCAATCTCCAGGCTACAGGAGGATGGGGGTGGGAAACACCAATGGAAATAAGAAAGTAGGATGGGACTCGTGACTAAACATAGACCTCAGTACTAACAGTAGTTACCCTATGCTCCTTTTTCTGCTACTGTGAAAAAAACAGAAACCCCTGAAAGTGTGAGTGGAGAGAGATAAGCATATTTCGTACTAAAGTAGATATCTGAAATAATGCAGACAACTAACTCCTTAAGAAAGTCTCTCCCCTGCACTAGGAGCAATTCTGAGCCAAGAGGCTCAGCTGCAGCCATCAATGTTACAGATGAGTAAAATTAACTGAGGTGAATCCCACCCATCCTGCCCAGTGCTCTCCACCACAGCGTATTTTAGATTGCTCATTGGCAATCTGATATTTCAGCACAAACATAAATGTACTTCAGGGAACAGTATTTCCGATTAGGCAGATGAAGTTTATAATTTCAGTTTAAGTGAAATGACTAGGGAGTTCACTCTAATGTTATCCTCCCCTGGCAATAAAAAAAGGTAGCATAGCCATAACAATTCTTAAGCATCTACCAGGTACTTCTGAAGTCCCCAGCTGCAGCAGCTGGGACCTGTCTGCAGATTTGGGCAAAGACAGAGTCACCAACGCAGCTGTGATTTCCTGGGGGTGCTTGGGAGGTACCCATCAGGGCAGTGCTTCCCTCCGGTTTCTCTTCAGTCACCCCGTCGCCTCCATGCACACCTGGGACATGAGGTCGGCCCTCCTGGTTCGTCCTTATAAAGCGGGGGGAGCACAAGGGAATTTGGCAGAAATTGTACCAGCTAACCCCAAGGGAAAGTTGGGTCTGCTTCTGTGCTTAGCACAGACCTGGAACTAAAGTTGAACCTTTTGTAACCCCTCAAATTCCAGTCAAGCATCTCCCTCATCCAAGGATGGGCTGGTTCTGGTTTGGGTTTGGTCTTTTAATCAATTCTGCCCTTGCTGTGCAAGTTCCTTTCTCTGTGATAGAGATCTCTGCAGGGCTCTGCCCACTTTTCTTACCAGCAGAATAGGCTATTGTCATGCACTCTGCATAGGGACTATATTTGGGCAGGTCATAATTGCCCATTTTGAATGTATTACACCACAGTCTCCTCTGATGCCTTTCTCTTCCTGTGGGTAACTCCAGTCACGGACTTTTCAAAACAACAAATCTCGGTTTCTTGAAGGACAACTTTTGAGAAATGGGCCAATGTGCAGTCAAAGCAGAGAGACGGGAACCGATAGATAGGCTTGGTGTTAAAACAAGAATCCTGCTGCTATCCTCAGGGAAGGGCCCTTCACTTCATATATCCCTATTTTCTCTCGCTCTGTCAAAATCTGAATTGATGAAAAGCAGATGAGAGTCCTTGCCACCACGGCAGTTTTTCATCACTCTGCAAGATTCAGCCCAATGTGAAGAAATTTTTTTTTTCTTCCAGCTTCAGGCAGTTTGAAGCTTGAATATGAAAGAAAGGGCAGCAAGTCTAACACGGGGAAAGGACATGTGTATTTGTATGGCTTGATAGCTCCTAATTAGCTTCATAATATTTATACAATGCCCAAAAGCATTGACAGATCCCTTTCTGTAAATATAAATGGATGCATAAATGAAATCTTCCCTTTGAAATAAGAACAACATATTCAAATTGAACAGAAATGTTCCCATCTGGACAGCTGGCTGATTGAAAACTAAGGGTTCATTTTAAAGTGTAGATTTGCTGGTTACTCCTCGCTCAGGGCCATGCAAGCAAACCTGCATCTGGGAAATGCCAACTTCTGGCAAAGTCAGCACTTGAGAACCCACACATTTTTCATGGAGTAATTTTCATAGAATCACAGAATGGTTTGGGTTGGAAGGGACCTTAAAGATCATCTAGTTCCAGCCCCCCTGCCATGGGCAGGGACCCCTTCCACTAGACCAGGTTGCTCCAAGCCCCATCCAACCTGGCCTTGAACACTGCCAGGGATGGGGCATCCACAGCCTCTCTGGGCAACCTGTGCCAGTGTCTCACCACCCTCACAGGGAAGAATTCCTTCCTTATATCTAATCGAAATCCACCCTCTTTCAGTTTAAAGCCATTACCCCTTGTCCTAATTTTCCCTTAAAAACACCAAGCAAATGAAACCTGACTTTCCTAATGGAAATCTTGAAAGCAGCACTGTATTTTCCAGTCACCACGTTTTATAATCAATAGCTCTACAGCATAAAATGGTTAGCTTGCTAATCAAGCGCTTCATAGAAGAGCAGATTTTGTGCTAACATGCATCCAGGCCGTGTACACTTGCACATACAATTTTGACTCTCAGTGCTAATGTAAGAAACAATATTTTCAGCCTAGATAAGCCTGTGTATTCGCTACAGAAGAACAAGCAGCGTGTTTATGCTGCCATCAAGTGGATAGCCATCCTACCCAGTGTTGAATTCAAATATCTTTCAGGAGCGGTAAAGATAACTGTATTTCAGGGCTGTACTACAAATTTTGGAGTTTCTTAATACCTTACTGACAAATGTTTGCAGCCTCCAGCTGATAAATTATGCATTTGCAGATTAAGGGGACAGATTAAACTGTAAACACTCTTGGGATTGCTGACAACCTTCAGTCTTCATAATAACATGGGAAAAATCTGTTTGTACGCTCTTCAGATAGGTGACCATGACATATTTAAAATCTCAAATTGGATCAGATGCCGGGCAGTCCTAGTAGTAGCAAAAGGGGTTTGGGGTCCTTTCAAAATGACAGTGAGAATGGGCCTCTAAGGAGCCTAGCACTTGGGATGACAGCAAAAGATTTTTAATATCTACAAGCTGATAAAAAATCATAAAAAAATGCCTAGGAGCTGCTGGCGAAAAGTTAATTTATGGTCCAAAAGTTTAGCTCTAGTGAGCATGTTCTACTTCATAGGATTTCTGGCTTCTTCGCAGCTTTTTTCTGGCATTCTACAGTAAAGTTTATCAAAGCTTCTGCCTTTATAGCCAATTCCCACTGAGTGAAAAAATGCAGCTCAGTGAAACATGTTGGTTCTCTTCTTAGCCTGCAAATGTTGCTTAAATCACTGTCTCCATTTTTCAGAACAGTTTCATGGGGTAAATGAATTTTATGCTTTTTACAACATTTATTTCTCAGATAAGATAAACTAAATATCTTTTAAGCTTTTAAAGGGAAAGAATCAAATTTTTGCCTGCATTTACAAAGCTATTTTCTATACAGATTAATGAAATATGAAGCTTATTTGCTAGTGCTTTTTTACCACAGTGCTCTTACTAAAAATAAATAAATAAATAAATAAAATCATTAAAAGTGTAGATACGAACAATACTCCCCTCTAGCGGCAGAAACAGAATTTGCAACATTCAATTCAGCAGTGTATTTGACAAATACAATAAACAAAATAAAACAAATAGGGCCTACCAAATCAAAGACAACCAGAATTATTAAGTCATTCCCTGCAGAGAATCCTACTGCTTATGAAATCTGTCTAAAGAGCATGTTGTGTTACTGTATTCATGCAGAAGTGTTTTAATACTACATGTATACAGAAGCCCATTTATCAGATATCCCTAGCAACATATATCCCATCAAGTTCTAACCTAGACAACACATCATCAAATGCAATATGCAAAAAATACATTTTCCGTTATAAGTAAACACATGTATCATGAAAACATATGTACTGACAAGTGCTAAAGCCAGAAGTTTGCTCAGCTGATCATATTTGGTATATTTGAAAGTCAAATAAGATGGAAGGTCAGCATCGGCTCGGCTGCTTTCCTCCTCTTCGTTCAAGCAGCCAGATGCAAGGTTGCAAAAGCAATTCAGGCATCTCCGTCAATGACAGAGGGTCCAATCCTCCCCGCACGGATCACTCCTACGTACAGTCTGGGAAGCTCGCAATTCCTCCTTGGAAACGAGGGGAATGCAGAGCTAACAGAGGGTTGTCTCCACATCCCCAGATCCTGAGAACTGAGTAAGCCTGATGGGAGCTACAGGAGATGGGGCTCAAGCCCCGGCTAAGACCCAGTACCTTCAACCAGTGCATCACCGCTGAGACAAGCAGCTCTCCCCTCAAAAAGCCCAGCACTGCCAATCTTCTCACGGAAAGCCATGCTAGGCAGAGCTGCTGAGATGCTGCCTTTGTCAGGACGTGCAAAGGCAGCTGTGGGGGCTGGCTGCACGTCACAGCCACCTCTGCACAGGTTGGGATGGGATCCTCAAGCCACCTCGCGGCAGAGCATCGCTCATGCTGCTGAAATGCCCATCACGGAAAAAGTGCTGTCCCTAAAGTAGCACAGCTCCATACACATTACAAAAGCAGTCTCCTGACTTATGTTTAAACAGAATAGCATAGACACTCCTTTATTTTTAAAGTTATTACTTGCAATAGTGGAAGGCAAGCTATTTAAAAAGCTTTGCGCTCCATTTCTTATCACATACACCATGGTTAGTGGGAATTTATTTCCACACACATGCACACCCACACACAATACTCTACCAAAAAAAAAAAGTTATGTTGCATGTTTTTTAGGTTACAAAAGCATTCTGTGTCAGTCTGTAGCCTACAAAAACATCAATCCCAAAGAGCTTTCCCTGCCGTCGAAACCAGGAGAAACGGGATTGAGTGGGACGATGAGAAAGTCTGAGTCAAACCCAGATTTTTCTCCAGCTGCATATGCTGAGCAGGGCACTGTCTTTTCCTTAATATACCTATAGCCTGTGGCATGTAATGTGACAGTATTCTGCCAGGGTCACAGGAGAGGCAGAGTAACTCAGATTCAGTGGCGACCTCACCCAGGTCTTGCTCACCCAGGTCCTGCTGCTCTGCCTCAGGTGGCTCAGCTCATTGCTTCATGAATCAGTGCTTCACCGCATTTCTTTAACACTGCAAAACCCAGCGCTTGCACAGAAATAGCATGCCAGCTGCAAATCTGCCACAAAACGTAATGTTTTGCTCCAGGCTGACTGCGAGCCTGATCTGGACTTTACTTACACAAGTAATTTAAACAGGTAATTGGGAATTGCCTCTGCAGCAGTCTCTGGAGTGGTACTAGTGCAGTCCTAGCAGCGGTGAGACTGATTTTAAGGCCGGCATTACAAATATTTTTGTGAAAATAAGTTTCTCTCATAGTTATTCTGACATTTATTTAAATGTGTATGTGTATCCTCACGTTGTTTCGGTTTATTATTGCGGAGATCACTAACTTGGGGCTAGTAAGAACAGCAACACACATAGTAGAAGAGAAAATGAGGGGCTTTCTAAATTCTTTTAAACATGACCTCTATCATGTCTAAGCCTTTTTAGTGCCAGTGCAGTTACAACTGTGATGGTCTAAAGCTGCAAGGACTTACATAAGGATATGTCCCCTACATCTCTTTTCCTTTCAGAAGAAGGGATTTAAGACTAGGGCCAGAATAAATAAATAAATAAAACAAGTAAAAAATACCTGAAGTAAAATCTGGGAAGCTCCAGGTGCCTGCCTACGAAAGCATAATTCCCTTGAGCCCCAATGAGTCTTAACCACTGGGCGCTGGGAGCGAGCTCGGGGCTCACCCTCCCAGTATGCGGCACTGGGTGGCTGCTGGCTCTGCTCAGCTCCCCCCTCCCTTCATTGGGGGCTGCCTGCTGAAAACACGGGCATCTCAGCACCTCACTTCAGGCTCCCAAGCACTTTGCTGGGTCTCAGGCACCACTCTGGGCTCATATGTGAAAAGCTTAGAATAACACTTTCTTGATTGGTAGGTTTTTCCTTTCATCTCTTTTCCAAGTGTTGTCCGTACGACTACGCTGTTGGAGAAAACCCCGTTGAAGATAGATGGCAGTCTTAATCACTACAGGCTAATTACCTTTAATGAGCAAATTGCCGTACACCAATGTGGGATTTGGCCTGAGAAGAATTTCAGACAATCCTCCAACATCAACGATATTATATCTTCTATCTAGGTTATGCAATGATGAAGCTTGACAGTATCCTCTAATCAGATGAGGAGCGTGACCCTGAAGATCTGAGACACCAATTTGCTTCTCTGCCAATATAATGTGCCAGTTTTATTTTCAGGAAAGTACTTGCTAAAGCAGCTTCACAGTGCTGCTAGCTTATTTCATTTATCCCTATGATGATTTGCCTTTTAGCATTGTTAGTGAAATAAAAGAAAAAAAAAATAATAAAAGCTCCCAGGGTTCAAGATGCACTGCCCCAGAACAAGATCTCAGTTTCTGGCCTTGGAGACAGTTCTCCTGCAATCAGCACTGCAGCTGCAAATACAAACAGTGAGAGAGAACAGA
Organism: Buteo buteo; assembly: GCF_964188355.1. NCBI lineage: Eukaryota > Metazoa > Chordata > Aves > Accipitriformes > Accipitridae > Buteo > Buteo buteo. The sequence goes on along the minus strand of NC_134195.1, from coordinate 10,688,857 downwards.
TCTTCATAAAGAAGCTGGACTGAATCATCAAATCTGTTGAGAATATGCCTTCCATTTAATCAAAGGAAATATTTAAGCACTAGCAGTATTCAGAAGCTACAAATTAATTGGTACTTGTAGGCAGCGATTATGTTTTCCATTTTTCTTGATATTCACATAAATATGTGTGAAAGATTGGTTCCCCGCTCTGCTAGGAGTGGGGGAAGTGATGTTCCCCACAAGTATTTGCAGAGCTAGCTGGGAATCAGCATCAGAAGGAATTGATCCCGGTTATTACCTCATGGTATACAGCAGAGTGCCGTCATCCTCCAGGCGCAGAAGTTTGTTTGGGGTTGTCATGTTGTGAGCAATAGACTTCTTGCCATTGTGGAAAAAAGTGTCCGGGGTCCAAATCTTGCTGGCGAGCAGGTTGTTAAGAGGGAGGCGTTGCATAGGTCCTTTGAATCGCAGCCTTTCATCTTTCCAGCTTTGTCGGAAAAAAACGTCAATCGTGTATTCCTGGCACAAAGAAACAGTCGAGGTATTGCAGGATCTGAATAGAAGCGATGGTTCCAAAAATTACGTTAGTGAAGTAAATATAATGGAGTTGGCAGCCACATGCTCGAACTTACCATTTCTGTGTCTGACACAGGACCAAAACTGGTAACATAGATGTCTGTTTTCACCTGAGTTATTCTCTCTGTAATAAATATAGGCTCTGCATTAGTAATTGCTTTAAGATGCAAATATGTGCTTGTGATGCATTTCTCAGTTAACAATTTCTGAATCACTCAAAAATCCCCAAAAGCTTGAAATTAAGATGTTTGAGGAGGAATTTCATCCGTGATCAAATGCAGTTGTTGACCTTTGGGAGCCCAGGCTCTCTTCTTATAAGCAGTGGAAAGAAACAGGCCCTCCAAGGATGCAATTCCTCTGACCGACAGGTTTTGATCATAGATCACAGAATCACAGAATGCTTTGGGTTGGAAGGGACCTTAAAGATGACCTAGTTCCACCCCCCCCGCCATGGGCAGGGACCCCTCCCACTAGACCAGGTTGCTCCAAGCCCCATCCAACCTGGCCTTGAACACTGCCAGGGATGGGGCATCCACAGCCTCTCTGGGCAACCTGTGCCAGTGCCTTGCCACCCTCACAGGGAAGAATTTCTTCCTTATACCTAACCGAAATCCACCCTCTTTCAGTTTAAAGCCGTTACCCCTTGTCCTATCACTACAGGCCCTTGTAAAAAGAAGTCCCTCCCCATGTTTCCTGCAGGCCTCCCTTTAGGTACTGGAAGGCTGCTATAAGGTCTCCCCAGAGCCTTCTCTTCTGCAGGCTAAACAACCTCAACTCTCTCAGCCTGTCCTCATAGGAGAGGTGCTCCAGCCTGCCGATCATCTTCATGGCCCTCCTCTGGACCTGCTCAAGCAGGTCCATGTCTTTCTCATGCTCAGGGCCCCAGAGCTGAACACAGTACTCACAAGAGTAGAGTAGAGGGACAGAATCCCCTCCCTCAACCTGCTGGCCACACTTCTTTTGATGCAGTCCAGGAGGCGATTGGCTTTCTGGCTGTAAGCACACATTGCTGGCACACATTCCATACCTACTATAGGATGAGATGAAGTGTATCTTGGAAGGACATATTCCCCTCCACTGGCTTGGGTGATCTGCCCAATTTCAGACATCTATATTATAGATGTCCGAAGTTAGGTGAAATTAATTCCACCCTCAAGACTCTAAGTCCTTCTGGCATCTTTTCAAATCCAGGACTAATTTAATTTAAGGGCAGAAATTTCAGAAGTTTGTTACATAAGATAGGAGCATCGAGCCCTATTTTCAAGCATCTCTGTGTAAAGTGAGAGAAGAAGGAGAGAAAGGGATGAAAGCAATGTGTTGGTCTCACAAGACGAAGGGGTGGGGGTAGCCAGATAAAAAGGGGCCAGGAAGAAACATAACAGATGGTTTACACATGGGTAGAAGATGAGAGAAATCTGGGGGATTTCTGGAGCTGAAGGAGGGCTCAACAAGGTTAGGATGGCAAGCAACTATTCACATGTTGTGGTTTTAAAATAGCTGCTGTAGAGGTTATCAAAATGACGTATCAATACATATTTGCTGTAGCTGTCTAAAAGCGGATGGCTTGGGGATCTGTTTTTAACAGAGATTTTTGTCACCAGCGTAATTTTATACATGCTGACCAGTGAAGGAACCTTGCAGCAACCTGCTAGCACCCTGTCTCGCTCACCTTAGGGAGTACCAGAATGAAAAAAAAAAACCAGACTGTATTCAATTACAGAAAAAATGCATCACACAAGCTCTCCTAACCCAACCTCAAATGACCTCAATGACTGAAAGAAGACGACTTTCAGTGGCCTTTGTATTGTGCCCCGTTTGCCAGGAGACAAATCTACTTTCTGGGCTTCGTGTAGCTAATGAAACACAACTCCTTCGTCAAGGCCCATGCCGAGAGCAGGTACCCATTTGGGAGGGCATCATGTAGGCGATGGTCCTGCATAGTGGGGGTCCGGCCACAGCAAATGAGTTATCCTACCTCCCAGTCCCGGGCGCAGTCGGTTGTCGTAGCCGTCCAGCAGACCATCCAAGATCCTGGTGAATATAGTGATGTTATCATTGGCGTCCTCTTTTCCCGATGCTGTTGGCGTTTGCGAGAAGCTGTTTTATGCAAATGGAAAGAAACACATCAAAAGGTGTGCTGGCCTCAAGGGGCTTCAGTCTCAAGCGAACTTTGCGACGGAGCCTCTGAGCCTCTGCCCCCTCCTGCCGCTCCAGCTGAGAGGCACAGGGAGCTGCAGCGGTTTCACCACTGCTATAAGCAATCATAAATAGCTCTCCCTGGAGGAGGAGGACCCAAGGAAGGACCCATGCCATGGAGGAACAGCCTTGGGGTGCTGGACTGGGGACACCCGAGCCCACTGACCCTCTTGCCATAACAGACAGGGAGATCCCAGTCCCCTGCGCTGCCCTGCCCCACTTCAGCCCCACCATTTCCCCAGCGCTGGCAAGTCGCCGTCCCCTGCAGGGAGCAAGGTCAGCTCCCAGGGCCAGCAAAAGCCATTACTGGTTTTTCCCCAGATTAGCTCTCCAGTCTTTGGGAACTGCACCAGCTGGCAGGGGAGATGCACAGGTTTGCCTGGGGACACTCCTTCAAGTCTGCCTCAATGTACTCTTTAATTCTTACATGCCAAACAGCTGCTAATTTCCATAGTTTCTGTAATTTTTTGCGAGAACAAAGAATGAACTCTAACCTTATTTGAGGATAAGGAACTCCCATTGCATTCAGAAATCCCACCCGAGATCACTGGGGTATCTGAAAAAACATGCTGCAGTACAGAAAAAACAGTTCTTCATTCCTCCTCTCTCTTTTGCATAAATTAGTCCTCCCTTGTAGTATGCAAATAACAGCAATGTGTAGTGGGCCTCATTCTATATCATTTGGGCCAGATCTGGTTTTATTCTGAACTCTTTTTTATTTCATCATTTAATCCATGGCTCAGACCTAGGAAGCTGCTCACAGCTCACAAACTGTAACAGCTCTAAGTCCATTTGATTTTCATTTAATGATGCTTAGGAGAATCCCCTGCCTACTAATGCCTTTGCATACCTAAAGAACAGACACATAAGTTTATCCATAAGCATGCTTCACCTGCAGCAAGCAATGAGCACCTCTTAAGAGAGCAAGTTTGCTCACATTCAGTGCTTATTCAAGCTTCAGTCTCTGCTGAAATCGCCAACAAATGCTCCAGCTGCGACAGGGCCCATGGCCCCACTAGGAACCATACCTTGCCTCATGCACCCTGCCAGCAGACAGGAATCACTTACACTCCAACAACCTGAACTCGATGTGAGCCAGTCACTCAGAGATAATAAAATTTTAAAAATCCATGTTTATTTACTACCAGTCCCCAGGGAAATAAATCAGTAAATAAACAGAGAACCTCAAAGCATCCCTCTGAACAGCTTGCCTTGCAGAATGCTAGTAACATATGCTTTAGGCTTACCTAACAGAACAGGATTTATACAAAGAAAGACAAGGGACCTCAACCTGGTTTTACGCTAGTGGGACCTCGCTGACACCCACGTAATGGGTCTGGAAGTTTTAGTGACTTGAGCCCTGGCTCAGGATGAGCTGCTGGCCCCTCACAGACATGGGGACCCCCAGTCCTGCGCCTGTTCCCCTTACAGCTTCTGTGCTTCTGCAGGAAAAACAACGGATTGCAAAGCCTCTCAGGAAAGGGTAGCACGGCCAGGCGGTGGGAGCACAGGTCCAATTCCTAGGAACGCTGAAGCACACGCAAACGCCCGGACGAGGAGGCTCCTCGCGTTCCGAGTGCCGTCAGCACTGCCACAACCCTCAACAAGCTCAACGCTGGCGAGCCCAGGGCCACCACGGAGCTCCCCTTGGCTGCAGGCGGAGGCATAGCCACAAATCTCGCCCATTTTCAGGCCATCCCATCTCTCTGTGGTCAGAAGACCAAATTAATTAATTGCTGTGACCACAACCTCTAGAGAGTAACTGAGGCAGACAACGTCGCGGACATGTTTGACTGTAATGAGAGACAGTTAATCCAGCAGATGCAACTGATTATAGAAACATTAGACATCCTTGCGTGCTGGACCATTCAAGACAAAAGACTGTATACTTTTTTTCAATCATAATCAAAGGGATTCACCATGTAAAGGTGAATATTTACAAGCAGCAGCCTGACAAATACAAACAGGAGACAGAAGTTACAGAGGTTCTTCATATGCAGCAACCATAACTAATGCTTTGGTAAAATCCTGGAACACTATTTTAAACTTTTCTCATTTATTTTAGCTTCCTTTTTTCATAAGAAAGAGATACGCATCATGCTGTCTGCCTGCTTCACCGTATCAATGTAGGAACCCGTTTTCATTTTCCAATGCATCTGACAAAGAAGCGGAGAGATCAAACTTCATTTCATTCCTACAAGTTTCATGAGAAGCAGTGACTAGACAAGGGGAGAGCGGTCTAAATTAGTGCCTCATTAAGTAAAAATGTGAGGTCAGCAGTCATCTATTCCCTTTGGCTCGGTGACTGGGCCAGTCAGCATGCATGTAGTTCAGAAACAGCCTCAGCAAAACCAGCCCACCTCCTCTCTGCTAATTAAGAGATATGGAGGAGACTCGCAGGGTGATTAGGAAAGATCCTGGGAGAAAAGGACCGCAGAGGTAAAATGCAGATGTTGCAATGGGAGATGGGAACAAGGGATGCCAAATACAGAGCTGGGATTATTGCAAAGGTACGGTGCTGGGGGCACAGGACACAAAGCTTCACTAGTTTCTCTGCTCTTGAAAAAGCTTGTTATTTTTAGTGCTTATGGCTGAATTCAAAGCCAATTGAACTCAGAGGGAAGACTTCCATTGAACTATTTTTGTGGGGATGGGACAAACTATACTTAGTTCTCATAACTGCTCCTCTGAACCTAACAAGAGTAATTGATGCTGCTTCCTTCCATCTCAGCTATGTACATCTTTCACAAGAATAGTATACACACCTCAAATACTGAAATACTTCTATATCTCCACAAGAAAAGCTAATTAAGAGATGAAAAAGATAGAGAAACAACTAGGGTGAAGACTCATAAAAAGTCTGCACTTCATCTGCAAAACTGCAATCCAATTTAGATTTGGCAGGTCGCTTCACCCGAAAAAGGCAGCATCTGATACTGAATTTTGGCGAAATGTCAGTATTATGTGAAGTTACATTTGTAGATGGATCACTGTTTGCCATTAATGCAAATGTTACTTTTTCTTTCACAGAAAAGTTAGCATTTAATTTCTATTTTTGAGATTGCTGGTGAAATACACATTTTGGAGTGAGTGCTGAGGTTGTCTTTATGACATAAGACCTTTAAACCATACTTGCAAAGTTACATGCATATATTAGATACTACAGCTCTATGAATAGAGAGCAAACAGGTGAGATCATAAATAAATTATTTCCACACAGCTAAAGATTAGGTTTTATCAACATATTAGTAGGTAAGCACATTCTTGCCTTTCTGCAACCAAAAATGTTTTTGTAGCAGACAAAGAACCTTAGGAAAATGCTAAGAAAATTCAAAGATAATTACATTTAAAGCTCATTATTGAGCATTAACTAAACCAACCAGGAATACTTCTCATCACATTTATTTAATATTGCAATTTCAGGGTGACTGAAAAAATCAGAAGCCACAGAAGAGACCCATCTGTGTAAAATGTAATAACTCTCTGAGGATGATCAGCTACCTCTTCTGATGAGTTCACAGTTTACCATTTTAAACATCACTGTCTTTTTTGCCATCTAGTCAAAATCATGACAGGTACTATTCATATCTTAGTTGTAATAAGAGGAAAACATATGGTAGATATGTCATGATTTTCCCAAAACTTCGGGGGGGGGGGGGGGGGTAGGGGGAGGTAAGAGACACTGGAAAAATAACTGAAGAGTATTTTGCTATTGAAAGTTGTATTTTTCCTCTCTCTCTCTTAGGAGTAGAGTTTCCAATAACTTGCTTTAATAGGATTGGAATTATACCAGAATTTCAGCCAAATTAACAGTTTGTGGAAAAGACAGTGGAGAACACATTTGCACACTTTTGGATACTGCCAGCTGGCCAGGCATCAAAGGAAAAAGATTTACTTTTCTAAGTTAGCTTCTTGCCATCCCTTTCTTACAGATTCTTGAGATCTAAAAATGCTGATATTTTGTGAATTTGTGCAATGAAGATTCAGTTCTTTCACATCAGATTAGGATAGAGGATTGACTAAAATGATGAAACTTTAATGGTCTTTACAGACACTTAAAGAATAATTTCATTCTTTTATTTAGCAAGAGCAGTATTTTACTCCCTTCTGGGAACGAGCAATTTGCGAGCAGTGCAACGAAAGCCTGTTCTTCAAAGGGCGACGTCTTATCGTCCTCACCCCCTTGCACCTTAACGCCCCTCTCAATATCCTGAATTTCTCCCAGGGTCATTAAACACCTCCCAGTAGTCTCAGCTCCCAGGTCACTGACCTGCAGCTTCACAGGAGGCAATGCGTGCCACGGCTGGTCCTGCACCAAGCACGTGCTGGATGGCCTGCAGGTACGCACCTGCTATTCGGCCAGCTGGCAGGCCAAGCGAAACAGAGATGCTGAAGCTGTAGCTTTCTGTTCAGTAGAGGGATTGACTGATGTCTGTTTGCCTCCTCCAAGCAGTTCTAGGTACCCGCTTAGTTCTCCAATTATTAAAATTGCCTAATGAGTTCAAAAAGCTATCTGGAGACATGGAGAAGGAAAGGAAAACAGGATAAAAAAAAATAAAGACAAGCACGACTGCATAAGGATATGATAATTCTTACAAAATTGGTCTTAAAAATATGAGGAAGAACTCCCTAGCATCTGCAAGTACTTGGAAAGGGATAACCCAGCAGAACTAACTGCTTAGGGTTGCAGAGACTAACTTGAAATAACAGCCTGAAGGAGAGGTATGTTTAGCCTAAATAGCAGGATTATGGTCTTAGAGATAAGGGCTGTGAGCTAGTGGAAAAGTATGTGAAACTACAGACACACCACGGACTGAATTCTTACAGCGTACAGAGAAGTCTTGTGTTGGCTACATTTAATTGGGATCTTCTGTTTTCTGTGTTTCTACTATTATAAATATTATTAGCAGATGGCAACTAAACTGCGGGTACACCAACAACATCCGTCCCTGTCAGTTTTGGCTCTCGGACACATTTCTGAAATTGCACGTCCAAAACGCAAATGCACAGGGACTGTGCGTCACCAGCATGTCCCCAGAGATGTGCCCATGGACAGTCTGGGGCTTGCAAAAAACCCAAACCATCAGGATGCAGTCAGGTTGGCCGGCATGGGGCCAACCACGTGCTATCTCGTCTTGGGGAGACCTCGGTGCAGGCAGTCACCCATGGGGCCAACCCTCGCTGGGCTGCTGCTACGTGGGCTCCCCAGGGGCCCACAAGGAGTCAGACCCTGGTCTCAGCTGAAAACACTCGTCGCAGTTATATTTGACTTTTATTATTAACGATTACTTTCAAGACAATTGCGAACTATCTTGATATGCTTCAGTAAAATACCTTAACTCGTTAGAGCATTATACAACTCAAGGCTGAATTCAAGCAAGCTTGAAAAACCCTTGACTTGTGCTGGGCTGTTTCTGCAGAAGTAGACTCATAAAACTGTTACACCGACAACGGTGGGGGGCTTCGCAGCCTCTTCTTGTTTCATCTATATCTTTGAATTTAATTCAGTGATTTTTCTTCAAATAACTTCTACCAACTATGTCTACAGTCCTTCTATGCCACTTATTGATGTGGATAACTCTTGATAGTCATTCCACATTTATGTTAAACATTAACCACAGACTTTTGCTGAGATTTCCGAAGTAGCCTAGGAGACCGAGATACATAATTCCTGTTTATTTTACTAGGCATTGTGCATCAAAATTCCCCAAGGTGGCTTTGGTTATGTCAGCAAAAACTGTATTTATGATTTAATATAAATACAGAATGACTATGGAGAATTGTAGACAAATCTCTGCCTTCATCTGTAATGTCCTACTGTATTTTGCTTTTTAATTTGTGCTCGTTTGACCAATCACTTTTAGCTAGCACATTGCAAAATGCACTGCAATGTAACAGTGCAGTCCAAACATGGATGAAGCTAATAAAGAAGAACCTGGTAGCAACAGCAAGTATTATCAGCATTAGATTCTTGCAGTTAATATACCAGCCTACATGTAAATTGTACCATTCCGTCCTGAAGAGTCAGTCCCAAAGCACTTAGGAAATTACACTCTGAAGCTCCTTCTGCCTCTGAAACAGAAGCGCTGGAGCATCCTCTGTCTTTTGAGCAGGGTCAAAATTCAGCCCTAAGGCAGCGTGTGAATGGTGCGGCGAATTGGGGCTGCTTATCTCTGCAGGCCCAGACTAAAATTACTAGATCAGAAATGGGGGGCGGAGGGGGAGGTTACATGATGATCTCATTTTAGTGCACAGAAGCTTTTTGAGTAACTCACAGAAAACAAGTGTCCTAGTTTCCCCTAGCTGTCCTGTTCTGATTATCTGCCAGGTTACAGGTCACACTGATTCCTACCTGGGACTTAGATTCAGTATTTGCTTTGGAGTCAAAAGGGAGAATTAAACCCTCAGGTGTTTTCCAGCCGTCTAACTATTCTTCTGTTAGAGGAGTAAGACAGTTAAAAGACCCCACACCAAACAGGTCATGCTCTACTATTGCAATGTGCTGCCTTCTGCAGGGATGACGAACAATCAGGAAGGACTTAAGGTTATAGTCCTCAAGATTTTCTCAATGTGGTAATACTTTGTCAAATTGCAACCATGTCAAGACAAGTTTAAAACCAGTCCCGCACTATCTAAGCCCTCTTCGTTTCTGTCACAAAGTCCAGGGATTTTTGCCTTAGACCACAGCAAAAGCAGGATCAAGCTTTTCCAAGGTGAATAAATCAGCGTGCAGCTCTTTGCATCCTCATAGTGTGCAGTCCTACAACCATTCATATAAGCCACTGTGGTCACAGGCTTCCGCCTGCCTACACAGGACACATACTGGAGACCGGACTAAGTTTTGCTTACATCATAGACAGTCGTCACTCAAAGTTTGGTCTTTCTCCTAGTTCCAATCTGGAAAAAAATCACCTTGCTTGAAATCAGAAACTGATTTGCATCTCCATTTTGTATCTTCTTATAGCAAGGAATTGATGGGTGTGCTTGTGAATCAGCACGTTGGGAGGATTCATTTTTTTTTCTGGTGAAATCATAAATAATTGTTCTCCTCCACAAAAAAGAATCAACCTACGTTTCCAGAGCACTTGCGAAATGCTTTTTCTAGATTCCATTGCATAGCCTGATTTTGGAAAGTTCTTAAGATCTCTGGCTTTAGGAAAAAACATATAAATAGGGGGGTTTGGTTTGGTTTGTTTTTTTTTTTCCAAGAGCTACAGTAGGAGTAGATCTTCAATACAGTTTTCAGAACATCACCGTCAGGAAAGCATCCAAAGCAAAACGAAGGAAACAGGATTCCTTGTTGTGTGCTTCAGGGAAACACAATTTCTAATTATTCCAGCAAGTTTCAAACTCAGCCATCCTTCCGAGCAGTCATGATCTTAGCGTACTCACTAGGAAAGCCTGTACCAGCTAGCAGCATGCACTGAGTCCTGCTGTTGCAGCTTTGCGCTACTGCCTATAGCCTGCACCCACCAGGTGAGAGGGAAGGTGCAAGCCCCCCTCATCGAAGCCACGGCGGCAGGGAGCACCACAGCCCCGGGCTGTGCTATGCCAGGGCAGAGCACTCAGCAGCTGTAGGCCTGGTCTGAGCTCCCTGTGCCCCCCAAGCCCTCTCGCAACAGCATTTCATGGGCATAAAGAACCGATACAAGACAGTAAATTTAAGCAGGAAAGCAAATCTCGCTCCCTTCCCCCTGACACCAGTACGTTAAGATGAAACGCAAAGCCCGCTTGTTTTGTTCGGCTGTTCCACACCACACAGAGCCAAGGTTTTTCATCTCCTTAAAAAAAACACAGCAAAAATTCAGACGCAGTCGGCAACTCACCCGAAGTGGCTGGCTAAACTCATGGAAACGCAGAAGAGGAAGAAGTTTTTGATCATGATAAAGTCAGAGACCATCCCATTGTCCATTCCAGAGGAGAGGTGGAACGCAGGTGGTTGCTTTGGTAAAGGTACAGCTGCTTACTTTGTTCTTACGCTGCAACAATACAACAAAAAGATAAATCATTACACGGACAAACAGCAGGATAGCCGAGTTCAGCTAACACCGCATCTTTGGCTATCTCTGTTTTTCACAAACTTATCTAGGCTTATGTAAACATCAGCTGTTTATGTAAAATTGTATATCTTCAAGGACATGTTTTACCTTCTGCTGACAGCAAACTGCAAAACAGGAAAAATTCTTAGTGGCCCATTTTCCCTTATATTCGTCCATGATATAAGTAACTAAAGAAACAGTCACCATTTTCCAAATGCCAATTTCAACCCTTTACCTATTTCCACAACTTCCACATGCCTGCAAACCCAGGGCTGTGTGCAGCCTCCGCATCCCTTCCTTCCATCGCAATTTTTTCCCATTAAATACCCGGCTTCCTTTTCCAAAATCCCAGTTGAAATGCCAAGAAACACCTACTGCTTCTTGGAATTCACACTGCTGATGCACAGCTTAGCAAAAAGAGGGTGGGATGGGGGGGGGGGGCTGTGTGTGTCTAAAAAGTGACCTTCCTTGCAAAGGCACATAAACCTCACGCTAGCACGAAGAATGACAGTAACGTAGCTGCTCCAGCGACTGCCGCTTTTCGGATACCTGCCTCAGCAACCAGATCACCAATTTCAGCATTGTGCACTAACGTTTTCCTCTGTGCCCTATTAAAAAAAAAACACCAAACCAACAAAACCAAAACAAACAAACAAAAGAAACAAAAAAAACCCCAAACCAACAAAACCCCCAAAACAACCCTCAAAAACACACCCGGAGGGGAGCTGCCTGCATTTTCCACCTGAACCCTGTGCCCCCCCCCCCCCGCGCACACACCGCTCAGCAACTTACTCTCCGCACCCCGCCGGCGCAGCAAGGCGTAAAAACCCAAAACCAAAAGCCGCCTCCCCCGGGGCTTCCCCCCGCCCGGTCCGCCCTGCCCCGCGGCGGGTCCCGCTCCGCTCCGCACCGGGCGCTGGGGGGCCACCGCTCCCTTCCGCACACGCGCAGCCCCGGCCCGCCCGCACCTGCCCGGCCGACCGCCCCCCGCTCCCCTCTCCGCACCGCTCCGCGGAGGGTGGCACCTGCCGCCCGCGCCCGCTCCGCAGCCTTCCCTTCCCTTCCCTTCCCTTCCCTTCCCTTCCCTTCCCTTCCCTTCCCTTCCCTTCCCTTCCCTTCCCTTCCCCGCGGCGCCCACCGGGCTCGCCCGCCAAAGTTTCCCGCGGCCATGTGCGCGGCGCTGGGCGCAGCGGCGGCCGCCCGTGGAGGGGCGGGAAGGGGGGGGGGGGGGGGCCTGCGGGCAGGGCTCCCTCCCCGCCACCCTTCCGCCGGCCCGTCCAGGCGCGGGAACCCGGCCCTTACCAGCCGCCGGCGAGGGGGCGGTGTTTGCCCGAAAGTTGCGGAGCGGCGGCGGGAGCGGAGCGGGAGCGGCGCCGCTGCCTCCCCGCCGCTGCCAGGCGCGGCCCCGCCGCAGCGCCGCGCCCGCGCCGCCCCCGCGCGGAGCTCCGCGGCCGGGAGCGCGGGGTGGGCGGGCGCCCCCCCCCCGCGGAGAGACCCCGGCGGGGAGTCCCAGCCTCCCCACCACCCCGCGAGGGTCCTGCGGCTCCCCCCGGGCTCGGGGGAGCGGCCCGGCCCCGCGGCAGGGTGGTGGGCGAGGCCGGCCGGCCCCGACCCTCGGCGGGGAGAGCCCCCGGCACAGCCCGGCCGTGCGGGTGTCGCGTAACCGTGGGACAGGGCCGTCCCCGGCAGCGGGTGGGGCTTGCCGGTGTAGAGGCTCCTTACCCACACGTATGCAGGCATGCCTGTGCAGACCCCCCCCAAACCTACGTAGGTCTGTATCGATATTCCTCTTCGGCAGCCGGTGGACCTGATCGAAAAGCACCGTAACTCCTAAATGCCGAAGTGGGGCTTCGCACCCGCAACGTTAACTGTCTTTGCGCATCCTCGGGATCGGACATCCATGGTTTGTATCGGTATGAAAAATTTCAGGAGACCTGCAGTAACTTCGAGGTTTCCTTGTGGCTGTATGCAGCGTTATTCCACAAAAAATGGATGCACTGCTTCACAGCCTCAGTATAGGAAGTGTTACACTTGCCACATGCTCGAGTCACATACGTGATGTGCCGCTTGCGGGTGTGGAAGGATTGGTGCATTCCGAACTATCCGAAGGATGAAACGAGCGTTGTATTGTCCCGGTTCCTGCGGATCCCTTGAGTTGCATGCAACATTTTGTAACACGCGCGTGTTAGGTGTGATAAATATGATTTCAGTACATGCTGCTGTGACCATATTTCGAAATAATACTCCAAACTCAGTTATTAAATTAACAGATCTAACGAGGTAATGTCTGTCTTTCAGGCCACATGGTGGATCAATGAGGCATTTGTCTTTTTCCTCTATCCATAAAAAAGCTCCATGAAATTAATCCCTCCACTGAAATCGATATTGGTTCTGTAGCTCACTGCCATAGAGGGTGCTGCTATACGTGTGCCTAGTTCACGGTGTGCACGGTTTGAATTGAAAACTGGTCCTTATGAGTTTAAATTTCCATTTTTTTGGTTATATGTGGTGCTTAGCTGCGTTCAGGTTTTCAAGCAACGATTTATGATCTTAAATGCAGAGCCGATGACATACTTCCTTCCTTGTTGTTCCTTAGTGACTTCAATAAATACAAAGTTGCAAATGAACGTCGCTATCAGAATAGCTTTCCCGGTGCTTAAAAATATCCGAGTAAAGTAGTACGAAGTGCCAGTAGTTTCTCATGACAATGTTCCCGCCGAGGAGTGCTGAAATCAGATTTTTTTACAGTGCTTTGATTTCTCCTGCGAACTATTTATACCTCCACACAGGTGATGTTGTAAAAACATGTGCCCTTTAAACAATTTCACCAAGGAAAGCCGCAGCGATATCGGCCTAGCCTTTGGGCCGGCTGCTCGCCCCAGCTCTGGGCCAGCAGAACCCACCCCCGGTGCCTCGGCCTGGCTGCCCCTTCCCCGCCGAGCCCTACGCTGCAGGCTCCCCCCCCCCCCGCCCCGGCGAAGGCGCTTAAGCCTGGGGGAAGCCAAAACAGCAAGAGAAAGGTTCGAGAGGAGCTTACAGAAAGGATTAAAGCGCCCGGCTCGCACCCGTGCCACCCAGGCCGCCTCCCTCGCCCCGGGAGACGCCGCTCTGGGCCCGGGGGGGGGCGCGTCCCGGGTGGGCTCCCTCGGCCGAGGGCTGCGGTTGTCGGCGCCGCCGCCAGGGGGCGGTACAACCCCGCGCAAGCCGGGCGGCGCGGGCAGCGCCCCGCAGCGGGCAGCGCCGTCCCCCCCCCCACTCCCACCCGGGGGGGTCCCGGTGCTGGGGGGGAGGACCCGGTGGGTGATTGATTGACGGAGGAGGGGGCCCGGGCAAGGCGCTGGGACGCCAGCGCTTGCTGGGGGGTATGGCACAATGGGGCGGCCGGGAGGGAAAGGCGCCGCCGGGGGCAGCGCGTCCGAGCGGCAGCGGCGGGTCCTGTTCGCCTCCTGTAGCCTCGACTGTGTGGCGGCAGCGGCAACACACATCTGGTTCTCTTCGCCAGCTAATTAGAGCTAGTGACGTCATGTGCGTGAACCGCGTGGTCTGTAATGCGAGGTATTAACTCCCGGGCAAAGGTGCTTTCCTGAGAGCTCGTCCGGCATTAGCTGCGTAGGTTTTGGGGTTGGATCCCTGCAGGATGGTGGCTTTGACCTGTGGTGGCAGAGTTACTACAAGCAATAGAGAGATCTTTGTTTGGAAGGCAGCAATATTGTGCGTGTCCTCCGCTGTACGGTTTTTCAGGCACTCCCTCGTGATTCACGCTTACCCTATTGGTATTCTTAGCCTCCTCGTTCGTTTTTAAAGGATGTGTTGAGTTTAGTGTGTGAAACAATTGCTTTTTATTGCGGTCAAGCAAATGCTTTGGTTAGTTGTTTTCTGTGCTGGTGTTCAGCAAAAAAAACAACACAGCTTACCAGAAGCCATTTCGTATCTGGGAGAAGTTTTGCGTGGTCCCTTTCTGACATTTTTCCTCCCCACACCATTAAGTAATGTTGCTTATTTGCAGAGATAAATGCACTTGAGCTATCCCATCCTCTACAAGGGACTGAAACAAAAGTATGGGCAAACTGTGCTGTGATTTTTTTTACAACAGCACTCATGAGTACTTACACACTTGGGAGCTCACCGGGAAATGCACACCAAGTCCTAACACTGTGACACTCTGTGTTGGAAAATGGGCTGTTTCTCCAGCAGCCAAAGGCATCTCTGTCACTGCCCAAGCCATTCCTTCTTCTCCCAGGACATCTACGGAAAGCTCACGAGGTTGCGTGGAGGTATGACGTGCTGTGGGTATTGACCCAAGCAGTAGACTCTTCAGAGGCAATTCTCTTCTGCCGAAACATTTCACTGCCAACATCTAGGTGGAGAGGATTGCCTGTTTTCTTGAAATCTTCTGCCTTTGGCCTCCTCACTAAGAGTCTGCAAAAGGCAGCGCTTGGGACAGTGGTTTTGATAATACAAATCCCTTTCCAATAGAGAGCAGTCTGAATTCATCAGTCATTGCAGGAATCACTCATCATCACCTAACACCAACTCAGCCACTCAGCACAGCAACTGGATCTGAACAAAGGGTGCAAGTCTCGTTTCCACTCACTTCTTTCTTAGTTTGTGTAGAGACCATGCTCAAGACACTTCTGCTCAGCCCCGGTCAGACACACCTGTAGTGCTGGGTCCAGCTTCAGGCTCCCCAGTACAAGAGAGACATGGACATACTGGAGAGAGTCCAGCAAAGGGCCAAGAAGATTATTAAAGGGCTGGAGCATTTCTCCTATGAGGAGAGGCTGAGAGAGCTGGGACTGTTCAGCCTGGAGAAGAGAAGGCTCAGAGGGATCTTATCCATATGTATAAATACCTGATGGGAGGAAATGAAGAAGAGGGAGCCAGACTTTGCTCAGTGCTACCCACTGACAGGACAAGGGACAGTGGGCACACATTAAAAACCATGACATTCCAGCTGAACACAAGAAAACACTGTTTTACTTTGAGGGTAGTGAAACATAGGAACAGGTGATGTGGAGAGGTATTAGAGTCTGATAGACTTTGAAGCATTTAGTGTATTTCTGAATGACAAGGAGGGATATTAAAAGCCTTTTTTTCCCCCTCATCCATGCCCACTCTATAATGCCGTGGACACCCATAAAACATGACCAGTGCCCTTCATTTCACTTGTCTGACAGGCCACAGTGCAAACAGGGCTGCATTTAGGTCCTGGTGCTTTGGTGGTTTGTTTTGTGCATCCCTGTGGCAAGAGAGAGCTACTTGACAGAGCTTTGTGAAGGACAGCTGGGGGCAGAGTAACGTTGGGAAGGATTTCTCAGAGACAGAGTTGGTCCCTTTTTGTGTGACACAATACATCAGTGGTGCCACTGGGAGAGAGAGGCAGGTGACCACCTGCTCTGTCCCAGCAAGATTCCAGCTGGTTTTGAAAGGCAACATCTTTAGCAAGCAACACCAATGCTTCTGTGTGCTATTTGTTGCGATTCCCCAATCTGCAGGTTCAAAGGTTTAAAAAAATTTGAAGCTAATCCTGAGCAGGTTGCTTTCTGCACACATTCAGTTTAGAAATGAATGAAATGCCACATTTTCTGTTTGATGGTTCATCCTATCTGTTCTGGGCAACTACGCTTCGGTCCATTTCCCCATGTTAGACTAACAGCTGAGCAAACGTCGAGGGTGTGCCTGAACGCTGCTGTCATGGATTTGTAGCGTGCCCTAACCTTCCGTGTTTCTGAAAACCACTCTAGGCACCTTACAGAAGTCCATGCTCTGAGACGAGAGCTTCAGGTGCTGGCAGCCCTATTTCTCAAAAGTGGCTGGCAGGAAATTTAAATGAGTTTGAATCTGTATTAGACACTTTGCCTCATTAGACCAGGGAAATGATATCTAGAGATACCCCCCCCCCCCGAAGGAGTGGAGAACACTTCCGACATTTTACAGCCTATTGCAAGGTTTTAAATCTTCACATGAGAGCATTAAAGCAAACATTGTCTGTTACCTACAACGACATCCCTGTCTTTCTGCGTAAAGACACATAAAGAGGCTCCATCTTTTTCCCCAAACCCACCTTGATGCCTGACCCGTTACAGTTCCCATCTCCCTTATAGATCCTATCCTCCTGACAGGTTAACCCAGCTGGACCAGGTTTACACAGTTTAAACTCCACCTGCGTGGGTGAGATGAGTGTAACTGTTGGGAGCCTGGAGCTGGTCGTTGAGGAGAACAGGGCCAGGGCCAACGGTGCGGTTCGGGCCTGGCACTGCCCTTGCAGTGCCTTTGCAGGGAAGTGTTGTGCACAGGCAGGTTTTGACAGTTCGCTCATAGTAGTCCATCTTGACAGTGAGATGGCTCTTTTATCCTCTGTCCTGGAAAAGAGACAATTTCCTTTACACCAGTGGATTGCAATGCAAAGTCAGAGCATGGGGTCAAACCTGCTCACGGATGTTTTTTTCCCATGGGAGAATTGAGGTTTTATTCACATCCTTGCCAGTTTCAGATGTGAAATCTTCTCCCTGTTCCTGTAAAGTCTACTGAAGTCTGACCTTGAGAGAAAACCGTGAAAGCCAAGCTAGTTCATGGTCTTAGATTTGGGGGATGGAAGGGGCTACCTAGCAAAGTCCCTCCTGCACCACACAGTCCACAGATTTCCATCGCAGTATAAACTGTGACTTTCTGGTTTGCTTTCCTCTTGCTTTGTGAGAATACAAGCTGTTTTTTTCTGGATATCCATGAACTCTGCAGCAAGTAACCTCCTCCATGAGTGTTATATCCCATAAACAAGTGCCTGCTGTTCTCTCACCTTGAATCTGCCCCTGGTTTCTTCTCTTGTTGGCACAGTGGGTTTAGCAGACATAAGATTGTGAGACTGGCATTGCAAGCAGGAGGAGGTTTGAAATAAGGGTGTCACTCAATCAAGGTTTATAACCGGAAGATCTCTTAGATTTGATGTCCTGGGCCAAACTAACAAATTGATTTAATGTACCTATATGGACACAGTGGATACAGATACAAAGTTCACATTTTGCCCACCTCTGAGCTGGACCGATTACAGGTTCCCTGCTTTGCAACCATAGGCATTGTGCTAATAGTATGGGAATGACAGTGCAAATAGGTGTACTTAAGCTTCTTAGCAGGCCTACTGAGAAGCAGGTGTATTCAAAAGCCAAAGTTAGCAAACAGAAGCACATTTTGTCTTCGCAGTCTGCATGCTTACTCAGCAGTGGCAGTCATTGTATCCTGACATTCCTGGGCGATTGCCTGGGGATCTTCCAGTTCTCCAGAATTTAACTTTTAAACATGAAAGATATAAACCATACTTTTACACAGAAAGAAATAATAATGTAAAGGGTGAATAAGTGTTCTCTAAACATGTAAGGTACTTGTAACCTAATGTTAAATGTGTTCAAGTGGATTATTCTGTGTTAAACACTGGTGATACATACTTACATCTAAACTTAGTTTTCCTTGTAAACTTAGGAGTTTTTTATTGCACACAAGTGAGCATCAACTCAGAAAACCCCTGAACTGGAACTTTGTGATCCTATCATATATAAAATAACTTCAGTTAATTTCTTCAAAATGGCTGAATTTACTGCTTAGTATTTTAGCTGGCTACATTAACAGTTGTATCTATATTTAAAAAATAATGGGTCATTAGGGTAGCATTGTATATGATCTTTATGGCCTCAGTCCTCCTGTCTGGTGATTCGGGTGCATCTTTTCTGTAAGTATGAGTGCACAGTGCACAGTGTGAGGACAGAGCACACCTTTAATGGTACAGTTGAGAAAAAAAAACACCCCACAAAATTACTCTGTATTCTGAAGCATCTAAGTAAGAAAGCACTTTGTGGAGAACAACCACAATGATTCAGTTTCATACATATGATTCATAAAGAAAGATTAATCAGGCTTAAACTACAGCATACAAGTTCTGCATCAATATTCAAGGGTTTATGCATATGCTATTGTACATGTAATTCCTTCATAACAGGAAGGAGCAAACATATCTTAGAAGGAACAACACAGAAATTCATTGAACTAAGATGGAAGAATCAATGTTGATAAAGTCTTCATTAAGTATATATTCAAATATTCATAATGGATGGAAGGTGAGTGTACTCATGGGCAATATAGGACTAGAGTAACCTAATGTACTTAGTAATGTTAAGGACAGAGTACTTGAAGTTTAGAAATTGGTTATATACAGAGAAGAGGTACCAAAATCTATTTGACAGTACATCTCCGAATTTTGTTATACATACATTATATATGTATCTCTCTCATATTTAGGTTATAAGCTATAAATATTTATGCCTACTGATACATGTATGTACATATCAAGTCTGCATGTCAACTGGGTTTTGGCTATGTAAATGCTAAGATAAGGTTGGATTAGCATCTTTTAAGTTGTGATGAACTCAGGTCTTTTTTGGCTGCTATAGTTTCCATATTTACTGCATTTCTCTGTGTTGTTTACATGTGCACTGGGCATATTGACAAAACTCATTATTTCAGTTTTTGATCAACACAGGTAACTGTCAAAGATACCAACAAATATTAGTTTCCACTTTTGTAAAATTTTACATAAGCTTTCAAGTCACCCTGTAATGATTCATTATAATAATTAGCTGCTGCTAGAAAAAATACATTAATACATACCATTTGGAAAGCTGTAGACACAACTTACATTTATTTTAGGATTTGCAATATACTGATTTTCAGGCTGAATTTACTGGCAAGGGTTAGGTGGGAATAAATGTTCTCAGCAGTTCCAAATCCCATTAAATGTGACTTCTGTTATATAGATTCAAGTGCTAAAATTAATAAAATTTCAAGAAAAAATAGTTTTTAAATTGCTCAATCTAGAATTAACATTTACAGAAATTGGACAGAGCTGCTAAAAAAAAAAAAAAAAGGAGATATAACCTGAAAATGCCTTGTTTTGGAAAAGGTATTGATGGAGATTTCACAAGGATGATCTATATATAACACTACAGGATGTTAAATATTAATGATTGAACTATAGCAAGCATTAGAATATACCACACCAATGCAGGCGATGCCAGTCTTACAGCTTTGTGTGAAAATATTTTGTCAGTTCCAGTGCAGTGGAGTCCAGAAAGATAAAAACAATAACATGTATTATGTGTATCAGTCAATAAGCCAGATCTTCATGTAGCATAAACCGGCTAAGTGAAGGGCAGCAGAACTACACCCATACATCAGCTGATGTTGTGCCTCGAGTGTGACCCAGTAATTATGATTCAGTCAATGAGAGTCTGTTTGAATCCAAAGAATGAGATTTAGCACAAATATGAAGTAGGGGCATTTTTTTTTTCCTTTTGGTAAATAATTTATTCAGTGAAAAATGCAGGTGTCCTGCTCACAAAACAAGAGCAGAGCAGGCTAAAATTTGCCAATTTGTACCAGTCAATGAAAAAAAACCAGAGTAAAATGCTAGAGATATTGAGCATTTTTCTTTTAATATTTCTAAAAAAGTCAGCAGGATGGAAGAGGAGGTTATAGTTGCAGAAGGAGTTCAGAACAGCTGTGAGGAATCATCATACAACCCATGCTTCCCATATTCCCTTTGGCTGGGACAAACACAGATGAACTCTTTGCTATGGGCAGCCATTACCTTTTTGGACATAGGGAACTTTGTATGGATTTTCCTTGTTCTCTCCTGATAAACTGTTCCACTTGTACAGAAGTGGTTGAGTGTTGAGTGGGTCAGCTATCAGCAGAGATGAACACCCATGTGCCAGCCCCCGCCAAGGAAAGCTTTGCCTGGAGGGAAGGAAAGCACCCTACCTCCAAGCTGCATATTTAGGATGTAACAGATACAAGGTCCGTCCTGGGTGCAGAGTGTTTTCCTTGACTACTTCTGCTGTAGTTTTTGAA
This sequence comes from Buteo buteo, assembly GCF_964188355.1. NCBI lineage: Eukaryota > Metazoa > Chordata > Aves > Accipitriformes > Accipitridae > Buteo > Buteo buteo. The sequence continues at coordinate 10,668,170 of NC_134195.1, read as the reverse complement.
GGAAGCAAACAGGCATATGAACTGGAGGGACAGCGTGGCACACTCTGTCCAGGTCCCCAGGCTGCACACTTTTTGTGTCTGCTCCTTCTTTAAAGTCCACAACAACTCCATTGGTTGCACATTTTGGAGAAACAGGGCTACTTGCATAAGCAAGATAAGCTGGATTTATCACCATGCCTTTCACCTTCAGCAACTGAAAACTAGTGGATTAGTTTCAAATTTGGAGCTGTATACTTGAATGGATCACAGACTGCTGGTCAACTGTGTACAAGTAACTTTACCTGCTTGCCTAAACACATCACTTGTGAATGCAGGGAGCTAACACCCGTGTTAATTTTAGCAACCGAAGAGTGGGAATGGTCAATGAACTTAGCATCTCAGGTGCACAGAAGAAGATCAAAAGAATAGCTTCAAAAAGTGACTTAAATAAAATATGACTGCTGGAATGGTTGCAGTTTGATCTACTCATGTTTTCCCAGTTTACTAAAAAGAACAAAACAAGAACCATCAAATGTTAATCAGATGCTTTTTTTGTGGAGAGCGCTGGGGCAGAATCCTGGGTATGCTCAAGACAGCAGGAGGGCATGAGTTTCAGGTGAATAATCCAAGAGAAGAGACCTTAAGCCTGTCAGTTTTCCACTCTAAATGTGTTTCATTTTAAAGTGCCATTTTGTTGAAATCAGATTATGGTGCTTTTATTGCAGATTTTTGAGTTCCAGCATCTACACCACGGAAAAGTAAATCACCCACCCTGGACTCACCAGCACCCCAGTAGCTAAGACATTCACCCAGGTGTGGGTGAACCGGGTTCAAGACCCTTTTGTAAACAGCGGACTCAAGTATTAGTCTCTTAATGTGGTGATAAATCCAATATTCTGGCAGCTGACTATTAACTGTGTGTCTTATTTTATGGATGACCAACTTGGGCTGCCCAAGGCTTATAGAGCACTTGCAGTGGTAGATAAAGTCGGTGAGAGCTGTGGTTTCTCAGCACCTCTGACTGCAAGGCAGTGCAGTCTCCAGCAATGTGCACAGGGTTGCAAGCCATGAATTTTAATCCTTGCTCTGCCACTAATTCACTGTGTAGCTCCAGGCAAGTCCCTATCTCTTCAGCTGTAAAATGGGAATAATAGTAATGGTTTCCTATCTTTCGGCAGTGATAAATTCATCTGTGTTCTTGAGGCATGCAAATACTACAGTGATGAGTGGCCCAGAAACGACCATGAAAAAATGAATAATTCTGTATTTACTGCAGGCTTTGGGTGCGCAGTAAATAAGGCACTGCTAACTGGCTGGTGAAGATTACTTTTCTAAGTAGCTGCTTATTCAGTAGGTACTGTGTAATCAGTACCTACTTATCCTGTGTAATGAATGATAAAGGGTTCTTTGGGGAAAAGGGAGACAAAGACACATTTCAAGAAAAAATCTTAATATGATTTACAAGAAAGCACAATTAGGATTTCATCATCCATTTAGGTTCTCGTGTTGTCCAACCTTAAAGCACTTGATTTTGGCAGCCATCATAATGTTCTTCCAAGGCAATTGTCTTCTGCGCAGGCACATGATTAGGTCTGTAACTTGCACCCTGCGGTAAAAGCTCTACTCAGAAACATTTTGGCTGTGCACGTGTATCCATTCTTCATGTGCAATTATTTCTGTTCGAAAACCAGGAAAAACAAGTCTGCCCTCCTTTTTTTTTTTTTTTTTCCCATGTCTGTTCTGATCACACCATTGTATTCCCATTCTTACATTGCATTTTTCTGGGTTCTCAGATCAGTTGCAGGGTAGGCGACCTGTTAAATTTGTTACAGTGTCTTTGGTTTTGTATACAAATAAAATCCCCCCAAAGAGCTCCTCTTTTAACAAATAGATTTTTGCTGTTGAAAATAGCAAAGAAAACAATGAAGACCACTGTACATGGTGGTATGCTAACACTTCAATTCAAACTTTATTAGTCTGAGCATGTTTATCCTGCAATTTAACTGCTTATTAGACCATTGCTATCACATCTGTTAGAAGCATGTGCAATCCACAAAACAAGCTGCCAAATGTCCCTTTACAATTACATTGTTCAGAGATCTGTATTGTCATTCTTTATTTTGTATTTATGTATAAGATGTGCCAGTGCAGCAGTCCCCTGATGGGGCTCATTTGAGTATAGTTGGAGTCATGCTTACTTTTGTATACAGGAGATCTAAGCTGTGCCAAGACTGAGTATGCACAGGTTTATTGGTCTCATCTCCACCCCATTTGGTGATGCCAGGTTTAAAATTAGGACATACCAAATTAGAATCGTGATATTTGAGGTAGTCTTGACATAAAAGGGAAATCATCCACTGCATAATACAACCTTTCAATGTGTCTAATCAAGGAGCATGTTTTACTGTAATCTAACTCTACACATTTTTAGACATTTACTTGATATTCTTACCAGTGGTATCTGAGATCTATTTGAGATATACTGCATAAAACAAAGCAATATATGGCCTCAAAGAATATTTTAAAATTATATTAAAAGTATTTCTTCTTGCTACTTATATTGAGAACCTTCATGAACAAATATCTTGGAGTAAATTATGCCCATAAATGTCTCTTTATAGGCCCTGATCTTATGAACTGCACACACGATTCATTCTGGGCATGTGAACTCACTGCAACTGAACCCATAGTCAAAGTTATTGCAGTGATTAACTCAGTAGAAAAAGTTTGCAACACTCTGTCCTTCGGGTTTTTACTTTTCACTTTACAAATGGTGCTACCGGCTATGAGGAGGATACAAACAAGAGGCACAGAATTATTGTCAGGGATGGCTGTTACCTCTAGTCACTTATGAATTAAACATCTGCTGTCTCACATTGAAAACATTTTAAAAATAGTTTGCATATGAAAAGGATGACTGTAAAAGAGATCTCATTGAAGAAATCTTTAGCTTGTTGTGAACACAGCAGCCTTGCTGCTCAGTAAAATTTTGCCAGAAGTATATCACCCTTTGCACTGTTGTCTGACAGAATCTGACCTCCTAAATTTCATTTAATATCTTTTGCTTAGGGTTTCCTATTCGCTAGGTCTACATCTTCAGAGACGCCTAGATACTAGAAAACATAGCAAAGTAAGTAGAATGTAGATTATCTGAATGTGAGTTTTCATGTAGGCTCCTCCATGAAAGACAGGCCAGTTGAAAATGCCCTTTTTCTTTAACCACTGATGAGCTCACTGGAAAAAGTCTCCTACCATGCTCTCCCACGAAAACAGTGGCCACTGAAAGAAATAAAGCTACTATTGAGAGGTAAGAGATGAACATAATTGCAACAGGCAGAATTTCAGCAGGGACCGTGCCAAGTATAAAGAATTCGGTGCTAGAATATATCGAAATGATCGTAACACGGCTGTACTTGGAGGTAAACGTAAAACTCTTTATCTTTGTGGAATAGCACCCTGATGCTTGTAATCAAAACCAATTTGAAACACCGATGTCTGTTTCTTGGTGTCAGGGCAAGAGATTAAGGGGAAGGAGAGATCACTGTCATCTTCCATATCACAGAATGTACTTTGAAAAGGTCACAGTGAGACCAGGGAAAAACCTGAATGGAGGAAGAATGTGCAGTGTACCACCACTCCAGGACCAGCGGTACTGTAGAGCTGTGAGCCAGCACCACAATCAAGGTTTTAATAAGAATGATGCCTAAACTCAACAAAATCTGTGGCTGCAAGTACCAACTATGCAATTGTGGCTTATTTAACCCAGCTATGACTGCACACAGGTTTACGTTTTAAAGACAAGAGTTTAATGTGGAAAGGATCTGATGCTGTAAGTTTTATTGTGTAAGTGTTTTTGTTGAGATGCATGGAGAGAGCTGAGTGTGTTTGGAAGGCCAGATTCACGTGACAGCATGGAAACCTGAGCAATGCTCCATGTTATATAAAGGGCCTGAATCATTCAGAAGATTTCCTACCTTTTTTAAAAAAATAACAGATTTGGCTGCTACTACGTGGCTGTTAGGCCTTCAGAGGCCTACATAAATAATGCAAACCTTCCCTGCCACTCTATTGCATGTAGACACTCCATGGTATTGGTAACTTTGCTAATGTGGGTAATTTCATTTCAGTTTAATTACTATTTTCCTCCCAATCTTTCCTTGTATCTATTTCCCCAGTGGCTAAATGATCAACGATTAACCTCCCATTAGGAGGAACAAGAAGATGGCTTCAGCATTATTTATTTATTATTCTTTTTCTTAGCTGGAAGTTGAATTATCTACTCCCTATTCAAGACCCTTCTAATGAAAATGTCAGTTACCATGAACTAAATGTTCTTTAATAATAGCAGTACATAGCTAGCTAGTAGAGCAGAATAGGAGGAGAGTTAAAAAAGCAAACTCAGGTGTAGAACTGTGCACATCTACACATGGAAATAGATAAGCCCCTTACAAGAACCAGTTCAGATTAACCAATTTATTTATGGTAGTTGGTAGATGCTGCTATCCAGTACCACAGTATGGCGGGGTTCTTTCCAAAGGAGAAATGAAGTAAATTTGTCCATCCATTGAATACATTAGCAAAATGGCTCTTGGTACCCATGCTATGCCATCATACAGTCTCCTCTGTGTTGGCTCTCCTGAAGTCTGGACTTATGCAGATTTTTTTGGGCCCTTCCATCTCTCTGAGCTGCACAGATGAAACAGTGACTTGCACCAAATTCTCTTTCACTTGGGATCTCACCAGCTCCCTACACTCTCTCATCCCAGCTCCCTGTGAAGGAATGGCCAGAGTGCTCCAGCAGTTTCCTTCCTCCTCGCCTGCATTTTCTGTAGCTTCCTACCTAAGCACCCTTCTAATCCCTGAAGTGTTAGGCAGTAGATCAGGGCTGAGCGACAGCTCAGAGGCTGCATGCAGCAAAGTTGTGCCCTGGAATTTAATACTTTTTTGAGAACAAGAAGAGAAGATTTGGGGCCTGACATGCCCCCAGATTCAGCTGTGCACCCCATGGCATTACGCAGGCTCACAGCTTGCTGGGCTTATGGAGGCAGTATTAAGGACAGTTCTCAGTTTAATCTGGGGCGTTCTTTGACTATCAACAGATGAAGTCACATCAAATTTAAAAATGGTGCCACCTTCCTGTAGGTAAAGCCCTAACCACTCTGGGTTTATCACAGTTTAAAGCTGATGGGAATCTCAAGCGCTTCTATTAATCTGTAAGCATCCGTAAGAGATACTTCCTAAGGGAAGGTTTGACCTAATGGAGCTCTTGACACAAGGAGGGTGACTACAACACACGAGGTGTGGGGGCACACTCATACCTGTGTGTATGCTCCCATGCTCTTCCAGGGCAGTCGTGCATTTCACTGAGGGCTGTGTCTGCACTGCGCTCCCATTCCTGGTCTATCAACCATCCTCCAAGATGGGAAAATAAAACCCATCTTCCACCCTGGCCAAACCCCCAGAAGAGGGCATGTCGTATGCCTGAGAAGGTGCAGCATCTGGCACATGTCTGCTGTGCCTGATGGAGCTCCAGAGCTCCCAGTGGGCTGTGCAGCTTGCCATAACCTCCAGAGTAGGTATGTTTGTGTGAGGCACAATCTGGCCTATAGTTGCATGTAATCCTCTTAATTTAGCAGAAAAATAAAGAGTAAGTTGTTACTCAGAATGATGTTTTCTTTTTCTAAGGATTATTGCTTTTTAATTATTGTTCTAAGTGGATCGTATGTATAAGTGTCAATCAAAACAAATAGAAAGAAGTATGACTAAAAAAAATGGTTTCTGTTACAAGAGCTAGATTAATCTTCCCTAGAGGGAAGCTGGAAAAGACGCCAGAATGTACCACATTGAAACGTAGAAGCTGTCAGCTCCATTGGTTCCTCTTTCAGTCTAGCATCAATTACAGTGGACTTGTAGCAATTTCATTTAATACTGAAGGGATTGTGTTAAGGAGGGAATAAAGGTTGACAAAGTATGTGTTTTGTTCAATTTGCTACTGTTTTAAAGAATGAGGTTTTAAACTTTCTGAAAGTTATTAGATTGTATGCATTGAATGAAAAGCAAGAAAATTGGTAAAGCATAATATGACATTGATTTCTAAAGCAAAAGCAAAATTGGGTCTAAAGTTCAGCGAACTATAGCTTATTTTCATTATAGACATTTCTACTGAGAGATTCAGTTAAGATTTAAAACTGCTGCTAAATGTACAGACACCTAGCGAAATGGCAAAGCTCTGTACAGTTTTAAGCACATAAGAATGGGAACACTGGATCAGACCAAACCATCCTATTTGGCAATTCCACATAGAAATTTATAAAAAGTGAGTAAGCAGAGGGCAAGTACTTACAGAGCCCGAAAAGAGAGGGCAGTTCCCTTGTGTTTAGCAGCAATGAAGGGCTGGGAAGGCTGCAAGAGGGTCCAGCCTCTCAGTTCCTCCTGCTGTGACCTCAGTCTGCTCTGGGTCTCCAACGGAGTCCGCGCTCTGCCTGAGGTCCATGTGCCAAAATTTCAAGGGGCTTGGGAGGGTGAAAGGAAAAAAAAATATATAGGCAGGTAGTTTGGGAGTAATGAGAAACTTTCTGGTGGTAGAGGACTTAGTGTGCCATTTGCTCAAGGGCCAAAATTGCATTCCTTGGCAGCCAATATTTGTTCAGTGGGAAGTCAACTCCTCCATAACTCCTAAATTTCAGCAGTCTGCAGTTTAGAGTTAAAAGTTAATCTATATTTTATCATATATAATAAATCTATCCCAAAATGAAGGATATTAGGATGTCTGAAATACTGTAAAATGGATGTCTAATTGATTTATTTTGTCAAAAGCACCGTTGAATGTAGAGCTGCTTTCAATGGGGCAAAATACCACTTACATTTCCTAGAACTTACAACAAAGTATTGGGTATTAGAGGACTAACATTATCTTCCCTATCTGCCAGGGAAACCTTATAATCAGGACTCATGGCATGTCATTGATAAATGATTTAATTCCATAGTGTTTGCCCCATATTCTGCAAGTGGGATTTTTAAATGGAGATGAATAATTGCTCTCTTCTCTGAGGTTTCAAGATGCCCCCATTTTACATTGTCTAATATATGTATAGACAACATTTGAAAACTTTGAGAGAAAACCACCAAATATAGTTAAAAATTATGTTAGAGCCTTTTAGTCAGTTTGCATGCAGAGTACAATTGATGAAGATGATCATGAACAAAGCCAGGCAATTTGAAGATTCTAGTGGATGAATAAACACTGAATGAATATAAATAAATAAAGGGGTATGAATAGACATATTTTGTTGTTGTTTACGGGTGATAAAAAAGTATTTCAGGCTTATCCAAAACTGTTTATAAAATTCGTGATAAGCTGAGGTGTTGAAACATGTGCTTCGGATTTCAGCAGTCTTCTTTCAGACTTAAGTATTTCATAGTGTTTTAAAATAAAGATGGAGGGAATCTTGAAACATCAGTTGAATAAAAATATCTAAACCATTTCATTCTTTAAAAGTCAATGTTTTCTTTTTCAGCAAAGTCAAGAGGAGAGCTGAGAGTATTCCAGTGTCACTGGATGTTCATTTTGCATTTAAAAAAAAAAATAAAAATTTAGCTGCTAAAGTTCCACCGAGCCCCATTAAAAGCACTGAATTAGAATAAAGCACTACCGCAACAGATGGTAGGATGTCCCAATATATTCAGGACAGTTTAAGTGTACATATTCACATCACAAAAACCTATAAAATAAAAATGGTGTTAGTTCTTCTGATTCATTTTTAAAGCAGAGAACATTTCCATGTTTTCCAATTCATAGAACATTTCCAATTTTTCATAGACTGCCATGACTATTTAACTACACTTTACAGTTCTCTCACCCTCACACTTGACGTGAAGTAGGGAAAATGCAGAGATGCATACGCTCTGTTACCAGCTTGTTTCTCTTTTAAATCAAAACTTCTGATATTTAAAGAAGAGTTGTGGAAAAAAGAAAGTACAGCTTGAGGCTATGATATAATGCACTTAAAGGTCCCAAAGGCAACATTCTTAACATCTACAACCAACTCTGAAACATAACCTAGGAATGTAAATGTTAGGGCTGGGCTCTTAAATTCAAGTTTCCTGACACACTGAGGGCTGACAGCCTTTGAATTTATAAAGACTTCCTATCTAAACAACTAAAAGAGCTAAAGATCACTTAGAATAATTATTTCGATCTGTACTTACAAAGCAGTAGCAACCTATGAGAAAGTATTATCATGAACTTACCCAGGTGATTATTTCACCTGATCATACATGTTTTCATCATTTTAAAATCGTTCTTCCATGCACAATTTGGGGACTGGCTTTGTCTGTACAAGTGTGTGTCAGGGGGATTCCTAACCCCATTTTACGTATTTGTGTATAGCAATATATATACTCACGAGGTTTAGAATGGATCAAGAAATTATTCTTCTTCATGATATTTTTTCAAATAACTCCAACACTGGAGCATTTCATGGAAAAGCCTTCTCTCCATTTTGTTTTTCAGAATATGATTTTTAAAACAAAATAAAAGAAAGTATTTTTTTTTGTTTTCTGTGGATCCAAGGAATGATCCACAGAAACCCTAACTTCTTTGGAGAGCAAGGGCAACTTAAATTTTTGCAGTAAAAGTACCTGAGGAGTACCTAATGGGCCCTGTCAAATAGATGTGCTCATTGGCATGACTATTACATCACAACACTGGATTCAGCACAGAGCATGTTAGCGAAACCTACTTTCACTCAAAACTGTCATAATGCTGGGTCAAGGTGACTTCTGCATTTTGCAGTACAGGTCATTGAATAATATATACAATGCCCACTAGGATGCCAGGACGAGAACTCAAGGCTCTCTTCTGCCTCCATCTAACTTTGCATGGAAAACCCCCAACCCCTCTGTGGGGAGCTGGCCTTTTCAGTCACGAGCCTTTCAGAAGTGGCATCAACTATTCTTCATGAATCAATTGTTATTTTACCCAGACTACTAACTTTCAATCTGAAAATGAAAAAATACTTAAAAGAATAAAAACAAATTGAAGAGGCTGAGAGAGTAGGCTTTGTTCTAAGTCATAATTTCTCCTGCCACTGAAGTTGAAGTACACTCCAGTATACAACAAAAGTGCACAATCCTTGTACCAAGAGCTAAATCTCATGTCTTTTATAATATGGATGCACTTGTCGAACATATATTCTGGTCTGTGAAACTGTAAAGAGGGTTTTTTTCTACAGGATTTTATGAGCACTAACCACATCTGAAATTTTTTCTTCCTGAAAAAATGCACATATTTTACAACAGCCCTCTAATAGCTCAGGAGCGTTAGAAGGGACACTGGGAAAGTTTTTATCACCCTGGCATGTATGCAAGTGCTTCAGGGCATCGAGGAACGGAAATTAAAAATATGCAACTGAGTGAATTTCTGAAGGAAGGGAAGCAAAATCAGAGGTTTATTTGTGGAAAATGTAGTAATGAAAACAACAGGACAGTTTAAAGACATGAAAATTATTTTACTGCTGGGTCACAGTAAACCAGAAACATGTTTGATCTGATCATATTCTGATATGATCATATTGAACTGATCATATTGAACATAAACATTGCCATACTGGATCAAGCCAAAGTTACATCCAGTTTGCTGTCCTCCCTCTGACAATGGGTGGTAGCACATACTTTGGGAGGAGCATAAGAAACAGGACAGGTAGAAAGCAACTCTTCCCCAGGTATAACCTTTCAGTTTCAAGCAGTCTGAGGTTTATGGACTTCCTCAGCCAGAGGTTGCATTCACAACATTGATTTTAATAGCCATTGATGGAGCTCCTTTTCATGCACTTGTCTAATGGATTTTTGAGCCCATTTATAACTTTGACCTCCAGAGCTTCCTCTGGCAATGAGCTCCCCAATTTAATTATGCATTGTGTGAAAAAGGACTTCATATTGCTTACTTTAAACCAACCACCTGACCATCTGAGTGCTCCTTTGGTTTTTATAGTATGAGCAATAACAAATAATCATTTAGGCAGTCTATGACTTCATATACATCTATCATATCTCTCCTCCCTCAACTGCTTTCCAGACTTAAGAGTCTCAGCCCAAGTCTCTTTCTTCCTACCAATGTGATTTCATACATCTAATCACTCCTGTAGCTCTTTCCTATACCTTTATCTAGCTCTCAAACTCTTTGAGATGGAAGAGAACTGCACAAAATTTACAGGATGTGGGTAGACCACAGATTTCTACAATACTGTAATGATCCTGTTTTGTTCTATTAATTCCCTGATTGTTCTTTGCACTTATTTACCTTTTTGACCTCTGCTGAGCATGGAGCTGGGACCTTCACTGAACTATCTGCAGTGACACTGCAATCTTTACTGTAAGGATAATGGCAACTTTATGCACCGCTGTTGTGTATTTTGATAGCTTTCCCTATGCCTATTATTTTTTATATCTGGAAATAGAATGCATTAAAAAGAAAAGAAATTCTGTGGACTAAAATAATGGTATAGAACCTATTGGATTTGAACTAGAACTAGACACCTTCAAGAATATCAGTGATTTAAAATGTGAGTAAACAGGAGTCTACATCTTGACATATTCTCACTTCATCCTTCCTACCTTGCTCTTAAATGCCAACGAACAGCTTTGTAGACTTGCTAATTCATGGGCATGTTTCTGAGCAATGCTAAACTTCCCAGCTCTGGCTGATGTCAAAAGGAGTCAAGACTGGCTAGCCCTTGTAGAATTGGACCTGAAAAGCATTGTTCTGGTAACTGTTTATACTATGTGACATTGTCACTTCCATACTATTTACGGAGCTTGATGCTGGGATAAATGAATTTCTAGAGAGGTTATGAAAGATCAAGGATGCTATAATGTCATCATAATTACATGTAACTTGAGCATCAGCATTACATAAAAGCATATGGAATGCTTACTTAACATAACATTTGAATAAATCATGTTTAAAATCATGTTCACTGAAACATTTATTTCAGCTAGAGCCACAGAGTTTAGGCTTCTCATACATAAACATTTTTGGCATTATTTATGAAAACTTGGCTTGCATCCACTTAATTTATACTTTAAAAAATATGAGATAGCTATGTGAATCTTATATTTATAGCAGAAACCTCCATCATCTGCTGCTTCCTGAGGTTTCAGCAGATCTACAATGGTAATTCAATAACTGTGTCTATAATATCCTGGGAGTTTTAAACACAGTTTCCCATTTTTGCATTTGGCATTTCAGTCTGTACTTTCTTACTTTTCTTGATAGGCTTCTAGGTACTAAAAATAATTCATTAGTGCCTATCACGCTGTGTGACAATAATGCCCTTGAGTACCTTACCTGGTTAGCATGCGTTGAACCTCCTAGGAAAAGGGAAAGTGAATTTTATTGACTCATTGGTGCGGATGCCTCACTGCTTCTGAAGTTTCTGGAGGGAGGCTTTGCAAGGTGGGTCGAGCAATCTTGAGGTAGAAGCCCAGAAGCAGCTGTTCCAAGGAGGAAGATTTACACTGAGGATTTGCATCTAGCTGTTACAACCAATAGTTATTGCACCAAAGCCATGTAGTATGGGCTTCATTTGGTCTCTATTGTATATGCTGGGTCAATCAACAAAAGTAGTTTCTTCACTTCAAAATGAAAAAGGCTCAAACACAACGAGGTGCATTCTCCAAGCCTGTGGAGAAGTTTAGCATCACGTTTGGTTTTCTTCCTGTTTGTAAATGGCTTGTGTGAGGTGTACAGAGTTCTTTCCAGAGTAGAAAAAGAAAGTATTTATTCTCAATAGTGTCATTCCATGTTCAGATGCTGTCAGAATCTGAAGCTGAAATATCTCACTTTCTTATTGTTAGCATTATCTTCCAAGCTATAAATATTAGCCTTTGTATTTATATTTTCATGCTGAATCATTTTGTTAGACACATAACATCAAGAGTACTTGTTAAGCATTCTGTGATTCACCAGCATTGCTTTGTGTTCTGGCCTTAATCTAGAAGGGGCTACTACATTTCACTCTCCTCAAGACTATTTTCAGATGAATATGATATTTAATTTAATTTCTGCTTTTATATGATCTTGTAGGTTTTAAAGGTGTGATGAAAAGTGATAATCATTGTTTAAAATTTAACTTACATTTAGTTAAAAGACTCTAGCAATTCCAGAAATATAGTACTAACTTAGCAGCTCTCCTGTTTCTTTGCTGTCCACTTACCATTAGCAGAGATATTCCTTATGGACTTCCAACCTAAAGACATGTAAGACATCTTGGTCTGACAAGCTTTCAGAGCGCAATATGCTTAATGTACTAAAACAGATCTAGCCTTCCTTCCCATTAAATCACCATGGATGGGATTTATCGTACACAGTATTACATACCCAAAAGTTAGATGTCTAGCTAGGTATAGGATATGTTCATAGTTATTAGGTGCTTCTGGAGGGTGATTCATCTACACTATTTTAGTCTTTTTCAGCCTTTGGAGTTTCTTTCAGTCTTTGGACTTGCTTTCCCCCTCTCACTGATTATTAAAGTAGCCCATGGTAACCGGCTTAGACTTACACATATAATCTCTGATGCTTACATCAGCAAGGAGGAATCCCAACCAGAGACATTCTGAGACATGGTATCATCCAGAAATGGTGCGGGCTTTAAAAAAGCACACAAAGTTCTTCTTTTGCAGTTCAGGAAAGTCCTAACCTTCCATTATGGGTTGTTCGTGGTGTGTTTTCCTGTATTATATTGAGTGCGCCTTCAAGAGAGATGAGAAGAAACAAAGGGGAAAAGATGAAGTACTGGTTTTGTTACTTTAATAATCCTAAATGCAAAACATTAGCTCTTTCTAGCAACAAAAACTCCACCAGCAGCAACACTGAAACCATATGCCCTCCATTTGATTTACCATCAATGACTGCCTGGCTGCACACAGAGCCTCTCTGCTTAATAGTGGCTCTAGGCAAGTGCATGTATAATGTTCAAAGCAGTTTTGTTCTTTTATTAAAGTTGTGATAAGGATGCAAAGCATTTTAATGGGAATAATCAATTATATAATGATATTAATATACAACGAAGTGCTTTTAATATAAGTTCTTTTAATGTAGCGCTTTTGTGGTGGGGGAATTACTTTTGTAATACTTTCAGAAGCATGTCTTCTATTGGTGCCAGGCAGACAGCAGCAGCAGGAGACTTCTGTAAGAGATGAACTCCATTTACTCATCATTCACAAGAAGGCATTTTTCAACGCAGAGACCAAAGGATTTTACCACTCTGCTGAATAAGAGAATTTTAACATCAAGATGTGTCTACATTTTTGTAAGAGAAGACAAAAATGGAGTGCATTATCAGTCTGAATAAAAGATCATTGTGAAACTTCAGCATTTAAAAGATTAAATCTGATTTTTCCTGTTACATTTGCCTAATTGTATTCCTGATCTCCCTTTGCTATTATGATCTCACTTCCAAGAAAGAAGCTAAGTTAATTCTATCCTGCCATTGGCATTTTTGCTGATGGATGTCAAAAGTTATAAACGCAAGGTGGCCTTAAAAGATGTTTTGCACTCTTCTGAAAATTTTAATAATTATATTAACAGAAACTGTTAGTATATGCAAGTTTCTTTTTTATCTTATGGGTGTGGATATATTTAGGTAAGGGGACTGAAAACAGACACTTAACTCCATCTGTATTGTACATGTTCATTTAGAAGTGGTGCCCTTTTCCACCCATGGCTAATTTACTATAAATCCCATGCCAGTTGTCATAGTTACAGGGTGAGTTGCATCTGTCTCTCAGGTGTCGTTGGCTATGTTTGGGACCACAGTCCTAAAGGAAGGTGAAGGCTGAGCATGCTCCCTGACTCTCTATAGCCAGCCTCTGCAAATGTAGAGTGCTTGCTCCCATACCTTGCAGCAAGTGGCCATGCGTGCTTCAGAAAAAGAGCCCAGCCATCTTCCCATCTTAACATTGACCGTGTGACTCTGCCAATACAAGATACGTGGCTATAATCAGGGGATAGATTTGGGTCAGTGTTGAGGTTTCAGTTGCCCCTCCTTTGCTCTTCCTCCCCTCCTCTCTCTTTTGCTGAGCTCAAGAAATTATCCCAAGCCTATACTGAGTCACAGTGGATCAGACGACTAAGAAGTGTGGACACTAGACAAAATTGTACTTGAGAATATCAGTCAAATCAGAAAATAGCATGCTCAGGCGTGGTTGCAGGCATGCAATACTATGATATTAAATCCAGAGCAATATGTGGCTTATGAATCCTGATGCCTCAAACTATCAAAAGAACATAAGATATTGCAAAGTTTGGAGTAGGATTCATCTGAAGATTAGATGTAGGTGTCTACATGAGAACTGGGTGCTCCCATTATGTCAACAGAAATCTAGTCAATTCAGTTAATAGAGCCTATCTATAGAAACCTGGGGATCCTTCTCTTGGATGGAATCTGACCTGAGAGGCTCAGCCCAGTTCCCAGACACAAGCATCCTGAGCCACTGGGATGCTCCAAGGTATCCCCCTTGGACTCCACTTCTCTCCACTAGAGCGTGGGTATCGCATATCCTGTGTTGTAACGGACAGTTCTATTCAGTGTCTCAGGGCATCTTAAACAGACTAGATGGTGGCACCTGACCTGAGCCCTACTCAGCCCTACCAGTTCTGTTTTAGATGGCCGGCTACTTCAAGGGGATCCAAGGCATGAGAGAGGCCCCACATCTCCCTACCCAGTGCACAAGGGAGTTGGGCATTCACAATACTCAGTTGTTAACATCCTTTAGCCAGTGCGTACTTAATGTAAAATCCATACCCGCTCCAGGAACAGGGACCAAACCCAAGATCTACCTTCCCATGTAAGTGGAGCTTAATGCATTCAAACTCAGGATCACTTACCCCATGCTTTTAGTTGCTTCTCTTTAACTTCTCTAAGCAGACAGGTAAAGTAATGCACAGAGACATAAATCAGATTGTAAGATACAAATCAATACTTATTACGGAGTGCCCCTTACAGTCATCACGCCTTCTCAGAAATTACTTAGCTAAAACTTATATTTTATTGCTGATTCCAGCAAAGCCAACACATTTCAGACAACATCTTCTCTTGCTCCCCCTTAAATCAGTAGCACTATTTCAGAAGAGTCCTTTGTTCCCACATGTTCTGAAACAGTCCGACAAAAAAATTCAAGAAAAAATATTTTTCTAGTTAAAAAAATGCAAAAAGTGTTCTGCAAAGTCACATGGATTTCAATTGAAAAAGCTCAAAAATATAGACTTAACCTTTAAATTTTCAAGATGCCTTTTTTATATGAATCTCAATGTTTAAACAGACATAAAAGTATTCAAAACATCAGAGATAAAGTATTTCATTTTACATTGAATACATTGCGTTAGACTTCAATGTATTTTTTTAGTTTGGCTTATAAAAAAATAATGAAATAACTGAATTAGATAACGTTCATCTAGATCAATTAGAAACCTCTTCTGAAAATTATTCTCATAGCTCTATTGAAACCATATCGTTGCATTGTGTTTTTCACAAAAGCAGTGACTATTTTTTTCCTTTTTCATTTCTTGGCAACAGAGTCATGGATCTATAATTAAAAACCCACTTAGACAATTTCCAAAAGATTATTACAATCTTGTCATGTCAGGGGTTGAACAAGTCAATTTATAGATTTTTTTTTTTCCCCCATCCCCAGATTCTACAATGATGGTCTGAAAACCTTCAAGGCTGTAAACTACATTTTGTTTTGGCAATGGACACAGGGCATGCAAATGATATTCTCTCTTTCTCTCTTTTTAGGAATGCAGTTGAAGAAAACAAAAAACTATATGCAATTTATGACACAAGGTGAGTAACAAAAAGTACTTTAAAAATATGATTATCTCTAAATGGAATGTTAACCCTTTAAAATGTTAAAAATTACTACTAACATTTATTTTAAAATATTTTTTCCCAAGCCACAAAGTAATCATTAAATTAAGGCACAATGACAAATATTTTAGATCATCATACACAAAATTCTCTATCATCTATCTAATAATGTTTCCCCTTTATATATAGTGATTTCCCTTTGTATACAGTGCATATGACAAAGAAATATAGTTACACAACCAGCTCAGTTTACATGATATTCCACAGACGGCATATGGCACATGATCCTGATCTGTGTATTATGAGCTTAACTGTGGCTGCTTCTGATGCCAGTGTTTGGGGAATGGGAGCGAAGGGCTAGCTGGCACAGCCTTGGGAAAAGAGGATGCATTTAAAAAGACTAAGAGGCATTTCCACCAGCAGAGTGCTGTGTCTTGGCAGTGCATGGCTGTGGATACAGCCTCTATATAAACACACCTCCACACTCTGAAGCATTTCCTTTCCCCTCATCTTTCAGGGACTCTTGCCTGTTAAGGGCACTCCTCAGCATAAGTAAAAAAAAAACCTACTCAAATGATAAGAGCAAGACATACATCAGACTTTTACTTTATTCTATCCATAGCTTTTTCTTTGTTACCCTGGATTATCACTTCCAGAATTCTTCCTAATCTTAGCAAATCAGGATTGATGCCAAATCATTTCACTGCACTTCCTTCTCATTGCTTATCCTGTTTTATGTGGGACTGTTTACATGTATAAATGGCTTTCTTCCCCCCCTACCCCGTGTTTCTTCTTTGTCTCTCTACTTTTCCACTGTTAAAATTCAAAGGGACATTTGGATGAAAATGTCAGGAACCAGCATCTCTTGGTGTTTTAGCTAGTCTTTATACAGATGCATCAGTTAGTTATGATCCTGACTTGATCCTCCTTGAAATATACATAATATTAAACATAGGCAATTCAAACTCGCGCTTGTCTTCTTCACTCCTTATGATCTCCTGCACAATAAGGCTTGGGTCTTGACTTGGAATTCTGGCTGCTGTAGTAAAAAAATTGCATAAACAATAATTATCACATATGAGATTCATAAAGATATTGAAAAATATGAAAACACAAATAAATGGGCTATACCCTTCTATTTTTACCTAACCTTAAAGAAAAAAGGTAACAACTGCTGCATACTGTTTTATTAAGAATAATGTGCTGCTGACAAAGGGATTTAGATGAAAACACTCAAGTAGAAACTCTTAACAAAGACGTCCTATGTAAAATAACTCTTCCTCAACTGCAGTTACAGTAAAAACCAAAAAATTGTAACTCAGTTACTTGTCTGCTTTTCTGAACAGACTGTGTTTTCATCAGGACAGAGACTTAAGGAATAGTACTTCTAAAGCACCACAGGCTTCTCTTGTGTGTTTGTGTTATTTCAGTGCATAATCACTAATCCTTATGATGAAAAAATGTGAGTTATAAAGAGCCTTCATTATTTCTTCCTCTGCCAAAGTGTCAATGGATTTTTATTTTGATGTGTCTGACTCATTTTGTGCATAATCCAGAGGTTTTGGCGCAGAAGGATTGGAATATTGCAGGAATAGTCTTTTAATTTTGTTCAGATAATGCAAATTTTTGTTCCATTTTCTTGAATATGAAGAAAAATAACCGACTGAAAATTAAACAACAGTTCAAAACAATTTGGGTCAAGCCTCTTATTACTCATATTGATTAATACCTTATTCTATATGTGGCCCACTGAAACATTCAGATCTCCACTACATCAGAACTGTTGACATAACAACATTAATATTTCTGTATAATTAAATGAAAACCAGCAAATTACACAACCAAAGCAAATGGATCCATGCAATGCTGTTTGAAATCTGCCTGACAGAAATGGGGACAGTGAGTATAAACTCATGGTCAGTTACAAGCTCAGCATAAACTGTTGAGTATTACTCAATGTCAGCAAATATTACATAAGCTTTCTGATAAATATACATAGTAGATAAATATAATATTGTTTTCCTCACATAGTATGTCCAAAACCCACTGCTCATTATCTGAACAGGCAAAACACAGCATATGAAGCTGTCAAATTCCAGAGCATTCCCTAAACCCCAATGCCACATATCTACTCCCCAGCATACTCCTGTCACTTCTAAAACTCTGCTGAGATACTGTAGCACAGAAAGTAAGAAAGTTGAGCTTTCTGAAGGAAATATTAAGTTTCTGTTGCATGGTATTTTGGCAAAAATGGTCCTCAAGTTTTGATATCATAAAGTACAAAAGAAGTCAGGCTTGGGAAAAAAAGAAAAGAGTTGAAAATCTTCTTGTGGATTTTTTCCAGCCAGTTTTATTAATTACACCTTCTCAGCAGGTTAAACCAGCAGGCTATTAAAATTGCTGCAAGGCAGAATAGGTAAGCAGCAGCATGGGTCTCAGCCGAGTAAGATTAATGTCCTGAGCTCCTCAGAAGACACCACTTCAGCTGTAGCAGCAATTCTTCCCACTTTTTTTAGTTTCTGTCTCTCTCTCTTTTTTGTATCTCTGAACCCTCTGTGATTGCAGTTTGCTTCAGGATAAGACTGGATCTTTGTCAAAATCAGTTAAATGACAGACAAGCCAGAGAGAAAATGAAAAAGAAAACGTTCTGATAAGTGATTCTGACCTCAGTGCGTAACTTGGGTTATGTTCATTTTGTCAGGTAAACCTTCAGTACCACTTTCCAGTGCAAGAGCTCAGTGATGTATTGCATGGTGTGATCAAATACTTCTTCCCTGATTCTCAAACCAGTCTTTCTTGTACAGGCTGGTGACTGATAGTGGTAGTACTGCAAATGCATCAGTTGTGAGCAGACCTCTCCTCTTCTTTAGCCTTCCTGTCATTGCCTCCTCTTCTGTATCTCCATTAGTACTGACAATGATGAATAAAACTGGAATTTGTTCCAAAATTTTGAGAGGTTCCTCATTCCACTCCACTGCTTCAACAATTTCTGTCCTTTAACAAAGGCTGAGTGTGCTCTGTTCCAGCTCCTTCTGAAAGGAGATGATGGGTGCATCTACATAGCATTTTAGTGCAGATCAGGACTGTGCTTGTGAAGTGAATCATTTGATCATTCCCACTTACTGTGCTTTGGTTCACATCTCAGAGCAGTCTCAGAGTACATGGACTCAACATGTTTTATATGAAACTAAGGTGGAAAATGCACCCCAGTAGCACACTGAATGTGGTCCAACTGCTAATGAGCATCTAGTCTATGGGACCAGATTAGAACTTTTCCTAAGGGGAAAAAAGACCCAACAAAATGTGTATGGCATGGACATCAGGTCCTTAGTCACAGCAGTTTTGCTCTAGAGACCAGCCGCGGTCCTTGCTAACCCAGACATAGCTGATGAATCCATTGTAACCCCACTCACCCCAAAGACTTCTTTCACCTGTAGGCTTGGCAGGTGTGTTCTTCCACATGTGTTTCCAGCCCGAGGACAGTCCTTTTGCTCCTTCACATATAACGCTGACTTTGCAGTTTAGACTTACCCACTTTTGAAGTGGCCTTTACAATATTGGCAATGCTAAGGAAGAAAAGAATATCGCTGTGCTTACCTTATTGAACAAATTTGATCAGGAGCATAGATCTTAACTGTCCAATGGCTCAGAGGCTGGAACATTCACCAAAGTAGTAGAAATAGCAATGACTTTTAGTCCCTGAACTACAACATTTGAAGTCTCATCTTTTACAGGGATAATTTTACTGGGACAGATTGTAGGTTGGAAAAAGAGCAAGAGTGAGGATGAGCAATAATGGAGGCAGCTAAGGGGAGCAGAGAATTGGGTTCTGTTCCTTACAGCACTGAACGCTGATTTATTTTATCCAGTAATGAATTCACAGAGTCATGTTAACTCTTTCCCTCTCTCTCCTACTTAACTATTTGCTGAAAAGTGGAACATGTCAAACAACAGAGATGAAAACCTTACCCTGAGGTCCTGTAGTCTGGGCTGATCTCAGGAGATACATCCTTGGAATTTTCTTGTACGGAAAACCTGCAGGTTCTGACTGGGTGCTTTGCTTTAGTGAATAAAAGTGCCCAGAATCGTTCCTGCCATGCCTTGAAATAACCTGTTTGCTTTTTGAAAGGAGACGTTTAGAAGCCTAATTCCAAGAGAAAAATCAGGGTGGCGAATTTTGGGGCAGGACAAGGAGTCTATTTCTGTGCCCATTTTTTCCCTATTGGCCACATTAAACAGCTCCCCAAAAGTCTTTGCTTCAATTATTTCTTTAAACACTCTGCACTGTGCAGGGCTTTGCTGGGTCTTACCTCCAGACCATTGCCACAGAAGCTTTGTTCTGAGTCTTTGCTGCGGAAAAAACCCAAAGGGCCATTTTCACTGTAAATGCCACATTTCTCAGAAGTCGAGATGATTTTTACCTTTCACGAAATTTGTTGATCATTTATAATTTTTAACATCTTTCTGTTACTGCTAAGCCTAAATGAATCTGAAGTCCCAAGGAACAAATGCTCCATAACCCCCTAGCTACTTCCTTGTCCCATCAGCTCCAGCCTGGATTATCTTTAAATTACCCACAACTAAATGGAAATGGTTGCTCTGAAAGATCAAGAAGAAAAATACTTAAATGAAATGATAAAATATGACAGACTTTCCAGCACTGTTGATTCATTCCCACCTCAGATGTGTTTCCAAAGTACCAGGATAGCGTGTTAATCAGCAGTAGTGTTCTCTAAAATATTTTATTTCTGTTATAAAACCGACAATCTATTTAAGAAAAGTTATTAGTGCTTAAATGTGCTTTTAAACCACGTTAAATTCTTCACAAGAAATATTTCTTCAGTGTTAATACTTTCTTTCAGCACTTAGGGTAAGAGAACTGGGTTGGTACCCTTCCCTAAATTCACTTTCTCTGAAGTCTTTAAAGGAACTAGTCTTCAATACTGACCATCCGTAGCATTAACAGCCCCCGCCCCCCAGGATCCAGGGCCCTCAAATCACTTTGACTTTTCATTTTTGAGCCCTTGAGTCATACATGCTTCATATCACAATTCTCAGGCTTTCATCATAAGCCTTATTAGTTTTTAAATGAAAGCTAAGATTTTCACTTACTTTATAATCATAGTAATTATGGCACTATTAAAAAATCCAAATATTGCAAGACTTAAAATGAAATCACAAGATTTGGCAACACTCAGTTTCTCTACGTTTTTCCTCATTGCCCATAGGGTTTTACATTGTTTTTAAAACTGAGCCTGTTCCTTCTTTTATTGGAGCTTTATTATTAACTGCAACAGCAACAAGGTCAGGATGTATGCCATAGATTGCACTCGTCTTTCTTGTCAAGAATTTTTTGAGAAGAGATGAAAAGCCATCCATGCTTTCTCACCTGTACACAACCCCAGAGTATTCCTCAAGTGTACATCCTTTTCCTAGCAGTCTCTGTAAGGGAAGAGGATATGTAGAAGGAAAAACAGGTGGTAAAAGTGCAAAAAAAGACATTGCTTTTCTCCCTTGACTAGTGAAACGCTGTGCTCTGTCATGGACCAGGGGCCACCGACTGCAATGTAACCAGAATCAGGAGCTGGCTAAGAGCCTGTTTACACCGTTGGTAGAGGATGGTGGAGAGGCCCAGCATGAGAAGGAGCTGGCTCTGGAACCAAGGGCAATACAGCCAAGCCAGCGTGCTTCTGTTGTTTCCATGCCAATTAGCCCTGCTGAAAGGACTAAATAACCTGGAAGGCGGTTAACAGTAATAACAACTGGCCGTCTCCACCCCAACCGATGTTTTACACCGATTTAAGAGCACCCACCAGCTCGCAGGCAACGCAGCAGAGAGCCGACAGCTCTCGCCGTACGCCCCGTTGGCGCCAGCGCAGTTCCCCGTCATTACCGTCCCACCTAGGGTTTGCCTGGCAAAACACGAGGATCTAGGTCTGTGTCGATGGCATCCCCACGGGCGTCCCTGAAGGGACCCTCCGGCCCAGCACCCGTGCACGCACACCGCACCCCCGGCCCTGGCCCGGACCCCCCCTCCGGCCCTGTGCGGCTCAGGGCAGGGCTCCCCGCCCAGCTCCCCCTCCTGCCCCAGCGGCCTCCCCCCGGGCACCGCTCCCCGGACGCACCGTGGGGCAGGCGGGCGCACTCACCCCCACAGGGAGCCGGCCGAGGGGCGGGGGAGGGCGGCCCGCCCGAGGGCTGAAGCCAGGCCCGCGCCCCCCTCAGCCCGGCCGGGCGTCACCCGGCTCCGGGAGGGTCCGGCGGGCCGCCCCGGCCCCGCTCCCACCCCGGGGATCCCCTCGCCCTCCCGAAGGGCAGGAGCCCGCTACGGGGGAGCCCCCCGCGGGCGCTGCGAGGGGGCACCCCCGCCTCAGGGGGGGGCCGGCGGGGCGGGCGTGCCCCGAGGCGGCGCCCGGGAAGCCGCCGCCCCCGGCCCCGGCGAGCCCCGCTCCCCGCGGCGCCCCGCCTCGGGCTCTCCGCCGGGAGGGACGGCGGCGCCGTCCCCTCCCCTCCCCTCCCCTCCCGGCTGGCGGGAAGGCGGCGGGGCGGGCGGCGGCGTGTGGGGACGGCGGGCGGAGGGGAGGCGGGCGGCCGGGCTCCGGCGGAGGGAGGCTTCCTCCGGGGCTCGGCGGCGTCCGGACGCGGGGTGGGCGCAGCCGGGGGCGCGGGCGGCTCCCGCGGGCTGGACAGCGGTGTTGGGGCAGGGGGTGGGGGGGTTTTTTTTTGGAGGGGGGTGGGGTGTGGAGGGCGAAGAGAACGAGAACTGTCGCCTCCGCCTCTTCCTCAGCGGCAGCCGGGGCAGCCGGATCGCGGCGGCGGCGGCTGCTGCTGCGCGGAGGGAGCGCGGGGCGGAGGGATGTGGGGCTTTGGGGGAGGCAGGATCTTCGGGATCTTCTCCGCTCCCGTCCTGGTGGCCGTGGTCTGCTGCGCCCAGAGGTAGGAGCCAGCGTGCCCCGGCGGCGGCGCGGGATGCGGTTCGCCAGGGGAACAAGCTGATGCGCTCCCCCCCCCCCCCCCCGCCTTTCCCGCTGCCGCCCCCGGCCCCCCACACCCCGTCCTCTGCCTCCCCCGCCTGACACCCCCCCCCCCCCGGTGTCTCTCGCCCCCACAGTGTGAACGATCCCGGCAACATGTCCTTCGTGAAAGAAACTGTGGATAAATTGTTGAAGGGCTACGACATCCGCCTCCGGCCGGATTTCGGAGGTGAGTCGCCCTGTCCGGGCTCGCCCCCCCTCCCCTCACCCTCCCCGGGGCTGTCGCCGCTCCCGCTCGGCGGAGCCGGCTCCCGCGCCCCCTCTCGCCGCCAGGTCGCGGGGCGGCGGCGGGTAACGGTCTCGTCTGCCCGCAGGTCCGCCCGTCTGCGTGGGGATGAACATCGACATCGCCAGCATCGACATGGTTTCCGAAGTCAACATGGTGAGTAGCGCGGGGGGGGCCCGGCCGGGGCCGGGGCTGCCGCCCGGCGGGTCAGGGCCGCCCGTTCCCCGTCCCTCCCTTCGCACCGAGTCGCGGCGGCCGAGCCGAGCGGGACGCCGAGGCGGCCCTCTCCGCCTGAAAACTTTTATTTCCCCGGAGACTCGCTTTCCCCCTTCCCCCATTCCCCTCTCGCTGCCGGCGGCCGCCTCCGCGGGTGTGCGTGGCCCGGCCGAGCCCGGGGGTGCCGGGTCCTCCCCCCCCCCCCCCTTCCCCTTCTCCTCTCGTTTCCCTCCCGGGCGCGGCCGGTCGGAGCTCGCTGGGGCTCCCCGGGCCACCGGCACCTGCCGCGGCCTCGCAGCCGGCGGGATGCGGAGCGGAGCGGGCCGGCGGCAGCGGCCGACGGGGCTCCCGCGGGCGGTGGGGGTGGCGGAGGGCCGCGGGTGTCGGCGCCTCCCCGCTTCTTGAGCGGTTTAGGGCAGAAAACCCCAAACCCAACCCAGCTGGTCGGTGGATAAACTCTGACGCGTGCGAGTGTGTTAATTATCGTGGAGCTTCTAGAGCGGGCGCGATTGCGCGCGGACTTTGGAGGAGCTGTAATTTTGCTTCCCGAGGTGACACTGTTGGGGCTGTCAGGTTCACTGAGGAAAAGGGAGGTGTTTAGTGTGTTTCTGCGGTTCGGTCCCCCGGTCTGTAGTTTGGTGATTTGGGGTTAGAAGCTAGAGTCGCTGTTTCTTGTCCTAATCCTAAATCTCAGGTGGATTTTTCATGTTCCTGAGCAAATTACTCCTTCCCTCTCTATCTCAGATTTTTCCTTCTATTCTTCCTTTTGCAAACCTGAGGTAAAAAGAGCAGCCTACTCTGCAATGCTGTAGTTACATTTATGGCATTAAAAGTAATAACCTGCACGTTTGGAAGCTGAACTCTCTTTTAGTAAACGACACTAACACCCCACTATCCCCCCTTCAACGCACTGTTGCAGTGTTATGAGTTGGCATAGCTTGGCTTTATGTGTGATCTGTGTATTTTCATTAATCCTGCCCCTTCTTTCACCCATTCTACCCAAAATTCTGAGATAGAAACTTTTGCTCTACTTCCAATCTTTTAAAAAATGGTTTTAACAGAGATACAGTTAGCAGTTTGCAGTTAAAAGTGCCACCAATGTCTGCCTTTCTACTCATTCAGGAGGGATAAATGGGATGGTTCTTACTTACAAGAGTTTATTTTAGGTTTCCTGCAAATTCAGGCAGCTGTAGAGATACCTCATATGTTCCCCAGGCTTTTGTGTACCTGTAGGATTGCTTCTCAAAAAAATGGAAGCTGAGTCTTTGAAGAGTAATTGAAAAGTCTGACTTCACTATCCCCACTGCCACCTTCCCCACCTTTGGCTATGCTTCAGACTTAGGGAAGCGCTACATTACACATTAAATTAATATATAACACTTTGTGTATGTGAAATGCCACATAGGCAATAAATATCAGAGAAGGGCAGACTTGAGATTGGAAAGAAAATGAGGGGATGTATACTGCTTTTTGTGCCTTCTTTTTTTCTTTTCCCAGCTCTTAGGTTTAAATAACAACTTGCCCAACCCACTGTAGCAGGGGTGTAAGGAAAAGTAAGTAATTACACTGCTTGTTATGCTGCTAGACTGGGTAATTAGATCTTGAATGATACAAGAGCTCCTCAGGAGGATGGGTGCCATCCCTTTCTCCCGGACAGTGAGCCAGCATAACAATTAGTAAAGTTTCTAGCTGCCCCACAAGTCAGTGCCCACTGTTTCCCATTAGTTGCCAGAGCTGTAAAGTGAAGAGGTTTTTCCTGTGCCCTCTCATGGGGCAATGCAAAGTCTAAAAAACATCAATACAGGTCTTGCAACAGAAACAAATACGTGTTTCTGAAAGGAGCTGCTAAAGTACTATTGTTACAAAACCTGTATTAATTTACTTCAGGAAAAATGAGCAGAAAGGCCTTCTGGTTGGTGAACACCTTACTACAACCGGAGTTTCAGCTGAGCTTGTCTCTTCTCCCTGTGAAAGAAGTCATCTTTAACTAAGCACAGCTATATTCAAGTACTGCTTAAGTTGATTGCTTCCACTTATTTTAGGTAACTATACTGATCTGCAAAGATTCTTGAGTAAATATCAAGAAACAGTGAATAAGGATGAACAGAAGGAGCTTTTCAAGATTACTGAAGTATAGATTCTAAGATAGTAATTTGGAAGGGAAAAAATAAGTCACGGTTAGTTTGAAGACCTGAGGCATAGCTGTTGAGCTTCATGCTGGTTACCCACTAAACTTTCAATCTTTGACATATTCTTTCATTTAATTCCAAGCAGATATTGTGAGCATTGACCTTTAGCCTCATCAGCTATTGAAATGTCTTACAAGAATTTCTCTCTATGAGCTGTGGTAATATGGACATTAATTTCTTTGATTTAAATCTAGACATTGGTGTAACTTTTTATAAATCAGCCTGTTAAAATTCATCTCTATATTAAAAATAAAATAACCAGAGAATTAACATTCCTCAATTTTATGAATATAAATAAAAAGTTATTACAGCAAGTTTTTTTATATTGCCTTCTAGGCAGCCTGTAATGTAGCTTTCAGTGATATGATGACAATTCTTTGTAACAAGAATTACAGCTTGTATCATACTCTTTTTCTATTCTTAATCAAACTCTAGGCTTATATATAATATATTGCTCTGTGAATCTTCAGTTACTAGTTACTCATTTGGCTTTCCGGCATTTTAAAAATTTATTTGTGTATTTTTAGTCTTTTGAAAATTATTAAAAATCCTTTGCCCTCCATACATCCAGACTACCTGTAGCTATTTTTTTTTAGAATAGACTTGTTAAATAGTAACGTGCTTCTTCCTCAGATTACATGGAACAGTTAACATTTTTCTTTAGATTTGATGATGAAATTCTAAGCTGCATTGGGAGGACTGATACAAGTATCAGGGCTGCACAGCATCAAATTCTTTTACTGAAAAGTTCAAAATAAGCATTTTCTATTTGATCTCATAACATCATGAAAATATTGAGTAGCATTATTGAAATTGTTACTCTGCTATACTATTTACATCATACTGAAAATACTTAACGTTTATGAAGTAAAAATAATATGCTTTGATATTTATACTTTGAGTTATATATGTGGTAGCAAGAATGAGTTAAGGAAGTTGCGTGTAAGTGCATTGTTCAAAGAAGGACTGCAGTTTATTAATGACCTGCACATATATATGCATATATATGTATAGCTCCATATGGGCTTTATTTCCCTGCTTTATCTGTGCATGCTTTCCCATTATTATTTGCCTATTTCACAAATTACACCTTTAATTGGGTACTTAACCACCTACCTATTTTTGTGCATACCTCCAATAGTTGCATTTAAAACTACTGTAAATGCCTGTAAAATGTACAGTAATGTACATCTCTGGATGCATTTCTAATCAATGATAACAGACATAAAACTGAGAAAATACTGTAAGTCATCTTACAAATAAAGAGTGTGGAAGATTACTGTTGTCACTTTTCAATAATTTAGCTTTATAATTTATAATTTAACATGATTTGGGTTGATTATGTTCTGTACTTTCTGTGTTTAGAGGTATGTTTTGCTTAGATGATGTGAATTGGAAAAGATAGTTCTCCTGCTTTTTACTAGTCTCTCAGCCTATTTCTGATCAGACAGTATCCACAATTTGTGGTTTTTTTTATAGTCTGATTCTTGTTCAACATTTGGTCTGTGAATCAAGTGTATTAGTTCCAGGCATATAATTTTCAAGCACCCAAATACTCCCGTAGCTTTTTATCTGTAGGAAGTTAAATAATCAATACATTGAGTCTCCAAATAACCCCCTCTTTAAACTCATCATTATAGCTGGAAGACTAAGGTGCTGTGCTTTCATTTTACCATCATTTTAGGATGTGTTTTACAGTTTATGGGAGGTAAAGCTATAAAATGGATAGAGAAAACAAGGGAATCAGTGCAAAAATGAACCTTTCTTCTTAGAGATGTTGCTTTGCAGAGAATAGTATGATCTTCTGTAAGAAAGGAAACTTGTACTACTACTCTCTGAAGTGCTGTCTGCATTCTCTTTGTATATAGAGGGGACTTCAGAGCTGTTCACCCAGGGTTTTTCAAAGGCTCTAATTCCGATAAAATTAAACCAGCAAAACCCAGGAGGCATCATTGGCTATATAGTCATCCTGCTGTTTTGAGAATACTGTACTCAGAAAATTAGTTTGACATAAAGTCAGACCATAAAACTTACGAGTTGTTGTTTCAGAAAAAGATGTAATCTCTTCTATGCTAACTGTAATTTTTTATTTTTACATATGCTCCATTATAAAACTGCAAGTACGCATATGGACTTCATTAGGTGCCTGCTGATTTTCAAAGCAATTTTGACATCTTTCTGTCAAACTGTGTTGTAGTTGCCACTGTAAGGTCAACTAAAGTTCTTACTGAGGGCAAATATTGTCTACTTTCCTTAGATAGTGATGCATTAATAATTATTTTTAGGTGAATTAATTCATACTTCATCCGAAGTACTGAAGGTGCAGAACCTTCACACTTCCATTGGTGAGATTTGTCACATCTTACTTTCGATGTCTAAAAAATGGGGTGGGATTCAGTTTATGTAAGTTGAGATGCGTATAATTAGATGTCTAAGTGAGAGCTGGATTGCTAGGGTCTACATGTGCAGTTAATGGAGATCCAGAAAACAATGTGGCTGCTTAGGCAAAGGTGTCTACTGTCATTTCAGTTTCATGGTATCATACTTGCCCTCCAGTTTCCAGTCCAGGTTGCTGCGGGTCTCTTGCAAGTCCTCTGCCATGTCTGTGTTCTCTGTGCTCATGTGTTAGACATGACACCAGCTCCTGAAGTTTAGACAACTGAGTCTTATTCTTGTCAATAGAGGTGATGGAGTCCAGAGAGCTATTTATCTTAAAAGAAAGATGACACTTTAATAGTGCTTCTTAGATATTTTAGGTGCTGCCAGGTATCCTGTCTGGACTCCAGCTGCCTCTCCAGAAGGGTAGGGGACTCCCATAGATTGTGTGCTGTACCTGCCAGTCCTATGCAGGGGTCTTGCATAATCCGGGGCATCCAAAATGGCACCAGACACCCTTGCTTAGGCAAGTTACTTATTCCCTAGGTGTCCAGCCAAAGCTCATCCTCCAAGCTCCCTCTGGAATCAGGAGGAGATAGGCAGTAATTTGTAAGAGGTATCTTAGACATCAGTGTTTTTTTTGTGGGAGGTGTCCATCTTTCCTGAATGGCTATGGAGAGAGCCAAGGCAACTTGGTTAGTCTTCGAGTGGCAGCAGCTAGGCACAGTGAAATGTAACCGATGTTTCCTATCATAAATGTAGCTTATATTTCCTGCCATAAACAACTACTTTCTAAATACTTTGCAAACAGAATCTCGAAGTTACCTCATGCAGGAAATCATAACTGAGTTGTGACATATTTTGCTTTGAAGATTCAGATGGAGAAATTAAATGAGTTGTACTAGTAGAGTGATTACATAGTCATTTTTTGGCAAATGCAAGTTTTCTAGCTAGAAGATGACTCGTGTGCAGTGCTTATAACTTGATCACAAGAGTATAAAATAGAAAACTTTATGTACTGATTTTTGCTTTTATATATTTTATAATTTAATGTACGTAGAGAGACTAGTAGATCATACTAAATAGATATGGCAGATAGATCATATAAATAATTTCATGTATCTGTATATATATATGTATGTATGTGTTTGATAGATAATATAGGGAAAAAAAAAAAAGGAAGAAGAAGAAAGAAATACTTCCCAAGCAGGGAAGCATCTCCTGAGGCCTGCATAGCCCTGCAAAGAGTGCTGTCACTGCACTGGTGATGAGCCAGCAGCCATCCATGAGGAGACGGCAGCAACGGGCACTGCTCCTGGAGGACAGTCTATCTTAGCAGGTTACCTGCTCTCTGGTTGCCAGCTGGCAACAAGAGCATCTCTCCTTCTAATCCTCTGTTTTAGCCCCATCTGTTTTTCTTCCTTGGGACAGTACCTGTGAACTCCCCCAGCCTGCCTCGCTCTTGTCTCTCCACTCCTGTCATGTTTTGTAGTTCCTGTTGACAGAGAGAGAGAAGTGCTTGTTGCAGACGGCATGACAGGAGAATGACTCCTCTTTGGCCAAGGGAATTGATGACAGGCTTCTGCTTATCCGCAGAGGAAAGCGGCTGCTGTGAAGGGGAAGAAATACCTGCTTATGCAGAGACAAGGAGGTAGTTGACGTTGCTGGGAGGTTGCAATAGGCTTTTTAGAAGCCAACTCCACAGCTGCCAGTATTGAATCATCCTGACTTGGATGATGAAATAGATACAATCCGTGATGACATCAGTCTGGAATAATTGCAAACATTTCAAGGGACAACAAAGGAATTCGGAATGATGTTTTAGATCAGATTAGGGGAATGGCCCTAAATAAAGAAGGGGCAAGCACAAAGTGCTACATTTTGTAAGGAAGGAAGAATCCAGTATTTAAAGCGATAAGGAATTGGCTAAGCAGCAGAACAGAAAAAAAAGGATATGGAGGTTTTACTGGACCAGTCTAAAGCAAGTGAAAAAGTTAATCCAAGTCACAAGCACAATACAATTGAAAAAAGACACATCTTACTCTCCGGTACATAAATAGAAGTGTCACTCACAAAACACAGGGGTTTCTCTGTCCACCACTATTGAAGCCTGACCAGGAATGCTGTGTCCAGTGTCTTTGCACTGGCTTTCAGGGAGATGGAAACAAACAGGAGGTGTAAGGAAGGGAAACAAATGTTTCTAATTAAAATAATTAGACAACAGGGCGTATGTGGTGATGTTGAAGTAAATGGGTTTGTTTAGCACTAAAAAATAGGATGGGGAGAGGACATAAATTTCCCAATATGTAGGAAGCTGGTGGTGAGAGGAGGATGATCAGCTGCTCTTCAGAACCAATTGAAGAAAGACCTGAAGAAATTAATTATTTGATTTCAGATTAGTTTTCAGCTAGCTACATTTGTTGTACCATCTCCTTTATTGCAGGTTTTCAAGAAGAGACTAGAAAAACACCTCTTCCAATGGTGTTGCTCTTGCCTCTGAAGAGGCTGGGCTAGCTGATGCTTTGAGATCTTTTCCAGTACTGTGTTTCTGTGAATCTGGGCTCTGATTTAATTATTTCTGTCAGTGCTCCCCTGAGTTGTACACACAAGCATGTCTTGGTGTGGTTTCATATGGGCCTGCTGGTCTTGTGCTGATGCTGCAGAAGATCAGGAGTTTCCCATAGGTTATTTGTAATATATGCCAGTGTCATAAGGCTATGCCATGCCATCTGAGATGTCATTAGTTACCAACTTTGTGTATGTATCTTTATTGTGTTCTTGGTATCTTTGCATTGATTGCAACAGGTGTCGCATGTATGTCCTTTCAAATATAGTGGTCATAACAAAAGAGTTATAAAGTACAAGGTCAGGACTTCTGTGCATGTAACCGTAAGTAAATTTTTACTTCTGTTGATAGCCTTTCGTCATGCCCAAGTCATGAAGAAGTACACTGATTTAAGTTATGCAGGAGTGGAAAATTGACAGAAACTTTATGGATTTATACCTACTCTATGCCTAGCAATTTTTCCCATTCCTTTGAAGACAGAAGAAAAGAGAGAAAGGAAAGAGTGATATTTCTATGAAGATTTTTATTCATGCACTGAGTGCTTATTCATATAATTTAATGTATGTAGTCATACGGAAAGCTTAGCAATGTGATAAAGGCATGGCAGACAATCTCATGCTTGGCAGAAGACAGCATACAAACACAGGAACATTCATGACTAAAGGTCTACCTAGCCAAGTGTCCTGACTGATACTGGCCAGTAGCGGATGCTTATGGAAGAATAAAATAAATACGTTATAATATTTCCCTAGTGTACTCTTGCAACCGCCCATGATTTGTGACTTGAGACTTCTGAGTCTCAAGACTCTCAGAGAGAAGACTTTTTGTTTAGGTGTCACCAGAGCATTGGGGTCATTCAGCAATGATACACTTTTCCCCACAATTTTAACTTTAGTAAAGATTTGATTATATAAAGAATTTAAACTCGGGTAGTATCAAATCAAATGCAGTCCATCAATACTGAAGGATAATAAAAACTTTCAGTGGAAGAGGTTGAGTAATATTTAGCTACCATTAGGGGTTTTAGTTTATCCAGGACAAACTTTCTTTTTTTTCTCCCCTATGACACAGAGTCATAAAAAATAGCTGGAAGAAGAATCATTTTAAAAGGAGAGTTCATTTAATATTTGTAATTGAATTTCACAGTTCCTTATAACTACAGATATTGCTAGTTAAAAATCCCCAAGTCTAGGCATGTCTAATTCATTATTCACTATTACGGATTTGAACCAATAACTTTGGCAAAATAATTTGTTCTCTCAGCAGTTAGGAACTGGTTACAGGTTGCTGTGATAATGTAACCTGCAATATGAATGTAATATTGCATACAGCAGAGGGGGAAGGTAAAACAGCTGTGCTGGGAGGTCTGCAGTTACACTGGATAATTGGCAGTTCAATAGCAGTTAATGACTTTTTTCTTTATACTAAAATGAATGTTGAATTTTCATTAGTTCATGGGTATGTCTCCACGGCACAATACAGCACTCTGCAGAGATGCCAGAGGCACCTCTGGTGCAGCTAGTACAGTTTCTGGAAGCTGTGAAGTTATGTCAGTACAGAGCTCTGTACAGGATG
Source organism: Buteo buteo (assembly GCF_964188355.1). Lineage (NCBI taxonomy): Eukaryota > Metazoa > Chordata > Aves > Accipitriformes > Accipitridae > Buteo > Buteo buteo. The sequence continues at coordinate 10,636,140 of NC_134195.1, read as the reverse complement.
GTTGTATCAGTGGGAGTTCCGTCCTTGAATACAACTTGTTTCACAAGCTTTTAATAGGTTATCCAGCGTACGGCCAGCATCCAGCCAGAGCTGATCATCAGAGCTCCCTTTAACAGAGGGAAGCACTTCTGTAAGACAATATTTTTTGTTCCAAGACAGGTATTTAAGACAGTAAGGATGACTGGCCCTGCAGAAGTGCCTGTCTAGAGGTGCTTACAGGGTCATAGGATGGAGAAGACAATGAAAGGAGTTGACTGTCCTAGGACAGATGCTCAATTTTTAGTTAATGTTGGGATGAATTCCATTATTGTTCCTCCTTAACCTGCCTTTTTGAAGGTAAGTAGAAGACTGTGCTGAACTGGTACACAGTTGATCTTCAGCAGCACTAAGTAATATTACCCAGCAGGTTAATGCACGTAAAATTCTGTGTACAGTTTGAACTGTGGAGGGGTTTTCAGGTAGACTTTGTGTGAGTCCTGAACTGAAATACATGTAACACAGAGAAGATAACCTTTAAAAGCAAGCTCAGATCCATGTGATTAATAATTTCTCATCCCTTGCTCTTTGAATTGATATGTAAGATAGCCCGACTGTCATACTCTGCTGGTCTGTTAACCCTAAAGTTACTTGAAAGGAAGAGCTTAATTCCGTTGAGTCGCACATGGCTATTTCTCGATCACATGAGGGAAATTTTAGCATCTCCCATTGAAGTGGTTACTTATCCATCATAGTCTTAGCACATGAGCTCATTGCTTCGTTATAATATCAAATGTTGAGTTGTAATCCAATTCACACGCCATGTGAGCTTGGTTGGGCAGGGCCCTGCACTCTTTGGGACTGGGCTGTGCAGAATCAAAGAGCTGAGGGCTTCCTCTTCCAGGAGCTGAGCTTGGCTGTGCAGGGAAGCTGAGCCCCTTTTACATTTTTCAGTGGGGAAATAAGTCTGGAAGAGTAAGAAATTGAATCTTGCAGGCTTAGAGTGCTAAAATGTAAGCTCGTGGAAACCATTTCTCTACTTAATCAAAAGTTGCTTTGTAAGCAGATAGCTATTTTTCTTGATGGTTTCTGATGCTACCGTGCCTTTTTAAATGCACTGAAATTTTGAAGCTGAAAGTAATAGACAATACAAAAATGCATTTAAATTCTGAATTTTAGAATACACCAACTCAAGATGGGAGTACTGCGTAATGCAGTAAGTCTTGTTATTCATTAAAGATACAGAAGATGAACTTGGGCCTTTCTTCGTAATATAGCACAATGATATGTCTGTGTTTTCTCTGCATCAGCAGTGATTTGCTTTAGCTTCTGACCTGCTGGTCTATTCAGATGACATTTGGCCTTTCTAAGCATTTTCCAATCATGTAAAGTAGGCTTTCTATTTGGTTAACAAAAACATCTCCCAAACCAACTGGAATTCTGCATAGCAAAATGTTAGCAGAACTTGCAGAATAGATATGACCCTTGATTTTGTTTTCAGAAGGACCCCGTAAGCTATGGATCTTCTAGATTTAAGAGCTGTGATGCTCCTGATAATCTGAAGAATGTCAAGTCTTCTGTGTTTGAGCATGGTGCCTGAGCTCAGGCACGCACTCATCATATGTTAATCATCCACGTGGATTTTGCTGAGCATTTTCCTGGGTGATGGTTGGGTACTCGCTGGAGGTTAGCCCACACCAGGTCCATTCCCAGTAGGCAGCTTGGATGCAGCTACTTGTGCTGTGAAATAACTAAGTTCATCTAGATAGCAACAAGCCATGCCATGCCACTTGTCCTTTGGACTAGAAAACTCCCTGGCCCACTTTATGTGCTAGGCTAGATATATAAAAAAAGTGCAATGCATTGCAGCCATGTGAAGTTATGTAGTCACCCTTTCTAGTGGGAGAGCTGTGACTCTCCAGAGGGTGATACATCCTATCTGACTAGTAGTTTCTGTATTAGAAGATGACTCACTGTAGGGAGCTTGTTTCTTTCCATTCTCCATACAGGGAGCATGGCTTGGGCCAAGTGCCTGTCTGTTAGGCGTCTGGCAGGAGGTGAAGTGAATGCCACTTACATGTCCTCTTGACTCTGCACTGCTGTCGGAGCTCTTTGTTTCTCTTTGAGGATGTCTTTTCTAGAGGTAATACCTGGACAAATATTCTCTGCACATTGGGAAACTGCTGTTGCAGCTGGTTTCTCGGGGACAAGCGCTCTCTCTTGGTCTTGCTTGCCTTCATACTCATTGATAGTGACTTCCCATGCAGAAAGCAGCGTGTTGAGCCACATCACAGAGCAGAAAGCTCTGGTAGATGAGCAATAGCTACTGATGGAGGGAAGAAGGAACTTGAGGTGGCATCCAAGCCAGCTATGCTGTGCAGTGAACATGCACTTAAATCCAGATGGAGATGTTGTTCACCTCAGCTTGGGTAGATAACGGTCTTTCTATGGAGGGTTTCCAGAGTACTTGCCTCTTTTCATTAATACAGACTAAAGAAAGTACCAGAGCCCCCCCCCCCCCCAGCCTTCATTAGGCACCTAGACCGTAGGTGCAAGCTACTCGCCTACAGGAGCTGGACTGGACTTCATCTTACCTTGTGTGACAGAGAAAGCAGGTTGTCCTTGGGCAGTAGGGGATTATGAAAAGTGAAGAGAAGTAGTTAGCGGTACCTGTGTGTTTGTGTGATGAACGAGAGGTGATTAAGAGAAATCAATTTTAAGAAGGAAATATTTCATTTCCTTTTAATAAAAAAATGGTGTCTCCTTTGGCATTTCTTCCATGTTTTTTCTTCACAAGAATGGTTGAACTAGCTTGGGAATAGATTAGTTATTTTAAAAATGTTGATTATCTGCCTACAATTCTTCTTATAAACCTTCCCCCTTAAATGGACAGAAAAAAAAAAGAGGAAGGAAAAGATGGGCAGTGAATTAGAAAATGCATTTAAGATAGTTGATCAGCTTATCTTTCCAGTAGACCCACTTTAGTCGCAGGCTCATATATTATTAACCTGACTGTAAAGTACTGCATCAAGGTTGATACTGTACATCTTTCCCGGCATACCCATCTATGTGGTGTTAGGTGCCTTTTGAATTGGATGCTGATGCTGTAATTTGGAAAGGGAAGCCAGAAGTTTGCATAAAGTAATCATGTTATCCATTAGTGAAGTATTTCTTTATGTTAAAAAAAACCAAAAAACAAACCTCTGAAGAAGATCCCTTTTGCTTAGTCTTCCTAAAGAAATAATCTAGCCCTAACACTTGTGATGTTGTCCCTTTCCTTCATCAGTCACATCTAAAAGGATCTAATTTATAATCTTGCCTTATATTCCTCTAATTTACCTACAGAGACACATGTATAATGTCATTTAGTAACCTGCTGACACAAAGGCTTCTATATGTGCAAAGTGGTTTAACTGAAAAAAGAATTATTCCACTGAAGTATACCTATTAATTCAACTGCTGGTGCTCACTGAACAGCTGTCTTTAAGACAGAAGTCATAGTAATTTGTTACTACTTTTCCCTAAAAGTCCCTGAATGTTTTGTTTTGTTTTGTTTTTTAATAGCTCAAGAAAGTGACCAAATCTCATGAGACTCCTGTATGAATCTTCTGCAATTTTTCTTTCTCTTCCCTCTTGACTCTTGAGTATTCACATCTATTGTGCTCTAAAGCAGGAGGCTGTATTTTTCACATCATTATTTTTCTAGTCCTTTTCCTATGGTGTGCCGTCTCCAAAAAAAAAAAAAAAAAAAAATCCGTTGTGGGAAAACCAGATCCCTCCCTCTCCCTGAAAACACTGCTGAATTAAGCTAAATACACACGTAGCTTGCTATTTTCTGGCACACAATTAGCTAGTCCTTCTAAGCTTGACTGTAGCTGATGCTTCCTACCGTGTAGAATGGTAATAAATGAGTTCTAAAATTCTTTGCAACACTATATGCTGTTTGATTATAACATTTACAGAGCAATATTGAATGTCATCTGTACCCCACTAAGTGTGGCATTGTTGAATCCTGTATGTCCTTTATACATTGATATGTTATTGTGACCTCCTTCATGATAATAAAACCAAAGCAAACCTGAAATAAAATGTTACAATGAATCTATTCTTAATGGCAGATCACTTCCGAGGAATTCGATTAAAACACAGCAATAATGCAGTAACAATGCTGAAGATTCAGAAGATGGATTTAGTTAATTGCTTCTAGAGGACACAAAATGAAATACTGCCTTTCAAAGATGAGTGATAAATCTTCAGATATATGGAAATAATGGGTGTGTGAAGAATTGACTAGATGTAATGTTGATGAAGGCAATCAAAGGATGAAAGTGTCAGGGTTACTTCTCAATCTGTCATTGAGGTGTGGTCATCTATCACTGCAACCAGATTTTGTCTTAGCTTCTACCGAGACTACTAGTGTATTTCCATCTTTTTCTCCCTGTTGTCCCTTGCTGAATCTTCATGTCTATTACTCTCTGGTCATCTTTTTGTCAGAAGTGTGATAGATATTTTTTCATCAGTTCTTGCAGCACAACCAGCCCACTGCCAGTTAGGCTTCTTCATAGTCTTCCAGACACCCTTGCCTACCTCATAGCTCAACGCTCAGCTTGGAATCCTTTTCTGTGTCTCTTTTTCTCCTAGTGTGGCATGGCTGTCAGTACAGGCATGTTAATTTCTCTGAAAACAGAAAGTGCTTATTTTTAATGATACTGTTATGCTATGTTTATTTATTTTGACTTGAATAGCAGGCATTTGTGCCATATGAATAAATATAAGAAGGGTCAAATCTTTGAAAGACTTGAGCGACCAGACCTTTGCAAAAAAACCCTCAGTTTACTTCTACCCATGCTTTTGCTGTAGTGAGCCATTCTATAAACCGTGACTGTTTCTAATGGAGTTAGAAAACACAGGGAAGGAAGGTGAGGGCGGGCGGGGGAGTTGTTCAATTTTTAGATTACTATGAGATCGTACTGGAGTGAAAGTTTGATTTGATTTGGTTATCATTGCTCAGCAGGGACAGGGTATGTTTATTGTTTTTCACAAAAACCATTAGTAAATAGGCAGTTACTCAGAAGGAGCTGTAGTCTCCACGTGATCAAAAACATGTATTCAGTATTCCTCCAAGACACTTATTTTACTGATAGACTGAAAAAACTCCAGAAGAGACTATTTTAGCCTATTATGTCAGAGACTTCTCAGGAACACATTTTCCTTTCCAGGGAAAATACTGTGTCAAATTTGGCTATTACATGCAGTGGTGCAATTTCAGTGGTGTCAAAGAGAAGAGGTTTTGGCCCGTCTTCTGTCAGCTGTCACACAGACTGGCAGAAGCAAAGCAATCCAGCGCCAATGCCGATATCCTGACCATCAGCTTACCCTATTGTGTCTTCATAGGATGGCACAAAAGCTCCAGACATGCAGATCTTCATGCTAAGACTGGAATTTTTAAGCAGTTAGGTATCATAGCCTGAATTTTTAGGTGCTTTGAAGGCAGAGAAGTGGCCATGCCTTCCATCCTATGTATATTCCCTGAAAAAGTGAGTATTGGAGAGTGTGTTAAAAGAAGCAGAAGAATTATATGTAATTGCAAGACTAAATTCCAAAAATACTTTCAATCTTTATTTCTTTGAAAAACTTTTTTTCAGACATCACCTCTGTTGATTGTCCCATGATGAATTTTAGGTCTTGTTCTGCCCTCTCCTTGTTTCTAAAAGCAGCAAAACACATAGCAGAACTGTGGCTGGTACTCAGTTCAACATCTTCATACAGATGTGAATGGTATTACTTACTTATTAGCTTTGCAAGAATATTGGCTAGAGTTTTCAAATGCTGATGTGTTTCTAAAATTTGCCCTTTTGCATTAGTCACCCTCTGGCTTATCTTTGTTGTTATTAGGCAAGTGTTCTCTTTAGTGGCCACCAACTGTAATGCCAGTCATGATTCCTGCTGATATATCGTCTAGCATTGCACTGTAAGTCTTATGTATGAAAAGGGGCTTTTTTAATCCAGAGATCTAGGAAATAGCCAGATCCTTTTCTGGAGTCTAGCTGTTGGTTGTTGTCTCAGTTCAAGATAATAAATAATAAGCTGAGAATTCCCCTTGGGCATGCTGTTGGAAATACCTCCTTGGAGCTAATACCCCCTTTCCATCTAGGTGGGATATGGAGAGAAACTTGTCAGGAAGAGCAGAGGACAGAACGTATGTGCAACAGGGTCTGTTTGACACTTGATTTAGTGTCACAAGATGACTTGGCAGGGTTGTATTTCTGTAGTCCTTGCTCTGCTGCAGTTGATGCTGGGAGCTGGCTCAGTCTGGCTGCTTTGGGATCAGAGGAACAAGAAGGTGATTTAAGACAACTTTTCCCATTTTTCCCTTCAGCTGTTCTGACTGTAAGCTCTAGCTGATGAAGATCGAGTCACTACATTTTCAAAACAACGTTTTCTTAATTCTTTTCAAGCAAAAGTCCCAGTCAAAAATACAGAAACTGAATACAAATTTTTGTTTGACTCAGGGTCTAGTATCTACCAGCAGGTCCAATACCATTTTTTCTTGGTTTCCCTTCATAGGAATAAACAAACTAGAGCATTAGACACTGATAAAAGGGGAGAAAAAATGTTTTACTAATTATTCTATAATCTCCAGAGGCTCAGTGTCATTTAGAGTTGGTGTACCTCCCAAAGAAATTATTAAAGACTTTACAGTTCAACGGTTACTGCTGGACCACGAAGAAATATCCCAAGGAACTGAATTTCCCTGACCTGCGTTCAAGTGTGTGTGTGTGTCTGTGTTTCTTCTGCTGTCCCACCATGACTCTCAGCTCCTTCTCTCGACTTACACGAAACAGGTAGGGGACACACACATACAGACACTGCTGCCAATAGGCTACTTCACGACAGTTTTGGGAAATGTTCCTGAGTACGGGAAGTCCGACCAACCTTACCAATTAATTCTTGGAGTGCTTCATGGGGTGATTTTGGCCCCTGCCAGCTGGTGCTCCCTTGAAGGCTTCCCAGGTGCTGCTCAGGAGTCTGCATGGGCCAGAGAGGCTTCTGATACCCAGCTAGCATATAGCCACCCCTTTTTGGAGGGTGAGAAAGTCTAATAGTAAGGACTTGAGATGTTCTTGCCAGATGGCCTCAGTGCCAGAGTACAATGTTTAATATTCTAGTCATGTTTAATTCACTAGTAGAGACATAGCCATAGAGTCTCTTTGAGAAATTTATATACTGACCTGTAGACCTAATAAATGCAGCTTTTTTTTTGTACCAGATGTACTGGCTGTACTGCATTGAGCCTTATTAAACATCCTCACTAAGCCATACCTGTTGAACTCTTAAACAAAGGTGAATTCTCAGCAGGAATTCAGAGCTTATGAAAATTCCCCACAGTTTTCTGTGACAAAAGGCTCCAAAGATGTTTGCAGTTCAGCTTTTCCCAAAGAATTTTTTTCTGAAGGAAGTGCGTGGCTCCAGACTCAACAAGCCTCAGACCTATAGCTGATGCTGCACTGGCAGGTTGTCTCTGTCGGATACGATGGCCAGCTGTGCGGATGCCATCACCCTATGCTTTTCATCCTTGGCACTGTTACAGCCTTTCTGTGACGCAAACTTTCCTTCCACTTTCCCTCGTAGGGCTCCAAAGAAATATTTGATGTTCAGTGTGCATGAGAGATGAGGGAGAAAATGTCAATAAACTTAACACAGATAAAAATTTGTTTGATGTGTACTGATCAAACCAGGTAATTTTTTTTTTAATGCTATGTAGAATTATTTTGCAGGCTTTATGTTAACAAAAGTGGGAAACTGTCTGTTTTGGAAACATGTCAGTGGAGAATGAAGCCAACTGACATCTCCATTTATAGCAGCAACCTGTAAGATTTCCATTAAAAAATGCCTTCTCCACACTGAGCTGATCGGACCTACCTGTGTGTTCTGCAGGCTGACCTTTGAGCTGCTCATGGGGTCCAGAGGGTCTGATTCTGCCCAAATGCATCTCTTCTCTAGTGAAAAGCCTGACAAGTGAGATGTGGGCGGAGGATAGATAGTTTACAAACCCAAGGTACAATACTGTACGTCTGTAAGGGAATTGATTACCAGAATGTCATGCTAACCATGCATTTGAAATAACTGTGGAAATTGCTTTTCATTGATAGGTCTCAAAGTTCATTTGAAGGAGTTAAATAGTCTTATGGTGTGGGGCCACAGATGAGAGAGGAAGCATGTCCTACATCCTTCAGCAGACTAGTGACAGACCCTGCTGTCCTGAGATCTGGTCCGGTTTTTGGTGACAAAGGCTGGTACCATGCAGCCCAGTAGATGCAGAATGCAGCTGGGTGCCCGATGTCCACACTAAATTCTTCTGCTGAGAGTTTGCTTTGTAGAAGTAGCTCTGGTTTGGTTCAGTGGACTGCATGACAATTTATAGTTGGAGCTCTAGGTGTGTTTATGGAGAGCATGTCTGGTTTGGGTCCACCCGAAAGGAGTAAAGTTGACATGCTCCCAAACAGCTTTGCAGCGTGAACCAAGGTATGGTAAGGGAGAGGAGCTGGCAGATTCGCTTCAAAAGCACGTTCCTGATTTGAACTACAGTGCTAATATAGGTAACTCAAAGCCATCCTAACTCCCATTTTTAGAATGAATTGTCATTTCATTTTGGGACACTGAAGCACATCCCCATGTGACATGTTACTTGTTCATCAATTAATTAGCAACTTGTTATGAAGCGATATCTTCATCTTTATTCTCATTTCTCTGCTGTTTACAAGAAGCAGTGGTAAACAGGTGTAAGAATTGCTGTGTCAGCTCATACCGTATGTCTCTTAGCCCAGTATCGTATCTCTGACTGGGACTAGTATCAGATGTTTAATGAATAGCACAAAAAAGTGATACCTGGAAAAATCTTCCAGCTTCCATGATTTTCAGTTCAGGAATATCTGGTTGCAGTTAGTTTCTTAATGCTTAAGCTAAGGGATATTAAAATAAATGATTGCTCTTATTTAGCTAATGTGCAGCTAGATAAATGATATCTCTATATATAGATTTTGGGCACATTTTCCCTTGTCGATAATACTTTCTACAACATACTGTTATAATGCATGTCATCATCATTGTTAGTTGTGCTCATTAAATCCCCAAAGCTGTCCAGTGTTAATCACTGACATTGAAGTGTAATCTACCTCCATGCACTCATGCAGATTTCTGGAAGTTGCTTGCTTTCACCAACTGTTTCCTCTGAATGCCAGAATACTTCAATGTACAAACAGTATAAAGCAGTGCGTGTCTGTCTGCAACTGTAAAGGAGAAAAACTGTAAACTCTCCCCTAAATTTCTGGGCTTTTCTAGTCTGGAAATCTCAAAGCAGCAGTTTGTTTGCTTTAAATCACATTAGTCCTCAAAAATCTTTCTGAAGAGTTTGAATTATGCTATTGGGAATTCAAGAAGAGAAAATCTGAATGTCTTTGGATATTGTCATGGATTAATTTAAGTCTGAAACTACTTTTCCTCAAGCTACTTTTGCCTACAATACTGAGTTCTACAGTATAAGGTATAGGAGTTTGTAATCCCCCAGATGAGAGTTTCTGATGACTTCAATGAACTTTAAAAAAAGAAACGGTTATACATTTTGAAAGCTGTTAAAGTCTGTATTTTTTTAATGCAGAATAGGAATTCAGAGCAGTTGCAGTGTTCTTTCGAGAACTCATGACTCCTTCCTTTCCAAAAAGATAAAGCTTCAGGACTAAGTCATTGTGAAATCTAGGACAGAAAATAGAATAGAGATCAGGATTAAGTATTGCATCTCTTGAAATGGACAATATAATTTTTATTTGCATCATAAAAAGGTGGAAAACAGGATATTTTTCCGGTGGTCAGGGCATGCTTGAGGCATGGCGCCTGGAGACACACACCCTTATTCAGGACTTGGTGATGAGTTCCCAGGTCTCTCAGATTAGACATAATCTGTGGTTCCTACTGCACACACAGACCTTTCACTGACACACAGTCTTAATTTCTCAGTATGTCCTTTCTCACATTTTTCACCTCAGCATCTTCTTCACTGTTATCTACCCTCAGACCAGTACAGAATTTTCCAGATAAGTCAATCCTTGTAGTCTCAGGTATGCTGAAAAGCAAGAGGAGAATGGAGAGTGGGCACACAAAGGGAGAAGCTAATCCTCAGAATAGTTTTCTCAGTCGTCGTGATGCTGCAAACTGTTCAAATTCTTCTCTAGTAGGTTCTTTCAAGGTCTTTCAAGACTATCTTGGCAGAATGACCAGGCGGTGCAAGAGAAGTTACATACATTCTCCACCCCTCCTTAACCACAACCCTGAGTTGTCAGACTCCAGTGTGGATTCCTGCTACGATCAGATAAGCAGACAACAGACTCAAGGTGCCTTTCAAGGAATTAGAGCTCTTATTCTTGCAGGGTACGAAGAACCCCTGTAGAAACCTTCCAAAAGAAGTCTGGAGTGCAGGGGAGGAGGACACCAAGTAGTAGACTTACTCTGATGTGAAGTCTGCTCTTGAGGCCTCTTCCAGATACAAACCATTAATAGAGCTGTGTGGGAACCAGAATGTCCACTTAATGGCAATTTTGTTATTTACATGTTTGTTTTGGCCCAGAATCAACAAAAATTTAATATTTAAATATTTTCAATAGAACATAGTTTTAAAAAATATTTCTTGGGAGCAGTTGAAATGTTTTTTATCATAATGCTGATTTTTTTTTCAATGTAGTGCTAATTTAATACGAAACTATACTGAAATATTTACTGAAATATTGCAACAAAATATTGATTTTCTTCAAACATATTTTCTAAATGACATTTTATCAAAATCAATATATTATGGCAGACAAAGTATAATTTTGATGCCATAGTACTTTTTAGCAATGTGGAAACAACTACAGTGCTATTGGAATCTACTCATTATGGTGCTAAATGCTCCTAGCAAAGTAAAAGTGGATGTGTAACAAAACTGGCATCTGTATGCCTGCTGAAACTCTTTAGTTCAAGTGGGAAAATAAAGACTTAACATAGCCTGTATTTGCTTACTATCCTGTAGGAGCAATGGCAGAGCTAACTCCAGGAATGCAGAAGTGTATTGAAGCCTGAGCTTTCAAGTTGTTATTTTCACTGTTGTTTTAGACAGCACAGGTAACACCAGTGTTTTAGCACATGATGATCACGTCTTTGCTTTGTAACTATATTCCATGTCATGCTCTAGCAAATCTCTGCTTGAAATCAGTTTATTACATAGATATGCTTGGTCATTTATTTGTTTATTTATTTGTTAACTTTTTTTCCAAAGAGGCTTCCGTGGAACAGTTTAGCCCTTCACGGTGGGATCTAGTTGCATCAGGTACTTTCAGAGAAGTAAACATTACATACCTATTAGATATTTCTCTGAGAATTAATAGTTACAATCAATTCTGACTGACTAATCTCAAAAGACAGAGTATGAATATACCCTGTCAGGCAGACCTTTATGATCCTTTCTAAAGTTATATCCGCTCAACAAAGGTCTACTGATTTTAGAGTATTATTTGCTCTATTAAGTTAGCTGAATGAGCATATGAAGAATGTGTGGGCCAGTATTTGGTCATTCTCACTCCGGATAGGGGCAGATGCAAAGGGATGTTAATATCTTTTTCCCGATGAAGTCTAGGATGAGAGGTGTAGCGTTAGGACTGGTTATACCAGCCCGCGGTGTGTGTACAGATAGAACAGTGTATCCTTACACACACAGTAAGCTGGTTGAACTGAAGCGGCACCTGACTAAGTGTGTTTTTCAACACTGGAATTGTAAAACTGATGCATGCTTAGATTGGGCTATTAATTCCTAGGTAAGACCAGGGGTATTGCAAAAGTCACAGAAAGCCCCAGACTCTCAGGATAGACTTATTACTGGGGCCATACTGGGATAATTTCATACTCCTCAAGATCCTGCTGTCATGCTTACAGTCCAAGCTCAGGAAAGTAGCTCCAGATGCACACAGTGATGTGGCATCTGTAAAGACTGTGTCATTGCATTAGAGTGATTGCTACTGGAGCAACAAGTCAGTGTTAGAAATTACTCTAAAATAGAGACTGAATCTCCTGTTTGATGCATGATTTGGCCATTTATTTTTGTGATAGATTTATTTAATAAGTTTTTTTACACTTTAACCATCACAGAAAGTATATGTTTCATATCCTCAGTAACATATGTAGCTATATTTAATAGTGAATTACAGTGAGGAGGAAAATAAATATTCCAAAATAAATGTTGAAACTGAAGGCCTTGAAGTTGCAGCATTTTCAGTGCTGTCTTCAGTGAGACTGCTTGTAGCAAGCAGTGAGCTTCCTTCTTGCCAGAACCTCCTGAATTGCTGCAGAAAGTTATTTTGCTCTTTTTGGTGCTGATGCATGGCATCCATCTCAGACGCTGGCCTGCTTCCTCTGTCATGCACCTGATGCAAGTGACAAACTTGTTTCTTTGCTGAAAACATCCCATGACCCAACATGTGTGCCCCTATCTGCAATACCTCACTTCTGAAATTAGTGATACTGTGACATTTTATATCAATTGGGAATTATTTTTCTTTGAAGATGCTGTATATAATCTCCACTATGAAAATAAGATGGTATTCCACTATGCTACATTTCAGTTTAGATTCGATGCAGTAGAACAAAGTTATGGATCTCATTAATCATCCCTCTGTAGAACATTCAGGTTTTGTTCAGGTTATTCTTTTTGACATGTATTGCATTTTCTCCTTTCCATGTGAAATAATGTAGTGTCAGGGTGGCATCACTTAACCTTTATTAGTTATATATGTGGGGAAAATAAGCTATTTAAATTGACTGGAATGACGATTGCAAAATGCTTCTTAGGATCAATATTTTAGAAACATGTTGATTTTGGAATCATTTCACAGAGGAATACAGTAAAATAGGCAGGCAAAAATCCCAACTTCAAATATGTCTCCGTAGTGGCTACTAAAAATACATTAACATAAAAAAATATTTCTTACAATTTTGACTGTATCTTAACCACTGCGTTAGACTTCCAGTAATGTGTGCATGTTAGGCTAAAAATAAACGTAAAAACTATTCATCTAGTAGTGCATAGACAAGCTGATAATTATTTATAACTTGTTGATCGCTTAATAGAACATCAGTCATCTGAGTTTTCTTTTTATTTTCCTTTAAGATACCTCATAATTTTAGAAATAAACAAAGACAGATTTTGAACATTTTACATAAATGTGTCCTGCCCTGTTGTCATTTAATTTTTCAAAATGACATTTTGCTGTTTGTATAGATCGTGTTTCTACTTGAACAGTTCATATGCATTTTTGTAGTGTCTGAACTGCTTCTCCTCCTAAGGTAAGCATTTGCCTCCAAGGTACAGTCCTGTGTTGCACTCAGTCTTCTGCAAATCCAGTTAACATTTTAGAAAGGTAAAACTGTGGACAGTTCTGTGTTCTCAAAGAGGAGTAAGTAAGATGAACCAACACTGAATGTTGCATTGTTTCACTCAACACTGTTTTTTATTCCTGTGCATTAAAAAATACTGTTTTAAAGAGTGTCCTTCTTTCAGACCTGTAGTGCTAGTAAAAGTAACTCCTGTTTCCATTCCCACTGTAAGCATTTTTTTGCAAGTACTTGGTTAAGATTATAGGATAAAAAAGTGTTTATTTTGATACGTATTTCCTTTTAGTGGAATTGCTGAGTATTTTTTAGTAATAAATTGGATGGCTGGAAGCCAAATGTAGAGAAGTAGCACTGAAAAAAAATTACTTCTTCCTTTCATGGAGTTTCACTATTATATTTAAAGTTTTCAAAGCCAGCTGTAGACTTCTACTTACTAACATGTTGCAGTTAAAACTCTAAAGTATCCTTTTTCATTGTTTTCACTGCAGAGTCTGATAAAAGTAATAGCAATTCTAACCTTCTCCCTTCTGTCAGTTATTTTAAATGGTCTTTTATACTTGGAAAGCTCATCATGAATTTCTAATGCTAGTGTCAATGAAGTTTGTTACAAGTTCTTGTACTGCAGTGAAATGTGGTGCATATCCTAATGCAGCGGAGCAGCCACTGGAGGAAAAACCCTCCAAATAAGCTGTCAGTGGCTTCCAAAGTCCCCGAGCAACCCAAAGAGTCTCTGGAGGCTCTGGGTAGGTTTTCTGCTATGGTAATTAAACACTGTTTCTTTAATGTAGAGAACCTACCTTGATTACAGTCATAAATTCCTAATCCCTTTGTTGTCATCTGTTAGAAGTGTGGGTGATTTCTGACTAGAATTCTTCATTTTGGCTTAAATGTTTTTATTGTGTTCTTGAGTGAAGTATGAGCAAATGCAGTTTCACCTTTTCGGAATAGGAGCTATTTTAAAAAATAAAGTTGTCTCGCTATTTTTATTATTTTCTGTACCACGAAGAAGCAGAGAAATGAAGAGTCATGGGGAAAAAAAAAAAAAAGTTGTTCTTCCTTCAATCCTAAATCTGCGCTTCCACCAGAAATTAGATAAGAGCTTGAAATACTACCTGTCCCCCCAGAGCCACTAGATTAAATCAAATTGGGATTACTTAACTCTGGCCGTTCGTGCATTTGGGAAGTCTGAGGAGGAGCTGGTCACTGGTGAGCAGCCAGCCGAGGTGGCGAAGGGAGGGAGCCTTCCCCAGGACTGCCTGCTGGCAGGCTGTGGGAGGTTACAGCGGCTGTGGTCTTTTAACCCCTTTCCCCTCTTGCTGACAGCACTGACCCCTGTATCTGCTTCAAAGAGAGATTGCCAACTGGAAAGGGAAGGAAGAAATCAAAGAAGCATTGTGGATGCTCTGGGTCAGCGTTGTCAGTATTGTCTGCTCAGCTGGCACGTGCTTAGCCTCCGAAGGAGTGCAGCCCGAAGGCCCACAATTTGTAATCTGGCTGCAGGAATTTCCTTTCGGTTCATTTCCTGAAAACCACCTCGGAAACGACAGCATCCTGGCTATTCCAGTCATGCTTTTGTGGGAGCCCTTTCTGCTTGGTTTCTAGTGGCATTCTGGCTGAGCAATGCAGAAATGATGGAGAACAGGCAGAGAGCCTTGCCAGGGTTGTTCAAACTGGCAATGACGTTTTAAGGCTTAGTTTCAGCATTGCTGTAAGCCAGAGTTAAAGGTGCTCCTGATGTTAAATGATTTGCTAAATGAAAGTGGAGAAATGTGCTTTTCTGACTTGGCATTGTAATTGGGGAAGAAATGCTTTTTAAAGGATTTATTTGTGGAAAAGCTGAATAGATACAGTTTCAAGATTCATGGTCCATTTAAAAATACAATTTGATAAATGACCTTATACTTTAAGATAACAAGTGAAATACTTTGATGAGTAAAGCCTTATTTTTCCCTTACTTTGTTCTCATACTTGGCTAGTTCAAGTGCGACATCATTCTTATGTACAGTATTAACTGGCATTCTGGTTTATGCCACATAATCTTTTTGCATTTTAAATTTTAAAACCAGAATGAACATTCTGTAGGAAGATCAGAAAAGAAAGTCAAAATAATAGCTAATAATTAGTTAGAAAGTGTTTACTTCTCAATGAAGGAATGGCAAATTGACTTTAAGGTTTAGGTGACATCAGATCAAGCACAAGAATAGATTCTCTGACCACCTGATACACTCTAAATCAACACCCTAACCCTGTGATAATCTCTGCTTGTAGTATACAGATATTGAAAAGATAAAGAGCAATTCAGAGTCATTAGAAGAGACATAATATACACATACCATACAGATAGTCTATATGGCGGTGATTTAGAAGAAATGTGAGGGAGAAGTGGTCAGTGGGATATGTTAGGCTATGGAGGAGATTTACAGTTAACTAGTGGAAATCTCCATTTGCAAACTGCATACCAACATGCTTAGGAAGAAGCAATTTCAAATCATTATGTGACAGGATTAGCAGGATCAGTCAGTACCTTTTGCCATCTCCAAGATATGTACATAAACAACAAAAAAAATCTCACGTCATCCAGTAGTTTTCATATTTATTTTTTACTCTTTCAGCCCCTATAAGATAGTCTACCTCATCCTCTTTTCATTCAGTTTTGACTGGTTTGTGCGTGCCGGTTGCAGGTGAAGCGGAGTGTGGTCTGCTCTTCTGGCTGGCTTTGGCTCTAAGGTTGAAGCATCAGTAAATTCCACCCATTTATTAAAATCGAGAGTGAAATCAAAGGAACAGCAGCAGACTCCTTAAAAAAAAAAACAACTTCAGGAGGGATCTGAAGCTTTAGGGTGGTCAGTTCAGGGCTGTGTCTGCATGTCAAGACCAGAGCACACGGTTCAGCAGAAGCTCTGGGGTAGATGATTTGCACAGTGGTTTTGTAGATGCTTGTCAGTACCAATGTATGGGGAAGCTGGATAGGATTCAGATCTTTTAGTTTTCTAAACTCACCTTTTAAGTTTGAATACTATAATTTTGGGTGTACATACCTCATTTGAGTAAAACGCTATTTCTTCAACACCATTGTGATCCTTAGCACTGCTGAATGAGAATGTTGAAGTGTTAGACCTCTAATATTTGCCTTTCAGGAACTGATCCAACACTTGCTGTCTTCAATAAATTTTTGAATCAGGGTCTAAATCATATTGGTGACATGATCTTAACCTCCAAGGATTAGTGTGGAACTGGGGCAATGTGAAATCTATATTCAGTGCTAAATGAGAGAGCCAGTGCTGGAGCGGAGGATCATCTGGCAGAAGGCGCAGTGCTGAGCAGGAGGGCAGCAGTGCTCAGTTGTAACAGCCAGATGCCAGATGCGAAGTCTAATGATGGCTATCGCATCTTGAAACTGATTACAAAGCTGAATTGTATTAGTGCTTGGCAGATATAAACCCAATTTGTAAGGCATTTTGTTGTTTTATGGGGTTCGAGCAGTGAGAATTCACTTTTTAAAAGTTTTTTTTCTGCAAATGTAAGGGCTAGAAACTTCTAAAAAACCTGGAGCCCTTCTGTAATTTATATGACTCCAAAACCAGAGTTTGTTGCCTGTACCTTTCCTTTTTATGCTGAGCTCCTGTGTAAAGGTATGTACGTCTGAACAGAACTTCTCTAGTCCTGAAGGCTATATGCCCATAAGCGTATAGATGGGGTAAGAAATCAGAGGGAGGTAGTCAGGACTGAGAAACAGAATTTCAGGGGAGAACTTGGAACAGTTCATCATACATAACATAAGAAAAAAAAAAAGTGTTTTCTAAAAATCACAGGAGTTCAACGGGATTTGTTTTGCCCTGAATTTTTAGTGAACCAGACATTATTTTTGATTCTTCTCTCATGAGGTTGGTCCTTTAAAAAGTCTTTATGCAGGGCCCTACAGAGTCCTTCTTGACATGAATTTGGAACAATGTTAAGTCGTAAGTGAATGAAAGAAGCACGTAATACAGGCTCTGTAAAGTAAGTAGTAGCTAAGTTTCTTCAGTCTACCATCAGGCGTCTTTATATAATGCAAAGTTCATTTTTCCCTTCTGGTAGGGGGTGAAAAGATTTGATTATAGAAGTAGATAGTCCTTGGTTTTGTAGCTGTTTTACTTACCAGCTATGTGCCCAGAGCTCTCAGAGGTATTTCTAGCTGTGTATCTACAATAAGCATATCTGAAAATGTTGAAGAAGGAAGGGGTCCAAATTATCTGAAGGATACCGTGACTCATTATTCCTTCTCCTGGTGAGACTTCTCTGGCCAGACTCTGAACTCTGAAGCTCAGCAATTTTATTTAAATTTTCAGACCCTTCATAGAGAATGGCAACAAGACAGGTTGCATTGAAATTGCTTGACCCATATATTATTGAGAAAACACAATAAGTAGTTCTTCCATATTTTTAGAGGGAGTTGTAATGTCTACATGGTGTTTATCAAGAGTATAGATGGCATAATTTAGTGTCATTATTACCTGAAAGCTGGCTACAATGTGGCATACTTCGGTTTGAAGACATCTTTTGTTATAATTGAGAATTTTATTTGCGTATGTGCAATAGGCTCCCTTTTTTTCAGATGCTGAAACCAGATTAAGAACCAATAAGTGCCTATGTCATGCATATTTAGAGTCAGTGTTTACCCTTCAGTGGGCTCTTCAGTGTTTGTCCACTCAGTGAACTGCTAGTCATTTAACTAACTAAATGTGTATTTATTGAACAGATTTGAAGTGATACAATATGCAGTGAAACTGGGTTGGAAGTTGCGATCCTACTATATTTGTTAATTACAAAAATTACTTATTTTAAGTTACTTGGATAACAGCTAAAGCATAATTAAATTGAATCAGGGTAGCAAGGCATGTTTAGGAAAACCTTTGCTGTATAATGAAAAGCTTAAGGGAAAGGAGAACAAATGTGACCCGGGTTGTCTGCCACTTTGAGCTTGAGTATAATTTTACCAGGACTACTTCAAACCATTTATTTGATGTCCGTCCCCATTTCTTTGAAAAATAAGGGATTGAATGATAGCTGCTGGAAAGTTGGAAAGATTGTGCTTGGTGTTTGCAGAGGTTTCAGTCTATATGGAAAGCTGCTGCCAAACCACTTCACAGCCTGATAGATTCTAGCATATTTAATTAAGGTAGTTTTTATTTTATTTGGGACAAATTCTTTGATTTGGAGGAAGTAGAAAAAAACTCTTTTAAACTTTGTGAGGTTCTACGTATTAAACTGATGAAATTGCTGAAGTTTCTCTCAGTGATCAGAGTACAGGACTAAGGCTGCATTTGTGGTTTAGGGAAGAGAACTTGAACATAGACCTCAATTACTGATGCTCCAGTTTTAAAGTAAAATGAACGTTCTCTACTTTTACTGATCTTATCAGTTCTACTGTGCACTTTCAAGGGATGGATCACAAATCCCACTTCAGATTTTCACATGCCAAGGTGAATAAACCCACTTTAGTGAACATCAACCTGAATTACTCATGCTCACAACTGTGAAGCACGGATGTTCTGTAATACTAATATCTTGAGGAGAAGCTGCTAGTAAACAAATGCATGTTAGTCAACATTTGGCACAGAAATACACTTGGAAATGTGAAGTAAATTGTTTACTTTGCTGATAGTTAATATTTTAGTTAAAGGAACAAGAAGAATATTACTGTGTACAGAGTTGAAGAACAGTTAAATACTATTTTTATCATTCTGATTTCCCTATTGATAATGCCTGTCACAACCTATGATTTTAATAATATTGTAGCTGGATTAAATGTGGCAAATATTTCACCTGGGTCTTAAGTACAGAACTCCTTCTTCTGCCCTCCATTATCCTACTGAGATGTATAGTAGGCTTTTGTTGAATGACTGCATGGAAATAATGCTTTGAGTTACCCTACTTATGCCAGGCTGGAATTTTGATTAGTTAAGATGAAAATGTCTTCTTTGCCTATTTTGCCTTTCTAAAAGAGTATGTAAAATAAAGATTGAGTGCTTTGAGTTGTACAGATGATTCGATAATGTTTGTACTCCTTTTAGTAATGCTGAGATATGGTGCCATCATTTGTATGCTCATAAAACGTAATTAGGTATTGTATGTTTGTCTTCAAAAATGTTCAGCCTGAGCTGCCTTTTTTTGAGAAGTCTGGCAGTGGACTATGAAGTGGAGCATACTCAGTTCTCCCGCTGCATCGCATCCCACAATATTTTCTTTCTGAAATGTTTAGTAATGTTTTAATGTTTAGTTAACAGGTCTTATTTACTTTGCTGCATACCACAGGTGAGAGGCATCAAACCACTCACGTATAGTCTTTAAAAATATATTTAAGTGCCTAGCTCTATCTGGTATAGGAAGATGTTGGCTGAAGGGATACGCTTGCCAAAATGGAGTGAATGTTGAAAAAATTATGGTAAAACTTGGAAGTTCTTGGCTGTCAATACTATGTGCAAGCCACTATCTTACAGTACTAGACATCTCAAAACCCTTTTTAAACTTCATGTAATTGTAAAAAGGTCCAGTAATTTCCTCCACAGCTGAAATATGGCTACCTAGTTCCATAGGATATAGTTTCTTGTTTTGCATGTGTAATAGCTTTTGGCTTAGAGGACACTCCAAGTGAACGATGCAGTAGTAGTATAGATACGAAAGATAAGTTTCAAGAGAAATCTCCTCTATTTCTGCTGCAATGAACAAAAACTGGGTTAAAAATGATCTTACAGCCCCTTGCCCTTTTTCTTCATCTTCTTTGCCACCTCCGCCTTCTCATATCACCCACTTTCTTTCACCAGAATACTTCTCTGACATTTCTGGAGTGCAGTTTTTCTGCTTTTTTGTTTCTTCAGTTTCCTCCTTATTGGTAAGGAGACTTAGACTTCACTGTTCTGCACAAGACAATGATAGGACAGTGTTAATGTCCCTTTCCTGCAAATACCCCACCTTCAAAAACAAAATTGGGAGGCAAATAGCTTGTGCTACGTTTGCAGCGATCCACTTCAATATGGTGAACTCCCTCAAGTCATCCAGACCAAAACTGGTTGGAGCAGGCTATATTCCTCCGTGAAGTTTAATCTCAGTGGGACTGGTGCTTCCAAGGGTGTATCAAAACTCACAGTGGCTAAGCTTATTGGAGTGATGGTGTCGTCATCCTGATAGAGCTGTTGTGTTTTCAGGACTCGGGTAGTACTGCTGTGCCATGATGCAGTCTTACAGCTGCACAATGGGCACGAGAGCCGTCTGTGGGACCTTTTAACTCTCTGTTCTCATTTGTACAGTGTATTTGCTGGATTTACTGAATCCTCCTGTGTGTCACCTACAGCGCAGAAAAAACCTGGCATGTCTAAACAATTTATCTCTTGCAGTCCATCAGATTACTTTTGGAGGCAGACCTACTCAAACTTCAGTGATAACTTGAATACATAGGAATGCAGTATTTTGCATATAGACACTAAAATGACCTAATCAAGCAGATCTTGATTTGCCAAATTTTATTTGTCACCTTTCACTGACTGTCCACCTGGGTGTTAAAGACATACCCCTGGCACATAGTCAGGAGATGAATCTGGGATCATTTTAGTCCTGAAGCTGATCAGGAGGTGCATACCCAAAATACGTCCAATAATTTTCATTGTACGCGAGACCTTTGATTCTGGAAATGACAGTGGGGTTTTGTCCATTGGCATGCCCATATCAGATGCATTTTAACTGGTATCTAAAATAACTCTCAAAGGCTGATGTTTCCATCATGTGGTAAAAAAGTCAGAAGTGGGGTTCCTGAGATTTTGGAGAAGGCACTGTTTACTGCACTACACTGTTTACCTGGGCAGGCATTGCTTATATTTATACTGCTGCTGTGTGTGCCTTCTGCAAGCACTGAAGCAATTTAAGTTTTGCCCATAGAAATGCTCTGGGCGTAAGAACACTAAGCTTGCAAACTGGAAGTCATGCCTTTTACATAATGATTAATAGTACAGTAGGAAAAACAATGTCTCTGCCAGTCTTCAGCTGATGAACCCTAATTTAAGAGGCTGCTTCTGCCCTTCTAATGCCACTTGTTAGTAACTTACTCTTAGTTCTCGTAGTGGATGGAATTGTGACTCCATCTAATCCTGCCATTGCAAGGGATGGCATTCAGTAATTTTTATGGTACTTTCCCATTTTCTATTCCTATGCTCATAAATCTGTACTGGATTTATTTAAATTCAGCCAGTATGCCACCCATTTACAGAGTAAAGGACTCCTCCATGCCCTGTGTGCAACATGATTAAAGTTAGGAGGATGTGATCAGTAAGGAGTTAAATAATTATTTTAAACTTCAGGGCTAGGGGTGCACAGAACAATGTTCAGGCTGAAATTATTTGAATACTTGCTAATCTTACTTAATTGCTGTGTCTCATGAAAAGTGTTCCCTTTGCCCATGAGACTCAGAACTCCGAAATGCTGAAAATATCTTCATAGCAAAATGTCAGCAGGGTAAATTAGCCTAGACAGACAGCCCTGTAACCGCAGCTATAGCCTTGAAGTAATCTTCAAATAACCAGGCTAGGCTTTCTTTAAGAGATTGCATATCGTTTATCCTCACACATTACATTGTGCCACATAGGGAAACCACAGGGTTTTTTAAACATTCTTCTGATACAGATCATCATTTTCCATTCCAGAAACAATTTTCCTAAGCTTGTTTGGCTTATCAGGCTGATCTGTACAACTTGGGAAATGAATCTTAATAGAAAACGCTTCCATTAGTTGTTCTTGGCCAATCCACAGATGGAAAAACACTGGGTGAACTGTAAGCAATGATGTTTGTTTAATGACTGCTTGCTGTTGAGAGTGCCCATGTGGCAGTAAATGAGTCAAGCTGATGAGATGCACAGACACCTGTGCAGGTTTCTGTGTAATAAACAGTTTTTGCAGAACATTTCATGGTGCATGAGCTTCTGCATCCTTCACCTTGCACACTGTTCCTGCTCAAGAACATGCTTGTAGCCAGGCAACTTCTCTGGTTACCCAGGGAAGAGGTAAAATCTGTAAATCATACTTTTCTGCAATTAGGCATCCCATTCCAGCTGGAGTGGTGAGGTTAATGCCAGCTCAGCAGTTGCACAAATTAAGACAGATTTTCAAATTAGAAACATGAGTTTTGACAAGGCTGCGTTCCTTTGTGGGTGTTGGAATTTGTGTCGGGTGTTTTTTGCTGATTAGTATTTGTGATGTTGATGGATCGGTCTAACCCATCTTTTTGCTGTTTCTGTTACCTCAACATTACCACTTTGTGATTTTGTTATTTATGGTGGCTGAAGTTCTAGAGGACCTTCTAATGTATACCTTCTAATATAATATATTCTAATGTAGCAAAACTGTTGTATCAGAGATTTTGCTTCTCTCAAACTTCGTTATGCTGTGAAAATCCCAGTTCTTTTTGTTATCCGGTGCATGTTTTAAGTAGTCAGGAGTGTGATTAGACATGGCCCTTGCCATAACCTTCTCTCTGCATTGACCGGAGTCTCTATTACAACTTTTCTGTCTCTTCTTATTTCCCTTTCCCTGACCCTGCTTACTGTGGTTAAAATGGTATCATTTCTGTTCTGATATCGACTATCTACTCTAGCTTTCTTCACAGCCAAACACTGAACTTCTTAGGTATCAAGAAATCTGACCAGTAGTTCAGTGTATTATAATACAGTACTTCTCTCTCTATTACTTTACATGGGACATTTCACAAATATTTACACAAAAATAATTTACCCAAAAGAAAAAAACTGAAAAGAATTGTTAGTTAACACCTAAATAATTGCAAAAAGCTTGGGGACATGTTTTTTCAAAAAACAAATTTTCTGGGATTTTCTTAAATTTTGTTCCAGTTTTTTTCAAGTCAGATCTGTGCTTCAGTAATAAACACCATGAGATTTCACTCTGGAAGGAGAGAGAGTAGGACCTGATTCTGATATTCCTAACCTTATTGATCAGTCCTTTTACATTTGGTGTTCTAGTGGCTTGTGAAAGGCTTACTGTAGCAGAATGAAGATATTAGAGCCTAGCCTTCCCTACAGTTTTCTTACCTAACTTTAGCAAGTTTGTGCAATATAATATAATCCTTATGTGGCACAATTTGCATTAAAAAATTCCCCCTGCCCGTTCCCACTCACACACATAACTTTGCTTGGTTTCCTATTCACTATATTCAGAATATAAAGAGTGTCCTGACTCACTCTCTGTGAAGATTTTTTCCAAATCCCATTAGGAAACTTCTGTTTTGTTAAAAAAAAAAAAAAGTGAGATAATTTTTGCCCAGATAGTTTCATTCCTGCTGAAGAAGACTTCTTTCTCTTACTGGATATTTACTTAAACCCAATTTTGATAGTAAACACTGAAGTGCTGCTTTCTTTTTATTCAGCTCCTAATGATCCAGAAAGTATCAATCACTGAAACAGTTATTAAAATTCTTAGTTAGTAGCTGTGATTTAAGAGACCCAGACTGTCCAGTGGGCAGTAGACGTAGATTGCTCTTAAAATGCAAGACATGTAAACTAATTTTTGCCAGCAGTTAATCAATAGCATTAGAAGTAGAAAACTTCTGACACAGTAATAAGTTTAATTATTGTTCTATTCATTCTGGTAGATAGAAGTTCCTCTAAATATGTGTTGAAAGCAATAGAGTTTCATATATTGCTACAAAATCTGGGCCTGTCAGATCATGGGTGATTATATTTGTCTCTCTTGGTTTTGGGCTCTTCCCCCCTTTTGGAGCTGGAATGTCCTCAGTGCATTTGATGCTGTTTAATGCTATAAATGCACAGTACCTAATTTTCCTTTTGTTTTTGTACATCCTTTTGGTTGTTTAACACGTAGAATAGTAAATATTATACACTTCAAGAAACATTCAGTGATATTCATGGAGTTTCTACTGGTTGTAACATTCATTCTCTATTTTCCTAATACAAGCATGTATGTATATTTGACTAACACTTTTCTTCTTTTTTAGTTTTAAAGGGTAGATTGGGATTGGCTACATGTGTGCACAAGGGAATTAAGTGTATTTTAAGGACAGCCTTTCACCCTTGGCTATGCTACCTGCCTGTCTTGTTGCGGAATCATAGGTTGCAGGGGAAGCCAATAGGTTTCCAATTAAATTGTGCCAGAATGCAGAATGCTGCTTACACATTTCTCGCACACTTAAAAATAGGAGGCATGGAGGCAACTTTGACCCTAAAAGATTTGTTGTGGGCAAAAACGGCTGCTGTCATGATTATTATGATGCATGCCCTAATGTTTCTCAGTATTCAACAGAAAGCTATAGTCCAGCTAGGTAGTTGCATGGAGACTAATTTGCTGAAGACTGAAATAGGGAACCCAAACCATAGCAGAACAGCAACAGGCAACAGAGTGGTAATGTTTTATAACATACAAGTCTTCAAAACCAGGGCGGGAACAAACACAAAACTCCAGTGTGCCTTTCTCATTTACTAAGAACAAAATATCAGTAAATCCTGCATGATAATCTCTCCATGACAGCTAAAGTAGATTGAGTTGGAGCTCCAAGGAGCACCTCAGGTAACTGCAATTTCTGCTGCATACAGATTCTTTGCTGATTTTGTGCTGCATCAGCACTTTTCAAAATAAAGTCATTGTCACTTAAGTGAACATATGTAGTACAACAGATTTAGTTGACGAATTAGTCCAAAGTCTTCCTCATGTATATTCACTGGAATTGCACCACAGGTGAAATTGATTCTTCTTCTTTTTTTTTTTAATCTAGCACTGAATTATATTCTGAGTTATTATTTTGCATCAAAAGGCAAATGTTAATAATAGCAATCAGCTTGCTTACTCCAACATCCTAAGTGTCTTAGTGGCATAATGATTTCAGCTATTGTGCTTTATCAGCAATATGCTTGGGGACTGTGCCAGCTGAAGAGTATATAGTATAAAGTAACACCACTGACATACTAACATGAAGAACTTTTAGTATTTCTTAAATGTACAATGTTTTACGAACTATTAAACATAAGATTGTTCTCATTCAGTCCCTGACTCGCTTTATTAACACTAACTATAAGATTTGCTTGAAGAAATTGCCAGTAGAAAGATTTGCTTTCTCACTGCTGCATTAATCTAAGATTCTACACATGGCTTAAATTATACATGATGGAAAAGAGAGAAGAGTAGTGAAATTTAATTAAATTAAATGACCAAGTTGTCTCAGTTCAAACACATTTGGTCAAAAATGGTGCCAGCAATTGCCGTAGCAGTGTTCAGGCTGACCCCAACTGAAATACAGCTAAAATGTACTTTTTGAATTTTAAAAAATAGAATTAAACCAAACAGAAATCCCTTAAATAAAGACCTGGTGGATAAAATTAGCAATCAAAAAAGAATTTACAGCTACTAACTGAAGTTTTGTTTGTGTATATCATAAGGACACACACTTCTTGGTGGAGTGTCTTGCTATGAATTCTGCAAGAGACTTGCAGGGGAAGATCCACAAAGATGCATCATATTTTCCAGGTTCCCTGGCGACCAGCACGTTACCCATCTACTAGTTCCCCTACTACACATTCAAGGGTGTGAGGGCACCAAAAGGTTTTGGCTGAATGCCCCATTAGTCATAAAACCAGATTTCCCCATAATGCACAAAATGGATATTCAGAGTTTTCTGGCTCTTGCTGTCTGAGGTGACAGTCAAACTCTTCTGTGATGCAGAGCTATGTATCCTTTGTTGAGTTCATCCTTCATCCCAGACTGATGCCTAAAAATAAGGCTCTGGAGGCAGTACTTTTCAGATGAGATAATGTATGTGTTCTGCATATTTCATCTTTATCTTACATATTCTTCTAAATACTGATTTGTAAAATGAAAAAAAAACCACCAAGCCCCAAAGCCTTATGCTTTATTCTTTTCTCCTCTACTTGTTCATGAGTAGACTTGTATTTTTGTTCATGTTGATTCTTACTTTTTCTTCAAGGTTTATCTATCTTGGATATTTTTATTATGTTGCTGTTACAAGTGTTGTAATGCTTTGGTGCATCAGTGACATTTTCTTTGGTAGGAATTTTTATTAGGAAACACACATGAAACAATATAAAGGAGGATAAAAAAAATCTTCTATTGTGTGTTTGATATCAAAACCATTGAAAATAATAATTTATCTTAGTAATTCATTCAATAGAAACCAAGGCCTGATTGCTTAACATATACTGCCCTTCTGAATTTAGTGTTAGTGAAACAATATCAGAATTCACAAAAGATTTAAAAATTAAGGACAACGCATTGACATCTTGTTTCAGGGAAAAGTGGACTCGCTGCTGTGGGAACTGAGGATGCCCTATGATCAGTATTTTCTCCACTGGCAAAGGTGGCTTTGCTGCTTTCGCCTTTCTGTGGTCCCAAGTACTTCTCTCACCTTTGCCACATGCAAAGCTGATGGTCCTGGCAGTGCAGTGCTTTGTCCAGCTGGTTTGATTATTTTTTCAACTCATGCTTCACAAAAAAGCTCTGTGTCCATTGCATTGGCACAACCGAGGGACAGCATGCAATGATAAATACAGAAAGTTGAAACAAGCTTTTATAGGTGTATGGGAGCATGATTCCAGTTTTTGGTGAGTTTTAGTTAGCATGAGAGAACAATCTGCTGACTTTGCAAAACCTTCTGAAAGTTTCCCAGAACTGGGATCCACCATCTTTAGAAGTTCTGGTTTCTGGCTTTCCCTTCTAGAAATAGTCACTGCTTGGCTTTAAGTTTTCCCTCAAATTCTCTCTTAAAGGTATTTCCATTTTTAAATCCCATCCTAATTACAATGTTATGAGGGCAATAGATCTCATTTGCTTGTTCATTACTGTGTTGTTGTCCTTGCTTGAGGGAGTTTTCCTTTGTCACATAAAGATGCTTTGGGCATATGTCAGCTGACTAGCCAGCATTATTTTTCAATTTGAGCTATAAACAAAGTGTTTACACTAAGTAACTCTTCCCAAGAGAAGTTGGTAGTGCTGAATTGCTTTGTTATCTCTGAATGTATGTGAACCAAGTCCATGATTTTCCTAACATACACATGCAGAACTCATCACCATGGAAAACCAAATCTGAAAATCACGGTGGCCATCACTAGCCCTTGGTAAAGGCGAGACACAAGTGTACACAAACAAACTGAGGGTGATTGTGCCCTTAGCTCAAACAACCAACAGCTGCTCTCACTGAGGACATGGAGCTGCTCTCACTAAATGAGAAGCTGGATGGTACCTCAGCATCAAGTGACCGTACTCACAATCCTGCGTTCCTGTTCATGAAGTAAACTTTATTGGTTAAAGCCATTGCCTGGTGTCCTAGGTGGTTTTACTTCACTAGTGGTTTGGGCTGAGGGTAGTCACTGTTGAGTTGCTGAGTTACAACTGGAATCACAGGACTTCAGTCACCTGTGATCATCTGCCCATCCACTAATTGTCTGCCTAAGCCAATTGCTTTTAATGTTTTATTCTTTTCTACCATTGCCTCTCCTGTTGTGCTCCCTCTCCTTTGCCATTTTTGCCTTCCTACTTCTTTTGTCATCCTGCCTTACGCATCTATATATAGAAAGCATGACTCTGTGACACTAATACGACTTCTGTTGCTGTTGTGCTCTCCTCTCTGCTTTTTTTTTTTTTAATTTGTCTTGGTGTAGTAACTACTTTGGTTTAGGGACTGGCTTAGAGACTTCTGGTGTGGTGTCCTCTTCTAAATTAATCCTGTAGTGCTGTCTTAATACAAATCAGTGACATAATTAATAAAGTCTTCTGAATTTTGTTGTGATGAGCATTGTGTGTAAGTACCATACATTCAGCATAGCATAAGAATTTTTAAATGGGCAAGGAGAGGTCCATAAAGGATAAGCTGGGAAAAAAAAAGTCTTTATTATGCTATTGTACAGCAGTGTTGTGAGAAATTGGTTTACAAGGAAATTACACCAGAATCTTTAAAAATTACAGTTAGTATCGCAGAAACATCACTGACTTCTATTCACAGCACATAACAATGCAGTTGTCTTCAAGGAAAACCTTGGTATTTATTCATTCTAATAAATAGAACCTACTGGAATAAAATATTCTACTATCAAGGACAAATTATATGTATTTTAATAGAAATTAGCATTTAAGACATGTAGCGGGCAAAATATCAAATCTATGCAAAACATGTAAATAGACGATACACATACTTATGACTGTCTGACGAGAAGTAATTTTTTAGTATAGTGAAAGTGATGCTTTCATCTGAAGAAGTCATTTTTCTTGAAAACTAAAAATAGCTTCTTATTCAGATTATCTAGCTATGTTGCATGGAAACCATTTTTCTCTATTACTGTACTTATGTAACAGTATTGTATTTTTGTGAAGTTAACAGTTTCAGGTCAGGTTCTTTCTTCCTCTGCAGCTTTATAGCTGTGTGCAAGTCTTATTTCACATAACCCCTGTGCCTTTGTGTGACGTGCTGAACTTCTGTGACATAATGGAAGGGTTAACAGTAAAATGTGGAAAGTGGACGTCCATCTTCTGCCCTTAGTCAAGTTGATGTAAGTTACAGCTTCAGTTGTGAGTTCTCTGTGGATCCCACAGGATGGTATTAGTATAAAAATTTAAAAGTTGTATTTAAATAATTTTATTTTGCTGTATCGCTGATGAAAATTAATGCATTTTCATCCTTGTTCTGGTGAGAAAGGATATCTCGGAGTTACTGAACTGGGTTTTATTTTGTTGGTGTCTTTGTGTTGTTGTTCCATGTGAATAGCTTTTGGACAGACCCAGAGCTGTTTGGATAGCACACTTTTCAGTGCTTCTGAATTTTTAAGTTTTAGTTGTATTTAACATTCAATTTCCTCCTCTTCTAATGATTGTTTCACTGCGAGTGAAATACTTTTTTATGACCTTTAGTTATTGAAGTATGTGCTGTACTATGATTTTAGCTTAATAAAGACCTTTTCCTCTAGGAATTTCTTTTCTGTATATTTTCTCTGCAAGACAGTGAGACAATACATTCAAAGAGGAGTTTTCATGGGTCTGTGGGTTCCCTGTAGTACTTCTTGGTTTTCCATTTCCCTTGCCTCTTCCCCACCTTTGGAGAGCTGCATATGTCCACCGTGGCAGTTACTCAGTGTTCCTGCTGTCTGTATGTATTGATTTCTGCTTTCCCTCCTTGCAGACCTTCAGAGATACAAAGCTGTAACAAATAAGGCTGTGGTCCTCGGTGTTTATTAACACAGCACCCATATCTGTAACTGCTGTGATACGCCTTTATTATAGATGAAGAGATACTTCAGACTCAGTGTTTGACTGGGCAGGAGCATATGCCCCGTGAAGAAAAGAAAAATGAAATCTTTGTGATAGTGATTTGGAAGCGAACCATTTGACTAAGACGGAGTGTCATGTGAAATGGGGCTTCTCTCCATGAAGCTCACGTTGGCTGGAGTGTAAGAGCAGGGTGGTTGTATAAAGACTGCGCGGAGACCCTCAAAGAAAGCATAAGTTTGTTCAGAGATCATAAATGGGTTCTACCCCTTTATTTTAAGAGGGAACTCTAATGTGTGAATCTTAAGATTATTTGTTTGTGTTAACTGCAGTTTGAAACCTTTTTTTCCTCTCTTTTTAAATACCTGGTTCCAGCATCCCTATAAACAAACATTGGGAAGCCTTCTGCTACTGTTCATAGTTTCACAGAAAGGAAAAACCTGCACAGGTGCTGCAAGCTCAGTTAGATGTGCCAGTTATCAGCCATTTTTTTCTGTGTACAGCTGACCCTTATCACAGCCTGTGAGCAGAAGCACTGCAATAACTCATCCTTAGAGAAAAGACTCCAAGACGTGCCTTGAATGCTGGTCCCCAGTGTCCTGTTCAGGGGCCTGGCTGGTAAGTGCCATGATTATTTTCTGGCCTTCGTAGCATCACCTGGAAGAGCTCTTGGGTCCATCTCTTTAGACATAAGGCGCAAAGGGCCAGATGTGCTATACCCTGTGCAGCATAGGGTGCAAGCCTTGGCATGCTAAATCTCTTCCAGCTCAGTGGGATTACGTTTTTCCACTGCAAACCTGAAGGAAACTTCTCTGATTCAGGCACTAGTGTCATCCTGAAAATGTCATCGAAAAGCACTGCTGGCTCTAAAACTTCCTTGCCAGTTGCCTTGAAAAACCTGTGTCTCTCAACAGGGTGGAAGAGAGCTCAGTTCCACCATTTTAACAATCTTGTTACTCCCTTGTTTCCTCCAAAGCTGCATTCGCCTGTAGTTAAGCATAAGGATTAGGACTCTAAACCTTATTTAGCCATTTTGCATCCTTTAAAAACCTTTCAAAGCTCATAAGATTCTTCTTACTTTCCTAATTACCAACAAATAATATCCCAGAATGCCTTCCTGTTTCTTCTAATGGCCCTTTTCAGCTACATCTCACTTCAGATGAGGTTTATTTGAAGTTTCCAGGACAGACAATTTTTGGAGATGCAACATGGCAAAAAGTGCTAAGAGACTCTTCAAAACATAATTAACACCTGTTTATCCTGAGTCTCGTATCTTACAAGTGGCTTTACCAAGCACTCTCAAATTTGGGTCAAAGAAAGGTCTGCTAATGAGAAATGTCTGCAATATCTGAAAAAGAAAAGAGCATTTTGTTGTGTTAGGGGTTTCTTTTGGCTTTGTATTTTGTGGGTTTTTTTGTCTGCTTGGTGGGTTTTTTTCTGAGGATCTAAAGACTAGAGGTGGAGTTGAGAACCCTGGAAGGAAAGCAAAGAACTGAATGGTGAATGATTACATCTTCCTCTCAGTCCTCTCTTCTATAGCAGAACGTGCTCTTAAGAAATTGAAACTCGCTGTATTTCTAATTCTTGGAAGGAATAAAGTACAGGATCGAAGGAACAAATCTCACTGAAATGCTTTCCCTGTTGTTAGAAGAAAATCTCAAATGCATAGCTTCTTTCCCCTAAAAAACAGATTAAAAATACCAAATCAGAAAAGCATCTTAATTGTGCAATTTCCTTCAGCTACAGAGCTTTTAGTCCCCCTGCATTTTCCATTCACCTATAGAGAGGCAGCCTGACAGGACTGCTGTGCACAGCTATTAGGTTTAATTGCCATGGCTTTACTTTGCTTTTCTTTAACCAGAACATGTTTGTGGCTAAAAATAGAGCTATTTTTTCTGATGTAGATATAACATATCTAGGAGCTTAACTGGTTACATACTGTTTGCCAGCAGAATAGTGATTTATAAAATACATACAAGAGAGCAACTCTGTTTATAGGGAAGTTATGAGTTGTCAGCTGGGGAATTGTTTAGATGGTCAAGACATATTTGTGTGCTTTTTCTTTTAATTTTTACTCTGTAGTCCTTCCCCTCTTCAGCCCTCATTCCCATTTGAGAATTTTTTTTTTTTTTTTTGGCAAATGATACATTGCGATATACAGGAAGGAACAATGTGGACCTCATTAAACATAAATGCTCAGATAAAATTAGATTATTACTGTTTAGCATTTTATATGCCCTGTGTAAAGAACAAAGGACAATGCACAGAGTAGAGGCAAAGTCAAATATGAACGGTGGTGCCCTGTCCTGTGCCCCCAAATGGAAGACAAGCCTTGCCAACTCAACACTTCGAAAGTGAGTACTCTAGGCCAGCTACATCTATTGCAGTTGACAGGCTGTTTCTCAACTGATTTTGGCAAAGTGAACTCCAGGTTACTGTGCAGTGAACGTGCTTTTACTGAAAGTAAACTAAAATTTGCTAGCAGCAACACTAAGTCCATCACCACCTGCCAAATGTTTTTTTCTTCCTATTTGTTATGGTAACTTAATTATCATATCAAACAGCTAGACTTCTTTTTTTTCTCTGGATTCTTGTTCACACAATGTGCTTGATCTCCTCTTGCAAGCTGGAGTATGCCAGAAAAAGAATGACTTTTGTTTTCTACTAGAATATAAACCCAGTAATACAATGTGCAGAAAATAATGTGTAAAACTCCTCGGGGTAGCTCTGTACCCTGGTTCTCAAAGTTAATAGAAATATTAATATTGTCATCTTAGATGTCAAAGATGGGGGCTGACCTATGGGCTACTCATCAGTAGCATAAAAAGTCATCTCTTCTTCGGATATATGGGTATGCATCCATGTAGTTTTAAAATACAATTTTCATTGCTTGTGAAGGGAGCAGAAACAGGCTGGTAGCCCTGAGGGTTGCAGTCTCCTGTTGATGCACAGGACAGGTACCAGCAGTCAGTCCTTTGCCAGGCTGGGAGGCAGCCAAAGGGGCCCAATTTGTAGGCATGACAAGACCCTCCTCCTGGAAGGCAAGCCCCCCACCCCTGCGGCAGGGCAGGGTATGACCCACCGCAGCCAGCTCAGCCCCAGCAGCGCGAGAGTGGTTCTGCCTCCCCCGTCCGCTGGCGGACTGTGCTCTCCTGGGAATCAGCGGTTTCTCAGCTGGGAGCCAAACTGAAGCGAGAGTCTTGTCTGAGGAAATACTTTGGTTTATTCTTTTGCGGCTGCTGATGTGATAGAACACTGTTAGCTGAAAAGACCGTATGGCCAAAACTAGTTTGTTTAAAGAAGACCTCCATTAGTTTATTGATCACCATATCATTTGAGTAAGTACATCGTAACAAACAGCTAGATTGAAAACAGTAGGCAGCGAGCGGCAGTCCCATCTCAAGGTACAATTTAATCGTTTCTGCTTGAGAATTGTATCCTTGGCTCTCAGACACTTGGCCGAATGGTGTAGCTTTCCAAAGGTCTTAATAGTAGAGGTTATCCTGCTCTTCTGAGAGAGTATTTATGCTCCTGCATTACTCCAGTTCCAGCAAACAACCCTTCAAATCTGGAATAAAATCCACATTCAGCATTTTGCCTTTGGGTTTTCAAGTTTTAATTTGATTAAAGACCATGATGTTAGCCTCCTGAAAAGCAGCATAATTACACAGGAGGTGGAGAGCCAGGCTGAGGTCTGCTCAGGAGCTCATTTCAGAAGCCCAGGTCTCCTGGAGTGCCAGCAGGGCTATTGGAGGGGGTTGCTGTATTATCACTTTCCCTAGGCTGGATAGAAAATCGCACCTATCTTGTCACCAATGCAAAATTCTCCCCAGCCCCTGCTGATGCAATTCTGCTTGTATCTGGAGGAAGGCATGTCTGAGGGCGAAGTGGTAATTTGTTCTCTATGAGTTTGGCCTCCCAGCTGAGCTTCCTCACAAGGGTGTAATTTAGGTCTTACTCAGCAGCTCACTTAAGTGTGTCTTCAACCTGGAACATGTATGTTGTTCCCTTTGCTTCTGTGTGACCTTTGCCCAGGCATAACGTTAGGAATGTACTGACATGTTGTGGACAGTGTGGATTTATTTAGCCAAGATTAAAAAAAAAGTTCTTAGTCAGCTCTCAGCGTTGGTGCCTTAACCATGTTTGTGATGTGCTCTTTAAGACTTCATTAAGGAGAACAAAATATTTCATCAACCATGCTTGATATGGGACTGACTATCTAGCTCTTGTAACCTGCACTGGGTTTAGACAAATGACCTGAAGTGCAAAGGATCTTAGCTGTTCGTCTTTTCATGCTCTTTCTAAAACTAAACACATTTGAAAGTCTCTAGAAGGGAACTCTTCAGCCAGCTAGCACATTGTATCAGTAGGAATGGTAATTGTTATTAGTTACTCCATGTTTTCTAGAGTGTTTCTACAGATTTTAATTTTGCAGCTATTACAATTACACTAATTATACACATAAATACACCCTGCACTTGTAGACAGCTTTCTTTTTGTTTGAAGAATGTACATACTAATGGGATCTTTTCAAAACAAATTAAGCCAGCTGGAACTATTTAAGTTAATTTATATAATTGACCTTGCCTATGAAGCTTAGCATTTTGGTCTTGATTATAAACAAGGCTATCTAGGAGTACACTCACTAATCCTGTGAAGCCTCCCTACAGTGATGAGGGAGTGAAGTTTTGTTTGGTTAGATTTTTTTTAAAGTTTACAGTTAGATTTAAGCCCATACAAAATACCTGTAGACTTATTTGGGTTGAAATGCTATTCAGATCCCCTTTTTTCCTCTCCCAGACATTAGAGCCAGTGAACAGCAAACATTTCTCAAGTTTGTTGTGCTGGTACCTTTGTCTACAAACAGATATGGAGAATGGGCACAAGAGAGAAGTCCAAGTGGCTCCCTCCCTCTCCTCTTCCTTCCAGAAACAGGGGAGTATACCCCAAGTTGCAAATAGAGAAGTCATGTTAGAAGCCTTAAAACTGTCTGCTGAGCTTAGTGTGGGGAGAAAGAGGGACTTCAAAGTAGTCTCCTCTTGCTTCCTTTCATGCTTGGCCTTCAAAATGTCCACCTTTCTGCTAAGAACAGGAGGAGGGGAACAGCAAGAGTGTGCGAAGATCACGGAGAGGGAATGATTGAGGCTGCAAAGAAGCAGGATGAACAAATGATTAGCAATGGGCTGTAATTCCAGCAGTTGGTCATCTGAAACAGACTTGGCATTTCTCTCCAACAGAGCCCAGCACTGAATAATTAATTATTATGTCAGAGACACAGCAGTTAAAAAAACTAAACCACAAACAAAACCAAACAAACCCCCCACTAAGTTCTAATCGTGCTGAATGTGATTGGAAAGATTTCTTCAGCATTGGCTATTGCTAAGACAAGCTACCATGCTTGAATTTCTTTCTGTAATTATTACCAAAGAATTCCCTTTGTAGATATGTGATAGTTAAACCCTGTCATCAGTTCTCTAGCTTAGGTCTGAACCAGCACTAGCTATGGTCAATATATTTTTATTTGATCTTTGGTGTCTTTTGGATCCAAAGGTTTTGGTTTTCTTGATCAAGACTCAGCAATACTTAGATAAATATGTAGCCCCAGGCTTGCCTTTCCATTCACATTCCGTGTTTGTTTAAGGTTGCAACTCATTTTATTTATTCTCTTTCTGCTTGTAATTGCTAATGCATCTCTACAGTAAGTTTCTAAAACATGTCCTTGTTGTGATCCAAGCTTATTTCAGTGTGCTTCACTGACATTGCCTTTCCTCTTCTGTTTTTCCTCACATCTTTCTCATTTTTCCTTCTTCTTTTTTTAAATACAGACACTCAAGCAATTTTTTTGCGAGTAAGTTTGGAGTCAGAACTCTTACACTGGGAATCCTCCCACTGCCTCATCTTCTTCTGCCGTCACATTCTCTTTGTGCTTTTCATCTGGAAACAGCTGTATCTTTCCTGGCTGGTTCGTTTTTGCATTTTATCAGTTGCTCTCTACCCCTCCAACAAAGGGAGCTATCCTCATCTTCCTCACCCTTCTGCTACTCAGAAATGCCCACACCTTTTTTGATGCAGTTCTCCATCATCAGTAAGGTTTCAGGCTGCTCATGACCCATTTCTGCTGGAATATACCAAAGAGAGACCTCTAAGTTTTAGTGCTTTCTAGTGCATTGAGGGGATGATGGCATACGAACAATTGACTGTTATTTTAATATGCAAAAAGGTCAGTATATCAGCAGAATTGGTTGTATTTGTAATTTTTCCCAAACATCCTTTTGCATCTCAGTATGTCTTTTAGAGCATAAACTGTACAGAATGAAGACTGTATTCATGTCTATTCTGTACAGTAGCTACCAAATACAGCCTAATCTAAAATAATACATTCAGGTGCTGCTTTAATGTTGCTGTTTAATAATAATTAAAGGACCGTTTTTGTAGCACTAAATTCTATTTCAATTCACCATTGCTGCTTGCTGCTGTTTTGCCTCCCTGTTTTTTTTTTCCACCTATTGCCATTTAAAACAAGGAACACACAGACTGTGGGCATGGATGTTAACACACAAATTCAAAGGGAAAGTCACTTGCTCTGTTTAACATTATGAACTGATGCTTTAAAAAATTATCTGCTTCAGTGCTAATTTTACCTTGTGATGGAAGTTAGGCTTTAAATATGTAAAACGCAATGAGAGTGCAACAGCTACTATCAGTAGCCTGGAAAAGTTGTCTTGTTTGCCTCAGAATAATTGTGTGACCTGCCTCTCAAAGCCAGATCTGTTTAATTACCAAACTACCTAGAAACACAGGAGAGTGCTGCAGGAACCAGCCAGTGGTTTAGCTGAGGAGGAGCTGCAGGAACTCCTGAAGCTTGGAGGGAGCTTGAAGGAAAGGTAGTGTCCTTCTAGTTCATAAAGGTTTTTTGGGCTGTAGACACCTAGGAGCCCAGAAACTAGTGTTTCAAGATTCTGCTGACAGAAGACAGCTGAGTCCAAAAGACTCAGAAAACAAAACTGCTATCTTGTGAATAATGTGTGGCATAATAGGGAACAGTCTGTGGAGGGCTTTGTAAGGTATGTGCTAACAGTAGTAACATCTTTCATGCCCTCCAACATATATCAATGAATACATGTTCTGTATTGATCAGTAAGAGAAAGGCAACTCCTAAATTCTGCAGAGGAAGGGCAGCAGAGTATTGACTTGAAGAAAACCAAACAGCCCCCTCTTCCTCTCCGTCCAGTAGTACTTATGCATAATGGATTTCTTTAAACAGTCCAAATTTCATGGTTTGGAGAATGAAGCCTCCGTGGACTGTGCCACTACTACAAGAAAGAGAGAGTTCAATATCTTTTCAGATAAAGCTGTGGACTTTAGCAAAAAGGCCCTTATTTAAGTCAAAAATAGCAATTGTAGCCCATGCTAATTACATTATGCACACTCCAACAACTGATAGCCATTGACCTGTATGGAACATTTCCAGTTACAAACTGATTAAAACTGCCTCAGGCAATCGTTCTGTTTTACGGGCAAGAGCTGATGTCTGTTGTAATGACCTGACCAATGCTAAGCGAATGCAAAGCCCTCTAAGCAGAGTGGTACAAATATAGGCAGCCAAAAGGCCATGCACTGTATGCTTATCAGCTGTGAATGCTGATAGCAGGTTTCACAGCCATGAGTAATCCTCAGCCAGCTAGTCATCCTCCCTACATTCCCATGTAGCTGAATGTACAGCGGCTAATTTATTTCTGGGCTGAACCGGCTGTTTTCAAAAATATCTTTGTTTCCCGGGTAGTGCAAGAACGGAAAGTCATTGCTTTGCTTATGGCAGCTCAAGCACTTCATCTTTTCCTCCAGCCCTTTGCTAGTCCTGGGTTAAAAAGAGCTGAAAGACTGGGGACTCCACTTTCTGGTGTATGTTTGTGTATACAAAAGGTGTGTCCCCTTTCCTGCCAGTAGTCCTTGAGGAGTTTTATGTAAAATGTAGGTATTTACATAATTAGGATACACATTTAAGGGCCACTAAACACGAGAATGTAACTATGTTTGACATACTGTAGAGCCCTGAAGGCTTTGGAAACTTAGATTTGCTGTATCTGAATAATGTAGTTGTCATAAATTGATGTTACCCTTCCTGTATCTACATTTGACAGTATAAACCAAAGATTGTCATATGCTGCATGCCATGCACCAAGATGTGAACATTTATCCAGGTTGCTTCAGTTCTTTATAAGCCAGTCTTCTCTACTACATCAAGGTGATGTGCGACTTTCCCCACACCAATGCTACCATGAATGATTAGAATGAATGCATTTCTGAATTATCCTTTTAATTCTCTATTATTTGCAAGATGCTGAAGTTACTAAACCCCAGATTTTTGATGCTTTTTTCCTGTGGTGCATTGCTAAATAACTTTTATTTTCCATTTTCTTACCAAATTAGAAAAAAGAGTAAGGATAACAAATTTAGATAATTTAAATATTAAAAATAGGTCTATAATGAGGAATTGTCCCTTATCATTGTTTTATATTAAGTGATAAAAAGAAAAATGTTTGTTTGAAATTTCAGGACACTAATTATTCTTCCTGGGAAAGAGAAATTTTTTATGAATGGTCAATTTTGGTGAGTGTTTCAAAATCCAGCAAAGGTAAGTCAGAAGGAGGCAGACGAGCATAGCAGTAAAAAATGATGAAGAGTCTGACATTGTCTGCAGTTCAATGGTTTCCATGCTTCCAAGCTCAACAGAAGTCAGATCAACTCTCTTACCTCACTGATCCTTTCAAACCACTTACATTACAGGTTGCTGTTGTTGTTGGTCACAAAAGCAGGAAAGCAAGTTGAAGGCATGAATAGCAGGAGAGGAAAAGTTAAGGAATTTCAGAGCTGTTGGGAAATAGTAAGGAAAAAGTTACTATCCCTATCTGTTTTCTGTAATATCCTCATCTGTCTTCCTCTACTTGACTGGACCAGCTAGGATTTTATTTAGGTTAAGGAGGATGTACACATTTGGTTGTGGAGTCTGATGGATGATAAAGTCCCAAGCTAAACAAATGGAGAAATTCAATCCTGTACAGAGGTATCGAATGGGGCAGTGTCTGTTCCCCATCCCCGTTCAATCAAAAGAGGTTGACAGTGACGTACATGTCATGTAAACTCTTTCTGCTTTGTTTTGTTTTGTTTTGTTTTGTTTTTCTCCCCAAGAGGGTTCTGGCCTGTTGCTCTAACAACTCTGTAGCCTCATCAGAGTACCAAACACAAACAGCTAACCCAGACCATGGAGCCTCAGTTCACCCCCTTCCACTGTGCCCTGTGCATCCTTTCAACAATAGTTTTACATAACATGCACTGAGGCTTCACGTGGGCCTCCATGCAAGTTAAAGTTTCTACCAGACAGCACTCAGCGTAACTGTATACCCTTCACAGCTTTTCTGTGTTGCTAGTTGATGGTTATTAGAGAAAAGGTTAGTGTTTGGCATACGATTTTAAACAAATGAAACAGCGTACATTTGCACTGTGAAATTTAATTACATTATTGTGTAAATTGGATTTTTTTTTTCTCCTGTATCTCAAGTTATCTGGGCAATAGCTTATCCAGCTATAATTAAATCCACAAAAAAAGGGAGAACGAGCTGCAGGATTATGCAAGACTCATGCTTGGGATTTACTATGACTGTGTCATTGGAAAACAACCAGTGAAGTAGCATTTCCATGACTGGCATGAAACTGGTATATCTTTTTCCTTGGAGAATCTTATTTCAGATTCCAGAAGTACTGTATTTTACTGCAGAAACTGGGAGATGGAGAGGACTTAGCTTTTCAGAATTACAGAATATGATGTAGCAGCCCCCAAGTAAGAGAGGTGGCCTCTTATTTTCCTTTCCACACAGGGTCTCAGTTTGGCTGGGCAGAAATTGTCTTCCCTCCCCCAACACCAGGGAGAAACAAATGCACACCATGAATTAGTACTAGCTTATATGTGGAAATATATAGATAAACTCAGAGGATCTTCCAGTTAAAGAGGAAGATGCCACAGTGAGCCTTTTTCAGGCATTTCCCTTCTTCAGAGTCATTGTTTTCCAATAGATGTGGAACATTGCTCCTTATGGGATTTGAAAGAAGGGCCATTGAAGATCATGGTCTTTCCCAATACAACCTTTGACTTGTAAACCAGTTGGAGTAGTTTTCTTTCTAATTTTCTGTTTGATCTCTATAGGTTTCTTTTGGAGTGGTGATTTTTCCTTCTCTAAGTATATTGAAATTAGAGTTGTCTTTTTTGTGTGTATGTGGAAAACATGAGATTGATTCAGAAGGTACTCATTAGTTTCCAAAGGAAAAAAAAAAGACTAAGAATAATTAAATAGAAGAGGTTTCATTTTACTTTATAGACCTTTAGTGGCACTCAGTGCATGGACATCTGAGGATCAATTCGTTTCTTTGTTGACGTGGGATTTGACTCATTTACCATTTGGGAGACATAACCATGAGCATAGCTTACTTGCATGTGGAGTCCTGCAAGTCTCTCCTATTTGACAGTGTTGTACTTGGTATGTAACACTGCACTGGAGCAGGAGGAGAAGCTCGTTGTATAGGTGAATGTCCTAGCCATATGGTGACAGAGTTAGCTTCACATTTGCTTCCTAATGGCTCCCTGAGTATTCGAGTATTTTAGACCTAGTGGAAGAACAAGAAGCCTTAAAGATAGGAGTGGCTTAAAGGCATTTCAAAATACCCTTTGGAATACTGCTGGCAGAGACACTTCTCTGAGAGATCTGAATTCAAATCTCTACAACTAAAGACAGCTATCATCCCTGTTAGATGTCCTACTGGATAAAAAAAAGTAACACCTCCCTTTTTGCTTTCCTTCTTTCTTGTACTGGGGGTAGTTCAAAGTCTAGCTTTCCACTTCTGTTACTTTGATTTTATTTAAAATGTAAATGTTTGAGATGGCTGGTGATATTAGCTATTGTCTCATTGAGAGAGAAGTAGACCTTATACATAGACCATGGAAAAAGGCAAACTGGGGCTCTGAAGTACCCTCTTGGCATTTCCAAATTGTTGGTATTTCTTGGTTTTCTTGCCAAATTGTTAATAAAAATAGTTAATTCTATTGTTGTCTTTTTTGCACAAGTGGCCTATGTTTTCTCACATTTTTCTGAATAAAGAGGTACTGTGTTAAATTCTGAGTTTTGAAGAAAGAGAAAATAGGGAGAAAGGGCAAAACTGTCTCCCATTTAGCATGGCTAATCTGAGCAGAAGCATGTTCACTTAGAATTTTACAGGCGGTTTTCTGATCATGACTATAAATCACGCCTGTGTAAACAAATTTATGTTTTTACTTAAAAGCAGATTGTTTCTGATCATATACTTTTCACGCTTCTATCAAAATTGTTCTAAGTCCTGCTTATCTGTATTCATTTTGCCTTATGTCCCTGCTGGGGTAGCTGACTGCAAAGAAATTACAATAATACACTTCGCAGTTAATGCCTAAAACATAGGAAGTCCTGCCTCCAGGTTTGTTTGAATCAGCTTGTTGGTTGGTTTGGTTTTCCCTGGTACTGTTTATGAGTGGGTGATGAACACTGCTGTGTATTTGTCTCTGATTTGCCTGAAGCCTTCAGTTTGATCTACAGATGCTTGAAAAGGCCCATCTGGCATCAGTACAGCAAGCTTTCTGATGTTAACCTGTTTTCCCAGGGAGGTAAAATTGCATCCTTGCTCCTAATGTCATCTACTAGTATTTAGGCTGGCCTTGGTTTTCCTTGTGTGTTTGAAAACAGAGGTAGAATTCAGATTCTGTCTTTCCAGTTGTCATTCCTGTCCATAAGTGCTCTGATGTATCCCATGCACCTGCATGTTTTACTGTAACGTTCCAGAT
Source organism: Buteo buteo (assembly GCF_964188355.1). Lineage (NCBI taxonomy): Eukaryota > Metazoa > Chordata > Aves > Accipitriformes > Accipitridae > Buteo > Buteo buteo. The sequence goes on along the minus strand of NC_134195.1, from coordinate 10,594,625 downwards.
TTGCAGTTCCCTGCCAGCCGCCTCTGTGCAGTGCAGACAGCCTGGGAACCCTGTGCAAGGGAGCAGAAGCACAGGAGCAGTCAGGGGGATGTATGACTTTATTGTTGCGGGCTCTTCCAGGACTGCCCTGTACTCTGAGATATAGATCCCAGGCATAGTCATTCATAGCTTGTTTTCAGATGGAGCAAGTTGCTCTCAGCCTGTCTCTCCAGAAATCAGTGAAAGCTCCCCTTACCTGTGTCAAGCACAGGCAGTGTTGTACAGCAGCAGCTATGCTGTGGCTGCAGTGTGAGACAGCACCAAACCAGGCAGCATTATTCTCAGCTTGTCACCCAAATCAGCCTACATCCACAGGAGCTGGATTACTTACAGTCTTTTAAGCTCTCCCACTGGAATACTCTTACGTGGAGCTTCGGATATCCTTGGGTAGAATGGCCTGAATCTTACTGAAGTTCCTGCCTTCCTTCCCTCTCCCCCTCTCTCAATCTCTTGGCGGCCACTAGCAGAAGTCAACTCAGTGCTGAACCTGTTGCAAGCCAGAATCTTTTGCAAGGTCTGTACTGCAACTTTGCCTATAAGGGCCACTTTAGTGCTTGTCTTCTGTAACACAGCGGTATCCTTCCACCACATTTATCCTGAGCAAATTCCCCCATCTAACATACTCAGGAATGGCTGGAAAGTCTTCTCCCATTTTCTAAAGGTCACTCCCATAGGATGGGCTTCTTTTTATTTCTCCTCACTAGACTTTTTCATGAGGATGCAGACAGTTGATACAGTATTCCTACTTTGTCATACTTTGTCACAGGATTAAATCATGTTGCTTTTTTCAAATCCCCGAATTTCATTCAACAGCTCTTCAATAATTATTGTCAAAAAATCAATAATATGTAAAATGGCCAGAGTTCGACAGTTTTCATAGGGTATAATTTTGCCCTTCTGTTTAAAAGCTTGTATCATACAGCTGTTCTGCTATCCATCCAGTATTTCTTACATTGTTTTAATGACTCTGTAAAAGGAATGATGTCTGACAAATACATTTCTGCTATTAATTTGCTTAATTAATTCAATGTAGAATTAATGAGAATGACTGAATCTTTCCCTGCTGCTCTTGTTGGCTCTGCTTTGTCAGTTTTCAAAGGTTACTTCTGTATACAAGAGATGAATAGGATATAAACACTCCTGTATTCTCCAGATATATATATGCTTGAATACTTTAACTTATACCTTTTATCTGTTTTAGGTCATAAAATAGGTAGCTGTCCTGGTTTCAGCTGGGATAGAGTTAACTGTCTTCCTAGTAGCTGGTACAGTGCTATGTTTTGAGTTCAATATGCGAAGAATGTTGATAATGCTGATGTTTTCAGTTGTTGCTAAGTAGTGTTTAGACTCAAGTCAAGGATTTTTCAGCTTCTCCTGTCCAGCCAGCGAGAAAGCTGGAGGGACACAAGAAGTTGGCACAGGACACAGCCAGGGCAGCTGACCCAAAGCGGCCAACGGGGTATTCCATACCATGTGACGTCATGCCCAGTATATAAACTGGGGGGAGTGGGGGTGGGGGATCGCCACTCGGGGACTAGCTGGGTGTCGATCGGCAGGGTGGTGAGCAATTGCACTGCGCGTCATTTGTACAGTCCGATCCTTTTATTATTGCTGTTGTCATTTTATTAGTGTTATCATTATCATTATTAGTTTCCTCTTTTCTGTTCTATTAAACCGTGCTTATCTCAACCCATGAGTTTTACTTCTTTTCCCGATTTTCTCCCCCATCCCACTGGGTGGGGGGGAGTGAGTGAGCAGCTGCGTGGTGCTTAGTTGCTGGCTGGGGTTAAACCATGACAGTAGCAACTGTAATATCAGTATAATTAAGTTATATTTTGATTCCTCTTCATACTTGGAAAAAGCTGGAGTGCTTGAACCAGAAGATCATGGTTGCACAAGCACAGATGCCAGGCATGTAATTCTAAAAGGCAAATTCTACACTGGCAATATTAGTTCTTCTTGAAGATACTATTTCTAGCTGGTCATTTGCTGTACAAATAGAGACATTAGGAACTGATATGTCTACCTATTCAAGGTGAAATCCTGCCCTCTTTGAAGACTTTGGCAATGAGCAATTCAGGAAAGCGAATGTTTACCCTATCAGTGCATATATTGTCAAGCATTGTTTGTCTGGAGGTGTTTACAGCTTTGGGAGTTGAAATTCCCATTCTGGTAACTTATTCTGAGGCTGGGTGGAAAAGTTGGAAATGAACATCACAGACATGGGCTGAAAAGGAGTTGAATCAGGTAGATATTTCTTGTCATCTTTTATTTCATTTCTCTTTTGACTCATTTGTAAAGAAAAAAATGAAACCCTGATAGAGAAACAGCAGGGGCTTCTTCTATGACTAAGTTAGCAAAATAGAACAAAAAGTGGGAGAAGTTACACGGGAGGCACGAAATATGTTTGACATCAGAATTTGTGGCCTGCTACTTGTGACTTGGTCGGCTATTTCAGTCTAATATCTTTGCAACTTTTGCTCATCTCTTTTCTTTCTTTTTTTTTTTTTTTTTTTAAATCTGTATTGATTTTGTAGTAGAGAGGGTTGGAGTCCTTTGCTCGATTACAGGTATCTAGTATCCCTTTGGGTGTTGCAGTTGTTCCATGTGGCCTCCAGGTACAGTCCCAGGAAGGGAGTGGGTCGTCTGACAGTCATGTGTCCTATCTGCAGTCTTGTGCAGAATTCTTAGATATCTAAGAGGAGTAGGTTTGTGTGTCTTGGTAACTGAACCCTGCCCACAGGTACCAAAAGGACATGTGAATCAGCTTCCAGGCCAGCCGAAGGCGTTAACTACGAGGTGTTGTGAAGCACAGGACTAGGTAACACGAAGATCTGCCAGAGCCACCTGAGTGCAGAAATGCACTCGGCTCCAGGAGAATGAATTTTAGTGTCAGACATCCATTCACCTCTATATATTTACTCCTGTTGTAATGAATTGCTTGGCAGGCAGGTTTTTTCCCCACATGATGCCTCTAATATGGACATACTTGCTTGGCTTTGTGATTAGTAAGTCCTCCAGTCCTAGAGTTAATTTCTCTCTGGAAATAAAAAGAAACCTAGGTTAGGCTTAGGGTCTGATTTTGAGTTGAAATTTGTTTTATAATGTTAATTATTTTATCATTGTTTGTTCACTTACCCTCTTTTTTCCCTGCAGTAAATAAAAAAAAGTTTTGTAATAAATATGAAATTACAGCTTTAGATACTCTAACAAAATTAAGCTAATGATTGTGTGTGCAATTTAGTTACCATCTTGGGATGAAAATCTAGAGTGTATTTGTAAGATGACAGCAACACACCAATGCTTGTCCAGTAGTCTGTAAGTCTGTCTGGCAAGTGTAACTGCCAGAACCAATTCTAACTGCAGTAGGTGTGTTATTTCTTGCTTTATTTCTACATGCAAATGTGTTGTGAAATTTTTATACACGCATATGGTGTACTAGAAGAGGTTAGTTAACTGTTTACTATATTGAGTGGTAAGTAGATAATGGATGATCCTTCCTATTTACAGGACATTTGGAGGCAGCAGGAAAGTGAAATAGAAAGCTTTTCCTAAACCCATTATAAACAAGTATCAACTCTGCAGCTCTAAGAATATAATGAGGGGCTGAAATGGACAAGAGTTGCTTGCAGTTATGTGGTGAAAATTGGAATAGCAAGATGTCTTGGCTTTGTGTGGCAATGTTTTGGTAGTGGGGGGGGTTACAGGGGTGGCTTCTGTGAGAAGCTGCTGGAAGCTTCCCCTATGTCCAACAGAGCCAATACCAGCCGGCTCTAAGATGGACCCGCTGCCAGCCAAGGCCGAGTCAATCAGTGATAGTGGTAACACCTCTGTGATAACATATTTAAGAAGGAAAAAAAGTTGCTGGGACAGACAGAAATGGCAGCTGGAGAGAGGAGTGAGAACATGTAAGAGAAACAGCCCTGCAGACACCTAAGTCCATGAAGAAGGAGGGGAGGAGATGCTCCAGGTGCTGGAGCAGAGATTCCCCTGCAGCCCATGGGGAAGACCATGGTGAGGCAGGCTGTCCCCCTGCAGCCCAGGGAGGTCCGTGGTGGAGCAGATCTCCACCTGCAGCCCGGGGAGGACCCCACGCCAGAGCAGGGGGATGCCCGAAGGAGGCTGTGACCCCGTGGGAAGCCCGCGCTGGAGCAGGCTCCTGGCAGGACCTGTGGATCTGTGGAGAGAGGAGCCCACGCTGGAGCAGGTTTTCTGGCAGCACTTGTGAACCCGTGGGGGACCCACACTGGAGCAGTCTGGGCCTGAGGGACTGCAGCCCGTGGGAGGGACCCACGCTGGAGAAGTTCGTGGAGGACTGTCTCCCGTGGGAGAGACCCCACGCTGGAGCCGGGGAAGAGTGTGATGAGTTTTGCCCCTGAGGAGGATGAAGTGGCAGAGACAATGTGTGATGAACGGACCGTAAACCCCATTCCCTGTCCCCCTGCATCACTGTGAGGAGTAGGTAGAGAATCCAGGGGTGAAGTTGTGCCCAGGAGGGAGGGAAGGTGTTTTGAGATTTGGTTTTATTTCTTATTACCCTACTCTGGTTGATTGATAATAAATTGAGTTAATTTTCCCCAAGCTGAGTCTGTTTTGCCCATGATGGTAATTAGTGAGTGATGTCTCCTGTCCTTATTTCGACCCACGAGCCCTTTGTTATATTTTTCTCTCCCCTGTCCAGCTGAGGAGGGGGGAGTGATAGAACAGCTTTGGTGGGCACCTGGCACTCAGCCAGGGTCAACCCACCACACAAGACTAAAACTGCATTTGCAATAGACATTTGATTCAGATTCTGAGGTATTTACTTCAGAGGTGGCTTTGTTTCAACCCTAATTAGTCCAAGTTGAGTAACTTGCCTGTGAAAACTGAACTGGGGTTCATATGAGGTTTCTATATTATGAGTGCATTTGTCCTAGGTTGCATATACAGCCAATGGAAAGAGAAGCGCACCTCCAGAGGCTTCAGCTTGCCTAAGGTCTAAATGGCCCTCTAGAGTAGCTTGTCTTTCTCCACTGGCCTGGGGCAATTATGCATCTCACTCATGTAAGTGCTTAAAATTCAGCCGGATGAGCCTGGACCTAAGGACTTATGCTCTCTGAAGAAGTAACAGCTGTTTTCTTTTTTCTTTTTCCTGTCATTCATGAAAAAGAAAATGTGGTCATCAATAGCCTGTATTTAGAATCACTGTCCAAACAACAAAATACAAGGTTGGCTTCGTTCCAAATGTTTATCATAGCATGTAGTATTTCTTTCCTTGGAAGCTTTTGCCTCTCTAATGTCCAGCAATATTTGGTATTATTGGCTGTGAAGGAGTTTTTCAGTGATCACAAGTGTTCAGAATATGGAAGCTGTAACTGAAATATGCAATCACATCTTTCTGCTTAGAAATGATCACACGTCTGTGCTCAGGAGGGATCCAGGGCTGGAACATTAAGAATGCAATCAATACACTAGCACTAAAATACAGCAACAGTATCCTGGGTAAGCTTCTCATGGGGTACCATTCCTGTTGTCATCCAACACCTGCTTGAGTTTCTTTTCATGCATAACGCTCAGATGATGAACTTTGTTATTTTTGATAAGAAAAGAAAAGAAAAAAGAGGGAAGGGGAGAGGTGGAGTAAGGAAAGGGGGGGTTAGGGGAAGGAGAGGGGAGAGGAAAAAGGCAAGTGCAAAGGAAAAAGAAGCAATAGTTTGGAGTGGGAGAATCTGAATTATTATTAAGTAGTCAACAAGCTACTAGAAGGTTCAGAAAATGGTGTTTTAATCTGGTTGCCTAAAGTTGCCAAGCATTCAGTTCATGAGTCATCTTGTGTCAGGTATCCAGTAGAGTAAAAATGTTCTTTTTCTTTAAAGATGTGAGATGGGTTACTGTATTGCAATGTCACAAGCTGGTGTTTGGGTGCCAGATTCTGAGAGCTCTGAAAAACCAAAACCTTGAGCACTAAATGAGCTGTAAGTAACACACTGAAAGACACTATATTGTGGACTAGAATTATTTTTTAAAGAGCCACTGAAAAAAATATTGAGAAATCCATGTAAAATAAGTACTGTTTATTTTGTTCATGCAAGAAAAAAAATACTTATCCACTTTCTAAGTTAATTTATCTCATAAACAATATTTACATTCCTAGATTTGAACAGGCTTTCTCATATTTGTAGTATTTGTATTTCAGAACAAATGTGCTTCCGTGACTACTTTATAGATTTCAGGAAAAAAACTGTTTTTATGTGTATATTCTTTCAAGTGATGTGTACACACAAACATCAAAACAACAATGCAAGGATTACGGATCTAGCTGAAATTATGTTAAATTTTTATAGACTATAAGTAAACAATGTCTGTTGGATAGAATTTTTGTTTTATTTTCATTTGTAATTTGTTGTGCTGTCTCTTCATTAAGAGTCAAAAAGGAAATAAAATCTACTAATCATTGCTACTGATTTTCCATCCTGTTTATGTATGTTGTCATTTGTTTTATGAAAGACAAGGGGAGAGCTTGTACTGGCATCGGTAGTAAGTGATTTACATAATTTACTAGTAGTCTCACTATTTATATCTCTTGTCAGATCAGCATTGTGTACCAGGGAAATGTATCTTGGTTTCACCACGATGTTTACTGGTGACCCCAATTTACCACAGTTATTTGACATTTGGGTACTCTTTTTATCCTTGTCCTCTTTTTGATGAGCTCTTGTGCTTTATGTACTGCCAATGAGAGCAACATCAGCAAACCAACTGCTGAGGACAGTGTAAATACTAAAATGTTTTCTAAGACAATAGAAATATTCTGAAATAGTTATTCTGCAGCTAAAATAGTTTCTCTTCTTTCTGCAAACTTTCTGAGTGTTTTCTAAGGCCCAGAAGTCCACAGGCTATCAAGATGGATGCAAATATATGTGGGAATACAGAAGGGAAAATATGAAGCATTTTTGTCATAGGAAAACTATTTTTCACTCTTTGAGTTAGTGCAAGCCAGATTATATTGGTAGACAGAGATCACATAATAGTCCAAAGCTACCAAAAGAGGACAGATGCAAGAAAGAAATGTATTTATCTCATATTTATGGGGGGATGCAAATGATGTGCACTTTTGTACATCAAATACCCTCAGAAGCATCAGAGTGGCTGCCCATGGAGTTTTGGGTTGCTTCTTCACTAAAAACTGACATAATGGAAATTTGGCAGATGCTCTAGTTTGATAAATGTAATTATTTTTTTATCTAAATAAGGTTACTTTTTAGTCGAGTTTGCTTTAATATTTTCATTGAGTTGATTTAATTGAACAAGCAGTCAAGCAGATACCAGTTAACAAAGTCATTGCATCCTGTTGCATACCTTTATTCTGCAGCTGCTAGTACTGCAGATTTATGTCAGTGACAAAGTAAGAGTGCTTGTAGGAAGATTAGCACTAACAAATGCAAAAATATTGTATCTGTAGTGCACAATATAAACTGCGTTACTGGTTTTTTTTTACAAGAAATACAATAAAATCTGCGTAGCTGGCTGACAGCTCTACTGCCCTCAGCTATCACATACATCTCCCTAGCTTTAGCCAAGTTGTATCATTGCTTTTATACAGATATTCATTGTGTCAGCTGACATTTTAGTGCTTTCTATTTTTTGCAGCCTGAAATGGCAGTCACTGATTCTGAAAGAAAGAGGTGTTTTCACCTGCTACCCCCAGCAAATGCATTAAGCTGAAGAGGCTTGCTAATTCTAAGCAACTTCTTTTTAAAATTCCTTTCATTTCTAAGGATAATAAAATCCTGTATGAGCAAGAAATGAGCAAATCTTGGTTTTTAACCACACACTCTAGTTAGTTACGCGCTGATGTTTTCCTGAATTGGAAACACTGAAAGGGTAGTGCAGCTCCAGGAATGAGCTGATTCAGCCCTTGAGTTCAATACACAGGCAATTGGGAACTCAGTTGTTTACCCTTTTTTTTATACTGTAAGTACAAAATAAGACTGTCTTTCTTTGTTCTGCATCCACAGGGTGTCAATTACTTCAACAGTGGCTTAAATCTCAAAAAAATGAAGGGAAAATAAAGGTTTTACTAAAAAATTTCAGGCATATTAAAATACATTAATACATAAACAGCCTTTGAGCCTTTGTTTCTTTCCATCTTTTGCATTCATCTGGTGCTTCATAAAGTGTAATCCAGACAGAAGCAATTTGTAAATACTAAATAATGGAATTGTTTTTGTGAATATTAATTAATTAATTAATCTTTAAAACTGTAACAGCACATGTGAATATTACTGTGCTGAGATTCACACAGTTTGATAACATACAAAGTCTTGTTACCTTTTTGGTGAGAAAGGGAAACGGATGAGTTTGGTGTTATTTGGTTCAGTCATGGTGTTTATTTACAAAGGAAACACACAAAGGCAAGAATGTATGCAAAGTCCTCTTTTCTTGGTCACACTGTGCATAAACGAGAGGAATCTGCCTTGTGTTCCAAAATAAGTTGGTCATTGCCATAAGCACTCTACCCAAACCGCCCCTGCTGTGGGTCTTGGCTTTCTCCCAGGGCTGCACATGCAGCCTTCTCCTCATGGAAGGTGCATTTTTACTCTGATCTTTCTTCCTTTCATATATACCTTTATAATGAAACTAAATCTCTGGCATCTGCATTTTGAAACTGTCTTCGGACACTGTTATGATATATATGTTTTCTTGCTGAGCTCAATCACGTGTAAGGTGCTGTCCTCCTAGTATTTTGGCTATTTCCATTCTTTCATTGGAAGTCTGGGTTCTCTGGTAAAACTGTATCTGCGCAAATATTGTCCCTCCTTTAAACTGAAGTACTCGCCAGCCTTCTTAAGGATAGTGCATTAGGGCTTGGGGTTTTTTTCTTCTGACTTCAGTAAAGGCATATGACAGATAAATATTTTTTGTGTCAATCTCTGTTGCATATGGGTGTCATTCTGTGTTCCTTTTATTTATACTGGTTTAAAATGTATCAGCTAGTGACACTGTATCATGTGATGGTAATAGGTAAACAAAATATTTACTTCTTTTATTGCCAAACGAGGGAGAGCACAACCCCTCAAGCCACTCTGACTTCATTGCAACAGAGCACTTGTATTTCCAAATCATTTCCATCTCTGCTGCATGGATTATTTCTATGCTGTAACTGAATCGTACATGTACAAAAGGGTAAAACTCAGCTGTGTTTTCTGTGAAGCTGTTTCTTTTTGTGGAGTGATAGCTACACGAAATGAATGGGATTTCATCATTCTGGTTGGAGGCCCTAGTAACAACTGCACTGCATGTTTAAACAAATGTTAGGGCTGAATAGGGCTGAAGCTGTATGGTTTCATGATTGTTCCAGTTTGCTTCTAAGACAGAAAACAACAAAGAACTTTGAAAGTTACTTAGTAGTTTAAAAGCTTAAAGAATAAGAACAATATTGCTGGACCAAGATTGCTGAGGATTTTCTGATTAAAATTTTCTGGTAACACCTTCACAGTTAAAGTGATCAGTGAAGCAAAAGTGTGTATACTCCAGAATATTTTTTTTAAGTTTTGTGTTTAAAGAGTATGTTTTGAGTAAAAGGTATCAACTTTTTTTTCTGCATATGAAGAGTAAAAGAATAAAACGTTCAGTAAAGATGCAATATTCAGAATAGAAATTTCTAAAAATTATTTTTAGAAGGGAGATTTAAAAATTGCTTAGAAATAGTTTGGCTAACCCATCTGAAGGAAGTTTGAGTGTCCTGGGAAAGTTGTGATTTGTATTGTTTATGAGGGAAACAAATAAGGAAATACAATGACTGCTTCAGGTTAGGTTGGTTGCCATCTATTGTGATTCACGTCTTGCTAATGAATATTTTAATTACTCTCAACAGTTATCCTGAGGTCCTTTTGAGGAACTGATTTGAAATCTATATAATTTAAAGAAAAGTCTCGAAATGGCTAGGTGCCTGTCCTGGTTTCAGCTGGGATAGAGTTAATTGTCTTCCTAGTAGCTCACGGGGAGTGAATGAGCGGCTGCGTGGTGCTTAGTTGCTGGCTGGGGTTAAACCATGACAGTGCCATTTCCTTAATGCTGTATGTATAACTATGCAGGTAGTTAGACCTGAATGAACTCTCTGTCCTGTGAATACCTTGTGTTCTGTAATGCAACATCAAAACACGCAGCAGTATCAGCCCGTGGAAGCTGCCAGAAAGAGAGGGATCAGTAGCCAAAGTTACCTTTTTTTGCCTGCATGTAAGTCTTGGAATAAAATGCAGAATGCTTCTGGCTGATCTGTGGAAGTCTTTCACTTTTCCTCTTCCTTCTGTCTGTTGAATTTATGGGCCTGGCAAATTTGAGCCTGGGTAGCTCAGATCATATGTAAAAACTTGAGCATATTGATAAAATCATTCATTTTTAGATGGCTTCAATGATCTGTATTTTTTCCAAGGCAGGGAGTTGTATTTACTGCCTATGTGGTTTGGAGAGGTTTAGGTTAGTGAGGTTTAAACTGTTGCATCTAACAGTGAATAAACACATTTGATGCACAGAAGTATGGTAAGAGCCAACACACGGCAACCAGCAAAGTTCCCAAGACCAGCCCTGCAAAATTGCATGACTGCTTGTTATTCACAGCACTTTTATGAAGAAGAGAAATACTTACTAGAAAACATTCACATAAATACAAGTGCTGGCTTGTGGAAAAAGATTGATTCCAACACCTTAAAATGTTCTATTTCAGTTTCTGCACTGTTACATCTGTGTGAATGCAGACTAAATCCACAGCAGAGAAATAACGAGGAATCTATTGCTCTGGTCTGATAATACTGTAACACCAAGTGTAATCTAAAAAGTGCATAGTGGTACAAACAAGTATGGGAGAATACATTTAGAGAAAGAAAGGTGATTTCCGTGGAAGGAGGAATGCATTTAAAAGCATGGACCAAATCAGATAGATATACTCAGAAACAAAAATATGGCAAAGAGGATAAAGCTCCAGTGGCATAGACCATATAATGGATGACTGTAGGTGGAATACTAAAAAAATCAATAAATGAAGAATTTGCCCGAGCACAAACTAGGTTTATAGAAGGAGAAAGAAATACCTAGCAGGCAGAACTGATGGAAAAAGACAGTGTTTCCCCTGAAAGGAGGGAAGCGTATATGTTTAATTCTGGGTTGTATTTAGTCTTGCATCACAGCATTCTACACGAATCATTATTTTATTGTTTACTGGGAGAAGCATACATCTTTACAGGAGTACAACCCCATCAGAACCTGTAGAGTTCTAATAGCATCACATTAGCTGAATCTGGCCCATTATTTGTAAATTGTCTGTCTGAGCTCAGTCCAGAATCTGAATCATACAACAGAAGGATTTTAAAATGTGCAGCTCTTCTGCTATGACTCTGTTCTAGAGAATGCTTATCCAGGCATGGGCATGCCATAGGTCTGGTGCATTAAAGCTATGAATATGCTCTCATCCTGTCTAAGTACCATAGTAACTGTAGTTACATGTAAACTGCACACTGCCACTGTTATTGCAGGTTTTCATCAATATCTTCTCCTTTTAATGCTTCCTTTCATTCAAAATTAAACATAATCCTTGAGTGCAAGAATAAGCATATTTAAAATAAAACTGTGATAATGCTAACATGATGATGTAGAAAGTCTGAAAGCAACAAGTGCTTATACCTGGGCTGTAACTTGCACCCTGGTTTTGTTTTGCCAAGTGTCGGGGTGCCAAAGCAGAGCTTTACCTCTGCTTTGTGTCTTTTTTTTTTCATCAGCCTGTCTCTTGAGCTCTTCCCTGTGCATCAGTCACACTTGGATCCTGGTACCGGGGCATCAGTCTGCTCCTGGGAAACTCCAAAGTCCAGATCACAAAAGCACAGAGGTGTCCAACTCCTGTTTACTGACCCATCATGCCACTCAAACTACACCCTCAAAATGGGTTCTTGTCTCCCTTTCCCATGCTCCTGGGCCTTTACGTCACTTTTTCATGAGGCAACCCATCAGCAGATGGCATCAGGCATCTTCACACGCTGCAGAGGTGCACCTTGTCACTGCCATCCCTCCAGTGTCAGTAGACCCCATGCACATCGTTTCACACGCTCTTGAGGTCCATGTTTCAGTTTCCAAATGCACACTGGTGTGTGTGTGCAGTGTGAAATATGCACTTGAACAGGACTGAGGTATGTAAATAGGTTTGTGGCTTTAGCCCTAAGGGTGCTTGGATAAGTCCTGCAACTTCAGGCTTAGTTCAGATTTTCTGGTTTTAATACCACTATAAAACATCTAAAATAAACACCTTGAGTCTTTCATTAGTGACAATCAATGACAGCAACCAATAAATCAGATTGTTAAGTAGGCAACTGATGCTTCTAAATATAATTAATACCTTTTTTCCTAATAAATTAGAACAATTCTGATTAATTTATTCTGATTAATTCCCATTAAAATTTGAACAATTTATTTGACAAGAGCTTTGGTAAGGAGTTTAAGTTTGTAACTTAGGAGCCTACATCCTAACTGCACCTAGTGACCTTTGAAAAAAAAGACCCATTGCCTATTTTTTTATATAAGTTGGAGTTTATTTTAGGACTTTCTGTGAAAGAATGCTAAATGATAAAGAAGTGTGGCTGGGTGGTTCTTGAGGCAATCAGCTGTAAGCTGTCTTAGATTACATCTGAACATGGAGTGTTTCCTTCCCTAGGATCAAGGTAAACAATGCAGATCCATCCTGATGGTGTGTTTTGCTGAGATGTATGTGCACACGTTCCTTCCATCTCCTGTTACTCAGTTTGAAAGAAATCAGTGTATGTGGTGCAGGGAGAGAGTCATAATACACTTCATTTTTTCATGTCACTGAGCTAAACAAGCCAGTGTTTTATTCAGAAGACAAGTTCTCTCTTCCCTTGGACTTTCATTAGCCCTTTGCTACATCTTTTCCAGTTTACGTTTTTGAGGAAAGATGTCCAGAACTTCACAGCATATTTTAGGTGAAATTTTAACTGATACCTTATGCAGTGGCACTGCTACTTCCATCACCTGCTGCATGCTAGGATTACCACAGCATCTTTCACATATGCATTTCACTGATAACTCATGGTACAATTGCAGCTACCCAAAATACCCAGCTTCATCCTCTATGCGTCCTACCAACTGATCGGCTAATGTTGTCATTCTTAGTCCCGAGGCGCATGACTTTCCACTTCTCTGTTCCCCAATTTCAAACAGCTTCATCCTCTTTGACTGAAAGGAGACCTTAACTAAATAGGAGTAACTGGGGTGTCCCCTGAACATGACAGCTGGAGAAATTCTAGCCTTATGAAAGGCAGGGGCTAATTGCCTGCAGTTTTCAATAGAATTTGCATTTGTCATTACTGGAAACACACAAATGACATTACATTTTGTAGTCATTTGAAGACTATTCCTGCAAAGGAAGGTCAATCAATTTTGAAAACACAACAGTATGTAAAATAAATTCTTGTACTCCAAAAAAGCAATATTACTTACTGATATTTTTAAAATCAATTTAAGTTAAATTAGCCTTCTAGAATTCATAGGGTTTTTTACTCAGGTAAAGATTTTGAAACAGTAGCTTCAAGCAGTGACTCTTCATGTATTTCAGATAGCTTGTGAATGATGAGCAAACTACTTTTTTGAAATGGTAATGTTACCATAAACCAGTAGCTTTTTAAAGCCTAGGTAGGGGAGCTGTGTTACTGAAAACATGAGTTAGTGTGACATGAAGACACTGGATGTTTCTCTCATATACAGTAGTATAGAACCAGGATTTAAAATCTGCATGCCTCCACATACAAATGCATGTATAATCTGTGTGTCTGGTAGGAAAGATAAAGCATTTATATTTTTATTTAGTTTTTATATTATCAGGGACCCACTTTATTAATCCACTTGGAATATTTCTACCATGGCGTGTTATTGTAATAATAACACACGCATCAATAATTCAAGCAAAGGCCTCTTCTAAGCATAAAATAAATCACTCCACTGGGGAACAGAGTCTGAATTCAAAGAAAGTAAATTCTTTTATTAGTGCAAACGCATTTGTTACAGTTAGTTGTAAAAGATAACCAATCAGCTATATTTTTCAAATGCATCAATTTCCGTCATTACGACCAGATTTCTAAGAGCTTTTTTCCCAGTATAGCATGAGATGTTTTAATGTGCTCAGCATCCTGCAGCTTCTACTCTGAAGGCAAGCTGCTGGATTTGGGACCATGTAGAAAAGCTGGCCATATAGGAATGAATTCTTTTTCAGATAAACCTGGAAAAACATGAAAAAAATAATGTAAAACTAGGTTATATACTGAAGTAAAAAGCATGCATATGTTTAGTTTCTGAGTTTAAGATACGGTCTACTTTTTGTTGTTGTTTTATGTAATTCATGATTTGGTAGTTCTGTTTCTGCTAGGAGCTGATAATTGCAATTCGAGTTAGAAAAAGATACAAACTTACTATAGTCAAGAAAAAGATGCAAACTTACTATAGTTGTCACAGAAACGAGCTAATTGTGTAGAAAAAGTATCTGTTTGCATATGCAGGAACAGAATCAAAATTCACTCTAGCACACTAAGGTGGATGAATAATTATTTTTAGCTTGTCCATTGATTTATATTGGCATGCAGTATGGTTTTAGCTACATCTTTCTCATCTAGTAGAATTTGAACTATTTACAGGTTTTGTACTATGTAGAAAATTTGATATTTGGTTGTGAGCAGAGCAATTTTGTCTGTATACTGTGAATAAAATCAGATCATTTAATAGTGAAACAAACATTCCTAAAATTTAAACTGCTAAAAGAATTTATCTGTGGGTTGAATAGATACTTTAAAGTCAAATATTTCCTTCTTTACTGGCATGGTGTGTGCTCTGTGTACGAGAGGTGATAACCTAACCAACTTTGCACTTGGTGTGAATAGTGCGACTTCTTGATTTGTTTGAGGTTATGTTCCTCTTGCAACAGTTGTCAGAGTTCAGCTTTTCCTGATCAAATCACCCTAGAAACCCATCTCACCTTCGCTCAGCAATACATTTGATAACCCCAAAGAGTCCAGAGACTCTCCGGCGTGCTGCCATGCAGAGCAGCAGCCTCGCCGGGGACAGGGCAGACAGCGGTCTGACAGAAATATGGACGTAAAGCCGGCAGCTACTCCCTTGCACAGCAGCAAGACCCTGCACGCCAGGTGAACGGCATTGCTTGCCTGTAGGGTTGCATGGCAGCAGCCAGCTGGGTGGCAGCAGTTTGTCACTGGGCACAGCAGCAAGTCCAAGAGCTGCGCTGTCAACAACCGACCCAAAATCCAGGGCTCCAGACATAGTGAGAGTGGTGGAGAGGCTGCACGAGGGGCTATGACATTGGAGGTCCCAGGTCCCAATCTGAGGAGACAGACATAACTGAGTGCAGAATCGTTCTGCAGGGGATTTGTAGTTAAACTTCTGTTTCCTGATGTAGACCAGAAATCTGTGTAATTGTTGTGTTGTGTTAAAACGGGTAAATGCACCACCTTAACTGGGTTTTCAACCAATTTAAAAATCTTTCAACATGGAAAAAACACTCAAATAAAATGTGAATGGTGTTGCAGTTGGAAAGTAAGGTCAAGAATATTACCCCTATCAATCAGGTTAAATTGGAAAGAACATGGTTCTGACTTCAAGCTCCAAAGTAATTTAAATTTCACATAGACTAAATATATCTATCATCGTCAAACAATATTTTCACTTGGAATAATGTATCACTTGTGTTTATTTGCTAACTTCCCAACTATAAAATAGATATTTTTAGCTATCTGATTCATTGCCGTGTCATTTGCTTCAAAGGCATTTTCCCTCTACTTTACAAAAATCTGATTTTTTTGTGTTCTTATTCATGCTATGCATATACAAGTATCGAAAGGTAATAATTAGATGCATCTGCTTACATTTGCCAGGAGCAGATGTTAGACAAATTAAAGTGTACATAACTACCACTCAACATCATTAAAGAAGTAGGTCTATAATAATTTCTGAATTTTGACAGGCAGTTAAATATTCTGCATTGGCATATTTATGCTATTTGCAAAAATCTCATGTACAAAATTATCTTCGTACGCAGTTGAATCAAAAATGAATTGTGTAAGTGTTTCAGGTCACAACTTCTACTTCCTTTTCCCCTGGAATGATAAGTTGTCAGCCCTGACCACAATGCTTATTAACACCACAGGACAACCACATCAGCTCGTGAACAATGCCACAGAGTCCTAAATGACTTCGTAGCACACTCCAAGAAGATAAGGACATGAGAATGGCATTATGAAGTTAGACCAGAAGTCCCGTCTTTCTTGGTATCCAGTTTCCAACTGTGGACAATGGTGAAGGCTCAAGAAGAGTATAAAAGTAGGATGAGACTAAATTGTGGACAGCAGCATTCTGAACGCCTGAGTGATAAAATAAATAAAATTCAATCCTGATGCAAAGTAATGCATATGGGGAAAAACCAGTCCTAACTATGGACTAAGTGGTAGGTTCTGAGCTAACTATGACCACTCAGGAAAAAAAAAAGTTGCGGTATTAATCAGCAACTTTACAAAGAGATCAGTTTAATATTCTGTAAAGTCAAAATAAGCAAACAGAACATTAAGACTGTTTGGAAAACACATCTTTCATTTTTACTATTCAGAGAAATGTTGTAGCAAATAGAAGCACCTTAATGTGCATCCCCTGTCTATGCTGTTTATGAGGATGATGACCAGAATGGAGTCCTGCACAGATCTCTGTTCAGGTTTGCAAGTGTCCTCCTGCTGTTGTGAAAATTGACTGCTAGGCTCTGTTGTTTGTTTCTTGTCTTTTACCTGGTTATTAATCCATGGCAGGAACTACTTTCTTATTCTACGAGGCTTTCTTTAAGACCATTTGATGATTTATAATAAGTGTTTATGCCTTTAGCAAATTATTGCTTATGTGGTTTTGGCTTGCTTTTCTATGTTTATCTTCTTCTCTATTTTTTCTCTTTTGGATGTGAATTCTTACTTTTGAAGTACATCTTTTTAGTTCTAGTAAAATTATTTACCTGAAATTTTAAACATTCTGGGTTTTGTTTGTTACTCAACAGTTATTTTTGATATACAGAAGTTCATACTGTGATGACTATAAACAATCTTTTCTCCAAATTGGAAACAAGAAGCCTCATTTTTATACAATTTACTTTTTGAAATTAAATATTATTTTTATGTCATTTTAGACTTTTCTCATTTTTAAGACGGTTTCCCAATTCCATCAGGGTTATGAAGCAGTTGTTCTATCACAGCATTTTGACCCATGACTTGCACATTGCTCAGAACCAAGTCAAGAGTGTCTTGCCTTGTTTCAGCTTTCACCAAAAGCTCCTCCAAGAATCCTGTCATCTAGTCTCTGCATCACACCCCAACCTGACATTTACCCAGTCTGTGTGGGGGTGATTGAAGTTTCTGATTACTAATTTGTTTTTTTGCTGTCTCTTAAATCTCTCTTGGCACCTCACTGACACCATTGTCATCCTGATTAGGCAGTGACAACTTACTTCTAATAATTATGTAGGCCTGGTGTCTTAATCCATAGAGATGATGTGTAACATTCAGTACAGTTAACTAATGCAAAGCTTTCTTTGACATACACTACATCCTTTTTCTTGCCTATGTAGTTTATGTTACAGGTTTCCCCTGACTGCTTTCCTTCCATCAAGTCTTTGATGCTTCTATTAGGTCAATATTCTCACTTAAAACTAGGTAACCTAGTTCCTTCATCTTATTTAAAAACTTCTAGCATTTCAATAGTAGTTTGTATGCATTTGTTCTGGTTGCTTATTTTTCTATGCTATTTTTAAATGGTATTTTTGGGTGCAGAATGAGCATAACTTGTGCCGTAAATGAGTTTTACCAGCTTCTGTCTTATTTTTTTCTCAAGGATATAAAGCTTTTTTAATTTCACCCCTCTATGATTCATCCTCCAAGCCAGATTTTCTTCTGCACCTGTTGGCTTTCCTATAGTCTTTAATTCAATCCTCTTCTCTGGTAACCTTCCTGGTTTTTAGTTACAGCAGCTTTCCCTGAATCCTATTTTTGCTGTACAGACTTTGTACAAAGTTTGTACAGTTCCTGATGAATCTAAACCCTTCATCCCTATGCTGTTGTCTGAAGGACTGATTCTCTAGCCAGCATGAAAAAGCACTGCCGGAGCAAGAGCAGAGGTAGATGATCAAGGATATAATTTTCATATTTGAGGAGGCCATCTGATTATCATAACTGAGGTGCTCTGCAGAATACTAATCTCTGGCTGAAAGCAATGGTATATAGTGTACCTTGTTCATGCTCCTTTACTCAGCCACATTTTGTTCACCCAAAGGCCTTGTGGGGAAAATGATTTCCTGCCCTTTAAATGCACTTTGCTGCTTCTGAGGTATTCAACAATAGTAGATGAATTAGGTAAGTAATTGAGCAGTGGTTATAGGCTGTACCTGAGGTAGGGAAGACTCCGGTTCTTTAAATAACTGGTCTGTGTCTTTACTTCTGAGTTCAAGGAGTGCCTTTGAAATCAGTGTGTCCACCTAGCACAGATTTATACGAGTAATTTTGCTGCAGGAGAAATATTACATACAACAGAGTAACTGTCTAGTGAGCGAAAAACACTTTATGTAAGGGAAGTATATAAGCCAAGTTTTAAGTTCTCAATGTTTTCACCACATTTCCAAGGAAATAAAAATATTTGCCCTCTGTCCTTGCCATTGGTACCACACTAGGAGGAATGTCACAATACACAAGTAGCCCATTCTACATTCAATTACTTGAAGTGAGCCTACGGCAGAATGCATGCACCGTTTTTCATCTTTGCAGGTATCTTGTATTGCACATATGTGTTGATGTCACAAAATAGCCTAGAATAGCCTTGAGGAAAGTATTGTTACTGTACTGTACTGTACTGTACTGTAGATTGTAGGACCATAGAATCACAGAATGGTTTGGGTTGGAAGGGACCTTAAAGATGACCTAGTTCCAACCCCCCTGCCATGGGCAGGGACACCTTCCACTAGACCAGGTTGCTCAAAGCCCCATCCAACCTGGCCTTGAACACTGCCAGGGATGGGGCATCCACAGCCTCTCTGGGCAACCTGCTCCAGTGCCTTACCACCCTCACAGGGAAGAATTTCTTCCTTATATTTAATCTAAATCTACCTTCTTTCAGTTTAAAACTGTTACCCCTTGTCCTGTCACTACAATCCTGATAAAGAGTCCCTCCCCATCTTTCCTGCAGGCCTCCCTTTAGGTACTGGAAGGCTGCTATAAGGTCTCCCCAGAGCCTTCTCTTCTGCAGGCTAAACAACCCCAACTCTCTCAGCCTGTCCTCATAGGAGAGGTGCTCCAGCCTGCCGATCATCTTCATGGCCCTCCTCTGGACCTATTCAAGCAGGCCCATGTCTTTCTTATGCTGGGACCCCCAGAGCTGAACGCAGGACTGCAGGTGGGGTCTCACCAGAGTGGAGTAGAGGGGGAGGATCATCTCCCTCGACCTGCTGGTCACGCTGCTTTTTGATGCAGCCCGGGATATGGTTGTCTTTCTGGGCTGCAAGTGCACATTGTTGGATCATGTCCAGTTTTTCATCCACCAATACCCCCAAGTCCTTCTCTGCAGGGCTGCTCTCAATCCAGTCATTCCAGTCTGTATCCATGTTTGCAATTGCTCCGACCCAGGTACAGGACCTTACACTTGGCCTTGTTGAACTTAAGGAGGTTCACACGAAGGGGAAAGTAACCAACACATTATCCACTGGAGGATCAGTTTTGCTCTAAGTATCCTAAGTAGATACAAACCCCTGGGAATGCCTGCTGTCATCAGAGAATTCCGCTTTAAAAAATCTAGCTACTAAAACTGGAAGTTTTGAAGATTTGCGACTAAATATGTGTTTCATGTCAGTTTAGACCATGCTGTTTGTGGCTTCAGGAGTCGGGCAGCGTTGCAGTTTGAAACACTCGCATTTTTTTTTATGCAGTGACAAATTTTGATTCCCTGATTCCAAAAGCTATTAGCAGATCTTTGCAGGGTGTTCAGATTACATGCAGGAAGGGAGACACTTGCTCAGCAAGACATTTCCCTTTAAAATCACTGACAGCCTAATTTTTTAAAGGGCACCGGCAGGCGACATGCTCTTTTCCACTTCTTTCACAAGTCTCTGTACAGCAAGAGGTTTGTGTGTGTGAGGGTTGAATATCACATATGCTTGTAATATTTCCTCTTGGATGCAGCGTTTTTTACCCATTTATTTTGTGCTTTACCAAGTTTTGTGAGCATAAACCATGTCACAGGACGAGTTTATCCTACCCGCAGTAATGAGTTTTTAGTAAATGCATTGTTTTCCTTTTGACTTAGCACGCGTCCCAATTTTGTTACTGCAAGATGTAAAGTTGGATTTAGCATTACTGATAGAGTAAAAGGGCAAAGGGAGGGAAGCTGGCAGTGTAAGTAATGTGTCTAGAGGGAAGGGAACAGACTACGCAGGGCAGTTCACGGATCACCTTTCTGACTCTTGGCCATTGCAGAGAAATCTCTTCTAGTTTATTTCCTCGCTCAAAAATGAACACACAATATCCTGGTCCCAATGAACTGCCTGTTTACATATAAAGAGCCGCAGTTGCTGTGGACACCCTGTCACCGTGTCCGCAGTGGCGGGGACTCCCCATGGAGGGCAGCAGGGCAGGGCCCGGCAGCCAGGGCCTGTCCCGCTCCCAGCCAGGAGCAGGGTGGCTGGGGGGCACCGGGGCAGCCCCAGCCCCGGGCACCGGGGACCTCCCTAGGGATGGGGACGGGACAGGGCCGGGCCGCGACATGGGCCTGTGAGTGGGCCCGGCTTGGTAGGGCCCATGGCCGGGCAGGGCAGGGCTGTGGGGAGCCAGAGTGTTGCTGGGGCAGGGGCTGACGGCCCGGGGGGCTGGCACAGGTTCCTGGGCCCTGGGTCCTGGGCCCTGGGCAGGGTGGGGGGAGCCCGGGGGGGGCTGACACGGGGTCCTGGGCCCTGGGCAGGGTGGGGGGAGCCCTGGGGTCCGGCCGGGCCAGCAAGGGCTGGGGGAGCCCTCCAGGCCTGGCACACCCAAATGGTGTGTGCCGTGATACTGGAAAATACACAGATCACGTTTCAAGTTACACATTTTAAAAACATTGGATGGCCAATGTGTTCTCACTCTCTTTCTCAAAGGGCATTTTGTTCATGGCATCTGTCTTGAATGGGATTTCCGGTAAGAATATCTGGTGGTTCAGATCATCACCGACAGCAAGTAGAAATTTGGGTGTCAGCCTTGCTGCTCTGGTGCCGGTGAGATTGACTGGCTCCCAGAGTCAGCAAATGAATAGGTTGGGAGGTGAGAAAATTTAAAAAGTTCTCTCCACAGTGAGAAATAAAATTCCTTTTTTTAACCAAAAAGTGTGGATGTGAACAGATATGTATTTCCGTTTTCATTCAAGTGCATGTTTCCCTTGGCTTTCTGTTCCTAAATATAGGTTTGTTTTATTTAACTCTGGAGTGACTAAAAAAAAAAAAAAAAATCATATGAGTTCTGGAGTGCCTTTAGAAAGGTCTTTTTACAATTCTATGTAGACTTTTCAGTCTGAAATATGGGTTTACTGAAAATTGTTTTGGATGATTTTCATGTTCAATCATAGCAAATAAGAAGGGTATGGAGCTATATATTTATGGTTACAGTATTTAAAACACATCTGTGTATTCCCAGCTATGGAGGCTCTCAACTACCTCCATCACTGCTGTCCTGGAACACCTTGCAGACACTACAAGTGTTATGCATGCAATAGTCTAAGAAATAGGAAGACCTGAACAAATAGGACAAATAATATCAACTTACAGGGCTTTCTTTGAGTTTTGTTTTTCCTTCCAGATTTTTATTGATGAAATTCAAGTAATGCCAAAGAGAGATAAAAGTTGATATATTTATGGAAAGAACAAAGTAGAAATGTGAGAAGTCCTTCATTCTCTAAAATGGGTGCCTGGTAGATCCCTATTTTTTAGCCTTTGTTCATATCTAATAACTGGAAAAAAAAAATCCCATACCTTTAAGATTTTAGGGCACTAGCTCATTTCTCCAACTCACTGGTGGCACATCCTGCTACTGTGTAGGAGGCACAATCCATTAGTTGTCAGTTCCCATCTCTCTAAGGTCAGCTGCCTCAATCATGGGAACCAGCTGACAGCTGATAAAGGTTGATTTTTTTCTTCCCTGTAGGTTGTTAGCAGGATTTCAATTAGTGCAATTAAATGTACCTGTTTTCTTGAGGTCCCAACAGCTCTAAAATAAATAAATTTGTGCTTCATGAAGCAAGCTCAGTGCCTCACTGAGCCTAGCATTATTTTTCTTTCTTATAAGTCTTTTTTTTAAAGATATTTGGTGGGGTTTTTTTTCTGACTTGATCTCTTTTAGAGTTTTCAAGTGTAGCACCTAAACATTTGACATTTCTATTCCTCTTCTTTAGGAGGGCTCCATCAGATACTGAATTTTATGTTCTATCTGTCCATCATCAAGTGGATTTTGATTGCAAATTGCTGCACAACCTTTGGACAGATTTTCAAGGGTGTAGTGAAGGACCTTACTTCTTTTAGCTAGCTTTCTGCCACCAGATCAGAGAGCATGATACCCTTGATGTGTAAAGGTGTATGTTAGTTTTTCTGTGATCAGTCCTTTGGGAATAGAAGCTCCTGATTACTGAGAAGCCTATGGTGTTGTAATACCTGTGATACGCTGAACCAGAGAAGGCATATTTAAGTATTTCCACCCCCCCCATCTGTCAGGGATTAAATAGCCCAGACTGACTTCTTACTGTCTGGACTTATATCCCTGAACTGAAATATTTGCAGGAATTTTGTTCTTTCTCTCTCTGTATTTGCCTACCAAAGCTCAGCCCAGGCACTTGCTTCCTTGTCAGCTGGTGTCCTCTGATGTTCGGATGAGAGAACACCCCAAGAGTAGGAAGGCATCCCCATCTGTTTGTTGTGGGCTGAGGAACACATAGACAGAAAAGCCAATACCCAGCTTTTGAAGAGTAAGCTGCTGTGGCTGTGGCAGGAAGGTGCCGCGGGGCAGTACCCACGGAAGGGGCCCAGCTGCTCCCTTCATTCCTGTTGAGAAGCTTCTCTTCTGTTGCAGTGACCACCACCTGTCCCCGAAAAGCTGGGGAGAAGCTGCTTTGGCCGGTTGCTATGTCAACCATGCTCCCTTTGCCTGCAGAATGCTGAGATCTGGTTGATATGGCAACACTCCTCGGAGCACCCAGAGATGCTCGGTGGGGGACAGGCTTTTTGGAGAAGACACTGTTTGCAGTGGAGATAGAAAGTCTTGTGCCAGAGGGTATGAGAGGGCAGGAAAGACCCATGCAATCATACATTTATTTGGAAAACTATTTTATAGCATCAAGTGGGTTCTTGGAGTGTAAATATTTCCTTAGATCTATTTATAGCACCATCCTTGTGTGTTTCAGTAGAAGAGGAAAAAAATCATGGTAATTTGGTACAGAGGATACCAAGACAACATGGATGTATGGAGGGTCACGCTGAAATCAGTGTAATTGAGCTGCTTTAGCATTGCATTTTCTTAACAGAAGAGTACATTAGCCACATGCTTGGGAAAATATGTGCCATGTTTTCAACCTGTCACTGTTGTGGGGTTTCTGAGTGGTGTCAGAGAGAAGCCCGAGTCAGGATCTTATAGGTGAGATGAATCTTTACTATAGCAGCAGGTAGACCGAGAAATGTTAGAGGAAGGTGTTTTGGTGGCATAGAGGGGATATGTGTGCAGCTGTGTGCGTGTGCACATCTCCTTCACTGAGGCTGCTCATGAACTATATCTAACACCAGAAAGGTTCTGATCAGGCAATTTTCTTGTAAAAGACTCTGCAGAACAATAGACTTTGGTGATTTTCTCCATTCCCTGACAATTAAATAAGTAATGTATGGTTTAGACATTGGGAAAATAAAAATGTCAACAGGTAAAATATAATGTAAATTTTTTCTTTAATAATTGTTTTTTATATATGAAGTTTGCTGAAGCTTTTAGAACATTTCAAATGCTGATAAAAATGTTTAAGTGATCATCTCACACAACTGAATAGTATTGCTGGTAAATTCTGACTTCCTAAAGTTAGCCTTTCTGAATATCTCTTTATTAAATTCATTTTTAGCTGTGTGAATTAATGTGTGCATGAATCTATTTGTCATGTCTCTTCTGTGGATGGTAGGGGGACAGTTTTACAGCTATTTTGTCAAAGGATAGGATTATCAGTTTGGCTTTGCAACTCACTTTGGGCTTATTGGGAAGAATTTAACCCAATCATCAATGCTTCAGAAATAGCTCCTTATACTACAGCAGCCATATCTAATTTTTGAAAGTCTGTGGAAGGTGAGGGAAGGGACCTTGAAGTTATATGGAGACTAAGGCATGGATTTTCAATACATCTTTTTATCCACTGAATGAGTATTTACTTTATTAACTCGATCAAAAATAAATAATCCAAAAGCTGATGGTAATAATCACATTTGTCTGTTGGTCAAGAAAGCAAGGATGTGAATTTACATCCAAATGCAAATCTAAAACAGGAATCCACGTTTCAAGTAGATACAAGGCTGTCTTCCCAAGCAGTGGAATACTTGGTTTTTGCATACATTTTTCCAATATTTCCGTTAATTTTCAATATATTTATTAATTTTGCATGAATAATTTCTTTTGCTTGACTGCCATATTAACAGTATTCCATCATAATTATTAATTGTAGTGTTCTGTCTAGCAGTCATTTTGAAGAAACAACATTTTTACAGCTACTGGAAAACTTTAACATCCTTGATACATAATACAGTAAGACTGTAAACAGCAATAGTCAATTTTAGAACATTATTGCTGCTATGAAGTTGTTAATTTTATTTTGATGAGCAAACTGTATTTTTAAATTTTTCTTTCCCTTTTATTGAATGCAGGAGAGAAAAGCTAAGGATAAACCCTGTAGTAGAAAAAAAATTATTGTTTGCTTTTAGTATCACTGCATATTAGCATTTATCGTTCATTAGTCCTATAGTCAATGCATTAGGTACTGTACAGTAGCATACTATAATACATTCTGCCTGTCTGAAGTGGCTTCGTAGTTAAATCATACTTGCTTCCTACATGGTATGTTCAGTCTGTGGAGAGACAAATATCATGTAGAAAATGCTTTAAAATTTCTATTTACATGGTTAGCATATACAATATTTGTGAGTCTCTATAATTCTTAAGATGTTTTGAAATCACAGATAATACACACGAACACTGATATATTATACTCTATTTAAGTTGTGATATCAACCTCTACCATTGTATCTAAATTCCTTCCCACGTCTTATCTACTATTTGAGGTGGGGTTTTTTTGTTTGTTGTATGGGGTTTTTTTCCCCCAGGGAAAACTATGTTGAAAAAACATCAGCACACCCTTCTGTGTGCCTTCCCTCACATTACATTAGTGGCATTGTTGCAGTGCTAGAAAGTCAAGAAAGCTTGTCACCGTTCTTTATCCTTGTAAGATGTTCCATGGTCTTTGAATACACAAAAAAAAGCTCATGTTGCCTGTGCAGTCCAGCTTTTCCTATTTTGAGGACATTTCTCCTGTACTTCAGAAGCACTGTGTTTGTCCTTCTGTCAGGGCTTTGAATGATTTTGTTACCATGCTTGACCTGAAGCGCCTATTACTGTGAGAAACTGGAGAGGGCAAAGGGGGACCTTGACTGTAGCATGGTATTGTATGGGGAAAAAAAAAATGATTTATGAAGGTCTTTGCTGCTGAGAAAATTGTGCACTGCTCTGTGCAGTAGTTAGAATTTCCTAAAGCTGGCAGCTCTGTGTCATCTTTGACATATAACAGCACCCTAATACAGTAGCTGTAGTGGGATTAATCTCTTCTAGATTAGACATGTACCCTCTTGACCTCTGTATCAGAGCTAGTCCTCATAAGCTCCCCTGGAGGAAAGTGGCCCTTAATAAACTTTGTAGCCTACTTACCTAGGGGTAAAAGTCCATTTTCTCATTTTACCTGACAAATACATAGTGCATTTTTTCCAGTCTACACTCAAACAAATTTTGCATTTTCC
This sequence comes from Buteo buteo, assembly GCF_964188355.1. Lineage (NCBI taxonomy): Eukaryota > Metazoa > Chordata > Aves > Accipitriformes > Accipitridae > Buteo > Buteo buteo. The sequence goes on along the minus strand of NC_134195.1, from coordinate 10,568,476 downwards.
TCTGGAGTATAGAAAAGAGGAAAACTTCCTTTATGGGTACAAAGCTTAGAAAATTAATCAAAGAATAAGAGCTGACATCCTTATGGTTTTAATAAGCTTAGTTTCTGCTGGTGGTGACTTTGGTAGAGCCACCCTCAGGAACCGGCCTTTCCTGCTCATTTTATCGCTTCTCGCACAAACAAGCCGTTTCAGTACAGTTCTACTACAAGTTTGCTGCTGCTTTTTGCTTTGACATGATTGGAAAAACTGTGATGGTGAACAAGCATGGTTCATATTAATTCTTTCTATCCCATCATCTTCAGAGCAGGTGAGACTGGCAGAGCACAAACATACAGTGATCCTTCAAGGTGTGTGGTAGCACACATGCTTTCTTGGGCACTCTATTTCTGCCATGTCTGTTGTTCAAAGTGCAGAGAGTGGGGTTAGGCAAACATGTCAGTGCATCTGGGTAGTATATTGCTGTTGCAGAAGATGCTGTTTGAGCATTTTCGTTAGTAGATACTGAGTAGATACTTAGAAGAACTGGGAATGAGCTGCTGTTTTGCATGCAATAATGTACTTTTTTTTAAAGTAACTTTTCAGGGTATCATTGCTTTCAGTGCAGGCAAATATAGTCATATACATTAGCAGACTTACAGATAGGGGGTTTTTATTTAAAGTTAAGATGAAATAAGAAGTGAAGGTTAATTGAGAAAGCACTAATGAAACTTGTACTGTAGAGGATAAATTTTTGGAAGCTTGTCTTTCAGTCAAGACAATGAAAGTTCTTGATGTTTGCTTAATGTTGCTGTTTCTGTGCGTAATTTGTAAACTTTTTTCTCTGTTGTTCCATGCCATAGTAAATTTTATTATTTAAAAATAAAATTACAGACTATTCCTGCTTGTATTGTTACATATGTTCTACTTAGCTAGTTAATTAATCCATTCATTGGCTGTTAGCATGTATTTTATCTCAAGCCAAAGGCAAAAGGAGGCTAGCCTAAAGTTCTCTTGTGTTCAAATGTCCTGCTTCTCTTATATCTTGGTGCTAGCTGTTTCACTTCTTTCAATGCTGTGCAGTGCAACCCCATTTCTTTATTTCTGTTCAGCATTATTTTGTGCAGATACTGTGTATTTACACATAGTGAGCTTTTGGTGTACTGCTTATGTGTCCACAGCTTTTATAATCCCTGATTTCTTGACGTTGTTGTGCAAACCATTGTAGAAGCCAAGCACATAGCAAATTTTGAATGTTAACAGAAACAAGCTTTAATTAAGGTGGAACAGAGCTGGTAGAGGATGTTTGTTCTAATGCATCAGTGTCAGAAAATTGGTTGCAGAGAACATGAGGAGAGATGTGGTCTTCCTGATGTGCTAATGGAAGCAATGCAGGTGCACCCAGTATAGCATGTACCGCGTTCCCTGGTGAGCAGGGACCGTTAGTCCCACCAAAGAAAGCTTCTGAAAAAAAGGTCAGAGCACGTTCTCCTGAGCAGTCGTGTCGGATTTGAGTTCTGAGGAATGAGCTTCCTTCCAGGCAGTTCCATGCGGGCTCCTTTCTCCCATCACCAGGCCTTTTTGTTTTCAAAGGTCTCCTATTAGTTTCCTAAAATAGGAACAGCTTGTCCTTGATATCTATAATGATTTATTTTTCTAAGCAATTAAATTTGATTTCTTAAAGCTATAGCAGCTCCCTCATTAAAGAGACTGAATCACTGAATAACAAATGCAAAGACTCCGGGTGTGAAAGGCATGCTTAGGTTTCATTTGATTTCAAGGAAAAGCTGTAGTGCTTGAGGGAAGCAGGGCAGGATCAGTGCCTGAAATTGGGTTGTCTTCACATGAAACCCATTACAAGAATGGACCATTCCCAACAGCCGTACTTAGAAAGCCTGAACATCCTTTTCCTGAACAAGCAGCAAGCCTGAGGGCTTTTGCATCACCAGCTTGTAGAACCAGATGCAAATGCAGGTATCCTGTGGCTTGCACACCTGCTGCTAAATATTGAAATGTGTTTGGAGATCACATAAATTTCTCAGTGTTTTGTGAAGAGTTTCATGAAGAGTTTTGTTGTTTAGAGCACTTCTGTAATTTGAAAATCAGGGTTTTAACGGCCTATACTTAACGGTCTCATTTTTTTCACTGTTAAATATGGCGCTACTATCACATGACCAAGTCAGGTTAGTAAATTCTGAAATGAAATAAAGAATTTTAAAATGGGTGTTTCAGGCTTCTGTATCCATGTTTAGGCTTTTATGTTAGTGATCACAGCTCATAGCAGACAGCATGAACCTTAATTGACAAAATTATGAAAACCAAACATTGACATCGGTGGGACTTCACTACAATCTACTGTTCTTCTAAATACCAATGTAACCTGTTGATGAGAAAATCTTGATGTTACTGCAAGATGTAGTCTCACACAAAGGTACACATATAAACAACATCTTCGCAGTTTATTTTTTCAGACAGAAATTTGCATACTGCTTCAAAATACTTCAAATGTTTTTCCATTCATCTATCATTTTTAAAAAATGGAAGATGACAGTATTTTCCTATTATCTTGTTTATCATTCCACAAACATCATATTTCAGGTAGGTGTCAGGGGAAATACATGAAAGAAAAGGAGGAGCAGGGCAAAAGATAACAATACTAGCTGAGTATCTTAAGACTTGAAAAGCTCCCTTAGGCTAGAGTGATACTTGCATTATTAGAATTTAATAAGTGATAGGAATATTTAATGTTTTTATTAGGCATTTTTTTAAAAATATTTAAATTAAACCAACAGCAAAACAAGCTAGTGACAGGGAAAAAAATTCTTCTAGTTACACCAAGTATGATTGACTGTTGTGCTTCTCTTTTTTTACTCACCAGGATTACACTTTGACTATGTATTTTCAACAGTACTGGAGAGATAAGAGGCTGGCTTACGCTGGCATACCTCTCAACCTCACACTCGATAACCGAGTGGCAGATCAACTCTGGGTGCCTGACACTTACTTCTTAAATGACAAGAAATCATTTGTACATGGCGTTACCGTGAAGAATCGAATGATTCGCCTTCACCCGGACGGAACGGTGCTTTACGGCCTCAGGTCTGTACCTTCATGATGAAAATTTCATCACTGTTGTTATGTATTGTTGATATTTGCTTCCTGGTACAAGGTTATTACAAACACTGGGTAGTGTATTATGTAACCTTCCCTGTAACTCTGAAAGATGCCTGTAGAAAACAAATGACACGCTTGATGTTTCTTAATTTTGCCAGAAGCGCCTTCAGTCAGGTTTTATCTGTTTCTGTAGAGTCACCATATCTGGAAAGCCCACTGGCTATAGGAAGCAGAAAGGCATGCATTAATTGTAAACCTGAAAATTTTGTCCAAAATACAAGCGGTAAGATTGAATGTGGCTGCTTATGTTGACTCTTGATGTGTCTGTAGTTGATAAAGAAAAAGCCACAAGCAGCCCTGGTTGAATCGAGTCAGCCACAGTTAAGACCATGACTATGGGTACCTTCAGTGATTTCTTCAAGCAGGGATCAGCACTGCAGTGTGTTGTATCTCAAATCAGAGGTACAAAGTGACCTTACATTATCCTACTTTCTACCCATTTTAGGCTTGACCTGTGTTTTCTTTGTTTTCTGTCATAGCTTTTATGGTTAGGAACACCAAAAAAATCCTTCCCTTAATAAGCTTAACTACACTAGCAAAAATCTTAATGGAAGACTCAGTAGTATCAAAAAGTTGCTTTCCTTGGACAGGTTACTCCATTTGCTCCAGTGCTTTAAATGTACTAGGAAAACAAGTCTGCCAGTGGAAGCTCCATTTCCATCATTGGAAGTTTCTTGTATTTTTAAGCACAGATCATACTCAAGATTGCTGCCCATAGGTAGTGCACGATAGAGTCCCTAGTATAAAAATGATTGAGAACTGAAAAGTGGTGCAGATGGATTATATGTTTAATATAATTATTTTAGCTGCTTTTGGTTTTTATCAACAGTTGGAACTTTTTACCTGACTTGGGTCTTGGCCCCTCACCTCTTTAACTCCTATTACATGTCATGTATTGGCTATAATTGGATGAATCTTTCCAGACAAAATAAAAATAGACTCAGCCTATTATGAAACTTTAAAGAAGTTTAGGATGTTCAGGAAATATTGTTTCTATAATTAACTGTTTTTAGCAAAAGGAGGCTTTCATCTCATGTGCTGTTGACCCAGTATGGAACACTGCAGGTTTAGGATTCTTTCCACAAGTAGTTAAATGTCAAAAAATAATGCCAGATATTTTTGTTTCCTTTATCTCAAGAACCAACCCCACAAGCAATGTAATAAAAAAATGATAGAGATTAGAACTCTTGTGATTGTAATAAGGTATAGCAGTCTTTCTGTCACACTGTAAAAACATTTGGAGTCATTCAGGTGAAGATTATCTGTCATAAAAGAGTGTATTTGAATAAGTTAACTTCCTCTTCTGCAAAATGTAAATGTCTGCAAGCAGATTGCATTTCACTTGATTGATAGTATTTGGTTAGCAGGGATTTCACCAGTGGCTCATGTGTGGCACACTTCTTTCCATTCCCTTTCCTCTGAAAGCACACAACATCCAGGGTCAGATATCCATGGTGTGAAGCCGCTGAGTTAATGAAGGATAACCGTCTGAAATTAAATCTTGGCAAAATACAGGACATCATTGTGAACAGAAGGAAGAAAATATCAGCCTTAGCTCTGTCGATTTAAAGACTTGTGCTTTGTGTTGCTCTACCGCTAACCTATCTTCTTGTGTTGTGGCTTCAGAGCATCCCAATGGCATTGGCCTCAAGCCACAGCCTGGAGGCAATGATTCATCCTGTGGGCTGAGACCAGAACCTGGAGTTTTATGAGCCACAAAACACAGGGTGACTGAGAATAATAGGGGAAATCTTGGAGGGTTGCAACCATTTATAGACTATCCATGGAGCAAACCAGTTACTCAAAAAATATATAACAAAAGGGATCCCGAGGCCGCACTTGCTCTGTGTTCTCTTCTGAACAATGTAGGATTTATCATAGTTTTGAAAGACTTGACCTTCAGTTATCCAAGGTTTCTCTCTGCTTCAGAGGAAGCAGTTTGCTACCACAGCAAAAGTCTATGAGAGTGGGGGAAGGGGACAGCAGTTTTTTGAGGTTCGACCCATTTCTGGGGAATTTTTTTCTTTGGGCACAATACTGACTTTGTTCCACTTTGTTCAGAACAATATGATGATACAACAGCTTTTTTTCATAATAGACCAAAAAAGAAATAATGACATTATAGGCTGGGTATCAAAAATAGAGGCTTTCTGACTGCTTGTATGTTTGCCGTATATAGACATCTTGTTCTTAGGCAGTACAATGCTAAATGTTATAAATAAATAGAGTGGAAGAATATATGTATTTTATCTGAAAGGACTCACGTAGTTATCACCCATATATAAAACATGATGGATGTTTGCAAGGTAAAAAAGTTAGTTGTCATCGGTCAGACAAGGCAAGCGCCCTTATTTCTGTTCTTTTTTGGATGAATATATTTCTGTATCAAGATGAAATGAGGATCAAATTAGCCATCAGGACTGTGAGCTAGTCACATAAGAAGTATTTATATTGCTTAGCCTGATTTATATTGCAAACTTTTGGGGGACAGAAACTATCCTTCTGTCAGTTGTTTGTGCAGCACCTCCCAGCACATCACAGGTGGGGTTCCTGTACAATACAGCAATACAATCAAAGGCAATCAACCTGGTAATAAAGTAGCAGAGAAGGATAAGAGAATCTATATCCAGAGGCAAGATAACTGAAGTAGGGAATTTTAAACAATTAAATATATTTCCTTTGTGTATTGCTTTCACCCAAAATGTATGTGTATCTGTGTACCACTTTATCTTTGTCTGGCTCGTAATTGTTTCTCTGTCACAGCTGTGATGATGAGTTCTTGAAACCCTGTTGTCCTGCTGCGTCAGGCAGCATCCCATCCCATAAAAAATAAACCTGCTCTTCTTGGGAGCATGCACAAGCCTGAGCAATTAACATTTGCTCTTGGTGAGCATTTGTGCAATTTAACTTTGGTTGCTTGAACGTTCATTCAGGAGGGACCTCTGAGCATGCAACTTACTTCGAGTAAATGGGGTAAATCTGTTTCTATCTATATCTAGCTGTATCTTCTTTTCTAGTGGATATTCATGAAATTAAAAACATACATTTTGCTATAGTGTAAAAATTTACTTGAGCAAGAAGGTGCAGTTTCTGGTACTGGAACTTGTGACACAGAACCATTACGGTATGTGAATAGGCCAAAATAAAAATACATTCCTTAAAAAGTCATAAGGCAATTAGTAAGTTGAATGCAAGTTTGCCACCTGCATAATTTTTAATAATTCTCTCAAATTAACCACTTTTAAGTGCATGTGTTCTGGCTGGCTGGCATTTAAAGCTAGTTATACAACATAATAGTTAAGATCCTGGTACCACACTCCCTCTTCTATCAACTTAGCTCATGTGGATTCTGTTGCAGGATCTTAAATGAGACTTAGGTCAGTGCAGGGGGATGTACCAAAGTATGGGATAGAAACCTCATAGCAGCAATGCCCAAGTGTGCCTGCATGTTTTACTTTGAGCACAGTTATCAGTTGACTCAGGAGCAAGATTGATTGGATTGCACAATCAGTATGGCTTTGTAAAGCTGATCACTGCTAAGACCTTGTTCATCAATGATCACAGATTTAAGACTAAGTTTTCTCCTCTAAAACCCTATGCTAGTCCTAGTTTGATATACTTAGCTAGAGCTGCTAGTAGTCGTCATATTGAGGAGACCTTCATCTCCATAATTAGTAGCCTTGTGTCTAGCACCTTGCTTGAGGGTCCGGAAGGGCACTTGCAAATGTTGATTGCAGAAGACGACGTCCCCCTAAACTGCAGAGCAGCTGAGGAATTGCTGTATGTAAACTATTCCAGCCCACTGGGGCATGCATTAAGAGAGGAGCCTGAGCATCTCCCAACAGGCGGCTGGAGAAAGGTTGACTTACATATCCTCCTGTGATACAATACTTGGTACCTGAAAGCCTCTGGAACTGACATAAAGGTATTTAGAGGACCCTCAGAGTGAACAGCAGTGGCAGAGACATGATCATGCTGTAGATAAGGCTGGGAAGGACAAAGATCGGCTGTGTGCCTTTCTCATTGGTAAGAACGCAAGTGAGAAGATATGCTGAGTAACAGATCCTTGAGCTTTCTCCTCTCCTAGCTCATTCCTTGCCTTTGTGCTCATAGAACTGTCTGTCCCTGTGCAAAAAAATGATAATACTTTCTTGCAAAAGCACCTTCTCAGTCAGTGAAGGGTGGCCTCTGTTGTCCTATGAGATAGTTGTAATGGTCTTAATCCCTTCCTTTGGATATTATGTGGTTATCCATCTGAAATAACCTATACACTAAGGATAAGCATTCTTTCCTTCTTTTTCTGGGAGATTGGATAGGGCATTCATAACAACACAGGGGTTTTTTTGTGTGAAAGAGGTGAAGAAAGGCACGTGACTACTTTTCTCCTCTTGAAATGGACAAAACCTTAACATTGAGGGTTCCAGCTTTTAGAGGTGCATTTAAGGTATTTCCCTTCTTGTGTTATTAGTGTAAATTATCACCAGAATATTCTTTATTTAGGAACTAATTGTGTACAAGGTCCATCTCTTGTTTATATCAGAAAAGGATCAGTAAGGAATGAAGGAATGGACCTAGTCAGGCCCAGAAGATAGTTTAAATCTGAAATTTATATGAAGCCATTATAAAGAAAATGATGAAGGCTGTGATTCAGCAAAACACTGAAATACACTGAAGATTAATCATGAGCATATGGTTATATCTGTCTAAAAGTTAGTACAAATATATAAATCCATTAATTTAAAATTAAAGTGCCAATGCTGTGTGAAGCTGTTAGTATAATTGTTTTGATTGTGCATGTGTATTGTTGACACTCCTGATATACAAGAGTGTGATGAAAAATGCAGATTTATCACTAGTGAAATGTTTTGCAAATTCATCCTTAGTGTGCTAAATTGCCTGCATCGGAGATAGAGAAGCAAAAATATATTGTTATTTGGGGAGAAAATTTAAAATTCAATACGGCACTTCATTATAAAATCCTCTTTAAATTTGAAAACTTGAGAAGTATACTCAACTTTGAAACAAAGCATTTTGCTGGACTTAAAACATTTTTTCAACATTTCAGTTTTTTTCTAGAGCTGCCACAAAACCAAGGAATCAGTTATTCACAAAGCTCTGATCATTTTGACATTTGTAGCAGACTTTTTCACTTCACATTTTCTGATTTAAAGTCATATTTTCTAATCTCAGCAAATGTTTGTGTAATATTTGCATATGCAGATAGGTCCACTGAACCCCAAAGGGACTGGTTGCATAAGGGCAAGTCACAGTGAGTTGTTCCATTGCAGTCAGTGTAACCGCTGTTGTGTTAAGCTGCTGCTCAATGTAAAACTATGGACCAGATTCTCAATTATTGTAAGATACTCTTCAGAGAGTCCTCACTTTGAAAAGTAAACAACAACAAAACTTGGATTACTGTCTGTACAGTAATTCTATTTGATGTTTGTATTTCAGAATCACAACCACTGCAGCTTGTATGATGGACTTGAGAAGATACCCATTGGATGAACAAAACTGTACTCTGGAAATAGAAAGCTGTACGTACATAAGAAAATGCAAGTAAAACCTAGTTCAGATATGGGGCAGTTTTCCTTTTATAGAACTGTGTAGTATTTACACTGGTGTCTATAAACGCTATGTGAATCATGTAATTATCACCCTTTGGATTTTTTGTTTGTTTGTTTATTTTACTTTAAAAAAAAAATATTAGGCATCGTCCATTTCTAGATGGATGGATACATCCTAGAAAAATGGGTTTAGGACAGAATGAAGTAATTTGTTGCTCCAGTCTGACTTGGCAGAGGCAGTGACTGGATGCTTATCTTCAACATGAGACATTGAATGTTCATATTTTAATCAGATTCATTTTCAAGAGAGCAAACACTGTGATATCATTTTCTTTCAGTATGCTTTATTATGCATGGATAGTCTTGCCGCAGGACCCGCCCTGGGCTTTCATATCGGCCCCATTTATAATTTGCAATTGTGTTCGAAACAGAACAAGATTGTCTCTTCCACCTAATCATGTCCTAGGATTGCAGTATTCAGATGTATATTTGCACTTCAAGAGTTCCTGCTCCATTTCTGCTACTGGCTGGAGATTGTGGGCCATATACAGAAAATACTAGTATATATTCTATATTCAGCTGTAGTCCTCCACTACAGAAGCTAATGGAAATGGTGCGACTCACACTTTTTAGTGTGAGTGGAAAAGATCTGCCCCAGTTATGTTTGTCTGTATTCATTGAATAGTCCATCTTCTTCTGGTGATTATCAGCATAAATATACACTTGGTTTCAGTGCTAAATGCGTATGATGTTTTAAATCATGCTAATCTGCGATTTTGCAGATTATTGGGTAGCATTTTCTGTCTCATTGGGGCTATTAATAACTATGTGTATTTTATGAGAGTGATACCAAAAAAAAAAAGAAAACAGAGTATTTTGCCTCCAATTCCTGGGCAGACTGTAATGGCACAGCTCTTTGGGAGACCTGCTGACAGGCATACAGAGCAAAATACTGTACACCACTCCCACTGTTCTGGTTCTTTTCATCGTCTCAAATGACAAACCACGTGTACTGTGTTTGAAGCTACATTTGAGTCTGCTGTTATTTCTCACTTCCTCTCCACACTTTGCCTGCAGACGGCTACACAACTGATGACATAGAGTTCTACTGGAGAGGTGGAGATAATGCAGTCACTGGCGTGGAGAGGATTGAGCTTCCTCAGTTCTCCATTGTGGAATATAGACTGGTGTCAAAGAATGTTGTCTTTGCCACAGGCAAGTATTGTCCATTTAGTGTTTTAATTTCCTTGTGTATGACAATTACTGGCTTATTAATCATAATTAATCATTATTAATCATCATTCTATATAGTCTGTATTGTGTGTTTGGCTAAAGAAATCACTTGGTAAATCCTGGAGGTAGGAGTCCATGAAATATCATTTCTTGTTTATTTTTCTTTTTCTTGTGTGTGTGATACTTAACCAGCCACCTAAATATCTATGTTCTAAACAAATATGAAGTCATTCACCTCTGAATCATGAGTTTAAATGTAGCCTATAGGGTTACTGAACATACATAAGTATGTTTTGGTATACTAGGTTAAAACCCACTGTTTTTACGAACACCTCCCTGCAACTTTTCAGTGCATGTTTGTTTTGTTGTTGCGTAGTGAATGTAATGTCTTTTATATCTTGATTGGCAGTGATGGGTATGTATTACTATATACATAGCCAGTGCTTTTGTCATCATTATTAAGATGCTGAAATTAAATCCTGGGGTTCCCTCCTTATTTCCTTGAAGATGTAATAAAAGTTACTGGTAACTCACAGCATTGGATGTCTTCAGGTGACAAAGCACAATGTTAATTTACATGTTTAATGCTCGATGTCAGCATAGGAAAATGTTGTTGTGTGTGACAAGACCAAAACAACACAGAAAGCCATCAGCAAGTGTGGGGCCACTATTTGGGACCTCCAGACTTTCAGTGCTCTTCAGACCAAAGGAGTGTGCTGTTCCGTCTGTCCCAGCACACTAGAACAAATGAAGCACAGCTCTATTATGTTTGTAAGCATCACTTCACCCACTCTTTGGACACAGCATCTGTTCCAAAGTACACAGAAACACAAGTTGTGTTTCAGAACAAAATGTAGATATCGCTGGGATTGAAATTAATATGAGGGGGTTTGCCAGCTGCTGCTGTTCTTGTTTATCATTGTGAATGGAAGGGTTTTTTTCTATAGAGAAACAGATACTCTAATCCTATATCCTTCCATTCTGCAGCTAGTCACCTTTGGCAGCCAGGGCTTACCTGCCCCTCCACAGGACTGGATATGTGTTTGTAGGATGGCTCTTTTGAACAATGATGAGAATACAGAGAACTTATCTGGGAAGTTTTTGTGACAGTCCAAAGCCACCTTTTAGTTCAGTATGAAATATTTCAGTAAAGGCATGATTTAGTAATTTAGAGATGAGAGAGATCTGTTAAAATCAGGAAAAAGAGAAATCCAAAGAGCTGTGAGGCAAATATGAGAGAGAATGAAAACTAGGAGGACACATTTATATGACTGACCAAATTTTCAGAATCATAACAGTTCTTTCAAAAAAAAACTTGTGGAAGGAGTAAAAACACCCCATGCTCCAGAGTTTAAGATAGTTTGACATTAGGGAGTAGGATGAGACAGCCACAGAGAACAGATTACTCCATGTTTCTTGTACCGTCTTCTGAAGCATATAATTTTTGTCTCTGATGAAGACACAATACTGAGTTTACTATTATTTTGGTACAGGACATTATGAAAATGCTTGATTAATTAGAAATTTTGTGACAAGTATTTCCATGCCGGGGAAACATCACATTTGTTTCTCAAAACCACATATTTAATTCTGAGTCTGAAGCACGCTAATGAATCTGACAGATACAGTCAGCACACTTTTTTAAAATTTCTTCTCAAGACCCTGCTTTCTTATGGTCCTAGTAATTAGGGCCAGTTTCTACATTTTTGTGGAGAATAATTCAGGCATGCTTTTTTTTGGCTTTGATTTTATTGAAGTCTCAAGGGAAGAGATTAATTCTTTGGGCTCAATATCTCAGCCAACATTTCAGAGATTTCAGTACTAGTGTGCTTTGATTGTATAAAACTAAAAGAAGACTTCAGAGTCATGCCATAAACAGCTTTTGGAGTAGTTATTTCTCCTATCCTCCATGAGGAACAGTGCTGTATAATCTTGTGTAACTTATGCAAATGGGAAAATCTGTTCCCATAGTTACTACTGAGAAGCAACGGTAAGCATGGGAAAAACCCCATAGATAATGACAGAAGGCTGTGCAGAGCTGCAAGAATACTGAAGGAACTGCATGCATGTTGGAGCATAGCACTGGAGTTAAAAATTATCTTGCCAAATTAGCAAAATGGGTCTGAAAAAAGGTACAAAAGACAATATGGACAAGTGCAAAATACAACATCTATACAACTAATTTTTTGTATCCGAATTCAGGATGGGGAATACCAGATTAGGCCAGGGTTCTGTATGTAGAAACCTAGGGTTTGCTGTTGATCTCAGTCTGCACAGGAGCCATTGACATCTTCTTGGGGAAAAAAAACCCCAACAAACAAAACACATCCTGTAAGGAGTCTGACTTGCATTGCTAAGGCCTGAGCTGAGTATTTGTGGTTGTGGGTAGTGGTCTTCAAGACAGTTGTGGAGCAACAGAAGAGGGTCTAGGGAAAATTAGTAAGTATGAGTGGAAGTCTAGGAAATGGAATACCTGAGATTACTGGAGAAACAGGTATGATTGTGTAGTTTAAAAAAAGAGAAACCTTGGTGGGAATTGAATAAACTCTTCAGGTGCTAGAAGTTGTCTGCAAAGACTTGGACAATAGCCTGTTCTCTTTATTCATGATCAAAAGAAGCCAAAGTAGAATCTGAATTGCTATGAAGAAGAAAAATCTGGTTTGAGTGTCCTTCTAACACCAGTTAAATTCCATACAGGCTACCATAAGACATCTAAAATGGCACTGGATGCCTATGTGTCAGTAATTGAATTAAGCTCATAGTCAAATGATATCAAATCAGTGCTGTCAATGGAGCCTAAAGAGCTATTCAGCTCTTGAACACCTCTATTCTGTCAAGTGAATAGCTCTTAGGACACTATTCAGTTGCCTAAACATAGGTATCTGATGCCTCTTGAGATGCTGTAGAGCATCCTGCTTAGCAGTTAGGCTGCTATTCTGGAGTCTTACAGTCTTGTGTCCTATGTGACAATCCAGTGCTTCAGTATTAATTACTTAACTAATATTAAGTTCTACTCTTCAATAGCCTAATCCATTTCAAATGGCATTAGACACTTCTGTATAGGCAATTAAATCACACCTTTAGAATCAGCTGGCTGTAAATCTAGATCTCCATGGTTTACACTGAGAGCTTATGCGCCATCCATGTGTAAATATCTGCATACAAACACCTGAAATTTAGTGCCTAGACCTGTGAGCTGAATCTGCCTCCTAAATGTTTATTATCAAGAAATGCTAAGAAACTGAACAGGAATGGGAATATATAAAACACCACCTAAAAGCTTCAAGATGCATAGCAGTCAGGGCCAGATTAGCAACCTGTTGGTAAGAGGAGGGTAGTCTTAAAAGATCTGAAAATTAATTATTTGCTGTATTCTGAAAGATCAATCTGTAAAGTACATTTCCAATTAGCCGAAGAACCTTCCCAGAAGAACAGATTAAAATAAGAATTCTATAACTGACCAACTCTGTTATCTTGTTTCATACTTGGATAAAACAGCAAGAGACTAATTTAGCCTTGGAGCTAGATATTTCAGCTTGCTAGCTTTTAATGAAATTGAAAAGAAACAAGTAATTACTTTTTACCAAGTGCCCAAATATATGAAAGAGGAATACTTTGGGCTCAGTTATTGATTAAGTATTTGTTTTCATGCCTGTATTCTCACTACTGTTGTTAGATTTAAATACTTCAGGCCAAATTCTGTTATTCCTGTACTATTTAAATTAGCCCATAGCCATCAACATGTTATATGAGATGGGAGTAAGGGTAACAAATTTGGTCTCTGAACAGCAACACTGTTATTTAGGCAAAAAACCAAATTCTGATAGAATGTTAACAACTAGAATTTCCTGGTAATTAATCTCTAAATGTACTGAGCCTTAATTGACAAATCATTATCCAAGCATAATCAGGCAAGTAACAGTATAATTGTTCATCTCACCAAGAAATCCATTTTTATTAAATAAATTACACAAGGTGGTTCCTTCTTAGATAAATAAAGATCTGGGCTTACAATCCTTGTTCCATGCAGGTCAGGACTCATCCTTTTCACTGAGCTTTAGCCATCCAGACAAAGAGCAGGGAATAAGTAGGGGAAATAAGGAGTGTTCCTTTTAATTCTTTTTTTCCACAGATTCAGTGGTCTGTTTGCTAGAGGTGAGATATTATAGCGGAGCTGGCAGGCCGGAGGCAGGGCCAATAGATCATCTGTGAAAGCATAAAAGCAATACAGGTGAAAGTAATACAAACTTTTGTAGTCTTAGGGAGAGCTACTTAAAGGAGAACTCTGGCTGATAGTATGAAAAAACAAGGCTACCAGTTCACGTTTCAATTTCAACCTGAACTATACAAAGACTAAATTATTCTGAAATTTTCTGAAATCCAGACGTCCCCCAAAAATTTGAGCTTGGAAAATCACTACAAAACAGGATGACATTCTATTTACGTCTATGAAACTGAGCAGTGTGTCAACTCCAGTAAGTAGCTGTAATGCCAGCAAGACTTTTGGTTAGATTGCTCAGGACCCACAGACCCTCAAAACCTACCCTGAGACTTACAGGGCAGGGATTCATCTTGCTCTGATTTAAGGTGAATATAATTTCAGTGTCTACATATGAACTAGGTGTCTTAGTTGCTGGGAATCTAGTCAATACAGTCAGTGGAGTCTGGAGACAAATTCAGTCCACCAATAGGAGTCTATTTTAGGAGGCGATGGGTAATTCTCTAGGTTTCATTTACTAGATTGACTAGATGAACTGACTTTCCTGTAAATGTAATTGGAGCTTAGACACCTAGCTCATGTGTATGCAGTTCAAGTGCTGATCAAAAAGATGTAGGGGCTATGTCATATCCACCACCCGTGTGCTGGTGTCTGAGATGGCATAGGGCATCTCAAAAGGAACAGTGCACCTTCAGATTGGCAACTGAATCTCTCTGTTACAGTTCAACTCCAACTCTAGAGCAGGAAGACAGCACTGACAGCCCTGGCCCTAGGTATTGTTCTTAGGGTTCTATCTTCTAGCTTCAGGACAAAGAACCTGGTGCTTGAAACAACTTTATGTTGACATCTCTGGCCTTGAGACAATCTGTCTGGAGAGTCCACCTTTAAGGCCAGGTCCCCCTAGTTTCAGTAATTACCTTATCTCATTAGACGGAGATGATGATGAGGTAATGGATGATGGTCACGGGTGAAGCATTCAAGATAAATGTCTAAAGTTTGCTCTGTTACACCATTTCTCAGTTCAGGATTTCATTACTGGACAATACTGATGTACGTGACACATCACTTCTCTACACTGTTGACACATGCCTCCTCCATCCACACCATTTTTCCTGCCTTATCAATAGCAAAGTGCTCTCTTCTTTCTCTGAGGTTCCCCAGTGCGTTCAGGATCCTTGGCACTGGAGCAGCCCAAGAAGAGGCTTTGATTCAATGATTCAGTTCCACTGAACCTTCTTGAATTAATCCTTCAGACTATTTATCAAAGTATCAGTATTTTATGGGAGAATTTCCAGTCATCACCTCTATCAATGATATTCCACAGACACCCAGACCTGGACAGGACTTTTGGAAAGGAAGAGATTTATAGAGAATCCTTTACATGGGTGGTGTATTATATGAAATAATTTTCCTCAACAGAGCTTTGTAAAGATTTCTGTCTGATGCACTACTCTTACTGCAGAAAGGTGATCAGGTCTGCCACATTTTTTATGTATTTCATGATGGCAGGGTATTTTCCTGTTTTATTTACATAGTCTGCAGACACAAGGCCATAGAAACCATTTCATAAGAAGCTCAATGAAAAAGTTAAGCTTTGTTAGCAAAAAAGTAGGCATGGTTTCAAAGAGAGAATTTGTCTTTTGAAATTAAACATTGGTCATTGGAAAATGAAGATGTTAAGCAAGCTAAAGTCTAAATGATTCTTTGCTGAAAATTATGTTGACTGCTCTAGACAGCAAAAAAGCTTGGTCAGATTTTCATGATTAAATAAAGTCTTCTGACTCTACCAGTATTCTTCTACTGGTGAAATTAGAAGGCATTTCATCCTGGAAAAAAATTGTTGCTGATTGAAGAAATCACAGCAACCAAATACAGCTATTAGATATTTCTTTTTCCAGTGATAGTTCTGAGATTATTTGATAAAACAGTTAAGGATAGTTGCATAAAGTTTGATACTCCCTGGATGCTTCTGCTGCCTGGAAGCATCCTGTATGCCTGTAGCATTTTTTCTGTCATATGACTCAAAGTCATACCTAACTATCAGGAATGCGATGAAGAGAAATCTGCAGTTTTCTATTCCTTCTTTCATTTTCTCTCTCAGGAAATCCATCATTCTTGTGTATATGGGCAAATTTCATTTCTTATGCTCATATCCAAACATATGAACATAATTTAAAGGGAAGTTAGTAATTTTTTCTTTGTTTCTAGATGTAATCTTTCATATCTTGCACATATTTGCATTAGAATAGGTGGGATGTGATCTAATATCTAGTTGGGCTCTCAGTATGTTCAGAAATGTTTTTAGGATGTTGACTGTAACTAAAGCTTTTAGAAGAGCTTTTAGAAGTATCATATCTAAGATTAGTGATGCAAATGCTGAAATCATGGAGCTAATGTTGTGTGAATGACTACCTTTTTCTTGTACAGCTATACTCAGGTTTAATCATCTTTGCATTTGGTAAAAGAAGTCACAAATTTTTTAACTGTTTGAGATTTCTAAATATATAAAATATATTTGGTAAGAGTTACACCAATTTTGAAATACACCAGTTTGAAGTTAAATAATAAAATGTTTTGTTTGAAACATTGACATTGAGGTTATTAATTTCTTTTCATTATTTATTTGCTCCAATTGTAACAGTTCATGAATCCTATATGTAAACACAGATATAAAATAATTTTTTTTGTGCTTAAAATATTTTTGGAAGAAAAATTCTGTCTGGCTCTAATTGATGTTAGAGGATCTGGTCTGAAGGCTTTTCCTCACTGTGATTCATTACTATTTGTTTTTGACACCACAGGTAGCATGTTTCTCTTAGTTCGGATGTAATTAAGAAGTGCCATCTCATGAACAACTCTTCCATGTAAATACAAAACTATGCACATGACTAATCCTCTCAATATAAATACTATACATAAAACTGTGTATTTGGATAAGCATTTTACTTGGGGACCTAAGCATCTGTTTTTATAAACTAACCAGTGCTCACCCATCTGTTCAATAATCTAGAATAACTTACTCTCTCTTTTCTTCTCAAAAACAAATTACTTGGATAGCACTATATTCACTGCAAGGTTTCTTTCAATACCAAGCAGTAATACAGTGAAGGCGTTTTCCCTACTGTTCTGCAGATGTCATAGTACCCCATAAAATGTGCATGCTTTAGTTTCTATGGAAACTGAAGACAACTATCTGCAAGTGTCTTTTCTTCAGTATAAATAATGCTGTTTTCCTCTCCCTTTCCTCAGGTGCCTATCCAAGACTCTCGCTGAGCTTCAGGTTGAAGAGAAACATTGGATACTTTATTCTTCAAACCTACATGCCCTCCATACTGATTACCATTTTATCATGGGTGTCATTCTGGATCAATTATGATGCATCAGCAGCAAGAGTTGCCCTTGGTATGTGCTAAGAACGAGTGGGACATTAAAATGTCAGGCTGGATGTAGCCTTCAGAGATTGTTAAAGACTGCAATGTGATATCAGTATTTTGATATTCCAAAATCATTTACGTCAAAATTATGTCATTCAGTATTGCCTCAAAAGTGATGAGTTTTCCCCTGCATGCAAGAAGGTAGCTACCACTAAATCTCTGCTATAAGCAGCTCATACGGGTCCCAGCCTTGTTCTCATAAAAGTTAATGTTGTTGTCAGTAGCTTCAGCAAGGGGACAAGCCCCAGAATCATACTCCAAGGGCCTGAGTGTGGGTTTTCAGTCCAGCTCAGTGTTGGAAGACAAGTGTGGCTCCAAGCCTCCTCCTGAGGTCCTAGCTGCTTTAACTGACAGTGGCAGGAACAGATGTCAAGAACCGTGTGCTCGTTGAGAGTGCAGGGGAATGTCAGCTACAGACCATGACATCCCAGCTCACCCTCAGAATGCACGGTATGCTAAGTGCATTTTTATCATGGCTTAAAGTGCCGTTTACCTCGTGGCAGAAAAACATGCATTTGGCACAGATTAGTAATCCAAGTCCAAGACCTTTTCAGATCAAAGTATCCTTTAAATAAGGGAAAGTGGCTCACAGGATATATTTCATCTATTACAGAAGCATACTCAGGGATAGCTAGAGACAAGGAATATTAAATGGATCCCTAAATAATCCTTATGACTACTGCCGCCTCTCACTTCATCCCAAATCCTGTCTTCAACCCTGTGCTTCCCAATTATTGCACATGCCTTCTTTCCCAAAACTTGACACTAAGCCTATGCTGTATAACTTCCTACTACATTCTCTTCTCTTCTTAAAACAGGAACATATTCCCTAGTTCCCTTATTTTTCTGATAGGTACCACAGCAAACTGTGAGTCCAACCCATGCCCATGAGATTCCCCATCTCTGTACCACATACCTCCCAAGATCCCACATAGCAAGGCAGGCTGGCCAGCTACACCTATACCTTTGTGCAACATAGTATTGCATCCTAGCATCTGAACTTGGATAATTGAAGATACTGTAGATTAACTGCAGTTACTGTACAGTAATTCTACAGATACTGTGGATTAGCTGGTGCATACGGGCATGACAGAATCTGGCATTACCACTCAGCAGCTAGTGCACGTTCCGCAGGTTGCAGCTAAGTAGTAACTGAATGGGAGGTGGGACGTAGACTCCAAACAGCTCTGGAGCTGTTGAGCTCTGGATCACAAATGAACTACTGGATACCAAAGATCCACCCTGGAGACATTATGACTGAGTGAGGGGAGAACTTCAAACATCTAGTGTCTAGATTTTACATGCCTGCCAGGACTGCAGGGAACAGATGGTTAGACAGAAGTTACCAAACCCAGTGACATTCCATGCCCTTCTATAATGAGTTCACACAGTTTTTCCTTGTTTAAGAAACAGGACTGTCTCATGTGGCCTGTTTCTCTGTAGCACAAGTTCAAGTACCATACTGTGATAACACAAATATTAGAACAAAAGTTGGAGACTACATTCAAGGCAAGCTCAGGAGCCCAGATGTTCTACTTCCGATTGATAGAAAGTCCTTCTGAAAGGATGAAAATCCATGTAATAGGTTCTTCTGAGAAGACAATTAGTGCCTTGGTGATTAGGCCTGTGATGTTTGTATAATAAAGTTCAGTACCATAGGTCTAATCTTATGTTCCTTTGTATAGCCCTTCTTACGAGTCTGAAGCTGATATGAAATGGTATCAAAGCTTAAAGGCAATATAGCATCTTTGGACATATGTAACTGGCTCTGAAAAGCGCAGTACAGAGGAGGGTAAGGCCTGCTGGCCTGGGTATTTGTTAGAGGAAGGATTCCCTGTGCAATTCTTAGGGACATGGAGACAAGCTTTTTACTCAACCCCTGCAGGAAGCCTGTGTTCTCTGCAAGAGCCTGATTCTAGTTCATTCACTTCCATGTTTTGCTCCTGTCCCTGGTCCCTTGCTGCACACACTGTCTGTGCTCCAGCCTGCACTGAACCAAGTAGTTGCCTCAACAGAGAAACCCAGGCAAAGGCCAGCTCATTCCAGAGACTGTGTGCTCTGAACAGTGCAGATGATAGAAGCTGATACAGGGCTGATCTCAAGAGAAATATTCAAAACTACCAATTCTGCTCAAAACTGAGTTTTTGCTAGCTAGCCCTAGAAGTTCCTAAATTTGGTCTTTTGAGCAAGGAGAAAAATAATTTCAAGAGTTGTCATTCTTGGGAAGGGTTGTAGTCACAAGATTATCCTATTTTTATATGATAGGTGAGTGTCAGCTGCTTCCCCTCCAGCTGTGCTTTAAAATAAATTACTGATCTTCAGAAGGACATTTGCCTGCAGAGTGTCAGAATCTCCCAGGGGATATATTTCCTTTTGGTTAGTGATAGCCACCTTTCTATTCAGTGTGCTTCATCTTCTGGATCACCAAGAGAGCCACCAAAGTCTTCCTGTGTGGCCTTTATGGATTTAGCTCTGGAATCTAGATTACAGCCTGGGAACAGGCACCAAAATTGTGGGCATCATAACCCCGACTGGGCAGGCTTCTAAGTCCCTTGTTGACCTAGGCTTTGGTAAGCATCTGTGGGGTGCTATGAGATGCCTAGGGCGTGTTAAAAGGAATCTGTGGGATTTCTGATACAAAAATCAATTTGATCTTAGGTAACTTTTGGAATCCCTTATGGAAGCAGCAGCATGTAATCCTACAAAAAAACCAAGTTAGTTCAGGCTAGAGAAATCCCTTGGGCTGCAAACGTATGATAGTGTTTGATGCAGTCCTCCACCCTTCTCATCCCTGTTCTTGTGCTGGCATGGAGGTTTTCTAGAGACTTTGTTGAAGTTTCTTTAGGTAAAAATCATGTGTCAGCTATACTCCTCATTTTACTACAAAGGTGAGTGAGTTATACCCAATATAGTTTTTAAATAAGCTTGTGCTGTGTGTGTCTCCACTGTATTTCAAGCCATGGAACATCTGACATCAGCACACGCTTGTTTCACAGTTTGGAGGAAAAGCACTGAAAACTGCATGACGCCGACCTACTAAATATACAAAATACCTGTTACAGAACCTCATAGGCTACTACTACAGTTCCCTGGAGTGACACTGTTTACACCGACAGCTTGATTTTGAGTTATATTGTCTTTATTTCTGTCTCTTCAGGTAAAAGAAGCTGTGCTTTATAATATGGCAGCAATTTTCTTTCATCATTTATTTTTGTTCTGCCTGCATTTTAGTGACTACTTACAAACTGATGGTATAATTATGGAATCAGAGAAAATAGTAATGGAAGGGACCTATGAGAATGGCTTGCCTCTTTTACCAATGTAGACTTATTCCACAAATCAGTGTTTTCAGCCACCTGTGATTTGCAATTCCCATAAAATTTCCAGCAGAGATACAGTCCCTGCAGTTTATTGTGAATTCAAGCAGACTGACAATAAACTTTCTTTTCTTACCACCTTTTCAAAACAGTGCTCTGTGATACATTTTCAGGTGCTATGTCCACACTTAGGTAAATAAATGAGGGTTTGACATACCTTATAGATTTTCTAGGTACTTTATTAGTGTCCAGTTGATCACTATAAAAATGCTGCTCTCGCTCCTTTGCCTTTTCTTTCCACAAACGCACATACCTGCTCTGGCATGGTTTGCCTCTCATTGCTCATCTCGCTTCTTTCTCTGTAAAAATTAGACTACTACCCTAACCTAGTCATCTCAAATCCCTCTTCTATATTGTCCTTTCCTGAAATAGGTGTCTAAAATAGATGGGATGAACTGCTCTAGAAAGGTGCTTGTCTCTCTCCATCTGCTACTGGGGGGCCCTACAGGACTAACTTCAACCAACTGCTTAACTCTTAGAAATTTTAAAACTGCATGAGAGGAATCTTTCACAATCCATTCAAACACTCTGCCTTAATATGTGCAGATGGTTTTATCTATCCAGACCCCTAATTAGTTTTGTTACTTTTTAAAAACGTCTTTCCTTTGTGTTGAGCAGCACCATGCTGGAAGGGCACACCTTCTGATGCTTGGCAGATTATTTGTCTTCCTGTTGCAGATCACTTTGGTGTTCATGGAAGAGATCCTCAGTACAGCTACACTGGCTTCCATGAAGCTACGTTAACTCATGGCAGTGGTGCCAGGCCCCCTTGTTAGCTCTTCCCCCAATCATATGAAGGAAATACTGTAACAGAATAATAATGCATGACACTTTAATTTTGCTTTCATTTGCAGTGATGTCACCTGCGAAATAGCTTTCACAAATTTTTAAGCTTCTTCATACTGACAAGGCAAATTTGCCGAAAACAAAAGTAAAATTGAAACATGGTATGCTTGGAGTTGTAAGATATGTGCTCTTTTTTTCTTTGTGTAGGAATTACAACTGTGCTGACTATGACAACAATCAACACTCATCTGCGAGAGACTTTGCCTAAAATTCCATATGTTAAAGCCATTGACATGTATCTCATGGGCTGCTTTGTATTTGTCTTCTTGGCCTTACTTGAATACGCCTTTGTCAATTACATTTTCTTCGGAAAAGGCCCTCAAAGGCAGAAGAAGCTTGCAGAAAAAACAGCAAAGGCAAACAATGATCGCTCAAAGTTTGAAGGCAACCGGGTAGGATTCTTTAATTTATATATAGTCTCTCTTTTCTTTTATTACAAAAACTAACTGTATGAAATAAACAAAAAAAGCTTCAGTAAAAACATCACTAACCACATCTTTTTGTGGACAAACTTTGGCATTTTTATATTCAAGAACCTACACAGAAGAATGTATTTAGGCATACAGAAATCAAAATTAGTATGATCTATATGACAAGTAACTGTAAGAAGAAGAAAACAATGGGAGTGCACCTAGCTTGAAAATAAAGGCTCAGATCTACAAATACATTTATTTGTGTAAATCAAATACAATTTAACTCTGATTTTAAGGACCTAAGGGAATCCAGGATCTAGGCATACTTTTTCTCACTACAGTTAGAAAAGACCCATTTAGAATGGGAGAGCACAGATAAAGGCTTAGTTCTGCCATGCTAATTAATTGGCCAGCATAGCTGAACCGCTGTGTGTGGCATCGTCATCTGCTGCTGTTTAAGACCAGCAGAAAATTATGATTCCTAGAGAAACTTTCAGATTGATTTCTGAAGCACAGTATTGGCATGGTCTGTGCTGATTACACTCCAGCCTATTTTCTTGCCCGGTGTGTTGCTTCATCCAATGAATACACTTTTTTTTTTTTCCCCCTTTGGAAGAAAAATTCAAGGTACTCAACACTATATGATGTTAGCAAGCCGTGTCAGTTTGAATAGAACATCTTTTTTGACTAAAATACTCCCAGTGAGGCTTCATTCAGTTTTGTTGGGTAAGACTGTTTTTTCTATCAGCTATAAATTAGAAGAGTTCACAGTGACAAAACTACTACCTGTTTATTAAGTACCAGTATCATAAAAGTAATTACAAGTTGTATTTTTTATCCTAATAATCTGTTTGCTATAGTAAATGTAATGCAGAACTACACCTAATTATCGACACTCATATCTGTGAAATAATTTTTGAACCAATAAACTCATTTTTGTCCACTATATTATGAAACCAAATTCTCATTGCAGTTGGCAGCACTGCTTAGTACTAAGCTAGCAGCAAGAATGAATTCCCTTCTGTGGAAAAATAAATAGTTATAATAATAAAAAAAGCAGATGGGGAAAAATAGAGTATTACAACTGAAAGTAATGAGAAGATTTTAGCTGCAAGCACGTGATGCAGATGTATGCACTAAGGTTCAGTTCTCCCAATAGAAACCATCTGGTGAATCTCATCCATTTAAATGATTTACATAATTCAGTACAAGTCTTGCTAATGGGCCCAATAGCACCCCATGCCTGACTGTTCTTCTGTCTTGAGATCAGTTGGTCTGTATTGTCAAAAGAAGCATATGAACCTTAACTAATGAACATGAGGGATTTTCACACCCAGATCGTGTCATTTTTAAATCCCAGATCTGAGCATACCATACATCAACCCTTTTTTTTTTTTTTCCCCTCACTTTTGACTTACAACCTTTTCTTTCTGGACCATCCTAAGCAAATACTGTGGACTTTTCTGAATTTTCTGCTGGTTTAATAGCAGCCATGCATGAATGAAATTGGGATACAAATTCAACACACCAGAACTGAAAGAAGAGTGTGTTGCTTTGTCCCTTGTAGTCCCAGCTGTGAAAGGGAACTCTGTATGCTTTGTAGAACACATATACTCATACTAACTGTGAATATTTGCTGTTCAAATGATCTAGGGTAAATAATGAGATATGGTTCCATTCTCTGTGGAAAACATTTTGTCTCCAGGCCTCAGCTGGTGAAGTCAACAGAGCTTTGTTGCAGTCACTGGATTCAGTGCCTTCAGACAAGCAGTGCCAGCATACAACAGGAAAAGACGGGGACATTAGCTAGAGCTGATCAGAAATCTTCCTTTGAAACAAAGCATAAACAGAAAATGCAGATTCAGTGGATGTAGGATGTCAAATCTGAATTTCTGATTTGAAAAACACTGGCAAATGCAAAGCAGAGGGAATTGCTTAGAGCAGGTAAGAGGTCCCAGTGCTTTCAGGATGAGCAGCTTAGGGAAAATCCATCTAGCAGCTCTACTTTGGACAAAGTTTACCAGGGCTTCGAGACATCATAGCCCTGAAGAAGGAAAATGGTTTCTGTGGTTCTGGATTGTGCCCACCATGTACCATGCTGTACAGGCATACATGGACGTAGCAGGACAGGTGGTCATGCCAGACTTTTTTAACATACTTCCCATGGAAGACAGTACCTGAAAGCTCTGCAGCCTTGGGTCTGACCTCTTCAAGGGCAGTAAAGAGGCATTAACTTCCAACCTGTTCTTTGGTGCTTCTTGAAGATCATTGAGTCTGATGGAAATAGCAGCTGCTTGGCATTTGCTTGCTTCTTGCTTTAGAGTTGGGACTCAGGGGCTGGATGTCCTGGGAAAGGCTCACAGACTGGAGGGCATACTGCACAGTAAGGAAGGCTCAGAGCCACAGATGAAGACTACCTTGGCCAAGTTCATGGAAATAATTGGGGGTTTTTATTTTGGTGAGGCTTCAGGCTTCCATGGAGTGTATTTCCATTCAGAAAGGGAAGGTTTCTAAGCCTGGGAGATATTTCAGATCTCACATGATTTGGGGCTGAGCAACATTTTTAAAGAATGGGAGAGTGCCTAAAAACAGGCAGCCCCCTTTGCAGTTATCACCACTATTTGATGACTGTCAAAATGTACACTGTGCAGGAAAGGAGATTGAAAACAGTTCAGATATAAAACTGGAAGAAGGAACTATTTTTAGTTTGTCTCTAAGACTACCATTTTGGGTTGATTTGTGTTGCTGTTTTGTTTTAGTAATTGAATTTGCTTGTATATGAACTGTGTGCATGAGCTCCCTATCATTGATTTAGAGTGCTAGCTCAGAGCACTAGGGAAAAAAAACCCAAGAAACAAAACCAAATAAATAAATAAACATTAGTCCATTTATTGTCCACATCAGATGCTGTAACTTGTGGGTGTAGTGGCAGAATGACTCTGGGCTGTATCGGGTCCAGCCTGAGTCAGTGCTCAGACAGGAGGGGCTGCGGCACTGTGGAAATCACCTGTTTGCATTGGGAGGCAGCACTAGCAGAGCAGAGACAGCACAACATATTGCCTGGCATTCAGGCCCTGAGTTTGAGCATTGCTCTTATGGTGCCCAAGACTGGGAGTGCTGCTAAGGCAGTGTCTGTCTCTCAGGCAAAGGGAACAAGAGGAGGAGGATGGAAAATGCCACATTAGTTTCACTCAGTAGTGTTATAGCCGATGGAAGGCAGTAGAACCAGTATGGACACTGGTATTGTAGTTCATTTTTTACATGTCAGAGAACCGAAGTCTGGTGTGCAAGCTAGCAGGCTTGGTTATAAAACTCTTATATCAGCAAAAGGGCTTTTCATGCTTTCCTAGTCTAATTTAATTGTAGACTGGAAGAATTTTAATAACAAAAATGTTCTAGGCCACAAAATCCACAGATGTGGGGATGTCTGTGTTTTATTTGATAATTGCTTTGCAAAGCAGCCACTGTTCATGCTCAGTAACTCTGCTTCCTAATGGATTTGCATTGTCTTGCATCAGAGGTTACGGGTTTGAAAAGCCAACGCTGGCACAGCTATCTCCATGTTGATGTTGCTGCTGTGGACATGCCTCTCAAATGCCGAGCTTTTAAGCACTTCTCTCTGAGTTGTTCCTGATACGCTGCCACTGAGGCTTCCTGGATTGAGGAGGGCTCCACCAGCTGCTGCCGCTGAGCTGCCTGTTGGCTTCACTGCTCCCATTATGGCTTTCTGTCCAGCTCTGCCTGTGTATTAAAGCCAACAAACCCAATAGCTCCAGGCATAAGGGAAAGAAGAGCCCTTGTAGCATGGAAACAGCACAGACAGTGTCCTCATGTTGCAGAGGTGATGAAGAAAAGTCGTGGGGAGAGGAAAACTGCCCTGTATTCTCCCGTGTAGCACTGCTGAAGGTGGCATGATGACTGAGGTGCATCTGACTAAACTGAATCTCTGGAAATGGTTTCAGAAGATTCAGAACTGGTGATGAGATGAAACCTGAGCGAGCCTTTATGAATGACTCATCTGTGGATCAGCAGCTGACTACAAAGAAAATTTCACACTTAGCCAGCTCTTCTTTTGACTGCTTTTGCATCACATTTTATTTCAGATAATGCACTGTAAATAGTATTCCTTGCTGAACTTTTCCAGCCTATCCCAGTAAACCATAGTTACTGGAGACAAATGTAGGATGCTCCTTTTTTGTGTATAGCCAATTTTCGTACATGTACCAGTTTTGGATTTAAAACTCTTTTGAAACCCTTGATACACTGCTTCATATATGAAGACAAGCTCTAGGATAAAGAACTGAACCTTGATTTTTCATAAAAATATTTCTTCTGCCTATGGTATCAGTGCCTAAATAAAAGTCCTCTGTTTGTGGAAAGACTGTCAGAAAAGAATAGGTGGCCTGTAAAACGTTTTCCCTTGAAAATTGATCACCATCGTTATGCATCAATTCTGTTTCTCCTGTTTGCGTTGGCACTTTCAGTTTTGCTACATGAATTGTTTCTTTTAAATAAGGCTCAGATATAGCCTAATTTACAACTAAATCAGCATGAGAGAGCTTTAAGGCAATCCTGTTCTCACTTGTTGTTCTCTCTTGTGGTAGAGGCTACTAGCATAATCGGTTGGTGAGCATGTGTTTTGGACATTGCTCCTTCTGGGCCAATCCACAGAGGTTATGATTTGTTACAGTCCCCTGCTAAAACTATTACTTCTTAGTTCAAGCTGTGGCAATTTATGTTTTCAGTTTGGTGGCACCAAAAGTTCACCCCCAGGGTATCAATCAGGAGGGTAAGTATCACACAAGCTTATTCAAGCTTCAACCCCCTGTGGCTGTCAGACATGTGGGAAGAGCTTCCTTTGTACAAAAATAATGCATAACCCTTTATAAAAAGGCCCTTCTCGTCAAGCAGTCCCTGCATGTTTTTTTAGCTCTGGAGATTCCTGGTTCAAACCCCTGCTGTCAGCCAAGGCAGCAGCTTCCCACCAGGCATTGCTGAGAATAGAGGCTCAGGCCACTTACATGTACTTAGCACTTTTAAAGAATTGTTAATCGTAGCAGCCCTTGTCACAAGTGGGATTTTATTCTGAGAATGAATATCTTGGCTGCTGTGGCAGAATTATCACTCAGTTTAAATTGGGAAATATGAGAATAGCAAAGCTGGCAGTGTTCTCCTATGCATCTTCATCTTTCCTGGATACTTTCTTCGGTGCTGTTTTGAACAGTGGGATATTTCTGAAAAATGACTGTGATGAGTAGGTGCCAAGTTTTGAAAAATATCTGTCAAGGGTGATGAGCACAGTTCTTGTGGGAAGAACTCTCATCCTGTAGCACTTATGATAGGGACATGCAGTGTGCACTGGGAGACTCATACATGTACTAATTTTGTTCTGCAGCCACTTTGCACAAGTATGAATGGTGCAAATCCAGAGACAGTAAGGAGGATTGTACATGCATTCCATAGTATAGCCCAGAGATTGTAAGAATCCAGACAATGTGAAATACAGGGCAAGGGAGGACCATACATTTATTTCCTTTTCTTCTTTTGTTCAAATACATCAAGGTTTATTGTCAAACTCCATTCTTACTTGGTAGACAGTGACATTAATATGAAAGTTCCTAATTATTTTTCTTCTTCTTACTTTCCTTGTTTTTCAAGATCTCTCCATCCTTCCAGTTCTGCTGCCTACCCTGGGCTCATCTGCTAGGCTTATATAACATAGTTCCCTCTTTCATTTTTTTGTGCTTATTAATTAATATAAAATATTTAAATGGTAGTGAGAGAAGTATAAACTTTTAGGCTCAGCGAGAACACTCAACAATACCATTTTTGTTGTGCTTGCAGTTTTAAATTATTTTAAAAATATCCAAGGCATAACGTGATCAATGAATTTTGCACAGATAACACTTAGGGCCTGATCGTATACTGTTTTACATGTTGGAAAGCCATTTATACATAAGTAAAGAAGATGAAGACTGCTACCAGGTAGTTTACCCCTTGCAAAACCATAAATGCTTGCACCAGGGCAGATCAGGTGAGAATCAGGTAGCTGGAGTCTAGATTACAATTTCCACCAAAAATAATTCCCATTTTCTTATAATTTTAAGGGGAGATCTATTTTGTGGCATGATGTACTTGAATAGTAATTTTGATGTAAAATAATGCAAGACTAACTACAGACACAGCTTCTCATGCTGTTATTTAAACCCGCTATTTGCATTTATATTGCTTCATATAATGGAAAGTGTTTACATGGTATTTAAAAATTTGGGATTGATGAACTCCTAAACATACCTATGGGGTTTGAGCAAAATGCTTCCTCTTTTTCTTTTTGTGTAGTTGAGTGAAAGGCTGATGAAGAAAAAGAGATTTCATTGTGAAGTACTCCTTAAAATGTATGGAATATTAAACAGAGAACTAAATGAACCTGAAATAATTCAGACACTACCTAATAGTAAATCAAACCTCATGGTGGTTTCCCAACCCTAGTAAAATTTTTTTCAAACTAGCATTAAAGCTGAAGTTTTCCAAGAATCTTGATTGGAGAAAGGTATTCAATAGGAGCTCTTGTCTTTCATTTCTTTAAAAATATAATAGCTAACATCTAAAATGAGCTGGTATCTTGTTTAGAATTAAGAAGTAGATTCAGGACTTTCCAGGTGTAAAAGGGTGTTGAAGTTTCATACCTACAACATACATTTCAAGTTGAGCCCATTGGTGATGTGGTGCTCCTCCAAGAGCAAGGACCAGAGGTTCTTTGTGAAGCCTTATCTTAATTCTCCTCTTTCTGGCTTCAGTTACGTAAGTTATGGTCATTTTTGTGTAATGACATTAGGCTGCTAGAATCTTTGGATTTTTTATTTGTACTGTAATATGTCTAGTTCAGAAATGGTGAACCTTCAAATGTGAATCTGGTTTTCCATGTATAAAAGGTCTCACAGCATTTCATGCTTCTCAGCCTCCAAATGGAGTTATGTGACATTCAATCATTTCACCCCAGTGTAGGAGCTGTAGTTATTCAGAGGTGGGAGGGATGGGGTTTGATTAAAATTGATTCTGAAATAAGAGCATCAGTTTTGCATATTTGGATCCATGCTGATTCAGCAGGGAATTAATTAATGATTTGGTACTCAGGTGTTTCCATGTGCTTTGATGAGCTCACTGGGAAACACTCCATGGAAACAGTCAGCCCTGGCTTGTGTTGAGGAGGAGATGGGGGCACCAGCAGTGGAGAACGCAGTGGGGAAACGGGAATGAATGGTTTCAGGTGGAGCCACGGTGGGCAGGAGACTATTAGAAGCATGAAGGCACAGGGCTGGCAGAGAAGGCAAAAAAGAGAATTATGTAGGTTAAAGAAGGATGGTAAGGAGTGAGGGGAAATTGGCCAAATCCACAGTGCAATCTCTCCAATTGCTAACAAGGTTTGAGAGCAAAGCCTGGCGTTAACATTTGGGCGGGGGGGGATTTCCAGTGCACAGAAAGTGACATTTTTGAGCCAGGTGATAAAATTATATTCTAAGGTTCATAAGGAGTAAAACTAAAGTTTTATTAAAGACATTGGCCTTGTTCATCATGTGTAGCCATGACTGTAATCCATTCAGCTGCTTTTCTTAATCTGTATCTCTACCCGGGATAACATTTTCCCTGGAGCCACTGAGCAACACTCATGGAGGAATTTGCCTTACCTGTATATTCAGGCAAACATGAGTTGACTTGCACAGGATACCCTGCCATTATTGGTTTTCTTCTTTATTCATTGAAAGCTTGTGTACATTTGTCAAAGTCATTTAAATTGTTGCTTAAATCATTCAGAAGTCATGCTTATGTGCAAATACTTTTTAACATGTTGTGTGCATTAAATATTCATATTTCACAACATCACCTTAAGATTGTCACAAAGCATTAGCATATATTGTTCTAATGTTGCTGAGGGCTTAGGTGGTTTATCCAAAACCTCTGAAGGAATCAATACAGTTTGCAGGAAAAGCAGGAATAGATCTCAAGATTATCTGTGGACCAGAAGCCTGATTTCAGTTTCTGTAGACCCCTTCTTCTCTCCATCTCCTCCTTCCTTGTATTTGATATGCAAGTCTGTTGCTCTATTAACAGAGATGCATTTCAAAATGTTTCCAAATATGTTTCACCTGACATTTTGAGAAAATATATCCTGTCATGCAACTTCATAGGACACAATGGTATCTTCAGACAAAGCATTTACACAAACTTTGCAACTTTCTTGACCACCTTTCTAGTTTGATTTATAGATGCAGTGATGAGCAGCAAAAAGTGGCAACATCATTGGCAGATCAGAGGCAGAAGCCACATTAGAGTGGCACGTAAGGTTGGCAGATAAGGTGAAGAAGGCAATGCAGTGCAATGAAATAAGTGGAATAAAATTAATTCCTTGGGCAGGAGAAGCCTGAATACATAGGTGTACCCTCCAGAATACAAGCTTTCAGCTGACACCTCACTTACTTACAAAAATCCAGGCTCATATAGAAGGACAAAGTACCCATGGATGGGCTAATGTCTGTATCTACGCAGGTGACAGACAGAATCAGGAGAGATCAGGAAGCCCTGAGGGAAAGAGCAGCTGACATCTGTGGTGGTGGAAGGAAAGGGCGTGGAGACCTGCAAGGGGAAGGCAATGCTGTCAGAGTGGAGCCCAGAAAAATGGTCTCTGCTGGGGCATTTTTAGTAAGGTGAAGGACATTTCTCAAAGCCTGGGAGGAGATGGGAAAGGAGATGACATGTGACACCGTGGGGGCCTGGATGAGAGATTTAGTTTTAAGCTTCCTAAGGAGAATGCAGATTGCGGAGATATTTTGCACAATGGTGTTACAAATCCTGATCATAATTTGTACTCTCTGTGAAAAAAAACCAGAGAAAACTGAATCAGTTCTTTTCAGAGACCACCGTAAGTAGTGATGATATCCATGCCTGTATTTTACAGCTGTGTGTATTCCCTGGTTACAGATACTGCTCAACAGTGTGAACGCATTTCTACAAACCTCAAGCTCATACTTTTGTACCCAACGGGTTTTTGCCATGGGGAAAATAAATTCTTCTTAATCACCACTGAGGATTCTCCACCCCATTATTTTGGTTAACATTGTTTATTTTTATTTATGGGCACTCATCAGCGTAATGTGCTGTTGCCTACAACAGCAGGATTTGCTGGATACCTTAGGATATTTTTTTACTTTCCTACATGTCATTCATAGCATTTTGTATTCTTTTTCCATTCGCAAGCAGCTTGGCAAAGCATTACTGATATACTATTATAATTGTTTTCACTGAGAAAAGATAAGCTGTAGCATCAATAATTGATGAAAGTAGTATCCATTTTACAGAATTTTAACAAGATTGAAAAAAGCTAAATGCATATGGACAGATACATAGTTACACATACTTTTAATGCATCACACAAAGCTTGCAAAGGACGTGGTATAGATGACTGTACAAACTTCAAAAGGCCATGGCAATGTGTGTTTTCTCAACCACTTTTAAACATATGCTTCTAGGATGAGATGTTCAACTGCTGCACAGTTAAGACAGCTAGATCATATGGCAGGTTAGAGAAATGTATTAATTGCAAGATGAATTGTGGATGAATAAATTGTATACATAAAACTGGAAATTATCCTGTATGCCATGATTCACTATCTATTTCTGACATGGGGAGCTGAGTTCACTTCAACAGTCACACATGTGTTAACTGGCTGAAAATACCCAGCACAGAGCATTTATTTTACCTTCAGCCATCATTTTCCTTTCCCAAAAACTGACAGGAAAGTTGGAGCTGATCCCTGCATCAGCTGTGTTCTCTGCCCATCCTCCAGCACGCAAGAACATGGGGCACAAGGGCATGTGGTGCCCCACCACGGAAGCTACCAAATACTGACTGACAGCATTGTTTGGGAGCTTCTTGTCAGTGCCACTCATGGGAACTGGAAGTTTTTCTGGATTGAAGGAGCCAAACCCAACTCTGTGCTGCTCCTCCTCTATTGCTGCTCAGGGGGACTGGAGAGGCTGGCCCAGACTAAGTGACCCTTCCTCTTAATTACTGAAAATGGCGTTGCATTGCTCACCTGTGCTCAACACTGTGCTCACTGCCTCTTGGCTATGGAGGTGGAAGAGAAGAGTGCCACTTATTTCCTCAGTTCAGCGGCCTTCTTCAATGTCTAAGTTCATTCGTCTTGAGATGACTTACCCAGGTGGAAAAGCTCTGCAGTTAAGCATTGCCATGACTGGAAAACTGTGCAAATGACTTTGGAAGAAAAAGTTTAAGAGAAAAGTTTTAAATAAGCTCTGTGATTGCAAAGTGCAAATTGTTCAGCGGGTCAGAAATATTCTTGTAATTTTAGCAACTTTCAAAGGCACTTTTTTCATCTGGCTTTAAATTCCAGATAGAAAAAGGTTAGTCCAGTTTAATTTAAGTTCTTACTATAGCAGAGAGAATCCATCTCTTACCCACTCCCCCTATTGCCAGCAATGCAGAGATTTCACTGAACTACACCACCTTTTAAAATGCAGTTGGTTTAGAGGGAGGGGAAAATGATTGGTTTTGCCAAATATGCTTTTGTACTGGGTTTTGGTAGTATGATGATAACCCTGTTTGTAAAAGTATTTAAGTACTTGCCTAATTTTAAGCAGATGAGTATTGCCATTTTTTTCTAAGATTATCACATGCTTAAAATGAATACATGCTTTCTTAAAATATGTATGGGTTTGGAAATTTAAATTACACCCACATTCTGCTGATAGATGTCAAGTCTTTTGAAACAATTTCTATTTCTATATTTGCCCCCTAGGTGGACACCCATGGAAACATTCTGCTAACATCGCTTGAAATTCACAATGAGGTGGCAAGCAATGAGGTTACCACCAGCGTTACGGATGCCCGAAATTCAACGATATCCTTTGACAACTCAGGAATCCAGTACAGAAAACAAAGCTCACATCGCGAAAGCCTTGGAAGGCGTTCGTCAGAAAGAACAGGCTCCCACAGCAAGAGAGGCCATTTACGAAGAAGGTCTTCGCAACTAAAAATAAAAATCCCTGATCTAACAGATGTGAATGCCATTGACAGATGGTCAAGAATGGTGTTTCCATTCACATTTTCTCTTTTCAACTTAATTTACTGGCTATACTATGTTAACTGAGTGACTGAACTTTTTTAAAAGACTTCAATTATAACAAGTGAAGTACTACTTGCCTGCAGAGTTTATATATATATTTATATATAAAAATATATATATATGAACTTTTACTACGTAGACCATACTCATGTATGTGTGAATACATGTAGCAAAGAATTGTGTGTACTTAAAAGCACATACCGCAAAGCAAAAGTATATGTATGCACACACACATGTACACATTTGTTCTGAGGTTATGGACACTTTAACATAGAAGGCACTTCAGAGGAACTTTTTAAATCAAAAGGCAGGTGTCATCAAAACAACAAGCCTTGAGAAAGTAAGTGTTGTGTATTATCACTACAAAACTTTGATTGTCATAGAAATTTTCAAACAGCTGTAATGGTGTATAAAGTCAGTATTTAGTAACATTGTTTGTAAATGCTGCCATACACACTAATCATAAAGCAGTAGAGTTACACTGGTAAGTTTAAAATAAGTCATTTATATTGCAGATCCATCAACTACGATTTCATCAAGCCAAATTTATTTTTCTTTGCTAAAATTTCTTGGGTTTATATATTTCATAATACAATTTTTCCCAGTCCTTAATGGGCATAATTTTTAATGATCTCTTGCTTTCTCTTCTGCAGTAAGCAGGCTGATCATGGGAGTGTTGCTCTAGGTCTTTGGAGACATATACATGTTCATAATATTTCAAACAAGCATTTTAAGTGTCCATCAACAGTGAAATGAAACTTTTGTAAAGTACTGTAAATGCACAGCACGTTTTCCTTCCCTTGGACTGGCTCCCGCTGCCATGTCATTTTGAAAGATAACAGCACATTTTTAGTATAATTTAGCTGAAAATTCAACTACTGTCAATGTGTTCTACATCTGCTGTAGATGTAAAGATTGTTATTCCAGTGAAAGCATAGAAGATGTCTCAGGTTATTTGCTACTTTGACATGAAACCACCTAGCTGTAGCCTTTTTTAAACATGCATTCACATTATTTAACATTCTTATAACATTGTATGTTAATGTAAAATATATTTGCATAATATGCATATAAGTATATTTTCTCAATATTTTTCTTCCCTGTGCTTGCTATCGTGACTGCATGCTATGTCATATTTTTGTTTCTGTGATGTTACAACTTTTTATTCTCTAGAATTGAGCAAATAGAGCACTTCCGATTCTTTGATTCAGTAATGGAGCATTTTCATATTTTATTTATATACTGAACATATATACAAGTACACTTATCAAGCTAGTGTGCTGCCATCACAGATCACAAGAGATAGCAAATGGTATGTTTTGTTTCAGCATTACCTATGTTCTAACATATCCTTCATGCAAATGTAACCACTTTGGTTTTCATCCCAATTCATTGCCTCACTGGGATTCCAACTGTTTTCAGTCTAGTAGATTGTAGTCGTCAAGGTATGCCAATTTCAGATCTGTAAACTTAATTTGTTGTTTATCAGAACTAAACCTTTCTAAAGAAAAGAAGATATATTTTTTGTAAACAGTATTTCTATCATGTACATTCTCAAATAACAACAAACACAGTAGCATAAATAGATCTAAAAAAAAAGAATTCAGGCTTAGCCCTGCCAGTTCTCTGCATGTAGAATTCCTCTGGACATAGATGGGAATTTTTGGCAGAAGGAGAGCTTTGGATGCTAGTTAGAGACGTCTATGGGAGAAAAATGTGTGGATATGCATCTACCAAAAACAACAAAAAGGGATGAAACTGAAAAGGCTGCCTTGGCTCTGTAATGACCTGTGTTCTTGCTAGTACTTGATTTATCTGTGAGTAGAGCAATGATACTTGTGTTGCTGCTGTGTATGGTCTGTTACTGTTCCCACCCCTGACTATTTGCAGCTGAACTGTGAAACTTTGCTCTGGGCTGAAATTCAGCATAGATGAACCTGGGTTGCAAAGTTTGTGTTGCAATCCCATCCTCGGGGCTGCTCCTTGAACAGGAGTGGGCTCCACACAGTTGCCTTGCAGCAAAGCTGCAATGCGATCCCCAGCTGGTAGTGTTCACCGTAACCTCGGCTGACGGCGTGTGCAGGATAAGCTCCGCAGTCCTGCTGCATCCTTGGCAGTGGTGCAAAGTGGCTGTAACTGCAGTTTTTAAGCACTGTATCTGCAGACAACTGTACAGTATGAAGAGCCTCAAAGGAACCCGTATAGCTGGAGCAGAAAAACCTGGGTTTTAAAAGCTCCTCAGTATTAGCTCCCATTGGTAAACCACAGTGTATTATGAGCTCTCTAATATCTCTTCAAACTGTGAAGGGATTATAGAGCACATTGTCATCATTATAATCAAAGTAACTAAACAATTAACACCCTCCCAAAGCACATGGTTGGTAGAATTGTTGAAAAGCCCTCCCAAGTCTTTATCCTAATAACAAAATATAATTAAACAAAAAAAAATTATTTTAATAAAACTTAAAAATGGTAGGCTTTGCTTTAGAAAAATTACACTAATGAAATGATCTTCGAGCAAGTCTTTCAGTAAGTGCCCTAAAGAACTACCCTGAAAAATGGGATTCAAGAAGAGAGTGGTCCCGCCCTCATGATTTAATCACAGTTCTCTCTTTTCTTCAAGCCCCAGTCCTAGAAATCGTGTGGTCAGGCAGAGATCTTCAACAAGAAGAAGAGACTTTTTAGTTGTGATAGAAATGTGTACTCCAAATCCCACTGAAATCAGTTCTGCAGTGGCTTCAGCCAAGGTTTCCAAGCTGACTGAAAATTACTGTCTGGCCAGAGCAAAGAGGTGATGTGCATTTTCGAGACCCCACATGGTCAAGAGAACTGAGTCTCTGAGGACCCTCCCTCTCTTACCCTTTGCGCAAATGGAGGGCAGTGTGTTACTGCAGCCCCGTTCATGAAATTGTACTCCCCACCTTGCCTGTCATTGCAAACAGCGGGCAGTTGCACGATTCAGCTTTTTCGTGAGATTTCATATTCATCAGTCTAGTTGAGTTCCATGGGGCAGAAGGAGCCTGAACCTTGAACAGATACAAGTCTTGGTTTGACTTGAAAAAAGCCAAGAAAATCTCACTTAAGGTTAACACTTCATCTTTAATATGCATTTTTGTGCCTTTTTTTTGCCAATTCCCTTCCTCCGGTCCCAGCACCACTTCTTACACACAGACACACACACACATAACCATGTGTTAAGAACAGTGTTTGCCTTGACCTCCCATTTTCTGGCTCTTGTCCCTGTATGCTAGCTGCAGTGTGTGATTTTAACCATAGATGGCTTTAAGACTAAAAATTGTGATTTCAACCAAATTGCACCAGAGTAATGTATTTCATAGCTAATTAACTCCTTTCTAACTCAACACTACTATAAATAACATTTACACATCATTTGTTTGTAAAAGGCATTAAAAAAAAAAGAAAACTGCAACTATCTTGTGTTATAGCCCAAAGGGGCAATAAACAGTAGAAATATTATGGTGGTTTAACTCTAAGTTGGTTTCATCCCATTGTAAAGATAAACTAAAACCCAGTCTTTTTTGCTTAAGGCACATCTATGTATTTTTGGTATTCTTCAGCAGTGAAAAAAAAAAAAGAATAGTAAAATGGAATGATGAAGAGATGCTTTATGAAAATATTGATGAATGAATATTCATTTATTAAAAAGGATTTAAAGATAAATTGCTTTTTTTTTTTTTCTGGGGATGGAGCGACTGTGATGACTGTGTGTTTGGCTAAATTTTAATGTTTAATTACATGTCAAATATCCTGTAATGGTTAGCCTTAAAGAAAAAAGAAAAAAAAACAAACATGAAAGCATTTTCTTATTGACACACAAGTAGCAAAAGGGATTCTTAAGCATTAAACTACTATATTTCCTAGTGTTTTCTATGGTAGATTAAGGAAGAGGGAAAAACTACATCCGCTGACTTAGCATGATTCTTAATGGCAAACCAGCCTCTCTTCAAGCTGGGGCATTGTCAGTTAAGAGCAGAAAATTTGTTCTCTGCTTTATATGAAAGCTCTGCCTGCCCAGGAGGCAGAAGAGCTTTTGATACCAAAACAAGACAGTGTCCTGTTTATTTGTTTCATTAATCAAGTCATAAATATTTCAAAACCAAACCAAAAAAACTTTCTCCAGCTATGCTAATTGTATCAGGAATGCTAATTGTGTTAATTACACTTTTTATTGCTTAGTAAGTTATTTTAGAGGAGTCAGGATACGGACTGATTCCAAGAGGGGTTTTAAAAGTCATTTTGACAGAAGTCCACCAACCCCTTCCCCCAAAACCAAAAAATACCCTGACGATTTGGAAAGCAGACCGTCCTTAAACCCAGTTGCCACGCTTTGCATTGCAACAAGCTGTCACACGCTTGCTTAAATCTCATAGTAGCTAATGATAAGTGTCACAACTTTTAGGAGTAGATAGAATATTCAGTACCGTAGATGTGATTGCAAGGTCTTTGAAGTCTACAGAAAGGCTCCCTGTGATTTCAGCACGTTTCTGCTCACTTTCAGCAACGCTTCCCAGATTGTAACATCTATTATCTATTTATTCCATTCCAGCCCCTACTGTACAGTAGGAAAAATTAATGATGTACCAAGCTTAGTTTTGTGATTGGGAAGATCTGGTAAGAGATGTATTTCTTTGGGTATTTTGGAGCTGATGTATGGATAAACATTATCAATTAATTGCTTAAGTACTACTCATTATATTAAAGGAGTTCAGCTTCTCATAGAAATCAGCTTTTTTCCCCAAATAAATATGGTCCTATTAGTATGAAGATTATTTCCATAGATGTTGGTTTTATAGTCATGACTGTCACAAAAGCAAACGCTACCTGCTAACAGAAGTACGGCAGACAGCTGAAAACTAAACTAAAAGCAGTGGGAATCCTAAGGCTTCTCTGAACTGTTTTTGAACAAAGAATCTCTCCTAAGTGCCTTCAAACTCCTCCAAATACAGGGTCTGAGCTTTTCTAAAATTATTTCAGATTCTGGTTGTTTAGTTTTGTGTTTCTGATAGCTTGTGAGGGCCTGACTTGTGGACTCTGGCATACACCTTCTGAAAAATCAAACCCTTTTGCAGCTTACCCAACATACAGCATCACTTGCCATACTTGAAAACTAAAGCCATGTGGATGGGATACAAAACGAAAAACTACTGCCCCTAAAATCAGCCAGAGTTTAAATTATTGCCTAATTAACTGAACTGTAGGTAATGCTTAGCAAGCACAGTATTTGCTTGGACAACATCCCTTACCTTTGCAATATGCTATGCAATATGCCTTTGTCCCAGCATTGCAGCCTAATTTAGATTAGTAGGTTTTGTTCTCCCCTGGAAACAAGGGGAAACCTAGAAAGTCGCTGCTCAGGCCAACTTTATCTCTGCACTGGCATGCTTCCAGTGAGGCGCAGGGAGAGCACCTCGCTGGGTTTTCCCTAGACAGAGCTCCTCAAAGCTACTCGTGTCCGCGCTCTGAATCCCTCCTTGGAGGCACCGATCTCTCTCCTTTGACTCCAGAGGGAGCCTTAGGCTAAACTCTGAATTATCCCCCAGCTTACCACCAGCAGTTGGCTTCTTTCAGATGTTATTGCTCCTGCTGCAAAAACCTGGAGATAAAGTAGCTATTATCCTAGCTGGCAGCAGGCACACTGGCAAATGGCATGTGTACTCGGGGCTATGATACATCATGGTAATCTTTAGGTTATTTGTTCTAATATTGTATTTAAATATATTTCAGTTTACGTTCTAGCCTTCAAGAGCTAGCACACTTGTTTCCAGGTGCTGATGCTTTTTATATGTATATACTTGGGAGTCTGGGACAGAGCATGGGGAGTTTTCTAAAGACTTTAAATCCATTCAGCAGCACTGCCCTGGGCATTTCCTCCGTCCTTCATCCATATCACAGGTCAGAGTTTACAGTACCACTGCAGTAGGTTAGCCACCCATCTACAGGTTACCGAGAGTTCGAGCCTGCGCGTGTGCTGACTTGCTCAGCTGTACCATTAGCTCTTCTGCTTGTTAGAAAGTGTCACACAGATCAGACGCTATATTAGCCTAACAACTAACTGCTGCTTCACACTTCCTCCATCTAAAATTGCCAGCACTGCCACTAGAGACCCCATTTTCCCATCCTTTGAAAATTACTAGAAAAAGGGGAATTTGCAGGCTGTCAGACAATTAAGAACCTCTCTCCGTACACCCAGGCTCAAATTTTGCATCAGGTTATACATTTAATCCACAGGGACAGAAGTAATTTTGTACAAATTTCTTCCTGCCTAGGCCTGCTCTTAAGAGTTTGCAGTCCAAAACACCAGTAATGTAGGTAGATGCAAAAGTATTTAAAATTGCTAGCTATGAAGTCTTTCCGTCTTTTTTCTTCTGGGAATATTTAATGTGAAAGGCACAAACTGCAGGAGCAGGAACCAGCACACAGGAAATGTCCCAGTGCAGGCAGCCCGAGAGCTAGGCTGGAATTAGGCACTTGTGCTCCTCTTGCTTTCAAAGGTCTTTCTTCTTGGCTGAGCAGCTGGAGACAGTTGATGGAAATTCCCAGCTCAGCTGAGCACAGTCCTGGGACATGACCCAGAGCATCCTTTGGGCAAGTGCTCTAGACATCTGCCTCTGATGTAAAGAGCTGACAAAAGCACTACATCTGACTGCATCTTAGATGAAGGGGAGCCTCCTGTCATGAAAAGGCTTTGGGTGCCAAGCAGCTATCTGTGAGTGCCTTCAAGGCACGGATTCTCCCTTAGCTCTGTATTTCCTGCCACTGCTCCTGGACAGTTGCACACTACATGTGCTGCTTTGCCCTTCAGAGCTGTGTAATTCCTCCGCCGCTGCAGAGGACACACGGGCTGAATTCATTCCATATCACACAGCACTTTTATCTGAGGCACCCAGTTAGTCCCTCAGTCATTGTAGACCCTATTTATAACCAACAGAAAAGCATACTATCATCCTGAAGGCTATTTAAAGCCCACATCTGGAGTTCCAAGCCAACAATTTTTTGTTTTAATTCTTTGACAAGCTGCAAAACCACCCTCCAGAGAAACTTGTGAGGAATGATAGAGGGAAATGTCTGCACAGCAGTGCTGCTGCACGGTGCTCTGCAGCTGGAGTTGCCGTGCTTGAAGTTTGCACGTGGCAGAAATGCAAGAGACAAATCATGCCAGAGAAATGGAAATAATTCCTACACTTGCCTAGATTTATAAAGTTTTGGACTAAACTCTTTCAGCTGCAGATGACAGAAGACATCTTGCCATGCAAGTGATCCCACATCACAATTAACACTGTCCCACTCACCTCCCCTTCGGTACTGGTGAGAGCCAAGTGTGGGCTTACAACCTTTGACTGGAAACTCAGGACCATGTTGGCTGTCGGGAAATAACTTCTGATTGCTTATTAGAATTGGAAAACAGTGACATGACTTCATCTGCAGATAGGAATAATTTCAAGACACGTTTTCCCATTAATTTAACACTTCTGACTTTGCTTTATTCTAAGCTGGAAGCTACTGCATCATTAACTCATTTTCAAATTACCAGTTAATTTTTTTGTTAATGTGAAGCACTGAGGTTTTTTGTTGGTTTTACTAAAAATACAATACCCATTTGCAGCAGGAAAGTAATTAATCTCTGTAATAAATGCATATACAGCTGCACATAGTACAAGGCATTAATAGTGAAACAAACTAAAAGATACCCATAACCTGTTGCTACCACTTGGGCATTATTTAAAATACTGTCAACAATCACATTTTCAAAGTATGCTTAGTTTGTAATGACACTGATGAGGTATTCTATATGGGCAGTTAATATAGCTTACTTCCATGTATGTCATTTGCTTTGACAAGGCAGTTTTGGTGAAAACTATGCTGGAACAATTTCCTAATGACCTCAGTGATGTTAAATTTCTCTTTCTCATCATTTCTTGCAGACCTGTAACTTTCTGAATGCAGATGACAATTTTGACATTCACAAAGATGTAGGTTTAATTATCATCTTGATTACTTGAGCTGGAAAGCCAGATGCCTAAATACCATTAAAGGTCGAGTAGAACAAATCCTGATAGTTGGTATCTTTCAGTGTTAGAAACGTTGCTTGGATTGGAAGGTGACTTAAAGAATAACAACAAGTAACTGGAAAATCAAGGGCTTTTTTCTTTGCACAACTGTCTTCCTGCACAAAGAGTTGTTTAAACATTGTTTAAATAAGAATCTGGTCCTAAAAGATGGGGGAATTTGAGCTGGAGTACCAAAGACATGTAAATTACCTCAAATAAAAGAGAACAGAAAGGAGAAGTACCCAAGACACCAAGATATATAAAGATCTGATAGTTTTTCCCAGTGTCCCATGGTAGGTAACACTTTATCGTTGAGAGACTCACATAAAGCACAGCAAGCCTCCTCTTTTATAGCAGAGAATTTGTCAATATCCTTTACTTTTATGTGCATGATTTATAAATCTATTTTCTAAAGCAATTTGAGGGTTGTAAAATCATACCATTACTTAGTACACAGCTCCTCACGGATTCTGGTTTATCAACTGTTAGGTAAAGAGTGGAAAAAACATCTGCTAATCACTCATTAAACTAGAATAGACTCAAACAAATGACTGCTATTAAGACTCCTGATCCAAAGCCCATTATAGCTGACAGAAAAGCTCTCGGAAGTTTTGACAGGCTTTGCATACCACCTGAAGTTAACATTAGCTAGACTGATGGAAAATTTATATTTT
Source organism: Buteo buteo (assembly GCF_964188355.1). Taxonomy (NCBI): domain Eukaryota; kingdom Metazoa; phylum Chordata; class Aves; order Accipitriformes; family Accipitridae; genus Buteo; species Buteo buteo. The sequence continues at coordinate 10,526,353 of NC_134195.1, read as the reverse complement.
AATTGATCACATAAAATTTAAGACACAAAAAAATGCCATAACTTAAGATATCTATGGGAAAGATCAAAATACAGTAGAGGACTGAAACCATTGCAATAGCCACAAGGGGTAGAAATTTGTGCAATTTTAGTTTAATAAAGTACATTGCTACTCGTAAGGTGATAAACAGCCAGGCTGTGTTTTTGTTTATCAAATATCCACAAAACCCAGTCTTGTCCCTTAGCAGCAAAATGCCAAACCAAATAAAAAACCTCCAAACCATCCCCCAAAAATGGAAGCAGAGCACATCTGGCAGGTCAGACAGCTCTCCTCACCTCCAGAGGCAGGCTGATGTCCTACTGCAGCAGATAGGTATTTTAATTATTTTTTATTGATACAAAGTTGATATCATAATATTAATAGTGTTATTGTTATTGAAGAATTATAATATAGACATATTACATGCTTTGTTGAAAAGGAAACCTTATCTAAGATCTGATTGTGTTGAACCAGGTTACTGTAGTCCAAGCTATGGGACAGCTCTGACTTAGGAAGTGAAGAATTTTTGGCCAGAAACTGCCTTCCAATGTAGAAAAGTGAAAACAGGGCCTGATTCACGTGCTGCTTCCTGCCCACTGACACCAGCCCGGCAGTCTGATGGTACGTTACTACAGGTTTAAATGAGGATGGAGAAATTGCGACAACCAAAAAGGATGAGAAACTCGAAGGAGGGAAGGCAAGGGGGGCTACCTTCATGCTGCCGATAATGTGGCAATTTTAGAAGAATTTCTATTTAATATGTGGGTGGCCCATTTGTAGTTCAGTGCTGGCTGGTGTGTCAAATGATCCTGAAAAGCATATTTAGTACCTTCAGCTGTAATAAGAAAGACTGTTGATAACCGCTGAAGCACCATTTTCACAGATATACACCTTTTTCCATTGTACAGTGATTGTAAAACATGAAGGTAAGAGCTTCAGGGGACTGTCTGGATGAGGGTCTGATAGCTAGCTGTGGAAATTTTCAGTGCACTCAGTCCTATTGATAGCTGCCAGCTAACAAAAAGGCTGCCAGCAAATCCTCCACTCATTTCCATTTTCATTGGCTTTTTCGAGAGCAAGACCTGAACATTTAGAGCATCCTGCCTTGTCAAAGCCAGGCAGCCCTGTCACTCACTCCTTTTCATGCAGTGATCAGGCTCTACCTTTAAGTCCCAGAGATTGTGCCGGTGGCTCCAGCCGAGAAGACACTGCAGACTCTTGCCACTCAGATGGTTAGAAAGCTCTCTGGGCTGAATGTATTTATGGCTTATTTTTTCTCCCCTTTTGCTCTTTTGCCAGAATTGCCCTTTAGCTCAAATAGCCCTTCTCCATCTGGCATTTACTCTTGATATATTTCTAGAGAGAAATCACATCTTTCTGCACCTTCCCTTTGGTGAGCTAAAACAAGTTCAGCTATTTTTAGTCACATTGTGCTCTTCTCTCCCTTGACCACCATCTTAGTCTTTCTCTCACCTGTTGCAGAAAAACATAAGAATAACAACCCTCTTTCTGGATCATAAATGCCCAAAATATTATATACTGTTCCTACTGTCTTTATTCCTCCTGATCACATCCTCTCTCATGTTATTTGGCCACACTCTCCCAATAACTGTTGTCACTCTCTTCCCCTGCCCCAACCCTTAACTCATAATTTATCTTCAGTCTTCTTTTGTGCCACTAATTCTCTTTTCCCTGTGCTGTCCACTTGCCTTCTGATGTAAGGGAAGGAGAAACCCTGAATTAAAGGTGAAGGGAAAGCTTGCACTTCATCTCACTGATAAATAACAGACCAAGTCTTCTGGATCTTTTGTTCAGCTTCGCTGACAAGGCAAGAACAGGTTTTGAAGCACAGAGAAAACCAGATATCGACAGGTGACAGGTATTTTCCAGGGTGCCACATTTCCTCCACGAGATCCTGGGGCTCAGACCTAACACACCTCTGTTATGACGTGGGCATTAATGCTGGCAGGAAGAGACTTTAAACGCTGAATTAGCTCAGGGTTTGAAACTGAAGCCATCGTCCGCACGTGAAGCAAGGTGCTCGGGACGGGGCTGCGGCAGACCGCAGCACCTACTCTCGCCAGCTCAGCTAAGCATAAAAACTGCTCACAAATGTCGCGCTTAATAACCACCCAGGGAAAAACAACAGCAACGGCAACGACCAAGCACGGTGCAGAGCGGTGCACTGTGCTGGTAACAAATTGCTGGTGTCTGGCTGCCCGGCGCAGGTCGTGCCCTGTGGGCGCAGCCAGCAGCCTGCTGGAGCAGGGCTGTTTCAGAAAGCCAAAGGAGCTTTCCCGCTGATGCAGCGAAGTGTTTTAGAACCCACCACCAAATACGAGCTGACATTTTCTAAAATGACTAAAACCGCCTGCCCTTTCCTTTTCTTTTTTTCGGTACTCTGCTTGCAGGGCTGCAGGGAAACCTGATTTCCAAAAGGTCCCTGCCAAAAATCAGATCCCATTCCAGCCCCAAGACAAGCTGTGATCCCACAGCCAGCCACGACCTGCTGGTTCTAGCACTAAATGGGGAGATGCCTTGTTTGACGGGACAGAAATTACCTGAAGACAAAGCTAAGGACAAAGGTCATTTAATAGCAACACCTGATCCATGAGCAGCCATTGAGCAATTAAATTGTCAGTGTCAGTCCTCTCTATGCCAAATATCTCTTACTCGCCAAAGGTGTCATGGACTGTCTGCTACGCCCGGGTTTGGGTGCACCAATGCTCAGAACGAGCTGGAGGCACCTCTGTAAGGAAGGTGCCAGTTTTTGTACTGAGGTCTGAGGAAGCTGGGGAAAAGAGGTGGTATTTATTTGCATTCCCGCTCTTTTGTATCTCTTTTTGCCACACGAAGCCTCAAAGTCTCTGTCTTTGTTGACAAGACAGGTGGGGAAGATGGGGAAGAAAGAATCTGGCCTCAGCTCCCCTTCCTAGGAGGGCACATTCTTCTAGCTCCGGGGGAGCTGATGGGTGTCTGTGCCCAGAGACCTTCATCTCCCCTTCATCTGAAGGATGATGGAGCTGCTGGGATGCCATCCCACACTGTGTGCCAGGAAAAGCCTCTCTGTGCCTCTGAGGCTGCTCTACAGCTGATCCTTATGGTGCCTGAAAAGATGCTCTGTAAAGGGTCAAGTGCAGTACCAAGAGGAATTTGTATTATCAAATACCTATCTTGTTTGGACTTCAATTCTTTTAGGTTTTTCCATTATACTGTATCAAGGATGAAAGCAACCCTGAAGAGGGAAGTGTTGAGCACTATGCTAAAATTCATTCTCATCAGAGCTGTTACTGCAGGACAAGAGGATTATTTATGTTTTTTCACATAACAGAGTACTTGTCACAGCTGCAGTTGTGGGCTTTTTTAATCTAATTGCTGACTTGAAATGCAAATGACTGTAAAATTTCACAGACACATTTGAAAAATGCAAATTGCATGTGATGACAAAGTAATTTTCATGTACTATTTTTCGTTGCTCATAAGTAGCATTTTTTGTTTGTCTGGGGATATTTTTTTTTTAAACTTCCCAGGCAGTTAAAATACCTAGCTTAAACTATGGAGATACGTCCTCGTATTGACAAATACAAATGCATGTAATATTAGGGAGGTACTTCGCACATATTGAAGAACAAATACATTACAGATAGGCATGCTCTCTGCAACCTTAATTCCCATTGCTGCATATGACATAATGCAGTAAGTTGCAGGTCCTTATCTGCATGATTTTTCCTGCAGTATCTACATACCAGTGTGGGCCAAAGTTTTAACAACAGTCTGGCTAAAAAGTCTAAATATTTGAAGCTGGTGGGGCTCCTTGAATGCTCAAAAACTTCAGTCAGAGGTCTGAAAATGTAAATTTGCCCTCAGTAGCACGGCTCTGTGATGGTGGGGTTAAGCGTGGGTGTGCAGTTTGGACCAGGCAGCTACTCCGTGGTTGCCTGCAGCTGTTGGGTTGGTGACGCTGGTGGTCCCCCCCTTTCTATTTTTAAAGATCTTGGCCTTTAATGTTTGTGCTAGAGCGTAGCTGTGTACTTGCTAAAAAAGTGGGATGAATCCCAGTTGTTGGAACAAATTGCTCTTGCTGAGAACAAAACCAATCAGTTATTAACATAACATGCCAGTAGGAGGCTTGCCAAAGTTGACTTAGGCCTCCAGGCGATAATGCTGTGCAAATAGCATTAGATTGCAACTAAAAGCCTGAAACTGAGGAACAGGAGAATTGCAAAGCAGATGTGTAGCAAGCAGAAAACTAAAAGAAGAGGAAGACATAAGAAAGATCTGTAACAACATAGGAAGTTTGTGACTTCTCTGCAAAAATACTCTGAAAAATGATCTGGCATGTCAGTGCCACAATTTTTGTATGCACATGCAGTGTACCCAAGAGGGACTAACTTATTTTCAGAGATAGATGCTCTGCAATTTCTCCAAAAATCAGATTACTGGTGTCTGTCTCAGGTTGAGATATCCAATAACAGACCCCTAAAATTGCTTACTACCTTAGCTGAGATCATAAAAGGAAAACCAGAAATCATTTGCAGACAAATGTATACTCAAGGCAGATCAAACTACAGCCTTGTTATTGGCAAGTTATCATGGAGTTTTGCACCCTCAAAATTTCTGTTCCTTCTGTTGGATGGGAGCTGATATTTAGATTATGTTTAGGTTTTGTTCAGTGGATTCTCTAAGACACAGCAGTGCTTAGTCAGTGGATCTAGGATATTTTAAAGATATTTTTAGGAGACTTAAAGAAAGATTTAGCTTCTGGTTGCTGAAATCTGATATCTGATATATACACACACATACAGGCAGGAACACTCAAAGGGAGTTCCGGAGAAATACCTGCACAGAGCTGCCTGTGATTTTTCACCAAGTGGAGACAGCATGAGCTCAAATGCAAGCAGAAAACCCATGACTCCACAGCTCTTCATGCAGTCTAACAAATCCTTCTGAGAGGCAGAGCTTATGAGCTTGGCATACCTTCCTTGTGGCTCTGAGACGGAGACCCAGACGGGTATCTCTAGCACCGTACAGCTCTGTGCTGTGCCAGCACACAGATTGGGTCACCACTAGTTCAGGCATATCTATGCCATGCTCCATTGCATCATGTAAACATGCCCCTCATGTCCCTTCTGTTACTCTCTGAATGGCGCAAATGTACAGTATAATCAGCTGCATAAAGGCGGAGGTATAAATAACAACAACTGATTAGGAGAACATTGCAATTAATCACAAGAATGCAGGCTCGATGAACTCTGTTGTCATTTTTAATGAAGCATACATTATAATTAGAGACACCTAAGGGGAATTGTCAGCACTTGTCAGTGCAGATATCTTGAGTACAAGAGTACTGCATCAAGAGCTTGTTTTCATGCCATTTGTTAGGCTGTTTGAGACTTCTTCACGAACTGTGAACTGTGCCTCAGTGATGGCTAGAAAACAGCACAGAAGAGAAGAAAGTGAAAAAAGAAAGGAAAAAAAAATAGGCTTGGACTATTCCTTTATATTTCTGCAGGGCTGTGTGTGGTCCTATAGGGTCTGCAATAACTGTGAAAGTAATGCAGAAGAAATCCCTCTGTGACATCCAAATACAGACACAGCTCAAGGGTGGGATACGAAAGCAAACACCAGCAACAGAAATGTATTTCCCTTTAATATTACTAAACTAATACTGACATTCCTAGGTTTACAGTAGGGGATATCAGAATAAACAATTCTGCACACCCAACTTTGAAGAAAGGCAGTGTCTGCACAACTCAGCTGTGTGTGATGGAGTCTGATACACACAATCTAAGATACTAGTTATGGTCAAGTTTGATGATTCTTGATGTGATTAACGTATGTGATCCACATACAAGGTTAATTGATTTTCCCACAGAAGGCTCCTGTTTTCTTTAATTTGATAACCCATCCATTCTGTGTATCATCCATCAATTTCAGACAGTCTGTTCTTCTGTGGCTCATTTTCCCAGGTAATCTGCTTGTCTGTGGAACGTCCACCAAATTTTGCTTTACTTCACGTGCAGATTAACAATATTTTAAGACATAGTAACTTCTTGGTATTTTTCCAAGTGTGATTCAGGATAGATTTATTATATTGTTGGTCACATATAGATTCTTCCTTTAGAGTTCTCAGATTTCTCAGGGTTCCTAGAAATTAGACTTACATAGCTATAGGAAACCAGGCACAGTCAACATGGGTTCACAAAGAGAAGTCTTGTTTGACTAATTTGATATCCTTCTATGATAAGGTCACCTGCCTTGTGGATGAAGGGAAAGCAGTGGTTGTAGTTTTTCTGGATTTTATTAAGGTGTTTGATACTGTCCCTCACAACATCCTCTGGACAAGTTGTCTAACTATGAGATGAGCAGGTTCACAGTGCACTGGGTGAAGAACTGGCTGAAGAGCAGGGCTCAAAGGGTTGTAGGGAATGGGGCTACATCTGGCTGGTGACAGGTCACCAGCGGTCTTCCTCAAGGTTCAATTCTAGGGCCAGTTCTGTTCAATATCTTTATCAGTGATCTGGATGCAGGAGTTGAATGCAACATTAGCAAGTTTGCTGACGATACCAAACTGGGAGGTGCTGTTGACTTTCTTGAGGGACAAGAGGCTTTGCAGAGGGATCTAGACAGACTGGAGCACTGGGCAATCATCAATGGCATGAAATTTAACAAGAACAAATGCTAGATTTTGCACCTGGGATGGAGTAATGCCAGGCACATGTAGAAACTGGGAGAGGAGTGGCTGGAGAGCAGCCCTGCAGAAAAGGATCTGGGGGTGCTGGTCGGCAGCAGGCTCAGTACAAGTCAGCAGTGTGCCCTGGCAGCCAAGAGGGAAAACACACCCTGGGGGGCATCAAACACAGCATGACCAGCCGGTCAAAAGAGGGGATTATCCTGCTGTATTCAGCATTGGTGCAGCCTCACCTGGAGTACTGTGTGCGGTTCTGGGTCCCACAATTTAAGAAGGATCTTAAAAATCCTTGAATGTGTCCAGAGGAGGCAACAAGCTCGTGAAAGGGCTGGAAGGAATGTCCTATGAGGAGCGGCTGAGGACTTCGGGCTTGTCTGGTTCGGAGAACAGGAGGCTGAAGGCGACCTCACTGCTCTGTACAGCTTCCTGAGGAGGGGACGTGGAGAGGGAGGTGCTGATCCCTGCTCCTTGGGATCCAGTGATGGAACACGTGGGAATGGCTCAAAGCTGCACCAGGGGACTGGTTCAGACTGGACATGAAGAAGCATTTCTTTACCGAGAGGGTGGTCAAACACTGGAACAGCCTTCCTAGAGAGGCAGTCAATGCCCCAAGCCTGTCAGTGTTTAAAAGGCATTTGGACAATGCCCTTAATAGCATACTTTAGCTTTTGGTCAGCCCTGAATTGGTCAGACAGTTGGACTAGATGATCGTTGTAGGTTCCTTCCAACGGAAATAGTCTACTCTAACAATATATATGATATTATGTAACATTGCTATACTATTTATATACATATTTACTGTATACACAATATAAAAATATATTTGTATATGTATTATTTCACAAATTTATATGTATACATTTCTAACTTCTTACTACTAAAATCTATCTAATTAGGGCAAAGTTATCAAATTTGTTTACCTACATTAATTTGATTGTTTTCAAGCTACTACACCTTGGATGGCATTTCTAGCAGAATTTCAATCGTATTTAAAAGACATCCTGACATTCTGAAGAGTAGGGGAGTAAAGCTACCTCAGGAGTTCCCATGAGATAGCTGGTGGTTTGATTTGTTTAGTCAGACAATATCTATAAGTCTCATACTTATACACTAGTGTTCAGAGGAAGCAGAAGATTGTTGAGAGCCTGATGTAAGAGCCTGACAGCATGGTTAAGTGCTTTTTTCCCCTCGGAGATTACAACTTGCATGAATTGTGACACAGACTAGTCTGAGCTAGGAGGGAAATTCAAGAAGGCTGGGGAATAGAAAAACAACACTTTCAAGAGCCTTCCTGAATATTTATCTTGTTTGGGATATATCTGAGATCATCCTTAGGGTCAAAGACTCCTGTGCATCTAATTCAAAAAGTTAAACATGATTAAGTGCTTTTTTCCCTCAGAGGTTCCCTTTCTTCAATTATGTATCTGAGAAGAGCCGTCAGGCATTGCCCAGAGATATGTTTTTGTAAGCGGATGTGAGGAATAGGAACAGCATGCTAGTGAGCTTTGTTTGTGATTGAAAGGCAAATAAAGATCATAGGCGCACACAGCACTACTTGAGAAGCACAATACAAAAGACCACCTACCATTAATCTCCCTCCCTGAATTTTAAGAACTTTAGGCACACTCCTTTTCAATTTGGTGGACAGCCCAAACTGTTTGAATTTAAGCAGGAGGGTCACAAATCTCCTGCCTTTAACTGTTGGCATCCAGAGGTACTCCAAATTGTAATTAGAGAGAAAGCAAATCTAAAAGAGGGAAAGGAGGAAGATGGGATGTGCTGTAAAAAGAAAGGTGGATACAGGTAGTCCTCTTGGTCACAGGCAGTCATCATGCTTGTCCACAGTGTCAGGAGATACTGCCTGGCTGTACTGACCTGAAGAACAATACTGGAGTGGGCTTCCAACCCAAGTACAGGTCATGCTAATGAAACAGAGCCAGTAGCAGGGTGACTGAATGGATAATGAAAAACAAGATTCTTTACAGAAAGAGAGAGGTGTTGTTTAAAATGGCAGCCACCACTCCACATTCAGATAAACTTTGGACTCCTAAATACCTACTTGTAGATCAAGGGCAAAATGGAGAAGACATATGATACCATTGAGGGAAAATAGCACTTTTTGCCATTTCCAGTTAATGTATTTTTTACAAAGACATTACACAGAATTTTCCCTCTGTGTATGTCTCTCTCCCTTTTGCACACATGCTCTTCTTACATAACTTGAAAATTATAAACATCTCAACAAGTGTAAGATCCCAACAGTATCATGGGAATGGTATGAATCTGCTCCCACCCAGCTGAAGTGAGTGTTGCTGTTGCTGTTGTTGTTTTCTGTCCCCAAAGTGCTCTTCATCTGTGGTGGCCCTGAAGAGGAAGGATGAAAATATAGAGACCCTTAGGACTAACAGACAAATGACCATATGGCTACATTTTGTAACTAGATATTAAAATTGCTGGTTCAGAAAATCACTAGCTTCCGCAGCTCATGCACAGTTACAGAAGAATGTGTCATGGCATCAGGAAACAGTGTCCAAAGACTTCTCCACTGAGAAAATGCTGTCTCCATGTCAGCACATCACCACTGACTTCTTTGCACTTGCTGTTGATTTACACCCCTGTAACTCAGAGAAAAATTAGACCTAGTGGGGCAAGAATATAGTAGTAAAAAATAAAAACAGCAAACAAAAAACAGATGACAAATCACTGAAGAGACCAAAATGTTCATCACTGATGTAAGAGAAACAGCTGTTGTCCAGGTTATCCTTAAAGTACAGATGGCCTGAGCTTCCTCTTCATCTGGATTTGAAAAATTACAGAAAAAACTGAATCCACTGCAAAAATAGCAGTGTGAATTGCTTGTGCTCTTTTCCAACATTTTGAAAATTGCCCAACTGTGTTATGCCTTTGTTACACTGCTGCAAAACAAAACAATGATTCTTTTTTGGGATCAGAGCAGACTGATTGAGCCTTCATTCTCAGTGACATCCAAGGAAACTCTGGACACTGGTTAGGGCTGAGGTTGGGCCATTCATGATGCAAATATCAATGGAGAACACTTGTGCTTTCAGTCATTTGTCCCTCTGGACTAAATAACTTTGTTCCACAGCAAGACCAGTACCCAAAGTAGAGGCTGTACAAGACTTCCCTAATGAGAGTCTTCTGCTCTCTGTGGAGTGGGGCTTTGTAACAGTGACTTCAATTTCTCCTTATTCAGTTGGGCTACCAATGATCTCCATCCTTTATTTTCTTGCTAATGCTGTTATTGACAGGAGGGAAGGTGATTTATTTATTTTTTTGGTTTGCCCTTCAACAGTCTGGAGAACGGCCACTTCACTGCAACAACTCACACAAGATTTGAAAACATAATGTACCCCTCTCAGTTTCGGTTCACATGTGCTGTGTCTCACCAAAGTGTCTCAGTGTCTGAGACAGGGGGAAGGAATCACTTCTCTGCCTTCATCAACTCACAGAGGAGCTTAGGTAAATAGCTTTGAGCAGATCACTGACTTCTAGCTGGAGAGGTGACCACCTCACCTTCCTCACGTTGTCCCAGTGCTTGGCACAGAGTGGGAAAATGGTCAGTAAACAGCCCAGCTTTGCCTCATCTTCAAGCACAAGAACCTTCCTATAAATACATTTCCAGCAGTCTATTAAAATTGGATTTCCAGTTATATCACAGAATTAGCAGGTAATACACTGCCTCTGAGATCAAGACAGAGGCTGAGCATGTGCTTGGGTGCTCCTAAGCTACCTCGGCTGGGACGAGATGCACAGGATCCCCTTGAGGGACATTTTATAACCAAAGCACTTGCCAAGACAGTCTCTCCTCTGATACTTCCTACTCTCCTTGGAGGAGAGGATTGAAGAGGGCAGAGTTCAACCAGTATTTATTAGGACTCTAACTTTATTTAGGTGCTCACACTGTTTTCCTAGGCACTGCACCTAATCTGCAGAGGCAGACTTCCTCTCAAAGAACAATTTAAAGCACATTAGTGACTCTCCTCCCCTTATTTGCCCTCCAGACATTTCTTACCTGCTCTGTTTTCTTCATAGGAAGCTAGGCTTCAGACTCAGAGACCTGATGGTAGCTATTTGTATCTCTGAAGCTCACTTCAGGAACCCACTGATTAAAGATGATCTATCAGTTTCATAAACACACTCCAGTCCCATCTGTATCTATAGCATATCTGTGCCTTCAGTGATAGATGGAAATTCAGTAATTATTTATCTAATAAGTTGTGAGGCCATAAAGGCTAGAATACATCTTACTGCAGAGTAGACAAAAGATTTTATTGTATAAAAGCAATTGCAAGATTTGACTGTGTGCAATATTAAAAACGTAAAGAAGCCATCTGTCTTTTCTTCATGGAGAAGGGTTTTGTGTGCTATGCAGTCATTAATGAGGCATACTGGAAGAGTTTGCTATACTTGTTCGAAGTGAAGCTAGCACTGTGCCTAATGGAACACCCATTAGGGTTCCTAGAGGTCAAAATGCTGTCAAGAAAGATGAATGAGTTACCTAGCCAGAAAAAAACATTACCACATTCATGCATTCCTGGTATAGAGCAATGCAAACAGCAGAATGTGAAAGCAAATTTTTCTGAGAAAATCTTCTATGCCCTTTCTCTTCATATGCACATGTCCTGGTTTCAGCTGGGATAGAGTTAATTGTCTTCCTAGTAGCTGGTATGGTGCTATGTTTTGAGTTCAGTATGCAAAGAATATTGATAACGCTGATGTTTTCAGTTGTTGCTAAGTAGTGTTTAGACTCAAGTCAAGGATTTTTCAGCTTCTCGTGCCCAGCCAGCGAGAAAGCTGGAGGGACACAAGAAGTTGGCACAGGACACAGCCAGGGCAGCTGACCCAAAGCAGCCAACGGGGTATTCCATACCATGAGACGTCATGCCCAGTATAAAAACTGGGGGGAGTGGGGGTGGGGGATCGCCACTCGGGGACTAGCTGGGTGTCGGTCGGCGGGTGGTGAGCAATTGCCCTGCGCATCATTTGTACATTACAATCCTTTTATTATTACTGTTGTCATTTTATTAGTGTTATCATTATCATTATTAGTTTCTTCTTTTCTGTTCTATTAAACCGTTCTTATCTCAACCCAGGAGTTTTACTTCTTTTCCCAATTTTCTCCCCCATCCCACTGGGTGGAAGGGGGAGTGAGTCAGCGGCTGTGTGGTGCTTAGTTGCTGGCTGGGGTTAAACCATGACAGCACATTTTTAGCACAGATACACACATGCCATTCACATATATCCCATACAAACCAGTAAATAGTGTTCCATTTATAGTTCACTTGAGGAAGCTGATGGAATAATGTTTCATTATACCTGTCTACATAAGCTTATATACACACACACACACACAAACTGTGTATATAGACTTTGTAGAGGTTAAATTCAAACATGTGAAAGACTGAGCAATAAACACCCAGTTTAAGCAAAATCTATAAACTGTTTAAAGGGCATTAATGCTCCAAACTCTTACAGCACGAATAGATGTCACTATGCAGCTCCGTGTATACTGCCTCACATTAACTTCAGCACTGGCTTACATAGAACTTGTGAAGCTAAAGTAACACTACTACCATTGCCAGAAAAAGCACTCATGAGCTGGGAAAACTCAAATTTCGCTTATGTAATTTGAATGTAACACCGTGTATACCTTATGAGACAGTCTTTAAATGTTCTGCTTTTCCATATGAAACTGGAAACATTTAGCATATATGTCATCACAGACTGATTTGCACTTGCTTCTGACACAGTTTATCTTTGAGATCATTAAGTCTGCAAACAGCATTATTTCAATTTTTTTTTGTTATGGTAGTTTTGCCTGAAGTCTTCACAGCTTTTAAAAAAACACAAATAGAAGAGAAAACCAAGGTTCCTTTAGGTACCATCCTTTTGACATGGGTTTGGGCAATCCACAGGGTTGAGACTTTTAGTTGTTTTGCCTGGGGCTGGCGGAGGCCCCACAGCACCAGCTGCAGGGACCCCCACCAGACCCGGTAAGGTTATTGCATTTCACAGCTGTACGTTGACAGCTGGAGAAGACTGACACTCAAGAGTTTGGAGATATAATTCTCCATTTCCTTCCATGTCAGCCCCAAACCTAAAACTATCAACAGGTTTTTACTTCGAGCCTGCTCTCTACTCACTGATCTCTTCCTCTCTACCTCCTCTTCCTCATCCCTACAGCAACCACAGTCCATTCGGCAACTACATTGCTGAACTGGTCTCTACTTCTGTGAGCTCCCTCTCCCTCTTCCCAAATCCTCACCCTGCGACACCCTGTCTCCTGCTCCGGGCCATCGGCTTTCTCTGCCACAGACCCTCTTCCCACCTCTGGGGACTACTCCCAGGCTTCAGCTTCAACTTCCTCATCAGTCTTAATATCCCTGACTGACTTCAGCTGAGTTTATATATGCACCTGGAGGGCTCTAAGGCTTGTGCTTTCTGAAGGAGAAAGGGTAACAAAATCAGGGTGTATAATTTTTCCTCAGAAAACAAACTCACAGGTAATGTTATAAACTCGTGAGAATTGGCAGCATTGAATACTATACATTGCTGAAGGCGCCTGAAAGTCACTAATACTCAGTAAAATACTGAGTATTACAGTAATACTCAGTAAAACAGACCACGCTGAAGAATTTTGTGAGCTGGCAAATACACTCCCGGTCCACCAGAGGAAATAACTCGCCTTGCAGACAGGACAGCAGGACCTTCTCCCACACCTCACTCGCCCCTTGGCCCAAGTTTTGGAGACCATCAAACCAGCCAGCTGAGACAAAGAAGAAGAAAGGAAATGCTTTAAGAAGAAAAGAGCTACAGTAACATTAGAGGACTCAGTATGACGTGAGGAAGGGATTACATTTGACTTCTTGTTTCTAGCGGTGTTTGCAAAGCCTTAGAGGAGTTTGTTGTGCCTCCAAGCAGTTATTTGTCCCAGTGATGCAGAGCTTGTCTCTTGTTCCTTTGAAGCACATGAAGTCTTAAAAAAATGGAGCTATAAATCCTTATTATGTTGCTTGTTTCTCCACTACTTTCTGAGGAAGAAATGAGTTTCCAGTTTAATTTATGATAGGGGTGAACAAAGAAAAAATCAGGACAACAATAGGAAATAATGTCATTGCAGAAGGAGCTGTGGACCAACAGGAACAAGGTTTTTGAAATTCCTGTTTCTTTTTTTAAAAAAAATCTGTTCTGGTGCCCTGCTGATGTACACCTGTTGAAGTACTGCTCTATCATTGTTTGTGGTTGAGAGGCACTCACAGGAGAACAGGAATTTGAAGTAGGAGAAGGCAAAGAAGTGGGCAAATGAGGCTGACACCATCAGGGGCTCAGAGAAGAGCTGAGCTGTAAGATCACAATTCTTGGTGCTAACCCATGAGCCAGGAAGAAATAGCGGCCCAAGAGACAGTCTAGCTTCCTTTGCTTGCCTCAGAAACTTGGAAACATGCAAGAAATTATGTCTTTCAGACATAAGGAGAGACAGATTTTTAATTTCAGGGCAGACAGAATATGTGTTCAGGGCGAATCTAGTTACAGACAACCTCCATGAAGGAGATGAGTCTTGAGGCTGAACAGAGAGAAGCAGGCAGCAAAGGAGATGGTATCTATAATTTTGAGATGGTATCTATCCCTGAGTTTGTGACCTCTTTAACTTGTGACACTTGGAGGTCAGCTCTTTTTTCTGTGTACTCCCTCAGATTGTTCCAGGAAAAACAAAAACTCCTCCTTAACCTGGAGAAATAAATCTTGACTGGCATATATCCATTTCCAGTGATTTTGCCTAGAGGCTGTTTCTTGGGAACGGTGCAACACTGACTTTAATGCCTACCTCAGCTCACCAGTGTGGCTAAGTCCCACTGTCCAGTGCTATCACTTATTTTAGAGTATCCAGCTATGCTGCTTTCTTATTACCAACAATATCAGAGGAAGAACAGCTTGGAGGTCATGTTAAATCTGAGCAAATATAGTGGGAGCTGCCACTCCTGCTAGTGGTCTCTGGCCCAGGGAGGAGCCATCCCATGGTAGTGTGGTAAAGGCAGAACTGTTTGGAGAACCTGAGGAGGAAGACAGAGGAGCCAGCTGGGCTCCTAAGTGTGTCACTGTGGCTGTGATGTGCAATTGTTTGGGAATTATTTTTGTCTTTTTCTCAAATATTTGCCTTCTGCTCAAACATTGTAGATCTTCCTTTTTATTTTCTTCTTTTTTTTGGGGGGGGGGGTGTCAGTCTTCTCTTTTTTGCTTCTTTTCTGCTCTTTTCTCATGTGATTGAGACCATGGTACTGATTTCAGCTTCAAGTCGCAACAAAAGTAGTCTTCAGCTTCTGTCATTTTGATGTATGGCTTTTCGGTGAGATTCAATTTAAGATTTTCTAAGGACCTGAAAGAACTTAATGCTCAATTTCTATAGATTCAGCAGAAGCCTCATGCAACTCCATATTGCAGCCTTCCTGCTGGAAACTTGTGGACATTGGAAGAGTTTGTTTCAAGAATTTCCTCTTCCATGTCACACCATTCAGTGCACTTCTACTTTAGCCCAAAATGCTTTCAGTTAATATGAAACACAGCTAATCTTTTACAGCTTGTGATGTACCTCATTTGGTGATACCTTATCAGTATTACTGTAGAGGATGTGTTTTCACTGAATGCCAAGAAATGCACACTCAATCTAAAGTATCAGACTGAGTCCTCAGCAGAAAACACCTGGCAATCCTGGGACCCAGACCAATATAATGTGGTCTCATGTGAAATCTGATTAATAAGCTTGATGTCCCTATGAGCTGGAGGCTTGCACTTAACAATGACTGGGAGAGGCAGCTAGAAGTGAAGTGAAGCAAAGCATGTCTGACCCTGAAGGGCAGTATTAAGTATTTTGATTTGCTTCCATGAACATCAGAATGACAGGATGAAATATTTTAATTAACCTAGCTTTTGGCTTTGCAAGCTTGGTCCGAATTTTTTCTCTCTTTTAGAAGCAAGCTTGCTCTCTATCCGTACTCTTCCACCAGATGTCTCTCCCCTGGCCTTTCCCAGGCTAAAGTAACTTTAGCATAGGTAGAAAAATCTACCTTGGCAGACAACTTGCACTGCTAAAAATAATCTCCCCTATGCACTAAGCAGGCAGGGCAAAGACTATTCAGAATGTGTACATATTGATCCTATCACTCACATGCCAGAAGTAATTGCTCACTTTAGGCATGTTTATAGATCTATACTAACTCCTGGTTTCCTCACAGCATGGCAGGATTGAACAAAGTCTTTCATAAATCTGTGTGGTTTCTGGAGCACATGGAGAGCCACATGGAGAAGTTTCTGTGGTAGGTCTGGCAGAAGCTGACTGCCTGGGTCAGATTCTTCTGATGGCCAGTGCTACCACGAAGCTTCACAAGCAGCTGCAGGGGCAGCAGAGACCCTGTGGCTCTGCCTCTCTGAGGGCTCACAGGACCACTGACATGCTAAGCCCAGCACTTTGCACTGCAGAGCTCGTTTCAAGCAACTATTCGCTCCCAGTGCTTTTTTCTTCAGGGAACTGTGATCCTAACCTCTCCTCCCTCAGTTATTCTCCAGGTTCAACCGTGTTTTCCTATAAAGTTTAGAAACCATTGGAAATCTAGAAACAGATTTTTTTTTTCCCCAAAAAATCTGTGGAGAGTTTACAATTAATTGGACTTTATTCTCATCTTGGCTGACTTTTGTGAAAGGCAAAAAGTCTCCTGGTCTCTCCATTCCCCACACTGGACTGAAACACAGTTTTCTGACATTTCTCACTGTGGCTGGCAAGACCAATCCATGACCTGTTCCAATTCACTAGTAGTGTTACAGTACACAAAAAGCCAGCTGCTCTCGTAAGTGCAATGTGAAGGGCTGTTTCTCAGCGCTTTTATCTCTACAACTTCGTCCATTCCTCCTCCACCGCCTCCTCAAGCTTGACCCCTCCAAGTCTGTTACTGGCAGAAATGTGGAGCGATTAGCCTCAAAGCCCAGCTCACTCTGGCTACATTTGCAGAGCTAGATAAAAGCTGGACAAACACTGACTCCTGGTGCCACAGCCAAATGGAATGTTTACAGTGCCTTTACAGAGAACTTATTTTGAAGACAGACAGTCTGAGGAGGTCAAAACAGGGTTAGGGAATGAGCTAATAACTAAACAAAAAGCTTCAGAAAATATTAATTTAAATTGACTCCCTCCTACCTGTATGCATGTTAGCATGGTCATGTACCTGTGGCCAAAATAACCCTGTGTTGTTTTGGCATTAAGATAACAAGTTTTCCTACTCTTACTTTCCTCCTTTGGCAAAACACCTAGTTCTCTTGGGTAATGCATGACTCTATTCCTGTCTCCCTGAAAATGCCTAAAGCCACAATAACAAAGCCTCTTGTGAACCAACTAAAAACATGTCCCTTGGCATGTTTGTTCTAACCCACTGAATCAGCCTTTCTTAATAGGGAACACAGGGCATAGTACCTGACATGTTGACGTGACAGGTAGCAATTAGACAACACTAGGACAACTGCCAAAAATGCTGCTTGCAACTGTGTGACCACTGAGGATACACATTGTTTAATCAGTAATCACAAAGCAGGAGCACATTGAACATTTAGTATCTTCATGGATTTCTCCTCCCTGCCAGAAATGCTTATATGCCATGATCTAACTTCTCAACTGAGCTCCTGGGAGAGGTTTTGCTGCAGCTTATAAGGTAGGATGGAGAATAAAGAATTTACTTGCCAACTGCTCGTAATTGTTTCTGAAACACAAAACACTAATTGTTAAATTCATAGCTGCTGTGGCTGCCTGGGAGCACTGACAAGTGGGGAACCACAATAGGTAAGGAGATGAACACTTTGGTTCAGTTGCAGCTAGTGCACTTTCTGCCATTGCTTTTAACATGCTGTTTGTAGGAAAGCCAAAGAGCCAGGAAGGAACAAAATAAAAATCCAGAGGCAGCAAGAGAGCCAGGTTTAGGGGCAGGTAACACAAGCAATTACTCCTCACCAGGTCTTTTGGGGAACTAATTAACCTCAAGCAATTCTAGTCATTGAGTGTGGGAGGAGGGAGGGGTTTGCACTTTAGTCTATGCCTGAGGGTCTATAAGTGTAGCATAAATGTAAAAGTGAAGGGGTCAATGTATTAACTGATGAATTAGATGGGAGAGATTTAGAGGGGTTTCCACCACTGCTGTTTCCAGAGCCCAAGAGATCCTGGCACTTGTCCAAAAAGAAAGACCTGCTGACCCCAAGCCCAGAAAACTTTTCCAATACCAAATAGATCAATGATAAATAATTCCTTCCTCAAGAAATGCAGCCTTGGTGTGATGAATTAGTATCAAAATACATGTTAGGCATCTTGCAGTAAGGGAGGGGGTTTTGCTAAAATTCTGTGTGAAGAATTATATCAAATGAATTATTGCCAAACATTGAAGAAAAACAGAAGGGCCAAATAATCTCAGGCTTCTATATCTTACCTTAAATCACCTTTTTCTGTTTTCCTGTTTAGACAATTTTGGCATGCTAACAGTGTGATAAGGATGAGGGTGGCTATACTGACAGAAGTCTTACAGGGACAGACAGGTGGAGAAAAGGACCAAAAATGGAGAAAGAGGCTGAAGTATGTAGTAGTTCAGGTATACATGTCATCACCGAAGGTGCTCAGATATCCCCCAGTTTCAATCACAGTGCCACTACAAGCCAGAACAGCTCCTAGTGTGGTCAAGATGTTCATGTGAAGTGCATGGTCAGGAGACAAAATGGTGAGTGTGTATGTGTGCCAAGTACCAAACACATAAAACAGTGGGGCAGAGTATGTATTTTATGCAAAGGACGCAGGACTGGGAGACCTGGGACCCTAGCAGCTGCTCACTTAGGTTGTAACGGTAATTGCTTGGGCAGCCATCTGCCAAATGCTGTGCTGTCTTGCTGCTCACTACATTGCCCAAACAAAGCAAATGTGAGTGGCGGTTCTGGTATGGTGTTTGTGCTGGGGGAACTTAGGCAGACACTGAAGGAGAGGACAAAGCTTTGGCCCAGAAAACCACTGAACTGGAGCTCAGAATGGATGCCCACGTACAGCAGTATGTGCTGTCCTGAGGAGGAGACAGCATGGGGATTGGAACTGGTTCACTCACAAATATCAACCAAGACACAGCATGAATATAGAAGGATTAGGAGCCATCATGGCTCAGACTGAAGTCCAACAAGCCCAGGATGTTTACTCCACGGGTAGTCAAGAGCAGAAGAACAAGACATGCAGATGGGCATGTCCCCAGAAAAGTCTTCCAGCTCCAACAACCTGAGACTGGGGGACATCCTGAGCAAGATGTGGTGCCTTTAAGGGCTTTCCTCTCATTAATTTTTCCTGCTGCTTTTGAGATCAAAGTAATCTTCAAGGATTTATCATAGAATCACAAAATATTTTAAGTTGGAAGGGACCTATTCCAACCCTCCCTGCAGTGAGCAGGGACATCTTCAACCAGATCAGGTTGCTCAAAGACCTGTCCAACCTGACCTTGAATGTTTCCAGGGATGGGGCATCTACCACCTCTCTGGGCAATCTGTTCCAGTGTTTCACCACCCTTATTGTAAAAAATTTCTTCCTTATATCTAGTCTGAATCTACCCTCTCTTAGTTTAAAACCATTACCCCTTGTCCTATAGCAACAGGCCCTGCTAAAAAGTTTGTCCCCATCTCTCTTATAAGCCCCTTTTAGGTACTGAAAGGCCGCAATAAGGTCTCTCTGAAGCCTTCTTTTCTCCAGGCTGAACAACCCCAACTCTCTCAGCCTTTCCTTATAACAGGAGAGGTGTTCCAGCCCCCTGATCATTTTCGTGTCCCTCCTCTGGACCTACTCTAACAGGTCCCTGTCTTTCTTGTGCAGAGGACCACAGATCTGGACTCAGTACTGCAGGTGGGGTGTCACCAGAGCGGAGCAGAGGGGCAGAATCCCCTCCCTCGACCTCCTGGCCACACTGCTACTGATGCAGCCCAGGATGTGGTTGGTTTTCTGGGCTGTGAGCGCACATTACCAGCTCATGTCCAGCTTTTCATCCAGCAGTACCCCCAAGACCTTCGCAGGGCTGCTCTCAATCCCTTCATCCCCCAGTCTGTTTTGATACTGGGGACTGCTGAGACACAGGTGCAGGACCTTGCACTTGGATTTAGGGATGTGTTCAGTCTTCCCAGTATTTATTTTTCCAGGATGGTTGTGCTTAACCTTCTTGCAGCACAAGAGGCAGAAATAACTGAAATACCATGGTGTACCATACAGTCTTTGTGACTATTTCAGGCCATATTAAAACTATTACCACATTTGAAGAGGTTGAACTTTGAGGATCAGAACATCATGAAGCATTGCACATTTGGATTTATTTATAACTTGTGCAAAATGATAAATGTGTGACTGCAGGAAAGAGCTGAGGTAAGCAGAGGTATTTTCTATATCTGTCTCACAAATGAAGTGTTGTACACCTCTTTGTACATGGTTAACTGTTGTTGCCTGAACTCTTATAGAAGACCTATAGCTGAAGAACTGTAAAGTTATTATATATCCATTTAATTCTACCTCAAAACCCTACACTTCCATGGCAAGTACCACACAACTTATCTGAAGCTCCACAGGTCTAGATTTCTTGTGGCTTTGCTTACCCTGTGGTGAGTATAAATTTGAAACTAACAAAAATAAGTGTGTTTGAGTAGTTTGGGAGAACAGAGAAACAAGAGTAAATAAAACATGGTATTTATGGCTTTACAGAGCACAGAAACAGTCACTTTATAGTGCAAATAGGAGCTTGTTTTGCCTCAGCTGTGCTGAGGACCAGAAGGCTAATTTGCGATTCAAATGTGCCTTTGTTACACTGATGAGTGCTATCTTCCCAGGCCAGTGTGATGCACCACATTGTCACATTATTTGCCTAGAGTAACAGCAAGTCCTTTTCACGAGTCTCCTGGCCGCAAGATAATGTGTAATATTTATGGTCACAGAGTAAGCCTGGTGGTTTTCTGATGTCTGGTCCCCTATGCTCTCACCGGTCAGACCAACTCTGCTTGTTTGTCTCAGAGACCTACTTGCACTATTGTTGATATATAGTTGATTCCAGACATTTTCTCCTTCCCCCTGCCCTTTTCATTCTCTTATCAGGAACTAGAAACTCAGTCTTCCTGACTTTGCAAAGATCAGCTCCAAGATTTCCTCAGATAGAAAGCAATGTCTTAAACTTGACAGCCAGGCACAGGGGTGCTGTGGAAGCAGGCGCTGTGGAAATACACCCAAGCCAACACTGAGCAGCTGCTTTGCTGATAACTTACATTGTCGTGCTCCCACTCAACACCAGAACAAGACCCTTCCTACACATAGCATGAAGACCCCACCAATGCATCCCCCCCTAAGGAAAGCGGTTACTGGTTTATGAAATGTGCTTTTAGTGAGTTTTGGCCCACAGTTTTCATCACGTGACAGCATTTCAGTCAGCTACAAGAAAGCAGGAATTTACTTACTAATTTACTTAGACATCCGTCTTCTCCATGTCTGTTATCCTGGAGGAAAACTGGAGCACTGTGTTGATAGAACAGCCCCAAGTCTCACTCTGCTTCTCAATCAAATTTGTCAATCAACTCACATCGTAGTAAAATTGAGATGTGCAGTGGCAAATGGAGTACAGACAGTACACTCGGGCAAATGCAGATTTGTGTGGATAATCAGTTAAACTCTCTTTCTGCAGTGATGAGATAATTTCTCTTTGTTAAGGGAAGCCCAAATACCAAATAACATTGATGCTTCTCTTGTGTGAGGGCAGGATTTCACATGTCCCTTCTGGTTTGATGGGGAGTAGGAAAGAAGGGGATCCTTCTGGCTGGCTGTGACTGTTTTAATTTTAATTGCCATGGATTTAAGAGTGAAACAAATGCTGTGATATGCTATTACAATTGTTTAGATCATATGTTTGAACTAGATATGTAAAAGAACTGCCTGTGTGAGGAAGGGGCACAGCTTCAATAACTGGTATTCTGGTAAAGCTTATGCTGTCCTACACTCAACACTGATTTGGTCCTGTGAGGGATATTTCTGGAATTCAATGCCCACTTGAAATAGTAATTTATTTCATAAATCAGTCTTCTAGGTTTTGTTTGGGTTTTGTTGTTGTTTGTTTTTTTTTTAATGCAGGTTCTCCTCCAGAAAGCATACAATGTTCAAATGCCCAAGAGAGGGAACACTTAGACTGGGACCACTAACAGGTTGTGTGCCTAGACTTTCTAGGGTTAGAGTGAAGAATCCCAGATTCCTGCTATAATGGAACTCAAATCTCATTCTGCAAGGCCTGGAGCACCCGATGTTTATGCTTAGGAAAGCTATTTCAAGTCATTGGTGGAGGTCTTTATGTAAGGATGTGCTTATAACTCACATTTTCCTTTAGAAGTGAAAGGCTGGAGGAAGTTTTCATAGTTCTGAAGGTGGCTCAAGGTTACATGAAACCTGCAGTTCCAATGAAGATGCAGGATTACAGATATATGATGGTAAGTGCTAAATTTCTTTATAATCATGCTGGATTAATTTTGCTGTTCATACTGAACAGTACAACTAAATCCAGTATCTGATGTTGTTGAGATAAATTGTTTTGCCCATGGATGTAGTTTTGTGATCTATACCCAGGAAAACTTTCAAAATGTGTTTACCAACCAGCTTTGCTGGACCATGGCTTGAAGATACACAGGCTTTATAATAAACTAAGGGTAATTTAAAGAGAATGCAAAAGCAGATGCAATCACCCTCTTCTTCTGGGAAGTTAAAAATAGATCTTTTACTTAGTCTTAAAATATTTCAGGTAGAATTCAACTATACCACATGATAATAAACCCCATACTTACTGTTGGTTGTCTTAATAGAATGGTATTTGTTAAAATGGCATGATTTTATTAGGAAAAATAGTTTTGGATGAGTTACTAATTTGTACAGATGTTATGTAATAATATACATGTCCTGAAGGTCAGACTGCATTACATATGTTCCAAATAGGCTGAATCCACCCTGGCAATATCACAATCAGGAGAGTTCACTGAATTAAGCTTGTAGATACTGCTAGATTCTAAATAATACTACAGAGATAGAAAACAAACGTTTTCAATTAAAACCACTTGTGAAACAATTCTTTGTGTCTAAGAGAGCAACATAAAAGTCACTGTGTTACATAGAGTATGTAGTCCTTACAAAATTCAAATGGTCCTTATTACCTCTACATCATTAACATCTACATAATTTTCATTCTCATAGGCTATTTCCTAAGCACTGTGGGGTCTCATTTTCTGATCAGTGAAGCTGACTGCGTTCAGTAAAATACCATCATGCTCACACTTGGGATAAACTCTGCTCAGGTAATGAATAAAATATATTAGGCTGCTACTGTACTGATTCCCCAAACAACGCTCATGGCAAAGCCAGCATCTAATTCACCACTCTAAACTTGCAGCAGCTTGTAGCTTTTACTAGTTGAAGAAAAGCCACAATTAACTTGCTGGTTTTAACTTTTGGGTTTGAGTCTTTTGGGGGTCAGGTGCTGCCCCCCAAATTGTTTGTGTAAGAGATGATTCAAACAGGGACAAGACCATTGTTATCCTGGCTTTTGATACCATTGTTCCAGCATCACTGTGCCCCTTGACACAGTCCTACAGGATGACTCAGCCATCTGCACGTAGACACCAATCCATTTAGGATGATGGTTGCAACTACGCAGGGGTGGGCTAGGAGAAGGGATTTAGTGTCACATATATTTGAGTTTCTGTTCTTGCTAAAACTGATGGCAGGATCTTTATCTGCCTCCGAACTCCACTCAGCAGTTAGAGTTTACTTACAGAAATACAGTATTGCAGGGACAAATGTAGTAATGTTCTACATAACCAGGGGAACTCTGTAAGCTTGATTGGACAGCATGTGATTGACATGACCTCAGAAAATCTGCTTAACCCACATGGGCAATAAATTCCTGACACTGAAGGCAGCCTAAGCGATCAATCTGCTGGCTTCATGAGTCTTGCAAGCTAAACTTGTCCACATGCTCTTTTCCCAGATTTCTTACAGAGACTCCAGTTTATCCATTGGGAGGTGGAAAAGACTTGAGCCAGCATTTTATTTCATTCAGCTCTCACTTGTTTTTGATAGCTGCAAACAGTCTCTAATGCTTCTTATGTGTTGGGCTCACCAATAAGGCCAGAACCTGGATCAATCTGGCTATCAGTAGTTGCAAAGGCAGGGCTGACGTAATCTTGCTGATGTCTACACATCCCTGTCCCATTCAGCAGAACTTCAGGCTCAGAAGATGGTGCAGCAGTTTCTGGGAGCTCCAGTTCCATTGGAAGGGCTTTGGACATTGTTAGAGGAGAAGAATGTGAGTCACAGCATCAAACAGGGATGAACTGTGCTGACAAAACCATTTTTGGGTGTCCTTGGGCTGGTGCAAATTGTAGGCTTTTTTTTTAACACAAGCAGCTCCCTGTGTTATTGCATCCTAAATGTCACTATATTGAAAATGCAATATTTCACAGCCCTACAAATATTGTTTCAGAAGGACAGAGGCAGCTTGTGAATCACCAAACTTTATCTGCAAGCTGATCACAGTTTTCATGTAAATGGCATTCTCTTAGCATTTGTCAGTTTGGTTAAAGCTGAGAGAAAACTGCCTTGCCAAGCTTTCTCAGCATGCCGTCTCCCCACTTACCTCACTTGTCTTCCTTCTGCTCCCCTTTATCACAGCGCCTGATTCACTGTGCAAACTGGATGGAAAATGACAGAGCTTCAGCCATAAGCTAGCTTGGCTGGAGTGACATTTCGTGTGAATGACCATAATGCAAGTGGCATCTACACGTAAGCATTTTGAAAAGGCAACAAATGATGTAGTGCTGTCAAACAACCTTTTTTCCTGCATTAAAGAAGGATGGACAGTTGCCATTCACTATTTGACTATCAAAATACTTCTATTTAGAGTTAAAACATCTGCTGCCTTTATATTGCTTGATTTTGCAATCTACTTAGCCCTATCTGATTAAGTGCTTGTCAGAAGCTGATGTTGAAAGTGATGTGTTTTTATCACATCACCCCCCTCCCTGAGATTCAGAGACGTGATTTTCCTATTTTCTGGTAGGAAGAGAGGATGAAGTATGTTAGTCTGAGCTGGGTTCAAGACTGTACCCAACCTAGATGTATAGGGTCACTTCCACTTATAGACCGCAGTCAAGAATAGACTGAGCTGGCTCCTCTGGCTCAGACCACAGGCCAAGGAAATATACTCTGCCTGTGCTTGTCTATTCAAAGGGATGGCTACATTAATGATCCAGGAGAAATCCTGAATTCTTGCAGTAAGGTGTGCATTTTAACAGTGTTCTGGATTCACCTCAGGTGTGACTTGGCCTGCATCAACCCTTGTGCCCAACTTCTTGTCAACTGCCCATGGGAAGGAAATCCAAATACTTAGGCTAAAAAAAAAAAGATGCTATGCTCCAAACATATGTGAATCTAAAGGCTTGGCATCCAGGACCTGTCTGCCTCAGACTGTATGCATACGGGGAAAAAATGGTATTCTAGTATCTAACTAAGCTCTGGACCCACCTCTGTAGGCTTAATTCTTTCTCCAGTGATTTAGCCAAGTTTCATAGCAAACATGTCACTACTGGAGCTGGAGTAATTAGAGGGCTTGGAGCTGCTGTTGTAAATAGAATTTTACTCCAATTGTTCTTCCCCATTACACAGGCAGGAGTAACCCCTGCAGAAGGTTTTATCAATCATTTCCTATGACAGTCTCTAATTCTCACCTTCCTTAACCACTGCTGTATATCATTTCTTGCCATGTAACTAATTAGCACATGACATGAGAAAGACAGAGGCCTAAAACTTGAACATGTGCTTAGTGGAACAGAGTATTTGCTCAATTAGGGCCTTAGCTTCTTGATTATTTATATAATCTAGAGGCAGTATTGCTCCAACTATATTTCTATGCAGGGATGTGTGGTAGGACTTCTCCCTGTGAAAACAGAGACTCACAAATTCAGCCTCACCTGAGTTCTTCCTAAATCTTATTGCTGCACCAGTTCAGCTCCCCAGACCGACATCTGGTGAAGGGATTTATTTTCAGATATATCAAGTCTTCACTCTTTTCAATGAGGGCATTTAGAAGAGATCAAAATGTTATACCTCCCACTGCTAACATGTTAGTTACAACTCTTAATCCAGTTCTTTAAACAGATCTGACTGATTGGGTTATTCCATTGTATTAAACTTAAGGGATGGGCATATGATCAAACAGATGTAATTGGTTCCTGGCAGCCTAAACCTGCTGCAACAGTGAGAAAAAAACGCCTTATCATTTCATTGTCACGGTAGAGAAGCTGTGAGCACCTGTAATGTTGCTTTAAGGAATTGATGTTGGGAATGCTTCTTTGGAAAAAAATCCAATGGGAGAGGGAAGTGATGAAGAACAATTAGAAGCCTGAATAATAATTAAAACATAAAGAAGACAAGGTCATATCTCTAAATATTCAATTTCTTCGCAATAGATATAATTCTCTGAGAGCACCAGTCCATGCATGCGCTAGGGGACTGGGGAGGAGGATTTCACAGACATGGCAACTGACAAAGATGAATAGTGATGTGGTCACTGAGGGTCTTGTTGTCCCCCCCGAAAAATGTTCTTAGTCCTGCCAGGTGACTTGACATCTGTGTTGCCTGTATAACTGTGTATACTAAATATCTACATATATATTTTCTAGCCCTCATTGTCATAATATTGATGTCCCTTACAGCAGTATATTCCCATCTCCACCCCTACAGTGTCTGATAGTGGAATGAGTCAGAGAGACCTACAGGTTTTCTAAATAAGGACATTTTGCAGCTTTGACTATTTAACAGTAATAAAAGCTTCAATTTCAGCTGTCCCAAGTACTTATGCCAGCATTGCTTATACAGATCCAGGAATTATACCAATATAGTTGTATTCTCATTGGGGCTTATGTCAGCATATCTATATGTTGCTTTAAAAAAGTCCCACAGCCATCTGGCAGTAATCCACAGTGGTTAGAAAGTCCAGTCATGGAAGTGGACTAAGTCTAACAAGACTGGGATATACAAACAGAGAACAAAAAACCTAATCCTTTCCTCAGACAGTTTGCACACTACATGCAGAAAAACCAGCTAACATAACAGGTAAGTGAAAGAGCTGTACTGCAAAGGCACTGGAGGTATTGGCTCCAGCGCATCAGCAGGCTAGATATTGTCAAGGTCTTTGCTGTCTTCACAGAGAAAAAGACTGTAAAGGAGGGACTGACAATCTTGATGTAACTTTGCAAAGGTTTACAGAGGACTGTGGAAAATGTGGGTGATGCCATAGGCTGAAAAGAGTTGCAAGAAGTCATTCTGATAATGAACAGAGCTGAAATGGAAAGGCAAAGATATTAAGATCCTTGAAAGAGATGACAAGTGGCCTGTGTCTGATAAAATAGAAAAGAAAAAAAGACAGTGAAAAGCTTCCAAGACAAGAGTAATATGATCAAAATTAATGACTCGTAGAACAGCACTTTGCAGCAGCAGTCTGAATGGATATGCAAAGAGAGGGATTTGCCAAAGCAGATGAAAACAGTTTTGTATTAATAAAGATGTAAGATAGTGAAAGCATGGATGAGAGTCATACTGTGTAAAGGAACTTTTGCAGAAGGAATCAACAATATCACACCATGGCCAGAATGTGAAAAGCTAGAAAATAGAAACACTACGACTGAATGATGAGCTGGCAACATAGTAGGGGTGACCAAAATGAGTCAGAGAAAGATTGTCATGGAGGAAAGAGGTGTGGATCCACAGCTTGGTTTTAACTCTGATAAACCTAGCCTAATGGCTGGAGCTTCCAGATACAAGCCTCAGTCTTCAAACAACATGCCAGCTATATGCAGTAACATGGCACCTTCTGCAGAGGAAGAGGCCAGCTGTTCACTAGTGGATAAGATGTAAAGGCATTTATTCCAGATGTTGTTGAACAGACAACAGCACAAGAAAGATCACGATTTGTTAAAATAAATGCATATTTTTTTTACTGTGTTTGTGCCTAAGATATTATCAGGATGTGGACATAGTCTTAGACTTTATTCACGGAGAAGGAGGCTGTGACATCTAATTATCTTAATGTGTGGTGAAGGGTAGATTGTGCTTCCCTGTGCAGAAATACTGCAAACAGGCCAATTACAGAAATTAAAGGAAAATTGAAAGCAGGGTATTTGCCTCAGATGGAGTTCATACTAGCACTGTTGCAGTAGTATGGAGGAAGGGAGGTAGAAAAAGGGTAGTTAGTAGAGCAAGAAGTAATTCAGCATAGGGTAGAGTCACTGCAGAGTACTGGTCTCAGGTGAGGCACCCGCATTGCTCACTCAAGGAAATTCTGCTGTGGGGAGCAAACTGTCCAGCTGGTGCTCGACTGGGGAAGGTGTTAGTAAGTAGGAATGGAGAGAGAGCAAAGCGAGTGCAACAGACATCAAGGGGAAGAGAGTGGGGGGAGCTTGGGCATACAGATATCTAAACAGCAGACAGCCACAATATCCAGAGTATGATCCAAAGAGCAGCCTGAAGTATATGACTGGGAAATCCATCAACTCATGGACAGGAGCAAAGAGCTGTGACAAAGTCTCTTTCTCTGACAAGAAGTCAGAGGTTACTGGTGGTTACTGGTACAATTACCACAGACAGCAAACTGATCAGTCAAAAAACAATTCCTCTTCTGGGAGAACAGGGGTTGCTAAGAATCGGAGGCCTTTTGACCAAGTCTCCTCTTCAATAGTTAGGATTGAGGAGCAAGGGGTAGAAGGGTTATTTACTGTCTTTTCTTCCTTGTCCTCTTCACAGAGTTGGAAGTCTTGACACACATCATGCTCACCAGATGTGTTAGTGGAAAGAAGGTCTGCAAATGTATGTAATCTTTTTTTCTTAGGGGTGAGCTTAAATGTCCTGATCCTCCTTAGTACTTAGACAATGACTCTATTGAGACATGAGCAACCACATGGGTTGGACTTTAACTCAGATCACACTCCTACAGGCACTGTTGACTCAAATCCACACTGAGCTGTGGCTAACAGAGACCATACAGGTATAGCTACAGTGCCCTGCCTGCTCCTGGAAGGAGACTGTAGTAGAATAAGGATCTCCTGTTAAATGTCAGTGACATATCTAAAGAGATTATGGGGTCACCAGGACAGTCTCTGCCACCAAAAAGGCCTTCGGACATGTAGCTTTTCAGCCTTGAAACATTCTTAACTTATCTGAGCAAGTAAGCAGGAAGTGGAGAGACAAAATTCACATTTACAGATTACATATGTAGATGGGAACAAGAACTGCTATGGATTAATCCAAATTTATGAGATTATCTGTTCTGCTATCACCCCAAAGAAGTGAAAATAGTGATTTTTGGTTCCATTTTACCTTTATTTTGATAGAACAGTGTTTTCAATAGATTGTACTGAACCTCCAAAATCTTTTCTGAGGGATGATGCTGACTTCAATGGCAGGACTTTTCTTCACTGTCTAGCTCTAAGGTATTTCTATAAAGAAGCAAGCAAAAGGAAAAAAAAAAGGCTCAAAGTATTTACTAAACACTGATGGGAACCAAGGCACTCAAATTTTAATTTAATCAGGTTGTAGACTGTAGTTTAGGGAAATAACTTATCTCAGTTTTATTTTCTTGATAGATTTGGCAGGTAAAACCTGTAATTTAGTGAATGTTGAACAAAATTATTTAAAATATCAATCATACTGAGCCTGAACTTACACACACAAACCCTTCAGTAACACAATTACAGTTGTGAAAATTGTAAACATTGTCATTAAACATTAGCTTCCTAACAATCAAGAGATGGAAATGTAAAAATTAGCTTCCAAGTTGTCACTCACAGAGCTACCTTTGATTCAAAGTCTTTTGTGGATACCTTGAATCATATTTCAGTATTGATTATAAAATACATATTGATACAACCTTCTAAACATTCCTTCCTAATGTGTATATAAATTGCTTCCAGTCTAAGCCATCTTTTGACACCCATAAGAGCAGTTCTAGGGTACTCTTGCAGGTGTAATGTAAACAAATCAAAGATCTGTTTAATACCATGCCGTCTCCAAGCTGCAGAAAGCAATTATACAACAGCCACTTCTTCCTAGTTTCCCCTACACTCTGTCTGCTGTAGTAGAGTATCTGTCTTTCACTGGGGGATACAGATGTCACCCTTGCAGTGTTTGCTCCCTCTGCATGCTCTCCGAAGGGAGCAGATATTGCAGAGAGGATCTGGCCCCTTCTGCACAGCTGTGGAGAGTTCCCAGAGCAGCAGAACCCTCTGCAAAAGGAAGCCAGGTTTGGACATCCTGAAATATGGGTATGTTCTCTTCAACCCTATCCTGCCTTTTCAGTTCCACAGGGATTTCCTTCCAGTAGGTGCACAGCTGGGCTAAAGGCTGAATGAAATCTAATATGTGAATCTGCAAACGCTTGCTCTGAAAACCCCCACTCATCTAGGTACTAAGATGTGGATTTACTGTTAAATCAATGTTTCGTGGCAGCAGTCTCTCTGCTGAGTCTCTGTAATTTGGCATGGGATTCTTACTGAATGAGACTTTGTCACTTCAGTGACGGTCTCTGTTTTTACATCATTTCAAAGCAATAACAACCTGTGCAATTTTGCCAAAATCCTATGACATTTTTCTTCTAATATACTTCATTGATTTATACATTTCACTGAAAAAGTTACAGCTTCCTTTTTATTAACAATAAATCTTGGATTTTTTTTCATAAACAAAGCAGACTCTGGGAATGTGAATATCTCATACAGACAAAACCAATATAGACTGTCACTGAGAAAAGTAAAAAAAAAAATGCTTACACACACTTTGCTTTTCACATAGTTGTCTCCATATTGCTATACTTCCCTGGTCTACAGCTTGTGGCATGGAGTGCTCCCAGCTGCTTTTGCAATTTTTCTGCTGAGAAACTAAAGTGGCAAATCAACCTTCTGTACCTTCTGGGAATAGGAAGCTAAGAAATGCTGCTTTTGAGAATGACCCAAGGTATAAGTATCTGCTTTCTGGCCTGTTTGAAGGCTGGAACACCAGAGCCAAATCCCCAGAGCTAAGGAAGCATAAGAGCTACTTTTCTTCAGGACTAGCAAAGCAAGAGGCTGAGAATAAATACTCCCTTATGGATGAGGTGTGTATGCTATCTCAGACTAAGACACAAACCACACTGAAGCCTGGGCAAAGATTACCTCTCCTTTCACTATGCTGTAAATCTGGAGTGTTAGAAGGGAACTTTTCTGTGAGACACTTGAAGACTTGATGAAGAAAAAAGAAATGTGAAAATGAGTGACATTTCACAGAAACTCTGCTTTCAAAACAGAAATCTCTCCAACAAAACAAAGGCTGTGAGTCTGTGATATTGTTCACAATTCTGATAACCAGGATGAGGGATCCAAACCTGGCACTTCTTTTTCCTTGGCAACCTGATTTCTCTAGCATTGCCTTTTTGATGTTCATTGACACCATTAGAGGCCATAAAGTCAGTGAGGGCAGGTGGCATCTCATCTACCCTAGAGGTGTCAAAGTTAGATGGCTAAGCTTGGGCCAGTCACAGCGGGCTTCTTTTACAGTTATTAGAGAAAAATGGGCACCTCCAGAGATGGTTAGCTTGATCTCTCTTGGACAACTATTTTAAGATAAGATGAGTAATTTCTGGAGGCACTTTTTTCTTTGAACCAACTTTAAAGGTATTACAGGTGTCCAGCTTAGATCTTTAGCTGCCAAAGTTGGGGTAGACCAACTTTTTCAGTAACTCAGCTAGTTTACATCATTGAGGATTTGGCCCAATTAAATATCCTAGTATGAAATAGGGATATTAAATCAGGATAAGGAAGGTGTGTTGTAACCAGGAGCAATTCCCTCTTAGGCCAAGGTGCTGGGAACACCAGCAAAAGGGAACTCTTACTTTACAGTGTGGAAGGGAATGAAAGGGCCCTTGAAGCTACAATCCTTCCAGTAATACTGAATAGGTTTTACCAATTTCTTCCTCTTCCCCAGAGTAATTCGAATCCCAAATGAAATTATATTGCTATATTTCTAAAATCATAAGACACTCACTGTATCTTAGGTCTTCCATTATGTTGACTTTTTGCCTTATGCTATTTCAAACCAGAGTAAAACCATTCTCTTCACTTTAGCATTACTAAGAGGTTTCTTCCCCAACTCGCCAAGTGTAAGCATTGACTTCAGGGAAAGTTGAATGAGTCTCCAAACTTCACTGCCTGTACTGAATTTGGCTTGATGCTGTCACCTAGCCATAAGGAATCCAGTGACATTTGGGAAAGAAAACCTTATGGGCTGCCAGGTATGACACAACACCTTCCTAGGTTATCTGTCCTAGAAGAGATTCATGGCACTCTACAGTGGCAGCCAGAGAAATTTGAACATTTCAGTAGCCCCTGGACACCTGTTTTTAGGGAACAATACTCCACCTCCATATTCTGTCCTGCTGTCTCTTCTGTTTCCACATGCTAAGAAGCTTTCAGATGCTGTTTCCTTGTTTCTGAAAAAACATGTGAGACAGTCAGGAGAAGCCTAGCAGAGAACAGCATGTGGAAAAAAGTCAAAGCACAGCATTGGGGAGTGATATCTTACTTCAGGGAATCCTGAGGTTTTCCCTGTTTGTAGACAGGTGCTGCACTTCAGGGCATGAGCACAGCAACATAGGCTCTTCTACCTGTCCTAGCACATGACAGGCCGCACTGATGGTCATAAGGCCCAGCTTATATTTGTTCTGGTTATCAGCTAAATACATGCCATAAATTAAACTGCTTCAATCCCAATTCAGTTTACGCCAACTGAGATGAGCTTTTTTTTCCCCCATCACCAAGAGGCTCTGTAATGTTCTCTTCACCTTTATATTCACTGTTTCGAGGATAGTTTATGAAACAGCTATGTATTTATCTGAGAGGGAGGCTCAGTACTGTATTCAGCTTTTCTTGGTACTTCTCTTTTTCACACATCTTTAATATGTGAAATGCTTTATGCTTTCTCTTTACATGTTCTATTATGTCTTCGTATTGACACATTTTGCATTCCTTCTCTACCTTCATGAAGCTTTTTGGAGCAGGAGATTGGCCTTGAGGAAGAGTCCCCACTTCTTTTCAGACTCTTTTCCTGCTAATCCCCTTTCTCACATGTATCCTTTGGACACAGCAGCTTCTGTGACCAGAGCAAGGCAATCTGAACGTGGACTGCCTCAGTTAGCTGGTGGGGTGTATTGTGCACTGACGGTTGAAGGTCTAAAGGAGTTAGGAAATCCCTTCAGATTTAGTGGCAAAGAGGAAGATTGCCAAATTCTGTTTCCGTGACCTTGTAACTCTTAAGCTCAGGGGCACAAGACTGGTGAAGCTGACAAGAGGATAGACCCAACAGACTCCTATTTCTTGATGGTTATGTCCATAATTTAAGCTGAATGGCCAAGATTTTCTGAAGGCAGTTTTTCAATCTAGAGATGCCCTTAGAACATCTTTTGATTTTTTTGATGATGGGGGCACAAGGTATAAGATTAGCTTTCTGAAAATAAACCCTTCAAGATGTTTCTAATCAGGCACAAACATTCTAATCAGGCACACAGCACAAAGGATCATTTTAAAAGTATTTGAAAATGCATATGGTAACTTGAGGGTAAGACAAGGGTTCTAATACCCCCAGGTGGTATTTTCTTTGTCTTTTAAATACTTGTTATCTATGAATGCAATAGAAAAGGACTTTGCTGGCAAGTAGTGACTTCAACTTGTTTCTTAACAGGATTTTTCTGTCTTTCAGAGAGTATATTTCCTTTTTCTATCTCATTCACCAGCATATCCTCAGCAGGTATAAATCAATAGAGCTTGAATTACATTCCTGGAGCTATGCTGACTTCTGTCTCTTGGGGATATGCTCTCCAGCCTCTGAAACTTTAAATGCATAGAATACAGGGACTTCTGGATTATTAAATTAATGGGAAATATAGATTCACTTTGGAAGCAACACAAATCTAAAATGAGAGGCAGAAATCAGAATTTCAAAAGCTCATGACTTTCTGAAATGATTCATAACTCAAAGAACATGATCAGTTTTCTTCAGACTCTGTTGAAGTTTTTTCTTTGTCTCCCTAGGAAATAGAACCATTTTGTAAACAGAACTTGTGGGGAGATAATTAACTCCATCTCTTAATAAAAAGAAAAATCATTCATAACTTGAGGAAGGTTTTTGAAAGACAACGTTTAGAAAACATTGTTCAGAAGAAGCTTTCTTTGCTTTACAGAGGTTTTTTTTGGTAAAAATACAGTTTGCTTAGCTGTAAAAAAAGAGTAAAGAACATAAACAAAATTCAAGAATTCTGCATTTTTTTACATTTTTTTTCCTTCATTGCCCAGTGACAGTGGCAGAATTGGGTAAATCAAGAATCTATGCATTAACTGGAAAGAAAAAAATAACTCTGTGGCAAGTTCCAGAATTGTTCTCAACTGGCGGAAAAGTGGAACGGGGGGCTGGTTTAAAAAAAGAGAAGGCCATTGGGAAGGGACTGAAGCAATGACTATCAAATAGACTGAGGAGTGAAATACTTTTTGTACTGATGGTTGCTAATATTGTGTGAGTCACTTGAAATAATGCCGACATCCATGCACAGAAAAAGGCACAATTCCACTGTGCAATCTTTGCCAAATCACAAAGATCAATTTTTTATTTTAAGCCACAAGAACCCTACAAGACATTTTTTAGGAATAATCTGATAACTTTTCTGTGTGGAGTTAAGATGTTTAACTTCTTAAAGATTATTTTAAACTATTTGTTTTAGTGGAATGGTTTACCTTAACTAAAATGCAAACAGGCATTTCTGCAGTCCATAGTTAACACAAAACCTTTTTCTTTCTCCCAAATGTTTACTCAAATCTTGGTAAGATTACTTAAGTTTGCAAAAATCAGAAACACTTAGTATTTAGTGCTTCCACAGAGTTGTTCATCTTGAAGAAGGACAGCAATTATTAACTCTCAAAAAAATCCTGTGAAAAGAAAGTATATCCTTAAGGAAATGAAAAGTAAGCACATAAATTCACAACGTGTTTCCCCATGAGAACACACTTTCAAAGCTCTCCTGCCAAATGCTCTTACTAGAACAAAGTTAAAGTTTTTGTTGCATGTGTTCTCAACAATCTGAAGACAAGAGGCTGAAATGAGAGCTAAACTGGTCAGATTTGCATTAATAGACTTGAGAGAATATCAATTACAACACAAAATGTCCTCTCATTCTCACACTGTCACCGAGTTTGCAACTTGGTCCATTACTGAGTACCAGTCTGGGGATGGTATCACGGCTCTTCAAGGGTAACTAAAATGCAGCAACTGTCAAAGGAATAAAATATTTGCTTGAGCATAATTGATGACTGTTATCCCATTAACATAAATGGTATGAAAAGTTTGCCTATTTTCAGAATTTACTAGTGTGTCAAGACAAAAGGGAGGTGAGGCTGCCACAGTAAAGCTTATGTTCTGTTTGCCCCTTCAAACCATTTTTCTATATTTGTGTTGAGTAAAAAAACCTCTTCAAATTGTCATTTCCTCCTCCCTATTTTAGCCTTAATTTCTTTCAAAGAGCAGTGGGATCTAGCTACAGAGGTATAGTAGAAGATCCAATGAGAAAACTGCCACGTAAGATTTTTTTTCTGACTGATCTGATTTTGTATTTGCAGTGTGGTCTATCCATACACCTCTTCAAAGACTAGCTATGGGGTAGATACACATGCATGGTCAGTGAAATCAGGTTCCTGAACTCTTCTGTCTCTATTTTCTGGATGTGGTAGAGGGAAGGAAGAGACATGGCAGAAACCTTGTTCTAGGATCTCAGGAAGAAGAATGGAGTAGAAAAGTGATGACTATTCAATGACAAAAACTACTGGAAAATAGTTATGCAAGCTAGTTGCCTGCTTCAAGCCCTGTAGTCAGCAAGGGAACACTTCTGTAAGTAGGCTTAGATATAGAAGCCCTAGGTGCCTCCCTGGGTTTAATCAGGCACAACCATTCCTTTGCTACCAAGACAATGCAGAGTCCAAAGAGCAAAGACCTATGATAAGGGCAGCTAAATCCACAGCTTGCTTATAGCCTTGGGCAACCTGAAGGAAAAAAGAGTCCCTGATACCAGGGTCAGATGGCAGTGGGGTATGAGTTGCCTATCTTCATCTCAACTGTGTAGCCAGCATGGGGCTGCTGTTGCCCTTAGAGTCGTGTATGTACACTTATTGGACAGAAAGATAATAAGGTGAGAGATGCCTAAAACTACAGGGAGGTCTTTTTAGAAACATGGCTTCAAAAGCCTGAACAATGGCTTCTCCCTGAACTCGAGGGCTGGGACAGAGCTAATGAGGGCAGCAGAAATGGCTGCACAATACCCATTGTTAAGAGGAAACAATATAAATTAAAGAAATGGTCACGTTTAAAACCAGCAAAACATACAAAGTAAGATTTCAGTTCCCTAAATGCCTGGCAGCCAGGGCTCGTCCCAGCCCCAGCCAGGAGCAGGGCACTGCGGCCAGCGGGGCAGCCCGAGCCCCGGGCACCAGGCACCTCCCTGGGGATGGGCTGAGGCCAGGACACGGGACCATGCGTGGGCCCATCTTGGTGGGGCCCATGGCCAGACAGGGCAGGGCTGTGGGGAACTGGAGACCTGCCCTGATGTGGCATCGCTGGGGCAGGGGCTGATGGCCCTGGGGGGCTGACATAGGGTCTTGGGCCCTCGGCAGGGTAGGGGGAGACCCAGGGCGCTGGCAGGGACCATGAGGTCTGTGGGGGCACTCAGGGGCTTCGTGGTGGCCCAGAAAGTGCAAAGATAAAAGAAACCAAGGTAGAGGCTGGCTGTGGTCTCCTTCATATTTGTTTTTTAACCTCAGTTTTCTGCCCTGATCAGAATGCCTACTTGACAAGAAAGGAAACATGAATAGACCTTTAAAATGAAATGTATTGTACATATTTTCAGTGAAATTGCATTGTATTGTACAGGTTTTGTACAAAATTGTATTGTACTTTTTTCAAGAAATAGTTCTCGAGAAAAGAGTCCACCTGTGAGAACACAAGTTGTCTATCCATGATTTTTGTTTTTGAACTTATATAAAGTTAACATACAGCTTATTTTCACTACCATTTGATGGTTACTTTGTAGCACTTATGCAAAAGGACAATTGAAATTTAACAAAAATAGTGCCCAAACAACTACTGCTATTTTAAGAAATATTGGAAATGAGGCTTTACATTGTTGACACATCACTGGTCAGAGATGAGTAACACCCTCTGTTTAAGCATATAGCAAATAATATCAACTAGCTAAAATGAGTATGTTATTTAACTGAAGACTATTGCATGCCTGTGCTGTAGATAACAACTGTCCTTCAAAATAACACTCTGAAAATCTGTGTAATTTCCTTCTGTTACAGTGATCCTAAAGACTGGGAAGAAACATCAGCTAGTATATCCTGAATTTAGTCAATTCAATAGTGAGAAAATCACTGCACCTGAAATAGCCAACTACATCATAAAACGAAGGGAATATATATATCTAGACACTGACTGTGTCTAAAAGGTGCTTGTGGTTTAACCTGAGTTGCTGCCAGGGCACAGCAAGGGCCAGCAGCCCCAACAGGGGCAGGGTGCCCAGGGTGGCTATGGGGCCGGCGGGACTCTGCCCTCACCAGCCAAGGTCTGTCCCGTAGGACCCAGCAAGCCCAGGGACGGTGACTGGGGTAAACCCAGAGCCATGCGACTGCTCAGCATGGTGGCTGTGCCAGGGCAGGGCTGAGGTCCAGCCAGGGAGTCAAGTCTGTAGGTCAGGGTCAATGAGGTACATGTCCAGGTGTAGCCATACCTAGAGCAATAGCACAGGCAAGGACAAGGAGAGAGGGCATGAGCCCAAATGTAGCTCCAAGGAAAGGGAAACCACTGGCAAAACATCCCAGATCTTTCTGCTCCAGCTCTTTCCCAGCAGTGTGATCTCAGAGTGCTCGACCAAGCTGTAGCAGAGCTGGCCTGAGTGCATGTAGCCAGACCCCAAGGAAGGGGAAGAGGTTACAGAGCCTGTTGGTGTACATGGAGCTCCAGGTGTTACACTAACAAGAGTTTTTGACTCTAAGGTACAGTAGTAAGTCAAAGCTTTCACTCTAGTTAGGGTGCAATAGTGGTATTAGATCTACTTTGGTCAATAACTTCAAGAAATGTGAAGGGGAGGAAAAATGCTTAATAGAGAAACAAAAGTAATCAGATGTCTAGAAAACCTGCTGTATGAGGGAAGAATGCAGGGATGATATTTTTTAGTTCAGAAAAATAGTATTCTTCAAACATGTAAAACAATACCTGCAAAAAAAAAGGGAGCAGTCCTGCATGCCCAGGTGGTTGAATAAGAGAAGGATGAAAAAGCAAGCACTAGATGCAAAATTATGTGAAGCATTAGGAGAAACTTTGTCATCACACAGTTATACCCTCGAACTATGCGTACTCCAGAATGGTTTGTTTTTTTTTTAACTGGATAGCCTCTTGAAAGCTTTTCAAGGCCTTGTTTCTGTATTTTCCCTAAAAATACTCTGACTAAATGCTTTCACTTAGCTTTGAGGACCACTTGGGTCTCCATTCTCTTCTCCAGCAGGTATTGGAGTTTTACCATGGTTCTGTAACTTCAAGACTGGAGATTTGATTTACTTTTTGGCAATTTTTGATTGAAATCCCTTCAATAAAACATACTTTTAGATGTGAATCCCACTGGAGGAATGGAAGGGACATTTCATTCTTAATGGAAACATCTAGTGCTATAAGCATTTTGAGTCTAAATGCCATTTTGACATAGTTATTCTTGTATGTTGTAATTCAGCACCCAACAGGGTAGGGATCAATAGCTGCCCTCATTTGTTGTTTGTCTGACAACACAGAACACATCCCTTAGGGGTGTATGCTTAAAGTAAATGATGTTGCTAAGAAACCCATTAAAGTATGTTGTTAATTGACAATGAATAGCCTTCTAGTTATTGGGAACATTTCTTACCAGCTCTCTTTCATGTGGTGTGCAAATGAGACAACATGTACTGGTAGCTGCTGATGTCAATGACACTGGTTATTTAAGAAGCACACACAGCAGGGAATGAGAAAGGCCACAATTATCAGATAAGGAAATTGCCTTTCTTTGCCTTGATGTTGGTAACATTATTTGGGTGACATCACAGAACTCTGCGTGACTGAAAGGAAGCAAGCAAGAAAACAGAAAGCGCAGTGAGATGTCTCGACTTCTTGCAGTGAACATTTGTTTCCTTGTCACAGTCTCAAGAGCAGAAGCTGTTCTCTCCCCAGTTGCTATTTATTCTTGGAGCAAGGTTCTAACATGAGTAAATGCTCTAGCTAATGTTAATTTTAAAAAATATTTTCAGCCATGTCTCTGATGTAAAATACACTCAGAACAGATTTAAGTAGGCTCTGTTGCGTGATTGTCCTCTTCTTGATAGAAATGTATGATGAAATGTACTCCATTAGAAATAAATCAAACATAATTGTTGGTATTCTTCTGCTCATTTCAATGGGTATGCTCAGGCTTTTCCATTTTGCTTTTAAAGGTGCCCTGCATCCTCTTAAGTAGGATGCAAGCATGAGAAAAGGTGCAGGTTGATCAGCAAATTGAAGAGCACCATAAAGAAGAACAAAAGTATTGAATATTGCTCTAGTTACCAGAGTTTCTAGGAAATGTTGGAAGGGAAAAGGCTTTATGGAAAATGTATGGCATCTGAAAAGGGAACAGCAGTGTATTTTGCCCCTTTTCTGAATTTTTTCTCTGCTGAAATGCTACGAGCTGTAGAAGAGCTTGCGTAAAGACTGACTAATGGATTGTATCTTGGGACCTCTTGCAACACGTCCCCTCCCTAAACTGCTTCTTGCTGAAAGTTGAGCATAAGTGACAGGAAAAGAATATTTTATTTCCATTTTAAGTATTTTACACTGACCAAAGTGGAGATAGGGCAATGGGTAGGCAGAACTTTACTCTGCTTTGCTGTGGTGCAGATTCTTATGCTGGCCAAACATCCCCTTCTATACTATTGTAAAAAGAACAAAGAAGCTACAAAAGATGTTCCCTTGAAAGACCAGCTGTTGTGAGGATAAGTGTGTGCCCAGAGGTGCTCCAGCAGAAAATGCTATTGTACTCAGGGTACCCTTGCCTGAGGGTAATGGCCAATTCTGGACTGAAACCAGCTGCCTGCCATCAGCAGGGGTTTCTCAGCCATGTGAATGAGACCACGTAAAGCATCTGTATTTGCACAGATATTTTCCCTATGCCTGAAATACTTCTGCTTTTCACAGGCTGCCTCCTACACTCCAGTTTTGTTGTAAGAGCTGATCATATATATTAAAATATGTAGCTTTAACACTTTCACAAAAACAGCTACCTAACTTCATTCACCTGGCCTGTCATCTGCTGAATATTCACCAAGCCCTAGTTTGGTTGCCAAAATCTTTCTAGGTTGTAAATTGTTATAGATAATAGAGAGTTCATCCAACAAATTGTGTTGTTAATCACTATTCATTGTTTTTCTTTCAAAAAACCTACAGCAGTTACACAAACTAGAAGCAGAGAATAGAACAGGATTTAAATGCAAGATGACATGTATGATATATACACCTGTACCAATGTTTTCTCACATAGAGTATTCTGACAGCTTTAAGAATACTGTGTGTCTATCTCAGGATGTGTTGGCCAATGATTTGTAAACAAAAATGAGACAAGTTTTAAGAAATTATTAGCAACTCAGTTTATCTTTTCTGCATGTCCTTATCCCTAGTTTTAATTGACATGAATTGTTTATTCCAATCTCACCTTATCTGTAAGAAAGTGCAGTGAAAAGGCCTAATAATATAACACAAAACATTTCATGTTAATCTTTTCAGACAGCAAATATTATGTTGAGAAGCACAGGAGAACATGGCTGTGAAGTAAAATAAGAAAGTTTATTTCTGAAATAGAAAAAAAAAGTACATTGATGCAACTTATTACAGTCTTTTTTGGAAAGGAACTTCATTGTTTTAGGCATTTCTTTACATGTACAAAGATTAATAAATTTATTTTTTAATTTATTTTTTAATAAATATTATTTTACTCTAATCTTAATAAAAGACCCTTAATCATTCTTCTTTCAGAAATCATGGAAATTCTTGATATTTATTTCATTTTAGTTTTGGAAAGATTTGGATGTTTGGGAAGGATTGATTCTGGATGTTTAGGTGGCTTACGCCGATTCAGAAGCTGAATCAGCATTGAATGGAGATTTATCAGTGCTTAATGCTAAGCAGAGAGGATGTTGGACGGTTATTAAAATCCTATTGGTCATTTATGTTACTTCCAATCTGTCAGGTTTTTTTTCTGCATTACAAATTCTATGATCAAGAATATGTATTTGTAGGGCTGAGCCTTCAAAAGCTAACCGGAAAACTGTGAAATTATAACACAGTGGGTACATTTTATAACATCCTTTCAGTTCTCCCCCATGTTGCAAAGAAAAAAGGTACGAATATAATAAATTCATTATTTCAAAATAAAACATAATAACTGGTCAAGAATTCCCCAAGAAGAAGAACCTTTATAGCTCTTCCCTATGACAAATTTATTGGATGCGTGTGTCTGACAGACCAACAATGTCTGTCTATCCAAAGCAGAGGTTTCTTCTTTCAGTGACTTCTTCCAAGACAGCAAAGATCAGAGTCACCTGGATCTCTGCACTCAGTCACTTCAGTTAACATGAATTTTCAGGGTGAGCTCTGAGGAACAGATGGGTCTGCTACTGTTGAGTTTGTGCACAATGACCTGCTTAGTATTTCAGATGTGTAGGGATTTTTTTTTTGTATGTAGAGTAGTAAAATGATCCTAGTTACTAATGCTTTTTTACCACCTGAAGGACATTTTGCGGATTTAGAACATATCAAAAATTTGTGTCCAGTGGCTATTGCTTTTGTTTCTGCTTCAGACAGAGCAGAATTCACATCACTTTCAAACCTAGCACCTGGCACTCTCAAAATAAAGACTGCACATAGAATGCAATGGTCCTGTTGTCAAGTAACTTCATGAAGTTCCTTACACGAGGTTGTATTAACTCCTGAAAACTACTGAAATCTACCTATGAGGATTAATTGT
Organism: Buteo buteo; assembly: GCF_964188355.1. Classification (NCBI taxonomy): domain Eukaryota; kingdom Metazoa; phylum Chordata; class Aves; order Accipitriformes; family Accipitridae; genus Buteo; species Buteo buteo. The sequence continues at coordinate 10,484,422 of NC_134195.1, read as the reverse complement.
GATTTACTTCTTTGACAAAGTAGTGTATTGATTAAACTCAGTCCTCAAGCTAACATTCAGTTTAGAGTAAGAGCCTGCACTAACCACTTACCACAATGAGAAATTTGTTTCACTATGAACGTATAAGGAAAAGCTTTGTAACTGAAAGGTATTCCATCCTTTCTCATGGCCTCTTCCCTTGAAATGGGTCTTATAATATGTCTATCAGTCCAAGTAAGTCATTGTCGTGTTTAGTCAAAGATTAGAAGAAAAATTAATTTCATCATCCATCTCCCGTCAAAGATATCTCTGGGTCAACAGTGTAGGAAACTAAAGTTATTAACTAGATGATGAAGGAATTCTGCCAAGAACAGTACATGGCTGCTCCCACGAGATCTCTAAATACCGCTAATACTTTCTTCAGTAAAATTAATCCCTGTTCATTAATGCAAAACACTGAGCAAAATCTGCATGATTTAACCTGACAGCAAAGCCAGTTCTGGCCACACAACCTTTATTGCATGCTGAGCTTGGAAATTTGAGGGTTAGGAAATTCAGCTTCTTATAAAGGTTTTTGCATTCCTTAATGGTTACCGCTTCCTGGTTCCTGATCATGAAAAAAAAGCTTACTTTTCTAGGAGCTGTGGAGGTATGGACAATTGTACACACACAGCTCCCATCTGGAGAGAGGGGTGCAATGGTTGCGTGTTTGAAGAGAAGCTGTAAAGAAGGCTTTCTTGGTCAGGAGACAAAAATGTTCAGTCAATGTGGTTGGCCAGCAAGATGCAATGTGAAATGTTCAGGCTGCCAGCCTAGGTCTGTGGATTTCCCTCACTCCCTCTGAGGGCTGCTTGATGACTGTGACTTTTTGCTCTTCTTTTCTTTTCTAAATGGAAGTTTAAAGGGCACCTGATGCGCATCAAAATTAACTCTTACACTTCAAGTGGAACTGCACCTAAGCTGACATAGTGATGTTGTACTAAAGATACTTCTTTGCAATGAAAACTTTAATTTTTTCTGGGCCTGGCAATATCAACTTGCCTATAAGAAGTCAGACCTTGACTGCCTGAGTTCACACTCAACATTCAAGTATAGCTGTGAGAAGCTGATGAAGAGAAAAAGAGCCAATGAGTGCCATTGCAGTGTTAAAATATATATATATATACACTTCATTAAAAACTGCTGCAAGTAAGTTTTCTTTGCTATTTTTCTTCTTAGGGAAGTAAAATGTAAAACAGTACAAGAGAGACAGTATAAACCGAGAATCCACTGAATGCTTGTGTTTCTGGACTGATTTTTGACCTGTGTCAGTTTGGCAATGTCTGTTGATTTTAGCAGAGATATCTGATGGTATCATTTTCAAGTGCATCTAAACAACACGGGCTCCTAAGTCTTGTTTTAAAACTTGCAACAGTCTCTTTGGATCGTCAGCGTGTTTGCAAGTCAATGACACTTAAACTCTTAAAGTCTGACCCTAAAAAAGGGATTTATGTGCCACAGTAAGAACTGTAATACAATTATGTACAGGTGACTTAGGTACATGGCCCTCGAGACTAGAAACATGAACAAGATGTTAAGAGAAGTGTCTCCTTCACCGGGCATAGTTAATACTGGGCATATAGCTCAGCAATGCAATGGTTGTATGGCACCTCATCCAGGCTACCAGGCTGGAGAAAAAAGTCCATTTGGGAAAGATCTGCTTTGACATCCCTCCATGGTATCCAGTTTGTTTGTTAAGGTTGCGCCACAGCAAAGCAGGAATTCAGAATCAACCTGGGTAGGACAGCCAAGCTGAGCCTTTCTCCAGCAGAATGGTGGGACACAGCCAGAAGGGAGGAGGCCAGCGGATGGCTGAGTCTCACCCACTTCAGCTGCTCCCTGGCTCCCCTTCAGTGACCACATAAGGTGCATGGAACAACTCCTGATACCTTACTTAGACACTGAAACACTTTTAGGAGGCAGGAGATGGAAAGCATGTTCTTGCATGACCATGTCCAGTGAATGAGCGCTTATAGAATGACCTCTTTGAAAAACTTCACATACACCTTGACAACAAGTCAAAACTTGTAGCAAATAAAACATGCGTGCTATTGGCCTTGCTTCCCTCCATGGTACCTGGCCTGAGGCAGCCAATGAAGTGCAGTGTGGGCAATACACCAAGGTGTGCAGGCTAATACTGAGAAGCTGGCTGTTCACTTTGTATCCCTAAATTTCTTTTTTTTCCTTTTTTCTTTTGTTAGTACCAGAGCTTTCATGCCACTTGCACTTTTTCTCCCATTGTTTTCTCCACAGCTGTTAGGAAGATTCCTGTGGGGCTGATGCCTTCCTATGAGCAAGCTAGCAAGCCACCCACCAACATTTCCTCTTCAATCTTACCTTCTAATGTCCTCTGTCTCACTGTCTGACACATTGCAAGCACTTACTTTCCATCTGTACCTCAGCAGAGCCAGTGAAAGTCAAAGCACGTAACTTACATGGCTGTGACACTGCATCAGTCAAGTACACACAGATACCTTGCAGGCTTGTGACTTGACTGAAAGGGTAATACTTGTTCTTAAATCAGCTAATCCACTCATATTTTGGGGAAGGAGTCCATACTTAAAAATGCAGTGACCTACTTCTTCCATGGCTAGGATTTAACTGTTGACAGTACATAGTTATGTTCTGCTCTATTCAACAAAGTTTACATGTGTAGGCGAATGATGAATTTAAACCTGCTCCTTTTAACCATTTCCTTTTTTATTTTATAAATATTTGTTTTCAGAACATCATTTACCCTCGACTGCAGCAATTCAATGAAACCCTTGCTTGTCTTGCCACCTGCCACCATTTGGCTTACCACATCTGTAGAACTGTTCCATAAATATCAACCAATAAATAAACTTTTATGCTACTTCAGATTCCACCACACTGCTAATACATCTTATCTGCCAGGTTGTAAGCTCTTTCTAGCAGTAATTCTCATTTTCTGAGTTAAGTGGCTAGCACCAAAAGCCATACCTGGCTTTACTGATGCTCACTCCAACACTCTGTGATTCTGTCCCGCTGATTCCACCACCTAGGGATCTCCTGGAGCATGCCATTACATCTGCTCAGCCCCCACACTAGGCTTTCCTCCTTGTAAGAACAAACGTCATGAGGCAACTGGGTGTACGTGTGCCTGATTTTGTCCTGTCACCCAGCCAGGTGGCCCTAACCTGGACCAGGAAACAATGGCAATAATAATAACACTAAGAGTATAGTCCAAGGAATGTGATCCATGCAGGTTCACTAGGCACTGTTAATGGGAAGTTATTAATTTCCAGTGTAGAATTCCTCATCCTTAATTACTTTTCCCTTCTCCCTGTTTGAGAATTGCCTGTCTCAGAAAATGGCCTTTGGCATTTTGGCTGTAATGGTGTTAAAATAAGTACATAGATAAAAAGGATACATAAACAATCTTTTTCTAGACCGCAGATATGTGGGGTTTTTTCCTACATAGTGTTTGCAATGGGTATCACTGCATTTAAAGGTAACTTCAATAGCTACTTCATGGCAAAATTTGTCAGAGAAGTGTAACTACTGTTGGATGAGCATTTTAACCTTGTTCTGTTATTTCTCTTTTCTTAATCATGTGAAATGGAGAAAAACAGGGCTGAAATTAAGTGCAAAATGCCATCAACTTTTGAATCTGGTAATGTTGGTGTAAGATAGGAGTCAGGTCCTGCTGTTAGTTACATTCAAAGCAAAGCAATGAATTTTTCATTAGCGCACAAGGTTAAATAATTCACCACGATGAAGGGGAACCAGGGGAACAACTTCAGCTCAGCCGAAACTCTTCAGCCTCCCCAGCACAAATCTTCCTTTCTCCTGATCTCACACCTCAGGAAAAGAGCCTTATCCTCAGACAACTTGGCGTATAGGATGGAGCGTGCTCTTCACTTCTGCTGAAGCCCTTCAGCTATGCACAAAATGTGTAACTCTTCAGGGGCACTGAGACTGAAACCCAGGTGGTCTGTGTCCCCAGTGCTGCCCTAAGCAGCCAGAGGGAGGGTGGCCGCTTTGTGGGTATATGGTCCTGGGTGTATTCAGGTGCTTTGAACAGAGTGGAAAGGCTGCAAGCAGAGGGTGAGAGGAAGATACTGTGGAAAACTGCACCAAGGTGTTGAGCCTGCTCTCCTGGGAGGTCAGCGAGGAGGATCTGAGACATCCAGAGGGGATCTGCAGGCCTCTGAGGACATTGGAAAAGCAAACAGTGAAACCCAGATTAAATTGCTTGGCAAATGCAGCACCAACGTGACATTAGAATAGCAAAAGCACATATGTTTTGGAAAAAAACCCCTACGTGCTAAGAAAAAGGAAAAAGCTTTCACTAAATCTGTGGGGAAGTATCTCAGTAATATCCTGCCTCCATTTAAGTCAGCACTGAAATACCTGTCAGACCATGGGGGGCTTCGTGGAAGTAAGGAAAATTAGCACAGGCTTCAATTTCACAAGACTTGTAGCAGACACTCAGGCCTCATTTTAAGGAACTTGCAAATGTGTCTCAAGAGGAAACCTTTTGCAAGCATTTGTTGGACAGCTGCTGTGATAATCATGGCAGTGCTGTGACTCCTCTCACGTGTATCGGGCATTACACTCTTTCTCCCACTACAGATGCAGCTATTTTACCTTACAGACTTACAGAGGGTTATTGATTTAGAGCCTTTACTAGGGCCCACAAGAGGTTGATATGATTAACTTCATTCAAGAGAATGTTGTCATAAAGATTTATTAAAATTCCTGCTTTTCATGCATGCATTTGTCAACCGGAAATTGGCAAAAATACAAAAGGTGATGATGGAAATTAATTTCCCTGAAGGAATCATAAAATCTTCTGCCTCCCTTTTCTCTCCCCATCTGCACCTCCCTCTTACTTCATGGGCTACAGTACTGGAAGCTTTTAATTGTCTAGATTGTCAGTTTTTGACATCTTCATCTCCCCTCCTGAGCCTGGCATCTTAGAAGCATAGCATCTGAATACTAAACACTGCCCCTCTTGGATAGCCATTATGCACAAACCAGCTGCAGCTGGGCCCCAATTTGCATCAGTGCTCCAGTTTACATGTCCTAGCCCCTCTCCTGCTCTCTCTCCTGTAAATATGGAGTTCCACCAGTTCCCCAAAGTCATTCTCTTCTCTCTAATTTGGAAGTCAGGATTTCACCATCTGCAAAATTTACCTGTAACAGAAAACCCAGACAGCCACAAAAGTAAATAATGCTACAAACTGTACACTGGTATCAATGTGTTTCTGGTCAGATCAGCTTGCCCCACTGATACCAACAGTTTGCTAGTTTTCACCAGAGCAGAAGCTGGTGTGCTGTGTTTGTACAGACTATGTACTGCCCAGACCTTGCAGCCTCCTCTTCCCACTGGGAACACCTAGAGTCAAACCCATAAATTTTTACTCTGGATGATACCAATCAAACATAGATAACGTAGGTGCCATTGTGTTGTAATGAAATCTAGATGGGTTGAAATGAACCTGGGAGTTCCCAGGACTGGAAAGGCTGGGAACAGCATAGCTATATGTATGAAAGGAGGCGGGAAGCGTTGGTCTTGCAACTACCTTCATGAAAATGCTTATGGGAGAAGAATGAAGAAACATCCTCAGAACAGAGAAGCAAGCAACTGCTTATATTTGGTTGGCTAAATGCAGGGGTCAGTTTCTAATTACCCTGCTTGTTTGACAGGTAGTGTGCATGCAGGGACTGTGCACCAGCTGCACTGCTGTGAAAGTTTGGAGTTTTCTTTCAGGGCTGCACTTGGCAGGGCAGGCAAGAGGGCCATCATGTGAGGCCATTGCACTGGCCATCTCAGAGCAAGTCTCTTTAAACAGCTCTTGCATAGTCTTGGAGGTTAGATTTCCCAGAACAGTGCCAGACAAGACACAAGGCTTTCCCTCTGCAAATTACAGTTATAAAGGATTGAATTGCTTCTCTGCTGTAATTTTCCTGTATTTCCACAGATATTTTTTTTTCATTAGTAATAGCATAACCATTTCCTAGAAAAGGCTGTTACCTGTTAATGTAGCTGTGAGGTGCTGGACTAGCTACTGGCTGCGCACTTATGTCCATTATAGAGATACCTGGAGGGCAAGGTGAGTCCTGCTGACATTACATTTTTCTTTCAAAATGAAAGTCAGAAAAAGAAATGAAGAAGGGAAAGAATAAAAAAAAATTATAATGTAAAAGCAGTGGCTCTTAATGGTGCTTTACCAAAAGTCAGAGAGGTTCTGCTTGTAATTGATTCAGCCCAGGAGGATGCTGCAGCTGTATAGAGGCACCAGAAATGCTCTGTGCATGGGTCCTCCCCATCCCAAATACACACACATCCTCCAAACCAGGCTCTTCTGATATAGCATAAAGGTGCTGTCAGCTGCTTTCAGTTGCTTATGGAGCTCGTTTTGATGACAAGGCCACAGTTTGTACAGCCATAAAGGCTCGCAGTAGCAGTCCAGGCTTGGTGGAAGGAGTCATTCAAGGTGACACCAAGTGTGTCTGCGGAGAAATACTTCTCAGAGTCCGTGGGAATCTGGGCAATGCTGGGTTGTACTAGTTGCTCCCTGGCAAACCAATAGAGAGGCACAGGGCAGAAAGATAGATTAGAGCTATCTTCCTCCAGGTATTTGTAAATAAGCTCCTGCTTGCTTGCACTTCCAGGAGCTGCAGCCCACTGTCTCCCTCTGTGGACAGTGTCTACTGCAGGGCTGATGAGTTTGCAGTTCTAATGTGTTTGCTTTTTTAAAAAAGGACCTCACTTACTGTGGAGCCAAGAGCGTTATTTTGGAACAGCTCACAAAGACACTGTAGGGATGGTAGTGTAGACTAAAATGTTTATTTGCAGATCTTTCTGATGCCACAGGGAAAAACTGCTCAGTTCACATGGTTTGAATTAGATCAGAATTGAAAGAGTTTATTGATTTAATAATGACAGATCATTGACTCACAATCCATGAACTATATATGCAGAATCAATATTGGTAATGTAACAGACAAACCACAAAACTAGACAGTTACGAAATGTTAATAAACAGCTACAAATTTCTAAATGCCCTTCTACAGCTGATCCCAGAAAGTTCTGATCTTTCACATGCATGCACATGGGAGATAGGGCTGCTCTGGCTGCATGTCACCCCCACTGCTCCCGACACCCCACAGACCTCCATGACGGTGAGGAAGCCCCATGGGTCCACAGGCACACTCTGAGGTGTGAGTCCCTCCACACTGCACCCACACAGCCATCCCCTCTGGGTGCCGCCTGCATCACCGTCCCCTGTCCCCAGGGAGGCTGCCTGGGCAGGGGCTGTGGAGCAGCAGGGCCACCAAGGTTTTCACCACTGCTCTGTTCCCACTCCAAGCACTCTCTTCTCTGATACAAGTATTTTATGCTTTTATGCTCATGTTCAAGCCGACTTCTTTGTTTCAAAAGTGTCTGTGCAACTCCCTCGTTATCATTTAATCCAGCAGACAGTAATTTTCCTCTCTAGCATGATGCCCTCCGTACAGCGAGGGTGTTAGACCCACACACACGTGTCCACACACACATCATTTACTGTCACATTTCTGCCTTACCTGCTGTTGTTGTCCAGGCCATTTGCCACGGGAAACTGGGGGCATGTGAGCACGATCATGCCTGATGGCATAACTTATCTTATCCCTTCTGAGCGATACAAATGTTTGATAATTTAATGATTATGCAATAGTAAATGCTGGCAATGTGCTTTTTTCACTGTGATATCTATTGTTTTACAAATATTTTTCACCTAGAACTAAACTCAATAATTCACGCTTGACTAGCCTGTTTAACTGTGTTGCTGCCTTCTGATGTTTTTCAGTTCCATTTTTGAGAGACATTTTGGAAATAAATAAAAGTAATTTTCCATAGTTAGAGCATTTGGATTCTAAATGTTAACATTTAAATAAATCAGCTGAAAACTTCTTTATTCTGAACAGAAAAGGAGCCCAGACTTTTACATGAGTCAAAACTTGTAGCTGAAAATGTTACCTCTAAACTGAATCTGAAAACTGAACAGCCTTTGGTTTCAGTAGTTGGGAGGACTTTTGCTATGACTTACAATAGTTTTCATTTTCCACTGAGAATGCATTTGTACTGGTTTGTTTTGACTCAATGCTGTATTTAGTTAGTATTTCAAAGCAAAGCAGCCTCTTCTGTGTTTCTCTTCCTGTCATCCCCATTATGCTGAGGGCAGGGGACTGACAGAAGCCTTTCAGCCAGCCCCAGTACAGTCAGACATGCCCTGTGGGATTCACCTGACCAGATGTCCAGAGTTACACTGTAGACTTTCATGTCCTGGGTTTATCATCAGCAGAGAGAAGCAGGCTTCTCTATGTGTGATTTAATTCATCTTAACATGGATGTTTAAAATAAGTCAGAGGAACCAGGCTCCAGTGACTCTAAACAGAGCCTGGGAAGACACGGTCACATGTGGACATTGACACAGCAGGCTTTAGAAAGTTAGGTGCGATGACTCCAACCCACAATGTCAACCCACTGCAGCTCACATAAATTAGCACCATGGTGGAAGGAAGGAACAGAGGATTTAACAGATAAAAAGAAAGTGTCAGTGGTGCTCCAGAGGTGAGCAAGGTCAATCTGAACACCAGAGGAATGTAAGTAACATTCAGATTAATCCATCCACTACTATCCTTTGATATCACACAAATAAGAGTGTAAGTCACAAAAGTTTCAGTGACTTCATTGGGAAAGATGCAGTCTGTTCTCTTAGCACTAAATTTACTACCATGGCTTGCTTTATGTGTCCTTTACAAGATGTGTGTCTTATACCAATCACCAGGTTAAACGTTTAAAGAGTCATTACCTTTTAAAACAGAGCCAGTTATTTTTGTTGCCTAAATAATGATGGGGAGCTTGTCAATTGCTAAGCTCTTGTTTCATACTTTGAGTGTACTGGAGCACAGCAAGGATGTATAAATCAGACATGAGGTTGAACGCTCCTTTGTAATGCATAGAAAGAAATCACATGGACTTCATCAGGAGCTTCAATTTGGAGATGGATACTGACAACTGTATATAGCCAGTAGTTCATATCAATTTCTAAAAGACAAGGATTACATTTCATGTCCGAAACATATTTCATACAAAATAAGGTAACTCTTCCAGACCTTCTTGTGAAGGGTAAAGGTAAATTCACTACTGCACTAGGGATTGGTGGCTACCTGGTATATGTGGTCATGACCTGATGACATTTGGTTGGAAGAGAGGGCAGTCCTGGCTACTCAGTGGTTCTTCAGGCTTTACTGCTAAACATCACATACTCAAATTTTCATACTTCATCTGGAAGCAAGTATAACATCACTGTCAGTGCATTTTGTGGGTGTTGTAGACTGTCGAGGAAATGAGTGTAATTTTATATGTATTTATTATATATATTATATATACATATTTAAGCACGAGAAGGGGGAGAAGTAACATAGCATAAAGTGGTTCCTTAATGAGGTAGGTGCAAGCAAGCATGATGAGTGACACTTACCTCATTTTAGATGCCTGCTAGTTGTATACATCAGAGCTAGCCACCTCAGCTGCCTTTATCATCAACATCATAGAGAATACATAATTCAGGGCATAATTTCACCTAGCCTACTTTAAACACCTTCCTCGGGGTAAGAGTGGTAGGGCCTTATAAACGTCTGTACCTTTATTTTGTAAGTAGTAGTTCAGGTGTGGACACCTACATTGTAAATATAGATTTCATCAGAAGAATACCTTTGGTCAGGTGAATACCCCCTGAGAGTGTGCATTTAGGAAGAAAGAAGATAAATCAATGTAGGGAAGGCGAGATGCTACTGTAGAAAGTAAGTATTCTCAGAAGACTTTGGGGAGAGTAAAGACAATATCACTGTGTAACGTTTTGAGTGAAGGATTGATGTGATCTTCATATCAATACATAAGAAGAAATGAACAAGAATACGGAAACAGTCTTCTTGGCATCAAATGGGAGTAAGATGGAAAAAAAAATTTCCACTTCTGTTGTCAAGTACAATGAGGAACTGGAAAAGGCTCAGCAAAAAATTATTCAAGAGACTGAAGCAAAGGCCTGTTAGGGTGAGATCTAAAAAAATAAAAGACACCGCATATGACAAAAGATTTGTCATAAAGGAGATCAAAAAGTGACTTGATTGCAATATTTAAGACCCACCTCAAGAAGAATAATGTTATGTATGAAAAGATTCCTTAACCTAATAGAGTAACAAGTGCTAGTAGCTGAAAGGTGATATCAGACACATTTAAATAAGAACTCAGGTGCAAACTTTTAGTCATGAGATGAAATTACCAAAGGAAATGGTGGACCCTTTCAGACTAGCAGATCAAGCCCTTTCTGTTTGGAAGAAATAGTTTAGTTAAATATAGACTGTAGTGTTCAATTTGGGGACAAAGGGATGGGATATAACAACCTTCTCTCCAAAACAGAGCAAGTCTAGTGGCACCTCCAGGCTCTAAAATGTCTGGAGATCCTTGGAGAAAAAAAAAAAATTATAGTAATTTATAAACAGTTTTCAGCTTCTCTTGGGAAACCTGAGTGGAGAATAAAAGATTTTACAAGTAGAAAAACATCACTATTGGCAAAGTAAGAATTACTGCATTTCACCTACACATCTGCAAGAGAGAAAGAAGCAGGAAAATGGTGCGTATACAGACTGCAGATCATGACATTCAGCAGGAAAATGGTTCACAGCTGAAAAATTTGCTCTTGAATTTCAATTTTGATGGTGTATTATGCAAAGGAATATTAAGAAGACAATGATCATTTAGAAAGATTAAGATATTCATGGTAATGACTTTACAAGCTATAATTTCAGGAACAAAAAAGGCTCCAGGTTTTCTGTGTCACATTTTTTTTAAGCCTTATTGAAATGTAAAATTAAAGGAGCCCTCGTTTTTTTAGATTGTTCTGCTCTTCAATATGAAATCATCGTTGCTTTTCTCGGGAATAAGAACACTCTCTGTTTTTCAGCCTGCTTTTGTGGGTGCCATTCTTGTTACTGTGATAATACCTGTGTTTCTTCTTATTTGCCTTATCTCACTATATGTAAGCCTTTCTTTGTTCTTTCTTCATTTGCCACTTTGCAGCTTATTTGGGTCCTTAAGATGTCGGGTGAGAAAGACCTAAAACTGAAAATTGCACCTTGGCTTACCCATTTGTTCTTATGGAAGTGCAAAAATTAATGTACACAGAGAAAACGAGATAAAGCAAAGTGAAAAAAACCCTAATGCTAGAAGCACAGAAGCGCTGTAACCAGTTTTCATTGCAAACTGCTTTTTCACCAGAGAATCCTACTTGTCAACAGAAGAGGATACACACTAAAAGTAGCGGAAATTAGTAAGACTGTAACTCAATAATTCAACTGTGAGTTGTGCCTAATTCCTAGGTACAAGAGTTCAGTCTATCCAGTACTATTCTCAGGAGAAGGGTGTGCTCCAGCCCTTTCTGCTCTTCTGCTCTCTTTTCATAGCACCACAGGATCACAGAGTAATTTAGGTTGGAGGGAACACTTGGTGGTCATGTAGTGTAATACCCCACCCAAAGCAGGTCCAGTCAGACCATGTTGCTCAGGGTTGTATCTAACTGCAGTTTGATGTCATCAGAGATGGAAATTAAACAACCTCTTTGGGCAACTTCTTTCAAAATTTAGCTACCTTTTCCTTTAAAAATTTCACCTACACCTGGAATTTCCTGTTTCAACTTATGTCCATGGCCTCTTGTCCTATCGCTGTGCATCTCTGAGAAGAATCTGGCTCAGCCTTCTCTACAACTTCTTAGCAGGTCAGTAAAAACAGTAATAAGATCCCCCCAAACAGTTTCTTTTCCAGGATGAACAGGCCTCTCCCTCAGCCTTTTCTCATCTGTTGAGTGCTCCAGCCTCTGACCATCTTGGTGGCCTCTACTGCATTTGCGCCAGTACACCAAAGTCTCTCTTGCCCAGGGGAGCCCCAAACTGCACAAAGTTCTCCAAATGTGGTCTCAGAAGTGCTGAAGAGAGGTGAAGGATCACTTTCCTCAACCTGCTTGCTAATGGTATTGCTAACACAGCCCGATACGTTGTTAGCCTTCATCTAGCATAGCTAGCCAGCACAGCATAGCTAGCTGGTTCAGGGAGGTGATTGTCCCACTCTACACTGCACTGGTGCGGTCCCAACCTTCAGTAATGTGTGCAGTTTTAGGTGCCTCGATACAAGAAGGACATCAAACCATTAGACTGTGTGCAGAGGAGCATGACCAAGATGGTGAAAGGTCTCAAGGGCAAGACTTATGAGGAGTGGCTGAGATCACTTGGTTTGTTCAGCTTGGAGAAGAGGTGACCTTGTTGCAGTCTGCAACTTCCTCAAGAGAGGCAGCGGAGAGCGAGGTGCTGATCTCTCTCTGGTGACCGGCAATAGGACACACAGAAACGGTATGAAGCTGGGTCAGGGGAAGTTCAGACTGGACATTAGGAAAAGGTTCTTCACTGGAGGGTTGCCAGTCAATGGAACAGGGTCCCCAGGGAACTGGTCACAGCACCAAACCTGTGAGAATTCAAGGAGCATCTGGCCAACACTCTTAGTTATACATGGGACTATTCACCCCCAGGCGCAAGACTTTGCATTTCCCTTTGCTAAACATGATGTTCAGCATCTTTGTGAGCTTCCTATCAGCCCATATCTCTAGCATGTCAATGTGCCTGTGAATAGCAGCCCTGCCCTCCAGCGTACCAATCATTCTACCCAATTTAGCGTTGTCCACAAACATGCTGAAAGGGCATGCTGTCCTGCTGTGCAGATCTCAAATAAAGACTTAAAAGAGCATTGGGCAAGTGCTGATTCCTGAAAGACATCACTAGCAGCTAGTGATGAGTCGGATTTTCTATTGTTGATCACAATTTATTGAGCTCAGTGGTCCAGTCTTCCATATATCTTATAGTCCACTGATTCGAATGATAACTCACTGATTTGGCTGTAAAAATACTACATCAAAGACCTTGCCATGGTCAACATAAATGATATCTACTGCTTTCCCGTTGCCCATGGCACAGAAGGCTACCAGGTTGGTCAGGCATGGTTTGCCCTGGCTCTTCCAGGTCACCTTTGTGCCTTCCATGTGCTTGGAAATGGCTTCCAGCAGTATTTGCTCCACCACCTTCCCAGGAACTAAGATGAGGCTGACATGTTGTTCTTGCAAATGACTGTGACAGTTGACTTTCTCCAGTCATCAGGAATCTTCCCACATAGGTGACCAGCTTTAACTTATTTTAGGAAAAGAGGGAGTGAAAGTCTTGGCTCATTTTTCTAGGGTGTTGTTTTGTTTTGTTTTCAAAAGTGTCGGTTCTTAGTTCTAACAGTTTGGTTTTCTCAATTCACTGTTATTCAATCCACAAATTATTTCCTGTTAATCCAACTTCCAAAATATTGAGAAAAGCAAGGAACAGCCAGGGATGCTCATTTCACATTAAAGAAGGTGACATTTTGGGGACGTGCACAAAAATATTTCTGAAAATTCAACCTTAAAAGCAGTGGACTAGACATTTTAAACATGAAATATCATTTAAAAATCAAATCGAAAAACATGTAAAATCTGGAGATAACTGTAGGTAACTTCTCTTTTCTTTCATCTTACAAAATATCAGTCACAAAATTTCTGGCAGCTATAGGAGAATAAGAAAAAGCTTCTTTTATATCCTCAGAAACCATCCTGTTCCCTTCATTTCTCTTAGCAGCATATAAACTTACTGGTGCTTTAACATCAAGGTACATAAAGGCAAATACCTTTCTGAGTAAAATCCTTTCATTATTTTTCTTTGTATAAATGATTCATGTTCCCTTATAAACCATGACTGTAGAACTTTGGTTCTTTCAAAACTTTTTTATAGACTTAACTCCAAGGCATGGAGACTGGGTTAGTGAGACTCATAACTAGCACTGAGAGTTTGTCATCATGATTTGCATTGCATCAGTTGAAAACTTTGAAGTTAATTGGTTCATATTTAAACCATGCTTTGAAAATGCAAAGCTCAATGCTGGTTTTTTCCATAATGAGGTCCATTTCTTATACTGACTGATAAGCAGTCAGTATAAAATGATGGGCTCTTAAATCTATGGGAATTGTACTTAATGAGAATGACTCTGATTCTCATTATATTGATTTCAGTGGGAAAACTTTCACTCATTTTAATGGGAACAAGACTGACCCTTACTGAGGATTTGGACCCAGTCCAGTAAAGATCATAAGCATATGAAAGGGAGGTACAACTGCACATTAGCTTCACTGCTCAGGCTCCTGATATCAGACTGTCTGCAAATGTGTCTGCCTGAGTGCATGGGAAGAGCTGGGTGCCTGAAACTGCTGAACATCTGGAAAGACTTCGAGCACAAATATTTGCCTAACCTTCACATTTTGAACCCTAGGTAAGGATTATTAAGCTCTGTTCATGTAGAGTCCAGAGCCCAAATATATTCCTAAGATCAGGCTGCTACCAGCAGTTTTCTAAAGAACTGGGCAAGACACACTGCTTTCAGTGGCAGGGACTACAGATCTCCTTTTTTACCATAGGCCAGTGGTTAGAGCAATTAATTATGAAACAGAAAACCCAAGTGCAGTGCCTTGCTCAAGCATGGACTGTCCATTGGGCCACAAGCCAAAATATGCAATGAGATTTCTCAAATCTTCCACAGATTATTTGTAACTATGAAGTGAATAGTCCAAGATTAATGAGAGAGGCATGGCAAAAGAAAACATAAGTAATTGTAAGACAGTCTTTACTAATGCTGTTTTTCTGTTCCCCAATATTCTAAAATAAAACCTGTCTTGTAGTTAAGAAGACAAGTTTAAAAGGACAAAACAACATGTTCTTAAAAGTTGTCATTTCCCAAAATTATGATAATGACAGAAGTACAAAATTACAGATAAAAAGTGCTTTTATTTCTCCAATTCTCCTGCTAGTTCTTAGATATATTTCAAAGCAAGTCACTGCTCTGAAGCACTCTGACACTTTGGGAAGGATTCCAGGACCCAGTCACAGAATGCCACTTATATGCCATGGGATAGCCCCTTGTCCTCCAGCTGCCACACCAAAGGCAAAGCATCTCCTGTGTTAGATTTGCCAGTCCTGCACAGATGTCACAGCTACATCAGGGTGTCTAAAGTGGCCTGCTGGAGGCCAGGTGTGATAAGGCAGGTAGGCAACTAAATCCCATCCTCTATTGCTGTCAGTTTGTCTAAGCATGTTCAAAGCTTCATCTGGAATCATAGCTATGGCTGCATGGAAAGCTATCAAAGCTATGGTGCTGCATCTCCTCATAAGTTCTTGAGCCTCTTCAAGGAAAGGAGTATGCCTAGTGCAGTGCTGTGCAGAGATGTCAGCTCAGGTCCCAAACCCAGTGTGTCTGTGCTAGCATGGCATTATGCTTCAAAGCCAGTTAGAGGGGTTTCATTAAGCCACATGTATCCAGATGGATTTCCCCATGCTTCCCTCAAATCTTTCTTCACATAACCTGTGACTGAGCCTCAAATGTGACTATTTACAATGCTTGCAAGGTATTATAAAATAACTGATTTGAAGCGCATTCCAGTGCATTATTTCCATCAAAGTAATTTGCTGCTAAGATTACCGCTTCCTTTCTACCATGAGAAAAACAAAATTTATGAGATGTAAAGAGAACATGCAAATCGTACATGATTCAGTGAAGCTTCTGCTTTAAATGAAATATCCAAATAAGCTTGGAAGAGCTTGTTTTGGGTGCAGGTCTGAATTATCTTTCCCCTGCTCTGCATCTATCCTGCATTTCTCTGAAGACCGAGTTTCTTTTTATGGGTTTCCTTCTCTGACTTTGTTGTGGTTAAACCCCAGCCAGCAACTAAGCACCACACAGCCGCTGACTCACTCCCCCTTCCACCCAGTGGGATGGGGGAGAAAATTGGGAAAAGAAGTAAAACTCATGGGTTGAGATAAGAATGGTTTAATAGAACAGAAAAGAAGAAACTAATAATGATAATGATAACACTAATAAAATGACAACAGCAATAATGAAAGGATTGGAATGTACAAATGACGCGCAGGGCAATTGCTCACCACCCGCCGACCGACACCCAGCCAGTCCCAGAGCGGCAATTCCCCGCCCCCACTTCCCAGTTCCTATACTAGATGTGACGTCACATGGTATGGAATACACCGTTGGCCAGTTTGGGTCAGGTGCCCTGGCTGTGTCCTATGCCAACTTCTTGTGCCCCTCCAGCTTTCTTGCTGGCTGGGCATGAGAAGCTGAAAACCCCTTGACTTTAGAGTAAACACTACTTAGCAACAACTGAAAACATCAGTGTGTTATCAACATTCTTCACATACTGAACTAAAACATAGCACTGTACCAGCTACTAGGAAGACAGTTAACTCTATCCCAGCTGAAACCAGGACAGACTTGTATTATTGCACTTACTTGGAACATATGTCCTTTTCAAGAGAGAAGGGTATTAAGTGAACAAAGACTTTCAGCAGCGAGTAGCTGGGATGGGTAGGAACATAACCTATTCACAAGATATGACTTCCCCCCCCCCCCCCGCCCAGGTGATTACAGCTAGTCAATGTAGCTGTGCCAGCATTTACTTTAGGTGCCAATTCACATTTGCTAATACACATCCAGTTATAATCAGTTTTTATCGTACTGGTAGTTCTCAAGAGTTCTACATTTCTGCAATGAGAATACATGAAGAGATATTTGCTGCCTTACTGTAAGCACTCGCAATAACTGGATCAAAAGAAGTCTAAATACTTGCCTACATTTTGGTTAGAAGACCTTCAGAGAAAGAAGTGGCCTGCATTTTTTCTCATCATCCTGAGACTCTGTCTTTGCTAGAGCTTCTAGAAATACACTCAACAGTGGAGCACCCTAACCCCAATGCATGTGAATAAATTCATAATTCACTGCATGCCTTTTGAATTGAGCTTTTTGATCCTCCCTGACACCATTTGAATAAGTTACTAGGAATCAGTTTTAAAGAGTATTTATTTAGTTCCATATTCTTCTTTTTTTGTTGTTGTTTTTCTTGGAATGAAACAGAAGGAAAAGTTCTTTCTCAGACATGTTAATTATTTTCAAATATGGAATCTCGGAGTAAAAGCACTGAAGAAGTGTGACTAAATCAGCCTGCACAAAATCTTTAAATAACCCTGTTTAAGGAGACCAGGAGGACGGACTAGTTTTTTGATAATGAAGTCCCACTTTTGCAAATGTATGTGGTTTTGCATTTATTTCATACAGGTTATGTGTTGTGAAGATATGGTACTTGGTTTGGTCACATCCAGTTGTAGATCATAGTACTCATTCCTCATCCAAATAACAGTCTGATGTTCTTTTCAAGATCTAGGGTTGATGATGCTTGGTTTTCTCATTAATACCATAGTCAAGTTGACTCAGACTGAAAAAGCTGTAAATCAAGCACTAGGAAATCTGACAAAGATGGAATAGATGACTTTTATCATTGACGGAATTTTTTTTTTCCTTAATCACCTACAGTTAAGAATGAACACACAAAGGTACACCTGTAGTGCCAGTGAACGAGAGCAGTTGCAGTACAAATTATGAAGAATAGAGTGTTGCCAAAAATTCATGCAGAGAAATGAATCTCTTCCTGATGGGCATAATTTTCCAAATGGGCTCTTACATGCTGTTGTGGTTTGAATTATGAGTTTCATGCAGATACAATCTGCAGTTCAAGTGCATGGGCTAGTGAACAGTAGCTGCTTGTCTAGAAAAGTGAAAACAAGTGAGAGCCTAGCAAATGAGTATGTAAATTTAAATGAAGAGAGAGGTTGTCTGCTTTAATCTCTGAGTGAAGGGCACATTGCTTTCAAAAATATCTCAGTGAAAGAAGTAACGGCAGAAGAATTAAGTTTTTGACTTGTAAGATCTGTGAATGTAACTTTGAGAACTCAGGAAATTAAATCTTGCTTGCTGCTGATATATCAACTGCAAGGAAACTCTCTTAAATGTCTCATTATTCACAGAACCTGTAAAGTAATGTCTAGGTGTAAGTCTCGGTCACTAGCTCCTATGTAAGCTGTTCAAACTGTTGTAATGGTTAGCTAAGGCCTGATAGGATACTTCTGTATCAGAAAGATTAATCAGCCATTTGGGAGAAGGTGAATTTGAAATTTATTTTCCACAAATTAGACCTTACTGAAATTTTTTAGTCTTTTCAAAAGAAAACACACCTCTTGCAATGTCTAAGAAAACAATTTTCTGCACTCTTGCCTCACAGCTTTCTCAGTGGGGAATTATCAGTATGTATACGTGGGACTTTCAGAGCTACCAAGAGTACAACCATCTCAGAAGGCAAAGCAGAGCAATAACATGACCTCACCTGCCTGCGCTGCCCAAAGCTCCCTCCTCGTGCTGCTAGCACTGCTGATGGAGATCGTAGCTCTTCCCCAAGTTTTGCAACACTGTGAACCTTCCTCTGCTTCCTTGTGTATTGCTTCCCCCCGGTTAATTTACACTTTGGTCTTTTTTTCTAGATTATTAGTACTGGAACATTTTATTGGACAGGTTGATATACCATCATTCCCACCCTACACCTCAGGAACGAAGGCATAGAGAGTCTGAGTCCTTGCTCTGCTGAAATACTGAGACTCTGACAACATGTAGATGTCTAAGCTTAAAATTATGACCTATAAAGTCCCACCTAACCTCTCTGGCTTCTGCAGAGGCTGAGGTGTTTGCTGGCCAAGTTTGTTCTTGGTGTAACACTCTCCTTCTGTGTTATATTAGTATATTAGCTTAGACAGGTGCACTTTTGAAGCTGATCTGCTGGCTGTCCCTCTCACCATGCTTCATGGATGAGTCTCACAGCACTCAAGGCAGATTCTTTCAGATGAACCAAACCTCAGGATGTATTCCCAAAATGTACCAAATGCTTTTCAGCTGGTAGTGGTCACTGAGTCCATGGGCTGAGGCTAGAGCTAGTGCAAGGAAGAACGTATATATAGTATGGATATCAGGTCCTCCACACCACCTGTCTCACTGTACAAATTGGTTCCTTTTGGATCACACTTTTTGCTAGTGTAGACAGAGTTTGTAATGGTGGCGGGTGGTGAGGTATTTACAGGGCAGATCTGACCTCATCTGAAGTCATCCTATGATACAGAGTTTGATATACACACACAATTCACTCTGACAGCAGTGAGGATGGTGCAAAATGAAATGCAGTGCTTACAACATAATTTTCAAAAGTATGTGATCTTTTCTCTAACAGAGAACCTATATTGGTGAGATGACCCAGGAAATGGTGTGCATGGGTTCAGTGACCTCCCAATCTCATGAAGTTCAAATTCCCTTTTCCCAGACAACCCCCCACTTATTAATTTCATTATAGACTGAACTGAAGGTGGTAGCTGTGGTACCAACAGTACCTAGTCTTGCGGTCAAAAATACTCAACTATTCATGAGAGCGTGTTTGTATATTTGATTGTAGCTGGGACTAGGACCACCTCCCTTCTGAGCCTTTGTGAAGGAACTGGATTTTTCTTTTTCCTGTTTTTGACCCTAGTGACAAAACATGAAAATGCTTTAGGTGGTCAAATGCCAGAGAAGGTCCTGTAGGACAGCAGCCCTTACCACCTCCCTGTTGAGCCATCTTCACTTAATAGAGTCAGTTCTTAAATTGTTTGCTGCACAGAGATGCAGTTTGAATGGGATGGCAGAGGGAATACTCCTCACCTCTTTTTCATGTCCAAGGCTTCTGGCTGCTATATTTTCCTGGGGAGTGAAAAAAGCAGGTATACTTTCCATCAGCAGAATAACACCTTGCTCTGTGTGTGTGTGAGAGAGTACCCCTTGTGTACAAACCCCACAGAGAAGACTTGCTGCCAATACTCTTCCTTGTAACATCTTCCAAGGAAAAACTTGTTCTCTCAGAATTACTGACCAGATTATAAGATATTTTCTCTTACTGCTTCTTTTTTGGCATGATGCAAAGGAAACATGTTTTTAACCTTAACCACCCTTAGAATTCACAGGAAAATTATTGCTCATCAACCAGCCACCTAACGAGGTCTGAATTTGGTTTTTGAAACCTCAAGCCATACCAAGCAAACATTATCTTTAGAAGATAAGTTACCTTCATAATACTCATCTACTCTGCAGCCTAATGGTGTAATGATGATTGATTTAATTTTATTAAGTCATCAAAGATTCTATTTTCTTTCCGAATAGCTACAAAAAATGCATAAGGTCTCAGCTCATTGGGATACAAAAAAAGCAAATCAAAGCAAAGAACAATTCCTGAGATTTATGAAGCTGTGGTACTGCTTCAATTTTAATAAAATATAGCAAATGACAAAAAAGAAAAATAAAAGTATCTAATTATAATTATATAAAATGTAATTGTACACATTATATAAATATTAAATTCCATAAAAATTTGGTGGCTAAGCTAGTCATATAATCGCATCTCCATTGAAATAACCTTGACGGGTAAAATGGAGTTGGCATTCCAGACAGATGTCAAATAGAAAGCAATATTTTTTTTGCACCAGCATAGTTAATTTCAAGTGGTTTTTTTCATATTTTGATTCTCTCATCCTATTTTCATAATTAACAATATCACCCTTTGCCTTTTCATTTTTTTGCATTCAACAATAAAGTAGAATATACCTCAAATTAGGGACTGAATTAATCTTGTCTTAACCTAGTTAGCTACAAAGCAAATGCCTACATGTGAGCAATTGGCTTGGCTCCACTCTTGTCAATAATGATCTAGTCAACACCAGTCAATGGAGTCTAGAGAGCAACTCACTGAAGTCCAAAATAACCACCAGGTAAACTATCCTTTATATACCCTTGCCTATGTATACTAGATCTCTGTCAGCACTAACAGGACAAAGTTAAGCAAGATGAATCCTATCCCAGGCATCTATTCTTTTGGTCCATTA
Source organism: Buteo buteo (assembly GCF_964188355.1). Lineage (NCBI taxonomy): Eukaryota > Metazoa > Chordata > Aves > Accipitriformes > Accipitridae > Buteo > Buteo buteo. Next base: position 10,463,485 of record NC_134195.1, on the reverse strand, counting down.
CATTCATCAGCATCTATGTGCATATGTTGCTGTGATATCCCTTTCTATAATAAGTTTTTGCTTCTTCTTACCAGTGCAATTTATCAGTCCTGCATTAGCAAGACTTTTAAATTATTCTCTGGTTGTATGTTTTATGTGACTTTGTTTCACAGCTTACCATAAACCATGTGACATGTGATATTCATATAAATTAGTGCATTATAATGACTTTGGTAATCCTTTACACCAATAATTGTATTTAAGTCTAGGCATGTCTTCCAAGACACTTAAGTCTTAAATGCTTATATAGAGACTCTGTTTGCTGTATTGAGAAAAAGGTCAATGACTTCAAATTGCTAAGAGGCATGTCCATTTTTGTAAATATTTGCAGCCTGTGTTTCTGGTTTCCTTCCAGTATTTTCTATTGGTCCTGTTTGGAAAATATTTATGTTCTGTAGCAACATGCAGGAGACTGTCCTTATAGACTTGACTTTTAGTTCCTTTCCAGAGGGTTTGTTTATTCTTCTCTTCTTTTAGTACTTAACAAACCTGCCCTATTGTCAGTCCCAGGTTTTAAGTCTGGAGGACACTCCAGTTTCTTCAACTCTAGGAAAAAAAGGCTGAAAAATACAAAATTAATGTTGCTAGTATTATTCCATCCATAAAACCAAGGGTTTCAAATTAGACCATCAGCATACATTGCTTTGATCTCAGCTCACTAAGTTATGCAATTTATCCTCAAGTTATTCAAGGTTTCTGGTCTTCGTCAGAGGAAAATCTGGCATCTTAGTGCACCTCCAGGAAACACCAAAAATCTTCACCCTGCCCGTTATAGTTCAGACTGTGTTTGTGCCTTCTGGGCAAGAGTATGATTTTAACCACATTGATGTTAAAAGATGGAGATGTGCTACCTATTTTCTAGCAAGCAAGGAGTTAGCCAGCTGCTGATGCATGTGTCATATAGGTATAGAGACTGGAGAAAGAAACTGGGCATAAAGCCCAGTCATTCCACTGGAGTAACAAGAAAGCCATAAACTACCTCATTGACAGGAAGAAGTCATATTAGACAGTAGATAACAGAGAACAGATAGAGATATAACAGAGGGATTTGGGTTGTCCTTACTTATAAAAGAGTGTTGCTTTCTTTTTATTGCCTGTTCATGCTAATTTTCGGGAGTGGAATGCCCCAGGGTAAAACGTGCTTGATAGGACACCTAATGCTAGACCAGATGGATCTATCATACAGCTTACAACTCCTTTCTTCTGTAGATTGCTACTGTTGTCTTCCCTCTGTTGTTTTACCTCACTGCACTTAACTCCTTAACTTAGCACCCTTTCTAGCCCTTTTTCTCTGAAACCCCTCCAGTTTGTCAACATTTTCCTGGCAATTTGGTATTTGGTTAGAAAGCAGCCAAGGTGCAGCAGATGAAAGGCCTGATTCTTTCCTGCTTCATGAATCCTCTGGGTACCCATCTTCAAAATGACACTAGATTTTTATCCTGTCATATTACATTAGACCCTTGGGTGTAAATCTCTGCTCACTATTGCCTTCCATCTTTCAGCACTAGAGCACTCCAGTGTCTTTTCTCAAACAGAGAATATTTATGATGAAACTTTTGGTTATACTGCTCACTGTATTTCAGAATTACATATTAAAGTGTGAGTGAACAAGAAGACATGAAGTAAGGAGGGAAAGTAATGTTATGCCATTATGCTTATAACCACATCGGCATCTGCAGTAACAGTCACTTCCTATTTAGTAAAGCTTGCATATTGGTCATAGAGTATAAAACTATTAACTTGAACATGCAAGTTTTATAAATGTAGAAGTCCTGGGGGAAAAAAAAACCCAAACAAAAACCCACAAAGAAAAGTCTTAGATTCCTGCTATAAAAGGTATAGAGGAACCAAAGAATGTATCCACCTTCCCTAGGAGACATCTCACCTCATTTTAGCTATCTAAAATGTATGCACCCATTTTAAACCTGGTTTGGGGTCCCTCTGTTAGCATTTAGGAAAGAAACCCAAACCCCACCTTTCTAAGATGTTGGGTGAATTACCTTTTGGAGGTGCCTGGTTTTTACCTCATTGACTATAGAAATAGGCTGTTGAGATGAGTCATCTGTCCTAATGCAAGCATCTGAACGTTGATCTACAGCTGACCTGCTTGTCCTATGGTCCATTTATGGTCACTGTAGAGAAGCAGGCTTCCTCCACAATGCAGTTCATCTCATCCTTAGTGTCTGAAGTAGATCAGATGAACCACTTTCTCTAGATGTCTTTTTCCTTCTACTTATAAGGAGTTACTTATTCCAAAATAGACATCTAGAGTTTAGATGTCTCAAATCTGGCCAGATGAATTTTGTTTGTTTGGGTTAGATGACCTCAGACTCTTCCCCAATGCTTACAACCTGAAGTGAACACATCAGTGTTCAGAGGAGTGGAAGACGTCTGTTCCTGCTGGTATGTATAGGTGTGGCACCTTGCAATCCCTCAAGCAAGCAGGCTTCAGAATCCAAGCCCAGAGCACTGCTAGGAAGCCGGATTAATTAATTAAGCAGGACAGCATCACACTATCTATAAGCACAAATACACTGCTTCCAGCCAGTGCCTCACTGGCATTGTGGCATATGGATGGTGTAGGCACACCAGCTCCTTCTGAAGCAGCTTAGGTACCTCCATCATGGAGCAAGACTAGGGATAGAGACGACTTCTAAATCTGCTGCTGGAAGTGAGAAGTTCATGTGGGGTAATAGGTAAACAAGTGAATGCATTGCACTGAAATTGGGAAGGAGGTCTTCACATCTATTCAGGCTTTCAGATTGTAGTCGTTATGTTACCACCCTTTCAGGTGAGGGTAAGCAGTAATCCATGAGATGAACTCTGTGAGAATATCCTACTATTAAACTGCACACTTTATAGTGTTCAAATTCTCAGATAAAGCACATCGAAGACCTCTAAATTGTTTTCCAAAATTTTCCATGTGGCTACAGAAGTTCTTTAAAGTACAGTTCATTTCTATCCTCTCTGTGGGCATCCTCTTGGGAAGACCAACTAAGATACCTTTTTCAAGAAGCTCTTTTCATTTTCAGTCTTTTGTGACTCAGTTCTATTATAATTCTGCTCTGCCATATATTTTTTCCTAGTCTTTTTTTAATAGATCTTTTTCTTTTTTTTTAATTGCATGATGTTCTTCCCTTTCCAGTCTTGCCCCATCTGAATAAAATTACACAGCTTGTTTCAGAGGCTGAATCCAGTAATTGGCTTTCTAATGTCATCCGAATCCTTCCCTGCTCCTCCATACAGTCTGACCCTCCTGCAGAATGGGTATCTTTGTTTCACTGCTTCTCTTTTATGGTCTCTCCCCTGTAATGGTTTGGTCTGACTTTCACCTTTGAGCATGTTCTGAAGCTATAAGATCACTGGTGGCTTAAATCTTATTTTGTTCTTCATGCTGGGAACTTCATAAGCTGATCTTTGCAGTAAGAAGAGATATCTAGCTGCTGCCCTGCAGGTTTTGGCAAAGGCAGAGAATGGGATGCAACTGATGTCCTACTCCCAAATCCACCTCTAGGCCTCAGTAGTGCAAGAAAAATGGAGTGCTGCTGCCCCAGAGATGGGGAGCTGTGCTACCTGTGACCATGGATGGAGACAGTTGACCAAGCAGGTGTAATGGCAAGCAAGATGGATAGGCCACCAAGAAGAGGCTCAGGAGCCTTGTTACCATGAGAAGGAGACAAGAGCTGCCATACATTTATTCTGTATCTGTATGAATGCTTACTGAAAAAGGTTCCTATTTATTATTCTGGGCAAACCAAAGAACTGGCACAAATAAAAGTAGCAACACTCATTCAAATAAGCTAACTTTTAAAATTCTGAGGGCAGAAAAAAAAAGAAAATCTCATGATTTTTACAAACCCAAGGCAAAATGATAAGTCTTGCAAGGGACTTTAAAGCTCAGTCTTTCTAAAGGAAAAAAAATAAAGCCAGAAAGCACTGAACTGACACCCTGCATATTTTGGAGCATACCAGCACACAGTTCTATTCAGTGAAAGATGCAAAATCCTATAAATACCATCTATAGAGAATATAATACATTCAGGCATTAATTTCCTACAGTGGAAACAAAAGCACTTACATAATATTGTCTCAATATCAACTGTGATTATTTTTTGGGTGTTTGTTACTCTATGATACTGAACTTGTTAATCTTTTAAAGCTGTTTTCTTTAGGTCTCCTTATTTGTCTGATAAATATAGCATTATTCACTAGCAGCCAAAAATACTGTAGTAAGCCTATTGTAAGTTTTTATAGCTACAATCATTATTCTACAACATTTTATTCATGATAAAAAGAGTAGCTGTAGTTTTTCACAATTAAAAGCTGCACTGTATGCATGTTTTCCCTTTAGAGTGCTATTGAGTTCAATGCGCCACTGGTAGTTCTGCCTACCATCTCTCCTTCAGTTTGTTTTTCTGTCCTCAGGCTCTACCTGATGCTGTCTTTTCCAGTGCAGCTCTCTGGAAGAGTTTGCATCTGCCAAAAACAGGGGCAAGGTTCATGAGTGCAGTAGGATCTGACTTAAGAAACTCCTTGCATTTCACGCATCTTTTTGGAGAGGTGGAAAAATCCTTGTCCCCTTGGAACTGTCCACATGAACTTTCACTCAGTTATAGTCTGGTTTTAGAAAATTAATTCTGAAGGAACATTTTGTACACCATATATTATGAGTGCAGGTGACTAGCCGGCCACCGATGAGAGAATACAGAGTCTTTTACTTCTGTAAATTTACTCTCTGATCATTTTCATATAAGCTGTGGGCAATGCCTCTTCCTGTTGTGCCCCAGAGTATTCTGAGCCCCTCCATCCTTGCTTAGAGTTTACCCTGTGACTTTACGCCTGCATTGCCTGGGTTACCTGTTTCCGCAGGGCAGGAGCGGTTAGGAGCCATCCAAAGACAATTCTGTGTGACGACCTGTTGTCTCTTCCCACCACTTTCCAAGACCTGCAGATAAAAGACCAAGTTGATTTTAATATCTTTACACAATTCTTGCTAATCAAGAGAACTGCCTTTTTTACTTATATGTTTGGTTACTGCTATTGGATCATGCTTTCACTCTTACATGTGTCTGCTTGCCTTCCTTATCTGAAATAACAATTACCAGCTGAATTCATTAACCATTTACCTTGTCTTGAAATAAAAATTATTGACAGGCCCCCATGACGTTTGTGAAAGCAGTGTTTATGAGTGAACTTTAAAGATTCAAACCCTAGAAATGCAAAGCATACCATTCGATGAAATATTTTTAGCCTTTTACACTTCAAGAGTCACTTTCAATGGTAATGTATTTCTACAGTCTTCTCTTCATATAGCAACTCTGTGGTAAACAGAATAAACTTGTCTCCCATAAACCTTATAGTTCTTCATTTATATTCTTTTCTAGGAGATGGAAGAGGGTGTAGGGAATGTTACAGTGGCACAACTCTGCCAGAAGCTCAGGAATTAGTTACAAGTACTTTCTACTTTCCAGTAGTCATCTGTTCCATTTCTGAGTCCCTCAGAATGTGTCAGCATTCATAATGTTCATAAGGGAGCCATATGGATCACAAGAAAAAGGGAGGTAAACATGCATCATCTGTGTACAAATAAGCTGAACTTCTTTCTAGATAGACAGTCCAGTAATAAAAAAACAGGTCCAAATCTTTAAACCAAAATGCTATTATCCCATTTATTATCGCCTTTTCCTGTTTTGCTAATTCTAAGGAGCGTTTATTGTTCCTTTATTCAGGGGAAGAGTCTCTTACTTCCCAACAGAGAAGGAAATTTAAATTTAAAAAAATAATTTAGTTTAATACTGGAAATTTAACATTTCTTTAGTTATAGAAAACAATGTAATTGTTGCTAGACCCTTTGAGTTTACATATATCGTGTGTATTAGGCCACTTTGCAACTCTGTCTTATTGTATGTGAGAATTCAGCTCTGTTACTTTTAAAATAAGAGAACAGCATATTGTATGTAGCTCTGTAATGATTAATGATATATTTCCTCCATCATGATTAATGATGGAGAAAAGTGATTCTATTTAGTCAAGTGTGATTCTTATATTTAAATACGCTTAAAATCAGAAATACATAAACGAGTCACCCATCTTCTTAGTTTCTTACAACCAAACTCCAGGAAAGAAAACTGATCCAGGTGATGAAATTCCAAGTGCAGCTTTTATTTTGAATGGAGGTGAAAAAGGTCTTTTGGCACTGATTGCATCTCAGCGCTGCTGCTTGAACCTTTGTTCATGGGAATGGAAAGAACATCAAGCATACTTGGTTTCTGGCTGATGCTGATGCTTAAATGAGGTTCTGCTGCAGTTCCCTTGGTTAAAGAAAATGAAGCAGAGTTTTTTTCCCAGCTAACTACTGTGCTGTCCTGCCAAGAGGCCCCTGTCATAATAAGAGAACATTTCTGATGTAGCTCTAGGATACATTTTATGGATGAATTATTAGTTCAAAACCCAGCCTGCTTTAACTTGAACAACATAATTTTGAAGTGGCACAAGGGTTCTATGTACAGTTGTGTGTAGTAATGACTCATGACTCCAACATGTACAAGGTTTTCCATAATTTTCACGTGTTTCTTATGAAATATGGTAAAGATTTTTTTGTGATAAAGATGTTAAGATAGATTTAATATAAAAGATCCCTTTCCTGATAAAGACTATCTAGTCCTCACAGAAGGGTGTGGGGAAGGGGAAGGAAAAAGGCTGAGGTTCAACAAACAGTTGAAAGTTGTTGCTCACTCAGTCGCCACTCCTCTTACTTACAGTGATGTAACTGAAGCAGGTAAGACAGATTTGCAAAGAAGATAACAGTCAAATCTATAATACAATATTGGGATACATTTTGTAATGCAAGCACACTGTTTGCTTCTCTAGGACCCTACAAAGATGTTAGCATATGTTTCTGACAACAGGACGACTAGTCCAGCCATCCACTCAGGACTGGGGGACTAACTAAATGCAATTAAAATTTGCACTGTATGCCTTTATTTTCCAGCACATCTTCTTTTTAGAAAACTTAATGTTACAGTAGGTATGAAAACTAATTAATAAAGAAAGTGGCACATTTCCTGAAGGTACCTAATTCTTCGTTACTGAGTAACTGTCAATCCCAAATGCACAAAGAAGCTGGAGGCAAGAGGAGGGGGAGGAGTGATAGCCAAAGCAGTGGAAAGAATGAGAAAAGCACCTTCAGTGGACTGAAGAAGCTGTTTCGTGGATTTCCCTTCACTGCAGGTATGCATTCACGGGAACTATTGTCGGATACACACTCTAGTTTTAAAAGTTCAAATTTCCACAAGTATTTTGTGTGTTTATGGTGCAGCAGAATACCTCCAGAAAAACCTGCACCCACAAAAAACAAATCCAGGTTGAAGTTCTTGGTGGAGTGGGATGGTGAAGTACAGGAGCAGGCAAAAGACTTTAGGAGTCACATGGAGCTTTTTAGGCAGTCATAAAGCTCAAGTTGTAGGGCATGAGGTGGGGTGGGTGCTTGTCCTGGTTTCAGCTGGGATAGAGCTAACTGTCTTCCTAGTAGCTGGTACGGTGCTATGTTTTGAGTTCAGTATGTGAAGAATGTTGATAACGCTGATGTTTTCAGTTGTTGCTAAGTAGTGTTTAGACTCAAGTCAAGGGTTTTTCAGCTTCTCATGCCCAGCCAGCAAGAAAGCTGGAGGGGCACAAGAAGTTGGCACAGGACAGAGCCAGGGCAGCTGACCCAAACTAGCCAATGGGGTATTCCATACCATGTGACGTCACATCTAGTATGTAAACTGGGGGGGGTGGGGGAGGGGAATTGCCTCTCGGGGACTAACTGGGTGTCGGTCAGCGGGTAGTGAGCAATTGCACTGCACATCATTTGTATATTCCAGTACTTTTATTATTACTATTGTCATTTTATTAGTGTTATCATTATCATTATTAGTTTCTTCTTTTCTGTTCTATTAAAACGTTCTTATCTCAACCCACGAGTTTTACTTCTTTTCCTGATTTTCTCCCCCATCCCACTGGGTGGGGGGGGAAGTAAGTGAGTGGTTGCCTGGTGCTTAGTTGCTGACTGGGGTTAAACCACGACAGTGCTACACACTAATTAATGAATCTTGCAAAAATCAGCTTTTCCAGCTATAGGCACAGCATAGTCCAGAAATTTCTGAAAAGAAGAGTATAGACTTATTATATCCAAATATTTAGGGCATTTTCAGAACAAAAGCAACCATACTGCAATAAGTGCCCCCAAAAGACCCTGGGCCACTTTTTGTTCCCTAATGTTCTCATCTAGAACAAAATGGGCATATAATATTATATGGAGAATCTTTATATTGCCTTTAGTGTACTTTCAGGCTTTTCTGTTGGACCAAGATTGATTTTCTGTTTACAAGTGAGTTATAAGACAAGCAAATATACTGCAGATCACATCTGGGTTAAGATTATGGAAGTGACTACAAAAGCCGATAAATTATTTTTCGTACTGGAGAGCAATGCACGATGCAATCCAGAAGCATAATTCATAATGTATTAATATGTAAGCCTTAAAAGGGAGCTAGCAAGAGATTTACAGGGTGAAGCTGCTTTTCTGCTACAGCATGAGACAGCTTCCAGAGCAGCTTTTGTAAACACAGTAAATGGTAGAGGAGTCAATATTTACTGATGGGGCCCAACACATTCAGTTTCAAAAGGATGTGGAATACTGAAAAAATTGTTTGGCTTAACAAATAAGTGGTGGAAGCTTTTCTAGACACACAGCAAATAAAAGAACTTAATTGCCAACCTGGTTGTATATATAGAGAGAGTGCTGGGCTTCGGATTTCATCCAGCAATGCTCTAGTAACATGCCTATGTTTTCAAAAGCACATAATGTTCTTGCTTTCACAGGTTTTATTTAGTTTCTGGGCAGTTCTGACAATTCTGGCTTTAATTCTTGAACACAGTGTTCATTTGTTTTCAGAGGTTATATAAAATGCTCCATATATACATTTCAAAACAAATAGTATTAATTAAAATGCCAGTTTAATCTATAATTTAGCACTGGGTCATATTAAATTAAAATGCAGGGGCTGTACAAACTTTTCATAAGAATATTAAGTGTGAAAATGTCTTTATTTTAACATGTCACTGTTGCCTTACCAGCTTCACTGAAATCAAAGAGGATCTTTCAGTGAGTAATTTCTCAACATTACGAGAGAGGAGTTCACAATCTAGTTTTGGTCAGTTGTCATTTTTTAATAAAAGGGTATCAGGAATCTGCGGATTGGTTTATGGTCTAAGCACTGAATGACTTGTACAATTCTTCTGATATTACACCAAGGAAAATTTAAAGAAATGAATTAGGTAAGCAGTTTAGAAACCAACAGTGTAAAGACAAGTTGCAAGCTCTTACTCAATTTTGGTTAACTGGTCAAGAAGCCAGGCTAAGGGGAAGGAACCAGTGCTATTCAATCCATTGGTTACATTTCACTTGGACTATGTCTGTACTAGTAAATAAATATTTTAAGGACCACCCTCAGGCGTTGAGGCCAAAGGCACAGAAGACCCTAAGTGCACACTATTAACACCCTTACTTCCCTAAATACAGTGGCTGCATGCAAACCACCCTTTGGGAATGGTTGCTTGGCCATGCTGTGATCTGAGCTGTGCCCACAAATCTGGTCCAGACTGTGTCAGTACAAGTCTCGTTCCAGGGTCTGGCAATGCTTTCTGGCACTGATTAATTTGATAATGTAGAACTAGCTTTGTAGACCAGAGATAGTGAAGAAGGAAGTATACTGTTTGGAAGGCTCTTGTCTCCATTCCCAACTCTGTCACTCCATCACTGATGGTCAGGATCACCACTTTCAGCCCCTCACCAAATTAGGCACCAGGAAGCCTACCCCTCAGCCTGTATCTAGATGCCTCATTTTTCTGAAGTTGCAATGGATTGAAGGCTGCCAAGAAATGGGCACCTAAATGTCTTGGAAGGACCGAACCAAGTTCATTAATGTGGCTAGTTGCACAACAAAACTAATGAAGCAGGAGGATTGTGATGAACACAACTCCTGAGCAATGTGGAAATTAAAATAAACATTTTAAAGCCAGACAAGACCATGAGAGCATTCAGTTTGTCATCGTGAAATGGGTTTGACTTCGATGCTCTTTGCTGAAGGCCTTCAAGCAGGTAGTGCGTACAACTCACAGTGCTCATAACTTGCAAAGTCACCAAGTATCTAGTTCACACATACATAATATTTTTTGTGTGAGGATGGCAGAGAGGAGAAAAAAAAACCGTTCCAGCTGTGAGTTTTATAACAAAGTGAAGAGCCTCTTCTGGTTTCACTCAGCTGTATAATGAGATGATCCTGTGTCTAATCACAGAAGAAGATAGAATGAAATGTACCTACGTCCTGTTATGTAAGATGCTTTATGGCTGATCAGATATGTGAAAACAGGAAAATCTGCTTTCATCTGCTAGAATAAGTCTTTGCTCATATATGTTTGAAATTATTTCTGAGTATTTTGTACAATGATGAATGTTTAATTATTAGGCAGATGTTATTGTGTTCCACTTTTGTACAAAATCATCCTTAAGGGCTACAAAATGTTTGTGCTTCAGCTTTCATTAATTTTTTCTTCAAGCTTTTCAAATAATTCTCTGAAGACTGCCAGTTTATTTGAGTAGTAAACAGTTTTGCTCATGATTTCAAGCTTATTTGCTATGTATATGTATCATAGACCATATAATTTTCTCAGTTATATAGGAATGAACTCATGAAGTTCAGTGAAATTACACCAATGAAGCCAAAGAGGTATTTCTGTAAGTATACTCCTACAATTAAGTGGTGCCTGAAACTGCCTCAGCTTAGGGACACTCAACTATATCCCAGTGGATTATGAAAAAACAAATAGTTAAACGAAAATACTTTACTAAGTGCAAAAGAAAAGAAAAGGATATTATTTTTTCACAAAATTTAGTATATTTTTTAAACTGATGTGAGCAAAAACCTTCAAAGAGAAAACAGGTAAGTCCTGAATCAGCAGGCAATACTATTAAGCTAATGCAGTTAAGTGCAGGCATTAGCGAGGCACCACAATGTGAGAGCTACAGCAGACACAGTATAAATCACTATTTTAACAGTATGAAACTAGTTATAAACTGACAACATGTCACTTAATGTGCTTTTGCATATCTAACATTTTTGCAGATTGATTACATAAATGAGTGAAAATAATGTTAATACATGAAATTCATACCCACTTGAAATTTTATATTTTTGACAGAAAGTCAAGGCAAACATTTCATTTTCTGTATCTTTAAAAATTGAGTTCTTGACAAAGTAATTTTGACAGCTATGAAAGAAGTCATTATCCTCATTGTTATTGGCTTGCTGTATGATACCATGATATCCTATGACACTTTACAGAGGTTTTAATATGTGACAGACACTGGCCCAAATTATTTCCTATCTAAAAAGAGTCTAAAGGAAATATACCAAATAAAGGCAAAGGACTGGAGTAGAAATAACATTTATAATAGCTGTGGCTGGTATACCCAGAAAGGTTTGAAAGAAGGACGTGGCATCAAGGTGGACTTAATGCTACTAGAGCAAAAAGGGACCTCATCCCTGGTGCACAGTGAAATAAAGGGGTGATGAAAGATGACCAAGAAAAAGCCCAGAATTCAAGAAGAATAGCTGGACACAAGGACAAAGCAGGGAGGGAACATCCAGATGCAGATGCAGCTGGCTTGAAGCTTATGTGGGAGATGCTGTAAATAATTGCTGCCTGCAAAGCCTGTGCTAATGTGGAAACCAGCACTGCTCTGAGTGGAGGCTGGACCAGATGACCTTTGGGGATCCCTCCCAGACTAAACAATCCTGTGATTCTGGTAGCCTGTCTGTTAATGTCTGCCAGCCTGGTCTGTCATACAGCAAAGGCCTGGGAAGGCAATGTGACGTTGAGATACGGTCCTTCTTCTTTTGGCAGAACCTATGTAGCACATTTTCTTGCCCTGATGTTTGATATTTCTGAAAAGATTCTGAACACCTGATAACAACTAAACATAGATGATCTGGTCTGATAATGAGGGGAACTCAAAAGGTTGGCAGTTTGATGTGATTTTTACACTTTCCTAAAAATGCAATTGGATACTGTCATGAGTGCAAGAAACAATATTTGTCCATTAATTGGCACATGTCTGGACGGAGAAAGAAGAGAGCAAGCACATCGTAATCAGTTTTGTAGAAGAGGATGTAACTTTGAAGGCTATATAAATGATTCTTAATCATTAATAATCTCAGCCTCTCAAATAATATGCAAAAGCCTCATGCATAATTGTAAGAGTACAAATCTGACATAGAAATCTCATTTCACCATCTCTGCACTACAATGTATCTGTAGGCCTGTGAGGTTTTAATAGCTCTGCCTTACAACAAAGCAAATTAATCTCCATTTTGCAGTTAAAGAGAGTTGAATTTTAGCAACAATTTGCTCATTAGTTCTGCACTGTGGCCTGCCTCTGCCTCACGCTGCCCTCCCTGTGAATTTTTATTGTTGTGGTATTTATTTGGTCATAATTATCTCATCTCTACCTACACCAGCCTGTCAGAGAGAGTGCTAGTTTTTCTTTACTGATTTGTAATTCTATTACACAGCCCATCAGCAGCTTGTTTCTGATTATTGCAGGCAGTACGCTCTTCTGGTAGCAGCTGTTAATATTTGCCCCTGCTTTATTAAGCAACAAGTACTTGTCGCTCGCCCATAATAATGTGGAGCTAATAATGTCGTCCCAGGCTGCTTCCTGGGAAATTATGTTCTCCCAGTTCCCTTTCTTTATTTGTGTAACATCAACCAGCTATTTAATATATCCGTCATCTTGACAAGTCACAGGAACAAAGAAGGCCCAGCAGACATGGCAAGAGAGATGCTGTAAAGCAGAGGTAGCATTAAAAACTCACTGGTGGCGTTCACAGCCCCTAACCTGCAGGGAGATCACAGTACCTGGGGCAAGTCATGGCTCATGCTAAGCAGAGGGATGTTGTCATCATGGTACAGCCAAGACCATTGGGGTGTAGGACACCTTTTAGATTAGTAGATCCCAAGGGCTATCTAGTAGGGAGGATGTTTTGAAAGGGGCAGTGCCAGGCAAAGCAATTTGTCATTTTCTTGTAGGACTGCAAAAGGCTGAGAGGGAAAATTTTACAGCGATTTATCAAATATTGGCAAGCTACAAGTTCTGTTTTAAGACTTGGGGTTTTTTTTCTCTCTTTCTTGATCAATGCCATTCTTTGGACTTTTGGAGGATATCACCCCCAGTCACTGAGAAAAACTTAGTTTTCTTTGAGATACCAGTGACTGTTAAAGGAATAGTGTTAGTGGCTGTAGACAGGATTTTATCTCTACGTATTCAATCACAGCTGCTGTTATCACCTTTGAAGAGTATTTTTACCAGAATTTTCAAATTTCTGACTTTTCAAAAATATCTGTTCACACTCCAGATGTCTGCTGATGAGGGATTTCAAGCTAAGCTACTGAGATTGTTTCTAAACATCTTTCTTTCTAGGATCCAGAAACATTTCAAGTTATATTCTTCAAACTTATTTTTTAAAGTTATGCTTCGATAGCATTCAAGTCAGTAGAACTGATGCAAGTGTTGATTTGAAAATACTCAATGCTGGGAATTTCACAGCTGTCTTCTGGCTGAGTGTCCCATTTCTTTCTCTTCCTCACCTTGTCTGTCCCCCAGGCCAGGAGGAGCTTATCCATATAATGATTTACACAGAGGTCAAAATCTATTTGTCTTAAGATTTACCTTTTAATTTTACACATCTTTTTACATATTTTTAACTTCTGGGTGTTCAAAAATCAATATTTTAAAGAAGAAAATTGTTTGTTAAAATTGTACCCTCTTTCCTTCATGAAGGAGTTAAAGTATGGATAAATCCTTTATATTAATCTTAGTGTGTATTTCTGAAGTTGCCTTAACACCTTTCATATCACAACCTCAAGCACTTCCCTTTTGGACTGTGGCAGAAAACTCTTAGAAACAGGAGAGACACCTGTGAAAGCTATGAAACTAAAGTTCATCAGAACTTGAAAATGGGAAAATGAATGAAAAGTGGCTTTTTGTACTTGTCTTCTAGTTATAAATGACATCTGTTGGAAGGAAAGTATCAGTTCTGGAAAGAAATGAGCAACCAGGTCAAGAGACTTTCTCCCCAATGTAATTAAGTAATAATTTCAAACTGAGTTGCTCTCTTCCATAGAGAGATAAAAGTTTGGGATACATAGAGAAACTCAAGAAAGTGCATGAAAAATGACAGTGGCCCTCACCCTCTGTTTCACTTGGTAGAAGATTTGCCTCTGATTTCCACTTTTGTAGTGTCAGTCCCTAAAGATGAGATTGAGGGAAAGCTGGAAGTGTTCTGGCTGCCTAAAAATAATCAATAACCAAAGGCTGACTTCTGAGTTTATTAAAGTGTTGAGATCCAAGCAATACTTGCAGTCATATGCAGTGCTTAGAAGAATACCAGCTTCCTATCTCAAAATCCTATCTTGACATATCCCGTTTAGAAAATCTTGTCTTAAATATAAGGAGCCTTGGACAAGTAGAAATCAACACTTCATGTTTGAACAGTGGCAGTGTAAAGATGGTAAGTCTGAAGAGAGATTCTGTAAAACTGTGGACGCTGGTAGCCAGAAGCAGTGGGATGAAATTAGAGTGAGAAAAGTTAAGCTGCATAACTGTGCTGGTTTTGGTTGGGATAGGGTTAATTTTCTTCATAGTAGCTGGTATGGGGCTATGTTTTGGATTTGTGCTGGAAACAGTGCTGATAACACAGGGATGTTTTCATTACTGCTGAGCAGTGCTCACACAGAGCCAAGGGCTTTTCTGCTTCTCCCCCCACCCCACCAGAGAGCAGGCTGGGGGCCACAAGGAATTGGGAGGGGACACAGCTGCGATAGATGACCCCAACTGACCCAAGGGATAGTCCAGACCATATGATGACATGCTCAGTATATAAAGCTGGGGGAAGAAGAAGAAAGGGGGGGACATTGGTGTTTTGTCTTCCCCAGTCCCCATTAGGTGTGCTGGAGCCCTGCTGTCCTGGAGATGGCTGAACACCTGCCTGCCCATGGGAAGTGGGGAGTGAATTCCTTGTTTTGCTTTGCTTGCACATGTGGCTTTTGCTTTACCTATTAAACTGTCTTTATCTCAGTCCACGCATTTTCTCACTTTTACCCTTCCAATTCTCTTCCCCATCCCACCGGGGAGGAGTGAGCAAGTGGCTGTGTGGGGCTGAGCTGCGGGCTGGGGTTAAACCATGACAACATCACAGAAGGTCTATTAGACTGAGACATGGATCCCTATGGGAAATGGTGGAATATCTACCCTCTGGGACACTTGGTGCTGGAGTGAACTAAACTTGAATCCTCTAGGAAATGCCTTTTATTGTAGGGAATGCAGAATTAGCAAAGCTTTGGACTAGATGACTGAATAAGCCTTTGCAATATCTAATGGCAATACTTACATGAAATAACCCATAGAAGGAATGAGGAAAGGAAAGAAAGGATGGAGGAGAAAGTGCATGGTTGAAAAGTGGAATACCTCATCTAACATTTCCAGACTTGGTGTAAAGATGTGACAGTGGGGTATATATCTTTTTTCTAGCTAGACTAAAATATTTTCCTTATTGTAAGCTAGCAAAGGACAGGTTCCTCCAAATGACTTCTATTCCTTAACATCTTACAACGAAATTAGGGGATTTAATGTTTTGCTGCTCCACTTCCTTTTGTTGTATTACATGATCTCCAGGACTGCAACATACCTTGAGGTACTTCTAGCATTCATTAACGAGTTCTTAAAATAGGGTCTAGAGCCAGCACTTTCATCACATTCCTTCAAGTGCCACTCTAAATATTCACTAAATAATTAATTCAGCATTTGGCATAATGTCAGAAGCGGTTATGAATATGCAACAAAATGTTGGCAAAGCGGTAATTTGGATTTAAAAATCTCACTGTAAACATTTCTGAAAAAAGACGTCTTTGTGCAATAAATAGGAGTACAAAAAAGTGAAAGGGTTGTAATTATGAATGTGTGTCTATTACACCACTATGACAGGGGCGGATGTCACTCAAAATATTCTTAATGATCTTAAAATGCAAGAAAGGTTATTTGCATATTTTTGTGTTACAGCCGTCTATATATCTATGGGCTGAACTCAGCAGCTTTTCCAAAACATGCATTTGTTAACAACACTGGCAAAGTTTTCCTGGGAGTGTCTGGTAGGAGATTTACAGAAAATCTGCAACCAGGACCCCAAAATATTTGATCCTAAAATTGTGATGGGTCTTATTTCAGGACCTAAGGCCTAATCTTCTGTTCACACACCTTACAAAACCATCAAACTTTGAAATGTATGTGCATCCCTTGAGCTCTAGAAACTGCAGCTTCTAGAGACTGGGAGGTAAGGGAGATAAAAAGCACATAAAAGCCTTATCAGACAGACAGCTGGTTCAGAGGAACTGCCATCTCTACAGTCTAACTTCATAGTCCCCAAACATTTGTAAGGGCAGCTTTTTACAAAAGCTTCACATGATTTTTTTTTTTTTTTCCCTCCCTCAGCATTTGATAAAGTTTTTGTCCTCAGGCTCCTTGGCTCAGATTCGCCACCCCACTTATCTTTGGGCACCTAATTTGTCTCCTCTGTGAGGAGCCCAGGCTCCCACTACTGCCAATTAAAAGAAATGAGCTCCTTCACAGGCTATTCAGCACTTGGGAACTGATTCACCCTCCAGTGAGCCTGGGTGAATGCCCATTTTACTTTGGGCATGCCAAAAGCAAAGGGAAATTAACTCAGAGGTGAAATGAATTCTTCTCCCTCCCTCTGCTCTTGCCCTGTGTGGTCTGTGTGAGGTTTGGAGTACCCTTGTATCTCCTAGCAATTGTGCCCTCTTAACTAAGAACAGAAAGACTGTGAAGACAATTTATAGGATGCTGCATTTCCCCTGGAAATGTCCTCATGTAACTGTGAAGTGTCTGAGAAGTGAAGCCTGCAGTAAAGCAGATAGAAAGTCCCACAGATATCTGAGCCATCATTCCTGGTAAATATTGCAATACCTGGTATGGCTTAGTTCCTTCTAAGTATTTTGATGAGACTCTGGTAACATGTTAGAAAGTGATGTGATGTAAGTAGCATCCAGAAAGAGACCCAGCAGGTGCCTCAGGTGGAGAGGAACCACACTGGTGACAAAGCTCCCAAACAGGTTCTCAGAAATCTGCAAGACCTGTTTAACCAGCTATGAAGTGGTACAATCTGGTGCTGGAAATCTAGCAAAGATTTCTCAGGAGATGTGTGCGGTCAAAAGCACTTTGTATTTCCAATAAGCTAAAATCTTGCTGTACTCTTGTCCATTAGCTGACCAAAACAGATTCACAGAAACCCTTTTCCTTGTCTTTTTTCCTCCATGCTAAACTGCCATCATGAGGTGGGAAACTGGTAAGGGACAGAGTGCACTAGTGGAATTTCATGACTGTCCAGTCACGAGGTAGAAGTCAACCCTCCTCCATTTCAGGCTTGTTTCAAGTTGCTTCAAAGCGCTTCAAGCAAGACAGAGTCCACATATTGCAGAAAATAAATCAAAACCTCTAAACAACATGAGCTAATGGCCTCTGCCATCACTATTCTCATCATTTACAGTCTCCTTCATGACGTATTCTCCTGGGCTACCTGCAAGACAGGTTGTCCTTAATCCTTTCCTGGCTGACTTACCTACAAGAGGCAATAAGACAGTTTGGGCTGATGCTGACTACAGCCCGCATTGCTGTTTTTATCCTGAGTGTTGAGTGCACCTGACAGCAACTTTGCTCCTGACCCTTCAGTGGATGGCAGATGGGCTTCACAGCTGTCCTGTTTGCACTGGCTTGCCTGTAGCCTTCAAAGACCCTGCTGTGCTGAGTGTTTCTGCTTAACAACAGGTGTTATGGTAACGGCTTTTTATATACCCCGCTGAAGTGTTCTGAGCCTCTCTCCACCTCTTCCAGGAGGGCTGGGTTTCAGTTGCCACCAAGCAGAGCCCAGGGGAACGAGGAAACAATGGGAGATTGAAGCAGCAGTCATTTCTTAAGAATAACACATCTTAGGCTAATAATTATGTTTGGAAGTAACCTGTGGCTATAAATAACAATAATCAAATGAAATGGTCCACAACAGTGAATGGATTTATTGCAGGGAGGAAATGCAAGGCAGGCAGGTGAGAGGGTGCCTCAGCTCTTTGAGAGCAAGGTAGGCCACACAGGGGGTTGTGCAGTTGGCCTAAGTCAGTTTTAAGATAGCATGACACTGTGGCACAAAGGGAGGACACCTCTCAGCATGAATATCTGCTTGACTCACCATCTCACCGAGACAGACAGCAGCAATGCTGAGTCCATGCCCTTCCTGTGCTTTTTCACTCCTTTTCTAGAACTATGACTAGAGAAGGAAGTAATATATATGAGCCCTAATTCCCTGTTTATTTTCATAATAGTATAAAGATGACACAAGGTCTTTAGAGAAACAATGTGAAAAGGAAAACAGAGTGAGAAATAAATTAGACCTACATTTCTGTTATTCCATCTCCTTCTCACTATTGGGACTAGGCATTAGTTGTTTTGAAAAGTCAGATAAATGGTGCAGTAAATTATCTTTTTTTGTTGTTTTAATCCACTCTGCAGGCCAGCTATGAAATAGATGTAGAATATTTAGCTATACATAGACCAGGTGTGAATGCTTGTTCTAAAATGACTCTCTCCCTCCTCTTTTGGTACGTAGCAATCAGAAACAAATGATACATTTTACCAGATATGAAATTCTAATTAAATGAAGTAGGAAAGGGGTGAGCTGACAAATACATCAAAGTGCTTCATGCAAATTTGTTTTCTCTCCCTGACAAGAGTGTTAGGCATTAATTCATGCCTATGTTAAATGATTTGTACAAAAATTTTTCTTCATGCATTATGGACAAATAAAAGATGCTGTTGAGGTTGGCTTTTTCAAAATTCATCCTATTTTAGTCAACTTTCCATGACATTTACTGTCAATGCCTAAATCCAAGCCACAGACCATAACCCATCATGCTGGGTGCTGTCAGACGAAGTTAAGATGGTCCCTGACCCATTACTTTATGTTTTGCAATTTGAATAAGCAGACTGTTTCTTTGACTGTTTAGATAGGGAAGAATGGAAATTCTGGGGGGGAAAACACCTCCATTTTGATAAGCACAATAGACTGATGTCTTAATTCATACCTACTCTCTGGCACTGAGGAAAGGCTGCAGATGGCGAAAGCCACAAAAATGATGGAGGAGATGAGCAGAAGCACTTCTGTGCTATTTCCAGAAGAAAGCAAGAAAGCATTTTCCAGAAGCACCAAGAGTGAGAATCTCTTCCCATGGGGCTGAATCTGTGGGATGGACCCTTGGAGAGCAAAAATCCAGCTCCACAGAACCCACTTATGTTTCCAAACACAGAAGCCTTCATTTCATGCTGGGACAGGAACCTCCTACAGGCCACAAAGGAGCAGAGAGCATCAATGTATTCATCAGTCCGCTGTACTAGCACTCACAGATTTGCCGAATCAAGGCCCAAGCATCTTCAGTACTTCCCTTTGTAACTTTTAATGTTTTTCTGTTTCTTTTCAAGCTTTGTTCATAGACAGAGATATTTTTCCATTTAAGGCACGATTTGGGGGGCCAGTAGCACACTGGGCATCAAGACACAGAACTTCTGTCAGTCTTTGGTATGTCCAGGTCCTCCCTGGTTTTAGGGCAATACCAGTCTGACAGGTTGTGATTCGTGCAACTAGCCAGCTAAGCTAGATAGAAAAGCTGTGCATTTCGGTAGTGACTGACCTATGTTTTAAACTCTGAACATGAGCTCCATCCTGGTTAATGACAACATTTCCAGTGATTTGAGCTGGCCATCATTTCAGATCCAGTGTTTATATCCAGCACCTGAAAAAAGAAATGTTAACTTTTCCTAGGAACATAGGAAGATTTGGAGAAGTGCAGTATTTTTCCTTCCACTGCTATGTAACTTTTCTACAGCAAATCTTTGCACAGTACTGCCAGCAGCATTATAACCCAAATAAGGTTCACTCTGACACCTTTTCTAGTCGTCTATGATATGAAAACCTGTTGTGGTTGCTTATTTTGTGAATGCCACTATAAATTCAAGGCTCCTACAAAGAATTAGAAGTTACAAATTATGCCACTTTACCTAAACTACTGTTTCAAAGCTCTGTGATTTGTGGACCATGGGTGCTTGATGAGAGCACCTACACTTCTGGAGATTACATAGGTTATATAGTAAAAATAGATGGTGCAATTATATTGTGGTCATTTGGAAGAACTCTAGTCACAAAACACCTGCTTCTCCCTGTTACCAAATGGTTTTGCAGATGTCTAAAGTGTCTACAGAAAAGTGGAAATAGCTCTAGCTTGGAAATTTTCAAAACTGAGGTATTTTCTCCACCAGCAAATGTTGATTCACGTAAAGATTCTTTCTACAGAAATGTGATATACTGGACAAAAATATGTCAGAGAGCATTCCTAGGTCCAGTATGATGAACAAACACTGGGTGATTTTGATAAACAAATTAGTAGTCCCAATGCAGAAACTGCAACATATTGTTCCATAACCTAGTGCTGCAGAAAAAGTTAAATATAATTATTTAATATATAACCTACTGCTAGCAAAAGCCCTTATGACCAGGCTATTGATAATTGCCACTACCCATCAAAAGTTCCTGGAACAAAGACCCATGACAGACTTTTTACATATTATGTAAGCAAAATATAATGGTTTTTCTCCAATCCAGTGCTAGCTAGCTTAGAACAAGGAGCTGTTTTTGATGCCTTTGGACAAGACAGGAAAGAAAAGCCTTGGTCAAAGATACCAGTCAAGAGAGGAGCTGGAAATGCTCAGGAAATGCCAGGAAGAGGCCTAGCTTGGTTGTACTTAAAACAAGGCAAAAGAAAACAAAAACTATTACTACCAACTCAAATTAGAAATACTACTACTATTAATAATTCATCCAACACATATAATTTGTCAGAGTGTAAGCTACAAGAATGCAATGTAAAATTCAGATTTCTTGCTCTGCCATATTATGATGTCTTTGGTCCCTGGGAACTGGACCTGAACTCCCAAGCAGCTCAGATGATCTTTCCAAGTACCCAATCTACCGGCCAATTCTCTGCATATCTTCAGAAAAGGTGTGAATTTCTCTAACCTTTTCTGCTTTCTTTCCTGGGAATAGTGGCCTCCAACATTTCAGAGTCTCACTTAGCCAAATTACATGCCACATACAGTTTCTCATTCATTTCCACCTTGTCACTCAGACTAAAATCAGAGCAGCCATTTTGCTGGCAGCTTCTTCCCCCCAGGTTTTAGATATGAAGGTTCTTCAATACTTCTCTATTATTATTTTTTTCAGCTAATGAAGTTACCACAGAAGTGTTTCATAATAGAGACAGGATTGTATTTGAGAGCTATGCTGGAAAACACTCTTGTTGGATGTTGTCCATACTATATAAAATTGAAAATCCAGGATAATAAAATGAAGCAGAGATAAACAAAGTTATTCTAAATGGAGAATTGTTCAAATGATAAGTAAGAATGACTTATCCTCATGCCTCAAGTCAGAATACTTACAGAAATGTGAAGCCTTTTGAAATGAACATTGTATATAATTCCAGCATACTGAAAGGCAAGTGTAATAGAAAACTGATTTGGTAAGAATAATTCTGTTGATAACTGCATGTCCTTTGAATCAGTCTCCCATATATTGAATTTCATGAAGACCGGCTGAGGAAAAGGAATACAGATATTAATGGAATAATAGTTTTAAGCAACTGCAGTCACGTGGTTTGTGCAGCATTATCTTTTAATTATATCTAATCTATGTGACAGAGAAAGGAGACCTTGAAAGACTGATTAAAAGAGAGAAATTGTGCTGCAGATACAATGACTGATTGTTGAGGTCCATCCACAGTGTAATGAAAATATTGGTGCCCCGGTATGGTGTCTTTGCATAACCACAAGCAATTGAATTAGTACTTCTGAAAAAGTTGCTTTCCTTGCAAGAATTTGTTTTTCCTCTGCTGGGGTGTGATAACCACCTATCTTCCTTGGCTGTAGCACTGTGAAGTAAAATAGTTTGCTGTCCATTATCTAGTGTCACAACATCTATTTTGCTTACCACACAATTTTAATGTGGTTCAAAATGCAAAATGTTGCATGTCACAGATAGCTGAAATCTGATATTCCACTAACAGTTCCATTAAGCCTCTTGTTGATTTAAATAATTGATTTTATTTTATGTTCCAATGGGCTTTGAAGGCCAACATGTTCAGTTGCTACATCTCATCTAGGGAACAGTGCCTTCCAGCTCTAGGGTTGTATCTTGATTACTTTTGAGCATGCCCCTATATGCTGAGACTTCAGTTATTCTTCCAAAACTGGAAAGAAATCTCGACTGGTGACACAATGAAATTGCAGAATTAATCCCTGGCAGAAACCTCTTTGGAATCAATCCAAAGGCTTGCTAACTTCAGAGAGCTTCAGTTTGGTCCTAACTAAACACTGAAACCTGTTTATCACTCAAAAAAAAAAAAAAAAAAAAAAAAGTGGTGGTGGGGAACCCCACTCTACTACAATTTAAGTAATTTCTCCCATTGCACCGTGGTTCAGCATTATCTTCCTAGCCTCCAAAGACAGAAATAAGCAGGATGTCATTAGGAAAAGGATCATCTCAGACAGATGCATAAGTTTTATTAAAAAATTAAAACATTTATTTCTTTGCCTAATCAGTCCTTTGTATTTCATGCATTATTATTTGGTTAGTTTCATTGAACATCACTGTTGATTAAGCAAGAAAATACCCTTCTGCGGCTTCACACAATGCTTCATAATTTTGTGTATTACTGGCTAATTACAATAAAGATATTGTGAGTCTTAAAACCTGTATATGAAATTATTTGCAGACCAAAAGCATGCAGACTGTACTGTATAAGTGCAATGCACCTTCGTATAATGTTACTTACACTTTTGCTTCATGAAAACTGACTGAAAAATGTGGGCTTAAAAGCTGCTGCACTGGATATGTCATTGTTGTGCAACTCTCCAAAATAAAAGAGACTGGAAACCCTTAAATCAGGCTGCTGCTGAGTTAAGTTCTCCTGACATTGGGGATTCTTTTTTTCCCCTACATAATCCAGTAGATTTATGTATCTACTTCCACTGCATTTGCTGAAGCCATTAAATATTTAGTTTGTATTTGATTCTTCTCTCATGGCTGGAGTTCATCAGCTACCCTTACTTGGAGTAGGGTACTAATGCTAACACACAACATGAATTTAAGGGAACACTCCTGTAGCCTTGTTACTGGAATATGAGTAATTATTAACAAATGATAAGGCCAGTTTTCTTTCTGCTTAAATATCATTTGGGCTCAATTACATGATACTAAGATGAACAGGTCATTAAGTTCGCTACTGTATTGATTCTAGTTTTAGCTGAGCTCTGTTCATTTTTTAATTTGTGCTCATTTTCTTTGGCTTGAACTATGACTGTGTTGTTTGATTGAAAGTTAGTTTCCACAGTAATTATTGAGAGGATGAGGCCTTATACACCTGTACACATCCCTGAATTCAATTTGATGTTAACTTTTGCAGGGCATTCTTTCTCTTTCAGGATACTGTGTCATGGCTGCAGTGTTCAGAAGGCCCCGGGAGTCTCTAGGACCCAGGTCTTCTAAACTATATTTATGCTTTATGGCCTGAAAAGGAGCTGCTGTTAGGAAGAAAGACTCAAAAAGCAGTCACATACAGAGAATGGTGGGAATAGGGAGGCTGAGCCCCTTTTCAGCCAGGGATCCCCCGTGGGGAAGGATCCTGAGGGCTGACAGATGCTGGGGCAGCATCACAGGGAGCAGGGGCTGGCATGCAGTACTGGCCACCCCTGGCATAATTCACCTGAGGGCAACCTCCCTGATGCTGATATGGGGCTCTGCCCCAGAGCTTCAGAGACTGTGGGACTGCTTTGGCATGAGGTGCCTATGGGAAGAATGGTCACAACTTCCAGTACAGCTCAGAGTGGGGAGACAAGGGTTAATGGGGAGGCAAAGCCTGGTGCTGTGCCCATCCCCAGCCTGGTAGATCTAACTTGCTAGAAAGGATCCTGAAGTCACCAAGTGAGTCTCTGGGTCAGTGTGTGACATTGCTGAGGAGTTAGATGGGATGGACAAAAAAAATTTATTAAACAGAACATCTCTAACAAGGTACAAAAATATCCTATTATATTGCATGGAACTGCCACCATCACATGCTGGAGTATTTGGCAATTGAAAACAAATTGCAATCCAAATGCATTTTTCAGCTAGCTTTCTCAGACAGGAAAAGTCTCACATGAACTACATAAATTTTCACCATGGGAAGGAGTAGTGCTTCTGGGAAGGAGGGCCTGCCATGCTTTTGACTTCAGAACTCTTCATCTTTTCTCTAAAAGGAGGAAATGACTGCCTGGTTGAGATAATTACACAGAGTGTCTTTCCCATCACCATGAAATATGACTGTTGATGATGTATGTGCCAGATAGGAATGTATAAACAAACACTTCCCAAATAAATCACTCAATGGCCATCTGAAGATCCCTCTTCATCACCGCAATGACAGGCTGGGTATGAACCTGCAACCCAGAAGGGAATACTCTGGCTGTGTGAATCCCTTCAACACTTTGCAGTCAACTTATGATATCCTTGGACCTGTGCAGGAAGTGCCAGCATCCTCTGATAAAGACCAGAAGACCTAAGCCATCCTTCTGATCATCTTTGCTTGTCTAACTTAGAAGGTACTAGGATTCAACAAAACTTTAGCCTTCAAAATGTCACAAAGCCTAGTGATTGCAAGAAGAGGTAAGGACTACATGGGTTATTCTTGGATAGTACTAGGGATGGAGAGAGAAGGAAGAGCCATTCCCAATCTGTTTTACCATAGTGGTGCCACCTGCAAGAAAAAATTCCAGACTGGAGGAAGAAGGGACATGCAGGAATGTGATGCTGTCACTGTTTGGTGGCCACGCTGATGGGACATGAAGCTGAAATCTTTCAGGCAGGGAGGAAAGGATTGCTTCCAATTTCTTGCTGGGCACTCTATTAGTCTGCTGTATAGATTGCTAGTTCAATTATTAAACCCATATACAAGAAGAGGTTCTCCCATTTTAAACCGAAAAACTGAGAGCCACACACTCTCCCTCCACCTCTTTTGATACATTGAACAAAAGAATACAGCTACTGCCTTCAGGAGTCTGTGCTTTCCATCCAGGGCTGGCAAAGATACCTGACCTCCAGAGAAGACGAGGATTTCATCGTTTTCCTTAGTATTTCCTACTGGCTACTGACCACTGATCATGCTGACTGCAGGCCTGCTGCAGAAAACCTGCTGCCTGTATCTCTTCTGGCATCTCTGCCTCTCCTCTTGCATGGCACAGGCACGAGTGGCATGCCGTCCAGGGGGTTGGGCTGCACTGCAGTTTGTGAGCATCGTGACACTCCTCTTTCAAACCTCCTCATGTTTTTTTGTGTCTAACTCTAAAGCTTCATACAAGGAGGCAATACTTACCAGACAACATCCAGAAACAGTTCTGTAGAAAAGTGATGCTTACATTGCTACCACCAGAAATTATGGCATTGCATAGAGACTTACTTTTGTAAAGAAAACTCAGATTTTGTATGTTTGGTGGCTTAAATAAATAGAGAGGGAGAGAGAGAGAAGGGAAAGTGAGCAAGCACTGACAACAGCCTAAAAACAATGTTCCAGTCAAGGGGCACACCTAAGTAAGTTGGATATAGAAAGAAACCTCTCTCAGTTTTCTGTTGCTGTTTCAGAGAGATGTCACTTCAGGTGACTCACTAAAGCAAGCCAAAACTACCTGCCTGATTTTCAGGACTCCACAGTTTCCACATCCCTTTTCTCTCACCCTACTGCATGCTTTTCCTCTTTCCCATAGAGAACTAGAGCAGCATGTAATGAGCCATGTTGCTCATCTACTCCTAGCCCTAGGAACTCTATTGATCACATCAGCATTAAATTGGCCTTGATAGCGATATGGTATTTTGGACACTACTAAGCTGCAATGCTGCCACTTCCTAAACAAGCCATGGGCTTTGTTTCAAATGAACATAGCAACTGATTAATCAATACTGAAATGTTATCAAAACCTGCCTCCTGATAGCAGGGTTTTACAATGCCCAAGGAATTTTTTTTTCTCTCAGTTATACAAAAAAAACATGCTTTTTTAATGTTTTTAACTGCCTTCTTCTGGAGCCTTGTTTTTCCGTCTGGCAGCCCTCCCTGTTCCCATGCAGCCTCCTGGCTCCAGTGGAACTTCCCCCATTCCTGCACCCAGAGGGATCCCAAACTGGTCCAGATTGCCCAGTGAAACCATAGCCAGCTTACTGCTTTCTAGGGTCTAACTCAAACATCTACGTATGACTGGCATGCACAAAATGTTCCCCACTCCTTGAAGGGGTCTCAGTCTCCAGGTCCCTGCTTGCCTGCTTCCAGAGAGCAGACTAATGAGGCATAAAACTCCTTGAGGACCTGCCAAAATAAACACGGCTGTGGCAGGCTTCCACCATCTGCTGGGTCTACCCAAAAGTTGGTTAGGTTGTGTGATAAAAAACACTTGCAAAAGGAGCAAGGAGGCCCAAGGGTGTCTGTGGAGGAACCACATTAAGCCCATGGGGGCCAGTAGAGTCCCCTGCCTTGGCCCCTCCTGGGTGTCCCGGGGAGCAGTCACTCCATGGGCTGGGTAAGACCCATCAAGATGAGTCCATGGGAGAGGTTCTGCCTGGGTCATTTGACAGATGGGGGGCAACTGCGTGCAGAAACAAGACTTTGTATCAGGGATGAGCATTTTGGATGGGATGTTTAGAGGAGGGAACAAAGGTGGTAAAAGAGAGGGATCAAAGGGTACTGGAGAGGGACAAGCATGGGAAAACAGAGGGAAAACAGGACAAAAGGGGTTGGTGGCATGTAAGCAAGTGCTTGTCAGTCCATGTGTCCATGCATGCCTGTGCCAGCCAGCTCAGCCTCTCCTGTCTCCTCATTAAAATCTGTTTCTGATGGTTTTCCCAGGCAAGGGCTTCCCATCCCCTGTGCTCATGCAAGGGAGGGCTGAGCACCTGCCCTGCTGTGGGGCTGGGGCCACAGGGCCAGCACCAAAGAAACAGGGGAGTGTGGACTGTGGGGGTGTGTGGGGGTGTGCAACTGTGGGCGAGTGCAGGCTGGTGAGGGGGCTTGGAGCTCAGGAGCTGGGTTTTTGAGTGGACCCTGGAAAGAGCCAGAGCTCTGCCAGCTGGGGGCACCCAGTTGTGTGTGGGGTGGGGTGTGTGTCCATTCTGCCTGTTGTAGCTCCTCCACTACCATACAAAATGAAATGCTGACATGGTCAAGTGAGAACGGGTGGATGCCTCTACAGGCTAATTGTTAAAGCAATCCACTATGGGGGAGGACTTGTGTCTTAGACTTCACTTTAATGAGTGTGTAAGTATATGGTATAAATCAGAAAGGCTTAAAAAAAAAAAAAAGAGTCCCTTTAGCCTTCACAGCATTAGTAGATAGAAGCTGGGGCATTCCTTGAAACATCCATCTCCCTTCAAGCACAGACTGAATTTGGACTAAATTCTCCAATATCCAGTAAATGTTGATTTAAAAAGGAATCAGTAAAAAGGAGATCTTACCTTTAAAAAGGTATGAAGGAAATGCTAACATTCTGCAGCATTGTCAGGGCTTTAAAACAAAGGACTGATCACTCTTGTACTTTATAAGGAAAGGCATTAAGTACCTAACTGTGGAAGAGGTTTGACACTCTGCATCCCAAGCAGCACAAGCTGTATTCCTGTAGCCCAGAGGCTCTGATGCATTATCTGCATTGCATTTTCTATGAATCCCCTGTTTTAACACAGCACCAAAGGGACATTTGTGAAGTGCGCCAGGGAAGCGTATGCCTGCAAAAGTGCCTTTGTTTTCAGCTGCGCATGGGTTCAGTCCCCTCCAGAGGGGAGAAATAGGCTTTTTTTCAGAGAATAATTTACATTGCCTATATTATACTTTGGCTTTGGCTTACCTTTAGGGAAGTGAGCTTGTCTCCATCAGGTGTAGAAGGAGCCCTGTAGTTGCAGCCCACTCCCACTGGCACGTGAATTCAGAGGCAGAGGGAGGGTTGGCTGCCCAGGTGCTCTGTGCGCTGCTCACACACCGTCACCCACAAGATATGCTACATATAAACACCCTTGGCTAGAATGTCACCCTGTCTTTACCATATAACTTTGCTACCAGATTTTCTTTCCTACAAGATTTTCTTTGCTATGAGGGGTTTTTGTTTGTTTGTTTGTTTGTTTGTTTCTACAAGATTATTAATCCTTTCTACAAGATTTTCTTTAAGAACAAAATCAGCTCTTCCTAGCATTTCTCATGTAAAGGAAATATTAGAGAAAAAAATTTCATCTCCTCTTGTTTGCACATTGGGCTGAATTTTGGTGGGTTCTTTCCTTATTGAGCCTGGTTGTAAAATGTGCTGAAGGATTCCTTCCAGCATGCAGAAATGTAACATATAACATATTACGAACATATTAAATATAATATAGGAGGTATGATATGTGATAAATTACATAATCATACATAATTTAACAGAATACACAATATACATTTTACATTTACCATTATTTATCATGTTATATTGTATATTGTTTAATATATATTGTATGTTTATGTGTTATTTACACCTCTAAAACTGCAAGCTGTGGAGATTTACACTTTGATATTTCTCTGCATTTTTTGCTATTTGAAAAAGTAACCTCTTTGGAAACAAACTCATGAAGTCAATCAGAGTCAAGCTGCTTTCAATTAAAATGAAGCAAAACTTTATTAGGGTGAGGGGACAATTGATCTATTAATCCATCCTGTGTCTGTTGCTGCTTTGCAACACCCTATGCAATTTACATCCTTTATTGCACCACCATCATCAGAGCTTCCCTGTTTACACATGCTAGCAAGTAGCTGGCCCTCTGTGCATAAGATTCACAGCCTGCCCCTATCTATTGACTCCAGTTTTAAGGTAATAACACACATTTCTGTAGAAAGCAGTCTTCTGACCATGGGCCCTCTGCAGTGTTGCACTGTCAACCCAGCAATCTTGTATTGCAGCCAGAGGGTGTCCTGGGTTTGTTATAATGTTGGGGGTCTAAAATGAAATTTTGCTCAATCAGGCCCTGTTGCCTCTGCTAGCTGGCAGTATCCCTTGATAGTTACTTCTCAAGAAACAACAGCTGTGATCAAAGTTAAGATGGATTTTGGTTCCAGGGAAAACAGGCTTAAAGATTTCCTAAACATTGTGCCAACTTCAGACTCCATCTAATCACACTTTACAATGAAACTTTATTTCAAACAGTGGAGGGAAGGCTAGGTATGAAATTTCCTGAGGGAGAAGAAAACACTCTTCTCCATCTATACTTGCACCTCCAGCCTTCTGAAAGTGAAAAAAAGGCTTAGCTGGATTTTCTTATTTTGACTTAATTATAGCTTTTGGAAGCACTTTTTTTTCTGTAGTTATATAAAAAGTTAAGCTTAGCATTTTCGTGTTACAAAAGTGGGGGAACTGTAAAGCTGAATCAATATGATTTTAAAAGCTGCTATTTAATTAGTTTCAGTTGATTAGACAGACATTTGATTTTATAGCAGTGCAGCCTGCTAGGATTAAAGGGCAATAATATCTAGATATATTTTCTGATAACTCTTTTGTCCACATACGTGTTACAAGCAGATCTACATACAGCAGGCAAGAAAATGAAGCTATGGGAGGACAGTGAATTTACCTACTAAAATGATGACATATGACACAGCATTTCTCCACCTTATTTAAGAAGTGGTTCGACTGCTCTGTGTTCCTGTCCTCTTTGTACAGCAAGCACTTCTAACACAAGAGGTCTTGGTCCAAGCAAGCACAGTGAGGCGAGTCATTAAAAGGATAACTCTAATACTCTCTGTATTACAGCCTTGTGATCCGTGAAACAGATTCAACTTCTACTGTTACTCCAATGTAGCTTTTTACAATAAACATTACTTAAAAGTAGTGGTGAGATTAGCAAATGTATTATGCTTGAGAAAACGACCAAGAGCTTCAGACGTAGCTGTGATGAAATTGTTCAAAGTGAACAAATGGCAGAATATGAAAGAAGATTTAGCTTTGAATAAATGAGGGAGAAAAGATTGTTTAGCACATGTTCCTTAAAATACTAACTTTAGTTTTGCCTACCTAATGCTCTTAGAAAGAGAAACATGCTGGTGTCATTTGTGCCAGAGGCTTTTCAAATATAATACGTGGTAGCAGCTGGGCAAATTAAAAAATGCAGCCACTACAATTTATAAATTAGTGCTGTCCCCAGTGAAACGAAAGTCAAATGATTTAACAACCAGCTATTAGTTGATGAGTTACCTTACAAAAAAAACCCCAACACTGTGAGAAGAGTGTTATCCAGCACAGCCTTCTTGCATCCCACATAAGCTGGGGGCTTGGGGACTTAATCTTTAATTCCCATTCAGACAGGTCACCTTTTTAAACCAGCAGCCTAGTAATGACGCCATTTTGCCTGTGCCTGACCATACACTGTAGTCCTTACACAAGTAAAACTCCCTTTCATTTCAGCAGGAGTTTTACCTGAATATGAAAGACAGTGTCATCTTTGGCCCTGCTTTAGGAGAAGAGTAATTTTTATAGTCTACTAAACCCCTTTCTAGGTTAAAATAACTCAATTGCAATTTTAATATATGCTTGATTATGGAGGCTGGAAATGTAACATCCATGTCAAGTAGACAAAATTGAACTAAATTTGCAAAGAATAAATGCTTTTAGCATTACAGTTAGTTTTTAACACAGAAGCTGTATTCTAGGAAATCCAGGTTATCATTGGCACATAGTAAGTGCCTGAGAGGTGGAATTATCCCTAGTATGTTCTTACCATGAGGCTACTCAGAGCATCGTTTAGGGCACTATTCCTGAAAGCAGCTCAAGGTCCTCTCCAACAAGTTTCAGAGAAGGGAGTTTTTAATTTGTTTGGGCATCAGGGCACAAAATCAATAACAAACCTGAGGATCACAGACTTGCAATTCCAAAGTCCAAAGTCAAGCCTGGGATTTCATTGTCAAATCTTCCCTTTCTCTAAGAAAGAGAGTTCTCTGCACTGCCCTCACTCCTCAGCCTTCATAGCAGTTACTGTGGTTGCCAAAGGCAAGGAAGAAGCTCAGTGCAATTTCATACAGAAATCTCAAGACCTGTGCAAGAGAGTTCCCAAAGGGACCCAGGAGTACGTTCTGCCTTAGGAGGTGGACAGGACAGAAATGCTGTCTTTGTGCCTGGCACAAGGGCTGTGGCCACAGAAGTGGCATTGCCAATATAAAGCTGAACAATGTATGGGAATAAAAAGACATCTGCAGCAAAAATAAAGATGGAAATATTGTAGTGGTTTTTTTCTTTCACATTGGTCTTAGCTTTAAAAATGTGGAAGAGGCAATCAAGATATTAATTCCATAATATTTGAAGAGTCTCTGATACTGTTGGTCCATTTTCTACCTTTTGCTGGTGGAACCGTAAGGCAAAGGCAGCGTGTCACAAATGCACTTCTGTTGCAAAGTTTTTGCATCTGAGTTCCCCATCTTCTGTTGTGCAATGACTTAGAAGAATTTTTACGGGGGAGGAAATGTAAACAGTTTATAAGATTCCTAGCTAAGGTAATAGTGTGGGTTTGAGGTGAGCCACAGTCTTTCTTTGCTCCCCTGCCTGACAGCTGTTTCACATATCCCTAGTCAAGATTTGAACAGGACAGATTTACTGTGCACATTATGGGGAGGTGAAGGCTTTGGATACTGGAAGGCTACAGAGTAAAAGAGGATATCCTGAGAAATGGCAGAGAGCAGAAAGGGGAAAGAGAAAGATCCCTAATGCTACTTACCTTCAAGATGGAAATCCCCCCCCGATTTTCAGCCAAAGGAAAAGAATGAAAAGTACTGAGAAGAGAGAAAGATAGGGAAAGAGAGCACCCTGAACTAATCCTCTCTCAAAAAAAAAACCAAAAAACAAAAAAACCCCGCAGTGATCCTTCTCTGAAAATTTTAATATTATGGAATTTGTTGGTAACATTATCTGTGATTTGAATCTGTCTTTCAGCTGATTCAAATGAAATATTATCACTATCCTTATGGGACTTTCCTTCACCTTGCACTGGTGGGAAAGGAGCTAATTAGTGCAGCACAGAAACAAAAGTGCACCCAGGTGAAAACATTCTTGTTTTTCACTATTCACATGCAGCCATTGGAGAAAGAGAACATGTACAGCAACAGTGCAATTCCAGGACAGGAATTGCCTTGCTGTCCTGGGCGCAGCATCCTTTCAGATATCCCCTTGCTAGTTGCCTGCACCAGCACTGTGAAACCTGCAGAAATATGTCTGCTCCAGACTAAAACTCTTGCACTGTTTAGCTTTCCCTGTAATGAGAGCGTCATTGAATGGACTGATATTCAAAGAGGTGTGTGAGCAGTAATACCTTGCTACGCTTCCAGCTAAACCCTATCCACCACCACTCTGCAGCTGTTAGTTTAGTTATCCAACTGAGTTGGTAGCTAAACAGTCTTGCTAGCTAACCTCCCATCAAATGCCTAATGAGCCTGAGTGAAAGACTGGTGGGCACAGACACCAATAAGATTGTCTGTGGAAGTCAGTGGAAGGAAAGCCTCAGATCGCTCACACTGTAAATAGTAGCTTGCTGGATCACCTTAGCATTGTGAGACACTAAAACATGAGGCATCAACCATATTACACCGATGTCTGTTAACTCCCTTCTTTGATTGATCAAAGCTTACTTAATGAGCATAAAGATGTCTAGCTGACATATTTATAGCTTGGGCTCTCAAGTCACGCGTCACAGTGATAGCCCCAGCAGACCTCATGAGCACTGTTTGCTATTATTCTGGAAACCCTATCACTTCCTGTGGTTAAATGATAACACGCCTCCTTGACCACCTTATATCATGCAGCACTGACAGCTGATTTGTTGGAGTCAGATAGCAATGCTAACCTGGTTTTTTTTTCCCCTGACAGGGCTACTTATCTGCCTGACCTAGAAACAAAGGGAGACAACTAAATCCAAGAAGATACCCTTTCGCATCAAGTATACCTGCAGTCACAGCTGGTTGTTTCAGGTCCAGATGGCTATGCAGACCCAACACACAATGCCGGCAGACCTGTGCACTCACTGAGTAGATGTGAGATTCACAGCTACAGAGATATTTGCATCTTAGACCTACAGCTGCATGACCTCCTTAGTAGGGCTGGTAACCATCTCCTTCAGAGAATATCCTTTTGAAATGCTCTCCACCATATATTCAGCAGGGCTATGGCTACAAAGCATGACAAGAATGAATGTTAGTTCATGCTTGGGTGCCCACATCCAAGACAGTCCTAGTGGCAATAACCAGATAGGCATGCATTCCCCCAGGATTTAGGCAGCAAGTGGCTAAACCCAGTGAAAATCCCAGCCAGAAAAAGCAAGCCAAGAAGAGGGTTAATAACTAAGGAGATAGTTCATCTGAAATGTCAATAGTGTAGTGAGTCTCTGTTACATAAACACTTACTTATGCTATGTGATTTAAAAATAACAATAAGCATATTGTTAATGTGAAAATATAAGTAAGTGCAACGATCCACAGTCTAAATTCTTAGTTATGCCCTGACAATAAAAACATTGTAAATAATAATAAGTCATGCCTTACACCACCATTGCAGGCAATGGTGAGGAGTGGAAAGCCTTTTCCTCTAGGACAAGAGTAAGGATGGGATCTGGTGTACAGAAGAAATACAGTAGAATGCATTTCTGTACATCAGTGTAGCTGGGGCAACTGTTTACCAAAGGGATTGGACAAACCCAAGCCACTTTACAGGTCAACAAGAGCCATGACACTACAACAGCACAAGACTGCAGTTACAGCAATAAAAGGGAGCTCAACATAGGCAAGGCAAAGCCCCTTGTTCTGGTTATCCCTTAGAATTGCCGAGATGCTCACACAACAGCTGCAAGAATGAGGCAGCACAAAGATCCGGTGAATCCTTTGGGGTTTGCAGTGCTTGTATTCAAGACCCCTGACTGTTTTACATAGGTGATAGTTGGGACAGTAGCTTCCAGATGAGGTAGGCTGTAAAGTGTCAGAAAGCATGGTGCAACAACTGACCTCCCCCCCACCCCCCCACCCCCCAGGTTTTCTGTACAGAGGACCATCATTCAGGACATACTTACATTCAACCTAATAATCAGCAGCAACACTTTTACTTTTGTCATGTCCTTGAGAAGTAATACAATAAACTGCAAACAAAGTAAACACTCTTCCTTAAGAAAATGTAATTTGGGTATCATATCCAAATGAATAAATCATTCCTGAAAGGCAGAAGCAATATTACTGTTGAATTAGTGCTGGATGTTCTTTTGTTAAATTGTATACAATCAAAGCAAGGTGCCAAATTGCCAACTAACTGTCTGGAGGTCAATTTTTAAATTCACGGATGAGCTAATGCATTTGTGGCAGTGATCATAAAGGGAGGAGTTCACCTTGCATTAGCCTTGACTCATAACTATAAATCTACAATGTTACCAGAAATAGATGTCCTATTTCTTGTCATTGATCTGCAAGCCATAATTTAAACATTTACATGTCCTAATGTTGAGCCTTCCAATTGCCCGAAACAAATCTCTCCAGGGAATGCTCACCACAAGGACAGGGACTGTAAAAATAAGAGCATCTTCAGTAAAAACTGAGAACTTTGGGCATATTCAAGTTTATCAAAAGTCTCATAAGTCAATGAGAATCAAATCTGAATGATAAAAGTATATTGATAAGGGTCAAATGAGGACATAACAGAAGTAAAAGAAGTGTGTGCTGTGTTGTAGTGTTGGGCAAAAGAAATGAGAAGTTAAAGAATTCTCCACGATTATTAAGCAAAAAAGCTGAAGAAATTGCTACAAAATTAACTCACGTATTGTCTTATCTTTCAGTAGAACTAACATTGTTACTACACAGTCATTCATTAATAGAAAAATCAGAGAAATGTTGTTCCGCTTGAAGTAATCCTATGTGTTTCCCTGAAATTGATGTTTTAAAAACAATATATATGTGAAATGAATGAGTCACCAGTTATGGAAAGATGTATTCATTCAGGTGAAGTGAAGTATGTGGCAAATGTAAAGGAAGTAGTTTCAAGGCTATAGTATGAACAGACATCATTTGTAGGGGAGATGGGAGAGTGCATAGATTAATTTCCAGACATGTTCACAATACTTCGTAAGTGCACACACAAACTTCTTGCCTGTTTCTTGTGAACTGCTCCCTTTCTTAAAGTGTGGAGATTGCTGTTAGATAGCTAATTAAACCAGTGCAGTATGTCCAAACATCAGAACAAAATGTCCAAATACCAATGTGAGTCTTGAGGTGTTTTGAATTCTATAATTTTTAATTTAACTATTTCAGACATCAGTTCAGAGAGCTGATGGAACAAGAAGCATGAGAAATCCTGCAAGCAGTTTATTGCAGTATTTTAGAGAGTTTTAAATCACATAGTTTTTATATCAATTTGAATATCTACTGTTCCTTATAATTTCATCTTTTATATAAAATGCAACAGAAGTGTGCTGAGTTCTGCTGAGGCCTTTAACTAACACCAGTAAATAGATAATGATAGAATTTTTGAAAGTGTCGTGAAATTCAATAACATTTTGTGGTCTTTCATCATGAGGTCAGTTATGAATATCAGTGCTGCAGATCTAATGCCTACCTGACTCCATTCTTCTAGTTTTCCTTTTGTAGTAGTGACAAATCAGTAGAACAAAGCTTTCTGCCTTCTTGTTCAGATATAACTGGAATCTAGCACTTTGACCTGTAAGCCTTTAATAGCCTGTAATTTTTAATCAAATTACTTGTTAATGGTTTCTGTTTTGCTACTTCTTTCATACAGTTCTTTGCACACAAGAAAATGAAGAAATGTCAGAGTATGCAATGGTGCATCAATTGTCCAAATGGCCCTAGTCTACATTTAAATACCTCTCATGCTCTCTACAGGTGTACATGCATACGTAAATTTGTTGTGTTTGAAATCTCTGCTAAACTGAGTAATAAATGCACTATTTTTATATTGGAGGAAGGAATAATTCACAGTGATCACTCTTACCTCCTAGGCAAACGTGCTCCAGGGGCACTCCCTGGGTTGTGGTCTTGGGGAGCCCTGCAGACTGGAGGACCTGCAGGATCATGACCCTGTCTTTCCTTGTCCCCACACCTGGGCTCCACCTAGTAAAAACTCAAGCTCAAGAAACGTGAGGATCTTTGAGGACCTGGATCTTATCCACATGTCCTGAGGCCAGGAAACCCCATCCAGGACTGGGAAGCACTCCTGAGCCAGCAGAATCATTTCTCAGAGGAGAAGGTACTCAGTTCATTTTTGGAAAGGCAAAGCTCATGCCGACATAGACTCAAATGACACTGCTGGCCATGTTTGCAAGTCGTTCACAACCTTTTGATGTACTTTGGCAACACCTGTGTTCATATTTCCTAGCAAAGGTTTATGATCTCAACACAGCTTTAAGAGAAACAGAGGGGGTTCAGTCCTTTCAGATTAATCAATTATTTAATGGAAAAAGGCAAATTTCTGAGCATGGCTGTTAGCTCTAAGAAAAAAAACCTTCTTCGATTGTTACTTGATGATGTCTTTGTTAATACTTTCAGCTTTTTATATATCCTATAGATTTTAATATCAGCCTTTCTGCAGGAAAAGCTTGATCCTGTTTTATAAAAACTTGTGTGCACTTTTCTATTGCTTTGGAAGGGATTGCTTTGGATTTCCTAAAACATAAATTCCAGCCTGCAACTGCTGAAAACATTCTGCAGCAGACAACTAGGGACTAAGTTGCCCTGACATAGACTTCATGTGAGTTGCAGATGTTTGGAACTTCTTTAAAACCAAAATGGGGAGTTCTATCTCTCTTCGGATCTCCCTTTTCTGGCACTGTAACCAATAAATTTGGTTACAATTGGTTTTCTTATTCTACTTTTCCCTGTAACTCTCCAGACACCTGTATCAATCAAGAAGTATCTACCTCTGAGACACTAGGGCATTGATATACACAGGTCCAGCCTAGCTTTGGATGCCTTCAGCAGTGTGTTCTCCTCCCAGGTTCACTTAAGAGAAAATTCTGTGGTTTAGGAGAACTCACTGTTGAAAATTTTGGTTTGTCTTCCCTCTTCTTTTGCTTAATGTTCATTATTTTTGCCTTATGTCAACCTAAACATTTAATTTTCCCCTTTGTTTGCACCTTCACATTTACATTCAGTTACATAGATACTCAAAGCCAAATGTATTCAAATACAGCTCTGTGCCCAATGAATGCAAGAATAAAGAATGAAACTTTCAATAGCTTCTGATTGGTAGATTTTTTTGGCTCGGTTCTGACAAGGTCTGCAACAAAGTTCAAGGATCTTTCAAATGTGCTGGCTGAGTACTCCAAGTAAAGTTCTGCTATAACCACACAGCAGCTCTTATTGCAAAGTTGTATTTCACAAACATAAACAATTTCCTCTTTTAGCCAGACATGAATTTAAATTTAAGGGATCTTTCTATAAATAACACATAATTAGCTATGAAATTCATGCTCCACTTTGGAAACTGAAGGCTGCCTTCCTTAAAGGCTACTCAGTACCTCATATTTAATGCTCAATACATTGCTTATTTAAACAAAGACAGGACACATCCTACTTGCACACATTTAGCCAAACTTCACCAACTTTGAGTTTCCTTTTGAAAACCACAACATCTCATGATTCCACTGTGACCAATTAGGATGACAACATCCAGCTTGGCTTTGCCATTCATTAAACAAATCTGATGTTTAAGTGTTCCCAGACCTCGACATGCTCTGAAACTAACTATGGCCAGCAGCAGTTAGTATTCAAAAATGTAGAGTCCAAACCCACCAAAATTAATTACTTTTGGACAAATAATACGGAAGCAAAGTTTCAGTTTTTATCCTTTCCAGGCATGATAGTTTTCTAACTACAATAACTATTACTCTCTGGGGTGATATAAGTACTACCTTGCCCATGACAATTAAATACCATTCTATAAAGGGAATACAAAAAAATAGAAGCAATCTCAGCTCTAAAAACATACAATACTGCTGCAAAAACAATGATGGGATTCCCAAGGCACTCACTTCTTTTTATAGTAGTCAGCAAGACGCAGGTATTCTACTACATGGCTATCCATGAAGGCTCATGAAGTGATAGGAAGGTTTGGGGGTGATGCTACATCTGGAATAAAGTACCATAGAGCTGCTCCTGCTAACATTTCATACCTGTTACCAACAGGGAATGCTCTCACGGGAAGCCAAACATGAAATCAGGGTTAAGAGCAATACTGAATTCAAAGGACCCCTAGAAATAAAAGTGGCCCAGAAATCCAGGCAGTGCAAATTATAATCATTATGATTACTGTAGCATTTTACCTCAGCAAAAAACACCTGGGACAGGTGTGTGACTTACATGTGTTCATGTCAACTTGACAAAGGCTGCTGCAAGTGAAAAATCTACAGCAAATGCTATTCTTCCTCCTTCAGACACTGGCTGTGCTGTTGCAGGGAGTTGTTTCCTCCTAAGGAGCTTTGAAAAGGAAATTTCAGGAGATGCCTGAAGTCAGCTGGTCCCCTTTCTCCACAGACTCCTATCTGGAAAGGGAAGTGTCAATCAGACCATTTTGGCTTGTCAAGTTTTCCTTCAAATCAAGTAGTTCATGTTACTGACAGTGAGTAGCTCAGACCATGTGGATACACAAAGCTCAGAGACAGGGAAACACCCATATTGCACTATCCCTCTTGCTGCAGCTGATGGGTGAACCTGGGAAGTGCTGGAGCAAAACTGAATGGCCTCAAACAGGAGCTCATAGTCAGCTGCTAAGGGACTTGCAAGAAACTGTTCTGAAAGAGCTATATCGCAGCACACAAGTGCTTGGTGCTCTGGTCATCTGTCTCTGATTTCCTTCCATGTCCTTTAGCAAAACTGGATGGAATTGCACTGTTTATTTCCAGGGCATGTTTACAAGATAGACAGGAAGAAAAATGGTTAAAACAAATCACAGCAATGGTTCATCTCATCACTCCTGGCTGCCCACAGAAAGCTCTGCTTCATCTGAGGATGTTAATCGTACTTTTCTTGCCCTCTAAACACATCCATTTTAGGTGAGAGGAAAAACTAATCTAAAATATTTTTTTGCTGCATGGCAATAAATTCTCCCTGTTTTCACTGCTATACTGTTGGTCTCCTTTGTAGTTTATGATATGACTTTATTTACAGTATTCATAATGTCACTAAATAGACCTGCAGGTCTGACCTATAAATATTGAGGTATGTGGCTTCTTCATTTATAAATGGAGTTGGTGACAAAAGCAAATTAAATGAAGCATTGTGGGCTGCAGGAGGTGTGAACTGAAGCACTATCATTCTGCCTTCCTAATCTAATCTTAATATTTATCACTCCCCTAGGGAGAAGTCCCCTCCCTTCATAATATCTGCATTGCAAAGCTCTTAAATTGTTAACATTTCCCCTGAACGGTTATATTGTCCTCTTATTTACTATGAGAGGTGATGGGAAGGTATGAAGAATGTAAAAGATGACCAATGTCAATAAATTTACCATTCATTTGAATGGGGAGAAGAAAGCCACACATAAAAAGTTATTTTCCATGACTTATTTCAAACTCTGCCCAGAAAGAGAGAATCTCTTATTTTTAGTCAAGATTTACTTATGTTACAGTGCATGTTCCCATCAAAAGCATGAGGAACATCTTTATTTCCCAGAAAATGGCCATGGCATTCATCATTTTCAGAAGTAACTTCATACTACAGTGGTGACCATACCTTGCCTGGTATTAGTAAGAACTCCAAAATGCTTAAGAAATGAACAGGAGAAAAGAATTACAAAAATTCTTGCCTTAGTGGATTTTAATGCCTGCTTTAAAAACCTGTGGGGACAGGCATTTTATGATGATGTGAAGGGCTGTGAAAGTTTTCCTGCTACTGGCCTAAGAAAAGTCACTAATGAGTAATGCAACCATCTCAAAACTGGAATATAATTTTTACAGCAACCTGTACCATTATAGGTTCTTTTTAGCTACATGTTATCTGTAGTTCTTCAAACAGTCTGCCCACATTGAGGCTTTAGAAAAAGTGGGCTTATAGAAATTGGGTACCATTTAGCAGTCTTATGCCAGCAGCTACTGACTGGAAGAAATCATTACACACAGTGGGGAGGCAGCTCGGAAACATCCTGTTTGGATGTATGCTTTGCTCTCAAAACCCACTGCTCTTTTAAAAAACACTTGCTCTCTTAATAAAATCATTGCACACAGTTGGGAGGCAGCTTGGAAACATCCTGTTTGGGAATATGCTTTGCTGTCTTAAAAAAACACGGGAACTTGAGAGGCTTGACTCAAATCACCGCCATCCCTGGCAGACCTCTTAACCTCTCTCTTCTTTGGCTCTGACATGCAGCAAGAGTAGCAGGATCATTAGATGCCAAATGGAAGTTACTGCTTCATTGAAATGGAAACCTGCCGCAGAGAAAGTTCATCTTTGATTCAGGTGGGAAAGCATACTGCAGGATGGGTTTCAACATGGAGCTAACAGAACCATGAGTGTCAAATAGCTTGCAGAGCATTTGCTGTAGCACAGCCACAAGCCAGGCCAGAGCTAGGAAATATGTAGACAAGAACATGCTAAGTAATTTGGAAACTAACCTTCCCCATCTCTTTTCCTATACTTTCATTCCTTTTTGGAGAATCCATTAAAACTTCAGAGGAAGTTAGGAAGGAACAAGATGTTACGAGCCTCTTTGAATGGTCTTGGGCTGCTCTCTTGTCAAAATTATGTTAGACAGAAGTGCGGAAAGCAATTCTTAGGGGTGGTTCTCCAAAGATTTTCAGTAGATACTATTTTTCCTTTGAAAGACACTTCAGAATCTACCCTATTCTCTGTTTTTTTGGGTGCCATGTCAATGAAGAGCTGTGTTTTCTTCTTGCATGCTGAGCTGGAGCTGCCCAGCTGCGTAGCCAGGTTGTGCTTGGGACTCTCCCAGTTTTCGTCCCTTTCTCTTTTCCCCCCCACTTCCTCCAGAACTATTGTGCTGACTGAAAGCAACTTATTACTTTTATAAAAGTATAAAACATAAAGTGAAATAAAAGGAGGATCTTAGAGTTTGAGAGAGGGGAAAAAAGTAGTAAAATAATAATCAAGATGAAGTACAAGTAGTATCAATTATTGTTTATAATATACCTGTTAAATGGGAGCTGGTCAGCTAGCCCAGTCAAGGCTAACAAAGTTTTCTTCTCTCTCTAGGCCAATGCCTGGAGTCAGAGGGTCATTAATCTATTGGATTTTCTGGTCTAGTAAAAAAGCCTAGTGTGTGGGCAGCAGCCGTCAGAGGCATCACTGATGGAGAGACATTGATGTAGGGCTCCAGAGGTTTCCTACCTCTTCCCAGCTGGGGTTAGGGAACCTGGATTTGAACCAAGAAGAACTCCCTGAATTGCAGAGAAATACAAAAGCAACACTGTTGAACAGCCTCCCTCTGCCTTTGAATAAATAATGCACTGTTTTGAAATAAGTTGAGCTTCGTGAGAAGGCAGATGAGGAGCAGGGACTCTGGCAGTGGTGAAGTTCCCCATCAAGGGGCAGAAATTACAAGTTATTCCATGAAAGAATGTTCCTGGAATGAAAAGGTCAGAGGCATATTCCAGACTTTTCCTATCTCTTTGAAATGTTCCCATCTTAAATAACATTGTCAAGTATGTCTGGCTACCAGT
Source organism: Buteo buteo (assembly GCF_964188355.1). Taxonomy (NCBI): domain Eukaryota; kingdom Metazoa; phylum Chordata; class Aves; order Accipitriformes; family Accipitridae; genus Buteo; species Buteo buteo. The sequence goes on along the minus strand of NC_134195.1, from coordinate 10,421,495 downwards.
GCTTGTCTAAAATAACTTTATTTTAGTAGAAAATGAAATCATATCCATAAATAAAGGAGCAATTGGCCTATCTCACTCAAATACATAAACTTTGTCCAAAATGAGCACCATAGTACTTCAAATATGGGCTAAGTTTAAACTGGATTAATGAAACTGAAATAAGACATTTGCACTGTCTTGAGAGTTATTTACTTCAGCGGTGCTTAAATAACTCATAAACAGGTTAAGTAAGGAAAGGGAAATCACCATTAAATTGAAAGATGATGCACACACACACACACTATTTAAAGCAGACCAAATTTGTGTGTATAGATGGAGATTTAATAATTTGGATTTCTGACACATTTTAACATTTAATACCAGGAAAAGCCTCTGCTATACCAATAACCTTCATTGCATTTTTACAGTTAGTTAATGTGTAGAGCTAACAGTGGTGTCTGTATCTGTAAAGACTCTGTTTTCCCTTCTTGCAAGAAAGCTGTGATAGGAACAGAATTTATCCCCGTTTGGTGTGTGTGTGTTGTGACACTATTCAAGCACCTTGTGAAGAAAAGCATTATTTAAAATTGATGTTTGCTCTGTTATATTTACAGAGAGCTGTGTTCTGTCAATCCCCTGTTAATCCCCACACCCTGTTTATGTCTGCATAGGCGGTCAACCTTTCACAGCACCCCAAAGGAATACACCTCCTTGGCTTTTAAATGGATGAAATCAACCAAAAAAAATTGCCTTTCCAGCTGAAAAAGAAAAAAACAAAACAAACAACAAACCAGAAGTGGAGTACAATCAGAACTTCATGCCTTGTGAAATATAATTACAAATGTCAGGAGCCTCCTGCCACATTCATGGGATTTGAATGTTTATTATATAACATCACTGCTTAAAACCAAGGGACTGGCTGTGCCAGGGCAGCGATGAGTGGAAACATGTTGCATGGCATGTACACATAAAGAAATGTGCATACATTTACAGCAATAAAAGCAAATTACGATGAAAGGAAGGGAGAGGGGGCAGAAGCCTGGCAAGTCATAAAACCAGATGGTTTGGTGGGACAGCTTGCACTAACCACAAATGCCCCTTCATCTCAATGTGAAAGCCTGGACACTGGTGGGCAAGGGGTGAAAACAGCAATGGATGTCTCTTGAGGAAGGACCTGAAGGGTTTTGTCAGGAGGTACTGAGCTCTACATGACCTGGCAGTTTTAGGCCACCCGCCTTCCCCAAGCAAGATATTTTGGTGCACCTGAGATCTGTCCCAGGGGCTGCCAGAACAAGAATAGCTTTATACAAAAAGGGTTTGCTCATCTCACGTAAGAATTAGAGCTGGCACAGGGACAGGGTTACAGCTGGGACTCCTTGTTGGCTGCACCTACACTAGAAAATTTGTTTGCTCTCAGAAATGATCTTTAGGTCCGGGCCAAGTAGTGTGCAGTGACTCAGAGCAGAGTGCCTTGGAGTCCCCTCCGGAGCAGAGCAGCCGGGTCCATGTTGTAATAAAGCACATAGCCCAGGGTCACGCCCGGGCTGCGGGGGGTATCATTTTAGCCGTCAGGCAGAGGGTTTTTTTTATGTGCACTTTACTGCAGATCCAAATTTCTGAAATTATGTGAGCTGTGTTTCAACCCACCAGGATGATATTTTTATAACATGAAATACTGGGTATGCAATACATGTCCTGGGGCACAGTATGAGGGCAGGTGGGTATTTGGAGGTGCAAAAATTGCTATGATAGGGTTGAAGCAGGTTGGGCAGGGAGACCCAAGCCTGGGACTGACTTTTCTTTGCTGCCCGCTGGGAGTAGTCCCTGGGCTGGACTTCCTTGAAAAGTAAACCCAGTTTTTTGTTTTCATTTGTTTTTATTAATGGGCATACATCAGCTCATTCCAAAAGAGAGTTCCTGTAAGCAAATTAACATTTCTGCAGCATGAGCAATTATGGGATCAGTTCACCCAGGGGTGAACTGGGGAACTAAATTGTTAGACGGTGTAGAGGTACCAGCAGTTCTGATCTGGCTCCAATAATGTATTTACTACATCTTTCAATTACATTTGGGTATATTACAACATTCTCAGTTAACTGTTTCTTGCCCAGTAATATTGTTGAAGTAGGAGACCAAGGATTTTTACACAGATATGTAGAGTCTCCTTCAGAGAAGGACAATAAAAAAAGGCCCCTGTAAAATCAGAGAGTAGTAGCTGTGCCCTCCCTGTCTGGGCTCACCAGTGGCTTTCTGACAGTCCAGACTGGTACACAACATAGGTCTCATGCAGCTCTCAGCGAAAAAACTCTGGCTCATTGTTTAATAGAGATCCTTTAATAAGGAATCAGGACAGAGCAGGTACAAGGATTGACACTGGGGAAGGAGGAGGAATCTGATGCAGTAACAATGGCATTTTCTACCAGAGGGAAGTTCTTGAAACAGTTTCTCATTAATCAAGCTATGCAATCACTGCTATGATATTTGTGATGTCAGGTTATTTTCCCTCTTTAGTATGTTTTTGGCAAAAGTAATCTTTACTACTATCTGTTTTTCTAAGCCCAAATATTAATTTCTCTGAAACCAGGAAATGTTGGGTCAATTTATGAAGCAGAAGAGCATTACTCCTTTCTTCTCTGATGTTACATACCATGTTTTACCATGCTTAGCTTGGTTAACCCTCCTAATTATCTTAACTGCATACAACTTATTCTGTTGTTGAATAATAATATAATTAGCTGAGGTTAGTTCTCAGGTTAAATGAGTTAATAAAGATAGAATAAAGAGAGAAAAAAGTTAATAAGCTAGTTAATAAAAAGACATAAAATAACTTTGTAAAGAAAAAACTTCCTAATGCATCTATCTAAAAAGATTAAAAAATTGTTCCGTGATGCATAGGCTGAGAGATGTGCCAACAATTTGATGTTTTCCAGACTGCTATGTGTTATACACTTTGCTAAAAAGGCTGCACTGAAAGTGAGGAAAGAACAATATAAGAAAGAAGAGGGTGTTTAGGAGCAACATATAGCCGTACCTGTCTCCTGAAGGAGTCTATGCATAATGATTGCTGCACAGCAGCCTCCTGAGAAATCTTCAAAGATCTCCCATACAAAGCTCTCCTGCTTGTCTGTGGCACAGGCAACATCTTCAGCTGGATAATTAGAGGGCAACATGCTGGCAAAGAGTCTGTGTAATCTATATAACAATAACATTAAGAAAAAAAGTCAACATTCTGGGGACTATGCCAGCGATCAGGGCACTATAATTGCTATAATTAAAAGCAAGGCAAATATTGCAGGGAAAGTAGGCCACTCTTCAGGTTGGTGTATCCCTGATGCAAATAGAAGCATGATAAAGAAGATTGTGTAATGTGATATAAAGCAGACAAAAACTTTATTGTTTTGAGGTTGCTAGAGACCCTTCATTAAATGCCTTTGGTTTTCACATGCCCTCCCAGCAGGTGACATTTTTGTAAATAGAGTGAAGCTGTTGCAGTCTAGTGCAAGGACTATTGGTGGAGCCCACTGTAAAATCCAGCGAGTGGAGCATAATTAGGACCTATTTTGTACAAGAATGTTTTTAAGGAGGCTACAGTACTGCTTATATCAGACCCAGTGTACTTAAGTGCTGGTGTTTTTCTGACAGTTGCTTCAGCCGCTGAATTTTAACACAAGTGGCTTTGCACTTTCAGAGCCATTGAGGCTCCAGCCAGTATTTAACATCTGTATGAGCCACCTAAGAAATGGTTTCTGAGGAAAGGACAAGGCACTGTAACAAGAAGACAGAATGAATTTTCCTTGCATCATCTCCAGCACCATCCCAGTGGTGCGCTGGGGATGACCCTGTCTCACCTACTGTCCCTGCACCCCCTTCTCTGCTCACCACCTTCCCCCTAGCTTCTCCCCTTGCATGGGACTTGCCCAACCTTTACAAGAAATACTCAATGAAAGGAGTCGTTTATTCACCTGAAGAGCGATTGGACATTGCTGTGGCCCTATAGCTCAGCCCATGTAATTTTCATCTTCTTTTGCCCTCTCTATCTTCCCTAAAAACTATCTCACCACCTCACTTCTCCCCCATGTAAATTTACTTTTTGTCTGATCCCTACAGGCAGGTAATTTCCCATGTGCTAAACCAGAAGCGTATAAATGCTGGTGAATCCAGACATTCTCACCGTGAAGCCCCATGCACCATAAGCTTCACTTCTCCTTCCAGGCTTTCAGGTGGCCGTCCCTTCCCCATTGCCTTTGCCTGGGCTCAGGGTTGCACACTGAGCACCGAGCAGGCACTCTGCCCTGACAACAATTTTGTCCTCCCTCTGTGACAAAATTCACAAAAACATGTGGGAGAGATCTGCATGCATTTCAATGGGAAAAAACCCCACATCATAAGACATTTGAAATATTCATTCTAACTTTTCAGTAAAAAGATCTCAGCATTTCAAAAATCCTTACATTTACCTGCTTTCCCATGCCACTTCAAAATTAATTTTACACCAAATTCAGTGTTACAAGAATTTTGCAGTAAGAGGGGGGTACACTTAAGTCAAAATTGAATTCATTTGAAGGAATTCCCTAGCTGGGAGCTCTGTTCTTCTTAATTGTAAAGCTCCATTGATGCCCTTGGACTGTCTCAGTATCCACCTTTATTTTAAATATTTTGTACATTTATAATTTACCTAACAAAGTGATAGGAGTCACAAGCAAGTTTCAAAGTGTACAGATGTTTTACCTTCATAAATAGAAGAGCAAAGTCATTTCTCTGGGTCACTGTGAAATAATGGGCTTGATTTAGCTAGCATCCTGTAATGAAACTATTTAGATAATTCAAATTAGGGTATGGTGCTTCTTTGGTAAACTACTGGGTTATTAACCTTAACGATGTCAGTGTTTGGGGTTTTTCTTTTTCCTGCTATCAAACTGAACTTATTAGAGTCTAAGGTAAAAGTCACAAGTGTATTTCATACTGAGAAATGTATCAATGTCCATAATTAAACACAGCAACCATTTAGCACAATGTGAGGGAACTGGAAAGTTGGCTAAAATGTAGAGATATATTGCAAGGAGAAATTGATCCTACTAAGCTTTTCCTAAAGGTCTTTTTGCTGTGATTTGGCTTAACACACTGAACTAACAGGAACATATAAAGGTATGGAAAGAATTGATAACTGAAAGTATTTTTACTACACCTGTGGAAATTATATCACAGGACAGGCTCAAGATAAAGGGCACATCCACCTGCTGCAGTGTGGGGTCCTCCACAGGCTGCAGTGTGGATATATGCTCCAGCGTGGCCCTCCTTGGGCTGCAGGGGAATCTCTGCACCTGTGCCTGGAGGACCTCCATCCCTCCTTCTTCTCTCACCTTGGTGTCTGCAGGGCTCTTTTATTCATATTCAATATTCCTGTTAGCTACAGTACAATGGCTTACGTGCACATCCATGCTTCCTCTGGCAGTCATACACCACCTGCCTATCTTCTGCTTGTGACTTGGAAGTCTAAAATACATCATCTTCTGCTGTTTTTCATAATAATTCCTGACTCTGGTGAACATTTAGGACAAATTGGTTTCACTGTGGGAATAGCTCTCCTTATAAATCATCTTTCGTATTAAATCTCATAAATCTTGGAGTGAAATAGACACTGATAGAATTATAGTCTCTGCAATAATAAATATCCAGAAGTGTTACTATTCCAGACTTGAAAATTTAGTTATTTTCACTGCTTACATTTGTACTGACTGACTAAAGCCAGGAAAAAATGAAGACCAATGGATTAAAATGGGACCATGGAGAAGGACAGTTACAGGACACCAAACCTGATGTCCTTCATTGCTCTGCCAACAGAATCTCACAGGTCCCACACAGAGCCTGAGAATCTGTGCTGGAACTAGAATGTACGTCCAAAAGACTGAGAATATATCTATATCACTTGGCAAAACATTTTACGGTAATTGTACCCCACCATTCTAATCACATCCATTTGAATTCCATGAGCTGCAACAAGTCTTTGTTTCTCCGTATGTCTTTTCCACTAGTGTATTATGTTCCAGCGCAGGTATTTACAAAAGGTGATTAAGTTGACTCATAGTGTCCTTTTTAGGGTCTAACTGCACAACATTTGTCCATATTTTAATTCATTCTTGCAACTTACCTATGAATGCTGTATTTCAGTGTCTTTGTTAACTTAGAGACACAAAGAATGACAAGGCAAAATTATTTGGTTCAGGGACTTTCAGCTGATAGTCATGATAATAAATTCAGCACTAACATTTTTGGGGACCAGCCATTATTAACTATGTCTTTGAGTACCTGGATAACTGCAGCTTTACTTCTTAGTAAAAAGTTTACTTTCTTCATAGTTTGCTTTCTCTGTAGTAGCTGTTGGATCCCATAGGTGATCAGGTGCAGTCAGCATGGGTTTACGAAAGGCAGGTCCTGCTTGACTAACCTGATGTCCTTCTATGGCAAGGTGACCCACTTTGTGGATGAGGGAAAGGCTGTGGATGTTGTCTACCTAGACTTTAGTAAAGCCTTTGACACTTTCCCACAGCATTCTCCTGGAGAAACTGGAGGCTCATGGCTTGGACAGGTGTATTCTTCTCTGGGTAAAAAACTGGCTGGATGGCCGGGCCCAAAGAGTTGTGGTGAATGGAGTTAAATCCAGCTGGTGGCTGGTCACAAGTGGTGTTCCCCAAGGCTCAGTGTTGGGCCCCATTCTGTTTAATATCTTTATCAATGATTTGGAAGAGGGCATTGAGTGTACCCTCAGCAAGTTTGCAGACGACACCAAGTTGGGAGGCAGGGTCGATCTTCTTGAGGGTAGGAAGGCTCTACAGAGGGATCTGGACAGGTTGGATCAATGGGCCGAGGTCAATTGTATGAGGTTCAACAAGGCCAAGTGCCGGGTCCTGCACTTGGGTCACAGCAACCCCACGCAGCGCTACAGGCTTGGGGAAGAGGGGCTGGAAAGCTGCCCAGCAGAAAAGGACCTGGGGATGCTGGTTGACAGTTGGCTGAATATGAGCCAGCAGTGTGTCCAGGTGGCCAAGAAGGCCAATGGCATCCTGGCTTGTATCAGAAACACTGTGGCCAACAGGACTAGGGAGGTGACTGTCCCCCTGTACTCAGCACTGGTGAGGCCGCACTTTGAATACTGTGTCCAGTTTTGGACTACTCACTACAAGAAAGACATGGAGGTGCTGGAGCGTGTCCAGACAAGGGCAACGAAGCCTGGAGCACAAGTCCTGTGAGGAGCAGCTGAGGGAACTGGCGTTGTTTAGTCTGCAGAAAAGGAGGCTGAGGGGAGACCTTATTGCTAGAGATACTACCTGAAAGGAGGTTGTAGCGAGGTGGGGGTTGGTCTCTTCTCCCAAGGAACAAGCGATGGCACAAGAGGAAATGGCATCAAGTTGCACCAGGGGAGGTTTAGATTGGATAGTAGGAAAAATTTTTCACCGAAAGGATGAAAGGTTTTTTTCACTGAAAGGATTGTCAAGCATTGTAACAGGCTGTTGAGGGAAGTGGTGGAGTCATCATCCCTGGAGGTATTTAAAAGATGTGTAGATGTGGCACTTAGGGACATGGTTTAGTGGTGGACTTGACAGTGCTAGTTTAATGGTTGGACTCAATCTTAAATGTCCTTTCCAACCTAAATGATTCTATGATTCTATGATTTATGGGCATTTTGTTCTCGAGGGAAGCTGGGGAGAGGCAATGAGCTCCTTGGATGATTGTATGGAAGCATATGTATAATCATTGCATTTGAGAAACAGACTTGGAGATTTTCAGTTTAAGTCAAATAGTTTTCATATTCTAAGGTTAAATCAGAATAATTCTTTTTCTAATGGTGGTCTCTAAAAATCAGTCCTGGGAACAAAGTATGCTATTTTTGCATGAATAAGTCTTCTGTCATCCTATTCTGGTGATAACCAACACCTTTTACGAAAAGATAACAGAAAAAGCAGAATCAGTAGACATACTGCATATTGCACTAAGCTTTGTTGCAGCCATGCCTGTGCCTTGCCATGTTCCTTGATGATCCTGACCTGTGGGCTTAACTTCCCAGATTGATCTTGGACCTGCCTCATCATCATGACATGTTTGGCAACCTGACCTTTATTACTGTTGCCAGACCTGCTCAGTTCCCCCTGTGTGTGACTGAGGCCATGGTCCAGCTCCTGCCTCCCCTTCCCTTGAGGAGCAGCTGTCCTTCTTGCTCCCTGGCTTTGAACAGCTGATGTCTATCTGCTCTACTTTCCGTTGGGAAATACTTTATCAGTAAGGTATCCAGTTTTCATAGGCATTCTTAAAGAATAAGACAGATCAAATAGGAAGAGTCTAGAAAGGTATTACAAAATGATCATAGTCAAGAGAACCACACTGGCAGGAAGAAATGGAAGAAACAGTTGTTTAGCCTAAGGATGAGAAGAGTCAGAGGAGCACACTGAGTATATTTAAAGGACTGCGCAAACAGGAGGAGAATATTCTGTATAGAGATGTGATGGATAGGATAAGAAGTAAGACACCTTAGTAGCAGTAAGAAAAATATTATTTAGGTTTGCTAAAAAGGTATCTAGTGATAATGAGAGCAATGGAGTAGAAAAAGTGGCCTGAGGAGACAGTGGAATTTCCATTTTTGTAATTTAGACAAATACTCATCAGACACAATGTACACATATTTGGTCCTGCCTTGGGATGGGGATGGATTATGTCATCCTCAAAGGTCTATCCTAGGATGTAAAAACCTTCAGTTCTGTCACTGAGGACTGCTGTTCTGAATCCAGGTCATTTCTTGTAGTCAACAGCTCAGTGCTCCTCTTCCGCAACATCCCACCCCTCAACAAGCTTTCTTTTACATGGTTCTGCTCCTTACTGTTTGTTCCTTACTGAAACTCTGACTTTCTGAAGACCACTTGTGCACAATTACACCTTTCAATTACACCTAACGTGAATTTATTGAGCTAGATTACTCTACCCTTATTAAGATAGAGGAAAAGCAAGGTGAAAATATCCATGAGGGGAAGAATACTGAACAATTTCGTAAGAATTACACTGCTTCTCAACTGAAAAGGAACATGCTAGATGAAATAGGCCTGGGAACTTCTGTATTTTTGAAGGCACAATCCCTGCATCTCCCATTTTCTGACAGCTCCATATACAGTAGTAGCTGCATCTATCACAATATTTTCAGTGCATACTGTGGTGTACGACAAACTGCTTAATAGTATATACAAGCTGTTACGGCTGTCAATGACTGAGACATAACCATGGTTGTCTTATGGCCTCTTTTAGCTGATTATCTTGGTGGAAGCAGCCATAGCAAAGGCAAAAATCCTCCTCAGTGAGCAGCCTTCTGCCTTCCTGGCAGAAGATGCTGCTCTTCACCACCACCACACTCCAGCACACCACTTAGTGAAGGATGTGGGCAGATTCTCTGTATCAATGTTTATCTAGGTAGTCCTGCTATTTAGCATCTGATCTTCAAGTTTTTGCTCAAAGGAAGCAAAGACTCCAGGAAAAGTCTCCGGTGAACAAAGAGGAACCTTTAATTCTAACAGCTGAATATCTAAGTTTGCTCCACTTTAAGCAGGATTTACTGTGGAAAAGGAATTCACAGCACATAGGGCTCCAGAGAGGTGTAATTCAAAACAAGCAAAAAATGTACAAGCAAAGACCTACTTCACACAAATGCAGCAAGCAAGCAGTACCTTCAGTGTTTTTTCTGTATAAAAAGAAACCTTTCAATGATTTCTTGTCTGGTTAAAAATTGTTTTCAGCACATATTGGCAGCAAAGTTTCTTTTCTGTGCTCTACCATTAAGGGCTATTCCCCAGAAAGGAAGCATTCAGAAAAGTGATAAATTCTTACCCTGATCTCCGTTTTGGAAATCCGAGGAAACCAAAGTAAAATGTATTGGAAGATACCTGCCTTCTGAAGTTGAAGCATCAGTACTGCTTCCTCTTTTCTTTCTCTTCTTTCAAAACACAAGTCAGACCTACTGTCATTTAACACCTTTTAATTTAAGTTGGAGGTTTTTTTCCAGTGTCTATTACAAAATAAATGTTCTGTCTTCTACAATTAGCAGAGAGCACTGGCCAGTTGCCCAAGTTAACTAATCAACATGAAACTTTCATCGAGACATACTGCAAAAGATATACACTATTATGTGCCAGATTCTGTCACTGCTTTTAAGGTGATACGATGAAATTTAAGCCACAAATCAGTTTCTTGCTGTTAAGCTTTGTCTCATTTGAGAAGATGATATCTAACATAAAATTATATTTTGAGACTCCAGCAAGGAAATGTTTTACAAATGCTAATGTCCTCACAGAAGTAAGTACTGTACGGTTATCTTCACTTATTGCTACCCTATACTTCAGATGAGCAAAAAAGAGTTCTAGTTTAATTGCACAGCAACATAGCCAGAAATAGAAACAGATAGTGACATCTGCACCAGAATTTCTCATCTAGTCTGAAAATTTCCAACAAGTGCATAGTACTGTAAGTGGTTTCCTGCTCGGTAACTGGATGCTAGACCACTTTTGACTGAAGAAAATTTCAGGTGCTTAATAATATCTAATTCATCTCCTTTGCTCTATTTTCTGTGTTTCCTTAGCAATCCAGGCTACTAAAGATCTTTTTATCACCCTCCACAGGAGCATTCAGTTCCTTGATTTACTTTCAGTTTATGGAAAACAGGGAATGCATGCTCTTTCTCTTTCTTCTGGTGTGGAGACCCCTCAGCTTAGAGCCACATGGATTTCTTATCACCCCCTCAAAACTGGGAGTGACAGTAGGTGCAGCACTTGCCAGGTACACACAGTAAGCAGCCAGAATGTGGCCTTTTCTAGACCACAGTTTTGATTTTTGCCTTTGTGTCTTACTCAAGAAATAAATAAGTTTTCTAACAGATCCTCCTTCTTGGCTTCTTCTTTTGTACAATGTGCCTTATGAGAAGGGCAATTCATTAATGCCATTAGTTGCATCCTGTAAGGCTCCCTGACAAGCTGTAAGTACAAAGTCCAAAGATGCACTGTTATGCAGTCTCTAGAACGTATGCCAGGTGCTCCCTTTAGCTTTGGGTGTCTTCTCAGTTCTCCATCTGCTCCAAAGCAATCGCTATATCTGAGAGGCACACTGAGGACTTAGATGTATGGGTAGTCTAGTTATTTGTTGGGTCTTTGGATTTATGACAAGCTTTGAACAGTTGTTGCATATAACTCATTGTTATTTTCTCCCCAAAAAGAAGTTGTTAGAATTTTTTAGCAGGCAATAGTCTACATCAGAGCATGCCAGCACATCTGTGCCTATAGTCAGACAAAAAAAAAACCATTCAAAGAAAAATACCTGAACACTTCATTCCCCTCTGCAAATCTCCTTGTGGCACTCTGCAGTCAGATCCTGCTCCTCCTCCAAGCCACTTCTCTACTCCCTGATGAGAAATCATATTTTGTTTGGGTAGTAGACTTTTTTCCTCAAGGTGCGCCAAAGTCACTGACTTACACTTCAGTAGCTGGTGACAGCAGTGTGCCCACTGGCTCCTGAGGATTGCAGCTGTTTGTACTCTTCACTGCTCAAACTTGAATGTGCCTATGGGACCTCGAGGAAAAATGTTCATCTGAATATCTGAGGCTGTGTTGTACAATATGTTGTCTAATTTCGACACTGTGGTACACTGGCTTCCCTAGGAGGCTTTCTTATTGCAGTCTTATTGCTCGATATACTTTGGTGGCTGCAATGCATTTAGCTCACTGGGAATGTAGCAAAGCAAAACCACTTGAAAACAAACACTGCTCATCATTGACAGGGAGAGGAAGGAGCGAGTAAACACAGACCATGCTGGCATTACAACAGGATGGGTCAGGCAGCCTCTTGTCTTTCAAAGGAATTGGCAGCCCCCCACTAACCGGGCTGCAAATGCTACCTGGTCCATCCAGCTGTGAAGCAGGTGGTGGCCAGAGCCTGTCTACCCCATGCGGTTGCCCTTGGTGGGGACAGCATCCAACACCTCCTGGGCACCAGCGGAAAGGGGCAGCAGTCCAAGCGTGACTCTCAAAGAAATGAGGGCCTTTTCTTTTTGAGGAGACCAGCAATGCCATAATGGCATCACCCAAATGTTTTCATCTGACAGACATAAAAAAGAAAGAAAAAAATCTAGGCAGGGCTGTTCCATAATGCTGCTGGTTACAACCACGTTTTGAATCAATGTATCACTGCAGGATATTGCCTCCATTATATATTGCATCAATACATCAACAAAGCAGTGTAACTCTGATACTGCACCATGCCATAAGTCATTCTCCCATCACCAGCTGTAGAAATTATTGGTTAGCAGGATGGATATCTGGGAGAAGAAACATACAATCCTAAAGATGTTTTTGCCTAGTGTTTAAGGAATATGTGGGAAACAAACTTCTAACTTCCTTTTAGAGGAGCATGTGCTGTGTCTGGGAAAGAGGAGCAATCTCAGATCTTTCTTCCCCCGGTCCCTGGTGCACTTCTGTCTCTGCAGAGAAGCATTTCCCATCCCCATGGCAACGGGAGGAGGAAAACGATTTGGCTCACCATGGAGGCCCCTCTCCATAAAGCTGCCCAGAGGTTTTGCCTTCCCACACCCAAGGCAGTGGTGCCAGGGCTCCCCTTGGGACCGGAGCTGGCCTGGGACACTTGAACCAGCTCCCCCCGAGCACAGTTTTTCTTCCCAGCACCCCACTTTTTCTCTTGAAAATGACTAAAAGTAATAAAAAGTGTTTTGGCAGCACATTTGAAGGAAAGCACATCCCTCCTCCCAGGGCAGCCGCTACAGATGGAGAAGGTAGGGCAGGGGGACCCTGGCTCCCAGCACCTCTGTGGGCGAAATTCCTGCTGGCACAGCTGGGCTGGCTGCGAGGAAGCTCCTTGTGGTGGCACCCAGCTGCATTGGTGCTGGGGGCATGGATTTCAAAGCTCCCTTACACCTTTTCTCCCCTCTTTTCTCCCTTCAATTCCAGACACAAAATCTCATTGACACTATTTCCATCACTTTCTTTCCACCTTCCAGAAGTCCCAGCACAGGACATAAAGCAGCTATTATTTTTCCTATGAAGCAGTGAGGATACCTGCCTGCATTGCCTTCTGCCAGTCCACCAGTTTCTCCCTGGATATTTCACCCTTTTCGTCTGATCTGGGGTCTGGAGGAGGATAATGTTCTCCATCAGGTCTGGAGAAAATAGCACAAAACTGTAAATCTTGGATGGTACTCTCTAACTATGGCTCAGAATAAGTTAAATTAAACAAACATGATCATTGAAATCCTGACTGGCAGGAGATGATGGATCCAATGGTCAGTCTCTGACATATGTGAATAATAAAATAGTTCTGTGGGAGAAAAAGCAGAGCCACTTTGTGATGCAGAAAGAAACAAGGTGATGTAGATTTCAGAGCGTTGCTATGCCACAGGGAGATGGACCTTTCTGGTGGAAATGCTGGGCTCCAATACTACAATATTGTCCTCAAGACCTTCTTAAACATAGAATTAAATCTTTAAGAATGAAAACTCTGAGGAAGAAGCCCTGTTACCTGGTAATCAGCATGTTATTCAGAGATTCTCTTAGCTTTTCCTACAACCACAGATAATTTTAATAGAGTACTCCCTCTCTGGACTGCCTGTATCTACACAACTGTTCACAGAAATGCTGTGTTCTTTCTTTCAAGAAGAGAGGATGTATGCCAGCTATCAGGTGGACAACTTTCTCATCCTGATACCTGGGGCCAAACAGCTTGTGATTAAAATCTTTCAGAAACATGAGTTCTGAGTGAAGAAGAGTCAGTCATGATTGCTCCAAAACTCCATTTTCCTCTAGGTGAAGCCAAGCCTTAAGACTATTTTTCAGAAGATTGGAGAAGGTTGGAACAGGATATCCTTTCAGATTAGTAAATCAGCCATTAGGTGGTTTAAGAAAATTAATAAGAGGAGGCTACTAGTGTGGAACAAAAAGACAGCTAAGGGAAATTTATACAAAATATCTATTCTGAAGTAGCTTCAGATGCAGGAAAACCTTTACTATAAATGAAAAGAACACAATCAGAACAAATCTAAAGAGTCTATGAATAAAATATGAATAAAAAATGTAGTCAAAAGTCAACAAAGGAGCAATTACATTCCAAACAAGTTTGTGACTATTATGTCATTGGTAACTAACAAACAGCAAAATGAATTAAATTTTTAGATTGTTTTCACTGAAATAACTGAAAGTAGAACCTTACTACTTCTTAATTTTCAAAATAATTTGTGCTTCTATATTTATTTTTGAAAGTATCAATCTAAGGCTTTTATGTAGTTTGACATTTTTAATATTTAATGCTCATAATATTTTCATTGACCAAAAATTTACTGAAGAAGACATAACTTAGTAAGATATACAAATTTCCAGCTATTTTAGTAACACTTGATATTATTTTATTTGTGGCAGCAAAATATTTGGTCCCATTATGTCCTCTTGAAATTTAAAACTAATTTGAAATGGCACAAATTTAATATATTTAATTTTCTTCTTTTATGTATTTTAATAATTTCAATTATTAACTTTGCTAAATGGCCACAATATACTCCCTTATAGAAAGTACCTTTTCGTGTGCTGTTAATTTTTTGATTTCTGTATCACAATACATGTTCTTTGCAAGGAAGAGGAGGTTACATCAGCTTCTATCATCATTCTTTGTTCTTACTCAACCATTTTCATTCCAGAGACACAAAATCCATCAGCAGGTGTAAATGGACATCCTTTGAGGGACTCAGTAATCATCTAGCTCCATTTCCTATTTGTGCATCTTTGCAGACCACAGACAAAGAACAATAAATAAGCGTATCCATTCTCTCATCCTCAAACCCCCAGTCTGCTCTGTGGCTCTAAACCAGGCTGTGAAGCAACAGGTCAGCTAAACCTGATATTTGTTGACAACATCCCTCAGGGGACAGCAAGGGCTTTTAAAAAGACTCTTCTATTTGCTTAATCTTCACATAAACTTCCAAGGAAACGGATGCAGCATTGTAGTATGTTGGTCACACCAAAGTTAGTTTTAGTTCATAAGCCATGACCACTTTTCATTTCCCCTCCAGATACACATGTGCAACATAAAGTACACTTTTCAGTCCATTCAGTTCATGCCTGATTAATTTCTTGGAGAATGGGGCCATGAATTTTTAACAACTCTGCAAACATAAAAACAAATAATGTATATTCTTTTCTATGCAATTTGATGAATGAACTTGTCCCTGTGCTCCCAACAGGGGAATCTTCACCAGCTCAGATGCTTGCCCTGTGTGCCAAGGCAGTATTTCATGCTGTTGCCCCAGTCATTGCCTCCCATTAGAGAGAGAACAGAGGAAAGGTTGACGTCTACTCTCCATTCCAGGCCCATTTTTCCTTTCTGACTGTTTGCCAAAGGAGAAGGGAACATTATGACTTTTCTAACTACTCCAGACTACCTGGATTCCTTCTTGCCTTGAGAGCAAAGATCTTTGAAAAACAAAACTTCAGCTGAACTGCTGCTGCTGAGGGGCTCGCAGGTTGCTGTTTAACTAAGTGTTATGGGTTTGTGTGGCACCATTTTTTTGGTAGCGTGGGAGGGTGCCACAGGGCCAGCTCCTGTGAGAAGCTGCTGGAAGCTTCCCCGGCTCCAAGTTGAACCCACCTCTGGCCCAGGCCGACCCCATCAGTGACAGTGGTAGTGCCTCTGGGAGAACGGATTTCAGAGGGGAAACCTGCGGTGAGTCGGGGATTGGGATGGGAGAGGAACCCCTCTGCGGGTACCGAGTTCAGGGAGGAAGGAGGGGAGGAGGAGCGGGGCAGGAGGGGATGCCCCCGCAGCCCGCGGTGAGGCAGCAGGCTGTCCCCCCCCAGCCCATGGAGGGGAGCGGGGGAGCAGATGCCCACCTGCAGCCCGGGGAGAGGAGCCCACGCCGGAGCAGGGGGTGGATGCCCCCCAAGATGGCCGGGACTCCATGGGGGACCCGCACTGGAGCAGGCTGTGACTGAAGGACTGCAGCCCATGGAAGGGACCCGTGTTGGAGCAGCTCGTGAAGAACTGTAGCCTGTGGGAAGGACTCATGCTGGAGAAGTTGGTGGAGGACTGTCTCCCGCGGGAGACACCCCACGTTGGAGCAGGGCCCGAGTGCGGAGTCCTCCTCCCCTGAGGAGGAAGGAGCGGCAGAGACAAGGGGTGGCGAGCTGACCCCAACCCCCATTGCCGGGGGGAGGAGGGAGAGAGAACCGGGAGGGGGGTTGAGCCGGGCAGGAGGGAGGGGTGGGGGGAAGGTGTTCTGAGGTTGGGGTTTACTTCTCATTATCCTTGTTCTGATTTGGTTGGTAGTAAGTTAAATTGATTTTGTTCCTTCCCCAAGTTGAGCCTGTCTTTTGCCCGTGACCATAAGTGGTGAGTGATCCCTCCCTGTCCTTGTCTCAAACCACAAGCCTTTCTTCGTATTTTCTCCTCATCCCACCATGGCTGGGGGGGAGGAGTGAGCAAGCGTCTGCATGGTGCTTTGTTCCTGGCTGGGCTGAAACCACGACAATAAGTCCAGTCTTGCTCATTTTTCTGTCTCTCCTCTCTTGACCTACACCTGCAGGTTCCCACTAACTCATCAGATGGTAAGCATGCTACCTCAGATTTTATCAGAATGTGTGCAACTGAGTGTGAGGACAGGAGGAATGTGTAGCAGTCTTCTGTTCCTTTATGTACGCTCTCTGGGTTCTGTTTAATTTCATCCTCTTTTGAAGTTCCATGGGTTAAAAATAAGCTAAGCCATCACCTGTTCTGCAAATTGGAAAGCAGCTTTAGTGTAGCCAAGACCAGTGCTAGCTTCCCATGAGATTTAACTTGTTCTTCAATCTACAGCCTATAGTTTGACCAGAATAAATAAAAAGACCCTGTAAGTGGTTTTTTGACTGTAACGACTTCTGCTTTTTCTTTTCATTAAAGCTACAGATTTATGTATTTTCTTCCAAGCAACTTAATCTGAGCAGGACTTACATTTTACCTTCACCATTCTACAGTACAGAAAGTACTGTCACTGTTTAAGAGCTAAAAATGGTAATCCTATAGCAGCCCCCAGCCATTATTTTTGCTGGAATGTAGTTTTCATTATTGTTGCCTTCTAAGATATGAGTTATTTCCCTGAATATGTGTGCATGCACACATTGTCTCAGGGAAAAAAAACCCAAACCTGCTCAGAACCCACAGTTTAATTCAAAGGTGTTGGTTGATATATTAACAACATGTTTCTGCTACTCCACTCCCACATGCTGGTCACACTCACATTCCCACCTGAGCTGCTGTGGCTTTCCCAGCCATTTTGTCCCAGCTGGGCATAATGTACAGACCACGGTATTATGGGACGAGGTGGTGTGCAGGCTACTTTCCCCTGACTGCACTGGGGAACTGCAGGAGCAGAGGAATTGGGACATGCTGGTTTCTGCAGTTCCTTCAATGGGGCAGTAATTTCTGGCAAAGAGCAATGGCACAGGTGGGGTGGCAGCTTCACCCATGAACCCCCGGAGCTTGGCCCCAGACACGATAGCCTTCTAAGGGATGTTCAAATACTGGATTCCAAGAAGAAACTTTCTCTAAGACAGTGCTTAAGGTGCACTGAGAATTTACTAGAGATAACTTTCCTTTTATCTCAGCAATGTTTTGCTATGACCTCCAGGGAACGAGGTAAGTAGAGCAATTGAAATACAGAAAAACATTATGAGTAATGTTGCAGATTATAGTTTGTAGCAACCTGGGCTCTGATTAGCAAGTGCCTCATATTCAGCACAGGAGAAATTCCAGTAAAAAACAATCTGTATGCTCAAGTATCCTGCTGAATTTGAGTCTTGGTGACTATTTTTTTCCTGTTGATCAATACACATTCTGAAATTTGCTGTTCACACTCACTGCAGGACACCAACACAGAACCTAATCCAGCCTCACAGAAGGTTCATGTCCCTTTTCTAGTCATCAATATGTATCAGAGCCGCAACAGTGATTTTATCTGAAAAGTTAGTTTATCAATTAATTTCCACATTTATATATCTGTGATAAAAGCTGTCCACAGAAATTCCTGTCAATATTTTAAAGTTGTTTCTGCAGGTGTAAGCATGGCGCTGATCTTGTCCACTCCCACTTGCCTACAGACTGGTGTTACTGGGGCACCCAAGTAGCTGTTGTACCAATTATTTGCAATCATTCAGGGCAATTAATCTCACCTAAGTCTGGTCACCTAGAAACTATTCTGGACATAAACAACATCTCATGAGTCAGGCTCATCAGTCAATAATGGGAAAGAGACCCTGTGGAGGTGTCTTTCTCTCCCTCCAATGAAAATGGAAAGAATCTAGATATCACTTTAGATACTTTATGTTGAAACAGCTTAAACAAAACAAGACTATGGAATACTGGGAATCACAGTCACCCAGACATTATCATTAATGAGCTATATTTCTAAACCACATGCATTTTGTCTGAAATCAGTAGAAATTTTATTCTGATTTCAATTGAGCTAATGGGAAATGACTCTAAAAGCAAAAAAACCAAACCCCTTGCCTTCCCTTGTTTCACTTGGTGTTAGGGCTATGGCTGGAAAACAGTAATCATCAAGTACAAAATTCAGCACCAGATTTTAGACAGTAAGGTGTCTACAGTATAGGTGTCTACATGTGAGTTGGTTTTTAAGTTGTCATTACAGTCAATGGACAACAGATCACTACAGCTTAAACAAAACAAGACTAACACTGGTGTCAGCTGAATATCTGAGCTATGTAATTGTCCAGTCTACATAATGGGAAGAATCAGCTGCATAAATATTGGTGCTATATTAAGTATATCCAGCTACTATTTCAAAAATGGTCAGACCTCCCAGCAGTCCTAGTAGTACTACTTTGATACCCCAAAATATCTCATATGGCAGCAGGTGACACATTTAGATAAAGAAGTCCCACACCATTCACTTGGGCACCATTGGCTGTTCTGGAAGCTAAGGCACATATCGACACCCATATGCAGATGCCTGAACTTCAATGACTGTAAACTGGACCAGAATTGCATCCCATTTTATATGCATAATAATATGCTGTATCACTAAAACCAGAATTCACCTTTATTTCACTGCTGCCTTTAGCCTCCCAGTGTTTCATTTCTATACTTGCTTCTTAATCGTTGCCACCCATAACTCTCCAGAAGGATGAGAGCCAGGTCTCTCCTCCCAAGGACACGACCACTAGCAGGTGAATTTGTCAGGGAGGAGCCCGTGGAGCCAATCAAGCAAATCCAACCTGATGATTTGTAAACTCAGAGAGCTGGCTGGGATGGATTTACAGACCTTAAAGTTCAGCCCAGCACAGACCAGAGAGAAGATCATCAGGAAATGTTATACCTGTTGTTTGTTTCAACATCCTTGCCTGGAGATACAAGTAAAGGAACTCACAGGAACTCCCCCCCCCCTCCCCCCCCCCCCCCCCCCCAGCCTGTTTCAGTATATAGAATGCTTCAGATGTTAAAAATGTGGTTTCCTTCTTGTCACTGTGATAACATTAGCTTTAGGTTGATTCCTGCTGCTGCGTGACAGCTGGTGCAGACATCAGTTGGAATGCACAGAACATAAGTTTGTCATATAAGTTTAAGCTAAACAATCACTCATCTTGATATAAAATCTAACCCGGTCATCTCCCGTGTGATATTTGGCCACTGGAATGTTAAAGCCGCTACAACGGCATCTTGGCTAATAGCATCCATCAATAAAAATGGATTCCACACAAAAAGGCATCAATTAAAACTATGAAACTACCAGAAAGCAGTCACTTTTAATGCATCATTTATCACAACAACCTAGTGTTCTTTTTTCCCACAATTTTTAGAACTCCCGTTTCCATAACAACCGGGTGCAGCCTTTACACAGTGTGGGCCAAATCCTGCCCTTGGTGACACAGATGCAAATTCAGAATAACTTTGCTGAAATGCCTGGAATAACAGTGATGCAAATACAGTGTAACAGAGGCAGAATGGGACCCACTATCTCCTTTGTGTAGTCATTTTCTTCTTCTCCTTCGCCTTGTCAGGAAGACAAGATGTTTTTCTCTTCTACTCTGAGTAAGCTTATAATGTAGTGGAATAAGCAGACATAATGACAGGTTAAACCACAAAGGAGTGTTACATCCTAAATACCATATTAACTTAAATTTTAAATTTGTATATTAACAGTTATTTAAAATGCCCAAGGAAAGAGCAAGTCTGAGATAGGAATACATTCTCTTTATTCAGAGGCTACATCTAAATCATATAATATAATGAATATCTTGCCTAATGAGAAGACATAGCGAAGCATAAATTCAGGCTTGTTTGGCTAAACAGAAGATACACTCTCACAGAAAGAAATGCATAGGAGGGTCCTGGGTCTCATTACCTAGAGCAGGGCCCCATCCAGACCATCCAAACACTGTCTATTTGCATGGAACTTATTTCTAACATATCATCATAAAATGTTCTCAGACTTGCCATTCTTCCCAAGGAAATCAGCAGGAATTCTCTGCCACATCAAGGTCTATGTATGGATTACTACACCCAAAGAAAGCAGAGTCCAGGAGGAAAACGTGAATCTATTCTGTCTGAATTTTTCTATAGAAGCATTTTCCAGACTGCCAACCAAATAACATTTTAATTAATTATAACAGCAATCAGAAACCCAGCTGAACAAGTGCTTTGGATCTTGGTAAAGCTAAATCTGGTAGAGTCATACTCTAATGATAGTTTTATCCTTCATCCCTATTACAAAACCAAATGAAGCCACCAGTAAAATTCTGTAAGTAGGCTGGAGAGAGGGATATGCAGAATTTAAAAGGCAAGGAATTCTTTACATGCAGTCTGCACACCTAACCAGCCTGCAAAATTCTATACAGTAGAGCTACATTTTCCCTATTAATTCAAAAAGTATGGAGCTGCTATCCTTGACAATAGCTCTTCATATTTTAAGGCTTTCGATAGATGAAAGGATAGCCAAAGATCTACAAAACCTAGCAGCAAGAAGGGAGGTGACTTGCTACATTCAGAACAATCTTAGAATAATGTCATTTTAGAAATGACCTTTGCAAGCAAACCTAATAGCAGGCATTACTACTGCTCAGATGTAACTCTGAAGATTGATGCATCAACATTGCACTGAGGCAGTATAAGAGCCTCAGAAAAACAGATTAGCAAGGTTTGTTACCAGTGAAAATGCAAGATTATAAAGTTAAAAAATGCACCTGGCCAGGACATCAAGAGGTCAATTACTTTGCCTATCTGCCCAAAGGTAAGATCATCTGTAACTACATCATTCCAGATAGCTTTTTATTCAGCTTCCATTTAAAGACCTTCAACAAAAGAAGCTTCACAATTTCCAGCCACTCAATTTCAATGGCTCATTATCTTTATCATTAGAAGGCTCTATGGTGCATTTGAGGGCGTGGTTTCAGCATGGATGGGTATTACTGCACTATGTTTACTGCAAGCTCAGGCATTAAGAGCAGTGAAACCATATCAACACAGGGTGCATTGGCCAAGCTTTGACAGGATGTCCATTAGTAGCAACAGAAGCCCACTTCAGTTTCACTGGTATTTATTAAAACCAGCTGATCTGCTGTGAGTATTTTACTCCCACTGCCTCTCTACCAGTAGAGGTTTAATTTTATTTTCTTTGGGGCCATGATGTTTCACAGTTCTCTTTCAACTGCTGTGGTAAATGGTAAACAGCATGGTTTCCAAGCCGTTTCCAGATTTTTTCAGGTTGATTCGGAATCAACTTGCAGGTGACTGACCAGTGCTGTACGGCACAGTGTGTATACTTGTAGGAAGCAGGCAAAATAATACGATGAAACAATTCTCTCATGTTTCATGGCAGACTAATTTCTGTGAGTCTATGCAATGAGTTTCACAGTATTGTACCACAAGTGGGAAAATGGATAATTTCAGAAAAGGTGAGCCTAGATTGGGAACCCTTCTTCAAAACATTAGAGGGAGGATATTAAAAGGAAACATCCAAGCACAGCATCGAATCTGATAGAGGTACTGTACTAGATGTGAACCATCTCCTACAGTGAGCCCAGTCCTTCAAAGCAAACTCTGAATATCAAAACAATAGTGAAAGACCAACACAACTTTTTTTATAGTCTAAGAAAATGCCCAACTGATGGCACATTGCTGGCATTAACATGAGGATAAGGACACATTGGCAGAAAAATCTCTTCTTGGCATCTTACACCTGTATGGTGGTAGAGTCCATGCTCCTGCCTGCTGTTTAATTTTACCAGACCCAAAAAGGATGTGCAAAGAGTGAATATGAGTGGAAGGATGATGATTAAACATAGTTGCAGCAGAAGCATCTGTTGGTGGAGTCGTCACGATGGACATGGTAAAAACAAGATCTGCACATGACATTGCTGATAAAAGATTGAGAATAGAAACATCACCTCTGAAGAAAGAAGCCACAGAACCTGTTAAAGAAGTGGAGAAGACATCTTACAGAGGAAATTTAAAGACTAAATCCATCTAGAAACCTAGCACCAAGATGAAATTCCTAGGTTAGGGATTTTGACACCTGAATTTCCCTACATCCTCAACGGAGGGCGGGGGGAGGGGAATCACTTCTGCAAGGTGATACAGACCTCAGAAGCCTTAAACCATCACCTGAAGGTACCTCCCCCTTTCCTTTCATCTAGGGAAGAGGTAAGGAACCTCTCAACATAGGCATCTCAGTCCCGGTGGGATATGCTTAGGGAACAGAGTCAAACCTGCACCACTGACTAAAAGCACTGATTTTATTACAGCATAACTACTTTCAGAGGAAGAAAATAGGAAGTACAACAGAGCTTGCCAAATGGAGCAGAATGACATTGCATAGACTGTGTGGCATGAGGGTGATTCACCACTTGAACAAACTACCAAAGGCTTTTTAGTCCAAAAGCCTCAGAGGCGCTGATCCTCTAATGCTCGCCGAGTATAACACTTAGTGCAGTGGCACCATTCTTTGTTGGTCATTAGGCACTGCTGTAATGAATGTGATGAAGGAAATCTTTATTTTATAACGCTTTTAAAACCAAACCAGAAGCCAAATATGAGTCATTACATTCTGTACAGCAGCAGTGAGTAAAATGATGTGACCTGTAGATTAGAGGAAATCATGAGGTTGGGGGGGGGGGGAGGGGAAGAGAGAGAATCCTAGAAAAGATGTCTGGAAGGGATTTCAAGAGATCCTCTAGTCTGCCTTCCCTTCCCAAGTCAGGATCAGCTTCTTTTTTTGACGTTCCTGAAAAATGTTTATCTAACACCTACTCTTAAAGACCGCTACTAATAAAGATTTCACAGCCTCTGGAGACAAACTATTCCCCAATTTAACTTGAAATTCCCCTGCAGCAATTTAAAATGGTTCATTCTAGCCCTAAGATCTACACGCATTTCCCTCTTTTTATTCCCCTTCTTTTGAATCCAGCTTCCTATTTCAAGGAACACAAATCTGAATAAGTCAGTAATATACTAATTTATACTCTTCACAGCCCTACTGAAATCAGTTGCTTCCAGCAGTGCAAAACTCAGCATGTAATTAAATCCGTAAGATTCTACCTTAATACCAAAATAAAGGTATAATTTCATACAGACCTGTTCTTTATGCCCATCTTAATATCTGTTATGTAATTCTGTTACAATTTGTCCACCACATTTTATAATGTCAAATGATTTATCACCTTCTATCTCTGAAAACTAAGCCTTCAGTAATTTTCTATTACAACAGCATTTCTCTTCCATATTTATCTTTTTCTTTGTTTTTTTTTTTTTTTTAACACAAGAAGAGTTTCAGCTGAACTTCTTTATATGGCCATCTGCATAATTACTATGACTCTTACTGAACCAGCAGTTTGCAGATTATTGACTGGATTCTGCTCCTCCTGGTGTCATTGGGAGTTCTGCCACTGCATTCAATGCAAGCAGGACTAGACCCCCTGAAAGAGCCTTATTATTGGATAACTCAAAGGTCTGGCAAGAATTTACTTTGGTATATTGACAACAGCTTGTTTCTTTTTTTAATTTAGAAACCCTTAATTCGCTTAACCAGCCACTTTGTTTTTCATGATGATTCTGTAGCTCTGAATGCAATTTTCTATGATTAAATGGGAAATATTTCCTTCCTCAATTGACATACAACAAGAACGGTAAGCAACTTTCAAGCAAAAGGACAAATTCTAACTTGCATGCTGCAAAAGCATCTTTTCACGTGCCAGGTATCTCTGGGTGAAGGAAACGTGGTAGGTGAGGGACTGAAAGGAGGGAAGTGTGAGGAAGAGGAAATTCAGTCTGGGAACTGGGAGTTTGAGAAGAACTAACCCAGTCTGTTTCTTTTCCAGGTTTAGTGGCTCAGGTGGAAACAAAAAGGATTTAAAAGGCTGTACCTATGCTCCCTGCTCTGGGCAGATGCCAGCTTCACAGATGTGTACTCTTGAAGCCTGTGTGATTCAATGTAATGTGGTTGGTTTACGCCAGCTAGGAATGGACGAATGAAGGCTGGTGAACAGAAGACATTTGCTACCCAAGATGAAGTTCAGGTCCTTCATAGGCAGCAGGTGAGGAGCTCCTGTTCACAGTTTGCTGGGACAGCCCATGGCTCAGTTCCCACCTGCCTTGAGCTGCTCCGGATGATCTCATCATTGATTTAATCAGATTTAGCGCCTCAGTCCTAAAAGACAAGTCAGCCTTCATCTCTGTGATCAGACCAGAAAAGCAGGCAGGAGAGTGCCCTCTCCATGACGTAGCTGCAACTTCCTGAGGTGGGGAGATGCCATGGCCCTCTTGGAGAGAGGGGATCCAGGCTGGCTCCACAGGAGCAGGCTGTAGTTGTCCAGATGAGATTCGATGGCAGGCACTAATGTTCAATTTGTCTTTCAAAAATCCAAAGAAATTTATTTTCTTTGGACTGGACTCAGGTTTCCCCCTGTGACTGGCACTGAACTACTTTAACAAGGCAAATTATATTTGTTGGTTTAAAAGTTCTAGGACATTTAGTCAACTCTTTTTTTTAATGTTACCTTATTTTTAACTTGATTTGCACCAGGGAAAAACATGCTCCAGAGCAATGACAGATCCAGTTTGCATTGTTTCAGTCAGCAACGTACTGGCCAAATAGTTTCTAAATCACCTGTATGCTATCTCACTTTTTATCCGTAACTTACTCTAAATAGATTCAGGAATACTTGCCCCAGTCATTTCCCAGGCAGTGATCTGGCAAGTGATTCAAAAGCGTTCATGCCATCATTTATTCAGATTACAAACAGGGAAGCAATTTAACAGTTCCTCAGGTTTGGGAACTCTTCAGACCAGCTTGCTTGGGTTTTTTGCTCCTACTTTGTTCTTCTTAGAAATAGATTCATTCCGATGTTCATGACACAGGAAAATAATTGTCCCACCAGTCTTGCAACACATAAAAACCTGGAATTCTACATCCCCCTGCTGGAAAGATATTTTGAGTATGCATAAGGCATTACACCACCACCTGATCCTTGCTAACCTGGCAGTTTGGAAAGCAAAACAGACTGATACGTACTGAATTCCTCTACTTTCTCAGCTCAGTTACTGGGGAGTCCACCTACAGGAATTCCTTTTAAAGAAACAGACAATTTTTACTTACAAAATATACTTGTCATGCAACAGAGCACAGGATTGCTGCAGATTCTGTTCAGTAGAATCAGACAAATTAATGCCTTTACAGGTTAAAAAAAAGTTAAAAATCAGAGCTACCAAATTACAGTGATAAAATTGTCTTCAAAATCTTTATGAAGGAAGAAAAATCCTGTTAAGTGAATCCTGTATGCTTAATTAAACTTGATTTTACAAAGAAGTATTTTTAAATGGCTGTCTGTTAAAAGAATAAGCTGGGTGGTCGGGTTTTTTTCCCCCAAAGATACTGCTGCTGTAAGGCATTGTGTTATTGGTTGTGTTAAGCAAGTTGTGACATCCATCAAGATGAATGTGTTTACGTGCATACCTGGTGACATAGTTTGAAGTAGTATATTTTAGGTATAAAATCCCGATCAAACTTTCCTACAGTAAATCTTTGTGCAGTAATTGTATTTCTTTTTTCCTTACTAAAATCATAGCTGCTGCCTGGAAGCATGCAAGCATTTAATTTTGTCACATAATTCCCTCAATTTCAGACCATGCTAAGTAACACTTTCGGTACATGTCAGCTGTCAATTCCCCTTAGAGCATGTAGCTAGTACATGGTTTAAATGTAGCTGCCTGATGATTAATGCTGTATTTTGTGAATTCATCACTCCAAAAATGGCAGCAGAAATTGAATAGTTAGGATTGTATGAATTAACCTAACCTGCAAAACGGTATTTCTGAACGCTTTATAGCTGTGCTTGCTTCTGCTGGAGAGGAGCACAGAACATGCTCGCTAGGCAAGTGCATTGGAGGAGCAGAGATAAATTTCCTCTGACCAAGTGAAGAGAGACATCTACAGGTGTTTGCTTTTTTCAGTCCAAAGACCTTTGGAACTTGTTCCCCGGAACTCTTAAGCAAAAGATGTGCCCAGCGTTCAGCTGCCAAGTCAGAGGAGATGGGAGAAGCCCCTGACCATGCTCCCGAGGCGGTCTGTGCCGCCCTCCTCAGTACCACCTACGGTGCGGTCTGCCTCAGTGCTGCCCTGGGACAGATGTCTCGGGGGCCGGCGGGGGGGATGTGTAAGCAGGTGGTCCCCAGACCAGCAGCCAGAGGGGTGGGAAGCTGTGTTCTCCAAACACGTACAGGGCTGTGCCTTCCTGGGGCAGGGTGTGCTTGGCTCTGCGACAGAGCTAATTAAAGGCCAGGCAAGCTTTTAAACAGCCAGCTCCATTACACTTCTCTGCGAGATGTACTGGGACTCAAGATACTTATTGTTATAACTGTTTTGGAGTGTGCACGAAGGCCCCAGAGACAGCAAAAATAGAAGGAAGCACTCATTCCTACGTTTTTGCAGCATGTAATTTCTTCTCCAAGGAGCTCAATCCGTTTCCATAGGTAGCAGCCCCTACTGACAATACCCTTCGCTGCTTGAACAGCACAGTAGGGTGTAACCTTGATGCAGCTCTTTTTGTATATTTTCTAAAGCATGCTATCTTCCTCCACACCTGATGTTTACTGACAGAACTAAAGGCAGCCTAATGGAAAGCATGAACATCATTTACAACTGTACTCTCTGCACCAGTCTTCAAATTGTTCTCCTCTCACAGGTACCATCAAGACTTGCATCACTAAAAATGCTGGCAAATAAGTGAGACATGTAAGAGAAGAGAAATGCTAAATGGTATTTTGCTGACAGGAATACTAAAGACAGTGATGGAAAACAGAGCTAAAAGCTACTGACCCTTTACAGCACTTCTTTGGTCTGTAAGAATCTCATCAGCCTCCTTTCTAAATTTCCCTGAGACTGTTAGGTTTTAATCTATAGATGCCAATATTTTTCCAGAAGTTGCAACTGGGCACAGATGCTACAAAAAGTTAAGGACAAATTAGGTGCAGTATTTACTTTTCATAATAACTACTTGTGCCATGAAAGATCAGTATTCTGAAGTTTCTCATGCACAAACAGGATCAATGGGTTGCTGTTGGACACTTTTCAGTCATCGAGAGTAAAAACATTTATTGGTGGAACCACATACTGGAGACTATCAAAAACTAAATGTTCTGTTGCAGAGAGGAAAGACGAAAAGACAGTACTCCAGGGAAATCACAAACTAAGAAAAAAAGAAAACAAATAAACCCTGACCTATAAAAATGAAGAATACAAAAAGCAAAGGATTTTCTTTTTTCTAAATCTGGTTTTCTCACAAGTATCTCCACAGATTCCATAGTGTTACTATTCCTGTGCACACATGCTGCCCTGGATGATATTTGGAATTGCTGTATACATTTGTACGCTATTGCCGACTGTCTAAGGATGTGGCTGCATTGGACAGGAATTCACAAGACTTCTGTTACAACAACTCACAGCCATAGCACTCATGTCTGGCCTTGAGCAATTTTCCCAATCAATCTTCTGCTCAGCTGCGCAGCTGTAATATAGAAGGAACCATTCTGCCCTGGCAATGGTGGGTTTCTCTTTCCTTTTGTCATTTGAAGCTTTTAGGAGGGGTATTATGAGCACTTAGATTAAGGTCCTTGTAAACTTCCCACAAATTTAAATACCAATTAGTAAACAAGTGAAAAAATGTTACCGTAATAAGACAATTACATTAATATACTCCCTGGTCATGGTGCATATTCACAGGTATGCTAGACTATCTAGTACCATGTTCTCACAGGCTGTTTTATTTTTTAATAGGTTTGGTTGCATAAATCACTCTGCCACACTATCATTAACCACAAAATGAGCTGGAGAAAGCCAGATCTGCTACTGTGTGAATTCAGGTCTAGAAAGAAGATGGGGCTCACATGTGTGGACCCGAAGGGCCAACTTTGGGGACCTGCAGGCACAGGTGTCCCCTGGAGCACCCCCAATTACAGCACTAGGGGAGATAAGCCACATAGGAGTACCCTATGGACCGTCTGTAATTACGTGCTCTATGTCACTGGAAAAGGTGTGATAAGATCTTTTTATTTCATATCATTCAGAAAATGCCAGTTTCCAGTCCTGGAAAAGCTTGCTGCCTCTTTGTTGTGCTACATCTGGATTTCCTACCTCTCTCTCTCAGGCCTTTTCTCAAGTGAGAGCATGCACTGAGCCAGTGTCAGTGTGAAACGTGTAAACCTGCTGTTTCCCTGCTCGTGAAATTTCCATGCCTGTTGCACCACCAGACAATGCCTGTGTTTTCAAGCTGGGAAACCTAAATCAAAATAGTCACTGTAGCGCACCATGCTAAGTGCAGATATAGCACATTCCACAGTAACAGTTTACCTGGCTGCCTTCCTTCAAAAGAGGGCTGAAATTGTCATTTTTAGCAAGTAACTTATGATTTGGGTCTGCTAGCCCCACCTAAGTGCTAACAAACAGCTGTGCTGGCCCGCAGTGCTGCTTCAGAGTTGCCCGGGGACAGGTGTCACGCTGAGGATAGGTGCTGTGAGGAGACAGTGAAGGAGCTGGGCACCCAGTTAGTGCTGCACCTTTTACAGCACAGCGTAGGTGAGAACCAAGTGTCTCTCAGGCTTTTGTTTCCACCAGTCTATTGATAGGCTGGTGGAGGGTTTGAAATTGCTCCATCGAGACAAAGAAACCTGTATTCTGTGTCCCCATCTACCTATGCATGATGTCCCTCCAAGCAACAGCATTTCGATCCACTTGCATATTTCATCATGCAGCAACACTTCTACAAGCCAATGCATTGGCCAGTGGGTATTTATAATGATATAATTATTCATCATTCAGATAGCTCAGTAATTGTACACTTCTTGAAATTCTATGATTTGATATTCATGTAGGTCCTCTCATTCAAGCCCACATTTTTCATAAATTTCAATGAAATTCTTGAATTCATATTCCACACCTTTATATTCTTTTACTTTTTGATTTAGTTGCTAAAGGTCAGCAACAAAGTTTTTAACATCAGTAGTGATCTAAATATAGACCCCTACATTTAAGAGTGGCATTTACGAAAAACCTACTTAATTGCTTAGGTACTTGAAAGACCAGGGATGTCAAAGTTTTGCATGGATTGAGACATTGCTGTTATGGTCAGGTTGAACATTAGCCTCAACACCTGCTTGAAACTGAAGCCTACATGGGATACATGCATTGGCTTCCTAGTGCCTGTATGGCCTGAGAGGCCCACTCCAGCAGACAGGTAAAGTATGTCCAACCATTCTGATAATGTGATATTCAGTCACTTACTTACATTAACTGGTGAGCACCCCAGCTAACAAGCCAGGAGTTACCCTGAATCTGTTTCTCTATAATTCAAATATATCATCAGTCAGCTATCAGCTAGATGACTGATTATTTAAATGAACTATACTATGATATCCTAATATTTATGCATGTACCTAAAATCTTCTCCTTCAGAGAAGCTCAGCAATGACATGAAAGTTGCCATAATCAGCCAAAGGAGTCAACAGCTAATAACATCACAGCATACCGCGTGCTAGAAAGCCATTTCATCCAAAGTACCCTATCCTGTGCAAACATACTCAGTGGCCATTGTTTCTATTTCCTGTAGGGATTTGGTAATGAGCTGCATTTATAGATATCCCTTATATGGTTGTATAAGACTATAATTTGCAAAGTCTATGCTTTTCAAAGATTTTACAGCTTAAACCTCTCTAGTCAGTTTTCAGGGAAAATGTCATCTACTGTGGCTAAATTATATGTTTAAAATCCAATTAAATATCAGCCTGGCCGTACCGTCTTGTCCAAACCACAGTGAGGAGCAGAATTAATGCTCAAGCAGATATCATACTATTATGCAGAGTATCAGAGGTCTGTACCTGTTAAAGCCCACAAGTATAAAAGTGTCTGTAGTAGTTAGAAGTGTTGTGCATTCATATTACATCACAAAGACCTAAAACTACTTCAGTTGCAGAGTGGTTAACCTCTGTTATACTATTACACAAAGTATATGGGAATGCTGTGCCATCCAAATAACCCATGCTCATATCTGTCATCCTTTAGGTTTACTGTCATATGTAAAGTCATGACTGTAATAAGAAAAATGTTATAAATCTTGTACATTTCATATCTCATGAAAAAGTGGATCAATCTTTCTGTCTGTCTATCTATCTATGGATTGCTGTATCTATCTGTCATGTTTTAAGGACCCAGTAAACAGAACAAAACAGCCTGATACCTAAAGCCAGGCCTCTGCTACTTCAAGTGTATGATAGAAATGTGAATCAGAACTGCAGCCCTAAGAAGGGGGAAGAACATGAACTCAGGATTATGCCTGGTCATAAGAAAAGACACAAAAAAAACTCTAAGGGGAAGGCTATTCTAGCCTGATCACTCAGCCTCAGCCAGGAGTAGGAAAGACCCAGCTCTGGGAGCAACCCAGCACATGCCAAGCCCAGGGCAGGTTGCAGAGGCTGGTTTGGGCTGACCTGCAAAGCCATGACAATGTTGGAGCAGCACAGGAAGTTTGTTATATTAAGCATAAACTCAATAACTTTGCTATATTATTTATAACTTTATTCCATAGTGGCAAATTTGTGTTTTCAACTAAACAAGTCATTTTATCTCTCAATCTTGCTTAATGCTAAATCTGACCATGACTAGTATAACACTGGCTTGACACAACACTCTCTCCCAGTTGTTGAAATCATTATTACAGAGTGGAGAAGGGTGTCTCTGGCCCACTAAACTGTGAGATTCTCAAAAATGTCTGGCGTTACCCACCCCTGAAATGCAGATGTTGGCAAATTTTGAAAAAGTGTCTTTCTTGGCAGGAGTCAGCTTAAGTCTCTTAAGAAAGTGGCAAAATAATGAAAGAATGAGGTATGTGAGTCACTGTAAGATGAACCTGTGAATGTCTGGAGCCTCACAACTCTTACTTTCCTAGCTATGGATTTTTTATAAAACTCATAGGAACATAACTACATTTGAGATGCAGATCCCTCCCTCAAATGAGGGAAATGTGCATGGACACACAGATCTGCGTAACTTTTGTTTCCTCGGGAAAGTGGGATGTAAAACACAGGAAGAAAAAAAAGACAAAAAAAGGCAAAGTAGTGCCTTCTTTTTGCATAAACCTATAGCCATTACTGAAATGCAATGGAAGATGACAATGCTTAACACCTTCATCAGCAAACAGGGGACTGGATCCATTCAGTTCACCATGCTCCAGAGAAAAGAAACTCTCTGCTACTCCTTCACCCTTGAAACTTAACCAAGACTGAGAAGCTCAAAGAACCACAGAGCACATAAAAGAAAACCAGCTTTTAAATGAAATTCTTCCTTGGGGCATTAATTTTTTACCTGCATTCCCAAGGAAATTAGATGTATTTGATCACTGCCTGCATGCCTGTGTCTCTCCTGTCTCCCAAACATTGTCTGAACCTTTTTGTTGATTTCAAACAAATCAAGTCTGATTAATAATTCCCAAAAGCTCCATGGAAGCAGGTGGCCAAGGCAGAAGGGGTGCAGGGGAGGGGCCTGAGGTCCCTCATGTAGCATAGCAGCAGGTGGCAGGGCAGGGGATGAACCACCCTGTGCTCAGCCTCAGGGGATTCCATCGTGGGAGCACCATGATGACGACCTGCTGCACCTTGCACCTTCTCAGGCATCTCCTTGACCAGCCAGGGGATGGGGGGCTGCAGAAGAGGAGCCTTTGGTGCTACTGCTTATAGCTCTTTCCTATCCTGCTGTTTCATATTTCCTTATTACCATAATCTTTCACCTGGACTATGTTTATCTCTAGCTGTAACCATTTGTTTCCAATCCCCTGGTTCTCTAAATGAGGCTGTCTAAA
Source organism: Buteo buteo (assembly GCF_964188355.1). Lineage (NCBI taxonomy): Eukaryota > Metazoa > Chordata > Aves > Accipitriformes > Accipitridae > Buteo > Buteo buteo. The sequence goes on along the minus strand of NC_134195.1, from coordinate 10,389,105 downwards.
TGTATTACTGTCATTTTTGCTATTATTACTTCATTTAATTTTTTAGATTTTTTTTATGCGTAAGTTGCAGGCATAGCTCTAGCCACTATATGACCACTTAATTTGAAGTAAAAATGTACCTAAAATAGTTTCTCTTTTCTCTTTTGGGGCTTATGAGTTTCCTCTAAATTATGAACGCTTCCAGCCTGTTTTTCATTTAAGGTGTGATTCACTACCTGAATAACCTATCAATTTTCTGACAGTTGTGTCATACAGGAGTTCTGAAATCTTGCAAAGAGTTTATCCAAGGCTTAGTCTACCAAGGCCTTTTAGCTGTCCTATACAATCGTCAATGGTCAATGGAAAAATTCCTTGTTCGCTGGCTCCTACATTCAGACAGAATTATATGCTTTTGGACAAGGGGAAATTTTTTACCCTGAATGATACCGCACATGTAAATCATGTTTTTAATAAGCTTAGAAACTCACATGATTTTCCTTTAGGAACATGAAAATGTTTCTGCAGTGGAAGTATGCCAGGGTTACATCACGTTTCAGGCAAGGGAATCCACAACATTTCAAATGAGAATTTCTAGAGACAAGCCTTGGCAGAGGGGTCCCAGGTATGGGTGTTTTAATTGTCTTTCTGCTGTAAAGAGAAAAGGAAAGATTTAGGAAGGTAGCAAAATCCAGGAGTATCCCCAAAATGGAGTGCCAATGCAGTTAACTCATGGCAGGGCAAGGGACTGTCCTCCCTGTGCATACAGGCGTGTATCTCATGCTGTACCTTACTGAGAGGAAATGCCCCAAACGAATAAAGCCAAAGCTGAATTTTCCTCACGAGCGTGCTTCTCCTAAATCTCCTATGCTTAACTGTGCAACTACTTCTTAGTGAAATGCAGTAGTTAAGGAGAATAATTTGATTTGTATTTGTCCTCTTCACAGTCAAATACACAATTCATTATTCAAATATCCCCTGCTCGAGATGAGGTATAAATGGGAAGGAAGAAATGCTGACTAAATGGCTCCACAATTACATCTGTTTCTTGTGAGCAGCTGGTGGCAATGAACTGTTATTAATTTTATTATGTATTTTGTAGTTGCCAGAAGCAAGTTGGAAGCAAAACTCTAAATAACAAGGTGTATAGAATAGAAATGCATTCCCTGTTATTGGCTGCATCTTCTTAGTAACGGCTCTTTTTCTTCCTCTCCTCTTTTAATCTGTGTTAACAGCCAGAGAATATTGCTGTCATTCTCAGGATGCCAAAACAGTCCCAACCCTGGAACCCTCTCCCACCGAGACCAAACATTAGTGTTGCAGGAGAAGCAACCTACTGCTCCTCCTTTCTGTTCTTGCTTTCCTCAAGTAAAATCCACAGTTTTTCCAGTGCTTTTTTTTATCATCAAGAACAAAAAGTACATACTGCAGAGACAATCTCTATGTTACTGAAGTCTTCTGTGTAAAGCCTTCAGTGATTTCATGCCTATGATGAATGGCCTTTTAATGTGTTATTGGGTCTTCAGAGATATTTAGGATACTCCATTGGCCCCTGAAGAGAAAAGGTGACAGTAAATGCCAATTTTCTTCTGGTTTTATTTCATACCCAATGGACTATGAACTGGATTGAAGTCAACGAAGTATGCTGGAGTATTGTACAAACCAAGCTGCCTATGCAGAAATAGGACGTGTACAACTTTCTTATCCTAGCAAATTTATAAGCAAAAAACTTTTGGGTTTGTAATGTGTTTGTGTGGATCAAATGATCCATTGAAATGGAGGAAGATAGCAAATTCATTCAATAACAGTTTGGAAGCACAGGTTGATACTTGGACTTGAAAGCTGGTGTATTAGCCTAGTCACAGAACTGAAGATGTTAACAGGTGTCCAGCATGATACCAAACTCCTACAAAGCACATAGGATCGAATCTACTTTTTTTTCTCTATTTTTCTCATGATTGTAAATGGTTACAGACACCTAGAGACACTCAGTTAATCACATTCCTTTATTCTCTTGTACATTAAACTCTGTGAGTGAACATATACAAGCAAGAAGGACTCTGAGCCAGTGTTTTGACAGTTTCATCATTGTTTCAATGGAATGAAGCTGCTGGAGTGAAATAATCATGGTACTCTCATCAAATTTTGAAAACAGCTATCTTCCTTTTGAGTTTTGAACAAGAAAACATGTTGTTCATACAAAAGCCCATAATCACCATCAACATCACAATTTCGCCTGTTTTGAAACAACAGCAAGCAGCAAGAGAAAGAAGTCCAAATAAATTTAATAGTAGAGTCCCTCTGTATATGTTTCATTGTGGAGCTTGGATTAACTCGGTTCGTCCTCCACCTCAGCAAGCAGTTTGGAGCTATGGCAAGCAAGATGGAAGACACGAAAGCACCAAGTACAGCAGTACTTTTAGGCCAGCAACAATGAAGGCTATTAACACAGCATCAGAAAGCACAACAGTTCTGCAGTAAGACTACTGGGGGTGGTAGCAGAGGGGTGAGGGTAAAGTAACACCCTGCCCCATTCCTGGAAAACAGCTGGTGTTAAGGACCAGAAGGTTTAAGAGCAGACAGTTCATCTTTGTACAATGCTTCATGATTAAGACTGAAAAAGTAATTTTGCAATGAATAGTGCACTTGATTAATTTAGCTCTTTTTCCTGTTCACAGAATACCCAGAAACAGCTCACAATCACCTCTGATTTATTCATTGTTGAAATTTACATGGCACATCTTGTTGCAAATCTTTTCAGACCTCTTTGGACTGGTTCAATATGAAACTGAAACCACTTTGGTTAGCTGAAAGTAGTCCCAAATCATACAGGATTGCTGTTGTCCCCTGAGTAGATTAGTGTGACTCATAATCAAGAGAAGGTTTTACATAAAATCTTGACAGAGTTCAAACTTTGAAAGAGCTGTGTAACAAATGTTGTGTCCTAAGCTGCCACCTTATCCCTCGCGCTGCTTCCCCAAAGGGGCATTGCCTAGTGCCTGCCAAAGAGATGTCTCTCTGTAGCCAGCATCTAGCAGCATCAGTCCCAAAAGGATCTTCAGCCCTCAGTGGAAAACACATCTTTTTCAGGAAGATCCCAGCTTCTTCTACACAGCAGACACCGCGTAAGTATGCTTGTGCACTTGCAGGGGAATTTTCCATTCTCTAATTGCAATGGCTATGCCCTAACTAGAGCACTCAGTGTTTCCAAGCTCCTAGGTCCAGGTTAGCCAGCCAAAGTGAAGCGGTGTGAAATGAAACGATCCTTGATTGGGATGAATGGAAGATGGGATTTGGGAGGGACACTGCTGTATGCACCTGCAGCTGAGTCTAGGTGCACTCTGTAGGACTTTGTAATTACAAATCAGTGTTCAAGGATAGAATATTAAGCTTAATTTAGCCTGCCAAGGCATAGAAATTCCACTGAAAAATCAAAATAAAGTTATGAAAGGAAAAAAAATCTAATGCATTTTAAAGGTCATGTTTGATTATCAAGTTCTTTCTGAGTGTGCAGTTTAAATTTAAATATTATCATGTGAGATGAAAAAATGAATTGGAGTGACAGTCCTGTGGTAGGAGATATTGTCAGAACATGAATGGCTCATCTAATTGTCTACTTGCCTGCATCATGGCTGCAAAATCTGACGAAGTTAGAGGATAATTTTGAGAACCGTATCTGTTTGTGTTTTACAGATATTAGGCAAGCTGGATTCTATCACGTTCATTTGTGCTTTGGTACAACCATGGCCAGAAATTCCCATTTCTTTCCATTTGGAACTTGATTAGTTTCAGCCTCTTGCCATTGGTTCAGTGGATGAATGATCTCTACAGCACCAGTGATCGCTTTTCATGGAGGCACTTACCATGCTTGATCAAAACATCTCTCAAACTACTCTTTAAAAAATAAATAAACTTAACTTCTTAATTCATTTGCTGTGGAAAGCAGGCTTTCTAGATTTCTGGATAATTTTCAGTGCTCTTTCCTAAGCCCTCTCTAAACTCCTCCCTTCTTCTTTGCCAATAGATAAACACCAAACTTGTTTAAATAATGAGACGATTTTTTCCTCAGTACCATAGATAGAGATAATATCACTTTTTCAGTCAGAAGGAATTTAGTTGAGTCAATTTATTCTCCTTTTGAAAAACCATAGATTAAAAGTCATCAGTGCATTGATGTTTAAATGCTGAAAAACCTGAGAAATTAATTAAAAAAATAGAAGGTTGCTATAATTCTAAAACTGGGGTTTGAATTTACTAAAAGAAGGAAATGAAAAAGCAGGAAATCTTGCCAGCTGATACTGATCCCAGCTTCTTAGACAGATTTTAGGCAGCAAAGAACTGGTATTTCTCATCTCACTCAATAAGTAAGCCTGCTTCCTCCAGAGGGACTCCTCTCTGTCCTAAGAAAAACTGTGTCAGTTCCCAAATGTTCTCCAAATGTTTGACACAAAAGGGTAAACTAAGGACAGAGATCTAGCTGTAAATTACTTTTTTCTCTCTTTAGTGGATTTAAATGAGATGTTTATTATCGCCTTAACATTCTTGCAGTGGTTTAGTTCTGTATATAGCAAAGCCAGTGCTAAGTTAATTAAAAGAGCTATAATGTCTGAAAGAAGTCAGCAGGTTTCTATGGGTTCATGATCAAAGGGAAAGTGGTTCTTTTTTAATGGTGTTTTTTTCTTGGTCTTTTAGATACAATATGTCTCTGTAATCACCTACAATATTTGCCATGATGACAAAATTAGATAAAAAAAATCTTTTGAAATAAAATAAGGTTGGAAATAGAATTCACAAAAAAAAAAAGCAAACCATCAACATAAGAAAATCAGACGAGTAATTTATAAGAGCCACCACAGGTCAGTCTAGAAAGACAGTATTCTGTAATCACTCCACCTCAATGACCTAGGTTAAGAATGAGTAATGAGGGACAGAAATGATGTGGATCAGTAATGTTCTTTCACTTGACTGGTAGTGATGTATTCATGTAATAATGCCATTCCAGTCCGTGAGATGAAGCTATGGCTATATAATACTCGAAATGCAGGGAGTTGTGTGCCAATGATATGCCCTGATCAGTTGTCAAGCTTATGTGCACATAGATATTTTTAATGTCCAGATCAGTGAACTATTCGACTCTGACCATACACTTACTTTACTTTCACATAATTGCTTTTTGTTTGTGTCTTTAAAGAATGGCAGCATTCAATATGATCTATATTCTGAAGGAAAATGAAGCAAAATTTTTATTCTTCTCCATAATGCCTTAGCAAACTTTTAGAAAATATATGTACTCAGGAAATATCTTTATACTCCGAAAGTTTCAGATCACCTAACTGTTTTTCTCCCATGCTTTAAACTACTCTTTCTATTCAAGTCTGAATGGATTTCTGAAGTAGGGGGATTTTTTGTAGGGTGGGGGAAAGAGAATGTTGTAATTTGTCACGCATATTAATAATGGACACAAAGAAGAGGGAGATATGGCAAAGACAAAAGCGAGGTTTTCTTAGCTCCCTGTAATATTTCCTGTGAAGAAATTTATTATATTAAAAAAATGCCATTAATGTGTACGCTGAGGTAAGCTATAGAAAGAAAAAACACAGACTTCTGAATGTTCATTTTCATCTCTTAAACATAGATACACCATTGTGTCTGTCTCACCTATAAACTATAGGATATTATCCCTTTTACACAGGTGTTCTAGTAAGCACATAGGACATTTCTGACAAAGTATTTTTTGCTGTTTCAGGTAAACTAAAACTTTCGTAGGGAGATCTTAATTTGAAAAGTTTTCAATGGGAAGATTCTGAGGTCAAAGTGGGCACAGAAAGAGAAAATAAAACATTGTTTTAAATCTATGAATCTGACTTACTTGATCTAAAAAAAGACATTTCAGCACAAGTAATGTTTTGAAAACACTCCAGATGTTTACTGGTTTTCTGATAAGAAATGGAAACAAATATGAAAGTCTGAAAGGTCAGAGCGAGAAAGAATTATCAGCCTCCATGCACTTTTTATTTTGGAGTCACTAGCAGTTGTGGTTTACTGCTAAAACCCCTCAGTGATAAGCATTTTTGATGTGCCATACTGATTGGGCAGGAGAGGCAAAAGGTTATAATATTACATTAGTCTTTTGTATTTTCTGTAAAGAACCTGAGCAATTTGGTTTCCAGCACAGTCATCTTCAAATGTAAACCTATTTTAAGTCAGATTGTGAGAAGCAGAGCTTAGGCAGTAAGAAATTTTATGAACAATTTTTCCCAGTAAAAGTAGCCCCCTATTTTACAGTGATAGAACCTGGCAAATTAGGCTGATTTTTGCTAATTCACTCCATTTCCACAAATATTCACCTAATTATTTATGTAAAAATAATCAGCCTCTGGTGTCTTTGCACACTGTTCACTTTATTCATTACTCACACACTGAGATGGGCACCCTATGATATAAATGCCTCATTGACTCTACATTGGGATACTTCTTAAAAAGCTAAAAAAAGTGTGATTAACAATAAAAAGGAATAACAAATTATGATTAGGGAATATATTCCCTTCCCTGCATTTTTATCCTTGATGGCAAGAAAAAAAGGGTTTCACACCAAAACCAAGCCAAATACCTGTGACAGAGATAATTTTAGAAAGCACTTGCAAATAACAAATATTTATTCTGGAGAAAAGAAGATCTTAAGAATTCATAAATATTCTTAAGGTTGGTACTGGTGTCTTAAATAAGTTTAGACTGGTTAATTTATTTCAGACTTTCCACTGATTAAGAACACTGACTGAAATAATACCTTGTGGCTAGAACACGCTGGCTGAATAATAAGCCAGGCTCCTGTCATGAATGACACAGTCTTGAGTATATGTTAAAGCTTTTGGCTGCATCAGGCAGAAAAACACATGCAGAAATGGAGTTATTCTGGAGTAATTTATGAATACTGTATTTTGATCTACATAAAAGAGTGTTCACTGCAAGAGTACAAGAGGGCTGTCAGGAGAATCAGGCAGTGAGATAAGGAAAATGGCTAGAAGTGAGGCATAACTCCAGCAAACATTTGTGGGCTTTTAAATCACTGAATTCAAAATTTTTACTTCCTCAAGAGACAGCCTACAGTAACAGTTTGTCCAGAAAGACCAAATCTTGTGAATTCACTGTAGGAGGACAAGCTCTACTATGGCCAGTAAAGGGTCTTAGGTAACGGAAATTGTTCAGAGAAAGTGGATGAAGAAAGATGTCTACTTATTCTTCAGAAAATTAGCTGATATTTGTAAAATCTCTGGATATTTATCAGGTCTCTAGAATTGTGTACATAGAATCATATACCTAGTAACCATCTAAAATCCTTCTCTTTCTAGTTGCTTGCCTTCTGGGCGAGCGTGCCTAATGCACGCACAGTTCTGCAGCTCAGAGTAATGTTATGTGAATATCCCAGGTACAAAAAAGACATACCACCTGGTCTTGAGATGCCTCAGAGAAAGCAGAAAAGCAGTTACCCTGGGTCACAGATACTGGACTATCAAGATGAATGGGGTATTTCTGTGAAATTGTAAAGCTCCTGCTTAAGCACAAAGTTTTGAAAAATGCATATGTGTTCTTGAGATTAGAAATGAGCCTTACAACTTAATTTGTTTGAACAATTGCAAAGCCATTAAAAGTGGCACTGTTGAAAAATGGATAAGGAACTTTACATCCAAAGCTGTTTAATTCTTCTGCTCTGCATGCAAGCAACTAACTCTCCTCTATAGCTAAGAGAGGTGGCATTTTGCTATCATATCTTATGCCAGTAGTGGGAACATAGCCAGGGGCAGCATGGAAAATAGTTGCCTAATTTAATGTTCCCAATAGCTAATAATAAATAAGTGCTCCATATATTAAACCAATGTACTTTCTGGAAAATGTCCACCCCTTTCCGTCAAACTGAACACAAAAATCCATGCAGCAAATATCATAGACTTTGCTATAAAATCTGTAAGGAAAATGCCCTCCCTGAGTCTGTCCATGGACATTTCTTTAAAAGTAATACTTCTGTCATTGTATAGGCCATATTATACCCACAGTTTCCAGCAATGACTGGAATGGGTAATTCTTTTTTGGACCTTCCTGATTAGAGCCAGGGAGACAATATATGATTAACATCCCACAAGAGCCAGTAGCAGTGTGGAAGGCAGAGATTGCGGAAGCCGGGTCATGCAGAGGTCTTGGTGACAGGTAAAGCAGACCTAAAATCTTCATCATGTGCTGCCGCAGTCCAATTACTGTGCATTTTCCTGCTAAGCTCAAAACAAAAATTGTAGGCTGTGACAGGAGAACATGGCTAGAAAAAAGACCCTCAGGAAATGTAAACCTTGCAAAGCGTACTGAGGAAAGTGCAGAAGGGAGCATGCCTTGGCACCCAACATAATAAATAGAAAGATGCCACCACACAAGAAAACACACATTGAAATCTTTCCCAACCTCTTACCTGGAATCTGAAACATCACCTTCCTGGGTCTGGTTATGACAGTGTTGAGCGCTGCTGCACTTAAGGATTCATTTTACTTTATGGAGACTTTAATGGGACTGCTCCTATGTGGAACCAAAATTAAAGCATTAGATTGCTTAAGAGCAATTGCTGGATCAGAAGCAAAGATCATTGCAGGTTCATGTCCAATTTGTAGACGAAGCAAGGCATGCTTATGAAAAAGAGCAGAATGTTTCCCATCCTGCAGAAAGAAGGTGTAGATTTTCTGCAAGTTAAGCAAGTTAAATGCCTCTTACAGCAGCTTCTGATCAGCTTTCAGAAGCAATTTTTTTTTCCTAAAAGGAGTGTTAGGAATTTGTCTCCTGTATTTCTCTTCTCTACACCCATGTTTTAAGGCTTTTATACAAGAATTTCATTAGGTTATATGCTGTCACAGTAGCATCCACAGGACATTTAGAAGCAGCTTTTGTGGTGAATGACTGCAGTTAGATGCAACAAGCTCTGGAATATGTTGTCTGTCATTAATTTGAATATAGAAATAGGCAAAATTAGAAAGCAGGCAGCTGAATATTGCAGTTTGCCAGGGTATAATCTAGATAGCCTCAGCACTATATTCAGAAGCTATTGGGAGACTTTGGTTAGAAAACAAACCTCTTCTTCCACTTTCATACATTTTTAGACTCTTCTAAATTGCTACTCATGGTGGCACCTGTTGCTGTCTTGAGTCTCCTAGTAGCCATCAGTGCAATTTTAGTGCCTACTACATGCAATCTTATACCCAGAGTAGCCTGTCTGTATTCGAAAGAGCAGAGAGGGCTGTAGGGGTGAATGGATAAAGAACCTAAAAATAAACCCTTTCTCTATACAGACAAGAGAGTGCCGTAGATCCCTTGCCCTGTCTTTCACCAGCGTTTGCTGACGAAATGCTGCATTTGTGTCACTGAGATTCAGTGCCAAGCCGAGCATTTGCCACCTATATAGGAGCTTAAAATAGCACAGAGGCTGACAGAAATACCTTGAAGGCTGACAGGGGGGTGGTTTTCTGATATATTATATTCTGTTGTGGGGAGTTTTTATTTATTTAGAATGATATAAGCACCCTGGGGAGGGATATAGTTTAGATTTACTCTGGTCTGACCCAGCCACAGTGTGTCTGAAATGCAAAGTAGCACTGAGCTCTCTCCAAGGGTCTGGAAATGGTGCAGCTCTATTGAATGATAGATTTTTAGCAGTTCTCTTGCAGGGATCCCACTTGGTTGGTGTAATGCTGATTAAAGCAAGCACATTTCCTCTACAGCACTCTGATTCATCCCTCCATAGCCGCTTCCTGCAGAGACCATGCAGGCTTTTAATTATTTTACTAAACAGAGAACATTTTTCTTGGAAGTGCATAATGAAATTTTAATGACCACCCTTTTAATTCTAACAGAAAGACCTCAAATAACAGCAAAGCCCATGTGAAATTCCACATGGGTTTCAGCTTTTCTTCCACAGCACCAGGGGAAGGCGGGAGCCCCAGAGTTATATGTAGCACTGTTACTCCTCTCTAGTCATAAGCCCCAAGGCTTTGCTTTCCATACAGGGAGGCAAAGCCTGTTTTCTGGTGCTGCCATTGCTGTGGGCACCCTATCACACTGTCTTCAGCTCAAGCACAGCCAGAGAAGAAACATGCCTGTACAATGAGGTATCTATGTCTCAGACTCATAGTCAAGATTACAAATGGGAGGACCTTCTCTGCTCACACCCTGAAAACATGCTAACCCTCCTTCCCAAACAAAAGAGCATTGAGAAGAGCAATAACTGATTTTTTTTGCCACATTCAGAAACATCAGACATTGCACTCCAAAGTGTGTTGGTTAACCACATTGTACCCAGTGCAGGACATCAGAGCTAGTAATTTATGTTCTCACTGTTAACAGTGTTGCTGACAGGCAGGTGCTTATAGAGCTAACTGGACAGTCATGGTCTGCGAATAGGCTTCGTAGTCATACCACTACCACTCTTTGCAATGCATTTTACCTATAAGAAAAGGCCTAAAGATTTAGATTTTAATTCTAATATAGATTATTAGTTATCATTCACTGTCCAATCATGGGTAAGATATGACTATATTTAATTGACATAGAATCATACCAGTCACTTTCTGTACCTCTTCTATAAAACACATAGAAAAATCTTACCATTTATTTCAGTTCTCTCTACTTTCAGAAATTTTTCCTTAGCCTTGAACTTCCTTTCTTTTTCTTCTTTCTCTTCCCAACATTTTCCTTCCCCTTATGCTCTCTGGAACAGACTGCACCAAAATAATGATCCATTCCAGCTCTCAAACTGGTTGAATTTCAGTGCATGACTGAGGAGCAACTTGCCTTGTCCAGCAACTGGCATAGTGCAGGAATAGAAGGACAAAAAGAGGAAGGAAGGAAGGAAGGAAGGAAGGAAGGAAGGAAGGAAGGAAGGAAGGAAGGAAGGAAGGAAGGAAGGAAGGAAGGAAGGAAGGAAGGAAGGAAGGAAGGAAGGAAGGAAGGAATGGGTAACTTCCAATATCTGCAGGGTTTCTACCTCTGGCTAACTTCTCTGTTAAGTTACCACTGGGCATTTTTTCCATGCTCAGTGATTCAGTAAAAGTCCCTTTCCTTCCTCAGTCTGATCATTTTCAGTTAAACTCTTTGAGAAGAGGAAGAGGGGAGAAAAGGAAGTAAATGGTCCTTTTTTTGCCATCAAACAAGAATGAAGCTCATCCTGTACTTGGACTTCATTCTTGGAGGTAAAATATGTCTCCTGTCAAAGGCAGCTCTCTGGCAAAAAAGCAGGTCCCATCACTTTTCTTTACTAATGCAAAGGTTCTCTGGGTAAATTAATCTCAAAGCTGGAATTATTCTCTGTCAGCAAATTTTGCTTCAATAAATCTAGGAATCATCAAACTCAGAAAGGTTTTCACAAAGATGACCCAGCATATTAAGTTCTTGCAGTGCTTGGTGGGAGGATGCACTTGTGAAGATGCAATAAAGGAAGTGAATTAGCTACCAGCTGAAGTGAATTATAGAGACACCTTGATAGAAATTAAAGAAAAAAAAACAAGGTGAAAAACAGAAATCTGAGAATTCACACTTTGCTTTATTAAACAATGAAATTTAAGATGTCCTTGCATCATTCCCAGGCCGCTTAATCCTTTATTACTAATAAATGATCTTTTATAAAGTATTTTGAAGTGGGTAGAGATAACAGTTTAATCATTTTTATGAAAAGCCAAGATTTTTCATCTTCAAAGTGCTAAAATATCAGCATACACCACTAATAATGAACCTTGTTAATCATTAGCATCTCTCATATATAATGGCAATAACACTTTTCCAAAGAGCTTGCAAAAGAACTGAGAAAGAAGCAGGTGGGGTTTTTTTTAGGTTAGACCTTTTATAACTAACTTTATTCATATTTTAATGAGTAATGTATGAATAAGTAGATTTTTAAGTTAACAAATGAATATTTAAAGAAAAGAGAACAGAATAAATTTGTCAATCAAAATTCCTCCAAACCCAGGTACATGCTCCAGGCGTGATCTTGAAAACATTTATGCACATGAGTAACTTGTGACTCATGAGTCATCCCAGTAAAGTCAAGGGTACTAAATTAACCTTTTATGAGGAATGCATGTTAGGATGACAGTTTCTATTCCACCCAAGACAGTGGAAAAGATAAACATCTGCAAGGTAGGGGCCTAATATAAAATCATCATCTAAGCTTTTACTTCAGAAAAAGATGGAGGGGCTGGGGAGCAGCTCTGTGGGAAAGGCCCTGGGGTGGTGGCAGGCAGCAAGCTGAATGTGAGCCCATGGTGTGCCCTGGCAGCAAAGGAGGCCAACAGCACCTGTGTGTATGAATAGAGGCATGGCACATAGACCAAGGGAGAGGATCATCCCTCTCTACGTGGCACTCATCAAGCCATATCTAGATACTGCATCGAGTTTTGGGCCCTGGAAAGACGGACAAACTGGGGGGACCTTTTGGAAGGTCCCGAAGGCAGTGGGGGCTGGGGCCCTTGGCATGTGAGCAGAGGCAGGGGGAGCTGGGCTGGTTCAGCCTGGAGAAGAGACAGCTTCAGGGGACCTAACAGACACCCAGTGCCTATGAAGCATCATTGAGGAGATGGAGCTGGGCTCCTCACAATCATGGGGGTGTGGGAAAATGAGATACAAATGTGCATAAGTGAAACAAGAGAGTTTCAGACTGGATACAAGGAAAAGCTTTTCCCCCATGAGGACAGTCGGACAGTGGAGCAAGTTCTCCAGAGAGGTTGCACAGCCTTCCTCCCTGGAGGTTTTCAAGACCCAGCTGGAGAAATACCTGAGCAGCCTGGTCTGATCCCATAGCTCACCCTTGCTTTGAGCAGGAGATTGGACTAGGTCACCTCCCCTAGCTCATTTTCAGCCTCATCCTACAATCCCACAAATTACCCACTGTTGCTGAAATCACATGAATGTTGAATTCACTCATTCCTTATGCTTGGCTGTTACTAGTGAAGAAATGGTTCCTTTATTCCTATCTTTCCCTATAAATTGTTATGTTCTATCCTCCTAAAGAAGTTCCTCAAACCTACTGAGTACCATGCAGCCTACCCTTGATCCTTCCATAATAATAAGCACTTACCATGAGTTACTGTTATTACTTTTTAAGTCAAGGATGCTGCTATCCTGGCATATCACATTAACTGCGAAACAATATAAACTTAATCAAGAGATCTTTCTGTCTAAGAATCGATTAAGTTTACCTCATCAGACATCTCACTTTTTAATTTTCCTAGTAAAATATCATGATAAAAGGATTATACACATCACCATGTGAAGCTGTGTGTGTATGACCTCTAATATATTACTTTTTTATTGATGACTAATTTGGCAGGAAAACACACGAGCACATTTGTAGAGAGTGAAGGAAATCAGGATATATGAATCGGCAATCCCTTTTCTTTGCATTTTGTATGGTCCTCCTTTCACAGGCTACCTTCAGTTACCTAAGGAATTTATGTACCCAGGTCTCATTCCTGTGGGCTACAAACTGAGCTCCATTATAATTCTAAGAAAATCCCACCTTAGAATCCCCTAGGTATCAGAACTGTCTGCAGGCATGAACATCTCTGTAAGGGTCTAACTAGAAACACTAAATGGTCATGGTTAGAAAACCTTATAGCCAGCCTGGCTGAGGCACGATGTCAGGAATTTGACTACTGTGGGCTGGGAATGGGCAAGGGCTGTAATGGCAAATGGTTATATCTTATATGCAAGGTAAGCAATGACTCCTCTTCCTCTGCCTACTCTTTAAATGCAAAGTAGCCACTGAGGCTTTCTGTGGAGGGTCAGATTTTATGTGTGCGTGCATGGTACCACGCAAAGTCCCACAGAGGACTTATGCTCTGCCAAGTGCCTGGCTCCTGGTAGGGCTTAAGCAGGAGAGATGAACAGATGCACTCTAGCTAGGAGAGCATATTCAAACCTGAAATGCTCAGGTCTGGGGGGCTTTGGCTTTGAAGTCAAAGAGGAAGATGTCCAATGAGTTTCAGCAGATCTGAGGTAGCTATGGAGCCATTCTTACTTATGAAGATTCTGGGGGTTTATATCCCCTTAAATACTCATGCTTTCTAGATCTGGCCCTAAGTCCATTAAAAATGTTTGCAGCAGATCTTGGGGAGGGAAGACATAGTTTTGAAAAAAAAAAAAAAAATTAAAAAACCAAAAAGATAGCTTTCTGAAAGAAATGCTAGAGAAAGATCTTCAGCTATTTTCCTGCAAAAAGGTCAAGCTCAAGATATAGATAATAAAAAGGGCAGGGAACTATCTGAAGGAATTCTCAGTTGGTATCTTAGTAGTTATAAATCCTCTTATTTCTCCTGCAAGATGCTAGCAACTGTTGCAAACTGCTTCTTCCAAATCAGAAGGGTTAGAAGAATTACAAAAAAGGACAGATTTAACCAGATTTCACCTATCCTGGACAGATAGGAAAATCCAGTGCATCTCTTTTCTGGATATCATCAGAAGTGGTGAGAGGGACTGGTAAGTAAGGAGAGAGGAGAAGAGGGATATGCTAGGACTCTTTCTTCTTACAGTATTGGTATCTTCTGTGCTTTCCAGCTTTCTTTTGTGGAGTTGTTAGGAAAGAAGGAGCTCTAGAATCAGATGTTCCAACATCAGAAAGTCAGCTAAAATAGATTGCTTTCCCACTGCAAATCTCCTTATATACAGAGTAATTTAATATCTACAAAAGTTAATGAAATCTGAAGTTACATTTGACATATGTTTTTAAAATGAAGGTGAGGGAATATCTTGCTGACCAAGTCTTTGTTCTGTGGTTAAGTGCCCATGACTATCCCTTGGAAAGCATTCAAGAAACTTTTCTGTGTAGCCTTACCAGTACGGACCCATATTAAATGAAGGATTATAAACCTATCTCAGCAGGTGATAGGGAATAGCCAGACTTGTTGGCTGGCCAGTTATCTCTGGTCATTCTCAAACCCTTAAAAGCAACCATAGAAATAATATGGACTTGTCTCCCTCTAATATGATGATGACTCAGAGATTTATCTTTACCAAATGATACAAATACAACAGTCCTAAGATAATTATGTAGCTGGACAACGTGAAGGATATATAAAGAGTAGCTGCCTGAGCCAAACGTGAGTAAGTCAGATGAGTGGAAGAACACTTTTTTAAGAATTCCAAGCCCAGTGTAGGCTCCTTTTTCTAAATGCACGCCACAGGTAATCAGGTCAAGTTGTATTCCTTTAGTGTCCTGGGTGGTTCCCCACTGCTGTATGCTCACACAGCAGTGCCCACTCAGTCACCTGCTGAGACATATCGCACCCTCTGATTTCCATCCCCATGATGATATGACCTCACCCATCATCAGATGTTGGCTAATACACACCAGGTGATGTCCTGCCCCCTGCTAGCAATGCAACATATTTAGGTCTACAACCTTATTCATTAGAAAGTTTGACATAAAATAAGTGCATCACCTTAGCCACCTTAAGTACCTCAGAGCTTCTCAAAGAGAATGGAGTCATATTTAAAATGACTAGCGGTACCTTTGACATAATCCTTAGCTTAGGCCTAAGTTATGTTCATGGCTAATTAAAGCCTTGGAATAACATCTTTAGCTGGCTGGTTTTGTGGTGTGATGGAACTCTGCATTAATGATGAAGGACATATAGAAGACAACACTTTTGCAGGGGGTCAAAACAGTGGGAACAAACAATTCTGAGAGCTAAGGAATATGACCTTTCTTATCAGCTTCTGCTTGAAAGATTGAAAATATGTTCACTAGAGTGTTTGCAACATTTATTGGGTTATTGTGGGATAATGAGGCATGTGTTACCCCTAAAGAGCACAAAAATCCTCAGTGGGCCTTCTGCTGTGGAAACTCAACTTTTTCAAGGTTGCAACTAGTTTACAGCCAAAAAAAGATTCTAAGTCATAAGTCTCTTGCAAAGGCAGAGTCTTCTGAGCACATTAAGGAAACACAAGGGAAAGATTTTCTTTAAGCTCACTCAGGAACTGGGTTTGGTATCTTTGCTGAGAAACACCTTTCCTCTGGAGAAATCCCAATATTGTAAGTTAGTACAACCCAAAACTAAATATTTGCCCTGACATCAGATGCAGAGCTGAGAATGATGAACTGTATAAGTACACAAGAAGGTTCTTTGGTTTACCCTCCTAGGTATGCTCCCTAGGTGCTTTATGCTGTGGCAGTTTTCATCTGCTAAAGATATGTCCTAACACTTGGAAATGAACAAATGTAGCTGAAATAAAGCTTCTTGAATAACTTTGGAAGTTGTAGAATATAGTACCTGACTGAAGTTTCACAAAAGCTTTAAAATTTCATGTGTTGTACTTACTTTTCTGCGTCTATTCTTTAGCCGAAGAGCATGATAGAGTTTACTCATTTTCTTCTTTCTCATGTCATTTTTTCAGAAGTGAACAAATCCCTATTCTGGCTTTTGGCTTTGTTTTTGTTTTCTCCTTCATGTTATATATGTAAAGGAAGGTAATATTTTTTTTTTCTGCAATATAAAATAGTTAAAAACATAACACTGATAATCCAGAATCTGTAAACAGACACTAACTAGTAAGTCCACATTCACCTCAGGATAATGCTATTTAGCAATTAACTGCAAAGCTGTTGTAAGCTGATTTGTGACTTGTACATTTCAGTTTAGCCTCACCAGAAATTCCTTTCAAACAGACAAGGAAACATATTCCTCCTGTCTAGTTCCACCACATCTTCAGCAACATCTGGTCTCTAGGACTATCTGCTGGGGTAATACTTTGAGCATGGCTGCCGGAAATGGAGCCTGGGTGGAGGCACTGTGGAACAAAGCCCTTGGAAAGGTCATTCTTTAAGTATTTCTCACGTAAACCTGCCTGGTTCTTCTTCTTCTCCTCCCCAACTTTACAGCAAGTACACATTTTAATGAAGATATAAAGAAAAGCAATGGGCTGAAGTTCCAGAAGAAGACAAACCTATGGAAAACCGTTGACTCTAGGACTCTTGCTCTAAAAGAGCAATCCCTAATGATGCAGCACATGCACAAAGAATTAAAAGGTTGTAATCTCACAAACCTGATATAGCTAAGAGCAGCCTCCAGCTTTGATCAGCACATACAGGCTTCTTGGTTCCTGGTGACTGCAGGGCACAAGCGCAGCAATTGGAGTTTAGTGAAGCATAGAGGAGGGCCAACTGCATCCAAGTTCTCTGGTTGTGTGTCCCTGCAAAGGCCACAGCAGCACAGGAGGCTTCCCATCCACGTTCAATACTCTTCAGATGTCAGATGATCCTTCTGATGAATCAGAAGGTGGCTGATCCTATTCTAGAGCTTCATTTTAGCAGTAATAAAGTACAAAGCTGCCACTTTATCCTTCAGAGTCAGGCAGAAGCAGGAAAGAGGTAGAAAAGTCTCCATCAGTCATTGTCCTTGTAGCATACATTCTGGAGACAATCTGAAGAAAAAGGAAGGTCTAGATAAGAAATAAAGATGCCACATCTAAATCATATTTTTAAGCTGAAAATCTCTGTCTCCCCAGATAGTTATAATACTCTTACCACAAAGCAGAATAAAATTATATCAAGGTCAACTTCACAGAGTGGGTTTAAATGGTAATTCTTCTTTCTCACTCAAGTTTTTTGAAGTTCAAATGTGTCATTTATGCTTGCATTGTAATGAGCAATATAGAAGGATTGAAATGATTGAAAAATACGTGATTATCACTGTAATTTAACACTCAGTTAATGAAGGCTTGAACTGTTGTCCATATTGCCATAGTGTAGTTAGCAGGTATCCATACTGAATACAGTTTACATTTGCAAGAAACTGAGTTAGTAGTAAAGGTTAATTCACTGCCATATAAACATTTGATCTTGCAATGGTCCCATTAACCTTTTTCGTATGCAAAGATTAGGAATAAGCAGCTAGCAAAATACTAACCTTATTTAAAATTGCAGAGCTGTGAGTACCCAACAATTTTTTTATTCTTCCATTTAGGGGCAGAGGTTTAAAGGCTTCCTCCACTTCCTCCGCAAAGTGATCAAGCCCAAAGTCTCACAGGTTTTATTAATGTATTAAAACAATGTTGCAATCAGCAGTTCCAGGAAGCAAACTCAATTATTAAAAAAGAAAAAAAAAAGAAAAAAAAAGAAAAAAAAAGAAAAAAAAAAAAGGAACGTTTTTATCTCTGTTGACTGGGTTTGAATCCTATCCTGACTACAAGAGTGAAGAGGGTTTTGGAGGTTCCTCTCAGTAGGCTCTCCAGCACACCCTTTCACCAAGAACTTCACTGGGACCCATCCCACAGTCAACAACTGAACCTCCCAGCAGTGCGGCTAGGAGAGAGATCCTCCCTTGGCTGGTCCTAATGGTAGAACTGACAGGTTTTATTATGTTAAGAGCTAGAAGTTTCCAATATGTTTTCTCATTAATGAGACCTATCCGCTTTCCAATGGATGGACTCTGGACAGCTGCATTTTTGTGAGCTTTTTAACTCTCTGCTTTTTAACTCTTCAGGATCTCGGTGAAAAATAAATGCAGTCAGCAGGTGCAGCTGCAAAAGCCAACTCCAGCGCTGAATGCGGTAGCTTACATGTCTGCACATGTGATTACAGACTTACTGCTTCCAGGCAGAGGGGAGGCTATTAATCACAATATCATAGAATAATTTAGGTTAGAAAGGGCTTATGGAGGTCATCTGGTCCAACCCCTGCTCAAATCAGGGAGAAGTTCAAAGTCAGAGCAGGTTATCCAGTACCTGTTGCTTCTGTGATAAGTTTCCATGGCAGGGAATGGTATCCAGGGATAAGCAGTGTGACAGTAGAGTACTGACACTGAGAATTATAGTGGACGATGGCTGTGAAGGATGGTCCTACATTTCTATACCCTACATTGTCTGGCAGTCTGTCTCCATCTTCAAACCCTAGAAGGAACCTAGCACTAATTTATCTGCACTTTCTTAAAACACAAGCAAACTTTTTTTGGCATGTTGCCCTGTGAGGTCAGCTTCATTTTTTCAGAAGGAGTAGAGCATCCCAGGTAAAAAACCATGACAATAGTTGCTAAAGGAACAAATCATTTCAACCCTGGTAATGGATTAACCCATAAACCAATACTGTGGTTGTTTTCTGAATAATAGATCTAATATTTTAGTCAGAAAAAAAAAATATTAGATAATAAACACCTGTGTTTTACAGATTACCTGAATCAACTTCTATGGTATTATTATGGGTTTGTGTGGTGGGGTTTTTTGGTAGCAGAGGAGGGGGGCACAGGGGTGGCTCCTGTGAGAAACTGCTAGAAGCTTCCTCAGCTCCAAGACGGACCCACCGCCAGCCAAGGCCAAGCCCATCAGCGACGGCGGTAGTGCCTCTGGGAGAACAGATTTAAGAAGGGGAACCTGCAGTGAGTAGGGGGATTGGAATGTGAGAGGAATCCCTCTGCGGGTACCGAGGTCAGTGAGGAAGGAGGAGGAGGAGATGCTCCAGGCACCGGAGCAGAGATTCCCCTGCAGCCCGTGAGGAAGTCCATGGTGAGGCAGGCTGTGTCCCTGCAGCCCAGGGAGGTCCACGGTGGAGCAGATCTCCACCTGCAGCACGGGGAGGACCCCACGCCGGAGCAGGGGGATGCCCGAAGGAGGCTGTGACCCCGTGGGAAGCCCGCGCTGGAGCAGGCTCCTGGCAGGACCTGTGGCCCCATGGAGAGAGGAGCCCACGCTGGAGCAGGTTTTCTGGCAGGACTTGTGACCCCGTGGGGGACCCACACTGGAGCAGGCTGTGCCTGAAGGACTGCAGCCCATGGGAAGGACCCCATGTCGGAGCAGGGGCTGAGTGCGGAGTCCTCCTCCCCTGAGGAGGAAGGAGCGGCAGAGACAAGGGGTGGCGAGCTGACCCCAACCCCCATTGCCGGGGGGAGGAGGGAGAGAGAACCGGGAGGGGGGTTGAGCCGGGCAGGAGGGAGGGATGGTGGGAAGGTGTTCTGAGGTTGGGGTTTACTTCTCATTATCCTTGTTCTGATTTGGTTGGTAGTAAATGAAATTGATTTTGTTTCTTCCCCAAGTTGAGCCTGTCTTTTGCCCATGCCCATAAGTGGTGAGTGATCCCTCCCTGTCCTTGTCTCGACCCACGAACCTGCCTTTATATTTTCTCCTCATCCCACCGTGGCTGGGGGAGGGGAGGAGTGAGCAAGTGGCTGCATGGTGCTTTGTTACTGGCTGGGCTGAAACCACAACAGGTACAAAAATAGAAGCTGCTTGCAAAAGAGGCTTTATGTGTTCTATGAGGTTGTGCAGCACCTAGCACAACAGAGCTGCTCCCAAAACCAAAAGGCATAAATAAATAAGTTCTGAAGTTTTCGCAAATCTTTTGTCCCGTGTATTCTCTCACCTTTGTGTTTCAGTAAAAAATAGCTACCATAGGCTATTTTGAAATCATTTAACCACCTTCAAAACCTGCTCAGACCTTAAGAAGATGATGGCAAGGTGAGTTACCAGGGTACCGCTGAGTCCCTGAGCACTTCCAGAAACTTCCAGCTGTGATAAATGAGACCAGCCCTGCAGCTGCTGTTGTTCAACTCCCATTTGGTGCAATGCCCCCACGGCTGTACAAATCCAGTGCTGGAGAAACTGACTCCAGGAACACCGATGCCCCCAGCTGAAGGCAGCTTGTGCAGCCAGCATGGCGAGAGAGCACCCGTGGCTGGCAGCAGAGAGCGGGTGGACACTGCTGCCGTGGTGGTCCGGCACTGCCAAGTTGCGACCTCCTGGGTGGCCGTCTCTGGCAGGCCTTGCTGCCACACAGGGGCTTGTCGGTGCTGGCCGTATCTCTGCATGAAAGGAGATGTCCCACTGTATAGGCAGTCCATTTTGGTCATGCTCTGCCTTCATTTATAATGTTAGATGAAGCATATTTAAGATGCTGCTATTGTTCAAAGATGGAAATCTACAGTTATGTTTGTTTAATGACAATTATTACCACAGATCACGGTGACAGTGTGGATAGAAGTCCTTACCATTGCTATGGCTTCACCAAATGACTCATGTTTATGTCTCTGTTATGGCAGCAGAAATGGCAAAAAAGTAAATGTCTGTACATTTTAATGGGCTTGGCATAGATAGCAATATATTTGCACTTGCATCTAGCTAATATGCACTTGCTAGACTGCACACTTTATAATCTGCAACAGAAGTTGGCAGCCTCTCCCCACCTCTCAGCTAAGATTTAATGGAAGGTACTGCAGTCTTCTATTAATAGCATCATTTCTCCTAGCTACAGCGCATGGGCTAGCTAGCATACCATGAAGAATTGCCTTAGTACAGCAGCAAGAAAACATAGCATTGTCATTAATAGCAAATCAGGGATGACAACATAAATGAGCTGATCACACCTTTTGACTGATTGCACATTTCCATTTGCTTATCTACTTGTTAATTTGCAAATTTAATTATTTTCAAAAGAGTTTCTAATCATTACTGCAAATTAGTGAGCTACTGTTACATTACACATTGTTAGACCAATCTGACTAGTAGGAGCAGAATTAAATAGCAGAAAATAGTAGAAAATTAAAATGGGAAAAGAAATAGAAGTTCTTATTACAAGCGTAAGACTACTGCATATTTTCTCATCATTCAAAAATAACAAATGACAGGAACAGCCTACACTTTAAGACCTCATCTGAAGGAATGGATGCCCATTTGATAAATATTTGTCACCCGCCCTTGCCTTTGCCCCTCCAAAAAGCAGGGAATACTATATACTATGGTGAATGTCAATGCTGACATAATCTGTAGCACTTCCTAGTTTAGAAACAACCTCTTGGATCTGTCTTCCTTGGTTATCTAGTCTGTGGTCGTCTGTCAGTGACATCATACCAGGTTGTTAAGGAAACATTGGTCAAATCAAAGCCTTGTCAAGAGCAAGTGGTTCTTGGTAATACATTAGCCAGGCTGTAAAAGGTCTGGTAGTGTTTTGGACAGAAATATTGTAACATCAGGAGGGCCAGCTCTGGGGCATGAGTTAAGACCCAAGCCCCCTTGGCCAGATCAGGAGATGAGCAGCTCTGCTATGTTCCAGCAGAGGTGGGGAGGGCAGGCAGCTGCCATCCCATGCACACCACGTTGTGGCTCACCACAGTGCCCATGACACCCTGTAATCCCGGTGCACTGGTTTGGGTGGGTCAGGTGCCAAGTCAGGATCATCATCAGTCAAAGGTGAACCAATAGGCTGCCTTAAATCACCAAAGCAGGTGCCTGTGGCAGGCACTTTTTTCAAAGGATTTTATAAAGTGCACAAAGAAAAATTAGTACTTTTTCCCCTCCTTTCTCATTTTAAACTGACTTTTCAGACAAGTATAGGTCAACAAAAGGAGAACAAGCTTTCACACGAAATTCAGCAGATGATTTATAAAATTAATTTTGAAAGTTACAAAAATAGGCTTAAAGTGTCTTAAAAACAGAAGCACTGTGTGTCCTTTTGCTCTTTTTTGATCTCCTCTGTTTGACTGGATCAATAGTGAAAGCATCTGAAGAAAGGCTATCCAGGGAGGAAATTTTTAATAAAATACTTGTTCTTATGGCGAGTGCTAACAGGGCTGAGGTGAGGATCATTGAAGCTAGCAGCCACATTGTACGCAGCTGAGGGACACTGCTGAGGCAGATGAGAGACAGCCGTGCACAGGGATGAGCTGAGCTAAACACACCTGAAGCTCAGTCCACAGTCCATCCTGCATTATATTTAAAATGCATTCCTACTATGTCTTACCTTGACCATGTCCTGACTTGGTCATGAGACAGGTTCATGACAACAAGTGTGGTCTTTGAACCAGGGAATCATGCTCTGTCCTCAGAAGGATTTTATCAAGGAAGAGGTTGGGAAAACCTGATTTACACTGCTGCGTTTTCTTCCTGCCAAGCAAAGAGGAAGGAGCCCCATCAAGGCAAACTGCTGATTTACTCATCTACCACCAGATTTGTGTTGATGAGGCTCCACTGGTGGCCTAAAGCTGCTGGAGTTGAGGGGAATCCCCTTGGTAGAAAATGCTTTGATGACTAAATACCAGTAAAAGTCTTGTCTAGAAGCAGATCATAATTTCTCCATTTTTCAGAAAATAAAGCTAAGCTGAATTTAATTTCAGTGAGAAAGGGATTAAGTGTTGGGGTTTACAGGTGACTGGGTTCTCTGAGGCTGCAGACATGCTGCACTGGAAATGTTTCTTGGTGGCTGCAGTTAAATTTAATCTGATTTTTCTACCAGATTCCCTGGGATTATCTTGGATTCCCTCTTTCAGGGGACTCGGCAGGTCAGCCTGGCTCCACGTGCGGGTTGCTTCCCACCCCCAGAGCCCTTTCCAGCTGGGGGACTTCGACTTGCATTCCCTTTCCTGCACATCCCTCATTTATGTTTCTTCTGCTGCTTATGAAACCAGATTCTTTAACAGGCTAATGCTGCTGGCTTTCCTGGTGCAGTCACTCCAGTACCGAGTACAAACAGTACCGAGTCTGGAGTGTAAAACCGTGCCTGAAAATTTCTCTTGTTTTTGTGCTATTGTTGTGGACACACTGGTGCCTAAATTTAAGCACATAATATAAGCAACTGAGAAAGGGGCCCAGTCTCACCTAGTTCATTATGTAGTTAATAGAGAGCTATAGGTACAAATTAGATGTCCTGACTTCTATATATAGATGACCTATAGATGATATAGATGACCTATATCTTTCTGCAGACCATACAAAAAGCCACAGAAGTTGATGACCTAGTTGCTCACATCTAACATGTTAACACTAACATTGTCCTAATCTCATGCTGAGACTCCATTATCATTCCTGACAGACTTTTATTTAATTTGGGTTTTAAGGCATCTTTTGATGGACAATCTGTATCTCCCTAAAAGGCATACTCTTTAGCATGACTGTTACAATATTTTTTTAAAAAAAAAATCAATCATCTCCTCTGCCGATGTTTAACCCTACTATTTTTTTGTCCAGTCCACAGTTATTTCTTTCTTTTTTTTTTTTTGCAGCTACATTCACATGGTTGGAGGCTGTCTTGACCTCCCCATTCAGGCTTCCTTAGACTGACAAACACTCAGGTTCCTTCAGCCTTTCTTCACACACTACATACATCAGTTATGTTTCACTTTTACCCTCAGTTTTCTTGAAAAGCCATACAAAACCAGGATGCAGCCTGTTTTCTGAAACAGCTCTTCTGACTGGAACAAGGGAAAATCACCTCACTTGTTTTACGTATAGTATCACCTGCTTATGCTCCCAGAAGAAGGTTTGCATTTTCCACAGCAGTGTGATGCTGGTGAGAAGCTTGCCCAAGTAGCAGCATTTAATTGAAATGTCGTTTCCTTTCCTGCAGCTGGCTGTGCTTTGTCTTTTGTTTTGGAAGTGAGTTGATTATGCCTATGGAGGTGCAGAACTTTTCACCTTTCCTTATCGAGTAGCATCCTGTGTATTTCACACCAAATTGTTGCATTGCTCAGTTCACCGTAAGCACTCTGAGGTATGGTCCCAACTTCCAGAGCATTTGGTATCCCCCTTCCCCTACCCACTGCCACCCCTCAATGGGATGGTGTCCGCCAGCTTGCCTCTCATTCTCACATCTTTAGACCTTGATGGGAAATATTCAATAAACTCAGCTCAAGGGCAGACCCTCTCCCGTGTACTGGGGATTTGTGCTTAAAGGTCTAAATCCTAGACAGCCACATCAGGTGGCTTTGGCAAAGCGGGTGTTTTCAGAGAGGGATTTACCTGGCCTGTTCCGGGCATCTCTCTCCGGATCCGTGAATCCTTCCAGGGGTGAGTGCTGCTCCTCCCTGCTTTTGGAGGAGGTCAAGTGAAGGGCTGAAAGGTCTGCTTTTGATCCCATGACTGTGGCATACAGTGTCTGCCTCCAGGAACCAGAAACTACAGCCCCCTCACCACCACATCACCCAACATAAACCCACCAGGTGCCTGTGTCCTCAGCCCACAACCATCTGCAGAGGTGCCTCTCCAAGGGTTTTTGGGAAGGTGGGCATCGGGAGCACATGCAGATCACGCAGCCTCCAATTTACGTCCACAGCCACAGGCTACAGGCCAGAATAAATGATCCGGCCCGTGGGCTCTGCCACTGAGTATGAGAAATTCAAGTGACTACCAAAAGCCCTAACAGAGTCAAGTTAGGTAGTCCATCACCATCTCCCTTCCCTGTGGTCTGTAACCCTGCCACAGGGGAAAATCCATAAGGGCTGTACCCTGGAGCTCCAGTCAATGTGAAGCCACAACCCCCTCCCTAGATCTTTGCTTTGTAATTTCTAATGTATTTTATGCTTGCCTTTTTTTTCTCTTTTCATGCCTTTCAAGTTATCTGCTTCAGCACTGGCTCGTAGCACATCAGTACTGCTATTAGGTAACTCTGTCGAATGAATCTCAAAAGCCTAAAAAGGCTTCTGAGAGGCCTCATCTTGTTTACAGAGATGAAGGGGCTGATCAGCACTTCTGGAAAAATAAGATTTTGGGGAAAAGGGCTTCTGTCAAAGTTACTTTACAACTTATTTTCTTTTTAAACAAAAACAATCCTTTAAGTAAACTTGTAAGTTGACACAATGTGCTGCTTTCAGAATTGTTTCTTTTCTCAGTATTATTATGAAAGTGGAGAAAATTGCTGGTTTTATCCTCAGCAACAGAAGTTGCTTTTCCTAAAAATGTAGACATATTCTTCCACAAAGACATAATTTCCAAGCTAAAAAAATATATGTACTGACAAGGAATAAAAAATATAAATCATAATGCAAGGAGAACCAAGAGATTAATTATTTCTGTAATCCACATTTCTGATGAATATGATGCATACCATTCTGAGCTACTATAGTTTTTCCCCTGATAATCATGGCATAATGCAAGCCTCTCCATCTAAGAACAGAAATTAATAGAAGATTTCTTTCAATTAGCCATATGAAAAATGCATTTCCAAACCAAGCCATGACACAGAATACAGCTTTTAGAGCCAGAGAGTGTGTGATCTTAATTCTTCCCACCTTTGCTCATTCAGTTCACATAAATTCAGTTTAAATACCAGTTAATCCTGGTCACTGCACTGCTCCTCCTGAAAGGACTTTCAGCAGAAGCATCACACACAGCATAAGAGGAAGAAGAAGGGAGAATTAACCCGGGTTTCCTAACAAGGGTGAATTTGCAGTGCTGCGCTGTGTATGAATCCCTGGGTCTCGTTACTGCTTTGGGCAGTCTCTCCTATCAAAACCAGAAACTTTCCACAGCCTCACCTCAACAGATGGGTGAGATGCAGCACTCTGATTTTGTCCACATAGCAGCTAAGCAGTAAAACCACTGAGAATGCATAACAGAAGGAGGTGGGACAAGTATTTTCCCCATTCACTCCTTCTGCCAACAGACATTCAAAACAATCACTAAAAATGGAAATTTACCTGCTTTCTTGGTAGAGATTTGCCAGCAGATATGTGCTGTGTAACAGGCTTTCCTGCCTTCAGGAGGTACCCCATAACAGTGCTCCACTCGTTCCTAAAAGAAGTAGGATCCTGTTTCCATAAACCAGACTAGCAACTGCCTGTGGGCTTGCCACTGATTTCCATGGAAGCAGGATCATTCTCCACCTAAAGTATCTCTGCTCTGAGATTATTAGAGAAATAGTACTAATGAAGATTTCACTGCAGTGCTTTTGCTATTACTGGTGTTACTAATGATCTATTTTGATTATTTCATTAAAGTACTGAGTTACAGACAACATACAGACACAGAAGCTAAGAAGCTAAGCTAAGGGCTCAGCAGGAGGTTAAATGACCACTGATAATTAACTGCCCCTCTTTTAAAAGGCCAGTGCTTCGAGGATCCTGAGGGGGAAGGGATGAGAAGAGGCAGGGCTTTTTTTAAATACATTAGAAGGGGATGACAAAAAAAAAAAAAAAAAAAAAAAAGAGTATAGTCATTGCTGGTTTGCTACAGTGTAAGCATTCAAGGGCCTCTAGAGATCCCTGTGTCATGGTGAAGGATCAGCCTTGAAGTTCAGCCTGAGTTAATCCATCTAAAGGAACTGGTGAATACTCTCTTGATCTGTTACATTTATAGGCTTTGGAAAAGGAACAACACAGGGGAGAGATTTAAAGCCTCAGTCGAGCAAAACCTTGCAGGTATATGCTTAACCTTGAGCACCCTCTTCTCTTTACAAAAGTGGCTGAGCATTTGCTTTTAATCTCATTGACATTTTCTAAATCCTATTGTCTTCCATGGAGCCCATGGGTATTACCTGAGGGCTTTGCTAAAGAGTTTTTACCCTTCCACAGCACTGCTGATCCTTAGGCTTCTGCTAGCTCCACCAGCTCCTGTTGCCATTCCCCTTTCAATATTTCTATTTATAGTTTTTTAGGTGAGAGGCCACCAATAAATCATATATTGATTGCTTTCTTTTCAGATTACTTTATTTTGAAATCTCAGTTACACTCCCTGTAATTTTTCTAATAGATACAGCAAACCATCCTTTCCACCACTGATTTATTTTATATGATGTCATTAATCTGTCTCTAATATATGCCTCCTCAACTGCATTATTCCTGCTCTGTCTGAAGAGCAGCTCAGGGCTGATCTCACCTAGCTGAAGGAAACCTAGACTCCCTCCTGTGAGCAGGGAATAACTGAGGCTCTTAAACACCCAAAAGCATTTCAAGAAGATGGTTGAAGTCTGAGGAATCGAGCAAGGGCTCTGCTGGCACATTTCTTGCCAAGCAGAAAGGCACAGTGCTGAGTCCTGCCAGCTTATTTGCTTGTCCCTCTGTCTCCTGCCTACCTTGCCAAGACAAGGAACTGGAGATTCCCAGTTGGGTCACCTGCCTGGGCACTTTCCAACTGGGGTCTCCCCAGTTTCCAGCTCCCCTTCAGCCTATGTGGCAGAGCTATTGTAGCTAAGCCATATTTTCCACCTTTTTCTGTTTCACGCAAAAGCAGTAGCATAATTGGTTTCCATGTCCAAAACCAAGACAAAGCAAAAGGAAAGCCCCACTTTTTGGAGCCCTAAAAATATCCTTGGAAATATGGTTTCCCCAGCTTCACAAGTAATAATGATTTATGCTTTCATATCTATACCCTAAGCCAACACTACTGAAACATTCATCAAAAGGCTAGTATGGCAGGGCTTTTCAGCCTACCAGGATATTCCCCCCAGCTATGTACTCAAATTACAGATGCATACTACAGCACGCAGAGGGTAAATTCATTGGAGTATCGTTCAATTTGAAGAGAACAATGATGGGGGGGAAGCTGACAAGAGAAAAGGATGAGGGCAGTACATTAATGAGCTCTCCTAAATCAGTGTGTGCAACCATCTAGCCTCTTCAAAAAGACAGCAATCGGCACCCAGAAAAATAACTCATTGCAAAAGAGATGTCTCTTTTTACAGCTGTCGTTATTGCTGTGGCTGCATGGGCATTGTCTGCAGTCTATTTAGAGATAACATCTGACACATTTTTTTCTTTTCCAACAAAAAAAGTGTATTTAGTCAACGGTATTGATTTATTCCTTTCCTTGCTTAAATAGGAAATTGTCATTTAATCAAGATTTCCCTGTCAACTCAGAGGTAAAGTAATGAACTATTTTATTGACACGATTTTCCTTGTAATAGTTATTAGCAAGCTCTCCATTTTATTGTCCAGAATACACTTCCCTGTATTACTGTCTTTTTTTATTACATTTTTATTACATTATCATCTTTGTCAGTGACATGGACAGTGGGATCAAGTGCACCCTCAGCAAGTTTGCTGATGACACTAAACTGTGTGCTGCAGTCGACACACTGGAGGGAAGGGATGCCATCCAGAGGGACCTTGACAGGCTTGAGATGTGGGCACATGTGAAGCTCATGAAATTCAACAAGGCCAAGTGCAAGGTCCTGCACATGGGTTGGGGCAATCTGAATCACAAATACCGGCTAGGGGCTAAGTGGATTGAGAGAAGCCCTGCAGAGAAGCACTTAGGGGTGTTTGTTGGTGAGAAGCTCAATGTGACCTGGCAATGTGAGCTTGCAGCCCAGAAAGCCAACCATATCCTGGGCTGCATCAAAAGAAGTGTAACCAGCAGGTCAAGGGAGGTGATTCTGCCCCTCTACTCCGCTCTGGTGAGACCCCACCTGCAGTACTGCGTTCAGCTCTGCGGGTCCCAACATAAGGAGGATATGGACCTGTTGGAGCGAGTCCAGACAAGGGTCACAAAGATTATCAGAGGGCTGGAGCACGTCTCCTATGAAGACAGGCTGAGAGAGTTGTGGTCGTTCAGCCTTCAGAAGAGAACGTTCCGAGGAGACCCTATAGCGGCCTTCCAGTACCTAAAGGAAACCTACAAGAAAGCTGGAGAGGGACTTTTTACATGGGCATGTAGTGATAGGACGAGGGGTAATGGCTTTAAACTCAAAGAGGATAGGTTTAGATTAGATGTAAGGAAGAAATTCTTCACTGTGAGGGTGGTGAGGCACTGGAACAAGCTGCCCACAGAGGCTGTGGATGCCCCATCCCTGGCAGTGTTCAAGGTCAGGTTGGCTGGGGCTTGGAGCAACCTGGTCTAGTGGGAGGTGTCCCTGCCCATGGCAGGGGGGTTGGAACTAGGTCATCTTTAATGTCACTTCCAACCTAAACCATTCTATGATTCTATGATTTGTTTTATTTTGCAGCACTGCGCTGGTTATAGTTTTATTAAAAAAACAACAACTACAAAGCACATTCCCAAATATCTATGAGTCTGTGGTGAATGTAGGAACTTGTTTTTCTTCCTTCACTTAGAGCAGAAAAATTATGCTGCAACAAGAATTTCAGTAATAAATTGGTACGAGTGATTTTCACAACCATGTTCCTGCTGTGAGACCTTTTGCTGCAGATAAACTTTTACATCCACTTCAGTCAAAAAAGTAACAACTAACAAGCAGTTCAATAACCTCTCTCCCCACTCCACCAATCTGTTCCTGCAATCAAACTTTTTATTTTTTCTATACTCAGCCATTATAGGAAAATGGACCAGTTGTGAAGAGGTAAGATAAAATGTGGTAGAACATCAGTTCTAATTTTGTGTTTGTGTTCTCAGGAAAGGTTTGGGCACGTTCCTGCTGTTCCTGATGTAGATTACTGATTTGTAATGGGACTTTGCAGCAAGATGCTGGTTCATTTTCTGTGTGGTTAAAATTTCTCAAAAGACCACAATGGGGATTAGAAATAGCTGCAACATCTCATTTTTAGAAATCTGCTGGTTAAGTGTCATTGTTCTGGAGTCATGCACGCCCTCTGCCCAAAAGCCAGATTCGGCATGTTGCATTGAAGAGGTGTCCATATGTCTGACCTCTGTGAGCAAGCAGAGCCTCCCCTCCCACTGCCTGCAGGACACTGGGCTCAGTGAACCAGAGGATTACCAACATCACTCCTGGACCATGTGCCCAAGGGAATGCATATCTGCTCCTTCTGAGCACAGACAGAGCACACAGCAGAGATCAAATTCAGCTTTATCATAAACATTATAATATTCTCTGCCTATCTTAAGGTTAGATCTGCCAGAGAGATATGGAGGCTTTGGGGTCCTATTTGGACAGGGTGTCCTTTTCTAGGACTTGGAACTGCAGATCAAAGCTCAAAAATGTGAAGCAAGCAAACCCTAGAAGTCCAGAAAACACTTGCTCACGAAAAAAAACAATAGACCAAAAATCGTTTTTAAAAACTTGCAGAGCCAGTCCCATTACTTTGGAAGGGGCAGATCATGATTTTGGAATGACTCAGGGGAACAACAGTGACCTCCTGCTAACTGTGACATGGAAGAGATGGTCTCTTGACCTTCTTCCTCTGCACCAGCCCAGCCTGGACCATTCCCCATGCTTCCAGTGGAGCCAGGATTTCACCCAGCCTCCCCCAGTGTTTTCCTGTGTAGTCTTGTCTGTGCATTAACCAAAGGGCACAAGTTTATATTCAGGTAAAAATCTTCCATGTAGCTTCTAGTGTCACAGGAACTGATAAGTGACCTGATAAAAATAATAAAAAATCACTTGAAAGATTCAGATAACCATTCAATGCTCCATGTATACTGTCAACAGGATAGGTTTATGTAAATTGTTGTTTGAACACTTTTAATGCAGATTGCTGTAGGCTGGTTTTTTTCCCTTCCCTTCCCTTCCCCTTTTCTTTCTCTTTTCCTTT
This sequence comes from Buteo buteo, assembly GCF_964188355.1. Classification (NCBI taxonomy): domain Eukaryota; kingdom Metazoa; phylum Chordata; class Aves; order Accipitriformes; family Accipitridae; genus Buteo; species Buteo buteo. Next base: position 10,357,966 of record NC_134195.1, on the reverse strand, counting down.
CTTTACTCTCCTCTTCTTTTCTCTTCCTTTCTTCTCTTTCACCTTACTATGGTTTTACTTTTGTTTCCTGAACCATGAGAATGTAAAAGCAGTAAAACCAATACATGTTCTAAATTTTCCTTGAATGATGGCTTATAGATTCAAATTACAATACTCTCCTTTTCATACTCAGAAACAAACCATAGACTGCCTGAACTATGCAAACAGGAGAAGACACACACCAGACTCTGAGATGGCCTCTGAAGCATGTGTGTCAGATACCAGAAGATCTTCTCCTCTTCTGTCAGCTATTCCAGTTGCTATTCCAGCATTGCAGGCAGTACCAGGTTCAAGACAAGCAGAGGTAAATGGTTGGTCACACCAGCTGCTGTTCAGCTACAGAAATCCTTGCCACAAGATGCTGCAGATGCTAAGTGCCTCAGGACAAATGCACTGAGGACTACTTGGAGCAAAAATGCCATTTCTGGCTCACAGAGTTCCTAATTCTTAGATTATTGGAGCCTGGGAGAGTATTGAGGATACATTTGCCTTGTTCTTATCTTCCCAGGCATCTACTGTGGACCACAAAAGAGGCAGAATACTGGGTGAGATGGACTATTCTTATGGGTTTTTTTAACGTTTAAGCAGCCAAGCAAATGTAAGTTGACAGTCCTTAGGATGTGAAGTCTTGCAGCTCCTGGCAGCAGGATCATCAGGGTCGATGTTTTCCAAATGACTCGCCACGTGGGTCAGCCAGAACCTGATCTCCTTGTAACACTACATGGAGAATTGCAGGATGTTTAGTTTTGATTCCAAATATGAAAGAAAGCAAATATCAAACTCCTCCATGAAACAGAATTACCGTTCTCCATCCAACTGCATTAACTATTCATGACTTCACTGCATACAGAATTTCGTTTCACATTCCTTTAGTGCACTGCTTCCCAAATTGTGCTAAATGTACCATAAGTGCTACAGAAACAGCCTCAGAGCAGCAAGCCTGCACTGCCCAAATATTTTAATGGTTCCTCTTCTGCTTGCCAACATCAACAGTGTTGCCAGAACAAGCCCAGCTTGATATACCTGCCCTAGGATCTGTCATCCCATACAGCTAGCTCATTATGAAACACAGCTAACTGTGAAAGACCCCACACCAAATAAATGGGCCTCATCTGACAGAGTAAATGAGCCTGATCTGTGCTTTAAACAACATCTCAAGCATGTGTTGTGGTTTAACTCCAACCGGCAACTAAGGCCCACACAGCCACTCACTCATTCCCCCCACCCAGTGGGATGGGGGAGAGAATCAAAAAAACCTAAAACTCATGGGTTGAGATAAAGACTGTTTAATAGGACAGAAAAGGAAGAAAATTATTAATACTACTACTACTAATAATAATAAATGGCAATAAAAATAATAAAATAATTAGAATATACAAAACAAGTGATGCACAATGCAATTGCTCACCACTCACCAACCAATGCTGACTTAGTTCCCGAGCAGTGATCCCCCCCCAGGCCAACTCCCCCCAGTTTATATACTGGGCATGACATCACATGGTATGGAATACCCCTTTGGCCAGTTTGGCTCAGCTGTCCCGGCTGTGTCCCCTCCCAACTTCTTGTGCCCCCCTCCAGCCTTCTTGCTGGCTGGGCATCTAGAGCTGAAAAATCCTTGACTTTTAGTCTAAACACTGCTCAGCAACAACTGAAAACATCAGTGTGTTATCAACATTATTCTCATACTGAATCCAAAACAGAACACTATACCAGCTACTAGGAAGAAAATTAACTCTATAGCCAAAACCATGACAGCATACTTGCAGTCTTGGAGGGTATAATCAGGATTGCCTCCTGGCTCACAAAACGGGCAAGGAAATGCCTCCCTTTAAGTGGGTAAGAGCTTGTTTTCCAAGGACTATCCACAAGCAGCAGGTGCAGCAATGCAGGAGGAACCCTCTGAGAAACGAAGGGGAGCTGGAGATCTAGCTGGGATTTGTTTTCATCTGGTTTGAATTTCTATCATTCAGCCCTTCTGAGAGACATTTTTCAGCCTCCCTTGTGTGAGACAGACATCTTCACCTTAAAAAAATGTTGGTAGAAAAGAACGTTGTGTTTGAGAAATGCAGATTTTCAGCAAATCTTCTGAAAACAAAACTTTCCAAGATAAGAGACTGAAGTCTCCTGTCCAAGGTCCGTGCTGCAGAAGTCCATGCTCTCAAGGTGAACCTAACAGTGTGCCAGAGGTCTGACCAGGGAGTGTCTTACCCTCGGCATAAAATGTTTATCCGTAACTCCCAGTCCCTGAATTCTATGCTGAGTTCAGAAAGCAAGCAAGCCAATTAATCTATGTTATGATATGTTAAAAGATGTTTATAGGAATGATTTCTAAACTACACTGACTTAATGAGAAAAATGTTTTATCAGTACCAACCTAGGAGATGTCTGAACCATTTGCTTGGACCTAAAAAGCTTGGCTCTGTGCAGTAATCTGCTTATCTGACACTGCATCCCCTTGGGCCTTGCTGAAAGGAGGACAGCTTAGACCCTAAACAGACTGTTTTCAAGAGCAAATTTCCTTTCCTTCTGTATGCAACACTACCTCTGGTGTTTTATTTTCCTCTTCTCATTTGTCTTTTGAGGATATATCTTCCTCCCCTTTCTTCACTTTAAAGCCTTTCCCTCTAATCCTGCTAGCAGAAGGTTATTTCCCCTCTGGGTAAATTGGAGTGTCTCCAGCCCACACCAGCTCCTCTTTCAGAGAAGCCTCACATCACATGAATCTAACATTTCTTCTGCCAAAAGTTTGTTTTCAAAATCCTACTTGTTCCTTCTTTGCATTCAGTATTCATAGGACTCATAAGAAAGTCAGCTGCAGCCCTCTCCTCCAGTCTTATTCTTCCCATGAGGCTGCTATTTGTGTCACCAGTAGCAGCTAATGAAAAGCAGCCTTCCCTAGGTGGGACTCAAACTGTCCACCCTGATAGCCATGTCTTCCTTTATGTCTTTTTTTTTTTTTTTCCAGTCGTCCAGGCAGTCTTGCCTAATTGGGAGTTGCCTTTTAGAAGCCGCTGCTGTTTTGCTGGCTTCCAGATGGTGTCTCTCAGATTCTAGTATCCTTACCCACTTGCTGTCCTTCATCCTCAACTCCGCTGTTTCTTCAGGGAGCAGCTAGAAACACACAGTAGCATCTGACCGTTAGTTCTAGCTTCCTTCCCCAAAATGGTGTACCTCTCTGTGCCAGCCATGCTCATATCTTGCCTCTTCATGCAGGAACTTTTCAAGTCCAGTACTTCCAATTTGCTCTTCTAGTGAAAATGTGAATATTTGTACCTGAGTCTTTGCAGGCAAGGAAAAGCTGTCCTTGATCACACCAGAGCCATCACTGTGTCCGTATTGACAGCAAAAATGCATCTCCCCTTCTGATTCTTTGGTCTTGCTCTGCAGGCAATGGGGCAGGGGCACCAGTGAGGTGTGTGAGCAAAGCTGTCACGTGGGGCTGATGGCTCTGTGACCTCTTTGCAAACTGCACCTCAGACAGCGATACCTGAATTTCATCTCTTTCACAGAGTGCTTAAACCTGTGTGCTTTCAGTGGGGCTTCAGACTCATACACTCTGTGTGTAAAGTGTCACTTCTTTCTTCACACTTACATATGGTGTCCAGCCTTTGTACTTGCTCACTGGCCATGGATTACATAGCCTGGCTTGTGTCTCTGTCCTCAAAAGTAAGTAAGTGAGTTTCAGCCTTCTGCAAAGTGCCCTAAACCTGTTAAAATCAACATTGCCGAAATAGTAGTTACAAATTTAAATACCTCTGTGAATACCTTAAGTGAGTACCTTAAATACTGCATTTCTTTTTGTGACGCTCAATGAAACAGGTGGCAGGAGAGCAACTTATGTGTTCCCTTCTCCTGTACATACATGTCTTACAACAATGGATTTATCACTCCTGCCTTTTGTAACCTTAGTATCTGCCACTGTATTTTGCCCTGGCATCCTGCCTTCTGCTGCTGCTGTCTGGCTTCTTTGCTTTTTGTCTGTAACTCAGTCACTTTCTTTTTTCTAAATGAGTTTTTCTATCACTCTGTCATTAAAATCCTACTGAACTTTCCTGTTGTGCATTAAGCAACATGACTAACTTTAGCTAATTCCCAGTAGATATTCAGGTCTTTTTGTCCTAATTCTGTAAGGAAAAGACTACCTGATATCCTGACACCATTTAAACATGCCAAATATAGTGAAGAATGTGGATGACATTTATTCACAGACCATTCAGCTCACATGCCTGAATTTTCTGGTACTTGCCTTCCACACCTGCTAAATTCCTCTTTAGCTATAATTTGTTTTGCTGTCATTTTATTTGTTCTGGCCTTTCACAGCCCAGAACAAGAGTTGAAGGCCAGACCCAGTTAAGACTTCTGCATCCACTGAGCAAGAGCTGCTATTTCTAACTTCTTGGTACCTTGTTCCTGGTGAGTGAAATCCAGAAGCAGGCATTCCCTGGGGCTGGTGGGCACCTCAAACCAGCAACTCAAAAAGACCACTGCATGTGCAGACCCAAAGCTAGAATCGGCTTTAGACCTTTCCACAGCTGGGCTGCTGCTAAGGGAGGGGAGTCTGCTCTAGAGCAAATTGACCCTGGTTTAGGTACCTTAATCCTCTCTTTTCTATCTAACTCATAGTTAACAAGAAATTCTGAAGAGTAGCAAAGACAAGCACAGCACTGAAATGGTGCCTCCTCTTTTTTTTTTTTTTTTTTCCCAAATCTCATATTGGGTTTAGGGGTTTGAGTCCCTCCCTGTTCCTGCTCCAGCTCCATGAATGCAGAGGCTTGTATTACTTCAGGTGCAACAGGAAATAAATGCTAATATTTTCAGCCTTCTCGGTCTTTCAAGTCACAGGACATGTAATTCTACACTCCTGCAATATTATATCTGGCAAGGTCTAAAGCACCATCACAGTCCATAAACTACAAAGGAAGAAGAATCTGTGATTAGGCATTTCTGAAGGCAGAATCCAACCATACATTTTGGAGGTGCTTGAATTTCACAGCTCTGCCTTTTGAATATTCAGCATAAATTGAGGTCCATTTTAGAAAAACCTCTGCTCTATTTCACTGCCAATCATTTGGTGAGCTGCAACTAAAAGTAAAGTTTGCTGGTTTTCCACAACAGCATATTGCACAATCCTCTCATCTTGGTTTAACCCTTCTGCAACCCAGTACTGTTTCCATTTCTATCACACTCTGGTCATGATATTTTTACTTCAAAATGGGCAAGAATCTTTTCCAGCAGCATTTAATGAAGTTGCAAGCAATAAAATATTCCTTTTTGAGGAGTGAACCTTTTTCTCTTCAGCTACTTAGGGCACACTGTGGAGGATCTTAACTGGAAAACAGACTGTTATGCAAATTTTTGATAAACAAAGCATACTTTGTTGACTCGGATTAGAAATGTTGATTAGATTCACTAGCAAAGTTTATTTCCAGCATGAGACCTTTCCATAACACGTGTTCATTGCGGGGAGGGTGGTGACCCAAGCGCTAGACTCTCCATTCACATGGCTATATTATATAGCATATTAATGCTATTCTGTGGCTATATATAGGCACAGATGGGTGCAGAGGGACCAAGGCTGGCTGTGTGGTCTGCAAACTGTCTGGGCCTGAGCCAGCTCTGCTCTGGAAGATGGAAAGCCAGGTTATAGTGGAGCTAACTCCAAGCCCTTAAGACCTTCTGGGAGCTCTCTCCACCATTGCTGTCACCTACTGGACCTGAGCTGGCTTGTGTCTGCCTAGACTGGTGCATGAAAAAACATAATCCATTACGGGCTGAAAGAACCTGCTGCAGAGCTCAAGCGATGATCTGTATTGTGCGCAGAGGGCAAATCCTCATTTCTGATGAACAAACAAGGAAACAGAAATGGCTTGTTTGTGTACCCAGACTGCGCAGTGGAAACTCATCTCTTAATTCCCAGTGCAGCCCTCACAGGCATGCACTGCCCTGGGAAATGAGTTAGAAGGTTTCAGCCCAGCAAAAGAAGCCCAGGCATCCCAGGTGGGAGAAGGAGGGAATAGGTCACCATGCTCTGGCTACATCAAGCCACTACTTGCAGTCTTCCCATTAACAATACGAATGCATGGGACAGGGTGCTGGCAGGTAATACCGCGCTTGCACTGAGCAGCAGCATCCAGCAGGAGGGCAGCAGGAATCACAGCTATTTCCCCAGGGAAACAACCTTGCCGGCTCAGAGCTTGCTGCAGCATCCCTGCTCCAGCTCCACAAAGCTGGTGATGGTCTCCAGAAGGATAGTCCCCAATGAATCCATCCAGGCTTCAAACAATGAAGGCTGGTGAGCGCGACATGATGAGGAATACAAGGCTGGAGGAATCCCTGCCTGCCAATAAGGGCAAACAGCTGCCCAGGGGAGAACTATAATTTCTGCAGGAGCTGCTGGGTAGTAACCAAAAAGCATTTGAATCCCTGGTGTAATCACACCACATCCAGCAGAGTAAAATCCAGGTTATTCCCTCTTGCCTAGTACATTTAGGCTGTAAAAACCTGTGGAAGAGATTGCTACCAGGTGATTGTACACAGCATGATGATCTACAGCTGCCATCACACTCATGATCAGAAATCGCAGGCAGATAAGGGTGAGGGCTGCCTGCTGCTCCACGGGGCACTCAGAAAGACTGTTGCACTCCCACTAGGCGGTCAAGCAAACAGCCATCCCTGGATGAGGACGTGACTGCTGTGTCATGGGCAAGCTTTGCCCCTCTTTAGCATTCATACACTTGTTGACCAGCTTTCACACAGCAAGAAGGAGCCGTGGCATGCACGCCTGGGCTCCAGCTTTTTAGTTGTACAGCTTTTAGTCCAACCCTTAGTGAAAAGCGTTGGCTGCATTACACATTGGCCAGTGCAATGACTGAATGAGGCTGGAAAAGACCAAATATCAAGTCTCACTCCTGCTTTCTCAGGTACCTGTCACGCAACTCCTCCCAGGACCCATCTTAGGAGTGATTAGGGGGTTCGAGTCTCTTCCTTCCTTTTTGTATGGTGAAGGCACACAGGCTAGATTGTTCTGGTCTGCTGTTTTAAGCCTCCCCTTAGCAGCATGGCAGCATTTCAGCACCAGCATAGCATCCCTCTTTCTCTTGGAGTTCCTCTTACTTGAACCTTGGTGGCCATGGCTTAATCCTGTGTCCCACAGAAGTTCACACCAGAGCCCTGTACAAGACATTAATACTTCCTTCACTCTTCAGGCAAACTGGGATGACAATATTGTGTTCAAATTATTTTTCAGCTTTTGCTATAAATCCTTCATTTAATTTTCATGCAAGAAGGTCAACAAAGACAGAGCTTGCTCTGAGATATTTTCATTACATACAGTAATAATTCTGATTTGTCTGACTGTACAAGGTCACAAGCTTGGATGGTAATGCATCCTCAGAGCATACAATTCCCAGCATACTAGAGAAGGATGATTTTGTGGCTTAGGTATTGATCTGAACAAAAGGGTTGCAGTTGCACATAGCTGAGCTGGGAAATCCTGGGAGCGCCTGAAGCCACAGGGCACTCCCAAGAGAGCAACTAATGTTCAGTTGTCTCTCCTGGCAGCAACACACCCACTATACATCGCACCACCCTTGAAAAAGGCATTGTTAAGGGCCTCATAGGAAAGACCCAGAGTGTTGTGACCTCGATCACAGGGTAGTGTCACTGGGACAATGACGGTGTAGAGATCTGGGCACAGAGCATCAGAGCCACCCTCGCTGCAGCCAGCGGCACTGTTGTAAGCCCGGGTCCCCTGTGGGAGTCCTGGGTGGCCTGAGCGGGCAGGAGGGCAGGCTGGGTGATGGTGGTCACTGGGCCAGCCTACAAGGGACAAAGATCTTACTGCCAACTCTGCTGCAGGCCTTCCGTGAACATCTGGAGAAGTCTCCCAGCAACAGCAGTGAACTCCAGCTGTGATCTGGCCAAAACACCCTCCTACAAACAGAGGAGAAGACGGTCACTGCTCTGGGGGCAAGCTAAGTTGTGGCGAGGGGGCACAGCACAGCGGTGGCCAAGTGCAAAGTGTCTTTCACCTTGAGCAGTAGGTGTTTTTCTTCTTCCACAGAGGCTCATTTCAGCCAGCTTTTTCTGAAGTACTCAACTTCTTTAAAGTGTTTGGTTTTGTTGGGTTCGTTGTTTGGGATTTTTTAGGGAACTATTGGCATTATTACACCCGGAGGAGGTACTAAACTTGCCTTCGTTCTGCCTGTTTGTTGGAAAGATGCAGCTGGGTGGCAGATAAAATTCCCCAGGTGGATTTCAGGAAAATGCTTTATTGAAAATAAAGAGGTAGACCTTCAGCATTAAAAAAGGAGAAAAAAAAAAAATCAGTCATGGTTCTTTTAGCAGGATTCCTATAAGACAGCAGAGATATTATTAGTAAAAGAAAAGTATCAGCAGAAAAATTTTCACAACCTAGTGCTGATGATTTAAGAGTAGTCAGGGATTCAGCAGAGATTTTAATGTGCCAGCAGCAGAAGGCTTAAAAATAAAAGAAGTTTTTGATTTAAAGGGAAAGTTATCAATGTTAAGACATCACTTTGTGTCTCGCTCACTTTCTCTCTTTCCTGCTGGCTCTGTCTCTTACCTGTGAAGTGCAGAAGCAGGATTTTTTCTTTTTTTTTTTCTTCCTTTTAATGGAAAAGTGAGTCTAAGAGTGAGCATGTTCACAGTCATGGGGTGAGCCCTACTTCCAGCTGGACACATCTTTCCTGGTGGTAGTTTTCCTGGAAGGGGCAGGTCAGACAGCCTCCACACTGCGATGGCACAATGGGCTGTTCCTGCTCTCCCTGGACTAGTGGGCAAAGGAAGCCAAAAAAACCCTTGCTGATGTTTGCCAATAAGCAGCTATAACCAAAGATGAAGATTTCTCCTGTAAAAATGACACCTTGAACTGTGCTTCATCTGTGAGGTCTTAGCCAAACACCCTCCTGGCTCAGCCTACCTCAAGGTGACCACTCCAGGGCCATGTTCCCTGCCTACACAGAGCAGTACCCGCTGGTGCAGCCTGAAAGACACCGTGCCTGTACCTGCAGCTGCGCATGCTGGCACATCCAGCTGGACCACCACCAGGAGAGCCAGTGGATCAGCAGATACATTGCATGTGCTGTAGTGGGCAGCAGCCAAAGGCAGGGTCCACAGGTACAGAGGATCAAGTCCTTTGCACACTTGCTGTGCTGGTGCGGGACCGTGAGGGGTGCGGAGCCTGCAGACGGTGCTATTTAATTGTTAAAATGACTCCACCTCCCCATCATAACTGCCCACAGGCTTTGCTTTTGCAGGAGTAGCACTGGCACTGCAGAGCTGCAGCCCCTCAGGGACGCCATCCAAGCCATCCACAGGGGCAGATCAGTCATAGGGCCACAGGAGTGGTAAATCACCCTTCACTGTGACAATCCAGTTTCCTCTTCCCACTCCCTGAATAGGAAAAAAAACCAGTAATATCAAAAAAAGGCCAACCCCTGCTGACATGGTGTGAGCACAACTTCCCTCGATTCAGCTGAAGGGGGTTGCAACTTTGCAGACAGTGAGACACAGTGATATTTTAGAAGCTCTCAGATAGGGTTTTGCGTGCCCTCCTGGGTGTTTGCAGATATGCACGCTAAACCTGAGGTACTCCACTATTGATAAAAAGTCCCAGTAGACCATAGACAAGGTCGGTCACAAAAGCAGAAGAGATGAATTAGTTTTATCTAAACTTCCAGATTTGTAAAAGCTCAGCACACCTAGCAATGCCAATCTCTTCTGCAAATTTTCCAGAGCCTGCCTGACCCCCTAGTTCATGCAGAAGTAATTTTAAAACCTGGCCTAGTTCGAGCCCTTCTGCGGGAACATTCCACCAGCCTGAAAACGATCTCCTGAAGCCTTAACTTGGCTCCTTGTTCTGTCCTTGGGACATAGCCAAGCCGTGCGGCCTTATGAAACACCCCTCGCCTACTGGAGGTGCAAAGGGCAAGACATGCAAAAGATTCTCACAAATTTCAGAGCATAAATTTCCAGCCTCTTTCACTGGGGCTCTGTACCTTTAAACCACACTACCTCTGCTGCAGAGCTTTTCTGCAGCCTTTTAGGGAGAGGGGAATAGGAGGAGAGAGCAGGCAGGATAGGTGGGGAATGGAAAGGAAAAAAAAACCAGCAACCTTTGGTATCAAGAGCTTGCCAAGCTGAGGGGGGAGAAAAAGAAAGAAGAAGAATGAGGAAGAGGACAGAAAAGTCCTGCAGGGTGAGATAAGGAGACCCAGAGGTGAGCTCTGATGAAGGTGTGTCAAAATTTCATGTGCTTTCTGGCATTTGTAAACTTATTTGCAGACATGGTTTCATTCTTTCTTTTTGGGACCTGTGGAAGAAATAATTTCCAAGGCAGAAAGACATGTCTGGTATCTATGACAAGGCTTCTAAAATCCAGCTGAGCTCAGGATCTGTCAGACTAGCACCACAGTCCCCCTGCTTTGGAGGTCTTGTTGACATTCCAACAATGGCCTTGTATCTACTGCAGCTCAGCAGACCATCCCTCCTCACTGATCACAGGTGTAATCCCTCCCCATCCTGGAGGAACAGGGCTTCTCCTGGCAGCAAAAGAAATTTAAGGATCTCTGATCCCTTACACTGGAGGTGCTGCACCACTGTCACTTAGCCATCCTCTTTTTAACACTTTGCTGCCTTGCCATTTGAACCCTTCCCCTCTATATGCACTCCAAGGGGTCATGACCCGACATCTGAGAAACAACTGAGTTGCACAACCATAGCATTAATGCTACTGTAGATTTTTTTTTTTAACTTCACTGAAATCTTGATTAAGACATGATTATCCTCTGAAGTAGACAACAATCCAGATTAGATATGTACTGAGACATTGCACTAAGGTACCTTATGGTATGTTGATAGGTTTGTAATCAATCAAATTAGTGCATCTTAAAAACTTGCCACCTCTCAGATGGCCAAAAGCAGCATAAGCTTATTGTAATCCAACTGTAAAGTAAAAATAGTTTAATTTAAGCCACCACCTTTGTCCCCAAACATACCCCTCTTGATCTTGATCCCACAGGTCATTCTGTGGTCTGACACTAGCAGAGATGCAGAAACCCATGGCTGAGTTAATTCATTGTTGAGATGAACAAATTTTACAGCCATTAAGAACCTCAGAAGATCCTAACTCCTTGCTTGAAAACTATCAGGAGATGATGTGAAATATGCATTGACTTAACCAGCTATGTGATACTGTGAAGATGACACACAAGCACCTTCCACATGATGATGAATGATGAAAATGTAGCTTGGATCTTGAAATTACCAGAGAAAAAAATAGTTCTACTTCAGGCTGGGAATTTAATTTTTCTGCAATTGGGAGAGAGCCAAACATGTTTGCATTATCACTGAAAGTACCTCTCTACAAATGTAGGAGGATTTTCAATTCACATACTTTTCTCCCAGTGACAAAGTTTCCGGAGGGCTGAAATCCAGAGCTGGCTGGATTCTGCTTATCTCCATTGCCCTTATTTACTGTACTCTGTGAAAGGTTTTATTTTTTCTCCTTCTCACTGACAGATTGACCAAAAAGACTTTTTTGAGGCCTTTGTGGAGAAAGTGTACAGCACCCCGGTTTAAAACAACAAGGCTATATGAAACCAGTGTAGCCAAAGGATAGGGTTACCAGTAAGGTATCTGATATGACCCAAACATTAATGGCAAAGGGCAAAACATTCCCCTACTAAAATATTAGGATTCCTAGGAGTTCCCAGAAAGATCTTTTCTTGGCACAAAGCTATTCATTATCTTTTTTATTAGTACTACTTTCTGGAAGGAATTCTAAAATAATTTCTAGTAAAAATGGTGATATATTGTGATGAGAGCAGAATGTTTATGTGGGAAAGCTCGCCCACATTCATAAAGGGTGCTCAGAAAAAATATCATACATAGTCAAATTCAAAAATATGCCTTTAGAAATACAAATTTTATCCCTGCTACCCTCCTATTGTAAAAGAAAAAATCCAATATCCTGGGATCCTTGGACAATGATAATATTTTGGGGAACATGGTAGGTAATAAAATCACTACAAGCTTCAAGGGCAGCAGGTTGGCGAGGAGCGTAGCTCTGGAGGAGGGAACATCAAATAACAAAAAGGAACAAGAAGGTGGTGTTCCCCTCTCAAAATACAGCATTGTAAGGCCACCCCAGACTACTGACTGCCAGTGTCTCTGCCAGTAAGTTCCAAGCATCCTGTGCTACCCACCAGCACTGAGGATGGCTGGCATGAAATAGTCCATATCCATGCCCATAAACTATCTTAATTTCTAAACCACAGTGGTTGCAGATGAGCTGCCTGTTGGGAATGGCTGTTGGCTTGTCCTAACCCCAAACTGTGCTCAGACACTGTCTGGTCTAAGCCGATCTGTCTCATTGATTCAGGCCAAAACCACACCAGAGCCTCTGCTAACAATTTAACACCGGGGCAATCAAGTTCAAGCACCCAGAAATGTTTCCTGTTTGATTTACTATTCTAGATGTAGCCAGTGTGTCTAGGCTTGATAGATGCATTGGGAGGACGATGTTGAAAAATGGGAAAAGGCTCAGAAGAAGGCCACAAAAGCAATTTGTTGTCTATAAAACTTAGTGAGATGCTCAAAGAGCTCTATTTATTAACTTTATTTAAGAGACCAAAAGGTGTTGATCATGATCTACAAGAACCCATATAGGAAAAAGATTTCCTGTAGACAACTACCCTGTAGTCCAGGAGTTAAAAAACATGCTGATATCGAGGAGCTAGATAAATTCAAGTTGTAAATAAGGCACATTTTTAAGCATTAAGAGAATTAACTATGGAACAAATTAACAGGTGCTCTGATGGATTCTTCATCATGTGTGATCCTTAATTTAATTTGTTTCTAAAAAATATTTTGTGGATACAACAGATGCTTGGGGTCTCGTAAGGAAAGAGTATCTGAGGTTTTTTGACTTGTCTTTTATACAAAAAGACAGTCTAGGTTATTGTACTGGTACCTACTGATATTGAATCTATGATTTGATGAAAAAGACACTGTCAATATCTCTAAAGTGTAAGTGGGCAGACTTCCTGCTAGATCAGATCTATTAAAAAAAAGAAAAAACTTTACGTGTAGTTGTAATGCAAGCTATGTAACCAAACAGGAGCAATTTAGGCAGAAAGTTCTGTCCCTTATTGGTGCCAGCCACTAGCTGGAATAAAACTGCTGTGAAAAACAGGAGTCATTCTTGACATAGCTGTGCAGAAACTACCTGGTCTTATTAATACGAACATGTTGCATCTGCTCTTTCTAACCGTCTGAAGAAAGCAAGATCCGCTCTACCTGGCACCTACATTTCACTGAGAGCACTGGAATTTCTGTGCCAAGGAATTTTGCAAAATTTTTGCCCGAGAGATGCTTGCATATTCCAACCCAACCCAAACATAGCATAAGCTAATTGGCATGCTCTGTCTTACCCTCAGATATAAAAATATAACCATGTTCCATATTATTGTTGTATAAACACAACAATCGCTGAATTTGGATTAAGTTTTCTGCCTGGATAAGAAACCGATGACACAGACAGATGGGTTTCCTTACAACATCAGCTTATTCATGAAGCAAAGGTACAGAGGAGAATTCACTGGAGGGACTTAGAGGAGCAGAGATCCTATCCAGCCCTTTTCTGTGTAATGGTTGTCTTCCCCTAACATGAAGGGAAATAACTGGAGAGTATTTTGGCCCAAGGACCACCTCCTGTTTTCTTGAGTAGCTGAGGGAATAAAGCTACAGGCACCCAGTGTTGTCCTTTCCCTGGTCCTCATTCCTGCCCCCACCCTTACCTCTCCTGTGTCTCGGGTCAGGCAGTGCGTATATGCTGCACTGCCCGGGTAACTTCTGCTCCCCTTCAGGGACACCACCAAAACCAAGTATCTGTCAGAGCCACCACAGGGTCCCATCCAGACTCTATGCAAAGCATATCCTTTCTTGCTAGCTCCCCACACAGCATCTTGAGACTCGGCTTTGTGGGACGAGAGATCTCTGGGGTCTCTTGGGTCACTGGGCTGCCAGCTAGCCCCAGGTGCCAGCACCATTTGCAACCAGTGGAGTTGCAAGCAAAAGGCATTTGCAGCTGATTTTGCCATGCTGAGACATTGGCTGAAGGGTCCATGGACCTACTTGTTTTAAAGAGGTCTGCAATCTTTGCCTTCTAATTCTTTAATAGCAGATATTGAGGTAATGTTACAAACCATGTATCGACCTCCAAAGTTATTGGGAGCAGCAAAATGGAAACATGAATGAATAACAGCTGAAAACAGGTTAGCAAAAAGAAGTTTGCTGGGTGATTTCCAGATGAAAGCCTGGAAGAAATACAGTTCATATCCAAAACCCTTGAGATCTAGGACCAGCCATGGCATGCAGGAGGCAGCAGCAGAAGAACAGAGATCACTCTTCCACAAAGGGAAAGTGAGAGAAGAAAGCCTCCGGACAAGATACGGATGAGAGATTTACAATATACATAGTAACACTGCAGTCAGTGGAATAAAGGAATGCAACTTCAGCTGTGTTTCCGCTGCAAGAAAAGGCGACTGCATATACAGGGAGAGATTGCCGAAGCTGGCTCTCCTGCTGAGAAATTGCAGCGATGCTGAGGCACAGGGACTATGTACCCAGATGCAGTCAGACAAAGTCAGCACTTCAAAGTGTCGCAGCTTCTGCCCTCATCTGTGGGGCTGATTTCCACTACACCTGTCAAATAGACCTATGGTGCCTTGTCCCCCTCCCAGTTATACAGCAATAAAGCTATCTAGTCAAAATGTATTTTTCCTCACAGTAGAGAAATTGCCTCTATGTGAGCCTTTGCTGAGAAGATAGTTAGCTCATTGCAAGTCACACATCTCTACACAGACAAATCATTTATCCCACTACCCAAATTACTTCCACATGAGGAATTAGCTTGATATGTAAAGATCCTGCCTGCAAAACTTCAAACATAAAAATGGGGTGGAAAAGGGGTAGGAGAAATCCTTACAAATCTTGTGGGTTTGGAATGGTTCAATTATATTAATTTGGTTATCGGGATTCCTCAGCTTGAAGAAACATCCCTCTGGGAGGAAAGGTATCTGTGATATGGCCTCCGGGCTCTGTGTGCTTCTTGGGTATGTACCCTCTGTCTGGCACTTCATAATGATGCCAATCCCCCCCCCCCCCCCCCCCGGAGACTGAAAGGACTTTAATACTGCAAATAGCTTTTTAAAGACAAGTCCTCTGAACTTTTACATTTTCTTCTTCTTCTTACATTGGTGGAAGGTGTCGGGTTAGTGATTCATTTTGAACAACAAAAAGCCACTTCAGATGAAAAATCTTCATCCCCTTATTTCTGTAGCTATTATTGCATGAAACTAATCCAGGATTTATCTCCCTAATTATTTATGATTTTTGTAGTTGAGTGTAATCTACTCAGTCAGTAAGTAAATATCTTAGTTTATACACAGAGACATTGTACACTTCATATTGTGTGACTTTTACTGTATCAGCTGTCTTAATTTTGTTTCTTATTCCATTTTCTTGTTGCAGTAGGCGTCTGAGGATTGTCCGATGCCTTCTGGTGTTGTATTATGGAGCAAATTATTTCTGATATTTTCTAGATAGTTATTTAGATAAAATAAAACATATACTGAACAATAAGGAATTAACGTCTCAGTGTTAATTTAGCTTGAAATGGTTGATATTTACTAGGACGACAACCTGCTTCCTAGGGACTTCTTGCACCCAGGTGAGCTTTCCTAATCTACTCTTCTCAGTAAGTAGCCATTAAAGCACCCTAATCCCAATTGGTGCAGTACCAATAATAGAAGCTTTGCAACATGTGTTTAAAGACATTTTTAGCGTAAGTTCCTAATACCCGACAAATCCAACTGAAAAACAATATTAAATTGCTAGCATGTCAGTTGAGAAACAAGCTCCACCAGCTGGGGCAGCATGACTCAGCGCTGGAGGAACTTCAGCTCTCCCTGGGGAGCTCCATATCAGCATCAAGCACTGAACTTCATGGCTCCCTCCAAAAGTATTTCACCCACATGCAGCAGCACAAATTGGTGGCCAAACATCTGTATTCTTCCAAAACCTCACCCTTTTCCTGGATACGTTACATGCATTTCAAAGTGTCAGCCACATGGCTTCTCCAATGCATCTTTCACACGACCACATACTGCAGAAGTTGGGTGTTTTGTGGTAGGCATGATAACAACCTCCACAGACACCAAGAGCCCCCTCCTGCTGTCACACTGTCCCCGTCACCCTGCAGCATCCCCTGGCAGTGTGCCAGTGCTGGCAGAGCTACTGGCTACCTACACAGCCTGAAACCCAGGCTGAAAAGATGGGGTTCTAATGTTTGTGGCACCTTGGGGAATTCCAGGTCAAGCTCAGCTTAACAGTCAAAAGAACAGGGTTTTAACAGCCTCTCATTTCCATAAACTGATGCAGGCTTGTGAATAACTTTGTGTTTGAGGCTGAGATTATTTACTGGCTTAAGCATCTTCCCCAAGAGAACTGGATAAAGAAACTTTCATGGGGCCATACGTTCTCAGACTATGCAACATTTTATTTTATTTGTTTATTGTATTCATAAATAAAAATGCCTCATTAACCACGCAAATGAATTTCCTCTCCAATTATGTTTACCTTCTATTATATATTTTAATGTAGAAAAACAAGTAAGCACTGACATAAAATATTGCACTCTGTTGAACTCTCTGTATTTATCTAATGTATTTTTTCCAGAGTCTTCCTTTGTGAAGCTTTAAAACAAGTTTATTCCTCTTCAGAAGCAAATCAGATTTCAAAATCTTCAGCAGACTGGAACATCAATCCTTCTAACTACTAGTAATATAAATTCTGCAAATACAGGACTATTATTCATCACAGAGCTCTCTCAGCTCTGCAGAAATTAAGGAAATAATTTATAAAAACACAATCATAAAGCAAACCCATGTCTTAGAAAGTCTGTGAGTACATGAGATAATATGATAGGCTTAGACCCATTCAGGGGGAAGATGCTACTTGCACACATTGATGTTTCTCGCTGGTATCTTGAGAACAATAGAGCAAGAGGGTGGGATGGGGCCTAAATTTTCCCCATATCTCAGGATAATCTCTTATGAGTATTTCTAGTACCGTTGTAGGCATGATCAGTCAAAGATATGAGAGAGACAACACTTGTAGGGAGAGATAATCTAATTTGTTAGAACTCTTGCTATTAGATCACCTGATTTGCTGTGACAGTGCCCTCAGGAAAAAAAGCTGGTAACTCTTTCTGGGTGTTGCTTTCCAAGTGTGAGAGTGTGAATCTCTATTATGCTCCTTCTACAGACAGCCTCTATGCTGGGGGGGAAGCGACTTGTTAAAGATGCTGCAGTGAGTCACTGGAAGGGCTGTCAGCACCCAGACCTCCCTCCCGCCTGCTGGGTTAGCAGAAGCCCTAACTGACGTCCTTGTAAAATCAAAACTTATGGCCTCATTCCTTCAAGTAGTTACAGACACACTAAACTTCAGGCACAGGAGTGGTCCCATTAAAGCCAATATGCATGCTTGCATGCTTCATGTTGAACATCTTTTTCACAGAAGCCCCAAATCAGCCGAGACATCAAATCCAAGTTGAAGAGACCATACCCAGAGCAGTGTCACTAACTGTGGATATCTACTGTTGTCCCTCTGCTCTGCGCCAGCTGCCATGTGATCTGAAGCACTGCCTGTGGCCAAAATGATGTTACTTGAGGGTCCCCCCCTCCTGGCTGTTTGAAAAGCTTTAAAAGCTGGAATTGCTATCGTGCAAGCGGTGGTGAGGGCTCCGCAGCACAACAGGACAGTGGGATTTGCCCTTCCATCCCCGGGTCTGGCAGAATCCCCACCTCGCCAGCTCTGGAGCCCAATGCCAAAGGTATCAGCCACTGAAGCTTTGGGTAGAAGTCATGGGAGCTGTGGATCTGAATATGGTGACAGTATATGTTTGAACACGTCTGTCTGCATTTCCTATGCTTCTGGACAGCTATTTCCTGCATAGGCTGCTATTTAAAATAACCAATAGAGATTTTAGACCTGAAGAGCTATATTTTTTTACTTAAATCTAAAGATATGCAATACAGCATTAAATGATGGTTAATGGAGAAGTAGAAAAAGAAAACACATTTAAAGGCATCTGCTGTGTGCCATTAGTGATAATCTTTCAAACTTAGACATTATGAGTCAAATTTTCCTCAGTTGAACCTGACTGGTAGTTAATGAAACCACAACTATTTTAGTCATGTAAGTCTAAATGCATTCGTGAAGCTCAAATGTTAAGGTGCAAAGTCTTCTCTGGCTATGAGCCTCCCTGGGGCAAATATGGATACATTTCTTCCGACGTGAGTAGGAAGGAATTGATGGATAAAATTCAGATGGACACAAGCTATGCTACCTTATCCTCCAAAGTTTACAGGAATCTTTTCAGCCACTGTACAACATAGTAGGGAGAGATTTCTATCTGTTTTCTTTCTTTACAGACTCAGGACAGCAGAGCTAAGTTCACAAGCCAAATCCAACTATTCATTTGCACTATTTTTCTTTTCAAGTTATATTTACTGATAGTTTTAAATTTTGCTACAAATAAAACTCACCTGAAACTGGGAGTGGTATTCATTTTGGACTTTTTTCATGCCCAATCCACTGATTTAAAGCAGTTTGGGTAGAGCTTTATTAGCATTCTGTGAATTACTTTGTTGTGTAGCAGACTGCAAAAAGAGCAGTCTGAAGGATGCATTAATAATAATAAAGTTGATGGTGTGATGTGATAGTAAAAGGTGGTTTAAGCAGTGTTATTTGGGGTAATTATAATTAGCGGTAGCCATTTAAAGGTCTCAGCATGTGTTTTGTAAGAGTAGAAACATTAAACCTAGTGTCTTGGCCAGTTTCCAGCATAAGCAATTACATTCTTCCCACAGTAGTTAACAATCCCTTGTTGCTTCAATTAGGTATGGTATTCTTCAGTTTCTCTCAGAGAGCTGTTGAGTTGTGTTACCAGTGCTGTCATATGGCTGTTGCGTTCCAGCTGAGAGGTCCCAGTATTTTAGTTATAAATGAAGTGTTCCCTGCTTGTAAAAGGCTTCTGTAGAGGAGTCTCAGAGCACTGCATAAATCAATAAACAACAGACGTACTTGATATTGTACACTGACTTGAGGGCAGGAGAAAAAAACAAGCGGGAGGAATGGTACTGGCGGAATGATAACACCAGGATATGAATAAAACATGCACACCTATCCCCATGCAGGGTACATGGGGAGGGGAAGGGCAAAGGCAGTAACAGTGGGCTTGGTCCTGGAGGAGGAAAACAAATAAAGTCCAGAAAAACTGATTTAGCATTGAATCAACCACACCGTATCCAACGGGAGCTTACTCCAGCTAATTTTAGGCATGGAAATAAGGACAGCTAGTCCCCAGATTCCCTCTGTAATGAGTGACAGAGGGAAGAGAGCTTCAAAAAGCAACATGACCAATACCAATTCCTTATGTTTCTGCAAGATTCCTTAAATTGATTGATTTCTTGCATGGGTAGATGCAACCTTGCTATCATGGTCAAAAGTCCTTCACAGCTGGAGTTATGTAGGATGTTCTTCAGTTTCCAAAGAACTGCTTGAAGAAATCTTCCCACAACCTAAGCAGTTCTTGAATACCCATTCTATATCCCAGGGGTGTTTTATAGCAAAATAATCATGTGACAACATCTCAAGAGATCTCTAGACAGACAACTATTAGTTATAGCCAGGATAAGAATGAGTAGAAAGGACAGGGTGTTAGGGACAAAATGTCAACAAATATCTGTTTTGTCTTGGCAACCTGGATCACCCTACTGAATAACCTGAACTCTTGTCCTCTGTCCATCTTTCTTCTACTTTTCTACTTATTATTTTTTGTGTGTAATCCTGGAATACCATAAATAGAAACATCCAGTTGTAGTTTTGGATTATAAGTAGAAGAAGGAGAGGAACACTACCAGCCCTTTATCTGTGAGGTCTAGTTTATTGCTGGTGGGGTGGTGGTGTAGGGGTCGGCGTTCGGAAGATCTCGCGTTGTCACGGAAAGTTAGAGGATTAGTCGCAGCCTTGTGATGTACCTGTAACCCCACCTCCCCTTGTTAGTATAAAAGGAATTAACTGCGCAATAAAAGGCGGAAGTTGGCGCTCACACTGCGTGTGTTATCTGTCTCTTTCCCTGGTCCGGGCCGACCAGTGATCTAAGCGTGGCACCTTGATATGTAGCGAATGCTACATGGTGGTAAGGGTATATTGTCATGCTGTTGCAGGAAAGCTGCTGATACTTCTATAAAACCACCCCCACCCTCACTATCTGGTGCTTCTCTGGTTCTTTTCCCCTAATACTTCACATCCCCATTGGAGGGCTTTGAATATTCTGGGTAGCTTCTCCTTTCCCCATCTTCACAAAAGCCACCTGGTTAACTGTCCCCACTTGAGTCAGAGTTGAAGGGTAAAAAATTGAGCTATAGGTATAGGAGCTTGAGCTTCACGTTGTTGTTTCCTTTTAATG
The DNA here is from genome assembly GCF_964188355.1 of Buteo buteo. Taxonomy (NCBI): domain Eukaryota; kingdom Metazoa; phylum Chordata; class Aves; order Accipitriformes; family Accipitridae; genus Buteo; species Buteo buteo. The sequence continues at coordinate 10,337,370 of NC_134195.1, read as the reverse complement.
GAAATATTACTGAGGGGACTTCGGAACCAGTGGGATTCAGCTGAGGTGTATTTGAAATGTATCAGACTGTAGCACAAACCCTCCAGCCCATGAGGGGCAGTTCTGCCGTGTTCAGCTGGAGCCTTCAGACAGATCCATAGGGATACAGGTTCACAAACCAGGTTTCTGTTGACCTCACAAGACAGGCAGTGGGATCCTGATACAGAATTAGGTGTCACTCTGAAATACAAATTGTCCAAATTCAAACTCATTAGCTTAACTTCTGTGCAGGAAAATCCCCTTTATTACATTTTGTGTTTTGAAGACTTCCTCTACAATTCTATTACTTTCATCTTCATGAAACTTCTTAGGACTGTTCAGTGAATTACAGATCAGGATTTGTAACCTGACAAACAGACTACGCCAGCTATGACCATACTTTGTTGCTAGGTAATCTCATTTTTAGTTGGGCCTTATATTTGCCTTCTACCTCAGACACTGGGCATGATGCATTAAACATCCTTGTCTTATGATCCAGCTGTAAGCCATTTCCCCAACCATCCATTTAGTATTATAACCCCATTTGAAGGCAAAACTGCTACAGAGGACAAGTAGATCTGAAGGAATGAATAGTGTCATCCAGAGAAAGGAAGGCAAGTGATGGAGAGCAAAGCTCCAGTTTATTTGTATCTTTTAGTCATTCAGACAAGATTGAAATGGTTGGCAATAGGCCTGCTACCTCCTCTCCCTCTGAGTGGAATAAATGGGTCTTAGAAATTTTTTCACCTTCGTTCTTGTAGCTGCAGAAATAGGGGTTTATTTAGGACCTGAGGAAGATGGAGGGGGGACGTTTATGAAGAAAGAACAGGACACTGATTGTAACATATCCCAGAAGTCCATTTGTCTATTCATTCCAATATTTGTAACTTCAGTAGTTGCAGGAAAGCCAAACCCTTATGCCCTGGTCAATAGAGTGTTGAATGGTGTGGAATAAATGATATTTCACCTGTACAACTCCAAAGGTATATTCTCCAAATGGTATCTAATCTACACCCGGCAGAGAAAGGAGATAAATTTACTTTGAATTTAGATAACAGTGGCAAAAAAAAAAAAAAGGTAGAGAAATCAGCTGGCAAAGAGCACGGGAAGGGAATATGGAAATGAATACTAAGAAACTAGTTATCCATCCTTTCTGTAGGACTGTAATAGCCACAGGTGGCTACTGTGACTGCAACAGGGCAGTCCGCTCTTTGGAAGAGCACAAGCAGGGTCCTCCTGCCCCTTTAGCAGACAGCTGTCTAGGTGGTGATCCATCTCCACCTGAAGAAACAGAGAAGCAACAGATGTTCCTGGTGTAGTACCTGATGCTGTCACAAGCAATGGTGAGTAAAAGCAGGATTTTGCATATTTTCTTTGAGCTTGGCTGAAAGTTAAAACTCAGGATCAGGGAAGAGTTAAAGGTGACAATGAACTCCTCTGAGGCTGAGGAAACAGGTGAGCTGCGTCATATTCAGATATGCAGTTGTTCACAATTCTCTGTTCAATTAGGTAATAAATACATAGGAAGGGCGTGTCTCTACTCCAGAAAACTTGTGTGGATTAGTGATAAATTACAGCAGCATCGCTCCATTGCATAATGAATAAGAAGCACATTTAACACTAATGAGACAGCAGAATGCTAAGGGATGCAACTGGGGGGAAAATCCTTCTATTTTTGAAAGGAAAAAAGTAATGTTCATATTACCATTCAGGCATTACACACACACACAAAACTCCAATAAATTGCAGATCTAATTCTGCAGGTCCCCTGACTCAGGCCAGGGCTGTATGTTACTGGATCCCTCAGCAGAGCTGGCTCAAGCTGCAGTGATGTGGCTGGTTTGCAAAAGGTCACTGCCAGATTAGCGAGATCATGCAACCTTGTCCTTTTACACCAGTATGAGGCAGAGCTGTGCCACTTGCTGTCCCACACTGCATCTAGCCTGCTCTCCTGCAGCCTCATACACGGGCAGAGCTCTGATGCGACAATGACTTTTGCAGTGTCTGCGTGGTTCTGAGTGCATACTTGATCATCAGACAAGATGGATGGTCAGACACGAATTTAATCCCCACTGTCTTACCTGGATCCCCTTCATGTGAACAATAGTCCCAAACAATATCTATGACACCAGGAAGAGAAGACAGCTGGTGGAAATTTGACAGGTGGGACCAGCTGGCTCTGTACCTGCAGGTACCACTGAGGTTTGGGGAACGCTGGCTAATTACCTTATAGGACACTCATTGGGGCTGTGGTTGTAACTTGAAATGTGCAGAAATGAGAAGGAAGCAATAACAGTCTGTCATGGTTTAACCCCAGCCAGCAGCTCAGCACCGCCCAGCTGCTCGGTTGCTCCCCTCTGCTGGGATGGGGAAGAGAATCTGAAGTGTAAAAGTGAGAAAACTCGTGGGTTGAGATTAAGACAGTTTAATAGGTAAAGCAAAAGCTGCACATACAAGCAAAACAAACCAAGGAATTCATTCACTGCTTCCCATGGGCAGGTAGGTGTTCAGCCATCTCCAGGAAAGCAGGACTCCGTCATGCTGTGACTTGGGAAGACAAACGACATCACTCCTAACGTCCCCCCCCTTCCTTCTTCTTCCCCCAGCTTTACCTGCTAAGCATGACGTCCTATGGTCTGGACTATCCCTTGGGTCAGTTGGGGTCAGCTGTCCCAGCTGTGTCCCCTCCGAATTCCTCATGCGCCCCCAGCCTGCTCGCTGGCGGGGACATATGAGGAGCAGAAAAGGCCTTGACTCTGTGTAAGCAGATACTGGAGATGATGATTAAAGGTATGGGGTATATCAGGTGCTGAAGAGACAGGGGCTGACTTTCCTACGCACTGTGTTATGCCTCCACCACCTGAAGTATCTTCCAATGCCCATCCCACTTCACAAGTATGGCATACAACAGCAAGAGCAGAAACCTCTGCTCTGCGCTGTGAATAGCATTCACCCAGAACATGCTCCCTGTGGCCAACCAGGCAGCTCCTGCTTCCCCCAGTAAACTTGCTGCTGGGCCACCACAGAGCAGCCAGCCTCCAGGATGAGGTGCACACCTGGGCCTTGCTGTCTGGTTTCAACTACAGGTTTCTATTCTCCTCAAGCAAGAAAATTAAAGCAGTCACCATCCTCCCCCCAGCTGTGTTCCTCCCTTATTTTAGGGGATTTTAGGGCTATTTTAGGACAACTGCCGCTAACATCTCTCTGCTGGCTGGGCTAGCTCTGTTGGCAGCTGTCTTTCTGCAAAGGTCTCACTATGGCTCTGATTCACCACCTGGGCACATGTGAGAGACAGATGGGGATGACATGCACCAGCTGCCTCTGGATGCTTTGGGACAGTCTGATTCCCAGCACGGGCAGAGCTGGTCTCCAGACTGGCTGTCTGGGACCAAGACTCTGGACAGCTGGGCAGGAGGACACCTTAGTAGGGAAGCCTGTCCATCTCAGGGCCAGTACAGGGAGTAATACGGCACTGTGCTGAGCTGCAGTGCAACTGTATGACCTGTGATACACAAACTGAGGCTGGATGAATGATTGGTGAGGATCAGGAAGTGTTAAGTAGAGGCACAGGCTAGTTGCACTTCATCAAACCCTTTTTCTGATCAAACCATCATCACTGCTGTGCCTGTATGTATACATACACACACGTATGTCTGCATTCAGGTGTTTTAATTGCTGCTATGTGCCTCTCGCAACTCCAGCCAAAGGAACATCTCTGGCTCCAGGGACCAGCTGGATTTCCCAGGATCCTGAGCCTAGAGGGCCAGGCAGACTTTCCCAGGAGATGTTGGAGATCAACAACCGGAATGGGCCCAGGCAAACCCTCCAGACAGGTAAGGAGGTACAGGTGTACCTGTTTGGGGGCAGGAGAGCATTGTTGTGAACTTCTTGGCTCTGGCCAGAGATCAGAAGCTGTGTAGACCAGAGCAGTTGAAGAAGTAGCAGAGATACCAGTGCTACACTGCACTTGAAGAAAAATGTTCAAAAGAGGGCAGAGAAAACATGGGAAATGAGCCTCTTACCTGGGCTGGTAGCTCTGTCCTCAGTTTTAGGACCTTCCTGTGGACACTTGGGAGGTGAGGTGACACCCAACCATTCTCCCCAAGGGCCTTCTCTCCCTCGGGGCTCTGGACCTTACCCTTGGATCTCCCCTTTTTGGGGGATCAGGTGGACTGGCTCTCTTCCTGAACCACCACTGTGCTCAGGCACCAGCCCTTCCTCGTCATTCAGGCTGCAGTCAGGCTTGCTGTAGTACAGGCAAGCTTGCCCTGCCCTGGTGCCAGACTGGCCACTGACAACGTCAGCCCTCTTTCAGGTCCTCTAAGGAGAGCTGGCCTTGTCTCTGTGCCATTCCCTCACTGCCCCTGCTGAAGCATCTCTGCAACAAGGGTTCAGAAAGTGGCATTGTGCTGCAAAACAGCCTTCCTACCCAGAGCCCTGGGAGGACTAATACTAGTACCTCTATCTCTATCCAGTCTGGACTCCACTGGGCAAGACTGGATCAGGAAGATAAGACTGTTGTGTATATGGTGTGGGATGCCTTGCATTGGCAATAAGGTGCTGTTGCATTAGGTACTTTGGAAAATCCAAAGTCTTTCAGTGGTCCAGAAGTCTAATACAAGACAGGAGGTCTCATTCAAAGAAAAGCAACCAAGGAAAGGCACATTGCAGACATCAGCTGCAAAGCCAGGTTCATTGCAGACAGCCATAGCTAATGAAAGCCCAGTGGAGGCAAACAGCAAAAAGAAAGTGGAAGCACAGGGCTCAAAAACTGCAACAGCTGGAGGGCACAATCCTGCGTGGCAATGAGCAGGAGCAAGAAAGAACAGCAAAAACTGTTGCAGTAACTGTGGATGTTTGGATTTGGACTGGCAATACTGATCCAGTATAAAGTCTACTGACAGAAAGTTAATCCATCAAAATGCTTTGAACGCATTTGAAACTGGCAGAAGGAGTTTATACACAACTGGCATTTTGTATTGTAGGTTAAAGGCATTTTTCACCAAGTACTAGACACGTTTGAGTTTTAACACATCATTAAACCACATCCTCACACTGTTGAAATATGCATATATACATACATACGTATGTACACATATATAAAGCAGGAGGCATCCCCGCCCCAGAAGTCAGTGGCCTCTGAAGCCAGATACTGCAGCTGCCTAGTAATGCCTGGTAATTATCATCAGTAGATGGAAATATTCTCTCCCAGAAAAACAAGCAAACCCACACTCTGCCAGGAGAAAACCACATTGTGGAAATCACTTTGGTACATGGTTTTCAACTAGTTACTGTAAGGGAATGTGGAGAGCACTAACAATTATGCTGCTGGAGAACTGAAAGTAACTTTCTGTAGTTTGGAGGCTAACTTTGAATTGCAAAAACACAGGCAGCCACACCAGGAAGGAAGGAAGCATTTGATTTTATCTTTATTGCATGCATCATATTTTGACAGATTTCAAGACTGTTTGAGGAAAAGATTGATTTGATCTACCTGAATTCTCTGCCTCCATGTAGATATGTCATTTATTTTTGCACTGATGAACATTTTTTTTGTCCATGTCTGCCTTGTGCTGTAATCCTGATGTGTAAAGTGTGTATTACACTCTGAGTTTGGGCTCATGCTGTTTTAGGCTAAAGAAAATAAGGAGCAGGTGGAGTTGCTGAGGGGGCTACTAAAGATGACTGAGGGAGTACACGACATAAAGATGGTAATTTCTTTATAATGAAAGTTTTCAAGTTTGATTTGTGGACACTTAAGTGTTTTCAGGTGGGAGGTTTCAGAGTCTCATAAATTGAATGTAAGCATACTTACATAGGCTGGCTTAGTCTGCTTTGACAGTTCCTCTAAGAAGCAGTTTGCAGGCTCACAGAGATACCTTGACCACAGATGGAAAAATTCTGCTTTACAATATGGCTTCATTACATCTAAGTGGGACAACCTAGGACAGATGGGAAGATGCACACTACTAAATCCAGCTCAAGTTGCCACACACCCAATTGCAAGGCAGCTGGGTTAGCTGCAAGACTGAAAGTTGAGTGTCACTGGCTCTCCTGGACAGCCTTGCATGCTGCATAGGTTGAAGCATAATTTGACTCAAGGGACAATCTTCTGTGTGTAGGTAGGATGGAGTTTGGGTCAGAATCATGACTAAAATGAAACCTTGGCACTTGGTGAGAACTATTTTCTAAGGCTGATACTGTCATTATCTACTCTTCTGTTTCACATTTTCTTTTTACCAGAAACATACTGAGAGGTTGGGGTGAAACTTTACTGGGTGTCTTTGACACCAGTGATTGTAGTTTCATGTAGTCTGTGTTTCTCTTCTGCTGATGGATGGCAATCCAATTTCTATGTCACTTCTTCAGTGAAGCTGAGAAAATTATGCATTTGGTAAAATTAATTCCCCAAGCAGTGCAGTTGAAGGGATCATGACCCTAAATTTATTCATTAGCTTAAATTGTCAACAATTTTCTGTAGCAATTGATTCCTTGACCTTCAAGTGGTCAGGAACTGTCAACATATGCAATAAGAGGTTAGCACTTACTGAATTACAGCAGTTGTGCTTCCAGGAGGTTTCTTCTTTCTCCTGTCCACTGGTTTGAGAGAGAGTTCCTATGGCCTACCATCAACTCCAGCTGTGACAAGATCATTCTGCCTCAAAAGGGGAAAACCAGTGGAACCAGAAGTGTTCTCAAAACAGAAGGATTATTTTTAAGTCTAAGTCACTGAAGAAATGACCTTTAGTTCATAACAAACCATCACAACAGGAACTGTGAGTCTGAAACCTAAAATTCAAGATTCATATATGGTGACTTAAAATAAAAAGCAAGAAACATGAGTTCACTAGGACCTCAAATGTAAGGATGTCAGCAGGTGAACAGCTGATGACCATACCACCAAATTTTTCAAAACATTGGGTAATGACCACCTTATTTAGACAGGAGAGCTGCTGGACAAAAATTTCCTTGAAATTGATACATCGTCTTCTTTCCAATCTGACCCTCTTGTGCATGTCAGACAAGGGAAAACCAGACTTTGCAATTGCCAGAATCCACAACAAGACCAATGGACCAGTGTTCGGTTTCTTTAGAAGGCCTTCAAAATATAGAGCAATACATCAAGACATTTTCTTGAGTATAAGTTAGTTTGGACCTGGTTAATTTGACTGTCATCATTCACCCTGTTTCCACAACTTGCTGGGAAACTGTGTTCATCCTCTTTTACCCATCCTCTGAAATTTCTCTGGTCTCTGAAGTGCAGCGCTGGTGTAGAAAGAGCATGAATACAAACGTGGGTGCCTTTTCTGCAGCTCAAGTCTGTTCTTCCTCAGGCTATGGAACCATTTCGTATATGGCAATAATAGGCTGCAAACATTACATGTACTCTGACAGCTGTAAAACCACATTTCAGAGATACAAAATTTTTGTAATTTATATATCTTTTCCCTCCTCCTACATACACATGTTTTACCTTTTGATAGCAAAAAGGGGCCTGCAGTCTATGTAAAAGCATTGCTCACTAATGCTCTGTGGCAGGCTAGCATATGACACATACTCAGTAAGTACACACATATCCGCTCCCCTGGTGTAGAGCAAATCAGGATTCTCAGGCAGGGATAAGGTTAAATTACTCTAATGGCAAAGGGAAAAACATCTAAAGAGAACTAATCTAAAGTGATGGTTTGTCTCTTGCACAGTGAGAGGCATATTTAATTGCTGCACACAGAACTGCATGCTTTTCTGATCCAATAAAAGGAATAACTTCCTTCTGACCAGAAAAACTCAGAAGCCCTTCCCCAGGCAAGACTCCCACTGAAGCAGACAGTTGCAGAGGGAAGATGTGGCCCTCACTGCATGAGGCAAATAACCCATCTAATTCTCTAAGCAAGGCAAGCACACATGAAGCAAGCCTCTCCCCAAGACTTAGTTGTTCTCTTAAATTTCTAGAAATGTTGATGCTTTGGCATCATGTCGTAGTAGGGCATAAAGTTATGCAGATTTCAGAGCAGTGTTCATGCCTAATGCTGGAAATAACTAGGAGAGCATTATAAAACACCCACATCATTGCTAACGGCTCCTCTGTATTTTTAAAGAAAGCATCTACCCATATTGTTTCAGTTCTGACTATATTGTTAATGTATCAATAGACAATGAGAGAATATACATAATCTCTAAGAAAAAGAAGTGCTTGGCACATAACATCTCCTTGCACAAAACATCTTTAATTTGTAGATCAAACGAATCAAGTTGCTTATATCACTGCCTTGAGGGCAGTGTTTGCTTAAAGACATTGCTTGGGTAAAATATTAAGATACAACCTAGTGCAAAGGTAAATATGTAGGACTATGTGGTTCTCTTCAAATTGAGGTTTTTGAACAAGTAAATATGTAGTTGAACTCACACACTCTCACTATGGTCTCCTATGGAAGTAAGAAACAAACCCTTACAAAAAAATAAGTTTCCACAGTTACAGCCATGAAAAGAATATACAGAAAAAGGAATGAGCTTCACTTATTCTACACAACAAGAGAGGAGCAGCTGAAGATTACCAGGGGTAAGTCTGATAACTGGAGAACCATTACCTTAGCTGATCTTTATGAATCTATGAGTAGCATCACCCACACAGTCACACAGAGTTCAACGCATAGAAGTATATCTGCCACAAATACCAGTGAAAGACTCAGTTTTAAGTATTTCTTAAGCACATGAGAACTGACAGGGTGTGGGCACTTGAGTTGTCCTGGGAGACCTAAGCGTTTTATATAATATGGTCAGAGATGGATGGTTTATCTGGGCTATGCTAAGCCATAAAATTAGAGTTTAAGAATTAATTTCAGGTTTTCTCCACTTCTACCTGAGATAAGGCATTAAAAAGAACATTTTTCTATTACATTTCTGGATGCATTAGAAGTCTGAAATGTAAAAATTTGCACTACTTAGCCTGTAAGTGCCTAATCATTAGAACAGACAGATATCACAGGGGCAGCCTTCTAAATGAAGCTGCTGGCAGAGAAGGAAAAGGAGGCTGTATCAGAAATTCTCTCTGTCATCCTCCTACTGGAAGAGTGTTTCAGAGTAGGTTTTTTTTCTTTCACCTCAGAGAAAAATGAAGGTCCGTTTGCCCAGATGGTTTATCCTTCACCACAGGTAGGACACTATTTTTCTCCCAGTCCCAGAACTCTATGCTTGCTTCTTCATCCCCAGATGCTCAGGTCACACTATCACCCAGCCACCAGGTTTCCTGGTAAATCTACCCCTTATAATAACTTGCCGAAATACACAAACCTGGAGATCAACCTGGAAGAAATCCTGAATATTCTGCCTTGTAATAGCCACAGGGAACAGAAATTTTATTACAGTGGCGTGGAAACAACATAACTGCTTTTAGGAGCTCTAAACTTGCTATAAAAGTATTACAAGATAAAGCTGCACATGACTTGTTACCATAAGGATTTAGCACTCCTATTAAATTATCCACTAATTTAATCCAACTACCTGAAGCGAATGCTAGGACTCGTTCTGAACATCTGGGGTGAACCCAGCTATAGGACCTGACTTGCATCCAGACTTGAAGGGCCTGGGTTAGCACCACAGGAGTGCCTACCTCTGCCCACAGCAACAAAATGCATGGCTTCCAGTTGTCTGCAACAGGGGGGAATGAAAGAGTCATTTTGAAAAGTAAATACAAAAAATCTGGTCACAAAGTGAGCAGCAAGAGGTGTGAATGAGGAGAAAGCAGCAACACTTCCCCTCCCCGTGGCACTCCAGTGCCCCTCCAGGAAGGTGAGCTGGGAGCAAGGTCTCCCCCAGTCCCCATCCCCAGGCTGGGCTGGGTCCCAGCTAACATGCTTCTTTGGTGGATGGCAGGAGCCATCCCAGCCCCAGGGCTGGGAGCAGGGATAGAGTGGTGCCCCTTGTGCCCAGTGACCAGAGGTTCATTTTACAGGCACCGGGCACTTGAGGTTATGGGTTATCAGACTCTACAGGCTGCTGAATCACACCTCAAAAACATTTTCTATTACCATGGGCCTTATAGGGCACCCACAATGTCTGTGTGTGCTCATATAAAAACCATAGTGGAGCCCAGCCCTGCCCTGGTTGTGGACTTTCTGTTTTGCATGTAAGTGACAACAGTCTTGCCAGTTAAATCTTGCCAGTAACGCACCAAGTACCTCTCTCACCATCCCCATCACCCTTGCCATGCTGTGGACACTTCCCCAGTCTGCCACTGAGCTGTGCTTGTGTGTCCACAGACTTCTCAGAAAGGCAAGCGAATCCATGTTGCAGGGACAGCTGAGGACAGCAGGGATGGAGAGGTTCAGCGAGGGTGAGACACAGGCTTTGGTCCAGATGGTGTCCAGCAGTGAATGAAGCACATGACTGCCTGTCCGGAGAGAGGGGAGAGCTCTCCACCCTCCCCCTGCCACAGAGGGCTGGTACCTGTGCCATGCGGGGGTCTGCAGGCTCCTCTTACCTCAGATGTGGAATTTTAGGAAGAGCAACTTTACCCCTTAGCCCCTGTCACAACCCCCCATAGTACATTAGCACATGAAAGTAGAGCAAGAAGAGCTGTGGGAAAGCCGGCAGAGACTGCTTGAGCAGCTATGCAGCCTTTTCTGAGAGAGCAGGGACAAACTAATGCATTAAGATTTCCCAGCAGATAACAAAGGCAATCTGACTATAAAAAGGTTCAGTTTCTACACGTTAAAGGCATTTTTCAATTGTAGGTAGTTTCACCAGCACTCCATAGATGCAAGAAGTTGCTCACATACATGAACATGTGCAGAATCAGAGCCCTCCTGCTTTTTACAAACCAAACCACACGCAGGCTGGCATATGCTTATTTTGTCAGGGTTTGCAAGAACTTGGCCAGTACCAAGAAATGCTTGGCAGCAGACTTGCTCTTGTCTTCTATGCTCTGCATTGGGTCCCAGTTCCTCTATAAGATTCCTTTTTTTCTTGCCTTTTTCATGCAGCACGGTCCTTAATTTAGGCAAAAAGGTTTTGTAAGGAAAGAGAGGCTTTATCTGGAAAACTCAATAAAATTGGTGCCTTTTGAGCAGGGCATATGAAGTGGGCAAAGTGGTGGGGCAGGAAGGCAGGGTGGTTCCTCACCCCTGCAGAGGCACAGCAGTGAGGGGCAGGGAGGATTGGAGGGATGCTACTTGAAAGCCCTGTTGTTCCATCTATGTGGGAAACTGCTCAGCCTCCACATTCACTCCCAATTCACACCACTTTCTGTTCCCTGCTCGTGATAAATGGAGGTCTCAGGTTGTTTCCTTGCACTAAGGTGCACCATGGCAAAGCACAGGGCACAGGCAAGCTGGGGTCTGCTAAAAAAGCTGGAGGCACCAGTTAGCTGTAAAAAAGAACAGGACCATCCCTGATCGATGCTGCTAGATCCAGCTCCCCTAAAACACAACCCCCTGCATGGCCAAGCCCTCCCTCATGCAAGCACCTTCCAGTTCCTCTTCAACTTTTATTTTAATCCATGGAGGCTTTTCACATGTGCTTTTAAATAAACATCTGTGGCTGTATATAAGCAATCCACATCAGGTGCCTGGTAGACCGAAACAACTCCTTTGTTGCTTTTTAAAAAAATATTAAAAGCAGCAGCTCTAATGGAGCTGATTATCATAAACACTCAGGCCCTAAAATCCTAACTAAAACACTTGACAATTAAGCAGCTCATGCTGTGTCACTCTATGGTCTGATTATTTTATTGGGGTTTTGTTTCATTTCTAGTGAAACTGTTCTTTGAACTGTAGATAATTTTATCTGATCTGTTATTTACTGCAAGTTCAGTCTCTAGACCTAAATAAAGTCTGCCTGATACTTATTACCGGTTTCATTTGCACTTGCATATTAATACCTTGGGGACTCACTTGACATTTTTCTTAGTAGGATATTTGCACTTATATTGTTCAGCTTAAAATTTAAAAAGTGTTTGTGATTAAACTGCCTGCCTTTTGAACTGGTTCCCCTGGAATAAAGTTCAAAGATCCTTAGCAAGACTGTAAGACAGTAAAAGATTGTAAAATACTCCATTCAAGGATTAAGAATGGAGTCTGCTACCAAATCACAGTCTCTGTAATTAAAGCCAACAGCTGTGCCTTGTGTTTGCATACTGACTTAGGATAAATAAATATTTCTGTGGAGAATGACTCTTGTTCTGCTTTCCTGTGCCACTCTCCTGGGCACAAGCTCTTTCCCTCTCCTTTTAGCTAGCCTTGCACCTCCCCTTCTTGCCCTCAGCTGGACAATTTTTCAAGCAGCCACCCAGCGTGAGGAAAGTCTTTGAGCAACCACCAAGAAAGAGTAGGAGAGCCACGTGCTCTTCAGCGAGAGAGGGAAGAAGGACATTACTAAAACATAAGGACCAGACAACAGCTAAGTGAGCTTATGCTCTCAGGAGGGGATCGGCTTCATCCAAATTTATCCTCTAGAAGTTGCTGCCTTCTCTAAAGCAGTCAGCTGGCATCCCTCCACAGCCAGCAGGGAGAGACAAGGCACAGCAGAGAAGGATTCCTCTGCAATCCATGTCTAAGACTGGTGTGAAGGTTCGCTGCTCCCTAAGGTGTTTATCTCTCCCCAGTGATTTAGAAGAAGCCTTGTTTTAGGTGGTCCAGGGTATGGCTGCGGACACAAAGTTGGGAGCATCCCTGTCATCATGCTGGGTGAGGTTCCCTTCCAGTGCCTCTGATGTATGACACTGTGGGACATGTCCAACCATCCTCCTCAGAGGGTGGTGAAAAAACAGAGGAATCAGGAAGGGTGGGCATTAAAACAGCAAGCAGCAGCACTGCGCTTTGCACCCATGCAGATCGCAAAAGTCACTTTGCCTGTAGCCTACTTCAAGAGCTAAGGGAGCCAACGAGCATGCAACCATACAGCTGTAGTCTTCTCATGCACCCATGAGCTCAGCACGGGGTGTGGATGAGCTTACAGTCACTGCTGTAAAGGCCAAAGGGAAAGCAAATTGCCCTTTGTTTCTGCACCAGTTTGTATTTCCCTTGCTCAGGATGGCATTCCCACAGCTGAAGGAAAGGAAACAGAGCAAGTGTCCAGAGAGCAATTGTTGCTTTTCTCCTGCAAAGTACTGCCCGCTCTTCCCCAGCTGACAGAGCAATTTATTACCTCCCTCGTGCTGTGGCCACTGGGCTGCATAGCTCAGGGAGAGCTTTAGCAGTCTCCTGTGAAACTGGTGGAAGCCACCTGTCAGAGGTGGCTATCTCCACCCCGCTCGCCAGAGCACGGGCCTACCAACAGTCTGTCGACTCTACATTTTCTGACCAGCCGCAGCTCAGGCCCAAAATATGCGCTTAGCGAGGAACAAGCTTCCTCTGCATGCTGGGCAACAAGACACAGTGCTCCCACCAAAGCCAGCCCTACCAAACCCCACCAGTTAGACGCCCGACAGCCTGAGGAGTGGACTAGCGCGTTCAGCGAGGACTTCCCTGTCTCAAGAAATGCTACCAGCCTAGGAGGGGTCCAAAGTTCAGCCCGAAACAGGCTTAAACAAACAGTGGCTAGGATGAGGTCCTGGGAGGGAAGGCCGTGGCTGCTGCCAGCATTTCAGGGCAAGCTGAAGCACTTTTAACGTGCCAGCAACCCCGGCAGCACCCCGCGGCTGCACGTGCCCAGTGAGTGTCTCAGGCACTTCCCCAGTGGAGCAGGAAATCCTTCTCGGTGTACTGCTAACAGCCAGCAGCATGCACAGACAACACAAGCCAGGGTGCAGGACATTTAAAGCCACCCTGAGTCATCCTAATCATGGTGCCCATTTGCTTCTGTAGATCCTTCTCCAGAAGGACACTGCTTGTTGTGCAAGTCTTTACATTCAGCATGGGCAGAATGAAAAGCCTGAAATTTCTCTTCCAAACCATTCAAAGGCTGAAAAGAAGTCACACTGCCATCTAACCATTTGGGAGCAGGAGGGCTGGCGGGCAGAACTATCTCCTCCTATCCAGTTGTTGTCATGGGGCTGCAGAGGAAGAGTGTTCTGTGACATCCTGACCTATTGTCCCATAAATGCAAAGTTCTCCTCAGATTAACTCATTGCCCCTCCATGAAAAGTCAGTGCCATCAGTGTAAACAAAGAAGAAATACGGTTTGATTTTCTCAGCATCAAGTTTTCTTAGAGAACCACTTGAGAAAACGTCAAGGTTTTTATTCAGTAGTCCTGACAGGCATGTGCTGATGAAAATAAGAGTAAAACATGCTTCTCCATTGAAACACTTCTGTGAAGGAGCTATTTATTCATAAGAGGTTGCAGCTTATAACAATTTAAAGGAAAAAAGGTTTTGATGCTTTACAACCAGATTGTTGTAAACATTAGGGGACCTCAGAGCCCTAGGGACACCGATGATTTGAAGGTGAGGGTGAGTGCAGAAATAATCTAAGTTTACTGAGCAACCTACAGCCTTCCTGCACGGTTTATGGCATTGTCAGTGGTGCTTTCTTTGCCCGGGGAATTACTAAGACTTAAGGAGTTGCATCCCTCTTTCCTGCATCAGCTGAGATGCTTTTTCCCAGTGAATTGCAGGGTGACTTTCCTCTCCTCCTGAGAAAGACTAGATGTGCTCCAAGGGCTGCCTTTGTCCTCACCACAGAGCAAACCACCCAAGCGTAAGCAGTGCTTGGACTTATGCCTGCACTCCCAGAACAAGCCATACAGCTTGACTATGATGAATGATGATACTTAGCTGCAGGTAAGTGTGTATATGTGGATGAGCGCTGCGGGCGTACCAGGGGAAGCTGGTAGCTCTGTGCGTGCTTATGTTGCACAGTGAAGTTTAGCACAGAGATCCTTAGGCACAACACAGCCAGCATGAAGTGAGTAAGGTTTTTGCATGGTGCTGTGCTATGCCAGAGAGACATCACTTGGGGTAATCTTGGCTGCTCTTCTCCGTGTGGCACTATACAGTGTACATTTGCTGTCAGGCATGCCTTCACATTTCTGCCTAGCCCAGATGCTCTCACTACAGGCTTGAACAGATATTTTTATATAGTTCTGGGCTGTGTAAATCTCCTTCTCTCAGCTCCTTCACCACCCAGAATCCAAAGAAGAAGCTGAAGAAACACAGAGGGTCATGGGTTCAAAATGCATGTAGTATCAGCTACGGTGCTTACCCTACAGAGCTATTTTAGAAGGCCATGGTGGAGCCTGTGTGCTGTTACTTTTTTTTCAGGGAGCAGAAAAATCTGAAAAATGCACGTTTTCCAATATAACTAGCTTTCAGTGCCCAAAGTGGACCATAGCTTCATGGAGACAGTGGGGTCCTCAGTGGGTGAAGCACAGGTTTGGATCTTGAAGGGGGGAGTCTGGGTTCTGTCCGTGGCTTTATCAGTGTACAACATAGGTCAAACCTTAGCTTCTCTCTGATTCAGTACCTTCCGTCAGTGAAACATAGGTGATCATGGTTTTTAGCAAAACTCTTCCAAATGTACTTGTGAACAGCCTTATACCAGACCAAGGTGTTAATGTGCTAGCTCTGTTCTGGGAGAGACGTCATTCTGGTGATCTCTCTAGAAAGTGTCTTACTGGTTTAGGGGAAAGACTGCTCAGTTTAGGTTTTGTGTGGCCTATCTGAGGCAGTACACAGCGAAAAACAAGGCAAGGGCCCCAGTGCTTCTTCTGAGATAGCTCACCCAGCAGGACCACTTCCTCCTAGGGGCAACACCGCAGCAGTGCTGAACAGAAATGGTAGGGAAGGCTTCACTCCAATGCAGTCTGCTGCTGCTGAATGACGAGTGACAGCTGAGCGAGGACCACTACCTGGAGCAGCTGGACATGGAGTTGGAGAGAATGATGGCATCAGTTCCCTTTTCCCCTTTTCTCCCCCAGTTCTGCCATTAGTCTGTGCCTGGATGTTAAGGTTCTGGATCTGCGGGGATTTTTTTTTTTTTTTTTAAAGAAATCTGGGTTTTGGACTCCTGCCCCTTTGTTGGCTGGTGAAGGTGGATGCAGAAGTATGGGATTCTTTGCAGCACATCAGACAGTGCTGCAAGCCTTTGCTTGGACAGCTGTCACTTGAGGTTGACAATCTGGCAAGGACAGACTGCACAAACTTCCATATTGTGGTTAAGGCTGTGATGTATTAGAAAAGCTAGATGTTCTCATCTAGCTGGCTTCAGCTTTGCTTACATCTTTGAGATTACACAGATGGCACTCACTTGCAATCTGCTCCAGGCTGTATCTGTGAATGAGCTCCCAAAGTGGTATCTGTAGAGCTCCCGGATGACTTTGGCATCTTTGATCACCAGGTGCCATCACCTGTCTGCCTTCCCCTGAGCAGGGATGCCTTGCAAGGACAGTTGGGTTTGTTCCTTGGAGATCCCAAAAGGCCATCAGGGATACATCCACATTTAAAATTTTCAAAGCTAAGATGCTCAGCCAAGCAAACACCACTCATTTCAGCTGGGAGCTGCTATTAAATCCCCAATTCACAGTGAACAGTCAGGGCAGCTTAAGTGACAAATTAATCAGAAATATACTTTAACCTACTAGGCTCCTAAAGTGTTATGTGGCTGCTTTTTTACTATAACAGGTCTCTGCATCTTCAGATAATTGTGTTGGAAGAAATACAGTGAATCCACACTTGCAATGCTCAGGTTATATTTCCACTCTTGAAAACTGATGACTGTTTTAAATACACACACACACATACACAGACACACATACACATAATATATTTTTTATATATATACACATATACCCTGTCTAAAATGGGTTCATCCTGAGTTGTAACAGAATGCAGTCTCAAATTCTGCACCATAAAAAAGCAATCTCTAAGCAGACAGAGCCATAGAAATAAACCATACAGACACTTTGGAGATCAGATGGCACCAATGTGTACAAGTTAAAACTTTATGTACTAAGCAGCATCAGGAGAAGAGTGGGAATAAAAACATGAGCGACATCTGTAGTTTAAAGATATTCTTTGATTTTAGCAAAGTAAAGAACCAATGCCCACACAGGCAGAATGGCAAATTGATGCACTAACTTTTGGTTTCAGAAATAATTGTTTCCTCAAACAGTGCTGAAGACTTAGATATATAAGTACTGGGAATACATGTATATATGTATATGCACCAGGAAGAATCAGTGGACATTGTTTTTACTGTGTGCATGATTAGAATCTATATGTCAAGTCTAGCCAAAACAAAAGAAAAAAAATTAAAACATTGATTTGGAGTGGGTTTGCTGTTTTGGTACTTTTTAGGGTAAGGGAAAGGTTGTGAACTGAAATCTGGGGCTCAACACAACTTAAAATGCTCCAATCCTTTTCTCCAGAGCCATGTTAGGCAGCTCAGTAATCCCTCTCCAAGCCCCAGTCAAATGGCATTGGCTATTTTACCCAGTGACTGACACTTGAATCCTTCTGGGGATTCAAGAGAGCTGCCAAAACCCGAGAGAAGGTGCCCTTATTGCCTGGGTTTAAGAGGCATCTCATTTCCTGTGGCAGTTGTTTCAGTCCCCAAGATCAATCCTCTACACTTCTGTAGGGAGCACAGGTACTCAATACAGTGAAACAGCCCACATCGCTTTGGCACTTTTCTGGATTCCCCCTTTCCCCATGCAGTCACAGCAAACAATTACCAGAGAACCATACATACCTGCTTTGCAGGAGCAATGCTGCTATGTCTGACAAGTAATATGTATCCTTTCCACTATGTGTTCAAAGATGCTCGCCTCTGCCACTGGAAGGATCTCACTCTGATCCCAGAGACTATGCTGTTGCCTTCAATTGCATGTTTTCTCACTCAAGCCTGCATGTGGGACACAGGTCAGTGCTGTGATGGTGTTCCCGAACTTCTGGACTAGAAGAAAACTCAGAATCATTTATGTATCATTAAAAAAAAGTGACCAAAACAGTAATGAAGCATTTTCTACAGTTTGGCTTCCCACTGCAGACCAACTCAGCAGCAACATTTGTTTCTCATTAAGTTTCTGTGGTTTGGTTTTTTTCTTTTTAGCTCAATGAATAACCAGGCGGAGGAGGGTACAGAATGGAGCTATGGTTTCTGAATGAATCACAGTCTCAGATATCAAATTGTCGTACTGTACTGAGTTTCCCTGCTACCCAGACCTCTGCTATAACAAACTAAAACCATC
Organism: Buteo buteo; assembly: GCF_964188355.1. Classification (NCBI taxonomy): domain Eukaryota; kingdom Metazoa; phylum Chordata; class Aves; order Accipitriformes; family Accipitridae; genus Buteo; species Buteo buteo. Next base: position 10,319,231 of record NC_134195.1, on the reverse strand, counting down.
ATTTTCGATCTGAGATCCTGTCAAGGTGCAATCCCATTTAGAAATTTCCCAGACGGACTGCTTTGTAACCAGACCCCTCAGCAGTAAATCCACAAACAACAAGGACTGAGGTTTCTAAGCGGTGAACCAGAACCAGGTGCTTCTGTGGCAGTCAGACTAAGAGGGCAGTCAGCAATCCTGTCGCTGAAGAAGCCAACAAGGCAGGAACTGGTTTTAGCGTTCATAAAAGAAAACTCCTGAAGTTGATAAGCACACAGAGCAAGCAGGCTGAACAACAGAAAATCTTCTCTTAGATGGTGTTTATTTTCAACACCATTATTCCTTCACTATACTAGCCGTGGAAAGCATCTTACACCAATGGGTATTTCCACTCACTCTATTTCCAGAGTTTTTCTACGTGCAATCTCCATACACTTACCTGGACATAAAAGTTATCTTCTTTTATCACTCGATATGGCCAACTGCATGGATCTGCAGATCTTGCCATTGACAGCTTATTGCCAAATGCATTTGAGTCTGTTTAGCCCCAGGTAGTTTGACCTAGAGTTTACTTCCTATCTACTTTAGTGCTAGCTTGCTTATCAATATCGGAAACCACTCAAAGTCACGGAGACATGCCTTAAAGGAAGGCACATACACAGTATTATATCACCCAGCCAAAATGCTATTGAACTACCTACTTGGTTATGTAGAGAGAGCTTAAGATCAGAGTTGAAAATTATATTCTTTCTTTCAGGCTCTCTTCTGGCTAAACGAACATTGTATTAAAGCACTTAACATTCCCTTCCATGCTGAAGGGAACCACCCTGTTCACTGCCTCCCTGTGTGGCTTCACTTCAAGCTACACAAATTTGCTCTTCCTTGTTTGCTTTGGAAACCCATTGGCCGGAAGCCATCTCTAACTGTACATGGCATCTGGAGCTCGGGCTTTGATTCAGTGCATTTGTCTCACACTACTCTGGATGAAAAGGGCAGCTCAGTCAAGCAGGTATTTTCTTCTTCAGTTCCCAATACCATGACAGCAGCCTCCTTCTCCTTTTGTTTAAAACATATCCTTAAAAGGTGCATCTTCAGATTTCCGTGAGAATCCCAAAGGGACAGGCAGTTAAACTCAGCTTCTTTATCAAACTCCAGAACAAACAACTTAATTCAAAACACTCAAATCTGATGACACGCAGCAGCTGCACTTTTTTTAGGCGGTACTCTTAATTTTTCATTCAACTTCTATTAACTGAATTAAAATGAAAGAGAAGAATGCCAAGAATCTAGCAATAATGTTCTTTCAGAGCTTGTTCCTATCTTTTTTTTTTTTCAGCCTGGTTTCTAAAGGACACAAGACTTCTGCAGTCTTCTTGTATCTGAGTGTTTGCTCCTGTGTATCCCCTTGTTCCTTACCACCCTCTACCCCCCCACACTAATTCTTGAACCACTTAGTTAATTTCAATCAGATTTGATATGAAGATCAAACCCACAGTGATACTAAGACCCAACCAGTTTTTATGGGAATAGGCTACCATGTAAAGGGAGAGATCATTAAAAACACACCCATCAAGGGAAGGCCCCTAGCACTAGCTCAATCCATCAATCACAAGAAATCACACATGATAGAGAGACTTTATGAATAGCTCACCTGAGAGCAAAAAACTCAGATCACTCCTTTTACTTTATTAGAAACCTGAGAATCCAGCCACGAGACACAAGTCCCTAGGCAAAGCATGCTTTGCTGCTTGTTCCGCTGCTAGAGCTGTTCGTTTGAAAACAAGTGTTAAGAAAATTTCTCATTCCTTTCATCCGTGTGAGTCCTTTGACCTCGCTGGATTCCAGCATCTGCATCTATCCTTCACTCTTTCAGGCTCATTTCTTTACCTGATGCCAGCTGATAATGGTTAGGCGGGTAGCAAAGCAGATAAGGCTCATTTCTTTCCCCAGTGCTTACTGCTTAATGAGGGGCAAACCAGACAAAAAATGTACAACATAATCTATGTTAACAAATTCTGCACTCAGATATCCTGTGTAAAAAAAAGGTGCTATATGTTTATGAAGGGTAGGTGGAGCCTTTCCCATTTAATTTCTTTTTGCAGGGTTTTTCTAAAATAGAATCTCTTTTTGAGGGGAAAAAAGTGTTCAGGAGAATATTTCCTTTGCATTTAGCTTTTGCACATGCATTTTTAATTATTTCTGAGTAACCTACCCCCTTTTCAGCTAAGACTTGGTTTGTTACCATCTTCTGTTCTCTTGCACATTCTCTGGCTGCTTTTCGTGCCTGTTATTTACATGTTGACTTCAAACCAAGGCATCTGTCCCACTTCTAATTCCTGGGAAGCTCCAGTGCCACAGCTGAGCTTCCCATGTAAACATTTAATTTCTGGGCAGCACCTTGCTCACAGGGCCTCAGGGGTGCACTTGCTTTAGCACTTCAGATCCAAAGTGTGCTTTTGGAGCTAATCTCCTGGCCATCCCTACCAACCATGCTTTTCTTGTCATACCACTAACAGGCATTCAGACCGTGGAACAAAGCTAGAACTAGTCCAAAGTAAAATTCCCTGCCATGTGCCCTGTGTGGGTGTCATTTCCTCAGGACCAACTGTTTTGCTCTACAAATGCATTTTAACACCCCCTTTTCCAGTGATGGCAGACACCATTGAATGCAAGAGGAGAAATTGCCCCAGAATCTCTGAGGAGCGTTTCTATAATTTCAATGCATCAGTGTTTATAACTAACCCAAGTGCATCCTCAGCATTTTTTCTCTGCTCATTTGACTTGTTTGCTGTACATGAGGGTGAGTTTGCTGCTGCCTGAGCCCATTTTGTGACTAAACTGCTTTCCAAGTTCAAGTTCATTAATAACTGTCAGATTTGAGATTAATCCAGCTGAATGGGATCCAGTCAGGCTGGGAGGGTTTAAGCTACATTGCCTCCAGGGGAATAAAATACAGAAAGCAAAATACCAGAGAAAGTTTTCAAAATTGAGGTTAGCTCTGCAGTTTGGGGATGTAAAAATGGCACCCTTGTTCTATACATCAAATTGACTGACTGCATAAAAGATTGGGCTGGGTTCTGTTGTCTGCTTGATCTTGTGGCAATTTGGATGATCACACATGCAGTGAGTTACACAAAATAATTAAAAATGGACTGTCAGAAGACCAAGCTATGATACATGGACACTACTTTTCTGTTACACTTGTGATACATTGAGACCTAAATTCTCTTGACTTCATTATTACTGATTCTGACACTCGTTGGACTACAGTGATACCTAAGTGAACAAAACCAATCTCAGTAATCTCTCTGGGTATTCTTGGTTTTGCTTTGTTTTCCATTTGTCAGTGCTGTGATATTTCTGTGTAACGATATTAATGAAGTTACAAGGCTGAAGACAAGATATGAAGAGACATCAGTATTCTTCAGTGCTACTGCACAGAAAACCAACAAACTCCTGAAAGTACTTACTGTGGTTCCTTCTCTGAGGTTTATTCTGGTTTAGATGGAACTAGAGTCTGTAAATAACAATTCAGCAAATCAAATTAATGACATCAAAAAGAATTACAGAGGCATCTGGGTTACACATTCTTCTAACCATATATGAGTTCCCATTAAATGGCACTTTATGTTTTTGCAAATTCAATTAGACACAATCTCATAGTGTACATTAGCAGGAACTGAATACTGCATTAGCAGCATACTGAACTAGCACCAGAGAAGCTACATCCCCAGCATGCCCTCAAACCCATTTTATTGATGAGTATGAAACAGTTTATGTAGGCTCAACAATAGTTCATGCATCTTTATTGAGATGAGTGAATTTTACATGGGAAATAAATCACAATTATAGCAAACATGAATGCTCATCATTCTCTGACCTCGTCAGCCTGACCTCCCCAGGGGCTTATGAGGTTAGCTCTGGGTTGCCACTGAGATTCACATAATGTAAAAGCCAGACAGGAAAGAGATTTTTTTTTTTCCTGGCTTCAATCATAACAGCATACGCTTATGGACTGTGAGCCAGGGAAATAGCTGCAAGACAGAAACACTTACCACAGGTCCTTCTCCCTGAAGCAGTGTCTGCTCACTGTGGGGCTTATGACAGTTTGGCACAGAGTTGCTATAATTAGCTTGCACTGACTTGGAGAAGTTACTTTCTGTTGTGGCTTTTTTTTGTTTGGTTGCTTTGGGGTTGGTTTTTCTTTGTTTTTGTTTTTGTTTTTTTTTTTCAGAAACCATCCATGTGCTCTGTGTTTACAACCCTCAATATCCACCAGCCAAGGAGCACAGAAGGGCAAGAAGAACACAGCAGCTGGCCTCCCCTCCTGCTTTCCACCCCTCTACGCAGGTGTCATGCTCGCTATCACCATGCTCTGAAGTTTAAAAAAATACAACTCAGTTTGATAAGAATGTGGACGCACTGAAGTGAGCACCTGCCTCCCAGCAGATGGTGGCCACTGAGAGAAGGGAAGTGACCTTTTCTGTTTGGAAAGCCCCTTGGATATAACTAACATCCCCTTATATCGAAGCCCACTATGCCTCCATTCTGGTTTATTTGTTTTGCATTTGTCTGGATTATGAACAGATGACCACTGCAAGGAAATACTTAAGCTGGGAAAAGAAAGGGCAGAAGGAAAAAGGTGCTTCAGTCAAGATGTGCTAGTCAAGGCATTAACTGAAGTGAACTGGAACTGCAAGGTAACAAGAAGCATCTGGCATTTAATGTAGCCATAGCGATTTTGTAATTAAAGGAAAATAGCTACTGTGCTGAGGCTGTAAATATCAAGGCACTCTGGCCTACTTATCGTTCTAAATCGCAGATTATTGCCAAGCTGGCAAAGCTATATGGACTTTAATGATAACAAAATAGCTTGTGTCAGCATCCACTGACTTTGTGGTAGAGGTGTCTGACAGAAGCGGAGGTGTGTTGCAGCACAGCCTCCGTACCTTGGGCAGGAGGAATTACAGCCACGGTAGAAGAAAAGAAAGATGCTGATTTCTTTGCCCTAGCCATGCCCAGTGAGAATATGAGAACTTGAGGGCTTCCTAAGTGCAACAGTTTGTTCCTTGAATGACACTTTTTCCTTCTAGTGTTTCAGGTGTGGACATAAAATATTTGAAGGAAGGGGGAATGCTAATAATGTCCCATCACACATATTTTAAGACCAGCGTGATCAATATTCTACTGTTTATACCAAACTAAAGGAATTCAAATCAACACGAGGTTATAAGTAGTTATTAGCTGTCTGACAGCTTTTCCTCCCAAACCTCATTATGGGAAACTGCTCCAAATGAGGCCATTCATGCTATACTGCCTTTATATAGACAGCCTTGAATTTTAAATGTTTCATTCTGGAGCACCTCTCCTATGAAGACAGGCTGAGAGAATTGGGGTTGTTCAACCTGGAGAAGAGAAGGCTCCAAGGACACCCTATAGCGGCCTTCCAGTACCTAAAGGGGGCCTACAAGAAAGCTGGAGAGGGACTTTTTACATGGGCATGTAGTGATAGGACAAGGGATAATGGCTTTAAACTCAAAGAGGATAGGTTTAGATTAGATGTAAGGAAGAAATTCTTCACTGTGAGGGTGGTGAGGCACTGGAACAGGTTGCCCAGAGAGGCTGGATGCCCCATCCCTGGCAGTGTTCAAGGCCAGGTTGGATGGGGCTTTGAGCCACCTGGTCTAGTGGAAGGTGTGCCTGCCCATGGCAGGGGTTTGGAACTAGATGGTCTTTAAGGTCCTTTCCAACCCAAACCATTCTGTGATTCTATTCTCCTTTGTATGCCCCCACATCGCAGCCAACATCTTGCACAAAACCAGCTATATTCCTGCATTATCAAAGCAGATCCTGGGTGATATATTGGAGGAATTCTTAGCTCTGCCCACTCTTGTCAATGGATCAGATTCATATGTACATATCTCCTGGTGGCATTTCTCTACAAAAGTAGCTGTCTGAATGGGTTTTTCCCTATCATTGTTTGGACCACCACTGCTATACATTTCTCTGTTCTCACTGTTGTTTGCTAAATTGCCACGTCCGTTACATTATTACTAGTACTACTTTGAAGCCAGTGGTCCATGTGCATGCAAGAGGTGCAAAAGGGGAAAAAAAGCAGAATCTTTTTGTCTGAAGTACTTGTGGTGGCTTCTCTGGATCACTGTGTGAGGTGTGAGTTGTGATTCTCTCCAGACTTCTGCTGGGTGCTCAGCTGGCTTCTGTGCTCTACTGTCTGTTTTCACCTTATGTTTACAGGTGACAAACCACTGGTTTGAGTGCACCAGAAACTGATTTGCTATTGTAGCTGCCTGAAGCTCTGAAGGTCTGCTGCTCCACATGCTGCCTCCAGCCTACAAACACAGCTAAAAACTATTTCATAGGGCTTAGGTACCAGCTCATGTAACAGCTAGACATAGCTACCTGGGGTGCTCCCACTCCACTTTGCCCCCAGTGCTTGTCACCACTCCTCTGCTGAGGCTGGTTAGCAGAATAAAGCACCAGGGGTTCCCCTGACGTATCAAGACAAAGGCGGCTGCACAACTGGGGGCTGAGTTACATGACCAGGCTTCACGCTGAAGCTCGCATGCACTGCTCAGCCATCTCTGCTTTGGGGCAGGTGACCTACAGCAAAGGAACAGGGACAAGAGACTGGGGGGGGAAGGAGCAGAACAAATGTCCCAGATGAGTGCCGTGTATGAGCATGAGCACCTACATGCTCTAGCAGCAACTATGTTTTTATATTAATCTCTCAGGTTGGTGTAATGTGGTACTGAAATACAAACTAGAGGTGCCAAAGAAGATTAAGGACCCTTTATGCAACATGCTGTTACACTCACCCACACTGAGAGGTGGTCCCCATGTCAGGCAATACCTAAGGAGCTAATTAGGAAACTCGATGAAGTGGGTAAGTGGGTGAAGCAGGGAGATGACCCAGTCCTAGGTAGACCCTGTCACTAGTGACAGAGCAAGGACATACATCCTCGGAGTGATCCATGGTGAAAAGAAAGAACATTCTACAAAACCTCATCCACTGCTGTGTGCAGGTGGGGTCAGGTTCAGAGCTTGAAAGGCAGTCCCCATTTGACCTACAGAGCAGGCAGAGGTTAAAAGCAGACTTATTGGAAAATTCCTTGACTGTAATTATCCAAACATGACCCAGAAGACTCCATTTCTTGGCAAAGGCCGTGCTATATCCTGCTGTCCTTGAGACAGGCAGGTAGCTTGCAAAGCTTGTTCTTGAAATTGAGGCAGGCTATAAATTGAGCAAGAATTTCATTTTTTTTAATTCTGTGTGCATATAACTCACTTGGTCACTAAATTGATTTTTAAAAATCACCTGCATTTTTTTCAAGTGAAGGAAATGTTGGAAAAGGAATCTCAGAAAATGAGGCATTTTTATCATGAGATCTGCCACACTGGATGCTAGAAAGATAAGGAAGCTGCACTTTCACTTCCTAGTCTAATGTCATTTGCTAATTCTATTCCAAATGCCATTTATGTTCACCTTTAGCCTTTGACAGAAAACTGCAGTGAAACTTTAAATATTCACTATAAATTATTATTCTCTATATTACTGGTTTTCAAAATAATGTGTATTTGTAGGGATTTATTGCTAGCAGCAAATTCAATTATAACTTAAGAAATATGTGTACGCAGTCTATCTTGTGCTAAAATAAGCATGCAGTATGCAAGAGCTAATCCTTAAAAACCTATCAGAAGTATGCTGAATTGTCCAAACTTGCAAACAATGGCGTATTAGTAGAAATGGAAAAATTTTTTATTACTGAAATCTTTAAAAAGAACAGCCCGCCACAACAGACACAGGCAATGATGATGAATGAACTGTGTTGCTGGACAGAGTGCATATCTTCTATTCTGGATAGTTATTTTAAATGGAAAACAGACAATTTAGACTAATTTTGTCCCTGGTATAAATATATTAGCATTAATGGTGCTGTGACTACTTGTACCAAACTCAAATTTGTCCATATCTCTTAAAGACAAAACCATTTAACTGTGGTTTTTAAGGCTGTTAGTTGAACTAGCTGCTTTATGAAGAAGAGGTGTATAGGTACAAGCTCTTGGGAGCTTTTTCTTCAGGAGAGGGGGAACAAAGTGAACTCACTGAGTTCAAGAGAAACAGGGACTGTGAGAGAAAAAAGGAAGCTGGATCCCTGCAGCCTTCAGGGAGAAGCAAACTGACTCATGGCTTGGGTTGGATTGATGAGGATGAGTGAAGTGATTGTGGTAGATGGTAAAACACGGGAGCTGGGAGGAAGAAATGGAAGAGAAAAAAAGACTGCTTGGGGAAGGCCAAATGTGTTCAGAGCTGGTGGCCATGCCTACAGCACTTGGGGGCCAGGATACCAGCACAGCGGAGCTGGATATCTAGGGAACAGGGAAAGGCCCTTCTGTTTTGGATCAAGGCCAAGCAGCACTTAGACCAGGCTGTGCTGGCTGAAATACAAAAATGAGTCTGTGCATGGGCATATCAAAGGAAAGTTCTCTATTGAACATAATAGGGAGGGAAAAGTAAATTTAATACAAGCTCTTCATTCTCCAAGAAGAGAAAAAAAATTAACCCAAAACAAGATAACCAGTTTCTGAAGCTGAAACTTGCTAGGGCTGCAGAATTGGTGCTGCTTTTGGGGTCCGCGCTGTTTCCTAAGACCACAGGACAGTGAGGAGGGAGGACTCTCAGAAAGAGGAATGACAGTTTTGAACAAGTATCTTTCAGCTTGACTATAGGTCTTTCAAATTGTCATATTGTGGTTGGCTGGTTTGGACATTAATGATTCAGACATTTCTAGGGCTTTCTCCTAAGAGCTTTGTCCAGCCTGTCAGAAAATTAAGAATTTGGGTATGTAGCAAAACTATGTTAGTGTGGATGAATGTTTCATTTTTAACAACGGTAAGGGAAGACCCTCAGTTAACAAACCCTTCTGGAATAGCTCTGTAACGGCCCTTTCAGCCCCATGGTTGTTAGTGGGCAGTGTTTGCTCCTTAGCAAAACACTACAGGCTCTGCAGCAGTTCACTGGAGGCAACTATAAAGTCTGAAGTTTCTCTGCAATATTATGTGCCAATAATTCTGACAGATTTTCACGATTAACCAAAACCATTTCAGGGAACCCAGTGTTAAACTCCCATTTAGATAGCAGCAATACCACATTTCTTGCATCTGCACATTTTCCCAGTCTTCTGAGGAAATGATGTCTTGAATAAGATAAGTGCATTACCCATCATGTTGCTTACACATTTTTCCTACGCCTTTTCCTATGTATGGCTTCTGTCATAGGTAGCATGACCAGCAATAAAAGACATTTATAGTACAGCACTTTTCCATGGTAGCTTTTGGCTGCAGTTTTGCTTCCAGCCATACCGTCCACATCGGACACCTTGCACTGCATTGAAGCAGACGAAGTGGTTTGAGACTATGGGACTGGTAAACGGCAGTAGGCAGGTCTAACGTGTATTGTTTTTAAGCGGCTCACTGCTCAGAATGAAAAATGACACTGGGTATTCAAGTGTGAGCCAAAATAAATCCATTTTTAAATGGTGATGTCTCTCACTGAATAAAAATTGAAGGACCATACTCTGACAACAGAGTACAGCCACCTACTTACGGCATGTCTGGAGAGCAATAAGTGACTCACCCACCCACCTACACTCCAAGGACACCAGAGCCTGATGTCTCTATCACGAAGTTGTCACAACACTGAATTTAGACAAACAGTTTTTCCTACTGCCCACAGTCTGTACAGTACTCACCGCTTGTTCACTTTTCCAGGTCATCAACACCTAAAATATTTCAAGGTGAAAATGAGTGGAAGTGACATTACACAAACACTTCCCTTTATTAGTAAGCTTGTACTAATATTTGCTTTAAAATCTTTTTGTTGATAAATGCTAATTAAATACCAACTCAAAGCTTTATTTTGACGCTCTCTTGGGGTCTTTTGGACTCCTTAATTTGTGGGGCAATCAACAAATCCCACCTAATGTTTTCTGTAAGGTGATTAAAACCACCACTAGGGAAAAAAAAGAAGACGATTTTATATAGTGGGAAGAAAGTGGAGAGAAACATCTGGAGCAGAGAGATTATAAGAGTTCCCAGCTGTGCCATCAATTTGTTGATGATGTGAAAATGAAGCACAGCAGTGGCTTTTTCATGTGATGGTCAATGAGCTGCAGAGAATATTCCATCTGCAAAGAGATTTAAGAACTGGTTTGTCCAACAAGACATCAGCCAGTGCTTCCTGAGCTTTCTTCATCCTTTGAGGAGCAGGTATCAGCTAGGGGCTAGCGCACTACCTAATTTTCCTGTGTGTTGCATGGACATGGGAAATAGGGTGAATGTTGTCTGCAGGTAAGAAAAATTACTTTCTTCGTTCACTGTGGGGACAAAGAAAGCTAGTCAGGTAGAGAAGATAATATAAAGGGAAGAGATAAAAATAATGGGTTAAATGGAAGTGTGAAAGGACAAAATTTCAGCCTCAGAGGCTGCTTGTATACTAATAAATCAAATGGGCCAGGTCCCAATCTCTGTAGGCTATTAGGATAGTACTGTTCACATTTGAAGAGCTAAGCTACCTCCTTCACAATCCCCTCCCAAATACCTAGTACACATTATGCTCCAAACCATTGGCCAGACGTTGCCTGAAAGACTGGTAGGTGGCACAGACCAAAACAATATTGGAGACCAAAAGTTGAGCTAAAAATTAAGCATTCCAGGAGAGTATATGCTGGTGCTTGTGCCCAAGGTTTGCTTCTGCTTTTCTTTTAAGAATGGAAGAGTCAAAGAAGACAGAGTTCTGCCCCAAGGATTGCATATGGGCCCCTTACCCACAGAGAAGCTTGAGGTGGGGGGGAACAATTCGACTGAACTCCGTACCATCTGCATAGTCGCTCTATCTGTTTTATCAGTCAAACTGAGTCACTTGATATTTAAATAACATATTCTCACATAAGTTCCCAGTCTCCCAGAAGAACCTCAAGGCTTTATGCACACATGCTAAAAGACAGGATCTCAGTCCCTGCAATCAGTGACCATGGCGATACCTGAAGCACCTTCATGAAGCATCCTTTACTTTCTGGGTTCTTAGGTATTTACTCAGGAGTGATGTTAATGCCTTAGTATACCAGCACAGGTGTAACTCCCCCAGTGTCACTCTGTATGCACAGCAGAACTAGAAGCTCCTCTGTCCCTTTCATAGGGGGAGACATCTTTTCCTTCCCAAATTAGCTGCCCTGTGGTGAATGGAGTCTTAGCACTGAAGTTGAAGGGTGACCATTCAGGTCTGATGGCATTGCCTAAGTTGTTGATCATTTCAGTATAAACAGCCACTGGTGGTGGAACCACAGCTTAGGTCTGGGTGCTTCCTCTTGCCACCCTCTCCCCACATTGACATCGCCTGAACTCTGGGAGCTGGGGAGGGGGTTAGGTGTTTTTCACTGGTTTTAGGCAGAGAACAAAGAAGTATCGTAGGATTTGAACTGGTTTGTTCAGCAAAAGACAGGTGATAAAAAATAATAATCCTTAAACCCACAGATACTCAGGTTGCATTATTGAGAATCTCAGTTTTCATGTAAAAACTAAAGCAGGAACTTAGTCCTGATTGCCTGAAAATGAGTCCCAACGCTCCAAATATCAGAGGGCAAATAAAAAAGACCCAAATGTACTATTTTTCTTCTGTACTTTAGAGGGGCTTAGGGAGCAAAAAGATTCATTTTTTGTATGCCTTGCATTAGCAGTCTGATACAAAAATGCTCATATCTCAGTAATAGGAAGATAATTTTCTGAAGGCAGCATGAGGTAGTAGAAAGTGTGTAGAGGATGTAACAGTGAAGAACAGACTACACAGAATAAATGGTGGTCAGGTGAAATACACAGTCTTGGATATGTTTAAGAGGAATGATACAGGGCAAAGCAGGATGATGAGTGAGGAAGTGGGCAGAGAGAGCCAAGGCCATGGTTTAAGTTTAGGAGATATTCTCATTAACATTGACATCTGGAGTGCAGAAAGCCAAATTTATGCTATGAATGCTGTATGAGTTAGCTTGGTATTGATAGGCTGCACTTCAGCAAAGTGTTTATACTCCAGTTGCAGATTAGACTGGGAAAACTCCACTTATGCTGATAGAGTTTGTTGCAGCCTTCTTGAGAAAAAAAAGAAAGTCATCCTGTAAAAGAGCACTTTTGCTGATCTGTCTTAATCCATACTAGGGGTTTCTGCTGGCACAGCTATGCTGGTTGCAGATCACACTTCAGCACTCCCCTGATTGATGTACATACCTTGCACCAGTTTGTCAGGCTGGTCTGGCCAAGGTCTGGGCTAGGAGAGAGGGAGTCAGAAGACCAGGCAAGGAGGGTCAGAGAGCAGAAGAGTGGAGAGGTTTTTGTGTTGCAACCAAGCAGAGTGAGTAATAGTGGAAAGAAAATCAACGTATTAAGAATAAACAGTACTCACCACAGTTTACTGGCTGGACTTCTAATTCCAGCCATATAAACTTGTGAGATTTTTTTGTTTAAAAAAGAAGTCTCTCTTTTTCATTGCTGTGTTAGCTGTCTGGTGCTTTGTTGAAAGAGAATTATAAGATATATCCTTTCTTAATATGAAGATATATTAGCTTCTAAACTTGAAAGGCAGCCTGTAGTTGTTGAATGCATGGGTCTCTAAAAAATCATGGGCTAGTCCTTCATTACATGCAAAAATTGCTTTATTTTGATCAAAACATTGTGTTGCCATTGCAGTTCTCCTCCACCCTTTAAATTTATTATGCTGGCTGCTCTTCAGATTTCTTCTAACTACTGTTGATACACCACCCTTTCACTGGCATTCCTTCTGGTTTCCCACGTATTATTTATTTAAAACATTACTTATCTCAGGTCCAGTGCTTTTCTTGCAAGGCATACAGGAGCTTGAGTTGCAGTGTGAAATTACTGCTGTGGCTTAATGAATGTAATTAATTGATTTAATAGAGGCAAGCAATGACCTACTGAAATCTCTTAGATTACCATATCATTCCTACACACTGTACTACATTGTTATATACTAAGCAGAGATAGATCCAGTGTGTGTATGTACAGACTATGTGTATACACACAATGGGTGAATGTATATGTGTTTATATTCTGTACATATGGTGGGTGCTGTAGAGTATATATAGCCTATTTATGGTCACTCTCAGTCATGCAGGGATTAGCACTGTTACCTGATAATATAAAAGCACAGACAATAAGAACCTGTTTAAACTAAGGCCAGCAGGGAAGACTGGAGTAAGGAAAGAATTATGGATCACCGACACTGCTGACAAAGTAGGAGTAGCAATTTCCTGAGGCAATAGGCCAGCACAGCACCATGAAAGTACTGTTCATGGGGAACTGATTGGAAGTTTCAGCTTCTGGACAAGAGGGAAGGAAAAAATACCTATTTTTTCCACCACTGAGAGTTACTTCCAGATCAGAAGAATGCCAGCACTCATTTTCTGTTTCTCCAAACAAGGGAAAAGCTAGTCGATTGTAAAAAGCCTCCCCTCCCATTTTAATATACAGTCTTTGATGTACAAGCTTCTATTTATTGCATTAGTGAATGCTGAATTAGAAATCATCTTTCAGCTGTTTCTGTGACATACATTCCCCACTGGTACCTAGCTGTATCTGATGCTGATACACACTCCACTGCCAGACAACCTTGACTAGCTATTGCTTGCTACACAATAGAGAGGTCTACAGAATGGTAAGATGAATCAGTATACCTAGAGAATACCAATTTCACTATTACACCAGAAAAAACCCCAAATAACGAGTGTCTGAATCTTTATAGATTTCTAAACTATTGGGAAATTCATGAGATCTCTTGAACTGACTTCAGTAAAAGCCAGATCAGGTCTATTTAGCATTGCAGAAACACTTTGTTAGATACTGTTATTAAAAGCAGGTCTCCACTGACATTTATCAGCTTTAGTAGGCCAAAAGTATGACTTATTTCTTATGATCAGTGGCATATAATATAAACACAGACAGTAAGTTTGACATATATCACAGTGTTCTTAAAGTATGTGGTCTTTTAGCAGTCTGTGCTCGGAATTTTTGAGGGAGTAGCAAGCAACTGTATAGTTGGATCTTGGCATTCAGCACTGAATTTGGGCATAGATATTAAAAGCAGAAGTAGTCAGGAGCTTGTGTTGCTCTATTACAAGGAATTTTCTACTTTTTGTCATATTATTTTGTAGATAGTCTGAATTGGTCCCAAACCACTCCTTGGAGTATTTTTCAGGATGCAAGTTACTAAAATACCAAATTTGACAGTTTCTGTGCTAATACGAGCAGACACTTTAAGAAGCCTGCAAGCTGCCTGAGCAGCTAGAAGGGCCCCAGCTACCAGGGATGGATGCTGTGGAGTCAGGGATCCCAGACCTTGCCACTGGGGCAAGTGGAAGAGCAGACTGGGCAAACTTCCCTATAAGCAGCATCACGAGTCTCCTGACAAACCCAGCAGGTACCACAGGGAATGCTGCCTTAATTTCAGGCAAAAGCTCTTCAGGCTGTTAGGTTTCAGACAAAGCAGTCAGGCTCAAGGCACCAGAATTTCTTCCAATCGGTTCTACTTACAGATGAGTTCCCCAAAGGCAGGAAAGTCACCCTTTCACTCTCCTGCTGTTGAGGTTTTTACTTCCTTTTCTTTTCAAATCTTGCTGTTTACAGGCCATTTACACCATTTTCTACTAAGCCTGGCCATTCTGAGTCAGTGCTAGGCAGGAGACAATCAATCAGTGCTGCCCTAGACCTGCAGCAGACTGAAAGCAGCAGTCGCCTTCCCAGAAGGAGAAAGAGCCTGCAGCCACCTCTTTTCTCTGCGTACCCAACATCTCAGCTGAATGGGAGCCTTGTTTTCACCCTGCAGAGTCAAAAAATCCAAAGGCGAATCTGACCGTAGTGACTAGTCAGCAAACAAACCATGTGGTAATATTGGTTTGCACAACTTTCTCTTCAAGCAATCCTGACTAATGACCAAATAGCAGAAGAGCCCCAACTTCCCTTTGTTAATTCTCCAGTGAAGGCATAGCTCCCCTCAGACAAATCCTTGTAAAAACTCATTCAAGCAGCTCTAATTAGCCTTTTGGGGAGAAGTTTTTAAGAAACCAAGATATAGCAAAACATAAACATGATGGCTCATTAAATATCTCTTAATTTTAAGAGACACTCAATTTGGCATTCAGGAACAATATCCTGAGACAGTATTTTCTTTTCAGAGATATATGAATCTGATTTTTTGACTCCATGTGTACAGAAAATCCTACAGCAGCTTCTATATGAGTAGAATCATTGCCAAGCACTTCGTGTTAAAAATTACTAGGATTAAAAAAACTCACAGAATTGTTTTAAGAATTACAGTGTTTTAAAAAACATAAACTTATGTCTTTTTATATTCTCCTATTTATTTTCTGCTTCTGGGGTTCCCACTTTCTAGCTTTTTCCAACCTCAGTTTCTTGCCTTAGTGAGCTAAGATTGTTGCAAGATCCCATTATACAAGGATACGAAGTTTTAAGAACAGCAACAAATATTGTAAGACTCACCACAAAATAGCAAGAGTTGGCAGCACTGCAGTAAGGCTATTAACTTTTGTGTCCTCCCAAACTGCAGTTCCTATAAATAGCATGTCTGCTTTTACTCCTGCAGTTAATTACATAGACTTTCCTGCATTTCCTCTTCTGCATTGTCTCTGTGAATCAGTATGTTAGCTGATGGACTGAAGCAATGCTTATGGATGTTCCCCAGTAAACATCTTAGACATTAAGCGTTAATGCAAAAAAAAAGTATTTCTGCAGATGGGGAGGTTAAGTGGGTAAGGAGCTGTCTCTGCTTTCCCGCTGCAGAAGGGAGCAACTTGCTACTGTGTATTGTATTTTTTAGGACGTGTGCCAGGCACAGCTGAGTGGCCACAGGATCATGACATGGCTGGGGTTCCTCCTGCATGCATCTCCTATTGTACATGCCTTATCTGGTTTAACCTTGTCTTTCACAGTGGAGACCTAGTTGTTCTGTGATCTGGACTGGCTTGGGCAAGACATTAGGGGGAAATTTACCTCAGCCAGCTTTGGATACCACCAGGGAAACACCTTGCTCTGCACTAGTCACTTATGACTTCTACAGTCAGTGGAAAGTGGTAAGTGCTTTTGAGCATGGGCTTCACCTGACCTGTTTACCTACTGACCCACTTTAGAATGTTCTTGGTGCCCTAGAAGTGCAGGTCACTCTAGATCAAATGTGATGGCACTTTTTCTGTTACTTGAGATCATTAGAGGAGAGTTCCAGATTTGAAAGCTCTAAATGCTCATCAATGACTCTATATGGTTAGTCCTTACAACTCAAATATTACTGGTCATTAAGTATCTGTGGAGTGGTATTTTCCACAAGTGTCATGCCTATAAGCTGACTACAGCTACCTGAATGCTTCATTTCTTTACTTTCCAGCCTCTGCTACACCTTGACTAATTTCTTATCTAGTTTACTATACAGTAGTACAGATTTCTAGATCCTTTGTCACCAGTCCCTGTGCCTCCACAGGGGCAGTCGGCTTATTTGCCAGGGGCGTGTATGCAAACAGGGTCATAAAGCGGACGTGGCCGTTGAGGTGGTGGAAGAAAGGACGTGGCACCTCTCTGCTTTCTGGGAAGGCTTCTTTCCACACAAGGCACTGATCAAAGGCATGTATTCCAGAGTGCTGTAGCCTCCTTCCCACTCCAGTACCCCACATGGCAGACACAGCCTTTTTGTGAATCACAGATCAGGCTGAGCAGCTGGGTTGGGCTCCTGGTGTGGTGGAGCAGGAGATCCTGCAACACATAGCTAGCAACATGCGAGATGCAGGTGCCCTCAGGGCATGATAGATGGGAAAAACATTTCAGTGAAATGCATGCAGAATGTGAGAGACTTACTAGTCCCCGTACAATAGGTCTCGCTTCCAAAGGGCAGAAGCTGTTCCTCAATAATGTCTTACCATTGCACTGAGAAGGTCTAGCAGGGCTGCTCAGACCCTGCACAAGATCCACTTCCCTTAATGCTGCAACACTGAATGTCCCTCTTTATCTTTCACACATGGCTCCTGCTCACCTTGGGGCCCAAATCTCCCCTCTCTGACTGTTAAGAAATGAAGGAATGGGATGTGGAGGCTGCTTGTGGTACATACATACATATACCTCTGTGCGTGCATGCGCGTGCCTGTGTGTATATATATATCTCCTGCAGAATGGAAGGAAATGAGGATTATGCCATTTTGGCTGTTGTCCCTCCTTATCCAATTCTGGCATTTTTAGCAGGCTGTTCACACCGAAAGCCTCTTGCCTTCTTTCTGCTAGTTCAACACATGTATGCCTGTCCCCCTTATGGAGAGCCAGATGGGATGTCTCATCTGCAAAGGGCAGAACAGATTTTGTCTGATGTGTGGTACCATGTCTTTACAGCTATTTTTATAGTTCTTAAAGTCACAGATTCTGACTGAGGCCTCTGGGTGGTTCCATAATATTAAGTGCATTAATATTAAAATAAGTCCTTTGGAACAATGGTGATTCTTTATGAGAATCAGGGGTAATTTGATAGATGTTTCTGACAATATCCAAAGTGAGAAATCTTTATTTTAGGATCATAAAAATATTACAAAAGTGGCCTAGTAAATTAGACAATGTGTCAAAATTATATTTGCTTCACCTTCTGATGATAGGAAGAAGTTAATTGTTAAAATGGAATAATGATAACTCCAAGCATTCAAAAACCATGACAAGTCAAATCATGAGTTGTTATATCAGTAATATAGTTGGGATCCTTTCTCCTTGCCTATGGGGTTTTCATCCTTAGGGTTCAGGTGGATGTCATTTTCAAACTGTTCCATGCAGCCATCAGGCCAAAGGCATTTTTTGGTCGATGTTATGACTCTCATATACCCACAAAACCCCAAACCATAGAAAATACTTCAAATATAATCAGAGTTGATGGCTCTGAGAAGAGGAAAAAAATGGATATATGATCTCTAAGCAACCAGCCTGCTCACATAATAAGAACTCAATAATGATTTCAAGCTGTAGGGTGTGTGGCATCTAAGAGGCCAAGTTAATACATTGTCTTGGGCCAGACAATCCCATAGTTCCTTCTAGCCTTAAAAGCAGTATCATACCTAAAGACTCAGCTTTTAATGGCCTAGGCTATCAAAGATGAGCTCATTAGGCATATTATCAGCATATCTGATGCTTAGAACCTCTCCCTTTTTCAACTTTAGTCCTTGCTGAAGAAAATCTGTAGTTGAAGAAAAGAGTTAGGCATCGGGAAGGGCTCTGCAGAGAGCCTGAAATTCAAGAGATATTAGGCATCAGATGCTGGATTCAGGTTAATGGCAGGAGAAATCAGAGAGCAGATACCCAGCAAAATGCAGAGCAGTTTGGCCAGCAAGATGGAGGAAGGTCAGAAGCAGCCATGTGACAACGAAGGAAGAGCTCTGCACAGGAAGGAAACATCAATGCATGGCAGGGATTGCTCAATCAGGGCACGGAGTAATCCCCAGATATTCCCCAGGTTTAGTGCTTTGCTCCAATGGCCCTGAAAAATAGTAATGGGCCCACATTTTAGTTCAGGTTATCCAGTAAATCTAGTCCTTGGCTCTTGGCTCCTCAGGCTTTTCCACTTAGCTCATGTTTCTAGAGGGTGATACCTTGTAGGGACCATGCGTCATCTGGACTAATTTAAAACCAATCTACTTCACTCCCTTTTCTCCAGAAGACCCCATAAAAAGGAGATGCAGGTGTACTGCAGTTAAAAACAAAAGCAACAGACTTGTCATTTTGCAACCCAAAAGCTAGGGCCAGACTTGTGCACGTGTATTTTGTACAGATTGAAAGCTGAATTTGCTGCCTGCCTCTTATTTTCAACCTCACATACTTGGACTGCGTGGGCAGGGAGAGCTCAGATACGAGTTCAGATACAAACATGTATGCTTTCTTAAACGTTATGTGCACAGCTTTGCTTAGAAAGGGAAAGGAAAGAGTAAATTCTTGGGAATGTCTACATTGCCAAAATCTTTGGCTAGCAAAGCTAGGCAAACACTAGATTTTACAGGCTTTCTAAAATAAGGCTAACTCTTTTTTATTTATCATTGATTACATGTCTTCAGGTTTTAATATAAATATCCCAGGACTTAGGATTCCTCATGTGACTGAGAGGTTGTTATAGTCAGTAGAAAAATTTTCACTGCCTTGTGACACTCTAGCTTGCCTATATTAATAAAAAAGCAGTTTACTAGCAACAGAGAAAGTCCCAGTCAATGATATGAGGACAAGAGTTTTTCAGCTCTTGACCAGTGGGGTGTTGCACACTTTATACTCTTTTTTTATAGTAAAGCTTTGCAAGGGTGGCCCTTGGCTCTGGTATGCTCAAATACAAAGGCTTTAAACTGTTTTAAAATTAAGGATTTAGCAAACACAGGAGTCTTCAAAGGCTCCCACCCAACTGTTTTTTATCTTTCTGCTTCTGTATCTATTTGTAAAACTCAGCTATGTGAGCTGGGGATTACGTAAGAACTTTCAGCTTCTGTTTAATATCTTTAAACTAAGTTTCTCTCCTGTTACTCCTTTGTGGAAGAAAGCTCGTTAATGTGAACCCTGAGCACTCCAAAACAGAATGCAAGTAAAAAAGGTTTTAAAATATAGCCCACTGACTTATAGACCATTTCTCATAGTTGTGGGGTTGTAACTGACAATTTGGGGATATCTGGTGTTACAGGTTCAGCCAACATCGCTAAGTGTAAGCACAATTCATCCCAGGTTAGGCTCTCCAAACTTGCCAATACACAGGTGTTTTACTTAAACAAGTACCTTAAGGGTTATGGGAGCATTTGTCTTTTCTTACCTTGCCTTGAGCACTGTGATTGAAAGTTTAATGTTTACTACATATCCAATCCTTAATTCACTTTCAGTTACTGTTTGCCGAATATCAAGTGCAAAACCTGATCTACACACCATTTCTTATATGGCATCAGCGCGTGGTTGGACTTGCCTGTTTCTCAGTGGCTCAGCCACTGGCTTGCCTCCCCTCCCAGCACAAGCTCACACTACACCGCAGCATTGGTGTCTGCACCATCTTTCTGCTCAGACATGCTGTGCTCAAGCCACTCATGAGTCACCTGGCACTGATAAATATATGAATAGTTTGTTCTGAGAGCTGATGTGCTTTGACATCAGAAAAGAGCAAAGATTACTGTTGCTTCTCCTCTAACCACCAACCGTTGTGTAAACAGGCTAGAGGGCCATCCAGAGAAAAGATGAAACTTGAATGGTGCTTGAGCTCCTGGGGACCAGGGGAGAACCAGAGCCCCACAAACAGTGGATCGCAGAGGCCTGCAGGCAAGTGGCAAAAAGTTCAGCAATCCTCTTTTTGGAGTATCCACAGCTGCCTGCAAGGAGCCCTTGGGTGATTGAAGCTTCATTTCTGGGAACATTGCAGAGTGATACTCTGTCCTCCTTATCCCATTTCAGCATTGCCGAAGCACAGGGAAAAGATTTTTGTTCATTCCAGCTTACCCTTGAAGTTAACCCCAAGTGTAAGCAAGTCGGGAACTGGTTAACCGAGGCAAAAAATGAACACAGAAAACTAAAATTGGGAGGCTTTTTTAATTTGTCTCCTTTTTCTGTACAGGATAACTTTGTACTTTTTTCCTTACCAACAAAGGAGCAGACTTAGCAAAGAAACTCAGGCCAATTCTCCCTTGTCCCCTTGCACAAAGTAAAACCTTGTTGTTTCCATATTCCAAGAGCTGGGAAACCCAGGAAATCCCTGCTAAGTTTGCAGTAGCATCAGAAGAGTTGACAGCAGCATTGGTAAAGGGTTTGCGGCTTCACACAACACCAATATCAGGCCACATGCTGAACTAGCACTCCCCTAGTGCCTCAGGGCCTGAAAGAGGTTCATAATTACCTACACACTTTTAAAAGCAACTACAAACATATTGCAAATGGGGGAAGGAAGGATGAAGACACAACACTGCACTATACAGGCTGTGAGACTCGGAGGTAGTGGCTTTCACTTCTTGGTTTTCAGGGATTTTGTCGTGGCAGCATTGGAACTGTGGGACCCAGGTACTCTCCCCAGATGATGCCCCAGTCCTGTCCTGACCTCATATCAAGACTAGATGTGTGTACTTTATGCCTATTTTCTGCGATAACAAGAAACCTGCTGACAAGTATCAGGGGCTTGCTATTGTACTCAATATGATCCCACATTGGGATATCACAGGATCAGGACCAAGGGTCACACCACAAAATACTTCTGTGCTACAGTTCAGAGACAGCCTGGAGTGACCTGTGGCAGCCTTTTATGCTGCTCGAGGAATCCCATATTCAAAGGGTCTGCTCTTAACTCCCAACATGAAGTGATGCTGCAAAGTCTCATGTCATGCTCGGTAGCAATAGTCTTCATTATTGTCATATTATTTGTTCTTTAAACATCTGCATTCATTTATTTGCTTGTGACTTTAGACGAAGTCTTTCGATCTGGATTATTCTCTCTTCTGTATTTCAAGTCGATCGATCACGCCTTCCGTCTTCACCCGCAACTGCGTCTCTCTGCAGAACGTGTGGAGTGCAGACCTCAGAGCGAGAGGTAGGCATTTTCCATCCCTGGCTGGAAAGACCTACCACAAGGGAATACAAAAATGCACATAAAACACGTCATAGCACACCGCCGCCTGGACGTGCGTGGGGCCGGCGGCACCTAATGCCAGAAAACTCATTTTTGGTTGCCCCATTTGGGGTTGTCCCAAGCGCCGCATCCGCCACTGACTGGAACTGGCGCACCACACAGAAGCGGGGAGTCCGGGGACATCGCGCTCTATCGCCCGTGCTATGTGCAGACACGGCTACAATCGCGGCGCACGGTTTCAGTCAGAAAGTGGAGTGTTTTGACATGAGTCGGCTGATAAACGCCCGCCGGCCGCCGCTCGGAGACCTTAGATGCAGGCCCGGTGCCGAGCTGCGAACACTTCGGCGGCGATTTTTTGCGTCCTACACCCAAACCTCCTCCTCCCCACACGTAACGTGAAGCCAAAAGCAGCCGATAAAATGTCACCCGCGGGTCTCTATCCCGCGGCGGGGGCCCGTCCCCGAGGGTGCCGGCTGCCCGGCGCGGGGAGCGGAGCGCGAGCGGAGCGGAGCGGAGCGGAGCGGCGCGGCCGTTGGGGCAGGCGGCGCGCGGAAGCGCCGGCCGCCGTTTCCCGCCCGCCGTTTGCCGCCCGCGCCCCCGCCCGCGCCCCCGCGCCCCGCCGGCGGGCCGCGCCATGGCGGACGGGACGGCGGCCGCCGCATGCCCCGCGCCCTGGGCCGGCCCGCAGCCCGGGCCGCCAGCGGGACGGGGCGAGGCCCGCGGGAGGAGGGCTCGGCTCGCCGCCTGCCCACGTCCCCTCCCAGGCCGAGGAGGAGGAGGAGAAAGCGAGCGAGGTCCCGGCAGAGCGGCTAGGAGAGGGTTTGAGAGAGCCCTCCTCCCCCCCCGGAGGGAAGAGGAAAGGAGAGCCGTGGCGGGCGGCGGAGGATGATAACTTAGGGCCGTGCCTGGTGGTGGGAGCTGCCCGCGCTGCCCGGGCGAGCGCGGCGGGGAGGGCGGCAGCGATGTCCCGGGGCACGGCAGGAGGAGAGGGAGCGCCCCAGGTGCTGCCGGAGGGGAAGGAGAGGCAGAGGAAGAGGAGGCGGAGGAAGAAGGAGAGTAAGACGCGGCTGGTGCGTTCCAGCTTGCTGTTACCTGAGGCTGAGGCAGAGAAGTCCAAGAGGACGGTCCTGGCCAGCAACCGCCTCAAGACCACCAAGTACACGGTGCTCTCCTTCCTGCCCAAGAACCTCTTTGAGCAGTTCCACCGCCTGGCCAACGTCTACTTCGTGTTCATCGCGCTCCTCAACTTCTTGCCGGCCGTCAGCGCCTTCCAGCCGGAGCTGGCCTTGGCCCCCGTGCTCTTCATCTTGGCGGTCACTGCCATCAAGGACCTGTGGGAGGATTACAGCCGCTACCGCTCCGACAAGGAGATCAACCACATGGAGTGCCTGGTGTACAGCAGGTGAGGCGGGACGGGTGGGTGCTGGGGACGGGGAGCACCGTGGTGGCAGCTGGCGGTGGGGCCCTATCAGGCACAAGGACTCGGGCGAGCGGAGGTATGGAAGCAGGGCAGCGAGCAGGTCTGTTGTGGAGGGCTTTCGTTTCCACTCCAAGTGCGAAGAAACTTCAGTTGCCCCTGGAGCTGGTGTCTGCCATCTCCTTACTCAGAACTGCAGGAGTTCCTACAGTCTCGTGCCTTCAGATCCGCTCTGATCGGTGGAGTCCCACAGTAAATCACTGATTTATGAGTAAGCAATGTTTTTTATAGGTCTACACATATGCTCCGGGCTTGTTAGTGTTTTATGCTTTAAAAGAAGGACAGTGCATGGCAAAGTGAATGTAAGCATCACAAGCAGTGTTTGATTCGCAAGCCTTTATGTGTACAATTCCCAGTGTGAGCAGTCAGTTACACCAGTGTATAGCTTCAGGCATTAATTTGGTTATAGCAATATGAGACCTCACTCAAGTAATCTGCTATTAAATCTTCACTGAATGAAGGAAGGATAGAGGCTGAAGGCTTCTGCATTTGAGTTAAGTCTGTGAGGTTTCATGACGTGCGAATTAGCCTAAGCTAATTGCTTTTCTAAAGAATGAGGCAGTCTTTCCACTGAACATTTACTTTTAAGTGAATGCTTTTTATTTATAGTCTCAAGTGTCATGATTCCCTGTGAGTTTGCTATTTCCCAATGCTCATGGATGGAGCGTTACGTCGTTTATTTCCTTCAGAATTTTTTTTTTTTAAATTATCTGGGCTATACATTTAGAGCATAGCCTTGGTATCCGTAAATCAGACTGAAATGACTTTTGCACCAAGATTTATGTGCTCAGAATCCAGCTTTACAGAATTCTTGTTTTGCTTTTCTCTCAGTGCCAGGTAGTCATCTCATAGTAGCTAGGGCTAAGGTTTTCTGGGGACTGAGAGAAGAATATATTTTCTGAGAGAGCAGGTTTTAGTTCTGTTTCTGACGCTTCTAAGTCTAACAGAAATGAAACACGTGCCAAGAAGCTTACACTCTGATTCCTCTGTCTGGGAGGGGTTCTGCAGGGTGACGTAAGCATTGAGGCAGAGAGCAACTCTCCTATTGCAATGCGAAAAAAAATAATGCTAAAAAGACCTCAGAATAGGCTGTGTTTTCAACATCAGCAGACTCAGCTTGTTATTTTACAAACTCATATCTCACAAGAAATCTCACCCTGGGATATTCCCCCACCAGCAGATATGCTTGCATGGGAACACAATTAAAATGGCCTTATTTCTATAAACTAAACTGAAGATAACCTAGCCAAATCACACATGTTGGCATCACTAAACTAAGGCTGTGCCTAGCACCGTGCTTGCCCGTAGTTGTCCTTAACTCTGAACACTTCTGGCGCTGAGGGAGATGGGTGGCAGGAGGGCTAGTAAGGGACTATTCTTGCAGTAAAGTAAAATACTGCTAATGAGGACAAACCTTTACCAAACACAGTAACTGAAACACAGTTTCCAAACACAAACTGTTTGCCGAATATGAAGTGCAAAACCTGATCTACACACCATTTCTTATATGGCATCAGCATGTGGTTTACCAAACAAAATCAGGTTAGAACTAAGCTCTCATGCCTCCTAGGTTGAAAAGAAAGAAGTACCTGTTGCAGAAGCTGTTCAAAATATTAATGAATTCCAGTACTGGGATATTAATTCCGCCATATTTCTACCCCCTGCAATCTTCCGTCTCCCTCTCTGCTGCCAAATAAAAGTAGACACAACTATGAGAAAAGGTGTACCTTTGGTGTTAATATCATTTGTGCTCTTTTGGGAGTCCCAGCTAAGTGCATTGCCCTTTGTAATGCTTGTGCTGTTCCAGAGTAAAAGTCAGAATTGTTCCTTTTTATGGCGGAGTTTAGATTACTGTTGAGTGACACAGATTAATTTGGGAGTAGTTTGCCTTTGCGTTTGCATCAAAGGCACATGTCAGCTTAATCCCTGTGGGGCAGTGAACATAGAAGCTTAGGAGGTCTATCACCTATTCAGGCACAACTTTCCAACTGGGAGCAGAGCTAAACAACGTGTCCTTATAGCCCACTGCAGAAGCCTTGTCCCCGCTCACCTATTTCCACCTTCCAACAGTCCCTAGGAAAAGCTTCCCTCCCACAATTAAAAAATAAAAACAAAACAGGAGGTTAAAATAATTTAGTTATATGTTTTTAATGTGCCCACTTTATCTTCTTTGTTAGCCTTTTTTGAACTTCACCAAGTCACATTTTTTAACATCCTCCAGCCCCAGTGGGCGAGATGGGACTAGAAACTTACTATTTTTGGAAATAAAAACTAAGGTTCTCACTAACTCAAGTGACAGGGAACCGAGATTGAGAGATTTGTATCAAGGTCATGAAAGTTGGTGGGCATAAGTTCAGAAAAGCTATTTTCTCAGAAAGGTGTCATGCCAGGAGAAACACAAGCAATTGGACCTGGCTTTTACTTTGTTTCCTTAGTCTCTTTGTTTCTGGAAAAATGTTGAAGTATAAATGTCACATAAGGAAGTATTAAATGACAGTTTTTCTCCCCACACCTGTTTTATGCTATCTCTTCATCAGTTTTACCACCTTTTGACCAAGCCAGACTCTCTCTCTCCCCCTGCCCCGCTCTGTCACTTCCTTGTGGTGCTGTAGAGGCAGACTTTGATGGAAATGCTGTCCTCGATAGAGATGCTTCTGTAGGTAGGGCAGGTTAATGAACATAGCTGCAGTCACGTGCTCCCCTAGGGCTGCCAGGAGCAGTGGCTCTGCTCTTGCTGGTCAGTACTTCGTAGCTCTCAAAGAGGCCTTCTGCAAGACAGGGTGTATCCAACTGCCAGGGTGGTCTTTTGCGCTGTGGTGGGCTCCTTTTCCTGCCAGCCTCCCACGCAGCTGCAAGAGAGCCACCTCAAACATGGACTGCAGCATTGAAACAGACTACAGCAAATGACAGCGAATTATAACAGTCAGCAACTTGAGACAGGGACTCTTGCTTCACAGTAGCAAAGAAAAGCCCTCTATCTCATGTTATATCATGTCTAGTGACCAAGTAAAGATTCAAATCAGATCCTGTGTGTTGTGTTCTGTCATATATCCTCCATGTGCTTTTTTCCTGGCTGCTGAAGTACCCAGCCTCTGTTAGATACAAGCAGCAATTAACGGTGCAAGGCAAGATCTACAGGACAGAGAAAAAGCAGGAGTAGGCAGAGCCTACTGCTACTCAGGCCAGCTCATCAGGAGGAGGGTCAACAGCATGCAAGCAGTGTCCACTGTGAGGTCCTCTGGAACAGCCTATGCAGGCTGATCATGTCAGTAATATAATCTGGGGGAAAATACTGTTCTCCTGCTATGCTGGCTGCTTGACAGCTGGTGCGCAGACTAGGCCGCCTTCCTCCTGCCTGCACAGTGGTGTGGACTCAGATGACCCATTCTCTTACAGCCACTGCTGAATCAATGACTCAGTGGCTCATAGCTGGCAACACTTACCAGACGATAGAACAGCAAAGGATGATGCAACCTGAAGTAAAAAGCTGAAGAGAGATGCAGCTTGCTTTCGCAGAAAGAAGACAGCTTTTGTTTAGAAATTCTGGATGTTTTGGAGAGTCTCTCAAAAGATATTGCTTTCTAGAGTCAGATGCTGGAAAGGGAAAAGACCTGATTCTTTGAGTAAATTGAAAGAAGCTGTTGAGCTTGAATTGGCAGCATATGTCGAGGAATGAAACAGGCTGGAGAATTGCAGACTTGTGTTGCTCTGTGATGGAGTTTGCAGGTCCACCTGTAAGAGCAGTCACGGTCTTGACAGGCGAAGAGGGAAGGTTGCTTAGCTAAGAGAAGTTAACAGGGCCTCTCTCTGGAGGCCTTTAAGGGCACCTCTCCCCTTTGGCAATACAGAGGAAATCAGGCATTTACTTTGGGAGGACAGCTTCACAGGCCACCTAGAATTTAGATTCTGTGCAGGTGCTTAAGTTAGGAATGCAGTATCACAGCCAAACCTCTTTCTTAGTTGGTTTAAAAGGAGGGAAGTTACAAAGGTGTTAGAGCCCAGCCTGCAGAAAATTGTTTTGTATGCATAACCTTTGCAAACCTGTGATCATTCTAGTCTCCTCTTTCTTCCTCTTCCTCATTTCCATCACCAGGGATGGAGGTTGAAGACCAGAGATTGCAAATTTGCAATCTTAACGGTGAGATCTTGTTTGGCTAGTTACTTTTCTGCATTATTGTCTTGGACTTGGAGGATGGGAGGGTGATTTTTTCTCTGCAGTTACTGTCCTTCAGTGGTCACCAGCTCTGGCTGGAGTTGTGGATTGCACATGTAAATGTTTGCTCCAAATAATTCTAGGATGCACTCGTTGCTGCCACTGTTAAATATTTGATAGAACTAAATTTGTCACTGGAGCAGAAGTGTTAAAACTCTTCTAAGCAGGGGCTTTGTTTTTGGTGTGCTGTTACAAAGTATGGTATACACTTACATGGTATGTAAATAGAAGATGAATAGTGATAACTACAATCACAACAAATAATGGCACTCATCCAGCAGGGAATTACATTTTGTTACTGACTCAGTGCTGTGTTGGTGAAATAATCTCTGCTAACATTTTTCTAGGAGCCTTATGTTCAAAACCAAAGAGCTTTGCTTTTTAAATCTACTCTGTAACTTGCTGTGTCCATTGAAGAGTATTGCTAATGGTCTCTGCATACTGATCAGAGAGTGATAACTGCTTCTTCTGTCAACCTGTGACTTAGAAAATCCATGACAAATTGGAATTTACGACCGGATATTTGTCGCCCCTGAGGTGTGAAAAATGTTTAATGGGGCACTCAGGCAGCTATCAAAGCAGGCTGTTTTACATTAAATGTTAATATCTTTCTGCAAAACTGAAGAGGAAGAAAGAAGAGCATTTGATGTGGGCAACATGTTTCATACAGTTTCCAAAATACACTCCCTTCTTCATCCCCTCTGTCAACCCACTAGTGAAAGCAATTCCAGCCTTGGAGAAGAAAGATACAGCAGTGTTACCAAATCCTCATAAGTGCACGGCAGATCCCATGGCCTCTAAAATAGCCATATGATGACTTGCCCTGCAACCACTTCACTTCTTAGGTGCCTTCTTTTGCTGGCAACACCAGTCTCTGCGGAGTTGGGAGTCTTGAATAGACCAGAGTAGTTTCTTGTCCCAAAACATGCTGGCAGGGTAAGACATTGCTCACCAGAAGAAATAAGCCTGTCTCATCCCTTCCAGAACACAAATGTCACTAGATGTGATTCAAAAGGAAACTACCTGGGATTACTCAGTTTCCTCTGTGAGTGAGCTTGGTGCACAGAAAGCTGAAAGCAGAAAGTAGCGGTTTGAATCTGTTGGTGAAGTCAGTGTTCCCTCCCTGAGTTTCAGAGAGGTGCAGCTCTGATCATCTTACTGTGTCTTTGTCCTTTGCTTCAGTTTGAGCCAGGTTTGCAGTGAGTAAACTCAGTGGGAGCTGTGGTAGAGGCTCTTCTGTTAGACTGATAAGGAGCAATTTCATTTGGCTGTAGAGTTTATCCTAGTAGCAAGGGATGTCTGTGCTAATCTTCTGAGATGTAGCCAGCTGCAATGCACAGGAGAACCCATCTGTCTATCCAACTGTATGTATGCAGTTTATTTGCTATTCATTGTAGGGCAAATTTTCAAAGTGGCTGAGCTTCACTACTGGAAAAGAAAGATGCTTGCCTCTTATTACTAAGCTCTTTCATTTGTATAGGATGTCATGAGAGCAGTTGTAGGCTGTTTCACATGCCTCTGGCTAACTGCCAAAGAAGATGCTGTTAATCTCCACTGAAGGACCTAATGATGTCCCCAGATTAATTTTTGCAGATACATGCTGCACCCTGGAGAGACACCATAGCTTGTGTTAAGCAGACCACAGCCCTGAAGTATAGGTGGCCACCCTGGGTGCAGTTCTACTTGCTCTCGTGTGTCAGTATTATCTTGAGACCATGGTTATTTCTAGAGGTGGCCAAAAGAATAGCAGATCCACCTGATTCTGTCAGAGAACATTTCCAAAGGAGCTATACAAGAGGAAAGAATTGCATGTATTGTTCAATTCTGCCTGATACTGTGATTCCAGATTCCACCTTCCATGTGTCATCTAGTCAGCAGAACTGGAAACCAAAATTGAAAACCCTGACAACCGTGCTATACATCAATGTTTTATGGAACTGCTTATTAGCTAGCATGGCATAACTTAGCCAGGGCATTCCTCCAGAAGTACTTACTAGAGTAGTGCTCTCAAGCCTTGCCTGGGAGGCCTTAATTTTACTATGGGAATGTTGGAGGACACCAGGGAATGAAGAAGACTTAAACGGCTTCTTGTGGTTTTCCCTCCTCCTTCTGACTAATGTTGGCTGATAAGGAAGATGAAAATAGAGAAGGAAGGAGGGTCCCTGCCACTGACTGGGCAGGACTTGCTCAGACACCTCATCCAGGCTTACACAACCCTTATGGATGGACAGGCTGCCTACCTTGATGCAGAAGCAGGAGACATCTGAGTGCCAAATCTCCCCTTGCCCTGTAATCCAGCATGCTCCCCATTTGCAGGGTAGTCACTCTGCCCAAGAGGCGTCTAAGAGGTGCCTCTCCTCTCCCCCGCAACACTAGGCTTTTTGGGTATGTGGAGCTTTTGTGTATATACACAGTAAGGGCAAAGTAGCTGGCAAGCCAAATGCATGGCTTCCGGGTTGTTCCCAATTTGCAGGATTTACGCTGTGCAGGCTTGGTTTTAGCAACCACATATATTGAGAGCAATTAAGTTCATGAAAAGCAGAACAATTGGTTTCACATCACATAGTTGGGAAGGCGAACTAGTTTCCCCAGCTTACCTTCAGCCTCAGTGTTTTTTTCACTTGGGAGTTGGCACTAAGGCAACTGTGTTAGTGGCCAGTCATATTTGTACCCAGAAGGGATCCGCAGCAGATACATGATCTGAACCCTGCTGGTACCCTGCAGCAATACACTCTGCCTCACCTTGTCTCACCAGGATGTGAAGCAAGACAGTGGGAGTCTCTACGCACGGGGCCAGGGAGTGTGCATTTCAGTGAACGGCATAATCATAAAGTGAGGAGCCAACTCAGTGCTAAAAGCCTCTTCCTGATAAATTTGCGTAGGTATGGGTAGCAGCTTCCTCTGATGTAAGTCAAGCACCAAAGCTGACCCACACCCAAAAGCAGCCACAACACAAATGTGTGAAAGATGCTAGCTTATAGCTTTTCTCAGGTAGGTGGTTGTGGTGGCGTGGAGGAGAGAGGCGGTGCAAATGGCAGTGACATCCTGTCCCAGGAGCTTGAGTGGCCCTAATATTGAGCTCAACTGAGGAAATGTACGTACATATAAAATATGTCTTTGATTCTGAAAGATTTGATAAAGCAGGCCTCGGATTTAGTTTGAGGAAGATGACCTGCATGTTTCTGAACCACTTGGTTTAATCTTTGCTGCCTGTATAGGAAGTGGGATTGAGGAGGATTCAAACTAACAGTGCTTGCAAGATGTGAGCTGAAGGGATCAACTTCCTCTCTTTTACTATTTCTAGGATATAGCTACACAGCCTGTCCATAGAAAGCTGCTAGCCACCCAGCTAATAGAGTGTTCTGTCCTGTGAACTGCTGAGGATATCTAACCCTTATGAGCTGGCAAACTACCAGCTAGTTCTTTGCTCCAAGAGGAGCAATGTTTTATTCTGTTTTGAGACTGTTGCAGGTGGAGATCCCTGCCATGGTCAGCCTACATCCTTAAGGCCATGTTGGTCAAAGGATAGTCTTGAACTGGCAAGGCATGCGTTTTCACGGGCAAGGCATGCGTTTTCAGGGCCAAGGCATGCATTTTAGGGGTAGGGAACATCTGCCATCTCCTCTGCTATTTTCTTACAATTTTATTCTTGTCTGATCACAGTTTCTCTAGAGCAACAAACAGGCCAGTCTCTCCAGTGCAGCGGCCAACATTTGCATCATGCCCAGTCATTTCATAAAACCAGACTCTGCTGGAGATTTGTTATAATAGGCATGGAGGTCACTTGTTTTGTTTTTATGTTCTGGTTGCCTGGAAATACTGACCTACTTCAAGGAAGAGTTTAAATGTTTGACAGACAACTTCACTCCAGTTCTTATGTATCTGTGCTGCTATTATATTAACACGGAGGGTGTGAACACTATTGCAGAATATTTGGTATTTCTGTAGTTTCAGTGGAGGTTTTAGTTTTGACCTTTTGGAGAGAAACTCCATTATGAAGTGACAGCATTTGTAACTATAGCTCTTTTACCTTTGTATGTTATCTTATGCTTGCTAGGCTTTTTCTAAGTTGTACAGCCATATAACTATATGCTTGCCCCTTGTCTGTTCACCTTCCTGTCTTCCAGTAACAATATGCCTGTTTCAGCTACGTTAGCTGATTTTGTTCGTTCAGTAACAAGTCATTGGGCAAGTTGTGAAATCTCCCAAAATATTGAGGCCAACACATGAAGTGCTGAACAGCAGTCACCTAAATACAACTGTGAGCATGTTCAGGATCTCTCAAAATCCAGACATGGAGTAAGATGCTTCAGAAGAGATGCCAGTGGACAAATTTTAGCAGGCAGATTTAGCAGCCAAACCCTTAAAGGTGCAGGAAGTTCATGAAGTGCATTAGAAAGATGTAATCTATTTTGGGCAAAAGTAGATTATAAAAGATCAAATCTAATATACCTAAATCTGATCTTGCAGTTGTAGCACATTATTTTTGTGTGGCCCCACAGTTATATTTGGAGGTTCAGATGCTTTCTATATTTTCCAGCTGAAACAACGACACTCCCTTTGTAGTATTCCCATGTTCTCATTGTCAGCTTCCCCTTGCTATACTTCCCTCTTCTGTACACCTGCAAAGCTGTGAAGAAAAAGCTTGATCTTACACAGTTTACCAGAATAAAGACATACATTGTTTTTATCTCTACACTTGGGAGCATTTTGATCTTCCTTCCTTCACTATCATATGTTCATATTTTACCAGAGATGCTTGGATAGCGGTGCCTATCTCCTGATAGACAGGTTGATTTGCATCTTAACTCTTCTGTATATGTCATTAGTTGTCTTCCCTGTAAACAGCAGTGAACCGCTGATTTTATCTGGCTGGCAGGAAACCTTCTCAAGTGCTAATTAGGTTCTCTCTGGCCTGACAAGGGTATTTCCTGAAGGAGTTTGTCAGGTTCTTTCTGGCACATGAGGTGAGATTTATTTCATGTTTCTTTTAGCTAAAAGGTATGTGTCCAGTCTAACCAAGTCATCTACACTTGTGCCACAATCAGTGGAGTGCATTGAATGGTTTGCAGGGGAGGAGGAAATCCTTCCATTTTATTTGAGATGCTTACCTTAAGTTAGTTTGAATCAGGAGGTCCTTACCTCTCTCCAGTGATGATACAGGTGAAGCTGAACGAGATGACTTGCTTATACAGCTAAGTTCAGGTACAATGAATGCTGTTAGTAAACTCAGAGGGGATAGATTTTAATTCCTGTTAATGCTTCATATGATTTTTGGACTGTAGAAGAGTAGCTTGTCCTGCTTAATATATTTAATGATTTATTTAAGAACTACGCTTTGAGAATCACAGATGCATGTATGTTCACTTGCTAGGCGAAGGGGATAACACAGTATACACTTTTTCATCTCCTGCTGCATTCTGCCTCCAGCATTAGCCATTAACATATTGTTCGTACTTGTGAAATGTATTTATATAATTTATCTCAGTGCTGAGAAACAATGTGAAAGATGAGTTGTTAGCAGTAAATAATTTTCCTCTTCGAATAACTGATTACATTTGCATTTCTGTGGAGTTTTTCAGGCTGCCCACATAATGTGAGGAATCTTGGTATTTTGGGATGTTATTTGCTCTTTAACCTCAGGTGCAGCTTTTGGGGAGGAGTGTTGAAACATAAGGTAGGAAGTTCCTAATTCTGCTTTCTTCAGTTTGTGTGGATGTACCTAAATATTAGGTCATCTAAAACCACTTTGCAAGCTGTGTCTCTTAAAATGCAGAGGGCAGTTGTGTGTTTGACATAATCATGGCTGTTACAGGAGTGAAAGGGGGACTTCACTGTCAGGCGTCTCACAAATATCACATATGGCTATTGGGCTTATGTTTTATGTCCAGTAGGATCAGATGTTAAAACCTGCAAGCGATATTGCTAGGTGATCAGGGATTGAATCAGAGGGATCAATGGTGAAATTATTCTGCTAATTTTGAGTATCACTGATTTACCTATGGTTGCCAATTTCTATGCTGGAGTTTTAGTGCCTGTCCATATGGGAGCATAGGCACATGCAGACATACCATGTAGCTGTGTAAGAGGTGTAGCACCATAAGATGTCATGCCACTGTTTGCCATCTTGAAAGTCCTAAATTCTGTTCATCTGATTGCAGCATTTGACACTCTGCTCTTCCTTATTGTTCAGGCTTAAATGTACTGTCTCCTACCAGGTTTTTCTTACATACGTCTCATTTATTTTCAGTGCAGTTCGCTGTGCTTGTCTGCTTTTTGTGATGGGATCATGGCTGTGTGGGGGAGCTCCTATTTCTGTCAGATCCTGTGGGAGCTTTCCAAAATGCAAGTTCAACAGAAAAGCTGTACCACAGCTGAGCCAGCCATCAGTCTAGTAGTGCTGATGTTTAATCTGTGGCACCCATTTTCCAGGAGTCCAATTTAAAGTCCATAATAGCCCTTGTCATGGGCTGAACAATCCATGATATCCCTTCAATTTGAGGAATACCACAGTGGACTCTATTTTTCAAGTGCTACCATGTTATATAATAAACATGACTTATTAGCAGTGAAATAGCTTTTCTTCCTGGAGTGCCAGCTCATGCCAGAAAAATGTGTGTTAAGACCAGTAAGACCCATCTGCCAAAGAATATTGCAGCATAGGATCCCCAGCCTGACAGTGTATCGCTATATGTAGAGCTAACAAAGCTAGCACTGAAATGTAGTCTAGGATGAAAAGTCAACAACCAGTGGATTTTGTGTATTTGCCAAGTGTTTGGTTGTTGATGTGTTTTTTAGTTTGGGGTTGTTTTATGTTTGGTTTTTCTTCCGGTTAATAAGCCAGGTAGAAATTATCTGTTACTACCCCAGTTTCAACACTGTTAAAGAATCAGTCTGATCATTACCAATGTCACTAAAGATAAAACTCATAAGAAAACTTAAGTCCAAAACATTTATTTCTTTTTCAAACAGAAGTACTGAAGAAGAATCTAGCATGATAAAGAAAGAAATAGTGTTTTTGAAGCACATACAATGTCTCTACCTTTTAAAGCCTTTGTTTAGCATTTTAGTGTAAGATTTCTCTAAAATTCCCCATGGTTATTCTAAATTCAATCCTCCTTGGAATGCAGGGAGCAGAAGAGGAGGAGGAGAGTGCCTGAGTTTATTTTCAATGGCATTTGGTTTGGCTTGGAGGATTTTTATAATGCTAATTTGCTCCTTGCTTATTAATTCATGTTCTTCCTCTGCTGCTCCTAAATTGGAAACTTTCCATTTTACATCTGGCAATCTTGTCCTCCGTTGTTTAACCTTTATGCTTTATCACTAGAAATAGCTGGTTTGTGCAGTGAATCCAGCCTCTTAGTCATAATAACATTCCCTTCAGCTGTCCTATCTGGCAACTTCTAGGAAGGTTTTTGGGTTTGTTTTTTTGTTTTGTATTTTAACCACTATCCACATTTACAGAAAGCATACCTGAGTTGATGGTGCTGCACCCTATCAAAAAGTTTTAAGCAAGAAAAATATAGTACCTGTTCTTTACCACTGGAAGAAAGTTTAGAAACACAACCACATCTACAGAAGTGGCTAAGACCAATGGTGCATTGCCCCAGCTAGTCGAGCAGTATTCAAACAACCTGCAGACCCCGATTGCTGATCATCTGGGAGCAGAATTCTGACTTTTCCAATTACTGAGTATACATCCAGATGTCCAACACTTCTGTGGGATGTCTTCTCATCCACGTCTAACTCTTTTCTGACCTGGTTTTGTAACTCCTTAGTTACAGTTAGATTCCACAGCAGTTTGGTCCACAGAGGTCATACACAATATGAAAATATCGTCTACAAAGTAAGGGTCCCCAGTCAGTGTTCCTTGTAACTTTTATTACTGTGCTACATACTTAGTGGGAGCTCTAAGGTGGTATGCAGTACACAGTGAGAAACCATGTGCTTTGTATTTAAAAAGTTTAGTCTGTTCATCTTTTTGCCCAAGTATAACTCAAATAAGAGGCAAAGACCAGAAAAAAAGAGAGATTTTTTTTTTTTACTGTGATTTCCTATGCAGTTGGTTACATGAATGCCAGTCCTTAAAACTCTCAGCTGTACAAAGTGTGTTTACATGGCACACATTCAGCATGCAGCAGTACTGTCCCAGCTGGTATATCTAAATACCTTCAGAGCACCACGCAGAGGTGCTTGCTGCTCTGGAAGCAATATAGGCCATTACTGCTGTGCTGTCTCTTAGCAGGGCTTGTCAGCTCAAACATGGCCAAGTTCACATGACTAACAGTTTTCTGTTTGTGGATGGGGCACAGCAGGTGGGAGTTTGGGACCCTGCACCCTGCTCTAATTTATTGCCCTTAGACTGAAAAAAGCCAGTAAGAATGGTCAGTAAGTGCAGATGCAAATTGCATGACTACGCTTAATTTTGGGGGGTTATTTCAGTTTAACTGAGACCAAATGCATGGTAAACCATGATTCTCATTACTGGCAGTTAATGCAGCAGTGTTTCCAGAGTAACTTTGGATGAGGAAGTAAATTGTGAAAAATGGAACCCTGTGAAAACACTTTTTACTTTTTTTTTTAACAGACATGTATATAGTAGGTGTGATTTACCACATCAGCACAGATCAAATTACCAGAAGACTCATGATTCAGGGTTGAAAAGCAAATTAAACAAGCTGGATATAGGCTTAAGATACTCATGTGAAACAGATGTAAACAAGTGCTACTGCAAGTTGTTATCCTTCTACCGTATTTCTCCCATCTGAATCCGTTTTTACTGAGAACTTAAATGAAGTGAAAAAGCTGCTTTTGAATCCTTAGGAAGGGAGCACAACATTCTTAGGAGTTTTCCAAAGTTTCAAAAAAGTAACCTGTCAGTACCACAGCAGTGTAGGCAGTTCATGTTCCAGAGTAATGTTTACACTGCTTGAAGTCAGCAGAACTCTCTTTGAGTCATGAGTTTTCCCCTGGCTTTCTAAAATAAGATCCTTTTTGCAAGTCAGACCTTCCTTTGGTCAATCTGACACTCTCAGTATGATGTACGGGATCACCTCCCATGGCCTTAAACTTCACTGGCTTTCCTACTTGACGTCTGTCCGCATCTGTCCCTGTCGTAAGGGCAATCCCTGGTGATTTGTGTAGGGAACTCAAAGGCACATTTATGCTGCCCAGCAAGGAGGTCTGTGTTGGCACTGCGGCAGGCTGGTGTGTTGGTATGGGCAGAGCCCAACGTAGCATTACTCAGATGAGTGTCTCCGAGCTGCTCTGCAAGGCTTGTTAGCTAGTCTGCATGAGGCATGTAATGCTTTGTTACGGTCATACTGCTTTGAGAGAAAAGTTGGCTTTACAGCAGTTGTTTCAAATGTCTCCAACTTGAGTTTTGAGATTATTTTGCACCTCGGAGGACTCTCTGAGCCTGGTTTACATACACGTTCTAATCAAGAAGAAATATTGAGGTTAAAATGCTTACAGCTGTAGATGGCACCATCAAATGTTCAGTCCTTCAACTGGGAAAGTATTAAAAAGATGATTGGGAGCTTAATAGTCTTAAAATGTATATGAGTGGAGTCATAGCTGTTTCTCTGTAAGGAAGCAGAGGGCATTTTGTAAACAACAGTTGGTTCACTTTACAACAGGGTGGCTACAAGAAGAAAATGGCCAGGGTGACAGTTTTGCTGTCTTGTCAAGAGAAAGTGTGACTTCACACTTAGTAAGTTAGCAGTTTGTATGCTGGGAGAGCTGTCTTATTTTGCCTAGCTGTGCTGTTTATCAAGAAACCTCTGAATAATAGACAGCAAACAGCCACCAAATGGGCAGCCATTACAAAAGCAGAGGTAGGTCTTTTTCTGCAGGCCTCCAAAGAGTCCAGAAACTGATGGCCAAAATAACCACAGTGTTTTCATGGTACTGAAAGCAGGCAATGCACAATAGCCAATAAAGTAGAAATACGGTCTTTTCACCATGACTTGGGATTACGCTTTGGCCAGTTTAGACTTTGGTCCTGGTTTTACATTTCCAGGAGAGGCACTTTACCTCTCCTGGCACAGAGAGGGCTGATGGTTGACAAAAAGATCAGGCTGCAAGGGTGGTACAAGCAGTGGTTAGTTCAGTGTGCTAGGAGAGGGAAGAACAGAGCCAGACTTCATGCATCAGTAGCACTGGCTCTGTCTCCTGTTTCAAATTATTAAAATAACACTTCAGTGGTTTTTTAAAAGGCATTTTCCTAAATGCTCTCTAATGCCCATAACAATTTTAGATGCTGGGAAGTAAATATTTTTCTTCTACTGGTGTGTTATGGGTTTTTTTTCCACTTGGCAAGCACTGGTATTTGGAGGTTTTGTGTTTTGTTTTGGTTATTCTTCTACAATATTTAGGATGAAGTAGAAATTAGCTTTGCTACCAACACCTTGCAGATACACACACACACACACACAAAATACTTGAACTTGCCAAAACAAGTTATTTTTTGCATCAGCATTCTTATTTTCTGCTTGCATGTTTTCAGAAAAAGAGTGCTTCTTACCAGCTGCTGTGGACAAAACATTGTGTCTGCAAGATTGATAAACTGATGGCTTTTTAGTTAGTACTGTAGAGGTCAGCTATGGGAAAGACAGTTGGAGAAAAATAGGCAAAATTTGATTATTAGAAGGCCACTTAAGATAAGACCAATGTTAAGATAAATTAAAAACTAAAGCAAAAGACAAATGTGGTTCTGACCTCTAATGTCAGAAAAATGAACTGTTAGTGCTTATAACTGGGCCTTGAAATTAACCGTGGGAGTAGACTAGGGCTCTGTGATGGTTTTGATTTACATCCAGCCCTTGATTTCTTTTTTTGATGGACAGTTTGCTATATCATGACAGACTAATTTTGCTTCACAAGCATATGAACTCTCCCTGCAGCAAGATGGGAACATCACCTGTAAGAGAAAGTCAGCAGTCCCAAGGCAAGCTATATCCTCCCCAGGTCAGGGCTTTAAGGGAGTTGGTGAATGAAGATGTGCTTACCGTATTATTCCTGTTTATCTAGAGCACTATTAATATCCCATCTACGCTAGAGTCGTGTTCCTTCCTCCCCCCTTTTTTCTTTTCTTGTTTGGTCTAGTGTCTTGTTGAATTGCTGAAAGGCCTTCAAGCATTTTGGGAAAGAGGATGGCATTGAATCTTAAACACACTTACGGGGAGTCAGCAGATCTCCACTAGGGTCTTCAGCGGGATCTTGAGCAAGTTGCAGAGCCCTTTCTATGAGTCAAAGTCATAGTCTACAAAATGGGAACAGCATGATTTATCTTGCAGGGTTTTTGAGGTTTGAGATAGGTCTTTGTTGTGATTTGATTCCCCTTAAAACTGAATGGAGTTCAGTGTCCTGATTTTCTCATTTCAGGGATTTTCAAAGCAGCTCTCTGATGTGGAAAAGCTTGATTTCTTACTTTTTTCCTTGGATTTGGGGGTTATTAGTGATCTGATTTCAAAATCTCTTTAAATAGGTTATGGAAAAACTACAGTCCCAGTTATAAAGAAATCTGTATATACCATCTGTAACGACCTGATTAGTCCCAATACCACTGTGGTAAATGGATTATAATTACTCTACTTCTCCCATGATTCTCAGGGAAACTCTGAAATAAAAAACCCCAACATTTAAAGGGGCATTGTCAAGCACCCCAGAAAAAAGGTGGGCATTTAGTTAAGACAAAGCAGAACATTTGGAGGTGCCATGTGCAGAAATAACCTCTTTCAGAAATGCCTCCTTACTGAAAAAATGTTACTGTATAGTAACAATTGCAAGCTGGTAGAGGTGCAAGAATTTAGACGTAAAGGAACAACGCAGAATAAAAATATATGTACAATAACAAATTATGGGCAGAAAGAATATTTCAAGTTCTTCATCATGTTCCTTAGTTACAAATAATCCTGTGAAATATTTGTTCCAAAGGTCAAATAAAAAAAGACTTCAAAGCAAAAAAGGCTAATACTGAAACTGTCTCTAGCAGGTTTATTCTGAAAATGTTTCAGAAGGTGAGAAACTTTTCTCGTACAACAGTCTCACAGCTTTTTGCTATAGGTAATTCTGTGATTCTATGCAGCAAAATAACGGACTTCCACATGAATATCTGATCAGACGGAAAGCTGGGATTCCCAGAATGGGTGAGAGTAAGGCATTAATTACCTTCTGTATCTACCAGCCAAACTTCCTTTAAACTGCTGAAGTTGCTTGGTGTTCTCCGAAACCATCTAAGAGCAGCATGAGATTTGTCTTGCTTGGCTTCAGCTGTTTGGATATTAAGCATTCAGTCCCACCAAACTCTTAGACCTCCTCACTAGCCTGGCAGAAAGATAGGCATCTCCAGAGAGCTGTTGGTCCCATCCATCTTCTGCTGGGAAGAATCACCTACCAGAAGTGCCCTCACGCCCCCCTTGCCATCTGCTGTGGAGACCTCTAGGCAAGTAGAGCAGATGAGATCCCTCACATCTGGATAGCTGAAATAAGGTG
Organism: Buteo buteo; assembly: GCF_964188355.1. Lineage (NCBI taxonomy): Eukaryota > Metazoa > Chordata > Aves > Accipitriformes > Accipitridae > Buteo > Buteo buteo. The sequence goes on along the minus strand of NC_134195.1, from coordinate 10,279,382 downwards.
AAATGAAAACCTGGTCTCACCAGGAGGGTGAATGTGGATGTGCGTAAAGGTGGTCTTAACCAGGAAAGTATTTTACCTTTGTACTGATGGTAAGAAAATTGAATCATACTAACAGACCTGTCACCTGCTTGTTTGACTTTGTTGTAAATATCAAACTTTGTTACGAATTTTAGCCTAAATGTTACCGAGTTTTAGGCATAATTACTGCTGTTCTGTTGCTTTATACAAGCCAGGGATTTGCTCTCTCGGAAGCAGCTCTTCTCATCATGCTCTGTGTATCACTAAGCTGCTCATCAGCACAAAATCCTGTGCTCCATTATAGGCTCAGTTTTGTCAAAACCCCCTGTAATTTTATTGGTGCATCTGCTGTTTTTCTAACAATTGCCATGCTTCATTTCTGAGAGACTTTGCTTTTCCTGTCAAGTGTGATTGCTGCTAGAAAACCCAGCAGCAAGCCAGATGCCCAGCCCTGGGCCAGCATGGGGCCAAGGGAGCCCTCTAATGTCAACCTAGTGTTGCCAGTGGGTGGAGCCTTTCCGCCCCTGTACCTCTGCCACCGCTCTCACCCAAGAAACACAAGCTTTCAAAAGCTGTGGGTGTATCTGTGTCCACTCAGATCACAAGAAAAATGTTAGGTTAACTCTTTATGGTATCCTTTTAAAAAATGACTTGGGAGACCTTCTTACATGTCCTGAATAGTACTCAGGTTTTCTTATATAAACTGGGATATCAAAATGCTATTTATGGTTATCCGTAATTAAGAAGTTGAAATTTATAAATAGTCAATGCTAAAGTCTTCCTGGTGAAGACTTTGATGATGCTACAGGAAACATTCCCTTATCAGATATATAGGCTTTTTAAATGCTTTTCCATTTTCAATAGCATTGACATCTCTGCAGAATGGTATCCTCCATAAAATGGGGAAATGTCTGAAAATTTCACATACTTCTAAGAGTCTGCCCATTGCCCCTGCTGTCTTCTGTACCTCTATAATTAAATTTTGTGAACATTAGGCCATTTCGAGCAATACAGTTGTGCTTTATGTACAAGGGAAAGAGAGATTGCTGAAGAGCTGATAGAGATATATTGTTTTGTGAAGAAATACAGAAATGGAAAATTTGCATCCAGTGTGACTTTCTCTAGATTCTTTTGGTTATAGTGGCACATCATTTTGCCTTTTTCCAAGCCTTCAGTTTTCTGCTTCTGTTTGCTCTTCATGGGACAAGGCAGGGAAAGGAGGGTAAGTTTATAAATAAGATGGGAAAATAAGCAATTTTCTTTTTCAGAACTGAGTATGCATGTTATTCACTGACCCAGAAAAACGAGCGACATGTACAAGATTTAAACTTTAAAAATGAAGGACATCTTTCCTACCAGGCCTATAGAAGAGCTGTGGACTATAGCAATTCAGGTATAGGAGTGAATGCTGGGACTCAGCAGTGTTGGAGCCTGTTCCCTTCCCCAGCTCTGACAGTCTGCCTATGTGCTCTTGGATATTTTCTCCTGAAATGCACCCAGCAGTAGTTTTCCACCTGCATCTACAAATCCCAGGAGATGCGGGAGGCATTACATGTAGGTTCTGTGAAAGGTAAAAACAAGCTTAATGTCAGTAGGTTTAAAATGCTGGATCTGTACTTCACTAGAAAAATTCTTGCACGTAAAAAATAAGACAAATCTCAAAAAACTCTGCTGTCACTTACGCAAAGTGAAATGGTAGATTTTCTGATGTCTAGTGTATGGGACTGAAGCCTGCTTCAGACTGCAAAGACTATGAGACAGTCTGCTTATTTGAACCTATCCAGTTCAGCTATTTTGATCCATCTCAGCTGAGTTGTTGCTCCAGCACCTTTTTGTGCAATTTTGGAACATTACAAATATAACAAGTGGGCAAAATCTAATTTAGTGCACCCTACTGAAAAAAACCCCAATGTACTCAACCATTCTGTTATCAAACTTAATGCTGTCGCCCCATTGTTTACTTCCAGACCGTGCAATGATGAACAAAAGAGGTTTTTGGAGTTTCTTCAGGGTGACAAGCTGTAAGTTTATTCTGTAAATACAACCTGAGCAGACTTGTAGGAAGGGCTGAGGTGCATGTTTTCTTTGAGGAGGGCTGTGCAGCATGCCTCAAATAGAGAGATCCTTACTCAGCAGGTAAAGATGATGAGTAAAGCCTCTTTCCTCCAAAGAATACTTAATTACTTTCTCTTGGGGTGGGGGAAAGACACCAAACAAACAAACAGAAAATGGAAGTGTTCCAACTATCTGTAAAAGTTTTGTTTTCACACTGTGCTTCAATCTTATTACAGCTTTTGAGGAATAACAGTGATAGTCAGACATTCCTCAGATGGGAAGTGATTAGGGTGTGAATTGCTGTAGAAATACACTATTTCCAGTAATAACATGGCAGGTGTTTTGAAAGCAAGCTGCTCTAACCTTTCAGATTGCAGAGACATCCCAGTAATTCTAAGAATCACAATCTACAAATGCCTAATTTCACTATTGCTTTCGTAATTAAGAGGGGAAAAAAAAGATGTGAGGAAGCTGAATTTCGAAAGACATTCTCCTACAAATTAGCAGCTTCTTATTTCTGATCTGTCACTAGAAATAAGAAGGTCATTTACACGTAGTTTCGGGACCTTCATGCCAGAGCATAGTGTTGCTAGCATTGATGGGCACTCCAGGTACAAAAAATTATGCTTTGATCAAAGCCTAAAAAATTTAAAGGCACCATGGAAAATAGATTACAGTTAGTAATACGAAGATAATTTTTGTCTGATTATTACGTTGTCTTCATGGCACAGTATGCAACTTCTTTAAAAGATTCTGCATCATGTTGCTGTTTGATGCACAAAATCTTGTCTTAAAGATTTCATCTGAATGCAAATCCACCACATCCCTTTTGAAATCGTCCTGATGGTACAATGAAAAACTTGCACACCATTTTCCATCTAAACTTTGTTTAGATTTAGTTCTCAGGCAGTGAATCTTGTTCTTTCCTTTCCTGATCACCTCTCTCAGAAAGCCTTGCCCTGAGTAGCTCTTAACAAATTTTGATCAGGTCACTTCTCATCCTTCTCTTTCTTTAATTAATTAAATTGACCCATGGTATAGAAACCCAGATTATCCCAGTCACTCACGGTATACCACAAGCTCAAGATTTGTTTAGATTTTCCTCCTACGTACTTGTACATTATCTATTCAGTTTACAAAGCAAAGTTCTTCATTTAAATGTCAATCCATTCTTGACAACCCAAATTATGAATAGCATCAAAAGAATCTAGGGTCTTCTCCTACTTGGACTAAATAGCACAAGTCCCATTATTTCTAGTAGATGCAAAATTAGTTCCCTCTTTTTGCATGGTAAAGGTGTAAGAATCAGAAGTAATGTGGACAGTTAGACTAAATAAGATTAATCTATTTGTCATATTTTCAGACCGTAGATTACATGTTGCTCTATTACTTTAGCACAGTATTCTGTTTTTCACTACTCACTGAGGGCTATATTTTGCCTTTAGTTCTCATGCAAATCAGTTATTAATATAGGGGGAAATTTGCAGTGTCAAACTTGTGCAAGATATTCTGAGCACAGTGAGAATCAGATCCATTCCCACCCATTCTAGTATAGGAGCGTAGGGGTTAGTTCAGAGCCTTTTGCTTGGCAGAAATCTGAAGGCACCAGAGACCTCTTCTAAAGGACACGGAAGTCACTACAAAAAACCTCGGTGACTTCAGTAAGTTTAGGATAAAGCACTGGGACTTTCCTGAAAGGAAAAAATGGCAAATATTTCTCATTGTAAGTAGTTTCAAAGCAGACCGCTTTGTTCTCCAAAATCACTTTTAAGGAGCTGCTAGAGACCAAAAACAAGACTATTTGATTAGTTTGATGTCTAGGATATATTTTTCCCTGCTTACTCTTTTTAGCTGATGGAAAAAAAAGGTGTTTTCTTATAAACTTACCCAACATTGATCACAGATAAATTAAAGAGCTTTGATGTGGCCAGCAAAGCATACTTACTGATGTAATAACAAATACAAGTGCTCTTGGAAAAAAACTCTTGGGCGTATACTGAAATTTCATGTTTGTTTTTCTCCCCTTTTTTGAATAATAAAAAAATGAAACCCATTTATTTTTTTTTAGGAATGTTTCCTCAAGCTGATTGTTCTTCTTCAGCTAAGCACACACTCTACAGCAGAATGGATAAACAAGTACAGCTTTGTACTTGATCCAGAACAAGAGACCCTACATTCAAAACTCTCATCATAAAAGCCGCTGGAAACTTAACCTGACTTACGTTGCTGTTGCTTGGCTTTTGTTGCGTGTAAGGCTTACTGATAGCAGGCCTATTTGCTCTTACAGTTGCCAATATTAAGACAGAATATATAGAGGTTAGAAAATTCTTGTTTGTCCTAAAATTCAAGAGTAAAAGATCATATTTCCATTCCTCTGGTTGTTGTTAGCCTTTCTTCTTTAGAGGGGGGAGCTGTGAATTACAGCAATGCCTGATGATAAGATGCTATGTGCTCTTTTAACTGACTGTATGATGGTGCATTTTCAAGTTGCTGGTGCTCAGCATATTGAAAATAAGCACACTTGCTTAGTACCTGTGCTGCTTCTCCAGACTACTGCGATGAGAAGGGTGCCCTAGTGTACCTTTCTCCAGTCCTTAGAAATCCCATTCTTTCCAGACTTAGTTTTTCATGGACAGTTTTATACCTACTTGGTCTTGTCCAAGGACTTCCCTCGTGATTAAATAGCAATTCTGTCATGTTTGCTCTCATCAAAGCAATCAAGCCAGTCTCTGGGCATTGTTGTGTATGCCAACAAAACCAAGCAGAGGTAGGTGAAAAGGAATGTTTCTTTCATTTAACTTTAGATCATTTTAAAAGCTCAAAATGAAACCAAAAGCTTTTGGATGGACACAAAATGATCTTTTTTTCCTATAATTTGATCACTGAAAACCTTGAAGCTGTTCTTCATTCTGGATGAAATACATTTAAATTCTAAAATCATTAGGGAACAATAGTTTGAAACAAAAATTGTTGTAAACCAGGAAAACATCAAACTTCTGAAAATGGTGATCTGTCTGCCATCAGGCATCTTTAAGATTCACTGCTTAGTGTGGAATAGCCCTCCTTTTAATTTTTCTTTCTCAATTAATCCCTGTTGCCCTTCTCTAATAGTTTGACACCTGTTCTCTGGGCTCTGGGCTGAGCCCAGGTGACAATGCCATATACAACATGGGCTTGTGCCGTGGATATAGTGCTTCTCTCCCTGCCTTTGACACACCAGCCTTTTGGAGCCCTGGGCTTTGGAAGGGTAAGGCCTCTTTAATACTCAATTTCTAAGAAATTATCAGTTGTTTTTGAAAATGCAAACTCCTGCCTTGCAGTAGTTAGGTTCCATTTGGAGATTCTTGGTTTTAGTTTGTTCCAGTAGTTATTTTTGTTGGGGAAGTAACTTACCTTAAATGTGTTCTGTGCCTAGGTGCTGAGTTAACTGAGGCTGGTTCTGTTGAAAACTAGAAGCCCAAGGGTTTTTTTTTGTTCTTTGGGTGTTTCTTGTTTTTTAATCCCCTGAAGCTATCTTATAGATTCCTGTCATGGCTGACTCCAGAAGTCCTAATGAAAACCAGAACAGAACAAAGTTGTTGGGAGACACATAAACCTAATATTAGTTTGGAAGGAGTAAATATTTATCCAGGGAGAAGGAGATGACTTATTTAAAGACTGACCTAATTTATTATTTAGGAAAACCACCTTTCGGTATCCACCTTGCAGCCAAGAATTGTCCTTCTTTTCCTAGGGAATATTATAGTTTAAGAAATGAACCACACAACCCAGAATATACTGGCAGAGCCAGTCTCCCAGAATGGAACTACTCATTAAACTCATTTATCCTCCTAACAAACCATTCTGAAGGTATTGCAGCGCATTAGGGACAAAGCTGGATCACTGAAAGGTCATGGCTTTCAGAGACAGTAGCTGTAGTGGGACACACTCTGGTCAGGTTTGGGTTTGTACTAGCAGTTTCACAGGACACTTGTGCGTGACAGACATCTTCAGTCAGCAGTTCTGTTTAATACCTTATTTTTAAGCTATGTGCCAAGTAAACCCCCAGAAAGATAAGTCTTGGAGAATGTGAAGGGGTCAGGGAGGTTGTTTCTGTTTTCCTAATTTCATACTTGGTTAAGGTAAAATACTGAATGAGGCAGAGGATCATAAACACGGTAGTTTCTTATTTGAGGTTGATTTTTTTAATTAATTTTTTTTTAAAATCCTGTGCAGACTAGTAACAATAAGGAACATTTCATATTTGCTGATAGCAGTAGGAGTATCAGATAGTTTGTGGTCCTAGCTTAGTGGGCAGGGGACAGGCTGCCGCAATTATTGGCAACTGTGATGCTTTCTCTGCCGAGAGGGCTTGAACAGGCTTGGAGAAAGAACTGCTTTTCTACAGCAGAAACACCCTCTCCAACATAGACCAGGGGACAGCAGTGTGGTTACACATCCTGTTCTAGCTGCAGTTGAGCTGTGCAGCTGTGGTTATCCCCAGGACCCTCTTCCACCCCCTCAACTGCTCAGCTTAACTGCTTTTAAGGTCTCTTCCTAGCTAAGTTCAGTCAAACTGATCCAGATGAGCTCCAGCACTTCTAATAGTGGGCTGCTTTTTTTTTTTTTTTAACTGACCTGGCCTAAGAAGCAGCCACACCAGCAGTTGTGCCAGTAATTGGAGTGATCAGTTACCTGTTACAGGAAGACAGTGGTGAGCCGTCTGTGGTGAGCTGCAGAGGGTAACCATTCAACTTGGCCCTGCAGTACTCAGAACAGGCGAAGCCGCTGCAGTGTCTTCCTAGAGCAGTGCAGGGAAAACATGAAGTACCACTGCCTCTGCTGTGCTAGTGCTCAGGATGAGCCACGGGGCTATCCACCCCTTCCCTTCCTCAAGTGTGAATAAAATACTCGATCTACACACATGTTTCTATCAACATGTGTGCATGTTGTGCTGCTTGGGCACAACAGTAGCCCTGGTCTAGTAGTCCCAGTCTAGTAGTCTATGTTAGTGTTTGCTGCCCAGATGTAAAACACGTGATAGATTTTCATTCTTTTGCTCTGTCTGCACCCCTTTGTACCACACTAAATATGCTTTCCCTCTTTGACGTAACAGCTCCCACTATTTGTAAGGTTATCACATCTCTGCAGATGATTTGAATGCTCGGTACAACATAGTTATTTTTATATTTCCTCATAAAGACCTTTCCATGTTTGTGTTCTCTGAACTCTGCCCAGATTCTCATCCCTTTCGTTCCACTGTTGAGGTCCCTGGCAATATTTCAAACTTCAGAGTGGTAAGAGGAGTAGAAATCCCTGCTAGATAATGGGATCATCTCTGTGTTTAGCTACAAATTGTGCTGCCCTTCAGCTGTTGCGTTTCAAGATAGCATTGCCATCCACACTCTCATCTAGCATGAGTGGGACTTGTGCTTCAGTGTGTTGTCACGTCCTAATCTCTGTCACCTAGATCTGTGACTTGACCAGAGGATATCACAGCCCTTTTCCACCCACGCTGTACAAGCCAATGCTTATGTGTTGTATTTAGTAGCTCACTTCGTTTCTTCTTCATACACATAATTTCCAGAGGGTTTTCAGGAGAGGGGTTCTTCAGTGCTGCTTACAGTGATTAGAAGTCTTACACTTAACTTGAGTATCTTGTGTCTTGCCACAAGCACTGAATTAGGAATCTCTGTCTGAAATGAGGAGCTGTCTTAAAAACTGACTGAATACAGGCTAGTGCTAATAAAACCATCAGTTTAATTTAACATGGCTATGCCTGTGTAATAAAGCAGATATGAGATAACTTACTTCAGTAAGTTCTGTACTCTATGTACTTGATGTGTCTAGTTTACCATGGTGCATACCAGTGCCTACAGATCATTAACTTTGATGGTGACTAAAACTGAAGTTAATCAAGCGCTCCTCTGTGACTCTCGCTACCTCATCTGCTGTCGTTTATTATTAACCTATGTCAACAGCCCTTCCAGTAATTTATAAGCCATATTACACTGCTCTTTACACCTGATACTATTAAAAGTAACATTTCCAGAAAGCTTTCGTGAAATACTATATTGATGACAGCACTTACAGTCAGACTTTTATGTACTCTTTTTTCTTCTTGTACTTTTAGGCTTTTAGAAATGCAATCACATTTAGAATTACGTCCTTGTAGGTGTTTTTCTGCAGCTGCTTATTGCCAGAGAGGCCAGTCAAGAATCTGCAATTATCATCAGTGAGACTTTTGACACGTAACACTTTGAGAGGTCTGTGATTCCTTTGTCATTGTTATTCATTCTGGCGCTCAATGTATTTTTTTCACATATTACACCATCACCCTAAAAATGTGATTGCAAGTTTTGAAACTTATAGTACCCAATTCTTTTTTAAAGATAAAACAAAAAAGTGAGGATTTTGAGTGTATCTGTATAATCCCCAGTTACACTGGTGAAACAATCCAGACTCATGTCTCTCATCATGTCACTTCAATTAAGAAACCACCATAACAGTCCACATCTTTCCATAAATTCCAGAATTTCTCATAGACTGCAATAGAATATTTTTTTTTAGTTAAAAATTGGCTAAATACTATCAAGTAATAATCAGTACAATACAATCAGTGGTTTAATTTCCAGAGAGTTATTCCTCCATACAAAGACATATGCAGTGACCTTGGTAAGTGATCTACTTTAGGCATAGAGTTGAATGAGGCACATCAGCAGTTAAAATAGTCACGGTCCCCAGACAGTTACATATTTTCTCGTTTTTCCACTAAGCTATTTTAGAAAAATATAAAAGCATGTGATTCTGCTTGAAGAAAGAAGTGCTTGTCTTTGCATGAAAAGAACCCATAGGTTTTTACCATAAAACAATTGGAGAATTCACCTCCATAGATAGTAGACATTATTGTTGGACTTTAACTTTGGCTTATTTCTTAGCTTTGCTCAAAGTAATTGATTAACATTAGAGAAACACCTTTTTGTATTTTCTAATCCATATGCAATAGGTTGTGTTAGACCAGGAGCAATAGATTTAGTGATACTTAGAGACGGTATTCCATCTTCTATTGAAATATGGACATTATGTCTATCCTCAGGCCTTAAGACAAGTTTCCATTGAAAGCAAAATGATGGCAACATCATTAAAATGTCCCAGCTTTTTTGAGATAGGGAGGTCTGACACTTAGGGAGAATATGCAAACCAACTACCTACTCCTGCAGATTTCTTAAAAGTGGGATTACATGATTTTAAAATACTTTATTTCAGTGTTTTATGATCTGGCAACTTTGTTTTCTACTATTTCATACTTTTTTCCTTTTAAAAAACAAGGAGTCATCTTTGGTCATTTTCTCTGGATTTCAGATGATGATGGTGGTGACCTCATGCCAGACACAACCACTTACTTTGGTTTAGGCTGACCGGTCAGTTCTAACCAGCAGTCTGTCACTAGTTTGACACTTAGCATTTGGGTAAATTTGTAGCTGGTGCATGCTGGAATTTGGCTAAGGCTCTCAGTTTCAGTGCCTTGCTGGACAGATTCACAGTCTGTGGTAAACCTGGGATTGCCTGACTCCCACACTGATACTTAAAACTTTTCATTTTGAAGCTGTACTGTGCATGCTAGCTCAAATAAATAATCACTTGATAAAACAGGTTTTGAAGTCCAGTCGGGGCTTCCATGGCTTTAAATGTCTTGTAATGTTTTGCTGGGGAAATACTGAGTCCAGCCTGAGCCCCGGGCACCTGAGTCCTGAGTAGCTAAATACTACATAACTTTAGTGGTAGCTGTCAGCAGATACAGCTCTGCTGAGCTCAGTGTTGAAGTTTAACGACCTTAAACTGAGTGCAGAATACTCAGTCCACTGCAAGATTAAATCATTTGAGGCTTTCTGACTCAAAGATAACTATCAGTACATGCATGTGAAAAGATAAAATACTTTTACTGAAAATCAGGATCCTGCTGGATTCCTGCTTTCCCATTTGCTGCCATGCTTCACTTACCTCTCTGTTAAGAGTTGAAGGAGACACAAAGACTACTGTATCTGGGTTGACCAGTTAGAATGATACAGTCTGCTCTTTAGTTTTCAATTGCTGGATTTCCTTACATAAAATTCACTCTAATAAGAAATAGAAAGGGTCTATTGATAAACCATGCTAACCATAAAATCCCAATCTATGGATTATATCGTGTGACCTTTATCCTTCAGGAAGACTTTTCAGTCTCACCATCCTCAGTTTCCAGATTGATTTAAAAAAAAAAACAAAACACAAAAAACAAAACCCGAGAAGTTCTAATTAATTCTAAATCAAAGCAGGAAAAATGGATCTGTACAGTTTCTGTAATGTTTCCCAAATGAACTGATGTGGAAGCAAAGTGTGATTGATAACAAAGTGTAATAGGATGTATTGTACATATTGTACATACAAAAATATTACTGGTTCCTTTAGTTTTATGTCGTTAGATGTACAGAACTCCAGATGCTTACAAGTGAATTAAGGCTGGCTGTGAAAGACCTAAAGAAGGAAATTTGTTTTCCCTCCCTAGGTTTCTTGGGAGAAACTGAGCAAGTCTCGCTGTCCTGGGGTGGATCTTTGCAACACTGACAATAAAAATACAACTTTGCTGTAGCCTCTCTCTGAAAACTAGTATGCCCCTTGTATGAAGCTGAATGTTAACAGTCCATTGAGATTCTCTTTAGTGTCTCCTGTCCGCTTTGCTGAAAGTCACTTCAAGAGTGCAGCCCTCAACATATATTCAGCATGTGAATTTATTTCACGGTCTACATCTCCAAAGACCGCTGTGGCCCACAAACTGGTAGGGTCTCAAAACTAATGTGGCAGATTCAGAAGACAGAACTGCACAGTTCTGCCCTATTTTGCAGTCTTAGCAATAAAGCTTAGGAGTCCCCAGCAAAAGTGGTCACAGAAACAGCAACCTTTTATTACCACTCAGCCTTAGTTTCTCCCCATTTTCAAATTGCAGACTGAATTTTTCCAAAAACCGAACTTCTGTTCTCTGGCTTCAGTTAAAGGAAGTTTTCCTTAACAGCCCTTGCTCTATGTTTTCAAACAGCCATTAGTTCCCTTTCTCTGCTTTTAATCTTTACAAGCTTTTCTCCATGTATACCTCACACTTTCCTTTTCTGTATGTATGTCTCTCATGTACCTCTTCTCATATCTTATGTACTTCTTTTCAGCTCTCTGTCCCCATCCAGTAGACTCTTCTGCTGTCTGTATCTTCATCAGTGTCTGAGACATATGTGTAAAATCGGGGTTCTCCTAAAAGGTTGTAAACCCAGCCTGGAAGGGATCTGCTTACTGATACAAAGATGGTAAGAATGGAGATAAATTTTTCATATTCCTTGTCAAGAATGAATTTCTAGACTGGCAAATGCTTAGGGTTAGAAGCCCTGTTTTAGTCTGAATTGAAAATTAGTTGCATTGTAACTAAGCTGGTTTGATTCCACAGGTACTTTTCCCAAATGTAGCTCCATTGCACAAAGTGCTCAATAGAGTTTCTTGCTGGAGTCTCAGTTGGTTCTGCCTCAGACTAAGGCAGATGAACTGTGTGTTACAAACAGTGGCCTGGTCTTCTCCAGTGGGTTGCCAGCTGCAATTGAGTAGCATATGAGCAGTAGCATAGGCTGTAGAAACCTGTTTGCTAGCGAATGCCACCCTTTCTCATGGTTCATTTGACAGTCTCCAGAGACTAAATATTCACATCATTAATATGTCATAGTAAACTGTGTAAAAAGTTTACTAAAAAGTAAACACTTTTACCCTTGCAGAACACAGTGGTTTCCATTTATTTTTAGAATTTATCAGGTTGGGTTTTTTGAAGGCATGCTCTGTAGTCACAGGAAGAGTTTGGAGCTGCCTACAGCATTGCCTCTCCGATTAAGATCACATCACTGTTTCTGATGCGTCCTGTTGTTTGAAAAGATGAAGGAAAATGATGCTTTGTACATAGAGTTCTCAAGGGTTTGGGCCAATAGCAGGTTTTTTTCTCATCTTAAACAAAAAATGACTGAAGATGCCTTCCTGTTCTCCATAAAACATTCTGCTTATTTTTATGCAGAATAGATGAATATAAGTCTAAAAATGTCAAGGAAACACATTTGTTTGGATTACGCTAAAAAAAAAAAAATTACAATATTTAGTTTAACCTTGAAGAATTTCTACATCTTTGTCATACCATTCTTGTGCACTAGTACCACAGCTCAACTAGCAGAGTAGCTCAGGGGTTTCTCAAAGTGCCAGTGGTGCATGACTTTTATCTCCATAGACAGACCAAGCTGTAAGCAGCACACAAACTGGCAGCATGATGATGGAGTGACCTGCTTGCTATATGTTGGAAGGCATCTAGACTGAATTTCTGTCCTGGTGACACAAGTAAGTCTTGACATATGTTTACAGAAGAAATTGATTGTTTTGAGGATAGTCGGGAAAGCGTTTTCAGGATTTGTACTATGCGTTTACAAAGCAGCTTGGTCTAAATTAGTGCCTGCAGATTATTTTCCTTTCATGAGTAAGGCCCACATCACAGGGGGATTGCAACCATGACTTTCAGATTTAGGAGTATTACAAGCTGGGGTGTCTTCCTTACAAAGAATTCTCCTTAGTTAACCTCAGAGTTATGGAACTAAATGCAATCCATTTAATGTCTGCAAAAGTGTTTTATCCGTTAGAGGAGTCCTAAAAAAAGATACATAATCAATCATGAGATGCCAACAAAAAAGATCACCATTTACAGAGGTGTAGCAGAAGCTAGATAGAGAGGAGGAAGGTGCTTTGGAGAGGATTTAGCTTTTGACTGGATGTAGCAAAGAGGAGCCATTGGGTTCAAAGTCATTAATTGCTGAGGATAGAGAAGGAAAGTGATTGTAGCTAAACCAGTGTGGAAAAATGATGGAGGCAAGACAGGGAATGAGTATCTTGATAAGAGTTTGGCATGAAGGAGGGAAAGAAAGACACACATTTAAGATGTGGGTTTTTATGATGGAGAGAGGAGGAATGAAAAATAACCCTCAGTTACGGGTTTGAGTAATAGAGATGAAAATGGTGATGTACAAGGGAGAGAGAAAAGTCTGCAAAGGAAGTTTAGGAATTGAACTTTGTGTTAATGTTCAGCTAATTGGAAGACCTGTGTGCTCTGTAAAAAGCTGCAATTCATTTTTTCTTTAATTTCTATTTAAATTTCTTACAGACTTTTGGAAGAAGAGTTCAGGGTAAAAAATTAATTTGTTAGGTCTGCAATTTTTATCTGTGGGACTAGATTCATTTACTTTGGAATAGCACATTGAGAGATCAGATTGAAGTTCAGTTTTAAAACTGATGTTCCTGTCTTTCTAAGCTAGCTTCTGCCCAGAGCTTGTGACACAAATGTTTTAGTCTCAGTATATGCCAGTCTGCTGAGTGCTGCTTTTTCTGCCCACGACCAGAGTGGCCTGCCACTTGCTGAGGTGTTTCAGATCTCACAAGCTCTTTTAGGCTGTTTGTTCCCCCTCCATGATTCAAACCCTTTCAATAAATAGTCTTTTTGTAATTGCTTTCTCTGAGCTTAGTTTCTGGGCATTTCAAAAGTGGAGTTGTTTGCATCCAGTCACTTTCTTCTTTCGGCTGCAGTAAAGACCTTGACATTTATTTTTTTCTAGAGTATTGATTTTCAATGTTTTATCATTTTTCCCCCAAGGAAGGTATGCATGTGAACTACAGAGAAGTTTTCTTTCTGGAATTTGGCCAGAAAGAGTGCTTTTCCGCCTGAGTTTAGACATATATTTAGGTACCTTGCTGAATTCGGGCCAAGATTTGTAGCCTCGTTTGGGAGTTCAGTGAACAAGTAAGTGAAAATCATGCATGAACATTTTTTTCTAATTGTGAGAATAAAATTTGCAAATAATTTATTTAGTAATTACCAAGAAAGACTGAGCTTGATGAGGTAAACCTTTCATGTAAAAAGAATCAAAGCACAATATCCATTCCTATTAGTTGGCCTGCTTACATTTTAAATTCTTCAAAATAAATTAAAAAAGAGTTTGCACAAAACAGTTTTCACAAATGACACTATTTTCTTTGTAATAGGGCAATAGTGAAGAAGAGTTTAAATTTGTAAGTGTGCATGTTTTTGTTTAAATATGTACAAATATGTCCACATCTGACAACCGACAAGCTCTTGAAAATATTCAGGTTATAACTGCCTCAATGATTTTTAAAAAGTGTGGATAATTATTATGGAAATTATTATGGAAATATATACTTTGTTGTGAAAACGTGTTGTCTAGTAAACTGATGGAAACAGGCTATCCAAATTTATATTAATGGTGTGTCGTTCTTTATAAATTGCCCTTTTTATTGATGATAGTTTGGTAGTTGAGGACAAGTGGCAAAGATGACTTGCTTCCCTGCAGAGCTCTTCAATTACAAGGTCTTTGAATAACTATGTTAACAGGTTGAGATGTACTGGCTGCATTAGCGGACTGGATCTCATAATTCCATTGGGCTGACTATAATTTGTAGTAATTTCGATTGTAAATCAGTGAGACAGGAAAGGATTGCATTTATCTCTGTGGAAACAAAAGTATTATTCTAGCTTAGTATTTCATATGCAACTACACTCATTGACTGGCTCCAGTAAGTTTGGAATATTAATGAGATGAAGACTAACATCTTGAATTCAGGGGAAGCAACAGTTTGTGAAAACAGTAGCTTTCAGTATAGTCAAATTGACATTGAAAACATTAAATGAATTGTTATCCTGAATTTTTTATATGTAGGTACCAACAGTAGTCAAGTTGTTGAATCTGAACTACTCAAATCTTACTAAAGGCATCCTACATTTCCTTTTAATAGTAGAATTTTGCATTTTGTGGTTCTCACTTCTTCAATATGGATCTCTATTATTTACTTTCACTGAGAATTTTGATTATAAAATTTGCATCTGTAGACATACTTGTTTTGACTCAAACCTTCAAAGATTCATATCACTGCATGTGATTTGCATTGAGTTTGGTCTTCTAATTCTTCACTGATGGAAGTGAGGAACATTTTTATATTTTGTGATTTTCTGTAAAACAGCCGTATATAAGGCTGAATTCAAACTGCATCAGGACCTAGGGCATAGCAAATTGAGCCTTATGCACACCCTGGTTTCAGTCTAATGCAGGATCCAACCCAGCGTGTTATGCTCAGTCATGAATATTGGGAAGTACTCCCAGGTCCAAGTTTAGTCTTACTGATCTTCATTAAGAAAGCATTCTTGGGAAACACTTTGTTACTATTTTATACCAGAATTTTAGAGATTTTCAGATTTTTATTTCGTTCTGAGAACAGTATGGTAATTTAAACATCTCTTAGTACTAAGATAAAGCCTGAGGCTGTTTGCTTTTCCTCGCATTAGTATTCTTGTCTTGTTGGGGCAAGCAGTGATCCAGAAACATAAAGACAGGCTACATAACCTGTGAGAGCAGATAAATATAGAGAAATCGGCTACGTAAAGCCTAAGATAAGTCACTATGTTTATAACTTCAACTCTGCTTTTCAGATGAGCCTGAAGTACAAGTTAAGGCCTGTTCTCCTGCCAGCTACATGGAAGAATTAGGATTCTTCTGAGTTGTAATGCCTTTTACTGCTCCTTCACTCTTGGGGATGTACTGATGTTGGAGATAGATGTTTATGCTTGAGATCAGGGGCTCCCCAGGGGTTTATACTGATACTGCTTCTCACAAAGTGACTTTGTAGATCTAAATTAAAAATGTCAGGCAATTCTTCCACTCTGGCTACCAGTACAAGCACTAGTGAGAACACTGCAGCAACCTCCAGCTCTTCTCTGTTTGGCTCAGTTACTGTGATAGAGATGTCCTTCTCATAGCTCTTGTGTTTAAGAAACTGCATGGAGAAATAGCAACAAAGAACAGATAATAAATACAAAAAAAAGGCTTCAAATAGAAAGATCTTTATGTTCATGTTTCAGGTCCTTAGCTGACCCTTCTGTTCCTCCAGATTAGGAAGAAACTTCTGAGAACCCAGTTACCCCCAAATTGCTGACTGCCCTTCTGCTGAGCCATAGACAGTTAGGAAGACGTAAATGTGATGGGGTCCGAGCAGTGGCTCACAAGTGAAGCGTTATCTCACCTCACTGGGAATTTGTATCAGGGAGCAAGGCAGCCAGTCATACCAGTGACAGGGCTCTAAAAGCAGCATACAGCATCTGATCAACAAAAGTTTGCCAGATGCTACTGTGATACACATTTTGGCCAACTCTTGAATATTCTGGGGCCTCTTTTTATTCGCAAGTTGGCAGTCAAGGTAAGGTCAATGTTTGCATGCAAATCCTGCCAAACCTTTCTTCTATCACCATCACAAAAGCACATGGATGTGTCCAATTTGCTTTGCCAGCTAGCCAGTAGGCATGCATGACTGCCATGTAAAACTGCCCACTTTTCTGTACCTGCCTGGGGATGTTTGGTGCAAGCATCTAACTGGATAGATGTGGAGACAGACTACAGTTTCATCCAGGATAGCACCTTAAATCTCCCTTTGTACCTCTCAGTGTCAACAGAGGTGTGCCTGAGTGTGCCTGAGTTTGAGGTTTCCCTGTTTATGCAATCTCCATTGAATGCATGTCCCCAGACAGAGAGGAAAGTAATTCCTTAGTAACTCTAGACTTAACTAAAATTCATCAGAATTCACAAATAAGTACAACAAAACATGCTTCCAATATCCTTGCAAATCAGTTACCCACATATTACACAGTTTCGCACCTTACTTTCAGAGTAGAAAGAACTGTTAACATGTTCTGCAAATATATAGTAGCATCCAGCTTTGTTTTCTTCTGCAAGATTCTTCCAGTAATATTACAGCCAAAAGATTTTTTTTCTACTTTTTTTTTTAAATCATTACCAGTTCTTTAAGCAGTTTAGTTTTGTGTGGCACTGGAAGTAGCAAAGTCAGGTGTATGAGCTAAAACTAATTTCTGGAATTGCAGCCAGAAGAAATTTAGAGACAACAGCATTCAAAACGTCATCTCGGTTGTTCCAAGTGCGAGCATTGCACTCTGAGACCCACTGAGATCTCAGTTGGTATTCAGATAGGTAAATGTTTTTCCTATCCTCAACCTGAACTTTAGATTGTCCAGATAAGAACAGATGAGAACATCCAGATGAGATGGATGTCATGGTTGGATGTTACCCAGACAAGAACAAAAATGGAAGGAAAATGTAAATTTTCAGGAAGAACTGGAGAAGATCGAACACTTATACTTCAGTCTGAGACGTTGATTTTTGCCTGTAAAATGTGAAAGTTGTAAATTATTAATGTTCTTTTCACTAATTGTCTTGTTAACATAAAATAGCTGAACTACATTAACTTCTAGAGTGCTTTTGTGCAGTGATTAGATAACATGTGAGGTTTAGAGCTTTAAAGGAGATGTGTTTGTATGGCACAGTTATGTGGAGAAAAACAGTCTCCCAAACCGAGTATCAGTGAACAACTCCATCAGGGCTGTGCATATAATTAGCAGTAGATACCTTACCTGATAAAAATTCTTTCAACTGTTAACATGTTTAGCTAAAAGAACTGGAAGGATTTTTCAAATAAAAACTGTTGCACTTAGGAAGCACCTTTCTTTAGTTGTTCTTTACAAATGGCTTTTTGTGTACATGTAGTGAATATATTAATGCATTTTTATGGCCTGGGTCTGGTAGTCCTGAGATCAAATGAGGCAGGTGTGTAGAACTAGAAGAATGAGAAGGAAAAAAATTTCAATTGAAGTGTCTGAATCTGTTAAAGAATGGGATTTTCCTAATTAACTCTGCAGGGCCATGCTAAATTTACCTTTTAAGATGTACTGTTAAGATACAAAGAGCTCCCTTGGAATGGTCACCTGATTGCACTGGCTTAAATGCAGTGGGAGAGCACTGAATTGAGGATTTAGTCCACTGGATTTATGCATCTAGCTCACGCCTGAATTTTGGGCACTCAGTTTTCCTAAAGTGTCCTCATGCCGTTAATTATTGGTTTAGAGGACAAGAACCCTGGAAGGCTTCTACGTAGAGCTCATGCCTTAGTAAAATTTGGCACCTAATATCTCCCTTCAAGAGTTCCTGCTTTTTCTTTGATTGTTTAGGAAGCATGCACAGATAGGGAGATTTGTGTTATTAGGTATCTATTATTTGAGTGGGTTCCCTTCAGGCAGGGCATTGTTTCTCCTTCCATGTTTGCAGAGCACCAAGCTCCGCTGAGTCTTTCTGCAGTGGCTTGGAGCAGCACTGTAATGTAAATATTCAATCTTAGTATCTGTGATGGCTCTGAACTTCAGGATGAGAACCTTACCTGGCTGTGGGCTCTCTGCTGAGGTAGCTGTCTTCTTTGCATCTGTGTTTTTATGCTCTAGGTACCAGTAAGCAGTGTTGTTAAGTGCAAGGGTTCTGTTTGGTGATGCTCAGAAGACACCATTGGAAGACGAGCACTTCTTGCATTACTTTGTTCAGAAGAGAAATTCTCACACCTCAAACTATTAAAAGCTTTGTGGCTTTAGTATGGAGGTGACTGACTCTTGAGTTTTAATGTCCATAGGACTGGATGCAAATTACATCCAGGCTGTTCTTCCACTTCTTCCACTTCCTTGTGTGATACCCATTTAGGAAGCCTCAATACTAACCATCACCTATCCATCCTGCTAAGTATAAGCAACTCATAGTCTTTTCTCCCAGTATACCTGTTTATTGGAAGAGTGATAGGAGTTTATTAGCATTTTTGGCAGGAAACATAGGAGTGTCGAGAATCATACCACTTAAAAAAAAAATTAATACTAGATGTCTCTCTGAAAAGAGTTCTAAAATCAAGTTCTAGAAGACAGCTTTTTCTTTCTTCAGTTTGTGTAAAGTTTCATTACATGTTCTGCTTTTATGTTTCATGTTGTTATCACAACAAGTTTCTTGGCTGAAAAATCATTTATTCCGGGTAGCAAATGTTTCATTATAGTGAACAATAGAGAAGTTTCTTTCAACATGAGGTATAATGGAGATAACACTGCCAAGAGAAGTTAAATTATTACTTCCACATTATAAACCTGAATCACTGAGGTTTCCTGGGTACATTTTTTTCACAACAAGTTTGACTTGTAACAGAAAAATTAACAGTTTTCAGAAAGCATGAATTTAATAAAAGGCACCTTTATGCCTTGTCATTGCTATACACACATACTTGTTTCTAGCAATTGTAACATAATTTGCACTTGGTAATACTCAAAAAAAGAAAAAAAGAATATTTGAAGTCCACAAAAACAAGAAAATTTTTAAGTCCCCTTAAAATAATGTGAAGATTAAGGGGTCTATTTAGAAACTTCGGTCATAGAGAGATTTTGTTCTTTTCAGCATTTCTCAAGAACACACTCTGTTAATCTGTTTTGTCTGATTAATATCAGATTCAGAGCCTCTTCATGATTTATTTTCATAGAAACAGATGTTATCGTTTGTGGTGGAATGGAGACATATTCTGGGCATTATGTAACCTCCTTTGGCATTAACTTACGCTACATGTTTTTCCTTCATTCTGCCACAACATTGTAATTGTACCCAAATGGTTCTCAACGTGTTTCCATAGATATTTAGCATGTTCAGACTCTGTGTAATATATGCCTTGGTCTCAGAGATAGCTCTTGTTTTTAAACTCTGAGATCTGCTATACCTGTAGTTTTCAAATCATAATTGGTACTGGTTATAACACAGGAGTTTTGTCCACGTATTTCAGTGCTGTCCACCAGCTCTTCTTTTGTAGCCTGTGATGAGTTATGCAAAATCTCTGCTGGCCACTGGAGTGTTAACAGAGTGCTGTGGGCTCAGTTAGTGCAAACCCTCTCCATGTCTGCAGGAGTGTTGGGAGGAAAGGTAGAGGATTGAAGGCGAGGGCTCCAGCCCAGGCGAGGGAAAGAACAGACAGTTTGGGAAAACTGTATGAGCTTGAACACCTGTTGAGAAACAGCTAGATGCTGGATCTTCCCTAAAGATAGTTTGGCCTGACGTGACACTTCTGTGTTTGCATTACAGTTTTGAGGTTCTCCTTCAGGAGTTGCTGCTCTGCTCAGGCCCTGCCAATTAGCCTCAAGTTTTTTTAGTTAGCTTGGTCCTAACCAGGAGACTTACCATGGCACCTGAAGCCAACTGATTTGAACATGTTTTCAAGTCAGTGGGAGCAGAGATGTACCTGATACGTTCTTTTGTGCTACCCCACTCTGTTTCTGCCTCCTGAGATGGAAAGGAAGGACCTGGCTGACCTCAAGAACAGCTCCTTGTACATACACAACAAGTCTGTGACCTGTCTTTTGTGGAGGGTTTTTCCTCTTTCACAGACTTAATTTCTTGCTGTGTTTCTTTTAAAGCCTACTGGTTCAATGACCAACCTCAGCTGACAGGGAAGGCAAAGGAGTCTGATTTCTTTTGAAGTGAAGACGATTGTTACTTCAAAAGCAGGTCAGCGGATGGGCTTGGACTGGGAAACATTTCATTTGGATGTTTTGAGAGGCTTAAAAACCTCTGGGTTGCAGCTGCAACCTGTGTAGAAAGTGGTATGCTGTGTAAGCCAGACTGAACACCCCAAAAGGTAAAAGAGAACATCCTCTGTCTTCTGCTAAATGTATTTTACAAGCCCTGCTGAGATGAATATAGGAGCTTATGGTGGGACTAAGCTAGGGCAGTGTTACATATAAGCACAGGTGCCCTAACCAGTCACTGGAATTGGTGGAGCAAATATGCATCAGTCATTCCCACTCATTAACTGTAATTTTTGTCAGTGGAGAAGTATAGAAAGTAAGAAATGATTACCTAGTAGTCCCATCTTCTCAATTTAACGTATATAATTTTTAGCATGCAGGCCTTGCACAAGTGGAACAGATTATAGCTTCATGGCCTTCACATTTCCTTCACAATTCTCTTTCTTATGATATTCTCCCCAGACTTTAAAAAACAAAAAGAGAAAAGATTCCTCTCAATGTGTGTGTAGTTTTGTTATCACCCTTTAAGTAATTTTGAACAATTCCTTATTATACCAAAACAGTTACAAGCTATTCAAAAGAAGGAAACAATTATTTTTGTAATGTTTAAGTAGAGACAGTTTGAAATCTTCAGCCTCTTGTAGATATAAACAGATGTCTACATGGCCAGAAAAGCAAAATTATGGGCATGATCTTTATCAGCTCATGCTGAAAGGGGACCAGAAGAAGGAAAAGCATGGTTAATAGGAAAAGAAACTGTAATTTCTGAGTTTCTGTGTTTCTAAATTTAAAACTGACATTTAAAGAAAAAATAATCACCAATATTTTTCGTTTTGTTTAGTTTTTGCTGTTAACCAAAGCCAATCTCAAATTCAGCACAAACCTGCAGGCTATTCTGCTTCAAAACAGAGCATGGGCCAAATGTATGCAGTAGGTAGACTTCTACAAATTTTTAATAGTAATTAAAGTCATTTTCTCTATGTTCACACACTTGAAAGGTTGTTGCAGACTTTCCCTTGTATGTTTGAAAACCCATATGCTGGGATAATTGCACTTCATTGTTGCAAAAGAGCATTAACCTTTAGAGGAGTTTGACTAGAGCCACATTTGCTGTTGGCTGACAATGGCGTTGATGTTGATGCAGCTGCACCAGCTGACTTTTTAGCCATCCGTCTTTAGATTTCAGTTAATGTCTACCTGTAAAGATATGCTCAGAGAAGTGAAAGCACTGGCAAGTTCTGCTTCTGATTGTGGCAGAGAGGAGCATGAGGATTTACGTGACTATGGGTTTAAACCACAGTTGACAGACACATTCCTTGCATGCAAATGTGTTGATAAAGATTAGGTTGTATGCAGGAGGATGGATATTTTTAATATGTGAGCCCAACACAACATGTTACAGTAGCTGGGCATAGCTGTTTGAAATTAATAGTTCATCATGGTGATTTAACTAGAGAGTAACAACAGCATCTGTCTATTCTGTTGGCAGAAAATCAGTAGTTCATGAGAGCGTATTGATTTGGAAGACTTTTATCTAACTCTCCAGGTTTGAAAGATAAGAATTAGTATCTCTGACCTCTTCCTGTGGTTCATCATGGTTCGCAGCTTTGGTTTCTTGCAGCATCAGCCTTAAGTTTATTATCAGTACTAAAATATCTCTTCAGGCTTGTGATAAGTGAGGGCAGGTAGAACTAGAGTTGTGGGGTGTTAGCTTCTGGGCTAAATATCTATGTCAGTGTTTCCTGCGATCATGGGACGGGGCTGGATCGTGTTTGCACAGCAAGGTTTTGGTAGTAGGGGGCTACAGGGGTGGCTTCTGTGAGAAGCTGCCAGAAACTTCTCCCATGTCTGACAGAGCCAATGCCAGCCGGCTCCAAGACGGACCCACCGCTGGCCAAGGCCGAGCCCATCAGCAATAGTGGTAGTGCCTCTGGGATACTGTATTTAAGAAAGAGAAAAAAAAACAAGCAGCAACTGCAGCTGGAGAGGGGAGTGAGAATATGTGAGAAACAGCCCTGCAGACCCCCAGGTCAGTGCAGAAGGAGGGGAGGAGATGCTCCAGGCGCCAGAGCAGAGATTCCCCTGCAGCCCATGGTGAAGACCATGGTGAGGCAGGCTGTCCCCCTGCAGCCCATGGAGGTCCACGGTGGAGCAGATCTCCACCTGCAGACCATGGAGGAGCCCACACCAGAGCAGGTGGGTGCCCGAAGGAGGCTGTGACCCTGTGGGAAGCCCACGCTGGAGCAGGCTCCTGGCAGGACCTGTGGATCTGTGGAGAGAGGAGCCCACGCTGGAGCAGGTTTTCTGGCAGCACTTCTGAGCCTGTGGGGGACCCACGCTGGAGCAGTGTGCTCCTGAAGGACTGCTGCCCGTGGGAGGGACCCATGCTGGAGCAGTTTGTGAAGAGCTGTAGCCTGTGGGAAGGACTCACATTGGAGAAGTTCATGGAGGACTGTCTCCTGAGGGAGGGACCCCACAGTGGAGCAGGGGATGAGTGAGGAGTCTTCCCACTGAGGAGGAAGGAGCAGCAGAGACAACGTGTGATTAACTGACCCCAACCCCCATTCCCTGTCCCCCTGTGCCACTGTGGGGGAGGAGGATTGGGAGTGAAATTGAGCCTGGGAAGGAGGGAGGGGTGGGGGGAAGGTGTTTTTACAATTTGGGTTTATTTCTCATTATCCTACTCTGATCTGATTGGTAATAAATTAAATTAAATTTTCCCCAAGTCAAGTCTGTTTTACCCGTGACAGTAATTGGTTGAGTGATGTCTCCCTGTCCTTATCTTGAGTCATGAGCCTTTTGTTATATTTTCTCTCCCCTGTCCAGCTGAGGGGGTGAGTGATAGAGCAGCTTTGGTGGGCACCTGGTGTCCAGCCAGGGTCAACCCACCACAACCCACTAACTGAGATGCTGCTTCCCAGTTCTGTGTTCCTGCCAGAATTCTTCGAGCCCTTCAACAAAATATTCCAGGAGGTTGGGTGATATTTACTTAAACTTGCTGAAAACTTTTGCTGAAGAGTCCCTTGCAAGCAGCGCCTGAAGCCCTGTGCTGAGACTGCAGAGGACCGTCATTGACCACACAGTAGTGATGGAGTCAGGACAAAGCAAGAATAAATGGCAAGGTCTCAGAGAAATAGAGCAAGGCATCTGTGTTTGAAACATTTCTCTCTCAGCTGGGTGATTATGAAAGGAAAGACAGCAAAATTTGCAGATGATTTTAGGACACTAAGGAACAGAGACGGGAAGGCCTTTCAGAAGCACCTACAAGGTAAATGGAGAGACAGGACTCTGCCAGGAAAAATCGTGCTGACTGTTGGATGAGTATCATAGAATCATAAGAATGGTTTGGGTTGGAAGGGACTTTCAAAGGTCATCTAGTTCCAGCCTGCCTGCCATGGGCAGGGACCCCTTCCACTAGACCAGGTTGCTCCAAGCCCCATCCAACCTGGCCTTGAACACTGCCAGGGATGGGGCATCCACAGCCTCTCTGGGCAACCTGTTCCAGTGCCTCACCACCCTCACAGTGAAGAATTTCTTCCTTATATCTAATCGAAATCCACCCTCTTTCAGTTTAAAGCCGTTACCCCTTGTCCTATCACTACAGGCCCTTGTAAAAAGAAGTCCCTCCCCATGTTTCCTGCAGGCCCCCTTTAAGTACTGGAAGGCTGCTATAAGGTCTCCCCAGAGCCTTCTCTTCTGCAGGCTAAACAACCTCAACTCTCTCAGCCTGTCCTCATAGGAGAGGTGCTCCAGCCCCCTGATCATCTTCATGGCCCTCCTCTGGACCTATTTGAGCAGGTCCATGTCTTTCTTATGCTGGGACCCCCAGAGCTGAACGCAGGACTGCGGGTGGGGTGTCACCAGAGCAGAGCAGAGGGGCAGAATCACCTCCCTCGACGTGCTGGCCATGCTACTTCTGATGCAGCCCAGGATACGGTTGTCTTTCTGGGCTGTGAGTGCACATTGCCAGCTCACGTCCAGCTTTTCATCCACCATGTGAGTAACAATTACCCACATTGCTACAGTTTGTGGATGTTCTGTAAGAGTGCATAGGGTGTGGTCTAGATTATCTAAATGCCTGCAGGTGCAAGGAGGTGGTCCCTGGGATCTGGTATTCATTCAAGTCCTGTGTGTCGAACTGTTGGTATCCTCCAAGCTCTGGCCATTACTGTGAATTGCTCAGCTGAAGCATCTGCTTAAATGTTATGTTTGCTCTGAAGTTGAAAAGTGTACTGAACCATTTGAAAACAATACCAAACATGTAATGATGCACACATGCCTACCCATAGATATACTGTGTTTAATTCAGGTTTTCTATCACAGCAGGCCAATGCAATGTACATCATTAGAGATGTGGAAGGGGCCCCTTCTGAAGAGGGACTGGAAGAATAATGTCTGTGAGGACACATTGAGGCAAAACTGTTCAAATCCCTGAACTTCAAATAAAATTTAAATCAAGCATTCTTGTATGCCACACCTTACAAACAGAAAGGAGAGGCATAAATTTTAAAGGCAGCCTTTCTCTTATAAGAAGTCTGGCATTCCTTACTCTATACCATATAACTTCTGCAATTTACTGGCACAATATAACAGCAAGAATAAACAGTTAGTAGGTGATATAAAACTTGGATGATGAAGTTGTGTCTCTGCAGAAGTCAGTGGTGAAATTGTAACTGTATCAACAGGGTCACTTGGTGTGTTTTTAGTGGCTAGCAGTATGACAGTTGTCTGGGGGTGAGCTAACCTGCGTGTTCAAGGCTAAGCATGTTAAAGGAATGCTCCTAAAGGACTGATGTATGCATCTGAACTGCTCCATCTGAAGACAGTATCATGCCATACTCTGCAGAGAATACTTGCAGTGACCACTCACTGGCTGCAATGAGACAAGTCTGAGTTCAGAGCTGTGCCAGAAGGCATAGAGCAACCCTGGCTGAAGAGGATTAGAAAGTAATTTTCCATGCAGACTGTAATTTTACATCCACTACTAGCCCTTGTTAGCAGAGAGCTGATCAAGTGGAATACTGGGCCAAATTTTTCCCGTGTGTCTGATGAAGGGGGCTCTGCCCTGGGGCCCTGGTGCATGTGCAGGAGGTCTTGCATTCATAGATCCACTGAATCACAGAATGCTTTGCGCTGGAAGGGACCTTTAAAGACTACCTAGTCCAATCCCTATGCCATGGGTAGGGACATCCTTCACTACACAAGGTTGCTCAAAGCCCTGTCCAACCTGGCCTTGAACACTTCCAATGATGGTGCATCCACAACTTCTCTGGGCAACCTGTCACAGTATCCCAACACCCTCATTATAAAAAATTTATTCCTTATGTCTCATCTAAACCTACCCTCTTTCAGTTTAAAGCCATTACCCCTTGTCCTGTCATTTTAGGCCCTGGTAAATGTCTCTGTCTTTCTTATAAGCCCCCTTAGTATATTGAAAGGCCGCAAGAAAATCTCCTGGCAGCCTTCTCTTCTCCAGGCTGAACAACTTCATTTGTGGCAGCAGAGCCATCTGGCCTTGTGTTGCTCGATACCCACCCTTCCTGCCACAGTGTATATAGTTGTGGCAGTTGCTAAGCATGTGAGCGATGAGGAAATGCTAAAATAGCAATGCTTTTCAAACAATAGAAGTTAAATAAAAAATTGTAGTGCTTATAGCATAGTATGGGACTACTTACTATTTTTAGCCTGATAATACTTCTATACTGCTACTCATTGTACATGCATTTGAACATCATGCAGTTTCACAGTTAAATTAAAAAGGATGAAGAGCAATGGCCACTTGTGAAGGGATTTGGAGATACAGATTGCATGGCTCACAAACCCTTCAGGTCTGCGGTGCAGTGATTTGTACTACATTAAGGCACACTGGGTTTCAAAGTAATTCATACTTATTAGCAGGAAAAGTTAAATGTTGGGTTTGGCCTGAATGTGAAGGGAATGGGTAATTTTAGCACCTAGGATGCATATTAGCTGCTTTTGTTGCACTATCATGTTTTATACTTGGCTCTTATTAATCCTTTTCAGGCTTTATCAAAATAGAAATCACAGCCATAATTTTCATTGCTCTCTTTATTAACTGGATGTTCGGAAAGAACAATGAAGAAATTCTGGGAGGTAAAACCTGATCTGATACATCCTTGTTGTGCTACCTGACACATTATTGTTCAGGATTTAGGCTAAATACATGAATAAAAGCCAGTTAAGTTACTAATTCCTGTAACACCAGTGAAGGCATGATAAGGATGAATTAGACATGGCATGACTATCAGTAACTCCAAAGTAACATTGGCAGGTCTTGCGTGTTTCCACTTGGTTATAAATGTATTCACATTACTACTGAAAGTGATGTATTTTAAAATAATATACTTTCAAGAACATGAAATAGCCACCACCACTCCCCACCCCCCATCAGAATCCCATTCTGCCGGTTAAAGTGCTGTCACAGGAGCCTGTCTCTGGTGACAGTGACAGTGCTGACAGCCATCTCGATGCTTACATGGCAAAAGGCCTTCTGACAGCTTAGAAAAGTGTCAGAATAGCAGTTTCCCATTTTCAGAAGGTATTTTACCAAGTAAACATTGTGGCTGTTTTGAAATTAATTTCTTTCAAAAACACAACAGAAGAAAGCAATTTACACAAATGCCAAAAAAGCACGAGTCTGTGGGTGTCATGAAAATAAAACCTTAAATTTTGGCTAGAATTAATTAAGCAATCACCTGTTTCTTTTTTCTGTTGCTCTCAAGAAAAAGTTAAAAAAGAAAAAAATATCAAACTAGCATGACCTTTAGAACTAGAGAGGTTTAGTGGCTGTATCTAAATGAACAACATACACATCAGTGTTTCATGTGGGTAAGTCTTTGAAGTATACTCCAAAATAAAAGGCTCAGCGTTAACTAAGCAGAAATTAGCTATGTAACAGACAGCGCTATGGCTAGAACTAAAATACAGCAGAAATATTTAAAAGAAATGAGTGTCTTTTCCCAGTAGAGGAGTTGGGACTGTGTTTTTCCACATGACACGTCCTTGTAATTTTAGGTTTAGTGATGAATAGTGAAAATTCCTTTCAGTTAGGGACTTTTGGCTCCTTCATCCAAATACCACATGCAGCACTATGTAAAGTTTGTCCCTGTTGGAAAGAGGGAACAAGGGGAAGTTATTTGTGGGTGCATCAGAGGATGGTTTGTGATGGAGCATGTTCAGGAGCCGTGCCAAGCAGGTGTCCTGCACCCAAGCTTGTTCTCAGTTCTCCCTTTGCCCTGAAAGTGACTCCTTTTCACCCGCTACGAACAGCAGCCCCCTCTCCTTCATGGGGTCAGACAGATGGCTTGGAGCATGGAGGGAGGGAAAGAAGAGTACGTGAAACTCCTGCTTAACCCTGCTTAGCTAGGTCTAACATCAACATGTTGTCCTCTGGGCCTTAAAAGAGTGTCCTGGGGACTCAGACCTGGTTCTGAGTCAGCGGGAAGTGGCCTCCTGGCACTCTACATTGCCTTCCCCCAAAGTAACTTGAGAGTACCTGAGGACCTTCCAAAGGGACGGTACTCCTGTTACAAATCAAACCAGATCTTATCAGAAGCACCCCAGTCTGTGCAATTTTTTTTTTTATATATGTCCTGTAAATGTCTTTTTTTTCCAGAAATGAGAAGAAATATATAAGCAGGTACTGGAAAGAAGTTAAAGTTGGAGACTTTGTGCAGCTTCGCTGTAATGAAATTATACCTGCTGACATATTGCTGCTCTCCTCAAGTGATCCTGATGGACTGTGCCATATAGAAACAGCTAACCTGGATGGTGAAACTAACTTAAAACAAAGACAGGTGGTGAGGAGGTTCTTAGAGCTGGTAAGTCACCA
Source organism: Buteo buteo (assembly GCF_964188355.1). Classification (NCBI taxonomy): domain Eukaryota; kingdom Metazoa; phylum Chordata; class Aves; order Accipitriformes; family Accipitridae; genus Buteo; species Buteo buteo. The sequence continues at coordinate 10,250,991 of NC_134195.1, read as the reverse complement.
TTTGTAACTCTCATTTAAGATAAGAATTTGTTTCAGGTAAGTAAAATGTTCACCAATCCACTCCACACCAGCTAAATCTGCTTGTTCTAGTAGTGCTAATGAATTACTGTTATGGTTGTCATTAAAATACTAGCACTTGCCAACAGCTGACCTCATCATAGTATCAGAAGTTTTACCATAATTTTCCCCTGAATTTGAATAGGAATTATTTGGGGCAATTGTGTGCGGTTGGAAAATGTTGGGGGTTTTTAATGGCTTCTATTGTAGCTTGATTTTTGAAAACACATTTTAACTGCCCAGTGAGAAGATATTTAAATATAAACAACTACTTTTCCTGCCTGCAAACCGGATCAGTTTCAATTAGGAATTTTGCCTGAAACTCTGTGTTGCAGAATATTCCTCCAGCACTTGGAGCATTAAAGCTTGTAAGACTTAAAGGGACAGCATACGCATTCTGGAGGTGTCTGTGCTGAAAAACTGGGTTTTTTTACTGCTCTCTCACTGTGCTTATCTCTCCCCAACAGCACTATTTTGAAACAAAACAAAACCCAGATCAGTTACTGTCAGCAGAATTAGAGGAAATTACCTGAAGTTTTACTTGCTTTAATAATCTTACTGAAATAGTATTCATTTCTCTGCCCTCCTCTCCCACCCCTCTTGCCAGCTAACCCCAGTTTCCTGTATTTTGTCAGGAAAAAAAGAAATTATTTTCTAGAACTCAGCTACATCTATTTTCCTAGTAGCTCTTCTCATTTGAGAGATTTTGCAAATAATGAGAGCTGCTGCCCTGAACCACTGTCATTAAAGGTAACTACAGAAGCCTATAGTTGTACAGAGGTAGATCAGCATTAATGAAGTTGCATTCCAACTGACAGGATAAAAATCAATGATGTGCCTTCCAAATAATTCTTCATGGTAGATAGAGCCTTTCTCTGAATAGCTTGTAAAAATGTGAGATAAAGACTTGTTTAATCATCAGCCATTTCCACATAGAATTTAGACATGACACGGCAGCTACCACCACAACAAGAAGCTTAATCAGCTACAGGTCAAATGCTTCAAAAACTCGGACTGTTTCAAAGAAGCTAATTGAATCGCTTCTCAAACATCCCATCCTGTTCCCACTGAGAAGAAATTTCTCCCGGTGGGTAGAGCTCCAGGGAGGTACTCAGACGATGTATTGCAGTTCTCTGCCAGCGTAGACTTCCTACATGAGCTCAGGCACATTATGTAGGACAAAAAATATAGATTGCATATAAGCTACTGAATACAGGGATGCTTTTGTGTTTGTGGGTACAGTTATAAGCTAAGGGCATGTCCCAGCTCTATATCAAAGGAAGACCCAGGACGGCATCAGTTCCTCTACTCATCCACAGCAGATGGTTGGAGTTCTGTGATCCAAGACCATCTGACACACAGTAGGAGGTGTTGGTAAACACAGTGAAAAGAACTGATATGTCCAAGTACAGATCATCACAAGACTGGCTTTCAAGAGCCTTGCTGCTCAGAGGAGTCCCTTATACTGCATCAGGATCCATAGCTTCCTGGCAGCAGAGTCACAATTCAGCACTGGGAGTGTGATTCCTGGAAGCTGATGGGATGAGAGGGGACCTGCTGTCACTACAGACTCTCCTGCTCCTGGGAGCTGTGATGCCTAGATGTGTGCCTGAGCCATCAGTTGTGGAGTCACTCTTCTGTCTTTAACCAGTGAACACATGCATGCATTAATACAGCAGGAAAACCTGGAGGAAGTACCCCTGCAATCTCATGTTTGACATACTTACTGAGGTTTAAATTGCTGATCCAAACCAGGCAGCTAAAGACTTCAAGTCTGGGTTTTGTACAGTTGGGAAGACCTATAACTTTTAGACTGTTGTGTGGAAGTGAGTGGCAGTGCCATTTCCTCCTCAAACAGGTTAAAGGTTATCAGAGACTGAACTGGGCCCTGTTAGGAAAGAAGTCTGAGGAAACAGTGCCTACCTAGGGAATTAAAGCTAGGTTTATGTGCGAAGCAGCTCAGCACTTCAGGGTACACGTGGCGTGACCTGCTCAGTATAGCCACCTTTACTGAGCAAATCAGTTATCATATAGATACTTACAGTCAGCTTTGTAGACACCTAACACACTTTGCATTTCCAGCCCAACCTCCTTCCATATCTTAGTTCTCTTTATTACAAGATGATTATGGAACTTTTCTATCTCAGAAGTTTGCTCCAAAATATGTGGATAAATAATTTTTAAAAGTAAATTTTAGATCACAAGATGCCTAGCTACAATAGCAGTGAGGTCCATAATAAATTGTCAGAGGTTAAACTGGGGTCAGTGACAGAAAGCTCATTCATTCCAATGAAAACAGGACTGGGCCCCAAGAAGTCAAGTATTGAAAGAGAGCTTGTAAGGGAACCACATGTGACTACCTCCCCTCTCTTAAAATAGCTGAGAAAGCAGGAAATATCCAAGCCAGGGTTCCTGTGTCAACTAAGTTGTAGGCAAAGTGCACACCTGCAAGTACCAAGTCCTCAGCAGCTGCAGCATCACAGAGCCTCTCTGTAACAGCATCCCGTAAGTTATCCCACAGAATACTTGCCATCCTCATTAAAGTCCTGGCCAAAACTTGTCTGAGCATGCTGTTGATTCATGCAGCAGCATTAGCTTCCTCACTTCAGACTAGTAGGGATAGATTCTTACTGGTTCTTGAAGGTGTTGCCCTGCTGAGAGACATTCAGCAGTGGGATAGAGCGAGCTGCTTGGGAAATGTTGAATGAATAGCAGGGCCACAGCCAAGTAGCATGGAATAGCAAGGTGATGCCCGTTTTTTGGACTGCAGTTCAGTTCTTATCTGGGTATGTCTTAGGTTTCCACAACTGGAGAGAGCTTATTGTTAGATCTCATAAAATACTTTGGAAGACCAAACTTTTCTTGCACCAAATGCTGACCATCCTGTTACCAAACCCCAGAGAAGTTCACTCCCAAATCTCTTATAGGACCTGCATCCCAACCTGTGTATGCATTGGACAAGAATGCTTTTACATTTTTATATTACCATTGTACTCAGTAGAACAACTCTCAGTTATGTTTATAGCTGTTTGGTTCTGTGTCATTCTGCAGCCCTGTTGTTCAAGCAGGAAAACAAACAGATTATGTAGTCCTGACCCTCTCTTTCCCACACTGCTAAACTCTTCCCCCACCCCCCTTACAGAATGACATGCCTGGTCATGTGGCTTATCATAGGACAAGAAACACAGATTTTTTTGAATCTTCTTCTTAAAATATCAGCTGCTCATAGCTGTCTTTGAATAATGTCTCTGTAGCAGTATCTCAAACATTTAAAAGAAGCTGTGTTACAAAGCTCAGCATTTCTGTGTTTCTTATGTGAACTGATAACTTCTGAGCACATGCCTGTGAAGCAGATCAATGCAGGATAGCTGTTTCTATACCCATCACTCTGCTGGGCATGGGAAATGAGCGGGGGTGGGGGTAAGAACAGTTGTTTTAAGCCACTTTTATGCTTTCCTTATTCTGTCCCTGCCCTGTGCCCACCCATGCAATTTACAGTCCCACAGGTCTGCGCTGAGCTGCTTGCCATAGAGAGCGTGGTTGCCAATTTGGAGTCACTGAAGTGGGGTGTGTGCTAGGCAGTCCTCTTGCAACCACAGCACTCTCTCCAAATCCTCTCCACAGGTCAGCAAGCCCAGCGCTGTTACATTGAATAGACCAGTCCTCTGGAAGGGCAGCCATTCTGCTAGCATGCTCTGAACGATCTTTCTGTGTCTCTCTTCAGCATTAACAGCATATAAGGTCCATAGTCTCGGAGAGTAAAAGGTCTTATAGTTTCCTTCTTCCAAATCTTTATTCAGAAAAGTACCATTCTGATCTCTTTTTAGCCCGACTCTTGAAGCAGCAATGAGCAATTATAGAAGCAGTTCTGTATCGTTGTCTCCAGTGCTTTGCAGGCATTATTATACTCTAAACATATGCTCAGAAGATCCAAGATCAGCATTTGTGGGCTTGGATTGGACCTCTCTGCTTGTGAATTCCAAGAAACTCTGTTCCTTTATAGTGCAAGTGACCAGAAATATTGCTTATTTTAGTGCTGCTTTCATTTGTCTGAGCAATTTATAGTAGACTGGGAACATAATGCTTCTTAGCTTTCTGTGTTTGTTAACGAATGTGATCTATCTGACACAAACCTGTGCCTTCTGTACACGATTCTACAACCTATCCTTAGACAAGCTGTGAGAAGTCACAGATATATTCCTCTGTGGCTTGTACGTCTGAACATACCAGTTTTAATGTGTAACTTGTTGTTGTACGCTCACAACAGTCAGTCAAGAAAAAAAGAAATCACTCAGTGAGTAGATTAAAAAGGAAAAAAAGGAAACAGGAGATTTTTCAAAGGCCTTGACATTTTTTCCTCTGAGACTTTAAATACTGTGGTCTTGTTATCCAGCTACTACAGCAACAGGATGTGCTAGAAATGTTTAAAATAGTCAGAAATGTACTTCTGCATGCTCTGTCTTTAAAGTCAAAAGGATAGTGGACTGTCTTCACACTGAAACATGGATCAGATCCATGTGTGCAGCGTGACACGCTGGCGAATGCAGCTGGGAGAAAGCACTGTGCTAAATCCCACTGTGAGTGATCTAACAGTGTTAGCAGTGACCAGTAAGCATCACTTGGAAAAAACAAGTGTTTCTTGGTATTCCACCAGTTTCATTCTAATTTGTAACCCACCCTCGCTGCTGCCGAGTCACAGCAGCCATTTCTGGTGTGCTGGATCTAATAGGAGACACAGTAGGCAGAAGGAATCAATGTGTTTTCTGTGCTACTCTGCAGGCTGCTGTGCCACCACACCCTCTGCAGTTGCTTATGGAATGTTTTCAGTGTCAGCCGCTCTTCAGAGAGCGGATAAGCAGATATAACTTGGGCTGTGAAAGCTCAAAACTCCCTTTCAGGTTTCATAAACTTGATTTAGGATATTTTGATAGTATGAATCTAGACTCATGAAAAACATTTACATTTTCTTGCTGCCTTGTAGTATGAAACAAACAAAATACTCCACTGTTTTTACTCAGTATGCCTTTTAACAAAATCCACAAAGACTCTCTGTGGATTCTGGAGCGGCTTATGGTTTATTAACCACTGGCCATGTCCTGGATGTTTATGTGGAAAGCTTCAGTTCAGCTGAAAGCTAAGCTAAATGTAGCAGCTGCCATCCCCTGTGAGAAGGTGCATGTATCCCTCTGAGAGCTGGTGGGTGTATAGGATAGATTTTTTGCCCCTATCATTTTCTCCTAAGAGTAGACCTTTGTTCAAAACAAGCTTGTACTAGCATGATTAAACAGCTTTAGGTAAGTCTTGCAAGTGACTTTGTGGCTCCTTATTTACTTTGTCTAAAAAGCACGTCTGAATTTGGTGTCTGCCTGTTTGGGAGGGTTCATCTGAATGGAGACTAGCATCAAAATAACTCATTAGTCTGATTTCCTCACAAGTCCGTATGTGAACCCTTCTGGAATATGTATAAACTCAGAGCCTTTGCTTACTGCAGGCACATTTGCTCATCTGTCCCAGCCTGGAAGCTGGGCTGAATTGACAGATCCAGCTTGCATTCCAGCCCTACCTGTTCTTGCACAGTGCTGGAAGCATACTGGGTACAGCTGGACTTAGAGGAACAGTCCCACAGCTTCCTGTTCCAAGCATTAAGCCATTTATACCATCTCTTTCTTGCCCTGTGAGTCCTAGGCAGAAACTGAACCAGAAGAGAAGACAAGACAGCTTTCTGGAAGGGCTGCACTGTAAGCCTGACGGTTGGTGGCTGCAGGCTGCTCTATGTATGAGATACTTTGGGAAGGGCATCTCATGCTAACTGCATGAAAACAGCTCAGAGGGCAGCCATGGTATCTTAATGTAGGTGTTCCTTTTGCATTCACATTTTCTCCCTCAAAAAAGTAAAAAAAAAAAAGAAAGCAATTTTCAAATTTTGGTTTAGCCTAAATTGAGCTAAGATTTCTTGTACAGCCATCTGCATCAGTTAAACTAGCCCAGTTTGAGAGAAGAGCTGAAGTTAAATGACCACAACTCCCAGGCGGACTAGATTTCAACTCATCCGCTGATAGGAGCTTCTCATCTCAAAGAGTCTGATGGAGTCTTCTAAAGCAACACATAAATGGGCATAGCTATACTCTCCCTGTTGCTCCTTGTCCCACTAATACTCTCAGGCTATCACACCCTGAAATTAGTGGGAATACTGCACTATTATAATCAAGTAGATGTGAACTAGTCAGCATATTTAGTGTTGTTTAAACTGCACTTCAACAAGGTAGAATCAGGCCACAAGAACAGTGAATGTCTCTCTAGCATCTTTTGGGGCTTATCCCTTGTGCCTTTCTTTTTTGCAGTATTTTTAGAAGGTTCACAAGGCTAGGAAAGTGGCTCGAAAATTCCAGATACGCACATGTTAAAACAGCAGATTAGTGCTCCATCCCACACATGTTGCCAAAATTAGATTTCCCTGAGGGAAAAGAGAGTTAAAAAAACCTATCAAACAAGCAAAATAAAACAATGCTTTTCCGTATACACTACCAGAATATTAAATTAAAAACTATTTTTTTAGTTCTAGAGTTTAACTGAAGATTTTAGGGAAGCAAGTCTTGTAAGAAGACTTGTGTTTGTCAGTGCAAAATGCAAGCTCGTCACACCCTGTGAAGACCTTTGTCTGAAGTCATGCCTTGAACATTCAGTAGATTTCTTTGATGAGCGTTGAATCGTTACAAAAAGCTCTACACCTATATTGTTGTATCTTTTTTTGGATAGTACCACGTTCAGAGATGACTTGTGTAGAAACCGTGGACATGTCTATTTAAAGAGGAAGCAACTACTGTCTCTCTAACAGAGAAACAAACATACAGAAGCTGCGTGCAGAACAGCCTGGTGCAGAGCAGGACCCAAGTCAGTGCTGTGGCAAACTCTTATGCGAGCTAGAAGTCCTAAAGAAAGGCTGAAAACAATTTTTCACTCTATCATTTTACCATGGCATTTAGTCAGCAGTCTCACACTGGGAGATACAGGGAAATAAAAAACTCAAGAATGAGGGTTCACTTCCTCCTTGGTCAGCTTTAAGCAAGGTTATAAACTCTTTCTAGTTTCCATTGTGCAGGTGTCCAGGCCGCAAGTTTGACTGTCGAGAGAGCTTCATTAGAGGGACAAAGAATTTGAATAACTGTAAGAGAAAATTTTGGTTATCTTAATCTAAGCGTGGGGGCGGGGAGGTGGGAAGGGACAGAGGAGGGGTCCAGTTCTGAAGAGTGCTGAGTACTTGACTTTTGCCATTGGCTTTGGCTGTTTGGTTTTGTGTTTAAATATAGATTAAAGGGGCTAAATTGATGAATCTAAGTTTGAATGTCTTGGCTGTGAAGGACCTCCCATCCCTAGGGTAATCCTTCCAGCACCGGTGGAACAGTGGTAAATCCATGTAAGGAAATGTATTATGCCAGTGCTTGTGCTGTGTCTGATCTCTAGACAGGCAGGACATTTCATTCTCTGTATCAATAGTCCAGCATCTTTCTGTTGTGCTGTTTTTCTGAAATGCATTAGGAAACAAGAGAGCATTTCAGGTCCGTAGAGAAAAAAAAAATGCTATACTGCTTTCCTGTTACAGAGAAGTAAACATTTACATTTAAAGCAAGTTAAGAAGGGATTTTCCAATTAATTTTTTTTTCTTTTTTTTGTCATGACTTTTCTGATCTCCTAGCCTAATTCAGTTTTACTGAACAAAAGTTTATTTCTGGAACTGTTTATTCCTTAGCCATACATTGGCCTGTCAGCTGGGAACAGGAAATATCGGGAATATCTGTTCTCAGAAATGAGGTTTTGTAATATAGTGCTGAGAACTCCTGATTTCAGGGCCAGGATTTCTGAGCTGGAAACATGTCACGCTACACTTGTCTCTGATACCATAACCCCAGTTGGCAGTATCAGTGGTTAGGAAAGGATGGAAGGGCCTTCTTTTCCAGAGTGGGAGGGTTCACAGTATTAAGCCACGTGTAACCCCAGCTATGATGGTATGGTCTCACTTTGCTTTGGGAGCACTGAGGTAGAGAAGGGGTCTGCTTTTCTGCCAGAAAACGCAGAGCATCAGAATGAGGAACTCCTGTATTTATCTCAGCATCCAGGATGTGAACCCTCATCCCACTTCTCTTTTCTTCACCTGCCCCCCTCCAAGTCTTTTACACATTTTAGTACTGATAAGGAAGGCCATGGAAGCCAGTAGAAATTTGCATTAAAATGTTACTTACATGGGAAGTGGCTGCCCGTATGTCTCAAAACTGTTATTTCAATAAACTCATGAAAATTTCCATTCATTGGTTATACTCGGGTTCATACTTTCAAGTTCTGCTATGGCTCTGTGATGGTCAGACACTTCATATATGTGTATGTGCTTGTGAGAGAGAAAGCTATGATTGTCCTGTAGGTACGTGTCTGGAGGAGATACTGTTATCCACACAGAACTATAGCCCTTATACTTCCATTTGGTTTTGAATTAAAAACATCAGTAGTCCATGGAGATTTATAGACAACAGTGCTAATACACTAATTCAGCTTTCTTAATGACAAATGGGCTGGTTTACATCAAAGCAGGAAACACTTAGCCTTTTGGCTTCTAAGAGAAAGAGAATTTGAAGTTTAAGATACAGCATGGTTAGAAAGCACATATAATTTGTCATAAGCATTTACCAGCCTCTACTTAACTTTTCCAAGCTTGTTTGCTCATTATATTTTTGGCCTGACTTGATTAAATACCAGATTCAAAACCATGCCCCAGATGGCTTAGTATTCTCCTATACCTGTATAGCAATGTGGCCTGCATGGCTGAGATCACAGGGATCTGACTTACAGGCTGCTGCAGTGTAACAGGAGGGGATAAAAATGACTTTGTACGGCTATTAACTACATGGAGGTGGGTCATGTCAGCTGTTAAGAAACAAAAAGCAATGGAGTATCTCCTGGTGCTCCACCAGAAGCTGTTTCAGCTGTCTTTGTTTAAAGTAGATAACTGATAATGACATGGAAGAAAAATTACACAAACTATTTTATTAAATGATGTTCTCCCTGTTGGTCTTATTGCTGACATTTGTTCTCATTGGTTGCACTTCCACATCTCATATTTATTGAATGCTTATAATAATGAATATTTGCATAAGAATCATGTAATCATAGAATAGAATGGAAGGGAACCTTTAAAGACCATCTAATCCAACACCCCTGCCATAGGCAGGGACACCTTTCATTAGATCAGGGTGTTGAAAGCCCCATCCAACCTGACTTTGAACACTTCAGTGATGGGGCATCGACAACTTTTCTGGGCAACCTGTTCAAGTGTCTTACCACCCTCGTAGTAAAAAATTAATCCTTATATCCAATCTAAATCTACTCTCTTTCAGTTTAAGACTGTTGCCCCTTGTCCTGTCAGTGCAGGCCTTGGTAAAAAGTCCCTCTCCAGGTTGCCTGTAGGCCCCCTTTAGGTACTGGAAGGCTGCTAGAAGGTCTTCCCGGAGCCTTCTCTTCTCCAGGCTGAACCTCAACTCTCTCAACCTTTCTTCACAGGAGAGATGTTACAGCCCTCGGATCATTTTCATGACCCTCCTCTGGACCCATTCTAACCAAGTCCATATCTTTCTTATACCAGGGACCCCAGGGCTGGATGCAGTACTTCAGGTGGGGTCTCGCAAGAGCAGAGTAGAGGGAGAGAATCACCTTCCTCAATCTACTGGTCATGGTTCTTTTGATACAGCCAAGGATACGGTTGGCTGTCTGGGCTGCAAGCGCACATTGCGGGCACATATCCAATTTTTCATCCACCGGTATCCCCAAGTCCTACTCCACAGGGCTGCTCTCAAGCCATTCATCCCCCAGTCTGTATTGATACTGGGGATTGCCCGGACCCAAGTACAGGACCTTGCATTTGGGCTTGTTGAACTTCATGAAGTTCACATAGGTCCATTCTTCAAGACTGTCTCAGGGTCCCCCTGGATGGCATCCCTTCCCTCAAGTGTATCAACTGCATCACTCAGTTTGGTGTCATCTGCAGACTTGCTGAGGGTGCACTCAATCCCACTGTCTACATCACTCATGAATAGTACCGGTCCCAGTACAGACCCTTGAGGGACACCACTCATTACTGTTTTCCACTTGGACATCGAACCATTGACTGTAACTCTTTGGACATGGCCATCCAGCCAATTCCTTATCCATCTAACAGTCCATCCACCAAACCCGTATCTCCCTGATTTAGCGGCAAGAATGTTGTGGAGGAACGTATCAAAGGCCTTGCAGAAATCCCAGGTAGATGACATCTGCCCAAGAGGATAATAAAGCTGGTGAGGGAAGCCTGCACAAGAGTAGTAGACTCTGCTGTTCTGTGTCCTGATTCAACAGGTCGTATTCGTGTATGTTTTAATTCTACACTTAACTGAACAAAGCATACAGATTACTGAAGACAAGACTATGCAGGAACTTTGTAACCATTGTGCGTGCCTGAAGCATGAGGCTGGCTAGAGCGTGGAACAGGGAAGCAAACTTCAATCCCTACCTCAACGATATGTGTTCGTCCCCCTCAGCCCATTTCCCAGCTCTGCTGTCCAGTTTTGGAAGTGGCAAGGCCATCATGAATTTCTTTTCATAAGATCTATGCAATCATCTGGTGTCTGAAAAAAATCACCCTTGAATTCCTTGAGTTTTTTAAAAGATGTTTTTCACTTTGCCACCGGAGTCTTTAGCCTGCTGATTGAAAAGGAACTTGTTCAGTAAAATAGGTAGTAGATGAGACTCGACAGACCTGAGAGCGAAGCTCTTAGCCAGAGTGTTCTGCAGCCATCACAACTTCCCCCATGCACCGTGCACGCCAACCACAGCCCTGCTGACCTCAGACTGACTGTTAACCTTCACAGCTGCCCCTCCACCCTCTCCACAAAGCTATGAGGGACGTACAGAAACAGCTGGGCTTAAGCGGAGAAGGTGCAGACAAATGCTGCGTTTGCCTTAGAAGCCTTAGTAGGGCAGGCACATGATGGTGGATGTTGATTCGAGATACAATTCCAAGTGAAGACGGTGTGCGAGTGTCCAGCTCGGGGAGTTTTTACTTGGTTATATAGCCTTCTCACGCTGGAGATGCACGTGGAAAGGCTGACAAACCTGTGATCATGCTGATATGAATGCTGCCCAGTAGTATATAGAATAAAAGGTGCCTTTTCATTAGGACTGCTGCTCTCCCTCTGTGCTCTCCTGCAGCTGGCAGTGGCTGGAGTCTCTCAGTTCCTTGGGTGGTTTGCTGTATGTTACAAGTTTCCCTCACATCCTAGAAATGTTTCTTAAATGTAATGTAATGCCTTGCAAGGTAAAGCTGTTTTTATCCAGATTCCCCATCTTCACATTGAGGTGGGCTCATCAAGCTTTGCTGTGTTTTACTGCATCCCGAGACTACAGCTGCTTCTGTTAGGTTTTACCATTCATAAGGAAAACCTTTCATTACCAGCCACTCTCTCTCCTGTCAGGACTCTGATGTTCTGGTTTGTGTTTGTGGGATGGTGTCAGAGAGGTGCTTGGCGTTTCCCTTTTCTGGTTGAAGGGTCTTAGGTCTTCCCATTCCCATTTCTTCTGGCAGAACTTCATCCCACAAGAAGTCAGACTGGCCAGCAGCCCGGACTAGAGCAGGAGTAGGCTAAGGTATATTCGGAAGCTGACCTGAGCTGTTGTGCTACCAAATTAAAATGACTGTGCAATGTTACTGCCACTAATCAAGTGAAGTTTTCTGCCAGCAGTTACAAAATGCAGCCGAAAGACTGCTAGAAATCTCTCCAGAAAGGAGAAAGCACTGGAGAGTGGGGAGGGTTGCATCTTACCACGTGTCTGTGCGCATGAAGCGAAAAGCCTCTGGAGGAGCAGTGCGGGTTGTATGCAGAGTTTTGTGAGGCCTTGAGAGGCTTGGTTTGTGGTTTATTTAAAGCACTGAGCCAATGCTGAGGTTGGTTCTTACAGAATATGAACCCATTCACTTATTTCAGTGACTGACTTTTGGAACAGGCAGATACCACTTTTTTAATTGTCCAGGTTTGGGTCCATATTTCAGCCTTGACATACTCTGTTCCCTTACCACTCTCCAGCGCTACTATAGTCCACGAACGAGTTCACTCACACCACTGTAATTTTCAGTGCTTTGCTAAGGATGGCCATCATCCCAAGGGACATTAGAACTTGCATATGTGTATTTTCAGCGTTGCTAACTTTTTTTTTTTTTTTTTTTTTTTGTATTTTTGTCCCATGATTGACTGACTAACAGCAGTTGCTTCAGCTGGCTGTCATAGAATTAGTGAGGTCTTCCTAGGTATTGCAAGCAACACATTTCTTTTCCTGCAGGCTGGGTATTGCGCTGTTCCCTCATATTATTTTCTACAAAGGGGAAAACTTTTACTTAGGTCAGCCAGAGGAAGATCAGCCCCCTAACATGTATTTGGCTTGTTCAGCTGTTCCAGTGTTTCTGAATACTGAACATCTCTGTTCCATTTAAACAAACAGTACTGAAAAAAATCCAATTATAGTAGTAGTTGTCAGTGTGGAAAACAAAGCTATTAAACTCTGATGTATGGCTGGATCTGTTTAGTTTCTAAATAGCATAGATAAACTGTTTCTTCCTTTACTTGTGAATTAGTTGCACAGATAAATTCTGCCAGAGAGACTAATGCAGTTTATACATTAAAACATTTCACTCTTTTCATATACAAACAGTCTGCATGCTTTGGATACATAAAATCAATATGCAATTCCAGTTGCACATTAATAAAAGGTCAGTCTCATTTTCTATGGTAAATGCAGGGTACTGCTATATAAAGGAATAATAGGATGGACCAATGCATTAGGAGGATGCCTTCTTATTGCACTTAAAAGCTTTTAAACTGGAAAGTTATTTTTCTGGCTGAGGCAGGGTTTTGTCTATTAAAGATTTCCTCTGAGTTGTCCCCATGACTCCAGTTCTCCCTTTTTGTTTCCTCCAGACATACATGCCGAAACAAATCCCAGAGCCTTCATCCAGCAATTGTACGGCAGGGAGAAGTCTGGATAAAATCCCCAGCATAGCCAGTAAACACAATGCAATAAGCGGGTAACTGTCCCTGTCACCTAAAGGCAGCCTGGGATACTCATGCTGTCCTATTGGAAGGAAGGACTGAACATGAAACTCAGGTTTCTGCAGCAGTAAAGTAGGGCAGATGAATAAATGAAAACATGTTAATAACTATGCATTATTAATATCACTAGCAGGCCATTAAATCACCCATACGACACGCATTTAATGAAGGGGAATATGTTGTTTGAACACTGTAATTGTCAGACTAACTCATCTGGCAGAGCAGCATGCTTTGCTTCCTGAACTATGACAGTTTCATGAGGTTACCAGCAGAGTCAAAAAGGTTGGCATTTCACTGTAGAGATTCAGAATGATCTTGCAGCTTAAGCTCCAAAGTCATGTTGGAGAGAGCTAAATTCAGTCTTCTTTTTTTTGACAGATCTCTGTAGTTCCTTCATCCCTCTACCTGTTGGTTTCCAACTCTGTAGAAGTATTGTAACATTTTTTCCCCTCAACGCTTTGCCTTTTTAGGATATAAGTTTTTCAGATGGTGATACATCAATCGTCACCTTAGAGATAAGGGACAGTAGTTTATTTCAAGAAAAATTTTAAAGAAAACACCTTTCCATTATGGTTTTTTCTCCTGTGTACATTTGTGCTTCCACCAGAGACACAGTCCAATTACTGGAGACCTAAGTTATTGTTTTAAATGAAACTCATTATCAGGTTTAATAGGTAGAGCATTGTTAAAGCCTAGTCACAAAACCCTTTACATCTGCAATTTAACTTTAATTTGAAATTCAGCTTTGAAGGAATCCATATTTAGCAGGTGTTTGCAATCTGACTAAGTCTGCTTACATAAGGAAAATAAGCCTTCTCATTGCTGCATTTAGAGTAAGAATGAATTTCCTGAAGTTTTAAAAAACTGGAAGGAGTAGGATTTATGGATAGGATGTTAAACATTTTCCTAGCAAGAAGACTCCTGAAGAAATGAAAAACATTCTATGGAATCACCGAGTACATAAAATACCTAATATAAGTATCACTGTGTGTCATTTGATAAGTTTCAAGCTTTCAGAAATACCTATGAGTTCCTAAAAAGTCAGCAGTTTTTTCAGAGGAAGGCAGTGAACTAAGGCTATTTTGGCAAAATGAAAAGGTGAAGTCAGGTATTTGAGGAAAGTCAGTTTCTTATGATTGAATTAAATCCCTTCTTTTTTTTTCTCTTGTTTTTTTTTTTCTTTTTTTCATTTTGTTATGACATGATAGGGCAGAAGAGTGAAGCAAGAAGTAGTCTTCACTCCTCCGATGTTTCTTGTGTATCATTTCATACATGCAGAAACCTTCAAGACCTGTTTCTAATATTATATTGGTAAGAAAGAATTCTTACTGCTAGGGTGAAGTGGATAACTTTTAGTCACTGAAGGCTTCTGAATGCAGGGTGTGAGCAACCCCGATGTGGGGATATATCTGAATTATTCTATGCATTCATGGTTGACAAAGTGATGTACTTCTTTATTTCTGTATTTCTGAAACTCTCAAACCATATGGGAAGAAATGACTGAAACAGAGGTTTCATATCTTTTAAGACCTTGTTATGACTTACCCACTGAAAAAGAACCTTGTTGTGCCATGGTGGTCACAGCAACAGGTTCCTGGTGTCTTGATAGGCCAGGCAGCACTGGATAAGGCATGCCACCAGTTTTACCTTCTCATCCCCTGTGTGCAGGTCTGTGGTCATTCGGTTTTTCAGGCAGTGTTTACCAACCATCCAACCATTGCCTACATTCTCCAGAGCAAAGGCAGTGAGATAAATTTTGTGGTTTTACTCTCTGAAGTAACTTGCATTCTATTGCCAGTGTGCAGACAGTACAACATGGGAGCCTTGTTGCAGAGTGGCATTGCTGTGATACTGTGATGGTGATGTGAAATTCAAACCCAACAGGAAGAACGGCATCCATCTGAAAGACCAGCAGAGAACCAAACTGGCGCCCGTATGGATCATGCTTATATCCATGCTTACTGTGTCAAAAAAGCAGGGGCAAGACCTAACATGAGGAAAAGAATGAAAGTCCTAATCTTTTAGAGACTGCAAGTGCTAAGATAGTGTGAATAGCATGGGCAGAGGGGTTTACACTAGTCCCATTTGCTCAAGACAAAGGGAAACAAGGATTTAGTTCTATTTTCAGCCTCATGGAAGCAAATCTGCATTTCTTGACTGCTAAATATCATCCATATCTCATACTGGTGCTCTTTCACTGTTTCAAAGAGAATTCAAGATTGATTGGCCTGAAGGGAGAGAAGCACAAGTGGCAATATGATTGTGTGCAGCCTTAGAGTGTTAATGCAGGAGTAAAAACTTGTGAGTTATGGTTGCTGTTTCTTTTTATCTGTTAAAATAATTGAATGTGCTTGACTTTGCTTAGACTTTGACATATGTGGTGCTCATGTTGACTTTTTTCAAAGTCAGCACTCACTGAAACTAGTAAAATCATTTCTGGCCCTTCTTTTAGATTTCTTGTTTCTCCAAGTGACCTTCAAGTATCCTTTCAAGCACAGTTTTTCTGTAATGTCTCTTACAATGACCAGTCTGTGCTCCAAATTAGGCACTACGTCGTAGCAAGACATCTGCCTTAAGCGTAAGCAAGGTATTTTGCAGGTAAATGTACACTGTAGCAAGAGAACAGGTTGTTTAACAGAAAAATTTGACTGAAGTGAACAGAATTTAGTCCTGGCCTTTGCCATCCAACAGTTTTGTGAAATACTCAGGGGAACTTACTTGCAATCAGTGAATCTCTCCCAAGTTTGTATCAACCAGAAGGTCATTTGTTAAAGTTAGTGGTGCACAAGGCACAGGTTTGGGACACATGCAGAGGTACCTTGTGATAAATATGACACATAACTTCAGAAAATAAAAAAAAATGCCTCCAGCTGCTTTTTGTGAGTGACCTGGCCTTGTTGATGTGCGCTGGGAGACCATGAGAGCACCAAATAAGTCAAGTTTTCAGGGAAATTAGGCACTGGAAAGCCTAACAGAGATTGCAGTCTGTCTAGGCATGGAGCTTTTAATCCCTCTTGAGGCTGGGACAGCTTTAATGCCCAGCAGTTCTGTATGGGGAAAGTAAGACACTGAAAATCAGGCACATCAGATAACTGCTGCACAAAGGTCTGGGTAAGTGCTATTTTTGACTATATTTTGATCGTGTTTTCTGTGTCTTAACAGTGATGCAGAAATTCACTGTAAGAGAAAAATTAAAGGGAGTAGTGGAGAATGTAATTTTTTCATGGACTTTTACCCAGAAAACAGCACAAATCACGATTTATGCACTGTAAAAGCAACACTTTGGGCTTGAACATCTATTTGGCTGCAGCTAAACATGTTACATGAGACCATCATCACAGTTCATGTTTCATTTGCTGCGGAAGTTAGGTTTCAGCATAAAAAGGAACAAAACTTCGATCATTGTGAAATCTTATGTTAACTTTGTGCTTCTTTATAACCACTGAAAGCAGTTACACGCAGGCAGTGTTTAACCTATTTGTTCATTCATTTACCAAAAGACATTTTCACATCAAAACAGTGTCATCAGCTGTAATATACAGTGTGTATCTACTCTTCCTTTTTACTGGAAAGAGATGGAGTTATTTGATTTATTAATAAACCAAAGAGCTCTTGCCATAAATCAGAATTCAGCAGCTTCATTTCCTTACGTAAACTACTATTCTAATTGGATTTTCTCTCCTCCCAGATATTATCTGGTTAAAGACCATAATCACGTATTTCAAGTTACTTGTAACAGAACACAAATACACAGACGGTTAGCTTCAACAATAAAGGACTTTTAGTTCATAAATGAAAAGAATCCAAAAAACGAAGGAGGGAGAAAGACTATGTTGCATGGTAGTGATGGGGAGGTTGGGTAGGTTTAGTCCTCTCTTATTTGACAAGATCTTTCTTTTTGCGAAGACTTTAGCTCTAGATTTTAAGTAGATTTTTTTCTTAATTGTAAAGTCGCTGGCTTTGCTGGCAGGCTTTCTTAGCAGAAATGGGATTCAGTCTGCAAACTTCGAATTGCTCTAGAAGTTAATGTGTCTGTACAGCACTAGAAACCATGCTCTCTCTGCTGAGTTCAGCAGCCATAGAAAACCTGCATTTGATTACAATGGAGTTTATTATTAGGTGTCTCTAGGGTTCCCTCAGGGGCATTCATCAAAGATGTTAAGATTTCTTTCTTTTCTTTTTTTAAGACCACTGAATGAAAATTTGTGCTAAATTAACTGTATTATATATAGTATGTTATAATAAAAAGGCAAGTAATGTTTCCCTTTCCAGTCTTTTCCCTCCAATTTACAAATGCAATTCAAGCTACAGTGGTGACTCTTCTTTAGCACAATCCTTGGGCAGACAGACAGTATACTATCGAAACACCTTGGACAATGTTTACAGATTATTTTCCCTGTACTTTTTTTTTTTTTTTTTTTTTTTTTTGCCAAGGAACATACCAGGGCAAGGAAGAAAATGATCATCTTCTGAGGCAGCAGAGCAGGTGTTCTGTAGACAGCACAAGGTTTCCCAGCACAACAAGTTTTGGCATGACTTGGGAGAACTTCACCTTCTCCAACAAGCTTAAGTAAAGCCAGCTGCCAGGTAGCACTGGCTACTAGTGTAGTGTCTCTGTAACGTGAACCTTTGACTGCTGGAGGCAAGGACACAGGCAGAGTGTGTATAGTTTAGGAGCTGTAGTAACAGATTTCAGATGCCAAGGCCAGAAAGCTTCGTGATGTCTGTTCTAGCCAGTGATTCCTTCCTTGTGACTGCTGGTGTCTGTGCCTGTCTGAAGTGAGCAGCTGAGGAACGAGGGTCAAAGGGGGTGACCGTGTGGCTTTACCATATCTGCCCCATTCTACAGCCTAATGATGTCTTAGGTGCTTCTGAAGAACTGAGTACGTCCAAGCATTTCCAGCATCAAACTTCAGTCGCCTAGAGAAGTTTAAGGCTAACCAGGAGAAATATCTAATGAGCTTAAATACCAACAGTATTTGGTGCTGAGATCATCTGGGTTTCTTGCTGAGGCTCAGGTACTTGACTGCCAAATTTGACCTAATTTAGGGAGTCTGATTCTCAGCAGAGCAATCTTCTTCTTTGCTCGGAGCTGTCCTTTGCTGTAGTCCTTTTTCTCCCCCTTTGTTTACAAGCTGAATTCTGCATATAAAACTGATTTTTTTCCTCCAGTGGGCTGTAGCTGTCTCTAAGTGACAGCCCCTCTTTGCAGTTCTCTTTATCATCTCTTGTTTCTCAAAAATACAGGAAAGGTTCCCAAAAGTGTCAGGTGTGGGTGGTTTGAATTGTCTCCTATATACTGTAAGTCTGTCTTTCTTCCAGGTGTAACTGGCAGAAAAATGAAGGAGGGCGTTGATGGTGATGCTGACATATCCCCTAGTTTCTTTTATCTCTTATTTAATATCTAGTTTCTTTCACCTCTTCTGAGTAGAGTCAGTATAAAAAAACCAGACACACCTGTGTGTTTCAGAGAAGCTGGCAATAAGATTGTGTCTGTCCTTTGGTTACTGATTCTCGGTTGGCTATTCCCATAGTGTGTTCTAAAAAGTAGTGGTTGGAGTCTACAGCTGCTCAGCAAAACCATTATAAAACATAACATTTGCAGCGCTGAAACTTAATAATATGATAATTCACAATTGGTTCTTTCATTCAAATGGTGTGCAAAGCAGTTTTCTAAAGGTAGTCCTCATTGATGGAGACAAACAGCCTTCTTAGCAGCACCAAGACTGGGTATCTCTGACTTCAGTGCACTGTTTGTTTGGTCTGACAAAGGAGGGAGAGCCTTGATTTTTATTTAAGAAAATCAAGTAATTATGCTGTGATGGGATGTTTTTCCTCAGACACAACAAGGTCCTAACTACGGGCAAACATACATAGTCAGCAAAAATACCAGCTTCAGACTAATGAGCTAGAGAACCAAGAAGGTTTTTAAGTGTTAATTAGGAAAAAGTTATTCTGCTATATGTGTGTAATTTACTGCAGTAGATTAATTTATCTGTGTTGGCATAAAGCAATTAAGGCTTGCTCATATTTCAAAAGCTCATATTAGCTATTTCATAATTGGCAGTGTATTGACTTATGTTGTCCTAGAATTTCAGTAGCTTCACTGAACATGAAGTATAGTGATACTATTGAATATTTTGAGCCTTCCCAGCTAAATTTCATTTTTCCATTCCAGACCAAATTCATTTGACTTCTCAGCTTGGCATCTTTTATCTAATGCTTTTAGAAACTCACATTCTTCCACTTGCAGAACAGAAAAGTCATCCTTGTAAGGGAGATTTTGGAAGGTATCTAAGGAATTTTGGTGCCCAGGTCCCTTTGATTTTCAGTGCCAGTGGACAGTGTCATTCATTTAATTGCCTTTGAAAAAAAATGGACCTTAATACATGATGAAAGCTAGAAAAGAAAGTGATTTTGGCTATAATTTTCAAGTCTTTGCCCTAAGTAATTAACACTTTTATTATTCCAGGACTCAGAATTTGACCCCTTGAAGTTCACCAGTGTCATTGAATGCGAGAAGCCAAACAATGACTTAAGTAGGTTTCAAGGTTACATGTGAGTATTTCATATGATATCCTTCAGTATACACTCCTTTTCTCTAATACAGGATAAATTAAATGCTGGTTTCTTTGGGGCTGTGTTCTGTAAGTTGCAGCTGCATATTTAAGGCTCTTTTAGAGGATCCTCACTTCAGGGTGAGATGGGAGCCTCACGTTTCCATTCCTTAGGATGGATTTAGTTGTTAGCTTTGACGAGTTTACACTCCAGAAATGAATGCATGAAGCAGTGCAGTTACAGACACCGTTCTCCCTTTCCTTCCCTCCATGGATCAAAAAAGCCCATCTAGAAGTGGCAGGAAATAGAAGACCGGTCCAAGAGCCAACAAACAAACACAATCTGTTGTAAACTGCTGTTATGAAGATGGGTCTGTTTGATGTTTCTTTTAATGTAAGTGTCATTGAGGAAAATCAGAAGGCAAAACTACAGCTATGACAGTATTCCTTTCCTCTCATTCAGACAAAATAAAACAATTGGCTCACACGATGGGTGTGCTTGTACATTATTACCATGCAGAATCACCTATGGCCTTTTGACTTAATTCTGAACAAAGAGAACTGCATTAACAGGGTGCTCATCTCTGGCCAATCAGTCCTGCTCAGAAGCAAATGTTTTAGTATGTGCAAAGCACTTTGCTTCTAACATAGCCAGGACTGTGGTGTGTAGTCGTGCCGATAGTGGTGACTTAGGAGATGCACTCTTGCATGACTTATTTTTCTACAGTCTGTAACCACATGCAGAGTGCGACCCCAGGTTATTTGATTTTTGTCTAAATTTTAATGAAGAGAGTTTAAACAGACACTAATTCTGTTTAGAACACAATGATTTATCACCCACAGTAATTAGGAGTGATAAGCAGTATTGAATTGCGTAAATGGCACAAGGTAAATTACTGGAGCTTGGGGAGTTTTTTATAGTTACCACCTCACTTACTACTCTCAGATGTCACAGATTGTGTAGGATGTACTGTCAACTGGTGTAAATCAGGACAGTTTTTTTGAAACTACATCAGGTTGTAGTGTGGGTAAATGTGTTCCTTTATTTAGCAGCACAAAGCCCTACAGTTCATTTAAAGATAAAAGTTTAGTATTAGACATTACTGCAAGAGGGTGTGTGAGTGTCTACATTAATCGAGAGCCTGCTCTACTGCAGAAATGACATTTCCCAATATGGAAATGCAAGGCTTGGCAGCTTTTCTAGCACACTTCATGTGTGTGAATCTTAGTCCCCAAAATATTGAGCAGAGGTTGAATACTGTAGAAGGTATCCATAAATTTGTCTTTCATTATATATTTACTTACATACTCCATGTGGAAAATGTCTGTAGCTTGTAAGTTACAGAACCGTTTGGATTATGTAGCAGAAAACATGGTAGTACTTTTTGGAAGACTGTTGTTCAATATTGATTCTATTTAATCTTCTTTATACTTCAGTGTTTCACAAATGATGTGAATATATTTTGGCACAGCAAAAAGCCAAGACATCAGTTTTGAATCTGGCAGAAAGCATCAGGTGATTTCCAGGTCTCATCAGCTATGCTGCAAGAAGTTTACAACTAAAGGACCACGGGGTGTTTGAAGTAAAGAGCAGGAACCAACCCCTCAACAAATAAACTCTCAGTCTCCTAATTTATCACGGAAGAAGGCTTTTTCTCCCCTCTTTTTAGATTTCCTTCATTAGTATCATGAAATCATGGGTCTATTTCAAATCATACATTAGCAAGATGAATAGTAATTAGCACATATGAATTGAAACATGTCATTGCCACGTCAAACTCAAATCTTAACTCTTGTTCAAAATCTTACCAGCAGTCACTGCTTGAAAGAAAGGTTCAGGTCGCTCCCAGCTGATACTAGCTCAACTGAAAAGAAATGTTACTGAGATATTTAAATGGGGATGGTATGAAATAATAGACTTCCAAGAGATCCATATGTAAAAGCTGTGCTGAGACATTACTGTCAAAGTGTACTTGAAGTTTTGACCACTTGGTAGATTTCCGGTTTTGATTAGGACTATTTTTCTGTGTTTGAAATATGAAGAGCTCCTTTGGTTCTAATGTCTGGGCTGACAAATCTTTTGGGTAATAGAAATATTTGTGTGTGTGTGTGTTGTAAACATGTAAAACTTCTGTTCCCCACAGTTATTCTGAAATGTGATCACTACAGGTAACCAATGTAGCACAGGCAGGTGAGGGTAAAAGGAGACATGGTAATAAAAAAAATCACAAAAATATTGCAAAATGCATTGAGGGGCCTGGCCCTATGATTCTATGTTTCTATATCTGCAAAAGTGTAGTGTACACATTACTACATATGACTTCTTCCGTTACTTTGGCACAGTCTGCATTGAACACACTCTGGATGTGCAGACAGACAGGCAGACTACTGGTTCTACTCAGGTGCTTGCTTTAATACTGTTTTGCAGTTTCTGTATCCTCAGATATCCCAAGCATATTTCCTCATTTTTATTTCCCCTATAAGAATTCTTCTGTGTAAAAAGAATAGAATAAAACCTAACATGCCCCCTGCCTGTATGGGTCTAGGCAGATTATGTACAGTATGCATGGCAAACATTCAAAAATCCCATGCTAGGTTCCAAAAATTAAAAAAAAATTGCTTTAAAATCTTGTTTCTAGGTTTTTTGTGTGTGTATGGACAAGGGAAAAGGAGGAGTAGTAGTTGGCATTCTGGCTTTTCAGCTTTTCCCTAAAAATAAAAATTTTACTATTGGACAAGAATAGAAAGCTTTATCTGATCCTACCAAAATAAGTATAGCAAGGAATTATAATAATAATAATAATAATATGAATACATGACTGTATTTCTATTTCAAAGCTCTTCATAAGATAACAAAACCAAATAAATACAAAATCATGTTACAATTTATTTAAGAAAACAAATTTTAAAATCTATACAGTGATGTCTCTTTAATGTGCTGTAGTGACACCACTTATCCTGGGGGGAAAAAAACCCCAATAACCTAGACTAAGTTGCATCAGAATTGAGAGTCAGGAAGATTCTGACTGATGATGTGCACTGAGACTATGTTTAAGATTGTTGAATATTTTCTTTGGGAGTGTCAAGCCTTGGAAAGTAATGCTAGCTCTATAATTTGCTTTGTAAGACACTTGAGAAACCAGACAGTGAAAGAAAATACTCTTTTGAATACAGTTTTGATACGTCACATTGTTGCTTAATGCTGGCAAACACGTAACAAGGAAAAATATAATAAAAGGCTGAAGTGAGCTACCATCGGACTTATTTTTGCTTTGCTGTATTGAACCAGGAGGCTTATTTCTACACAAACACTTTCAGAGTGCTGTAGCGAAGTAGTAGCTAACTGCATCTTGTCCGCCCATTTCTCCTAATTCGTGGTGCATGTATGTTTTAGATGTTTAGATAGTGCATATCTGCGGTGTCATCCGTGTGAGAAATTGCGGAGAAAAAGAACATTGCACCTGCACTTGTCAGTGCGTTTCCTCGTGGGCTAGCCTTCGCGTTCCAGGCGTCTGAGTGGCTTCAGCCAGCCACTGTTTTAAATACTGACAGAGAAAAGTTTCCTTCTTTGCCTCCAAAGTTATACTGGCCTGAATCCAGAAAGGGGAAAAACAGACTGTTCAGCCTCTGTAAGAAGCTTAGAGTTTATAACTCTGCAGGGCTAGAAATGGGATCTAAGCCATCTCTCCACCTGGACATAAAGTTATAGACTTGGCAGGTTTTTTTATCAAAGTGAGTGGTTTTATTCAACTCTAGTTTTCATTATTTTTTAATCCAGACCTTTATATCTCTAATTTTTTCTCCCTTTTATCATCAGTGCCCAATTGCCTTACATGTATGTTCTGTTAGTGAGTCACTGGGAGTGAGTGCAGACATGAAGGAAACAGTGAGTTTCCTCCAGCCCCTGCCAGCTTCTTTCTCCTAGATTTTGAGTTCATCCATGTTTTCTAAAGGTCTGGTGAGCAGCAGGTGAGTTGATTGACTTCATTTAGACATGGAAAAGTAAAAAGCGGTACCAAACGCATGTAAGGATGAGTTGTAGTGAGAAGGCTCAGCCTGTGGGTGAGGGCAGTAGATTGGGGTCTTGGAACGTACAGGTTAACTTCCGATGTTGCACCATTGCTTTGGAGCTGTTGTATAAGCTAAGATAGTAAGAAGTCGTATTCTACTCTTAACTAAGAGCATTGACTAGAGGCTACATAGCATAACCAGCGTAACAGCATAATCTGCAAGTAGTCCTACTAGACTGGGGAAGAGTACAAAGGATTCACCAATATGAACCTTTTCTTCTTGCAGATCTCAGGATATTTGATATAGTTCTTCAGGCCTGAGATCCTAGAAGCATGCGCTAAAGTTAGAATTCTGGTCCTCATTTAGAAAAAGAAAAGATTTTAACAATCAGAAAAGCACGAAGATATAACCCAGCTGTGAAGGCTTAGAAAATAGGAGGCAAAGAAGAACAACTCCACCTTTGTAAAAGGCACAATTTTAAGCCAGTTTGCAGATTTCAGGGGACACAGGATTTTAAATGCTCAAATCCAGGTAGCCATAAAATTTGATGTTGCAACCGCACAATGTTAGTTTTAGTATAGTGCATGTGCTTTTCCAGGATTTCTCTTGAACTCCCAGCTTTTACCAGTTTCTTATTGCAGTCTGTTTTTTAGACTTTGGAAGTGCGATAGTTTTGATGCTCTGAAAGTGAAGGCAGAGCATTTAAACGTTTCAGACTTTGCTTTAATATTCTCTCAGGCATTGGGATGCTACAGCTGATTAAATTAAATTTTATTTATTTAGAAAAGGTTTGAAATTATTATTTGGGTTGTCTTTTTTGCCTAATAAAACATTCTAATGTTGTTTTTAAATTGTTGTTATTATTGTTTAGCATTTCCCTGATGCCTGTTAATTCTCATAAGGCTGTTTTCTGTATTTCTCTGTCAGCTGAAATTTGAGTCAGTCCATACACAGCAGACAACAGCTTGTAGTGGAAACTTACTTTGTTCCGTTGTTCTCATGTGTTTTGGTGCTACTCAACAAGATTCATCAGGGCACAGACCATTTCGTCTTTCTTAGAGAGTCAGTGAGACACTTCTGAAAGGAATTTCTCTTGTTCTTACTGATGAACACATGGTATTTTTTTCCTTTCTTTTTCACTGAACTGATGCATAATATCCCTGGCACATCTTCCTTAGTATCACTGCTTCTGAAACACAGTCCTTTCCCAATTTTACCGTATTTCTTTCTAGGATTTATTTGGTAAGAACATGTGACTAGTGGGTTGATCGTATGCACTACACAGCTGCTCTTAGGTGGACTGGGTTAACTGTGACTGCACAGTCAATTTGCACATGCGCAGAAAGTCCAATGCATTTCAAAGCATTAGATAGGCTGCACACATGCTGTAGATTTGGCCTGCATACCTCTAGTGAGCATTTGTCCAGTACATTTGTATATCCAACAGCAACTGGTACTGCTCCAGCTGGGCTGCTACATGTCTTGGATTCTTGGATAGGTATTCTCAGTTTTCAAAGTGTGGCAGAGAATCTTCCCAGGAGGAAGATCTAAGGAACTATTTCACTATCAGGTTGACAAAACTTCTTAAACTTTGAAGATGTTTCCTGGGCTTGTTATATTACAGAGTACTATGATTTAACAAGCTTAATGTTTTGTCATGCCATGCTTTGTTCTGTTTTTAAATTTTCTGCAGTGTACATAAAAGTGGAAAAAAGGATGGACTGTTCAAAGAAAATCTTTTGTTACGTGGATGTACCATTAGAAATACAGAAGAGGTTGCAGGAATAGTAATCTATGCAGGTAAAAGCTGGTTTTCTGTCTGACGAGGCATACTGCCTTTTTAAGGTTTTCTTAAAATAATAACAAAAATCTATATGACATAATTTGATGTAATTGCTTCTGCAGGGCATGAGACCAAAGCTTTGTTAAATAATAATGGACCCCGTTACAAACGCAGTAAGCTTGAAAGGCAGATGAATGCCGACGTCCTTTGGTGTGTCCTCATACTTCTAATCATGTGTCTGTTTTCTGCCATCGGTAAGTGCTCTTTCAAAGTAGAAACTTAAGTATCAGACTGTCTTGGGATTCATGCACTTAGCTTTATCAAAAACATATGTGCCTGCCAAAAGATGAAATCCATAAAGCTGCCTCCATACTGTCTAGTTTTTGTTGTGTTTTCTTCTTTGAAATCAAGATGTCTTGATACATAAGGTCATCTAAACAGCTTCTTAGTATCAATCAAATATATGGTATTAGTACCAGGGATCTGAAGGCTTAGATTCTACTACCCTTGATAGCATCCAAAAATGTCAAGTCCAAAAGAAGCCATTTTCTATGTAGTCCCCTCAAAATTACAGGTGGTGGAGTGTAACATGCCATTAATCAGTCAACAAAGTAGTTTATGAGGAGAGAAAAAACATAATTAGCACAGTGCTATTTGTAGGGTTCGGCATTCGGAAGATCTCGCGATGTCACAGAAAGTTAGAGGGTTAGTCGCAGCCTTGTGATGTACCTGTAACCCCACCTCCCCTTGTTAGTATAAAAGGAATTAACTGCGCAATAAAAGGCGGAAGTTGGCGCTCACACTGTGTGTGTTATCTGTCTCTTTCCCTGGTCCGGGCCGACCAGTGATCTAAGCGTGGCACCTTGATATGTAGCAAACGCTACACTATTCCCCAGTACTATTTAATAAATCAAGGGCACAGTGCACAACATTGATGCACTGTCCCTAAGGCTGCAGCTTTGACATAGAAGAAATAAATGAAAGTCTAAATCTGTATAAATCCAAGCAGAATACTCTCTAGACTTCATGGAGTGTTTAAGGAAATGCTAAGGTTCAGGTTAATACTCTTCAGGCTTTTTTTCTGTTCATTTGTGAGAAAGAATTGAGTTTTATGTTTGGCACCCAAAATGATTCTTTATATATGGCATATGAATTCCATATCCTTAATGTTTGTGTGTTCTGTAATGTTTGTGTGTGAGTCATATGGCATACACACCAGAATGTTTCCTAACAACCATGGTGTAGTTTAATAACAATCTTATGCCATTTTAATAAGTCTCTGTGTGCCTTTTTCCAGGTATTGTTAAATGCTGCTTAAAGATGAGTATTTCCAGCTGTGAATCAGCCGCATACTTGTTTCCACTGAGTTCATGACACTCTTTTATAGTGTCTCAGTGATCGGGAGCCCAGTCCTCAGGGCTGAAGTGCCATGGAAGGCTTAATTGCAAGGAGTCACTGCCTGCAGCTGTCCCCTCTGCCACTGCATCTGAGGTGTTGCCCCTAGAGCAGCAGCAGCAGGGTGTGCACTGCAGTGGCTTCAGTTTAGCTGAAACTCCTGAGATGCATGAATGTAAACAGGAGGAGGTGGCACACAGTAGGTGACACATGCGCCTTCCCTTCTGTCACTTCTGCTACAAGGCTAGAAACCACCAGCAGAGGGACAGAGCAAACTGCTGGAGGTGGTAACAACCAAAAAGAGCTGGAAAGAAATTTTCTTGAGCCTTTGGAAAGCAGAGGGGCCTGGTGCTTCAAGACCTGCAAAGCTGTGTTCTGTGAGAGTCAGGCAATTTTGGTACCTTCTGTCAAGAAAGTGGAAGTATGACACTTAACTAATTCTTTTGAAAATCTGAGTCAGGATATTTACAGAACAAGTCTTGATGTAGGTCATTCTTAGTGTGGGGCTTCCAATTTTTGCTCTCAAGAATAAAAATACAGACATCAATAAAGACATCAGTATGGTGATATGCTCATATTGGTAGTATAGGGACAAAATAATTTTCTCACTTGACTTAAGTATTTTTATTTTCTAAGAGTTCGAGGCTGAGTTTATGTATCAAGATGTAAAGGACTTTGTTAGATGTGGCTTACGAAAGATTACTTTTAAAGTAGACCTTTGTCCTTTTTTTCTGATTTCTGACATATAGTGAAGATAGTTTGAATGCTTCTTATTGTGGGGGAATTCTTCCTTGTTTTTAACCTTAAAAACATTAGGCATACCATTTTAGGACTTTTAGGACTGCAAATACTAGCACTGTACTTAAAAAGGCAACTTTCCATCTCTTTAACAAGAATGTCATTTTCCCAAAAAAAACCCAAACCAAAAAGAAACCCCACTTTATCTTTATTTAGTTATCAGCACAATCAATGAAAAAAAACATTCTGAGCAAGGCTTAGAATTTTTTCTGTTCTTAGTTCCTCAGCTTCCATGCTGTTGACTCTGCTGATACTATTATTTCATTAGTTCTGTAGGCATGGTGGTGAAGATTCACACAGTAAGATTAAAGTCTCTTCTGACTTTATCTAGCTGAAACTAGTTTAGTTTAGTAATAGCTGGCTAGTGATATACCCAGTGCAATCAATGGAGTTCTTTCATTTTAACACATCAAATATTATTGAAATGAATGACTTTCTGAAGAAATATGGTTTTCTCTGCTGATTACAGAAAGAGCCTAAACTACTAATTTAGACTAGCCAGCTCACTTTATTTGGATAAAGTTATGCGAAATGACACTTGCATGCTGTCCCTGAGGCCAGACAAACCCCTTTCTCAAACCCCAAATCCAAAGGCAGAAAAAACTATGGGTTTAGGGCCTTTTTCAAAAGTCATGCAGAATAGTTGAAAACAAATACCACTTTCCCAGCTAACTCAACTCTAAGAACAAATTCATACCGTAAGCATTTTTCCTTGGACTTAATTTGCATTTTTCTCTCTTTCAACTCTTCTGCAGGTCATGGCCTATGGGTATGGCAATATGCTGAGAAGAAGAAACCATTCTTTGACGTTCCAGGGCCTGATGGCAAATACTTGTCTCCTGTTTTAGCTTCAGTATATTTATTTCTGACAGTGATCATAGTTTTCCAGGTAATCAAGTTGTACATGCTGTCACCTGTTCATAGTTTGCTGTAATAAAGCTATAAATGTGCAGTATGTGTAGTACCCCTTCTACCACTAAGTCATGTAAGCAGCTAAACAAGCACTAAAAAGGAGTAAATTTAGTCTCTTTAAAATTAAATTTTATCTATAGGGACTGTGATAATATATAACCAGAAAGCTAAATTAAATAAACAAAGTGGTCTATCTGGTGGTAAAAAGATGATAACTTCTCTAAAAAAATAAACTAACTGATGCATAGAGTAAGCTGTCAGAGCTCCCTTGGTGTTGGAGAAGATAATCGTCCAAGAACCTTCCCCAAAAGACTCAGGTATTTTATTTCATTTTAAACAAGTAGGAAGAGATAGGATGCTGGGAGGAAACAAGCTTTATGCTTCATATCCACCCACGGTGGAACAACACCTCAAAGACTGTGGGTGCCACTTTGGGTACAGTGTCCTGGTATGAACATGAGTTGTATACTCTTTTAACCACTTTCCAAAGATACGGCTCTTAACACCTCCATATCTCAGCTAGATAACAAACTCTGTTAAAGGTTTTTTGGTCCTCAAGAGAAATGTATTGAATGGTGAAGGTGGCAGTAAGTTAAGAGAAGTAACAGAGACTCATGTCACTGGGACATGTGGAAGTATGCCCAGTGGGACATGGAGGCAGCAACTCCTTTAAAAAAAGGAATGAAAAAGGATGTTAAATTACTTTTTACTCTGAGGTATTGGGTTATGATATTGGTTAAAAAAATTCACCACAGAATTCTTTAAACACTAAACTTTAACTGTAGCTTTTGTTTAAATAACCACATTTGCCACTTACCTACATGCTATAATTTATCCCTCATATCTAATTCAGCAAGCTAAATAATGTATGCAGTCAGGAATTTCTGTTCTGAAAAACATATGCAGAGAAAAATTCAGGTACAAATTAGGTATTTCACGGAGTTTTGACAATCCTGAAGAAACAGTTGAAAATCTTTTCTGGAGAAACTTCTTCTCACATCTCTTTCTTCAGCAATTATAAAATGTGTTCTGCATTCAAATAATCTGCAGTGCAAAAGCCAAGGCCACAAAGATTGTACCTGTGGAGAGGTGAACGCTTCTGATTTTGTTTCTCGTATTCCTGCAAAGTGAATTTGCAAACAGTCTATTATTTATGCAGAATAAATATATCCTATTCTTTCACATTTACAGGGTTCTGACTATACCGTCTATTTTGGGGTTGTTTTTTTTTTTATTTTCCTTTCCCAGTTAGTTTCAAGCTCGCCTTATTAGCCTAAAAAAGATTTGCTTCTGTCCTAGCTTTGATAATTACCCTTCTAGACACATTAATGCATTTCAGCTCTGCAATTCACCATAGGTTTTCCTCACCTAACACAGTACATAAACTCTTTTCAAACATGATAATAACTTTACGGTAAATTCTTAAAGTACATAGCCTCTCTATGCTCTAGTCTAGTACCAAGTTAACTAGATTTTACTAAGTCATTGTATCCTTGTTTCTGTTTTCTCCTAATTCTCTTTCCTTTTGTGTATTCTAGGTTATGATTCCAATTTCTTTGTATGTATCCATTGAAATAGTTAAAATCTGCCAAGTATACTTTATTCATCAAGATAAAGATTTTTATGATGAAGAAACAGACTCTCAGCTGCAGTGCCGAGCGTTAAATATCACAGAAGACTTAGGTCAGGTGCAGTTTATCTTTTCAGACAAGACTGGGACACTTACTGAAAACAAGATGGTTTTCCGAAGATGCACTGTTTCTGGAATAGAGTATTCCCATGATGATAATGGTGAGCTCATGATCTTTTTTTTCTGTCTAACAATTGTACTGTGGACAATCTGAAGTAGATATAAAAATTACTGTAATCTTAAATCAAGAAGAAAAACAAAAGAAATTGCATGTATCCACTCAGCAAACTCCATAATAGCTGTTTTTAGATTAGCATAATTTGATGGCTGTGTTCAGCTAGCAATGACAGTCTTATCAAAGTGTTCTGTAACATCTACAGTATGTTGTCAAGACAGTGAAAGCTCCTGGCTTTAGCTGATGCTATAGTAAAGCACTTGAGCACATGGCTAATTTAAGCAAATTGAAAAGTGCTACTGGTATCACAATTGTTTGGTGTGTTTGAAATATACTATGTAAAATGTCGGTTTTAAGCATACAGCCAGACTAGTGTCTGATTGAATACCTCGAATGACATTATCCTTTTGTGCTGCAAAATAAATGTAAACAAACATGCTGGTTTTCAGATTAGCAAGAAACATA
Organism: Buteo buteo; assembly: GCF_964188355.1. Classification (NCBI taxonomy): domain Eukaryota; kingdom Metazoa; phylum Chordata; class Aves; order Accipitriformes; family Accipitridae; genus Buteo; species Buteo buteo. The sequence continues at coordinate 10,220,087 of NC_134195.1, read as the reverse complement.
ATCTGATCTAATAGCATATTTTATGTTACCTTTGTCAGATTCTTTTCAGTGCTCCTGTGTGACAGGTGTCTGTGTTAAGGTATCTTCACTGCTATGTGAACATTGCAGTTGAGAGAATGTCCCCAGGTATCAGGTTCTGGAAACACTAAAAAGTCACTCTTTGTCACAAGGGCATGTGATGGTTGTCATCCCTGTGTCATCTCATCAACCTTTTAAAATTATGAAGTGATTTCCTGTTTTGTGATTTTTTTGTAATTTGTGCTATTTTCCTCTAACATTTTGTTGTTACCATTTTTTACATAACAGATCTTAACTCTTCAAATCATTGGCTGTGTGGGGGAAAATATTGATAGCTACAGAATTGCATTCCTGTTTGCAAAAAATAAGTTTCTTAATCTACATAACATACAAAGATCACTGATTAGAAAGTTTTCTCAAAGACCATTACAGAAGGTCAGCTTATGAATAAGATACAGGGTAAGAGAAATAATCAAAATAGACTGGAAAATCTAAAACATGCTTTAGAGAGTTCATAAGATTCCAAATTGGAAAAAGATACTTTGAAGTTTGGGATTATGCAAGGGTTGTTCTTTTTTTCTTCTACTTTAAAGTAGTACTGAGACCTTACATTTAAGGCACTCTTTTTCAAGAAACTGGGTGTTTGGGTAGTGTTATTATCCCAGTGTTACAGAAAGAAGAACTTAAACAGGGAGAAGCTGTGACTTCCTACCTCTGTACTATAGGTAAGAAAGAGAGAAGAATTAGAATCGAGAGTGTGTTTCTGGAGTCCTAATTCTGCTTGTGACAGTCTGATTATTCATTTGTTTTTTCTTCTTCATTGCCATTGATCTTTTGCTTGTTTACACTAATTTCAGAGTATACTGTGTTGTTTGCAGGAATGATGATGCTACTGCCAACTAAAACTGTGCAGAAAGGGTATTTTTATGAGCTTGGTATCATCAGCTAATATGTAGGCTGAACTCAGGCTCTGGAATTTGAGTATTGAGTTTCAGATATTTTTTCTTCAAATGTAATGTATTTAACAGAAATCTAAGTTTGTGCATGCTTTCCTTTTATGAGTTCAGATTGCAATATAAATGTTAATGAAAGCAGAGTGAATTTCACTACAAACAAAAGTGTCAAATACATAAAATAAACTCTTTTTTTTTTCTGTCATTCTTTTCATGTATGGCTGTGGTTGGGCTTTGTTGTAATTTTAGTCAGTATAAAATTTCTGAGAAATGTAATTCGTAAATTGACACAAAATTTATATACAATATTTTATACACAGTATTTTATTCTTTTTCTTTTCTCCTCTACAGAAAATAGGTCTTTCTCTGTCATTCTACATATAATGGTGATAGTTTCTATTTATTTTGTTCCCTATAATCAGGATTAATAACACAGTAAAAACTATTCTTCATTCAAGTCTTTTGTTAGGTCTGTTCTCCAGTCTGATTTTCTAACCATCTCTTATCTTTTCTGCTACTGAAACCTACTTGTTGATGTGTGGTAAAATGTCTATCACAGCTCTTTCTGGGTTTAGGGAGTGCATCAGCAACATTTCATTGCTGTGTGCTTACTTGCAAATGATTTGTCAGCCGCTTTTCTATGTCTTATACCAGAGTATCTGAATTCCCCTCCGAGGTTTTGGGGCATATGTTATAACTGATACCATCCTGCTCTGCACCTCAAGTTTTGCTGAAGATTTCATGAATTAGAAAATTCTAAAATCTTTCACTTGGCAAGTGATCTGAGGCTGCCATATATGGAAGAAAACCATATACCGTATATGGAAGAAAATGCATCTGCCTTATCTATTTCAAAGATGGTCTATGTCTTTCTTCACTTATCTGAATAATTTTTCAGACATAGTGGTTTGTTACTTGGAATCAAACTTGAGTAGCACTTTAGATGAAAAAATGAATATAAAATTGTTGTACACGAGTCAAGATTCAAAAGCTGAAGATAACAGGTCATTTTCTACTGTAAAAGCAGATAGCTCACACTAGAAGAATCCTTGTTCTGAGCTCTTTGGCCTGAGTTTGTTACTCTGCTGTGGCTGGGTAGCAGTGCCTGTTATTCCAGTTGCTTGACCCTTCTCATGATAAGATCCTGTTTTCAGTTACGGATAGTTTTACAAAACTTTTAACTATTTGGTTCCAAGTTTTCCATGCCAGATGTTTGCCTCAGGCATGAATTCTGGGGGCGAAATTTCAGTCAGAACAGCTCCATTCAGCCGTATCCAAGAACAAGGCTAAGATGTACCACACTTTTTCCCATGCTAAGAAGTTTTGGCAAATTTTCCTCTGAAGTCGTCTAGAGGCCCTATATTCTGGGGCTCAGCCATGCAAACAGACAGAGTGGGGAAGTTATGCCTACAGTGGCAGATTAAGGTCTGAAATTTCCTCACTTTGGAACTTTAATTTTCTGTTGAAGCATTTTTTCTGGACAATCTAGGACTGCTGCATATCTGTTAATCACTCAAATCAACAGATTGTGCATAGCCTTCACAAATGTTCTCTATGCTGCATTACAAGCTTTTCTCCCTAAAATTTGTTCGCAGTTATAAGCATTTATCCCATTCTTTTCTGTTCTGCAGGGATTGTTATACTGCATTTGTCATCATAATATCTGAGTTCCTTCCACTAGTGCATTAAGCAATGCGTGTGACTTTCCTTATGCATAGCTTGGTCTTTCCCCTTTTTCCTCTCGCTGTGCATGCAGTGCACAATTTGTTTGGGTTTGGGGGCTGCTTAAAAGCCATACGCTACGCTGTGTTAGGTTTGGCATATTTGAGGCAGCATGTCTTTTTATTGAGTGGTGGGATTGTCCTTATTTTCTTTGGAAGTTTGTTCCACAAAGCCATGTAAATTCCCCATGTGAAAGGTGAGCTTTATGATTACGATGGAGAGTTCTGTTTTGCATCAGATGTGGACATGTAATCATGGTTTTCATCACAGAGGCTTATGTGGACCTTAAGCAGGCTTGAAGCAATTAAATGCTTCTAAAATAAAAACTGAAACCCTGAACAAGACTTAATACTTTTTTTAGGTAGTGTAGGGAACAAGGGGCAGTTTTCATTAATTTGCTGGAGAAAACATTTTCCTCCAGAATTCTCTATTAGCTCTAAGTTTCTTATGAGGCTTATGGCGCTATGCCCAGGAGTTTTAGTCTAGACAAGAGGTGACAAAAACATGAATAATAGAGGCCAATAAATTGCACCAGCACGAGTCAGAATCTCTTGGCCAACTGGAGGTAGTACAAAGTATTACTCATGGGTACTGCTGTGTGAGAGCCTAGCACTGAAGATGAATCCAGGAATGCTTGTGAAGGCGGTGAGGGAAAGTGTAAGTGTACTCAGCAGCAGTTCCACGATGCAAGGTCTATCAAGTATTCGTCATTGTTGAGGTCACCTGTAATATTTTGGTGATGGATTATGCAGTGATTGGGATCAAACTTCGGGAATTCGCACTGCCTCTTTGGACCTTGTGGAGACTATGTTGATAGGGATGGGATTGTTGTTACCTAATTTTAGGTATTTGTATCAAAGATAGTCAGAGAATTCCCACCTCATGTCTATGTGACCTGCGTTCTTAAATCTGTTCTGTTATCTCCTTCAAATATTCTTGATTCGCAGAATGTTAATTCAGGAGCAGGGTATGTCATGGACCACTCCAAGTAGAAGAATGATTGTCCCATTCATAAATGTCCTGGGCATTTATGAAATACCCATTGACACTATACTCTGGTTAAATCCCAGAATTATTCTTCCAATCAGTACTTCCTCCTAGCCCAAAAGAATGTTAGCACCAAAAACAAACAAAAAAAAGGAATTGTTTCCTTATATGTAAAATTACGTTGCGATACCATAGCTCTTCCCTTCAGGCTAGTAGCCAGCTTCTAATAATTCTTGGAACCGGCCATGCCCCAAGTCTGCTAATCCCAGAGATAGTAGGTGCCCAAAAGCTGACTATGCTTCTGAAAGTCATTATATGATGTAGCTACAACCAGATGCTCTTGGCCTGACATTTGTCCTAGTTGTTTTCCAAATGCCAAATTAATTGCACTCTTGCCTACGGGGTGTGATGTCTGTTTTTCTAGTTTTAGCCATCCATTGGATGGAACTTTTGACAAAACACGAGTTGAATCTCCACGAATGCAACCACACAAATCTGAAAAATTTGAATTTTTCATTCTTTGCATTCGTCCCTCTTCCTTCCAATGACTGTGAAAAAAAATCTAGACAACATAAAACTAAGAGATGTTTATGGTGGTGAAGGCAGATGATTAAAACCTCAGTGATTTGCTCTTGCCTAGCAAAGTTTCTTAATCACTAGATCTGAGAAAGGAGTTTATTTCTGCTTTCTATTTTTTCTTGCTGAAGAATAGCCAGCAACTACTTTTCATAGGAAAGTGCATTATATTAAAAAAATCTCTTTCTTAGTTTGGGGGGCTGCTTCGTAGTGGGACTTTCTTACTCTTTTTGTATGTAGTCAAGAGAACACAGACTGCACATTCCAGCCATGTTGGAGAATTGGATTTATTTTTTAAAAAAAAAAGGCATAAAAATCAGTAAAACCTTTCTGTAAATTCAGCTGTTGCTTCCAAAGGGACTTCTCATCTGCCACCTTTACAATTGGACGATCTTCAGAAATCAGGATAGTCCATGGGGGCCTTCCCCAGAAAGATCAAAACCTTTAGCAGAACTGGGTGCTTCAAGCCCTCTGTGTAGCTTGTCTGTAGTTTCTCTTTGCATTTGTTATTGCCTTTTGAAGAATTTTAATTGGTAACTGAGGAAAGAACCAGTGCCAGCAGATGTGGAACTCAGTACATTGTGAGTGCCCTGTTTTAAGTCTTATAGAAGACAGAATAACTAATGTTTAGACACAGGTATTACTTTTTTCTAAGCATATACCTACACTCAGAATTGCTCTGGAAAATCTCCAGAAAAGTAGGAATGATCTCCATTTCTAAGTGGAGTAAAGAGTTCTTAATGAAGGACTTAAGGTTATTCATTGTAAGCCCCTGGGGATGCCAAGAGAGGAGAGGAAGGAAAATCTTCGTGTTTTCTAGTCTCAAGACTTGTCCTTGTGGGGAAGTTTTTGCAAAGTAAATTAAGATTATGTTAGCACACTTGTACAAATTTATAGCATGCTAGCTGCTCTACTGACTCTTTATGCAGACACCAGAGTGCACTTCAAAGTGAAATAAGCTTGCACTCATAGTAAGGAAATAAGGTGGTGTGGTAAGTACTGCACATCTAGATTTACTTCATGATAGTTCAGTAACAGCCTTATTCAATGGTTTGGGGCGAAATTGAGTTATTCCATGGTGAAATCGGGGCACACACACTGACAGCTGAGTTATTCTGGTTTAGGGGTCTGCAGTTTTATTCTGCTTGAAGGGAAGTTATTTAGGGTTTCCTGATCCCACTTTTCTAGTTAGCGGAATATCTAGCTGTGTGGCAGCAGTGTCTCTGCCAGCCTGCAAAATGGATGCCTCATCATAGAACATAGGTAGCATGGAAGGTAAAACAAAAATAAGCAAAAACAAAAAATAATGAAATAAAAGCTTTTTTAAAATAAAAGAATGTCTCTTCAAATACTTAGCAGCTACTACAGGAGTTTTATTTATAGCTTACTGGTGTCTTCTGAAAGATGGAAGAGAGTTCATAGAATAAGTATTAATTATTGTTTCTTCTTTGTGCCATAAATATAAAATGAACTAGAGGATAGTGCAGTTTGACTTTCATGAATTGCATTGCTGTGTTTCTCAAAGTTGTTTGTGTCTTTGCCCTTAACAAAACCCCCTCTATCAGACAAAAGATCAAGGCCATCAATTTTCACTGCTGAAACTGAAAAGCATCCCGCAACAATGTCTTTCAGGTTATAATGTTCACAGGAAAAGGTTCTGAATCGGAGAGAGCTGAGTGGGTGGAGAGAACAGCGTGTTCCCAAAGAAGCACGCTTTGCACAGCTGAAGCGTTGTGAACCTTAGCCGTAACATAACGATTGAACCAGGTTTCATTATTTCTTCAAAATTCTTAATTCTTGCTGCATAGTAATGTCTGTATTCTAGCTATTGGGCAGAAGTGATCTGCAGTGTGCCCTGCAGTCTCTTCTCCGTGTCTCCAAATGCACTGTGGCACTTTCTACCTCCATGGCCTGAATTTTCTTCCAGCAGGAGCCAGAGTGCAGCACAGGATGTTGCATACCTGGGCATGCAGCTGGACCAAGGACCAGGTGTGCATTCACAGCCAGAACTGGGAAACTCTCCCAGCTCCCACATTTCAGACAGAGCCTATACGTGTTCCAAGGGGAGTTGAAAAAACCTCTGATGTATGATACTGTACTGATAGAGCTATCACCATGTACTGTGTGTGGTCTGATTTCAATTCCTCTGACTTTTCTGACAGCTAAAACATCTTTGAAAATTGCAGCGGATGGCAAGGATGGGTTTTTCTTTGATCGTAAAGCTAGTTACGTTAAAAGTGATCCCATGCTAAACTAACTATATGTAATGCAAGATTTTTCTCAGGAAGCATTTTGGAAGAAAAATCATCTTCTTTTATTTTTTTTTTTTTTAAATGCCTGAGTGATTAACTTACATGCTAGTGATTTATCATTTGACATTAGGAAAATCTGATCTGTAACACCAGAGAACCGAAACAAAGCCAAGCCACAAGTATGTAACTTGTATTGTATATCTGGATAGTGTGGATTATTTTGAGAGTATAAAGAAAAGCCTTTCAATGAATACCTAATGAAGGAATAAATAGATACTTGTTAGAGTGGCATCTGCCTGCCTAATGAATAACCCAGGTTCTTAAATGCCCAGGGTCTTTAGGAGTGAAATAATATGTTATACATCAGTTAGAGCCTGCCATTAGAAGGGCTGGATTCCACAGCTGTTTCACACCTCTTCTTTCCCTTTCCTTTTTAACTTCAGTATATCAAACTGCCAGGATTGGTTTCTAACATTAGTTGTTGTAATTGGATTCTTGACTGGGGAAGCATTTATCTAAAATATATCATTTGGAAAAACTCTTTCATTCTGTGTAAACTAGGTATTGCTCACTGCAGCAAATACTGATAGAAACAAGTGTTGCAGCAGGTGAGGGTACCCTGGTTTCGATACTGCATGCTGCATTGTCCTGCCTATCATGCTGTCCAGAGAGGAGGTGATGGACTCCAGGGTGGTTTTAGCACTAGGCTAGGAGTCAGGAATCTGGGTTCATGTCTCCACTCTGCAGCAGATGGCCCTGACCTTGAGCAAGGCTTTTATGCTGTCTGTACCTCATCTCTGTATATAAAATACAGGCAGCAGTGCTCTGTAGATGTGTCATTCTGAGAACATTTCAGATGTCAGTTAACTGGTGCTGGGTAGATGTGACATTTTTGCTGTGAAATGTCTGTATTCTGCATACTTTTCTGTGAAATTTCTGTATTCTGTTGGAAATGACAAGAAAATTTCCTGGATTGTGTATTTCCTTCTCAGACTGCAAGTGAAGACCAAATTATTTGGTTGATTTCATCAGGCTGAACTGCAGAATAGTCTTCAGGAATGTAGTGAGTTACTGCAGAGTCTAACTGCCTTTCAGAGAGAGCGTCATGATGAGGGAGGCAGTGTATTGCATTACATTTCTAATTATGTTATCTGCATCCTCTGTTAGATACTACCATTCAATTAAGATGAGACTTTGTTATCTATCTCCTGATAATGGAATCATTCATTATTACCATGAAAGCACAGTATAATATTAAAACCAGATCACTTTAACAAACTCACCATGTCCCTCTCCCTCTCTCAGCCACATTTAACATATGCAACATTTCTCCCTCTGTATTTTTACTGATAGCCAAACGCTTAGCGATGTACCAAGAACCTGATTCTGAGGAAGACGAGGCAGCCCCAAAAGGAGGAACTCTATCCCAGCGTGATAGTATCTGCAGCCATCAGAGCATCAAAGTAATCCACAGAAGCCAGAGCACCAAAACCCACCGGCGCACAGGTAGCAGAGCTGAAGCAAAAAGAGCAAGCATACTCTCGAAGCACACTGCGTTCAGTAGCCCAATGGTAAGTCATGAGAACTAATGCACAGTGTCTTGTATCTTTTAATAGAACAATGTCCTGAAAAGGGAAAAGTAGAGAAATCTATAGCACATTGTGTACCTCTTATAGACTGCATCATGGCATTTTTTCTTCTGTAGTCACAGCTGTGTGTACAAAAATAATCAAGTGTTGGCATAGATCTTATCTAAATATCTTCTTGTGGGAACAAGCTAAAGGTAAAGACAACCCAAAACCTTTGTTTTATTTATACCTTGATTTTGAAAAGAAAATGTATGCCTTCTGTTTATCTACAGAAGCTGAAAGTAGCATAAGGTTTGAGGTCAAAGATTCTAATTGCTCTGCATCTGCCTCTTCTTTTCTTTTTTGTCAGAGGATTTTAAAACTAACAAGTGCTGGGCTGGACAATGTGTATTCCAATTCTTAGACACTGTTGACATACACCGTAGCATAATTTTAGTGTGATTGAAGGTTATCAGTGGATTTCATGTGTTTTATTTAAAAAAAAATAAAAAACTTTACTTCAAAATGTTGGTGAATTTATGTCCTTACAACTTTACTTTGTCTAGTTTATTTTATACTATTGTAATTCAGCGGAAGTTTCACATGAGCCGATTGATAATAAAAGAGCAGAGAAGCCAAGTCTTGTCTATCTAGGGATTTTGTGTTGTTGCACTGTTGACACAAATTCACCCTTAAAACAAATTGCAAATAGAGGCACAAAGATGCTGTTTACACTGGTGGAACTTCTTGATTTCAGTCAAGAGCAAGCTGTTTTGGTACAATTCCAAGCTGCAGTTTTTACACATGGAGTTCTGTGGTTTCTCAGATTCATCAGCTGCTGAGCATCAGCAGATAAAATTCTATTGAAGAAAGAGCCTTAGATCAGTTTATCTTTTAATCTTTTGTATCCTTGCATCCTCCTATCTTAAGAAGTACCAGAGCTTGCTCTGACAAGCAATAGATTAAGTAAGTGGAAAGTACTGATGAAATAGAGTGGAAAGTGCTCTGTGTTTCAGTGTAAAAAAACACATGAATTACCTTCAAATGTGTGGATGGTTGATGTTCTCTAATAAATAATCCAAGATGGTTTAATTTTATTGTACTGATGTAAGGCCGAGCTTTGAATGTCATTGTCTAATTTTTCCACTGTTTTGGTCTCTGTAGTGTACCACCCTTTAGTAATAGATAATGAATGTCTTGAACTAGACAGGAGAGAGGGAGGAATATTAGTATGTAACTCTTCTCCCATCCACTGCACCCAAAGTAGATTAATATTGCCACTATAAATATCTCTAATGAAATAGTTGGTAACAGTTACTCACCTTTCCATTTCTTTTGGTAGACTCATTGTTAACTGTTTATTGTCTAGAATGAGTTTCTTAAAGCCCTCTCCACCTCCATTCTGTGGTGTAAGGCCACCATAAAACTCTTGATATTGGCGCTGCTTTGGATGCTTTGATTGCTTCATGCTGCTTTGGAAATTTGCAGAATCACAGATATTAATCACTGCTATTTATTACTAGGAGAAGGACATCACACCTGACCCAAGCTTGTTGGAAAAGGTGAATGAATGTGCAAAGCATCTGGAGGTCATGAGGAGCCACGAACAGCCATTATCCCATCTGAGTCCAGAACTATGTGACATTTTTGACTTCTTCATCGCTTTGACTATATGTAATACAGTTGTGGTAACTGCACCAAATCAGCCCCGACAGAAGGTGGGTTAAAGAAACAGCAAAACAGAGTTTAAGCCCCTTTTGCATTGATGCTAATTTATCTTGTAAATTGGAGAAATGAAAACCTCCTGTTCTAGTGAGAAACAAGTAGACTAGTTATAAGACAACTCTTAGAACTGCTGTGTGATTGAGTGGGTTTAGTTAACCATTAGTTAAATGGAGTATGTCAACTATTTCACTTACCTTCAAGGTAAAATATGCTTTCATTGACAATTTAATAAATGTAAATATGCGTGTATGTGTGGGAACTAATTTGCAAATGTGCAAGACTTTCCAGAAAAGAATATAAGCTGTCTGTGGATATTTTGAACATATGGATTAAATTAAGAAAAGGCTGAGACATTTTTAAAAAGTTCAAAATGAGAATATACTTGAAAAGCATCGCTTAAAACTTTCAAATTATGTAAAAGATGCATCTTAAGCTCATTATAAGAAATAATGATCATTACTGCTTAAATCGGCCTAAGCCAGTGTCATTGATGAATGAGAATTTCAAAAATGCAATCCCAAGATGATCTGTAAAACAAAAATATAATGGAATGTAGTATTAAAGCTAGCCAGCAGCTGGAATTTCCATTCTGGAGAAAATTCTGGGAGTTGTTTCTGTTCCAGATTGGAATAAAAAGTGAACTAGTCTGCAAAATGACATGGTTTTGTGCCAGGGAAACATTTGGAGAATGCTCAGTTCTGCTGTTTCAGGAATGCTACACTGTTATACAGTAATTTAATATATATCACTATGAGTATGCTATTACTATTAATAGCACTATATCTGTAAAAAGATTTAAGTAAACAGAGATGAGTGATAAAACTGAAGCAAAATGCTTTGATGCTGAAAGAGAAGAGAGCGGAAATTATTTATTTCAACATGTTCCTATTGAGAATGTTGTTGACATTGGCATATTCTCATAAAACTTTTCTGATACCACATTCTCGATAGAAAGCTCTTCCATCAACTTTCTTTTACTACCTTCACTGAATATGCACAAAGAATGCCAATGTTTCCTACTAACGATAGGTTTTAGTATGCACTACTGGTGATGGTGCAACTTTGATAGTCTATCCATTAGTCATATCTGAGGAGGTGAAAAAAGAAAAAATGTTTTTAATACAAACATACGTGCTTTCACACGGAGGCACAATTCTAAAGTTCTGCTAAGTTTTTTGCTGTTGAGTCAGTTTTGTCCATTTACTTTCCTTTCTCAAAATACAAATGCCATTATTTTTTGTTCTCAAAGAAATACTCCTCTTTAGTTGGAGCTGCTTAGACTGAATATCAATGTCAGAATTCCTGTACAGCTTTTCTTTGGTTTTTGTTCATTGGTTTGTTTTTTACTTCTCAAGGTTAGAGATCGATTTGAACTAAAATCTCCAGTAAAAACCATAGAAGACTTCATACGAAGATTCACTCCAAGTCGCTTGACCTCTGGATCTAACAGCAGCAGTTCATCTAGTCTAGCTACAAGCAAATCAATGCACAGATTTGGTTTAAGTGTGCTTTCATCTACATCTACGGATAGCACTTTATTAAAACTGGAAGAGAAGCTGACATACTCTGCGCAGATGAATAACAATGGCTACAGCACCCAGCAAGGCCGAACAGCTGTGGGGAGTGGACCTGGGGAAGGCGAACTCCGTTATGAAGCAGAGAGTCCAGATGAAGCTGCTCTCGTCTATGCAGCAAGGGCATATAACTGTTCTCTGGTTGGAAGGCTGTCTGACCAGGTATCAGTGGAGCTACCTCACCTGGGAACATTAAGCTTTGAAGTATTACATACATTGGGCTTTGATTCTGTCAGGAAGAGGATGTCGGTAGTCGTCAGACATCCTCTCACAGATGAAATAAATGTTTACACTAAAGGAGCAGATTCAGTTATTATGGATCTTCTTCTACCCTGCTCTTCAGGTACATCTCTTACTTACCTTTGTGGGATTGGGGGTGGGAGGGAGGCAGTTCTGGTTAACTGCTGAAAAACTCATCATATCTTATTGCCTTCTCTAGCAAGTAGACCTGCCTGCTTTTGTTGTGAATATAGGGAATGGTAGAATGGCAGTCGTCTCTCTTCTTTTATAATACTTTGTTATTATAGCAAATTTTCCATAACAAATGACTGGTTCCTCACCTTGCAAGAATGAGTTAAATTAATTTCTGTATAAGATCTTCTACTAGCAAACTTTATTTTGAAGGAATTTCTTGAAACTCTGCCAAAGCAATTTACATTTCTTCATGAAAAACTGCCTCGCAGTGCTTAGCTATTTGAGTATTTTATATGAAACCCAAGTACTTCCTATTGCAGCTCCCCTCTCTGTTTCATTTGTGAATTTTTATGTCCTTTTGCTGCAACACGTTTGCATAAATCAACGCATTTATGTTGGTTTGGCTATGACGCTAAAGGCCACTGTGAATCGGTCAGCCATCAAAACAGAAAGGTTGTGGCAAAAGAAGGAGAGATGCTGTTCAGACAAGAAATCTTGGCTTCAAATATGTAGTTGACTAGCAGGGAACAGACATGTAGCTGTGAACATGGGGTACTTCCCTAAAAGCATGGAGAACTTCTCCAGCACCCAGATGTCTATGAAACAGGGACAACTTTAAATAGCTGCTAATTGTAATCAGTTGGATTCAAGAAGAACCCTGTAAGCTTTCAGAAGTTAGACGAGACACACAGGTTTCAGTTTGCATGAATCAGTTTGCATCTAATTTACCATATTTTCAACACTGAATTTAATCCAGTGTTTAAAGGTTATGCCAGTATAAATGGACAGAGCCCAAAAGTGCTAGAGGTACTTCCCATGTTTCACTAATGCATTGACTTTGTGGTTACTTTGACATTAGTTGGAGTAAACAATTGTGAAAGGCTTATACTATGTAATTTTAGTTTAATGAAATACAGAAAAATGTAGGCATTAGTTTTCTGTTTACAGCCATATAAATCAAAGCTGAGCCAAAAAAATTAAGAACAACTTGTCCTTAACTAACAACAAAGTATTCATGAATAATTTTCTAGTAAAGATCTGATATCACAGAAGGTGTGTAGAGCATCTGTGGAAACTTGTTTCCCTCCAAAGTACTAACAGAGAATTTGTAGTACTGAGAATTTCTAATAACCTACCTAGAAAATAATGTTTGGAAATGAGTTCTCAGAATGAGAACTGAGCATTAAAAAAAAAGGTTATTTTATGCCAAGTCTCAAATATTTTGTCACCATATAACAGACTATGTTTGGAGCTGCTGTGTCTGTTCACAGTAGACTCAACGGATCAAGGAATTTTCAGGCAAATTCCAGGCAGATCTAGGACCCACCTAGGTAAAACCAACAAGGCCAGTTAGAAACCAAACAGCAACATTACAAAAGGTGGTATATATCAGCGAAGGGGGAGTGAAGTTCCTGAGGATCGGCGCTGGCAGTGAACAGATTCTGTAGCTGGACAAATACAGCCATTCCACCATCTCTACAGGCAGGCAAATTGAAAGTGGCTTTGAAATTGTGCCTTTTTTTTTTTTTTAATTTTTTTAGCCCAAATTGAACTATGAGTTTTAGTATATTTTGCTTTTGCAAGCAATATAAAGTGCAGCCGCTAGAACCTCATAAGCAGTTTCCCTTGTTTTCTAGCTAGCCCTCTAAGCCACTGCTGGCTTCAGTAATTCTGTACCTTTCAACAGATCTGTCTGAAAAAGTTTGACATTTCTTGTGAGTGGCTTCACTCCTGGAACTGAATTCGTGATCTCTGCCTGCAGTATCCTAATGTCAGTGGATATGTTTTCAATTCCTGAGGGAATGGCATCTTTTTCCCATTACAGGGAGGTATTCCCCAGGTAGAGGGAGCCTCAGGAATTTTGTGCTGTGGCTATTATCTATACTGCGGGACCTGTTGGTGGTTTCATCCTGTTCTCTGGTGATGGTGGAACATGACTGTGAGAGGAGATGTAATACTACAAGAATTCAGGCATTTATCATTTCAAGGAATTGACCAATAAGTGAATCGACATGACAGCTAATCCCAGTGCTTGCTCTTTGTTATCTTAGTGCCTCAGGGACATGTAAATTGTACACCAGTCAAGCGTGCATCTTGAGACTTTGTGGTACTTGTGCTCTTAGACTGAAAGACTAAGGCAACACTGTGTCCCTAATCTCCCAACTCTAACATCACATTGCATGACTGGGTCTTATCAGACACAAGTGTCCTGTTTGTTTGAGAGGAAGAGCATTTTAGAATATGACATGAGGAAGCGCCAGAAGCAAATGTATTATGTTGTAGCTTCAGTTGTGTCTTGTAGAAAATCAGAAATCGCCATAAGCTTCAAAACTTAAAAAGTTTCTGAATTGACTCAATTTGTTCTGCCTGTATATCTAGTTGAGACTGTGAAATGTGATGTTTTCTGATAGCTTTACAGATATTTCCAAAAGCCTTGAAATTATTCCCAAGAGTGTATTGTTTTTACTTTATCTCAAGAGTCACCATGTTCATAAATAAAGTCACTGTTTGAGTCAATAACCAACTCACACAGGAACTGTGAACATAAGTCATTGAGAAAACAATGACTGGGCTGGCTTTCTGCAGCTTGTGATTATGGAAGGAAGTGAAGCAAGCAGAACACGACTAGCACTCTATCATTCCTCTGGAGAAGACTTATTTGCTGATTTTCACTTCCATGGTGCACATGGTCACACTGCTCAGCATAGACACTGCATCCCAGCTAAAAAGAATTTCCACAACTGTGTTTTGTCTGCAAGAGATTCCTTTCTTCCTTTTAACTTCTGAGCACAAGATGAATCTCAGGGCAAGACTGATGAGGCACATGAAGAGCTAGAAGGGGTTTAGCTCTCATTGATGTGCTGGTGGAGGAGGGAGATACAGTTTTTTCCACGCGGGAATTGAGAATTCATGTGGAAAATGGTGTGCGCATCTCTACTTGTAGAGAAATACTGTCTTTGTTCCTTGAAGGTGGAATAAGCATATAACATTGTGATCACTGCATTAGTGCCCGTGGCACTCAGACAGATCTGAAGTGATTAACAACACTTAAAGTGATAGGAATGACTCTTGGTGTGTTTAAGCACCTATTCAAGTTTGCACCATTTGAAATCCGTGGGTGACAAATAGCCACTCCCATAACACAGTTTTGTGGGGGATATGCAAGAAATATGGCACTTCTCTCTGGAATAGTAATATAAAACAATAAATTAGGAAGAGTGCTTGCCTACTTTATTCTTCTAAAGTTAAAAAAGCTGACTCCCTAATACAAGAAGCCTACAAGAAGGTTTGCTGCAGTATTTGTCCCAGAAAAAAATTTCTTATATTACACAGGCGAGTCACATATGCCAAAAAGATTATCATGCACAAATAGAAAGGAAGCTAAATGAAACTGTTAGGTTGCCAGTTTAGTATATGCACATTTCTACTTCATTTTGCAGCTGAATCTTGTTGTGAGCTGGTTTAATAGCTTCTGAAGGAACCTCATGGTGTTTTTGTTGGAGCCACAAGCTATAGTGCAAGAAGGGGCTTTCCAGTTGCAAATCATATTTATAGGGATATTCTTCTGGAATAACATATCTGTACTGATGCTTTGAGGAAATCTATAGTGATAGCATAGGTAGCATTAATACATAGGTGGACAGGCCCACCAGAATATCCCTACCAGTATTGACCACATGACCTTAATCAGAGATAGAACTAAAATGAAGGAATGCTTGAAATACCACTGTCTTTATGGATTCCTTTAGGAACAACTGGGTCTGTACACTCCCAGTTTTATAGACCTAGAGAGGATAGGACAGTCTTTAAAGGTGAGAAAATAGCTACACAGTGAGTAAAATGTGCTGATACATGGTTGAGATAACAGGAACAAAAACCAGAATATTGGGATTCCAAGCTCCCAGCTCCTTCCTTCCTACAACATCAATACTTGTACATGTTTGTGCTGGAGCCTCTGAACGCCTGGTTAGACATGGTGCTGCTGTACAAATATGAAAGTGCTGAATGCTCTGTGAGTTTATAGACAGACAAATAGACATGTATATACGTGGTCACACATAGCAAGATCACATTGGGTATAAATGCACACTGGGAAAATGGGCAGCAAAAAGTATAAACAGTAAGCTATCTGTGTCATCTAATTTAGATACCTGGATTAAGTGCTTAATATAAGGGTATAGTGCCTGTAGTTTCTCAGTATGGTCAGTTGAGAGATGTGAGCACATCCAATGGTGAACTGAGATCATACGTAGTAGGTCTCTTCAGGTGGTCAGACTTCTGGTGATGAGTGGTGTTCACCTGACTTTCTGACTGGTTACTGTGCAAGTACTAGTAACACAAATATTGCATTAAGGAACAGCTCCAACTACAAAATTATAATTCTGAAATTATTCTACACTCCCAAAAAACATGCAGACTTTAGAAAAAAAAATTATATAACATCAGGGAATAGGAAAACCTGCCATAAGGTACTGGTCATTCTTACTCAATGGTTCCAATCTAAAAACTTACCAGCTTGTACATTTACTTTAGTACTAACCTTGCAATTCATATTATTTAAGATTGCTACTACAGTACATTGTACATGAACCTGTCTTGATCCTAGATGATAAAAAGATGCGTATCACCTGTTTTTAACTTTTGAAGACATCATTTCAGGTAAAGAGATGGAACAAAATGTGTTACCATCATATTCATTACTCCTTTTGAACACAGTGTGAGCACACTGAACCAATCCCAGCTAAAAAGAGAAAAGGAACAGATGCTAAGTCCTGATTTTGAGTTCTTACACATGGCTTTAAGTGAAGAGTAAAGCTAAGTGGAAGTTGTGCTGCTGCAGAAACTAGCTGTGAGGTCTTCACAAGTGTAAATTGTCTTCTAAATGAAATCACAGTCATACCCAGAACTTCTTGCATTGACTCAGGCCAATAGGTAGTATCAGTACAGCAGTAACAGAAGCACCTTCATACACTTAGACATACAAAGCAGAGAACTGTTTCTGGTTCTTCTGAGATATTAACCTTGGGGGAAAATGAAGTGCTATGTTTAAGTGTTTTTTCTGCACATGATGAGATTTGAAGAAGCATTTGTTAGTAGTGTATTTGAAATCATACTTCTCTTTCTGACATTATTGTTTGCTGTGAAGATTATCATGATTTCTTAAAGCATTCAGGCCAAACAAATACTTAAGGAGTAAGAAAAAGAAGGTCTTTCTAATGTACTTTCATAATGACTTTTAAAGAGAGAAGACAGAAAAGATAGAACAAAAAGACAAGATTATTTTTTTTTTCCTAAAAGGAATGTTTTACTTGAGTTTCCCAGGAGACATCAGCAGCTCTTTAAAAGTATCAGTTATAAAGTGTTGGTACAATGAGTACTGTAGACAAGTTTTTATTCTCTGAGGCCATTCAGCTGCTGTTAGTTTTCAATCACTAATTTCTTTTTTTACTCTTATCTAGATGACCCTCGGGGCAAACATCAAAAAAAAATCCAAAGCAAAACCCAGAATTACCTTAATCTGTACGCTGTAGATGGGCTGCGGACCCTCTGTATTGCAAAAAGAGTAAGTAAATGCAAACTCTTAGTTCGCTTTTAAGGAGAGTCTCAACAAAGATTACTGAAGGCATTTATTAATTTGTTGTTCTTGATTCATAACTTCTTTTTCATTTTATTCAATAAAGTATGAATGCCTCTGCATCACGTTGACTGTGTCCTCACATACTCTTTTTAATAGGTACTCAGCAAGGAAGAGTATGCCTGTTGGTTAAAAAGTCATTTAGAAGCAGAATCCTCTATTGAAAATCGTGAAGAACTTCTGTTTCAGTCAGCACTGCGGATAGAGAAGAATCTGCATCTGCTAGGTAATGAAATGAGAGCTGGACATGAAATTAAAATGTATTAAAAATTCTGAAAGCTTGGCAATGAAATCTGTTCTTTCCCTTAAATGGTTTCTGACAGTACAGAAATTGGCTTCTTTTGGACTTTGTCATGGCTGTCACGTGCAGCACCACAAAGGAATGGGTTATAATTAACAGAAGAGATATACCCTGTTTTCCTTGCTCCTGCCATCATTTTATCAGTAGTGAAATGAGTGGAGTAATACCAGGGATGAATTTGACACAGTATCATAAATGGGAACTGCTGCTCTAAATAGGAGGAGGAGTTGGCCCAAACTGTCTACAGAATTTCATTAGCTTAGTGCCACTTCAACATGTCAGAGACTTTCATGACTCCAGGGGCACCAGAGACACCCATAAAGCAAAGCTCATAAACTGCATTTGTGAGAGGCATCAACTCTCATATACATCAGGTTCAGCACATGCACTCAGGGCCTGTGTATTCTGTGGAAGGAGATTGCAGTACTTCATAATGATGCAGTTCAAATCA
The DNA here is from genome assembly GCF_964188355.1 of Buteo buteo. Taxonomy (NCBI): domain Eukaryota; kingdom Metazoa; phylum Chordata; class Aves; order Accipitriformes; family Accipitridae; genus Buteo; species Buteo buteo. The sequence goes on along the minus strand of NC_134195.1, from coordinate 10,201,911 downwards.
GTGTACATAAAATGTATTCCAAGAACTAAGTCATATTCTTCCTCTGCTGAGTTGAGATGCTGAAAGCACTGAGATCCTAAAATGTATATATATTCACTATTACTCCAAGCATCCAACTGCTTTCTCTGGCAAAGAAACTGGGACAGCCATAACACTATTGGAGATAACAACCTTCAATAGCTGCCAACGTGCCTGTCTCTGGGAGATGAGATCCACCTCACCCAGCTTCTGATTTATCTACTACAGATCTCTAAGGGTCCCCATATAACCAATAGAGAGACAAAAAAAGAAAGTGCAGTTCATTTGGTCTGTCTTAGATACCCACTTTAGGATTAGATGAATGATGCCCTTGAAGCATCTGTTTCTCTCCTCTGACTTAAAGGAGAGCATGAGGTGACTAATTTGGACTACATTAATCAGGAAGATTCCACCATGGTTGTGCCTGTTGGCTCTGGCTGCACTCCCGGGGGAGAAAAAAAAAAAAGTGAAATTGAACTGCTGGACAAATAAGTGAGCTCTAGCCAGCAGTAAAGCACCCATTCAGTCGTTCTCCAAGAACCTCATGCCATGGTTTGTATCTTGCAGTTATCAGTTATGATTAGGTAATGGGAATAAAAAAGTGAGTCTGGAAAAGGAATATCATTTCCTTTGTACACTTTTTGGATAGTAATAGCTTTCCTGACATTGCCCTAAGAATGTATTTCCACCTACTTGACTGGTATTCAGACTTCACGTGGACTTCTATTGCTAAAATGTTTTTTTCAAGGAACAACCATAGGAATAATAAATAACTGAGGAAAGTTTACTTTGCTTTCCCTGTTGTTCAGGTAACTTGCATGTCACCTCCTCATTCTCTAGTAGTGAGGGCTCACATTTCCTCACATTGAAGCCTCTCTGAAACTCAGTGGAGCCCTGATGTATCAGTGGTGACACTGAACTTGGTCCCGAGTGGCTTTTGCTACAGTATTTGAAAATCTTGTCTCTCTCTATTGATTTATGAAAGCATAGAAAAGATACTCAGTCTCCTATAAAGAGGTAGAAAGATACATTGAAAGCGTGAAAAAGCCACATTTTACTTTCAGATCATGGCCAACAGATTTATGATTTATTCTCTGCTATATCTCATTTGGCAACCAGTGTCTTTCTGCAAGAGCAAAAAGCAGCAACAAGGCAGGAAAAGGTTTATGTCTGCAGCCTAATGTGCTGTTGCCAAGCTGCAGTCCTGCTGTCGTTCCCCTTCAAAAGGGAGAAATCTCTAGTGATGCAACATCTTCTAGTTGAGGAAAGGCAGTTAAGACCCTTAAGAAATGAAACGATCTCCTAGAAGCAACAATATCTTCTCTAGCAAGATTCAGAAGAAACGGTGAAGATACAAAGGGGACACAATAAGCAAAGATACATCAGCATTGTGAACTTCTGAGACTAGAAGTGTCATCAGATTGCTGTTGAAGTTTTGAATTCTGGATTTGTTGTTGGCTGTTGATGCAGATGTTTACCCCATCTACTTTCCGCTCGTCTTTTTCAATACCCCAAAAAGGCTGCCCGAGTCTTGCAACCATTGGTAGTTTAGCTAATTCCCAATAAAACTTCTGGGGTTTTTTGAAAAATCCAAGCTTACAATTTCAGGTGAACCCTAAGTGTTCATTTAATGTGGAATACTTTGCTTTTTCTATGTGTTTAGGTGCAACTGGCATTGAAGACCGTTTGCAGGATGGTGTTCCAGAAACCATTGCAAACCTGCGCAAAGCTGGGTTGCAGATTTGGGTTCTTACTGGAGACAAGCAAGAAACAGCTGTTAATATTGCATATGCCTGCAAGCTACTAGATCATGATGAAGAAATCATCACTTTGAATGCTGAATCACCAGTAAGCAGATCCAATACACAAGTTTACTTGTGAACTAGCTTTGCTTTATTTTCAACTTGTACAATTAAAAGTTTGATGGCTTTTTTTCCTTTCCCTCTCTTTTGTTTCTTCTTTTCCTGCTTCCTCCATAATATTCAGGTAGGACATGTCTTTGAATACTTTTCAGTGAATTATGCTTCAAAGTCATAGTGTCATGTATCATAAACTTACTGAAGATATGTAACTGTGTGTAGTGGGCTCCATGAATGAAAATATGCCATAGCAGCATAAATGCCTTTCTTTGGTATGCATTCTCAAAACATCCCTAGTTTTGCTTATTGGCACTAGTGGGTCTCCAAAAGCAACCTGTTATTAAACATGTGTTGAGGAAGAAAACAATTGATTACCTATTGAGAATTTGTGCTTTATTTTACACCACTGAAATGTAGTATTTAGATAACGCAGTCATTCATGTTTTCTCAGGTGGCTTTTTCTCTGGCGGTAGAAGCAATACTTAAATTTCGATGCTAACACTGAGAGTTCAAAAACCACATCTAAAGTAATGCCTTGCTTCCTAACAGACCTTTTCTAATTCTTCTGAATTACTGATCTTTCCTGTGCTCAACTTGTTGCAAGCAGTCACAAAGAGTTTACTGATACGGTCTAACATACAAGGAACCAGACTGATAGTGCTATAGTCCTTTAATGGGTTGATAAAATTGGACTTCAGATCAGCAGAGGAGAGGTAGGCCAGCAGTATCCAGCTCCAATTTCTTTCAAAAAGGAAGAAAAGATAACAGCATTTTCCGTTCTTGAGTGTATCAACTGAACTGGTAAATTGATTTTCCATGATCTTTCTTTTTTTGTCATACTTTGCTGTAAAACCAACGACATTTCATTTTAAAAGTTCATATATTACATCTTTTAGTTGAGTATGGCTAGAGAGAGAATTCAGCTTAAATAACCTTTAATTGGCCTTTAACAATGCATAACTATTTGATCTGAGTTGTAGGCGTGTACATGGTGTTCATCACCATACTTAACTTGGTACTGATACTGATTATATCATTTCCCAGCACTGTTATTCTGAGGAGCTAAAAGAAATTAGTTTAGCATACAATACTGCGTGTTAAAGAGGAATTAGATTTTAAGTCTTATGAGACCTCATTGCTGTCATATCTTCTGCAAGAATTAAGTGTTTAGAGCAAATAGAAAAGATTATTAGAAATTAAAACTTTAACAGTGCAGCAAATGTAACACATTCCCCATATTCCTTATGCCTAAGTATACAGCAAACACAAATGTTTGAATACATGTTCTTTTCTCTCAAGCATATTTATTTTGAATTTTTTTTTCAGGAGACATGTGCTGTCTTGCTGGAACAGTGTCTGCAATGTGTAGAGTCTAAATTTTCAAACACCACAATAGACGAAGCTGCTGGAAACATGACTGTTGGGTTCACCCCTCTCTATCCACCCTCTTCCCCTGTGCTTTCCAGCTTGGGCCTAGTGATTGATGGAAGGACTCTAGCTTATGCCCTGGAACCTACACTAGAAGACAAATTTCTTGCACTAGCAAAGCGATGCCGTTCAGTACTGTGTTGTCGCTCTACCCCACTCCAAAAGAGCATGGTTGTGAAACTAGTCAGAGACAAACTCAAAGCAATGACCTTGGCAATAGGTAAATATCTCAGTTTAAACTAGCCTGCTTTGATATATACTGTGCCTTGAGAATTTTGATTTTTTGACTTGCAATGGGACCCTTCCAGCTGCCTCACAACTCAAGTAGCCTTCCAGTTTTGCCTGAAAATGTGTTGGACAACTCTAACATATTTACTCTAACATACTTACTCAAAATCAAGATAGAACTCTGGAGTAGTATTTGGGATTTCTTCCTACAGAAGTTAGGTAATCAGGACCCAGGTATGCTATGAGGTTTTGGCATGTCCGAACACAGCTGTGAAGAATTGGGCTAGCTGATGCTGTGCAGAACACCAGTTTCCAATCACTGTATTACACAGAACAACATTGTGCTCGGTGTTGTTTCATCCAATCATGTTTAAACTCAAGGTTCTGCGTTTTTCATCACAAGTCAGCCATACAGCGGATATGAGTTGGCCTTGTCAGTATAGAGAATGGGTTTATGACTGGCATTGTGCCACTGCTTTCACTTCTTCCCAGCTAATCGCTTAGTTGGCAAAGGGGAGATTTTGTCAGTCACCCTGTTTTAAACGTGGCAGCCTCTTCAATGTTTGCATGGTTTTTACATAGGAAAAGTCAACCAGCTGTTCTTTCCCTATCTCAAGCTTAGGCTTACGTTGCATTACAAGACATGATTGCAGCATATTTTGTCACAAACACACTTTCATCTACCTGTCTTGGTTAATCATAGCAGCAACACATGTGGGTTGGACATACCCCATGAGAAACCCTAAGTACATATAATAATTGCCAGACTCCTGTGACGTCCACATCACCAAATGTGTGCTGATTATAGTAGTGCTCATGCTCACTATATTATATCAGCTCAAATCTGCCTTCCTCCTACTGAATCTTTGTCTGACTGACTGTGGACATAATTGTTTGTGTATGTTGTCAAAAATGTATGGGTGGTTAGTGTGAATTATCCAGAATGCTTAAAAGCACTAGTGGAGACTGGGCTGCTTGTGTTTTCATTCTTTCTGAGCATCTCAAGCCTGTGAGTTGAACTCAAGCTCCTGCTCTGCCTTAAAAGCCTAGCTGTATACATCCTCCCTTTTAATCAACATGAGCTAACTTGGGGTTGTGTCGCACGGTCACAAAAACATCAGCTTTGTCAGGTAAGCAGATAGCACTCTTATATGTGCCAACAGCAGGGAAACTGGAGTGAGGTGTGAATGTATGCTGTAGCCACTGAAGGTTAAAACCAAGTGTATTGTCATCGGCTAATACAGTTTCATTTTCCACTAGCACACTCGGTGCAATTTAAAAGGTTAAGAAGTAGATACATGTCCCATTCTTGTATCCTTTCTATGGCACCTATCATTTGTGGTATCACGATTGGAAGCAGAGCAAGGGATGGTGACTGTGCAACCATTCCAGTTAAATCTGCCTGTGATGGGTGTATTAAAGTTCTCGGACTGGTCAACCTGAGTCAAGAATTCATCTGCTTTTTAACTTTATTGTATTTTTTACTCTGTAGACATTCTCCTTGGCTTTAGACCTCCTTGCACATTTCATTCTTAGTCATACCTAATTGCAGGCAGAGAGTTAATCAGGAAGCAGAAGTATGGGGAAGCTCTTTCTCAGCCTTCCAGTGTTTTAGCGTTTGTGCACTTCAGGCCAGATACTTGGAATCTTAGGTCTTTCTTAAAAAAAAGGGGTTTGCTTTATTTTTACTTTTCCATGATAAAAAAAGTCTACAAAGATATGAATGTCTTGGCAGCTTTGCCAAGCTTTGAACTTTATATTCCAAAGATGGATCCTTTCCTACCCCACATCTCCCTTGCTATACTCACCCAACACTCAGTACACATCTCCTTTACTATACTCAGCCAACACTCGGTAACAATGGGCTTTCCTTTGCTTTGCTGCTGCTAACTGTTCCTGGTCTACTAGTGACAATAAAACTGTATCTTGTCAACTTTAGGTGATGGTGCTAATGATGTCAGCATGATCCAAGTGGCAGATGTTGGTGTGGGGATCTCTGGTCAAGAAGGCATGCAGGTAATGTTGCTCGTTCACTGAAAACCACTCCCATGAAAGGGTGAAATAGGTATTTCCCATATGTCAGCTTGACCAAGCTGCCTTTGGATAGCCAACACAAATAAAGGAGAAGTGTCAAGTTGTGCTCAGGAGTGCCAGTTGTGTGTTGTAAGGATGCTTTCAACTTGAGTTTGAGCTTGTGTTTGTTCTCAGATCTGTGGTGAGTTTAAACACGCTACCTTCTCAGAAAATTCAACTTATCAGATCCCTCTACGCAATATGTTTTAAGAAGTCATTTATTAAATACTGTTTTAAAGGATGAAAAAAGCTCAGCTATGCATTATTTAGGAAATAAAGGTTTGCCTTATTCTGGCTTTTATTCTCCTCTCTCCTGGATTGCTTGGGTATACTTCTCCTGTGGAGTAGCTGCACAAGCCCATCCAGCTGATGCAGCTTATTTGCGTGGTATGGTGGTGACCCCTAGCCCAGCCACCCACACATCTCACTCACTCAGCCTAGTCAGACGGAAGAACAGTGAAGAAAGAGAAAATTGCAGCCCTTTGCTCTCTACACACTCTTCCAAGCCTTGGTTTTCTCCCCATTGCCTGCCACAGGGAACAGCAAGATAAGGGCACTTGCCCTGTAGTCTTTTGGATGTGTTCAGCCTGTCATTACTGTATTTACGACTGTATGAGAGGAACTTCTCCCATCCCCTGAAGAGAGAATGTATATGTATAGGATGTATTACCTACCGTATAACCTATTACTCTACTGCTAGTGCAGTTCAGTTGCATTGTTAGCATCAGACGTAGCAGTAAGACACAGAGAATGAGGAAGATACCTCATTTTCATAACCTACCTTGTATTTGGGGTAGGTGCAGACTGATTGTGGGAGATAATGGAGTAGCTGAGTATATGTCAAAGAGCTTTTCAGAGAAGATGGCAAGTGTTTCCATCCTGAGGACCTGAGTAGATGAGCATGCTCCTTAACTTACTTACCGGTGTGTGGTTCTCTGACCCACTTGCATTTTTTGCAACACTGGCTGGATGTTTTGCTTGAAAGGGAAGAAGGGCCTCCTTCACACAGTGTGCAAGTTGGTTATAGAGTATTATTGCATGGGATTTCATGAATGCTGTAATTTATTTGGGTCAACACACAAATTTATGAAACAAAAATTTAACTGAGCTATGAAATCAGATGTCAACTTTGTGCATGTTCTGACATGCAGATCACCAGAAGCTAGGACAGTACTCTGGAGAAAAGTCAGTAGATTTTTTTCTTATTTATTCATATACTCTTCTGAAGGCATGCTCTCTTGGCCATTGTTGGAGGCAGGATACTAGGGAAGATGGGCTTCAGCCTGACCCAGCAGAACTATTACACTTGTTCTCCTTCTTGTAATCATCCAGTAGGTTCAGTCAAAGTAATCTCCAGGACAAATGGATGTCCATCGGTGCTCTTCAAACAGACAGATTGCAGGCCTGCAATCCTTTAAAAATGCTTCTCCAAACTGTTAGCAGCTGTAAATTAGACTGGAAAGAAGCTACCACAAAAATATTCAGATATTTATTGTGCATATGGCATCCCAGCCATAGACCCTAGGAGTGTGACTTTGATGGCCAGACAGGGCAGGAGAAAAGAAAGTCTTGGATTAAGCTGATACCAAGTGTATTTGTTGTTCCACAGCCTTCACCAGGCTCCAAGAGCTTTGCATAACTTCTGCAGTATCACTCTGCAGGCAGTCCAGGCTCAAGCCCAGAGGAGACTGTTTTTGTGGGGTCCCCTCCAAGCCTATCAGTTCAAAAAAGTCTGCCCCAAACTCCTTAGGTCTTACCATCTCTTATGAACTTACCAGCTCCTATCATCTATGTATTAATTCAGATCACTCTTTTTCCTAATGCAGGCATATAGTGCTCATAGCACTTTTTTTACTCCTCTCCCAATTATGTCACTTTCAGTTGAGCTCATACACTTCCAGTAACCAGTCCTCAAATGCCCCTGGCTTTTGCAGGTGTATTCAAATCTGAAAGCTATTTGATCATTAACCCATTAAACTACCTGGTATTTTCTAAATAAAAGTTCAACAGAGTGGAAAATGTTTATAGATCCCTTCCTTTGCTGCAAGGTCCTAAGGAACTGTGCAGGTCTCTTTACCGTAAACAAGTGTCAGAATCTTACACATGCAGGTACTCAAAAGGCATTGAGCATTTAGATGTCTAAACCAGCAATACTTTCTGATTTATTTTCTTTCCACATTCTGTGGAAGCATGTGGAGCATGAATCACTTTTTCCTGTAAAAAAAATGGAGGAAAAAAATAAAAATGTGAAAATCAAGGGGATATTTTGAGGTGAAATAAACATGCAAATGTAATTGGATAACACTATCTTCCTTGCTGTGTTCCTCACTGTAATCAAAATGGAATAAAAAAAAAAAACCCTACACTTATCACAATGTGTTGTGAAGTACTATGTTAGAAGCACAAATGAAAAGAAGCTAACCGTTTTGTTTTAACGTTGGAATAGTCTGAGACGGGGTGAAGGACAAGAAAGCAGACATAACACAGCCCTATTCCCCTCAAACTGCAAGGTAGCTGTATGTCTGCAAGACAAGTCAGACTATCCTGTGCAGGGAGGTTATAACAAGTATATCTCAGTACCTGAGAAATCCTAGGATGTGTCAACATATTAAAAAATATCCCAGTGCTTATATACATCTACTGCTTAAATTACATTATTACACCTTCTCTTGCATACTGTTTTAGAGTTTATTTTAATAGCTTCTACAAGCACTTACTTGGGAAAATTGAGCCCTTTTGATGATTTACCAAGAAAGGGAATTATGAAAAATTAAAAGGAAAGATGTCTCTCATTTTAAAATACAGCCAAAATACACCCTGCAGAGTGTAAAGAAGACAATGCTCCTTTGGAGGTTTTCACCTTTCCTCATGTTTTTGCTGAACTGTGAGAAGAAAGGTGATACCAAAATAGAAAAGGAAATGTAAAATAATATTAAATGAAATCTTAGTGTGATCCTAAGAATAAGGAAAACCATGAAACAACTGTGATAACACCATCATTTACAAGAAGGTCTCATCTAGATGTACAGTACCCTGAATTTTAGTCAGAAGTAGAGAGAAACTGGGTGATTTGTCAGCCTGCACAGTCCCAGAGGAGTCTCATCTAGTGTGATATTTTCATAGGCAGTTTTCGGAAACATGCATTTTTAAAAATCCCTCAAAATACTGATATCTCAGGCAGCTCAGTAAACTTTATAAGCCAGGATTGCAAATGTAATTAAAACTAATATTTTCATTGTTTTGCCTTTCAAAGTCCAGTAATTATGACGCAACCACTTAATTGTGCTTTTCTTATTTATTCTCTGGAAATTCATTTTGCCCTGTAAGTACCCTGTAGTTTTTACAGAGAAAGATGTTACAGCCACCAAGATGTTCACACGCAGGCCCTGAGCCTTCATGCTCATGCAACTGCAATTGCCAGCCATTCTCCCACCTCTCACTTTTTGCTGCTGCTTGTCACCATCTGGAATGCAGACTGTAATCTCCTTTGGGTGAGGACCGGGTCACCTTGCATGTTCTGCCAAGCTGCTGGGTTTGCTCACGGGTATTCCAAATCAGTGCAGGAATAGTTGCATTTCAGATTCACTGTAATGGATTTCATTCTTCATCGGTACAATTTCCATTGACTGTATGAGTTGAGAAGATGACTAGATTCACTGTTGGTGTTGAAAGTGACACTTTACAATAATGATTCCAACTTTTCTTTCATTAAAGGCGGTGATGGCAAGTGACTTTGCAATCCCAAGGTTCCGGCATTTGGAGAAGCTCTTGCTTGTTCATGGCCACTGGTGTTATTCCCGACTCGCCAACATGGTGCTGTATTTCTTCTACAAAAATGCAGTAAGTGTTTGACTTGGCAGCTTTATGCCACCACATGTTTCCAGGGTTTATTTTGTGCTAAGTGAGTATTAGGTCAGCCTTCAAATGGTTTATAAATAAGCTGCAAAGAAATTTGCAGAGTTGAAAGGCAGCTGGCTGCCATTTGCAGAAATACAGGACCTGCTCCGTAACAGCTACAGCATGATGCTGAATGTGCAAATTAGGTAACAGAAATAACAAGCACTGCTTAAGAAAAGTTTCTTTATAGAGCAGTTTTGCAGAATTCAGCTGGCTAGACACAGGAGTCTAATGCCAAAGCCATCCAGCATTGGCCCAAAGTAGCTGTTGAGTGTTGTTTTCTCTTCCTGACTCTATCTCGTCATTGTTTATGAATCACTGTACATATTCCCTAGTCACCTGAGATAATTTGAGTCCTCTCTGTGTCTCAGATGCAGAGATTGGGAAGGTTTTTTCTTCATTCATCTTACTCCCAACTAACCAAAAGAGTTCATTAGAAAGGAAGCACACCATGGTAAAGAACAAACTATGGGTCTGCATTTCCTCCCTGGTGTATGAAATGGGACTTGGTCCAGTAGTGGGCAATGAGCCAGTAGCCGCTTGACTCCTTGGCCCTAACAAAGGCCCTTTGCATTGATCTTGGAGTGCAAAAATTATTGATTGATGTGGGGGGTTGACCTGGCTGAACGCCAGGTGCCCACCAAAGCCATTCTATCACTCCCCTGCCTCAGCTGGACAGGGGAGAGAAAAATACAACAAAGGGCTCGTGGGTCCAAATAAGGACAAGAGAGATCACTCACCAATTACCATCACGGGCAAAACCAGACTTAACTTGGGAAAATTAACTCAATTTTTTACAAATCAACCAGAGTAGGGTAATGAGAAATAAAACCAAATCTCAAAACACCTTTCCTCCACCCCTCCCTTCTTCCCAGGCACAACTTCACTCCCAGATTCTCTACCTACCCTCCCACGGTGGTGCAGGGGGACGGGGAATAGGGTTTACGGTCAGTTCATCACACATTGTCTCTGCCACTTCATCCTCCTCAGGGGCAAAACTCATCACACTCTTCCCCTGCTCCAGTGTGGGGTCCCTCCCACAGGAGGTAGTTCTCCACAAACTTCTCCAAGGTGTGAATCCTTCCCACAGGCTGCAGTTCTTCACGAACTGCTCCAGTGTGGGTCCCTCCCACGGGCTGCAGTCCTTCAGGCCCAGACTGCTCCAGCGTGGGTGCCCCCGCAGGGTCACAAGTCCTGCCAGAAAACCTGCTCCAGCGTGGGCTCCTCTCTCCACAGATCCACAGGTCCTGCCAGGAGCCTGCTCCAGCGCGGGGTTCCCACAGGGTCACAGCCTCCTTTGGGAACCCACCTGCTCCGGCGTGGGGTCCTTCCCGGGCTGCAGGTGGAGATCTGCTCCACCATGGACCTCCATGGGCTGCAGGGACACAGCCTGCCTCACCATGGACTTCACCACGGGCTGCAGGGGAATCTCTGCTCCAGCACCTGGAGCATCTCCTCCCCTCCTTCTGCACTGACCTGGGTGTCTGCAGGGCTGTTTCTCTTACATGTTCTCACTCCTCTCTCCGGCTGCCGTTTCCGTGTCTCCTGCAACTTTTTTGCCTTCTTAAATATGTTATCCCAGAGGCACTACCACTATCGCTGATGGGCTCAGCCTTGGCTGGCAGCGGGTCCATCTTAGAGCCGGCTGGTATTGGCTCTGTTGGACATAGGGGAAGCTTCCAGCAGCTTCTCACTGAAGCCACCCCTGTAACCCCCCCCCCCGCTACCAAAACCTTGCCACACACACCCAATACAATCGAAAACTGCCTAACAAGACAACCAAGAATTCCATCAGCTGGGTGGGAGTCACCGGCAGGCACAGAGATCTGCTCACTTGTGACACCTACAAATCACCTTGGGAGCAAGGGATATGAAGAAGCAGGAAAAAGAGGAGAGCCAGAGCTCTCAGACCTCTGTTTGCTCCAGAGGGCAATGTGTGAACTGTGAGCAGGGGACTGGATTTTATCCTCAATATCAGAAAAAAAGTAGCTCTCAATTTTGTAAAAGTTGCTTTCCAGATTTAATCTAATCCTCAATGTTTTTAATCAGTGGCAACTTTTTAATGCAAATTCCTCTTGGCCTGACTAATCCCCATCTGATCTCAGTCTGAAAGTAGGTATTTTATCAGGAGAAGACCATCATTTGCTCAAAATTTTGAACATCGTAGGAATACCTAAGGGAGCTAAAGAATTAATAAAGCGTCTTTGTGTTAAGACAATGTCGTAGTTTAACCCCAGCCAGCAACTAAGCACCACACAGCCGCTCACTCACTTCCCCCCATCCAGTGGGATGGGGGAGAAAATCGGGAAAAAGAAGTAAAACTCCTGGGTTGAGATAAGAACGGTTTAATAGAACAGAAAAGAAGAAACTAATAATGATAATGATAACACTAATAAAATGACAACAGTAGTAATAAAAGGATTGGAATGTACAAATGATGCACAGGTCAATTGCTCACCACCCGCCAACCGACACCCAGCCAGTCCCCGAGCAACGATTCCCCGCCCCCACTTCCCAGTTCCTATATTAGATGGGACGTCACGTGGTCTGGAATACCCCGTTGGCCAGTTTGGGTCAGGTGCCCTGGCTGTGTCCTGTGCCAACTTCTTGTGCCCCTCCAGCTTTCTCACTGGCTGGGCATGAGAAGCTGAAAAATCCTTGACTATAGTCTAAACACTACTGAGCAACAACTGAAAACATCAGTGTTATCAACATTCTTCACATACTGAACTCAAAACATAGCACCGTACCAGCTGCTAGGAAGACAGTTAACTCTATCCCAGCTGAAACCAGGACAGTATCCACCCCTTATTCTATACCATTGACGTCATGCTCAGTTCCCGTACCTTTAGTAAAATCCTGATCAATCATCATCACCTTTCCATCCCTTTGAGACATATGAACAATTATATATATATATGTATGTATACACACACAGAGATATCATTCCTTTAGTTCATGGGTTATGTTCATGAAATGTTTGTTGAGTTCATTTAGTTTCCAACTCTGGGCTCCATCTGTTATACCAGTCTGTCTGGGCAGGAGGGATGGTGCAAAGTCCTCTCAGTCGGTAGAGCAGAATTGGGCTTCAGTGCAGTGTGACGAGCAGGTGACATTTGACGCAGCAGGCGGATGGTGTACACCGTTGGATTGTTACATGCTGGAGTCAGTTCTGGTTCCATCACTACTGCACTTTGCTTAGTTTTATCACAGTTCTTTCTTGCTTGATCTAAGTGATTCTTACTATGGTACTATGGATATAGCATATAACAATTATAGTAATGATAACATACAGTAGCAGGGTTATATAGCAACTAATATCATACAGTTTAATTCTGTATGATATTAAATTAAATTAAATAAAAATTAAATTAAATCCCCTTGAGGCACACATCGGACTTCTCCATCTTTTCACATCACCCACCAAGTGCAGCCAGGCCCTTGAGCAAAAGCAATCCCACGAATGGGTTTACCTTTGCCTGAGGCAGGAGTAACCCAGACTGTTTTCCCTAACATATTTTTCATGTGCACTACAGGGACTTTATCCCCTTCTACAGTATGTAGAAATTCTGATTGGGCAGGGCCACTCCGATTGGCAGATCCTCTGGTGTTGACTAACCAGGTGGCTTTTGCTAAATGTGTATCCCAATGTTTGAAAGTTCCGCCCCCCATTGCTTTCAATGTAGCTTTTAAAAGTCCATTGTATCGCTCAATTTTCCCAGAGGCTGGTGCATGATAGGGGATATGATACACCCACTCAATGCCATGCTCTTTGGCCCAGGTGTCTATGAGGTTGTTTCGGAAATGAGTCCCATTGTCTGACTCAATTCTTTCTGGGGTGCCATGTCGCCACAAGACCTGCTTCTCAAGGCCCAGGATAGTGTTCCGGGCAGTGGCATGGGGTACAGAATATGTTTCCAGCCATCCACCATTGGTGGTTGCTTCCACCATTGTAAGCACATAGTGCTTGCCTTGGCAAGTTTGTGGGAGTGTGATATAGTCAATCTGCCAGGCTTCCCCATATTTATATTTCAGCCATCGCTCTCCATACCACAGGGACTTTAACCGCTTGGCTTGCTTAATTGCAGCACATGTTTCACATTCATGGATAACCTGCGCTATAGTGTCCATGGTCAGGTCCACCCCTCGGTCTCGAGCCCATCTATATGTTGAATCTCTTCCCTGATGGCCTGAAGTATCATGGGCCCACTGAGCCATAAAAAGCTCACCCTTATGTTGCCAGTCCAGGTCCACCTGAGCCACTTCAATCTTGGCAGCCTGATACACCTGTTCGTTGTTTCGATGTTCTTCAGTGGCCCAACCCTTGGGTATGTGAGCATCTACATGACGTACTTTTACAACCAGAATCTCTAGCCAGATCGCAATATCTTGCCACAGTGCAGCAGCCCAAATGGGTTTACCTCTGCGCTGCCAGTTGCTCTGCTTCCATTGCTGTAACCACCCCCACAGGGCATTTGCCACCATCCATGAGTCAGTATAGAGATAGAGCACTGGCCACTTTTCTCTTTCAGCAATATCTAACACTAGCTGGATGGCTTTCACCTCTGCAAACTGACTCTATTCACCCTCTCCTTCAGCAGTTTCTGCAACTTGTCGTGTAGGACTCCATACAGCAGCTTTCCACCTTCGATGTTTTCCCGCAATGCGACAGGATCCATCAGTGAACAGGGCATATTGCCTCTCATTTTCTGGCAGTTTATTATACAGCGGGGCTTCTTCAGCATGTGCCACCTCCTCCTCTGGCAACATTCCAAAATCTTTGCCTTCTGGCCAGTCCATAATCACTTCTAAAATTCCTGGGCGACTGGGGTTTCCTATGCGAGCCTGTTGTGTGATCAATGCGATCCACTTACTCCACGTGGCGTCAGTCGCGTGATGTGTAGAGGAGACCCTCCCTTTGAACATCCAGCCTAGCACTGGCAGTCGGGGTGCTAAGAGGAGCTGTGTCTCAGTACCAACCACTTCTGAGGCGGCTCGAACTCCTTCATACGCTGCCAATATCTCTTTTTCAGTTGGGGTATAGCGAGCCTCGGATCCTCGATATCCTCGACTCCAGAACCCCAGGGGTCGGCCTCGGGTCTCCCCAGGTGCTTTCTGCCAGAGGCTCCAGGTAGGGCCATTCTCCCCAGCTGCAGTATAGAGCACATTTTTAACATCTTGTCCTGTCCGGACTGGTCCAAGGGCTACAGCATGAACAATCTCCCTTTTAATTTGTTCAAAGGCTTGTTGTTGTTCAGGGCCCCATTTAAAATCATTCTTCTTCCGGGTCACTTGATAGAGAGGGCTTACAATCAAACTGTAACTTGGAATATGCATTCTCCAAAACCCCACGACACCTAGGAAGGCCTGTGTGTCCTTTTTATTAGTCGGGGGAGACATAGCTGCTATTTTATTAATCACATCCATTGGGATCTGACGACGTCCATCTTGCCATTTTATTCCCAAAAACTGGATCTCCTGTGCAGGTCCCTTGACCTTACTTTCTTTTATGGCAAAACCGGCTTCCAGAAGGATTTGGATTCTTTTCTTCCCTTTCTCAAAAACTTCTTCTGCTGTGTTGCCCCATACGATGATGTCATCAATGTAATGCAGGTGTTCCGGAGCTTCACCTTTTTCCAGTGCAGTCTGGATTAGTCCATGGCAAACGGTGGGGCTGTGTTTCCACCCCTGGGGCAATCGATTCCAAGTGTACTGGACACCCCTCCAAGTAAAGGCAAATTGTGGATGACACTCTGCTGCCAGAGGGATTGAGAAAAACGCATTAGCAATGTCAATTGTGGCATACCACTTGGCTGCCTTTGACTCTAGTTCGTATTGAAGTTCTAGCATATCTGGAACGGCAGCACTCAACAGTGGCGTAACTTCATTCAGGCCGCGATAGTCAACTGTTAGTCTCCACTTCCCATTAGACTTTCTCACTGGCCATATGGGACTTTAAAGGGTGAGTGAGTTTTGCTGATCACTCCTTGGCTCTCCAGTTGGCAAATCAACTTGTGGGTGGGAATCAGAGAGTCTTGGTTGTGCGATATTGCCGCCGGTGCACCATCGTGGTAGCAATTGGCACTTGTTGTTCTTCAACCTTGAGCAACCCCACAATTGAAGGGTCTTGAGAGAGACCAGGCAGGGTAGACAGCTGTTCAGTGCCCTCCATCTCCAAGGCAGCTATACCAAAAGCCCATCGATACCCCTTTGGGGCCTTAACATACCCTCTCCTGAGATAGTCTATGCCAAGGATACACGGAGCCTCTGGACCAGTCACAATGAGGTGTTTCTGCCATTCATTTCCAGTTAGGCTTACTTCAGCTTCCAATACAGTTAACTCTTGGGATCCCCCTGTCACACCAGAAATACAAATGGATTCTGTCCCTTTGTAACTTGATGGCATTAGAGTGCACTGTGCGCCAGTGTCTACTAGAGCCTTATACTCCTGTGGGTCTGACGTGCCAGGCCATCGAATCCACACAGTCCAATAGACCCGGTTATCCCTTTCCTCCACCTGGCTGGAGGCAGGACCCCTCTAATTCTGGTCAGAGTATCCAGTATTCACTTCTCGTAAAATTGGCTCAGAATTCCCTTCAAGAGGATCAGAAAAAAGATCAGCCCTTCTACTCTGTTTGGAAACTGGAGCGGCATTTTTCCTGGTAAATCCCCTTTTGTGGTGGTTTTTCCTCGCAGCTCACGTACCCGTGCATTTAGGACTGAGGTAGGTTTTCCGTCCCATTTCCTCATGTCCTCTCCCTGATCACATAGGTAAAACCACAGGGGACCTCGCAGTGTGTACCTTCTATATTCTCTCTCTTGGGCAAAAGAATGCTCACTCCTAATAGCTGAGACATTGGTCCTTGCAAGTGTGCAGTAGGACATATCCTCTTTGAATTGCTGGAAATCCTCGGACAGCTTCTCCACAGCTGAAATGCAGGCTTGTAGGGAGGAGGAGAGATTTTCTTCGTATTGACGGAGTTGGCGAGCCACTTCATCCATTGTCGGTGCCTTTTCGTCTTTCCAGGCCATTATTGCCAGTGAGTTGGCATAGGACGATGGTGCGCTCCGTACAAACTTCCGCCACATGGGTCGTGTGCACTGGACTTCGTCTGGATCTTTGGGTAATTGTGGGTTGTCCGGGTCATGATGAATCGTCTCTAGCACAGATAATTCCCTCAGATATTGAATACCTTTTTCCATGGTGGTCCACTTGCTTGATTGACATATAACATCTTCCTTAAAGGGGTACCTTTCCTTCACACTTGGCAGGAGTCGCCTCCAGAGGCTGATGGCTTGTGTCCCTTTTCCAATTGCCTTGTCAATTCCACCTTCCCTGGCAAGCGATCCCAGCTGCTTGGCTTCCCTACCTTCTAATTCCAAGCTATTAGCCCCATTGTCCCAGCATCAGAGGAGCCAGGTGACAGTATGCTCACCTATACAGTGGCCAAAATCTTTTTGCAAATCCCACAGCTCACTCAAGGATAGGGACTGGGTTATTACCTCTGGTTCTGCCTCCTCCTCCGGTTCCCGTGATGGCCCTGGCTCATCTTCATCCTTCGCTAAGCGAACTGATTTTTTTGTATATTTCTTTTTCTGTACAGGGGCAACTGATACTGGTGCAGGTTGGTCCGCTGGTTCAGTTGCAGTATCGCTCGCCAGGTTTTGGATAACTGCAGTGTCTGTCGCCGAGGTTTGGGTAGCAGGAGTGCTCATCGCTGGGGCTGGAGGGACCGCAGTGCCCGCTGCTGAGGTTTGGGTAGCTGCTGTGCTCGTTGCCAGGGCTGGAGGGGCTGCAGTGCCTGTTGCTGAGGTTTGGGTAGCCCGAGTTCTCGTCGCCAGGGCTGGAGGGGTCACGGTGCCTGTCGCCAAGGTCTGGGTGCCTGCAATGCTCGTTGTCGGGGCTGGAGAGGCCGCAGCGCCTGTTGCCGAGGTTTGGGTGGCTGCAGTGCTCATCGTTTTGTTTAGGTTCAGAGACCTTCTCTTCCCCTTGAGGGTACTGAGTGGTGTCGAACAGGGCTCGATAGGCATGGGCCAGGCCCCAGCACGTTGCAGTGCTTTGTATCTCTCTGGAGCTGCCGGGGTGACAGCATACCTTTTCCAAATATTTTACTAGTTCTTCTGGATCCTGCACTTGTTCAGGGGTGAATTTCCAAAACATTGGAGGTACCCACTTTTCTAGGTACTTGCCCATACTACCCCACACACCCTGCCACCCATAATTACCCAGCCTTGGGGCAGATCTCTGGATGATCTTCTTAAATAGTTGTTTAACCTTAAACGAGAGCTGAACCACATTCAGAAGCATGCTAATTCCTAACAGTAGGGCTAGGACCGTGCTAGTCCCAACATCCCAGGAGTATTCAAATTTTTCAAAATTCTCAAACACCATTGTAACTGGACTGAAGGAGAAAGGAGAGGGGAAAAAAGGTACCCCACCCATAGACTGGTTTTCCATGGAGGAAAGGTAAATGGTATAATTATTAATAGTTTCCCACAGATAGCTCCCGCAGTATAAAGGTGACAATGCTAAGTGCAAACACTGGATTAATCCCACAGCCGATGACTTTATCATACCATAAACCAGTGTTATACCATACATCAAAGCAAAAACCTTAATCCACCTCCCACAGATGATAAGCAGCAGAAGAGGAACTGCATACAGCAAGCGAGGTGATACATAACAGAGCTTTAAAAACCAGAGCAACTACTCTAAGAACACATAAATCAACATAATGAATGCTTAGAACAAATTTGTTTTAACAAGCTCTGGTCAGGTTTGTCGTTATCTCAACCTTTCGTGCCCCATGTTGGGCGCCAGAATGGACTGTCGTGGTTTAACCCCAGCCAGCAACTAAGCACCACGCAGCCGCTCACTCACTTCCCCCCCATCCAGTGGGATGGGGGAGAAAATTGTGAAAAAGAAGTAAAACTCCTGGGTTGAGATAAGAACGGTTTAATAGAACAGAAAAGAAGAAACTAATAATGATAATGATAACACTAATAAAATGACAACAGTAGTAATAAAAGGATTGGAATGTACAAATGATGCGCAGGGCAATTGCTCACCACCCGCCGACCAACACCCAGTTAGTCCCCGAGCGGCAATTCCCTGCCCCCACTCCCCCCAGTTTATATACTGGGCATGACGTCACATGGTATGGAATACCCCGTTGGCCAGTTTGGGTCAGGTGCCCTGGCTGGGCATGAGAAGCTGAAAAATCCTTGACTTGAGTCTAAACACTACTGAGCAACAACTGAAAACATCAGCTTTATCAACATTCTTCGCATACTGAACTCAAAACATAGCACCGTACCAGCTACTAGTTAACTCTATCCCAGCTGAAACCAGGACAGACAAGCATGTTAAAATACCTTCTGTGGTCTGATCAGAAGCTGCATGCAAGCACCCTTCCAGACACAAAAGAAAGAAGGAACTTGGACAGTCTGAACTGCTGCCTGAGCCTGAAATAGCAAGCAGATTTAAATAGTGCTGCACTGAGTGGAGAACCACCTGTTGAAGCACAACAGTGAAACATGTGCTGGTGTTCAAATACCTGAGTTTGCAGGCTGGATCCTGAATGATGCTGAATATCTGTACTCCCACCCCCAGTGCTGTATGTTTCCAAGATATGCTCTGACTTGACAGTATTGAATCTGAACTTCCAAGAAGTGTATGCAGAGCCATCTTATATTAAAATAAATTAAAAAAAGAAGTAATACACATAAGACATTCCGGCAATCAGCAGCCAGAGATGTTGTTTATACATCTACATTTTTGTTCAGCTCTTGTAAAATCTTCCATTTCTTTTGGTACAACTACCCTTGATTATGTGTATTATTTCTTATGCCATTTTTAGTAAGACATTTTCAGAAGCTGCTGCCTCAAGGCTAGAATATAACTGAAAAAATCTCTTTGTGTTGGCTCTGCTTTGGCAGCCTTGAGAGCTTTCTGAGCAATACTTGTTGCTACTGACTCTAAAACTGTAGTGGGGTATCCAGCATATAGACACGAATATGTCTGACACAGTGCCTGCCCTTAAGGAAAGAATATTCAAAAATGAAAGATGTGAGCACCTGATCCTTTTGCAAGGAGACTGTTCTAGATGATTCTCTGCAGAGAGTCAAGATAGCTACCCTGCAGATGTTCCGTAAGTTTTCTGTTTCCTCAAGTGGTTTTTTCCTCATTTGCTCATATTACGAAATTTTCCATTCTTCACTAGAACCTCTCTAACTCAAAGTCTAAACTCCACATTGCTGCAGAAGCCATTTGTAAATTCAGATGACTTATCGAAGAAAATGTTTGGCTTGGTGAAGATAATAGGAATACAAGTAAAATATCAACTAAGACATAACATGAGTGGAAATATCAGAGCTTGATGAAAAGGGATTTCATGTAAACAAAACTCTACCTGCACAAGCATGCACTGCTTCTTCCCCTTTATGCATTATCTCTGCAAGACAGCACTGGACATTTTTTGACATATACTTCATTCACTGAGAAATTCTGTCTGGGGCCACATACATAAAACAGTCTTCTCTGGGGGAAAAAAAGGAAACCTTTTTTATTTAAAATCTAATTCAATTTTTATGTAAGTTTGGTTTTACTTTTTCAGGGGGGTAATTCACAGAAGCAAGAGGGGGCATTATATTTGAAATTAAATTAAACACTTGTTTAATCCAAATAAAATTTCAGGGGAAAAAAGTCTGATTTAAGCTTGGTTACTGAAATGTCATTTATTTGTACAGCTTTCTTTGACAGCGCTGCTGAGACCCATACTAGAGGTGGTAGGAAAATTTTCAGCTGACTGTATTTCCATCAAACTACTCATTTTTGTCAGAGCCAGACTGTTTTCCAAGACAGGTGAATTATAGCAAGGCTCTAGAGAGGAAAATTTCTTAGGTCCAGGATTAGCTGGATTTTGTTTATTTCAAATGAGTGAGAGAAAAGTATCTAAATTCACATCTTATTGCAATTCCATTTTGAGAAAACACTCAGGAAGCTTTGTTAGTTTTTTGGTGTGGAAAGGAAATAAATTTCAAAATCTCTTCAGTTTTGAAATGAAACTGCCATCTCCCAGCCAACTGTACTGAAGAGGGTAAGCTCTGGTAACTCAGTCTTGTTTTGGCCAGAGGAAGATATTTTTCCTGAAATGTATTTACAGAAACATTTCTAGAGGTGATCCTTAAAAAAATACTGCCATTTAACTTTTAATAGGTTAGTTTATAGTATGGGCTCACAAACAGCAAGACGTATGTTGCTGCTGATATACAAGCCACTTCAACATAGAATGCAAACATTGCCTGAACATATATGTACAATACATCTATATATATACACATATATGTATACAGTTATGTACAGCAGGACTGACCCCCTTATTCTGTGGCAATTCCCCTTCACAAGATAGGCTTACTCTCCTTATAGCAGTTTTCACTAAGCAGACCATAGCTTTTTTGTTCTCCTATGTTTAAATTTCAACCACATTTTGGCATACAGATAGAACAGATCTGTATTTTCCTCTATATATCTAAAAATGATGAAGGGTCAACATACTTCAGCTGACTGAAAGCTTTTGAGAACAGAATACAAAAAGAAGAGAAAGTGAAAGGAGAGGTCACATCATTTCCCTTCTTTGTGGTTAAAATGGGGAAAACGCTATAGGGACAGTTGCCAAGGTTTTTCTGGCTGCCTTCTGTTTAGTGTTAATCACTTTACAAAGAATAATATAAATTGCAATTTTAGGAGGACCAAGCCTGGGAATATATTTCCTTCCCTAGGAAGCTGCCCATCTTTTTCTAGGCCTCAAATCCCCCCTCACCAGGTGAGATCAGCACCTCTCCTGAGCCCTAAGAACCTCTGGATTCTCCATGCTGCAGAGACTGTAGAAGAAACGAGTTGTGTGGTTTGTTCCTTTTTGGGTGATTCCAACCCAACTACATGAACAATCCCACTGCAGCTGTGTATGCAGCTGATTTCTTTATACAGCTGAAGTGTAAGGGAGACTAAGAAATCTTTAGAACACTGCAAATTTGCTGAATTTCAAAGCACAGAGATAGACTAGTTAAGACAACTTGGCTAGACCTTACAGTTTCACTTCCCTTGCTGCTGCTAGTCTCATGTTGGTCTTGCAAAAAAGTTGTGCATTTACCTATTGTAGACCAGCAGAGCCTCCCAAAACATCTCAAGCCAGCAGAGGATATTATTATGGAAATGCTTATTCTTATGATAGTAATGCAAGTACTCATATACATAGAGGTCAATGATGGTTGGGAGAGCTTTTTGCGGTTAGTTAAATTGCATCTCAGGGTTTCACTTGAACTGAGAGTAAATTTGTGTGAAGTCATCCCTGACACCTGAGGTCTGAGATTCCAGCAGTACAAAGACTTGCAGGTGTGCCAAATGTTTGCAGCTTAGCTAAGTGGTCCAGGCATCAGGAACAGCGAGTTAAAGACTAGGTATCCTTAGAAGGATTGCTCACATGTTTAGCATTCATAGACAAGTCCTTACAGAACTGGAAGCAGAATGGTTTCAGAACACAATGGGATGATGATCCTGCTTATATTGTCATATTTACAGCATTGCTTGGTCTGTTTCAGATGTTTGTGGCCCTTCTCTTCTGGTACCAGTTTTACTGCGGGTTCTCTGGCTCATCGATGGTTGATCAGTGGTATCTCATCTTCTTTAATTTACTCTTCTCTTCTCTTCCACAACTGATTACTGGTGTGCTGGATAAGGATGTACCAGCTGAAGTGCTAATTACTGTACCTCAGCTTTATAAAAGCGGACAGAATATGGAGGTAAAAACTTCTTGCTTTTTGTAATTTTTTCCTACACATCTTTAGTTTCAGCTGAAAACCAACCCTGCTCCCGAAGGGTGGCTGACTGATAAAAACAGTCTGAGAAGTCACTATTATTATTTTGTGATATTTCTCATCTGAGTCAAAGTATTAAATGCCAAAAGTACATTTATAACAAACAACAAAAAAAACCCACCCAGCTGTATTTTGAACTATGTAACAGGAGAGAAGCTGAATGCTTTAAGTCAGCCTAAGCTGAACTCCTCCCTCATGGTCCAGGCTCACAAATAACCACAAAAGTAAAGCAGATTATACCTTGTCGACTAGTGCAGACTTTCACAGAATAACCTCATAGTATGTACTCAAAACTTCAGGTCCCAGCCCTTTACAAACAGGCAGAAGAGAAAGATGGCTTTAGGAGTAAGCATGGAGGTTGATAGACTTGGACTTTGAGGGAGATAGTCACCAGCAGATGACAGGTTCAGCTGAAATGTCTATTGAAAACACCTTGTCCCCATCTGCTTGAATTGTACAATGAAAACAGAAGGAATTGCAGGAGGGATTCGAGCCAAACCATTTCTGGTAATTACACCTACCGTGTACTGTGGGAAAATCTTTCTGCTTGGCAAAACTATCCATATTGAGACATTGCTTCCAAGGCAAAGGCCTCTCTTAAAAGTATTTGACATTGTGCCCTCTGAGAGGAGACAGTGAGTGGGTTTTGCCTCTAACTGTACACCTGCATTTGGTACCCCACACATCTAGTGACGTTGCTAGACACTGTCCTGGAAAGACGGAAGGAGAATTTTAGTGCAACTTATTTTTAGTGCTTTAGTCCAAATTCTCTCTTTTTCACCCAGCTGTTTTTTTCCATTTTGCTCTATTTCTTCTGTTCCACTTTAAAGATCTGTAACATTAATGCCTTCCTTTCTTGCACATTTTTAAGGTGGTAATAACCTTGTAATGGCTTAAGCTTATTAGGAAATTGTCTGCCTGTCTTCAGCTAGCAAACTGAGGAGAGAAGTCTCCTGGGTTCACAGCTCAATTATTTCTCATAGGCAAGCCCAGGAACCATTCTAAGTTTGTTTGAAATCTAGTGAGCGTATTCTCTGAATAGTTACCTAAAAAGGCATTTTAAAAACTTGCCAAAAATCCTGCTTCAGGTAGGATCTCTTTCAAAAAGGTATCACTGATTCAAAGCCTACAGAATTATAGAATAATTTAGATGGCTCTGGCGGCCATCTGATCCAGATGCCTGGTCAAAACAGCTTCAAAGCTAGATGAGGTTACTCAAGTCTTTATCTAGTCCAGTTTTGAATGTCTCCAACAGTGGAGATTCTACAGTCCCTCTGAGCAACCTGTTCCAGTGCTTAACCACATGTTATTTCAGTAGGCCAAGGAACACCATAATTCTTTCTAAGCAGCTTTCAATTCCCATTTTTAGGCTGCAGTGATATTCTCCATTGAGGGAAGGAGCCCTGATGAACCCAGTGGTTGGAGATATAGCCTCTATCCCAAAATTAAATAAATATTTTGCCATTTACAAACTCTTTTTCATTATATCTAGGTCTTTTATATGACTATCCATACCCCTGCAGTTGTATATTTCTTTAAAACAAAATGTTAGTTTAATGTTGTTTCTTAGCAAGCAATTTTGTGCACACACACAGAGATATATGTGTGTGTGTATATATAGGTTTTATATACAAATTTATATCATAGCATACATTGCTGCATGAATTACTGCTAAATGTCATTGTCGTGGATCTTCTTTTCTAAGTATGTGTGCATTTTCTGTTTTCTCTCTTGTGAATAACTACCCTGTACTTGTATGTACATGATGTAAAACCCATTTACTCATGTACTTACACCTCAGATTGCTCCTCCTGAAATCAGTGGTCTAACTGTAGTGCACAAAGTCGGGCACCTTCACAAATGTTTGCTGACCTGAGTGTCAGATTCAAATTACACCCTCTGCCAGGAAAAAAAAAAAGCAGCAGAGGTGTCCTCCCAGAACAGAGTGACTTGCAAGTGGACTCTTCATACTTCATCCCCGAGGGTATCTAACTGATGGGCAAAGCTGTGAAGCTATTTGCAAAAGCCCTTAAAAGTGCCCATTGGAGTATCCCCCTCAAAATACCTATCCCAGCAAATAGCATTTTCATTAGGCCCTGATTTTCTTGATGTTTTTTTTTTATGCCACAGGAGTACCAACCACACATGTTTTGGATGAACATGATTGATGCTATGTATCAAAGCCTGGTTTGCTTCTTCATCCCCTATTTTGTAAGTGTTTAGTTAAAAGCCATTCTATTTCAAGCATTTTGAAGAGAACTGGCAGCACAGCTTTGGCTAAATTCGGTCTCTTTCTTTACAGACTTACTATGATTCGGATGTGGATATCTTCTCCTGGGGAACTCCCATCACCACAATAGCTCTTTTCACCATCATGCTACATTTGGCTATTGAAACCAAAACTTGGGTAAGGTACCCACAGCCTACAGAGAAACTTATTGGTATATGCATAATTCTTTTCTCAGTGCCGTTCTTCGAAATCAGAAGATGGTTGTTTCGTTTCCTCAGCACATTCTATATTTAGCAAGCATTTTAAGCAAACATGAAAAAGGTTTTAAACTGTGATCTGCTAACAGCTTTGTAGTGTTGTATCTATAATAAGAATTTTTGAAAATACGAGGCTCCAAACTCTTTCCTGTGCATGGATTTGGCTCAAGAAATTTAGAAGTTTTAATTCAGAATCACAACAAATTTCTCAGAATATAAAGAGTCATTATTCTTTTGTTGGTTTTCTGTTTTAGACTTTTCTCCACTGGTCATCTTGCATCTTCAGTATCCTTTTATTTTTCTTTGTGGCTCTGGTTTACAATGCTTCCTGCCCAGTATGCCATCCTCCATCCAATCCCTACTGGACTATGGAAAGGCTGATGGGAGACCCTATGTTCTATTTCACTTGCATTATATCACCAGTTGTTGCATTGCTGCCCAGGTATTCTATCTTCTCTCATGTCTTTTCTCATATATGAAAGCACTTTATGGCTATGGCTGGGAGGGCAAGAAGCATTTTTTTTTCCACTCCCCCTTTTCTTTTTGCCTTACCAGCCAAGTCAATTTTTTTCAGCAGCTAATTATATGAAGTCAGGTTGCCTAACCTCTTCTGTGCTCCTGACCACAGGAACAGACCACAGGTCCTGTCCATAGACCACAGGAGAGGGATGATTGTAGACTGTTGGTCAAACCTCATGGCCATGCAGATATTTGCTACCCTGTGAGGTTTTCTGTGATGCTTCCAGATTCAACCCATCCTCCCATAGCATGCACAGTACAGAAATTCTGATAGTGTATTGTGGACTTACTTGCCTATTATGGATGTAAGAGGCCTGCTCTGCAGATTGATTCCCGTTGCCTTTGATTCCTTATCAGGAAGAATGAAAGACCACGTGTAATCACAAGGTGGATCACTGGCTAAAGCTGCAGCTCTATTACGCTGCTTGTTATTAATCAAAATATTAGCACAGCATTCAGAGCTTTTCCTCTGCAAGCTTTCTTGTGTCAAACATAAGGCAGGCACATAAACCTCTCTTATTTTTCTGTGTTTTACTTTTGTCTTGGATATTTTCTCTTAATAATATCTTGGCTACTTCGTTCTTTCAGTTCTTTTCACGTGCACATTCTCCTCTTGCAGATTTCTGTACAGAACCCTTCAGGGAACACTATTCCCAACCCAGCTGCAGCTTGGACGCCAGTTGAGTAAACTATCCCCACAGAATCGCACCCAGCTTCTGACCAAGTTGAATGTAAAGGAAACAATACGTCAGACACAATCCTTTGCAGACAGCTTCTCACCAAGCCTTGGCTCAAATGCTAGTGATTGCTATAAGGCTTGTAACCAAAGCACAACTTTGCCAACATCTCAGACAAGTGAGTCACTTTTCCAAGAGCACCCAAAGGCAGAACATACAACAGATCAGACAGTGGCTGCCTCTCCTGAGGGTGCTGTGTTGTATGGGGAAAACAAACTCCCCTCATCAGCAAGTAGTCTGGAAACGTCCACAGGATTTCATGAAGTTACTTCAGGGATGGAGTCATTGCCTGTGGGAGCAACATTCCCATGGAGCTCAGCAGTCAACCAAGCAGACTTCAGTTTGTTGAAGTGGATCACATCAACTCCGCTGTTCAGTCGCATTGGGACTGTTTTACAGGTGTCATCCAGCAGTTTACAAAATGAAACACAGGACAGTATGTGTGTGCTTGGCTCTTCTTTGCATGTGGACTTCAAAGGCTTAAAAGAACAGAGCTCAAATAACTTGCAGGACAAAATGAAAGGGACCCCAGCTGATTATTGTAAAAATGACAATTCCGAGACCACCTTTTTATGACATGGGCTTTAAATATATTTATATATTTTCTATTTGCACACATTTATAGTGAGATTACTCTATATGTTTCCAAAGATGAAACAGAAAATCAAAGGTACAGTATGATTATTTAAGAATGTTTAAATACAGTATATTGAAATAAGAGCTTTAAATATAAAAAGAAACACTTGAAATTTCCATGTATATTGTTTTATTTTTTCATCTCATTTTGTAAGGAAATGCTGTCTCTTTGTTTTTCAGATGCTTCTCTTTTATTCTGACACATACTGTAAAAGTAAAGGACCTATCTGCCATATTCAAAAGGATTAGATTCAGCAACAATTATTGATATCATTCTGGCCATTCAGTAATCAAGGAGGAAAAACCATGATAATAAATAGGCACTGTATTCCATCCATCATCTGCTTGCCAGGTTGTTTTGTCACTGGAGCAAACCATTAGGCAAGACTATCGAATTATTATACATGTCTCTGTAAATGTTAACAGTATCTTACCACTGCATTAATAATACTGGTATTTTATAAGTGACACCATATTTTGATGTTGCAGCCTTAGCATTTTATGTGTCATGATAAAACAATAAATAAATGGCCATCCATATTGCAAAGTGAATTCCCAGTCTGGCATTAATGGTAAATCAGCCCTTCACTTGGAGCAGCTAGCATTTGGCTGTTCATGGCCTTCTATCAGGCTGTTCAAGTTCTGAAGAAAAGCTGCTGCTTGTTTGTGAGGAATGATTTGGTGGCAAAGAGCTGGTGCATGGTGTCCGCTATAGAGTTTGACCTAGGAGGGTCTGTGATCTTCCGTGCTGAAGCACTACCGCGCGTAGGCTGGTTTTGCTGAAGGAGGCAGTCCTGCTTGCTAGTGAGTCATGGAGGGCAGGCAGGGTGGAGTTTTGTTAGGCACCTTCACCGTTTTTTCAGCCAGGTTAAATCAAGTCCGTGGTGATCAAGAAGGGGCATGACCAGCTGCGAGGGTGCAATGCCATGCAGAGGTACTTGAGCCCGCTCTAAGACAGGCTAGCTCCAGTCCGGAAAGTAGGGAGCTGCACTACTTTCTGGGGTTATGCCTGAGCCGACCTTACATGGTTGCACACCACAAAGTGCCTCGGGTACATGAACATGTGGCTGTGCTGTGCCAACCGCATGGATCCCAGGGGGTTTAGCTTTGGAAGGCTGCTTGGATCTTTCATACCTAGTCACCATGACCGTGTATGAAGTAGCTGCTGCACTTCTTCATTTCCTCATCACAAGTTTTCAGATGGCCTTTACCTTGCTTGCCATCACTTGTGTAAGGCCAGAACTTGTTCATGCCACGCTCTGTGCCAGGCAACCTGCCTCCCGCATCGATTGCCTCAGCCCATTACGCCACAGTGCCCGCCATTGTGACACTTGCTAATCCACTCGGGATCTTTTTTTTCAAGATTTATACACTGGCCTCTTTCCCAAAGACAGAATTGATAATATGAAACTGTAAAATGCCAATGAAAGGAAGAGAAGAAAGCGATCTAAATAAGAGCTGTGACCCTGTAAATACGTTACCCTCATGAAACATGACACATCTACATGTAACTAACTGCATTTGGGGATTAGAAATGACTAGGGACAGGGCAAAGACGCGAAGGGACTCACTCTTTCAGTCTCCTGTGAACGGCTTTAAGCACGTGATTAAAAAGAAGTGTGCCTGAAGCACAATTTCTTTCTTTTAGCCTCTAGTTAAAGAGGAGCATGGGTTTATGTGTGTAGATTTTAGGGGAAGAAAGCACACCTATTGACTCATTTTTTACTGGCTGAACACATCTTGACGTTTCCCTGCTTTGTATTAATTATGATAGAAATGGGGCAGTAAGTGAGCACTTGGTTTCCACGAAGGTAGGAGGGTATCTATATGCGCTGTCGGTGCCAACGCAAGCCAGGAGCCACGGGGGTGTGTGTCCTGACACATGCCTCTAAAGCAAGGCAGAGTTCCACACCCTCGGAGCACTTGTTGGTTTTTGCTCTCTGGAAAGGGAGCCTGCAGGACTCAGCTCAGGTGTAGAAACCTCCTTTGCAAGTGTTTCTAGTTGGGTGAGACAGCTCTGAGTTTAGACATCTCTACTTTCTCTACCAGCCTTCTCAGTCTCTGTTGGGATGACTTTGCAGGTAATTTTTTGCAAGGTTAGCTGGCTGTATTTAACACAAACTGTGCAGAGATTGCCGTTGTAAACAACTCACCTGTGTGGAGCTGCAGTGTCTTTTAATGTCAAAGGGGAAATCGGATGACACTTTGAAATGTGTAAATGTTGCCATCTGGTTAGAAATATTCCTCTGCTTGTAAAGCAGGATCTCGCAGGACACAGTATCAGATACCAGGTAGGCAGAGTTCATAGGTTTGCAAGACCTTAAATTCAGTCTAAGAGTGTCGTGGAGTCATAGCAGGAGCTTCCCATGGATGTCATGCATGTGTGCTCACTCTCAGTTACTGCAGCAGCCCCAGCAGGCAGGTGGGGATCGCTTGCGCTCATTGACTCCTCTGCATCTTTCCACAACGTGTTTGGTGTCCTGCAGGCATTCATGAGATGTGTCCGGTCCTGGCAGCAGAAAGGGCTGGAACATCACTGGGCTTCATCTCAGAGCTGTATTTGGTGATACGCTCATCAAAAAGAACCTAAATTCCTTACTAGCCATGCCTTTGTGATGCAAGATTCGGTTTAGTTGTTGTGCTTTCAGTGTTTCAAAGACTGTTTTTCTAGGTAAGGGATAAAAGTGTTCCTTTGGGACTGAGAGATACACATGCACTGCCAGATAGTTGTGTTAAGTTGCCACTGTGAGGGTGAGAGTAGGACATCTGTGTCATATATTTAGGGAAACTCACCATGACTGTAGTTACAGATCCTCAGCTGCTACAACGATCGTAGCTCCTTCAATTTCTTCAAGCTGACTTACCCCAGCTGGGAATCAGGCCTCAACAACTGCTGTATTTTGTTGCAAAAAAAAAAATCCTTACCGATACATTTTGAAATGCATGAAGTATAAATGCTCCCTTCATACTAAAGGATAACATACCTTATTATGGCAGCAATCCTGCAAACATGTATGAGTTTAATCTTAAATAAACCAAATAATCCCGCTGACCTTAATGGAGCAGTGACCTCAGCAGGATTGATTGCGTGCTCTCGAGTAGATAGGAAGATGTGCCACACTGAGGCCTCCATGTGCCAAAACGAGATACCCAGGGGCACAGAACCAGGTCAGTAGGATGTCAGTAAGCAAGATGTCTCCGTTTCAATCTGGGAGATAAATTGTAAAAAATATAAATAAAATGTAATTTAAACCACAGTTCAGAGAAAAAAGCCTAAACAGATTTCACATTTGGAAATAAAATATTAAGCAAACTAATTCTTTTCATTTCAAAATAGAAGTTCTCTCTTCAGCTGCCGGAAGACAAACACATCAAAGCATGTTACTTGCTGGGCTTTAGGGCTTGTCAACACTTTGAAGCTGCTATTAATATTTGAAACATTTTAACTAAACAAATACTAATGGCTTTTTTAATCTGTATACATTGATTTCAATAAAATAGAAATAAACTTCTAAAGTTATTCTTGTTGCTGCAGTTGAGCAGTTGTCATATCAAGGAAAACAAAGCTTTAAATTCATGAGGCCAATGCTCAAAAAGCATGCAACTGTTTATTAAAAGATTCCACAAGGCAATTAAAACAATGCCCGGTTTCAGTCTATTACCAACAACAGCCCCCTGTACACTCTTTCAAATATTTGCACTGAACTCTGCAAGCACTTCTGCATCTGCTCAACATTGCCAGCTGAAGTACTCCAGCTGAAATTACTGACTGAGAAGAGAGTTGTGAATTAAGCATCATAGCGTTCCATATTTCTTACTCTTATTTATGGGAACTGACTTCCCAGTGACTTATCTATTTTATAAATTTCTCTTGGATGCATAAAGCTCTTTCAGAAACAGCCAGAACTCTTCTGTCAGGTTAGCACTCTAATCTCAGAAATTGTATCTCCCATATATGCCAGCGCATTGGAACTGGGCATACAAATGTCAAAACAGGAACAAAACAACACTCCGGTATTTTCTACAAGATTTTCTAGCTATACATCACTGTGTGCTCAGACAGTCATGCACCTGTTTGCCAATCTCTTGCGCCAGCTGTGGAACCCCTGATGGCCATTAAATGATCTTTTATGCTTTTCATAAACTGGAAAGTTGGTGACAGTGCTGACTTCTCACTGTGGCAAAATCCAGTGGTACCCTGTATTGATTTAAGTGCTTCCTTGATGGGGAGAGCACATCCTTTACCTAGTAAAATTTCCTCAGACTCTTTCAAATTATTCAACCAGAGACTGCTTTTGCTTCCATTATCCAGTTTTCTCAACTACCTTGCATTGAACCTTGACTTGTCATTTATTCTCACCCAATCCTGCCAAGGGCCACAGCCTGTGCTTGCTCCCAGTACATCTCCTGCAGGCTCTGCCCACTTAATCAACGAGTGCCACTACGTTTCGTTTTGGGCCAGCTTCCTAATGTCATGCTCACATTTGGCTCTGCTCCAGGCTTATACATCCCAAACATTGTAGGCTGATCACCCGATCGGCGTACAGCAGATATGGAGGATTTGGGGAGGTTTAGCCATTAAAGGTGCTGCATAGAAGGGTTTTGCACAAATACCAGTTGCAGTATGTGGAGTTGTTCAGCTTAAAAAAATAAACTTCATCAGAACTGCATGTGGTTGAATCATCTGGGAGTGACAATTCCTGCCCTAATCATAAAATCTGCATCAAAACCTAAACTTAAAAAAAAAAAGAAAGCCTTGTGTTTTTGCAGCAGCTAGTTCTTGATTCAGACTGATCAGTGCCTTGGGCATTTTTCAGTCCAGTATTAGATTCAGCAGTGTGCTTTTGTAACAGAGTGCACGTGGCAGTTCAGAAAAAATGATGCTGATACAATAGGCCGTGCACTGTGGTGGAGTGGTAGCAGGTATGTGTCAAAGACACTGTGAAAGCCGCTAGAGACAGGGTTATGCAGATGTAGCAAAGTGGGGAAGGAAAGGCACTGCTAGATGCCACTTGGAAGGTAGATGGAGAGACAAGGGGACCTTCAGAGCTTTCCAACCACTTTGGTTTTGCAAAGTAGTTCTGCACATCTCCCTCTCTGCCTGCTGGCAGGCTTACTTGTACTGACCTTACACTTCACTAGACCTACACAACGACTGAATTTGGCTTGTTGTCTGCAGCCAAGCACGATAACAGGGACTGATGCCCAGCTGACGTCAAGCAACGCAGCTGTGCTGACTCACATGGAGGTAGGTTGGCACTCGCTTTGCAAACATGAGTATGCTGGCTGTGTGCCAGTCCCTAGCCAGTACCTGTGACCATGGCAGGTCCCAGTACCAGTCCCTGGGATCCTCCCTGTGTCAAAAACCAGGGCAGGAGCCAGAACAGGGGAGAATCCCGTGTCCTCCCATGCACACGGGACTGCTCATTAGACTGAGACCGCACATTTGTTTGCAGTGTCCAGGACAACTTCGGGCTGTTAGTGACGTGGAAGACAAGCAACAGGTAACATGGCATGGAAACTCTTCCTGTTCGTCAAGAATCCCCTGAGCTATTGCATAAATGTCTCCATGTTGTTCTCCCATGCGTTCCAATACGCATCCTGGCCATCGGAAAGCCCCTGGTATGGCTGCGCTTCCTGCAGTTGAAGACCCTACGGGGAGTTCGCTGCTGCCATCAGAAGCGGCCCCTTGAAGCACCTGTGCCCAGGGCCGCTGCACCAGGAGTGATGGGCACCTTCGCCATTAGCAATAACTCCATCGATCACCATGTGTGCCGCTCGCTGAGGCTCCTTCATGCTGAAGGAGGCACTGCATGGTCACAGCCCATGTATCTTCCAAAACAACAGCGAAATGCTTTTGCCCTGACTTCAGAGGTTCACAATAGGGAAAGATTTACAAATGTCTCTGGTTCTGGACACCCAGATCAAGGCAAGTGTTTTCCAGTTGTCCTGGGCTGTGAAACCCTGTAGTGCATCACACATTCAGAGGGATCTCTGGTGCTTTATGTGATTCAAAATTTTCTGGGGTTTTCTGGGGGGGCCAGCCACCCCAAAATCCCAAAATCTAGAATTAGAAGCCACTGTTGAAAATGGTAACTGTGTTGTGAGGACTGTGTTTTATTTACATGGAAAAAGAGCAGTTAAAAGAAAGGACTAACTTTTAAGGAAGGCTTTTCTATATAGCTGCATGAGAAATTATCTCTATTTTGAGCAGCAGCTTCCATGTGGTTTTAAGTATGGCTGTTTGCTCTGTGCAATAATGTCTCCCTTGATACATGAAGTGCAGCACTACATAAATCCTTCCAAGAGGAGGTTTAGCATATCCTAGCCAGGGCGGGCAAAGACAGCCAGGTCCTGCAGCCAGCTCTGCTGCTGGAAGGACTTTAGCTGGTTCAGCTCTCAAAGTCCTGTTTCATCAGCTTGTCTTGCATAACACTCGCCTGTGATGTAGCCTCCTGAGAGGTATGACTAAACAAGAACCTTGTTAAAAGCGGATTAAAGACTTCAACATTTAGCGTAATCATTGGTGTTGCTGCAGCCTGCATAGCCCATGCATGGAAATAGTCTCTTAGTGAACACAAAATGCTTGAAAGAGCTTTTTGAGAGACTGGAAAAGGTGTCAACGAAGAGCTGGCACAAGGCAAATAAAAGCTGCTCAAACCAGGTGGAGTGCCTGCTTTCCTCTGCAGGGAGATGCCCCAGGACTTTGACTCCTCTTTATTACCTGGGCAGTTGCCCCCAAGCCAGGGCAGGGAGTGGGTTTCCAGAGGCAATGTTGACTCAGAGCTGGAGCAAGGGGCCCCTCTGGCCCTGTAGCCCTTTGGGTGCTAAAACCTGACAAGGCACTGCTGTAGCTAAGGTTAGTATTTCCTGGCCCAAAGTTCCCAGTGGTATGTTGCTTGTGCTTGTTCATCACGTTTTCCAAAAGCTGTA
Organism: Buteo buteo; assembly: GCF_964188355.1. Taxonomy (NCBI): domain Eukaryota; kingdom Metazoa; phylum Chordata; class Aves; order Accipitriformes; family Accipitridae; genus Buteo; species Buteo buteo. The sequence continues at coordinate 10,168,220 of NC_134195.1, read as the reverse complement.
GGTTTTAAAGTCTCCAGTTTACTCCCAGATGGCCCATTTTATGTGCATGAAGGCACCGAACTATCGCTGCAGCCAGGCTTGTGTGAATGCCGTTCCCACCTTTCCGCCCTTCCCCGCTTTCCTCCCCAAAACATGGAGGCCACAAAGAGGCACTTGGACCTTCAGAAACCCAAACCACAACAGAGATATTGCTCACCATTTACATGCCTGGAAACAAAAGATGAGTGTGGCTTCCAGGACCCTTTTGTTAATGAAAACAGCAGAGACGCCTCTCGTTTAAGTAGGATACCTCCTTTGCATCCTGCACAACTACCCACTGAAGGGGGTTCAGCGACAGCTGCTGCTGCTCTCCTCCTATTCTTTACTTGGAAATGCTTCAAAACTTAGAAGTGAGAAGGGCGATATTGAACTTTTCACTGTGAAAACCTGAAAATGCAAAGCTTTTTTTTTTTTTTAAATCAAATTGCTGATGAAAATGTGGGGGTGATATTTACTAAAAACCCACATTTCCGACAAATTCTTTCAAATCAGCTGTGTGTACTGTTAGAGCTGCATGAACCAATTTTATCCCGAGTGGGCTGGGTGTTTGCAGTTTGTGAGATCCCTGTCATTTTGCAGACACAATTAACTTTATAGCTGGTTTGTTTTGCTAAACTCCCAAGAACTCAATAAAACCATTATAGCTGAAAGAGATTCAATCTTCAGCTGCACGTAAGATGACGGAAATAGAAAGATTGGGTTGGCGTCATCTGGAAACCGAGGGCAAACAATGACACCACAGGAGGCATTGCAGGCAAAGGCTCCTCTCCCCAGGTGCCCATGGAAATGATCAAGATCAACAAAGGTACCAAGAGCTGCAGTTCATCTGAAGTTGTCTGAATTTTGAAGGTTAAAAGTGAATTAATACATTTATATCCAAACGTACTGGTTGTGTGTGCAACTGTCAAATCCAGGCAACAGCATTTTCTGCCCATTGAGTGTTGCTTTAAGTGGTATCCTAAGGCCCATGGCACAAGAAAGCCAGGCTCTTGGATTATTCGGTGCTAAAGAGAGAAAAAGAGATGCTGGCTTTTCTAAAGCAATACCCCATATGGTTTTCTTGCATTCAGTTGGCTGCTGTTGTAGCCCACTGGCAACCACCCCCTTGCCAGGGTCTGATATAACCGTTCACTGGGATCTTGTTCCAGCCAATTTTACTTCTCTGCGTAGCACTACCACAATTTCATCTCACGTACTGCGGCCGAGATTCGTTCTTTGTCCTGGAGGTCCATTATAAAAATAAAATACAAAATATCACATTTTTGTAAGTGGGAGGGTGGCTGACAAGGCACAGCTCTGGGACATGAGTTCTCCTAAGGCTGTGTGCACCAGGACATGCTTTACCGCATAAATAATTTTACAGACATAGGTGCACCACGGGATGGAGGGAAATGCTGCTTAAAAAAAAGAAAATTAAGTCCATCCCCTTGTCTCCTCCACCTCTGCTCTCTGAGTGCGGGGTTTCTCCTGCCTGGCAGCCCTGTGCCAGGGACAGCTATTCAGCTCATCATCCTCCTCCATCCTCAAGGATGGGTCCACAGCTGGCATCTCCAGCGCAGCCCAGAGGTCACCACCTCCAGCCAGGCAAGGCCAGGGACTGCTCTTCTCTTGGGAGCCATTGGAGCCCACCAGCTGGGTTTTGAAGAGGAGAAAACTTTTATTTTTCGAAGCAAGCAGGATGAAGCACGCAGACTTCTTCAGGTTTAAATAATCAGCTCTTGAACACTTCTTGGAGGTAATTTGGTGTTCTCTGAAGAGAGAAGCAATTTACATTTTCTGTTGTTTGTTGGGAGCAGGAAAAAAAAAGGAGAAATATAAGTGGATGTATTACCACCGCATAGTTTTGGGGTTTTTTTAATCAACTGCTTGAAGTCCAAAAAAGCCCTTGTATCCCTCTATTGCCGGCACTGGCCTTTGTTTTCAGCCACTTGTTAGCTACAAACAGAAAGAGCTTCTGCACAGGGGGAGGAAAAAAAAAGTTAATTAAAAGCAAAAACTGTATCATTTATTTGAAAGCAATGTGGAGACTTTAAACCTGTAACAAGGTGCCTTGAGACAAAAACTCAGCTTCAAGGGTCTCCATTTAGGAAAATCATATTTTGTCCCTTACAAAACTGAAGAAGAAAGGGAGAACTATAATCTGGCATATTTTCAATTATATTTGCTTCAGATTTATGTGAGGCTTATCCTTAAGAAACACATTTGAGACAGGTTTATGAAGACATTTTAAAAGGTCAGGGTATTTTTAAACCTCTGTTAACCTGGAAAAACACCCCTGCTATATTGAAAATTGTTTTTCATGCCTCCCAAAAAAGCACACACACTGCTAGCTAACCCTATACCTAATTACTACTTTTTCCCCCCAGTTTTCAAGGTGGGGTGGGTTTCTGGGAAAGCTGTCCCCAGCTCGGGGGGTACCCCCGGGTACCAAGTATCCCTGGGGTCCTCACAGGGTGCAGGAGTTCAATGGGTACTGGGTGGTGCCTGGGCATGGTGGGTGCTGGTGTGTGTCATCAGGCTGTGACAAACCTCCAAAACAAACGATCCCACAAAAGCAAACTTGTCTGCTCCCTCTTGTGATTAACAGTTTCCCATGCAGGTCTGGCCTTTTCTAGAGCTTTTCCCAGGCAGTGCAAGGTAAGCAGCCGGGCTTTAGACCCAATAAAGAAACAACACACAAACCAGCAGAGAAAGAGTGGGGGGAATTAATTTTGTTTCTAGCATTAAAAAAATACAAAGATGCCACAATGCTGCTTATTTTTAGTAAGGCATTTTCTTTCTTTTCTTCTCCTTGGTAGGGCTCCATAAATGTTGGCATTCAGCATCCCTTTCTCTGGTCTTTTGCAACCAAAATGGAGACATGTTTATAGACTGACTGGGGACCAAGACACTTCCCTGGCCTAAATTACCTCTGTGGCATACATTCAGTCAAAAGGCATAAACTGAATAAACCACACTGCTTACATTTAGGTGCCATCTCTATAGGAGTCAGGGAAGGCTGGTTACGAAGGCAGTATCCTTCCCCTGGACCAGCACAGCTGGCAAGAGTGAATGAGCTCTCCTTTGGTGACAGGGCAGCAGGATGCAGCAGGATGCAGCAGGATGCAGTGGGATGCAGCAGGATGCAGTGGGATTCAGCAGGATGCACAGGGACCCAGCAGGGCACAAGATGTGCTTGTGCCACAGATGCTGCCCTGGGCTCACCACGCTGCTGGTAGGGATGGGAGGTCACCCATGAGGAGGCAGTGGCTGGCTTCCTCTTGCAAATTCCTAGTGTGCAGATAAAAGCCCAGAGTACATGCCCATGTTTGAAAGTCTGCTCAATGAACAACCATTGGGTTTATTCCCTGGTGGAAAAACCCAGGGGATTTGCAGGCAGGCCTCCGAGATGAATGCAATAATGTCCGAGGAGTATTTCTCATCTCACTCAAAAGGGAAGAGTAACTTGACATCTCATTTTGGCACCAAGTGTGGCTATATCTTGTATTCACAGGCCAGAGAGAATTGCCTTAAGGGCCGTGTAAGAATTACAGACTGAACTGATCATCTATCAGACTACTAGGACAGAGGCTCACTGCTTGTTTTGGCCGTTGGCCTGGGAGGAAAACTGACAGACAGCTCCTGTTCAAGCCATAAAATGAAACCCAGTGGGCACAGAACAGCTCTCCCACCTCTTGTGCCACCTCCCACCCCTCTGCCAAAAAGCCCCAACCACCTCTGCAGCCAGAAGTTCCCCTCCAGGAAGCATCCACCACCGGCCCCTCCTTGTTTCTTCCATACATGCTTGCTCAGAGAAGGTGACAAGGTTGGTACCAAAGCAGATCCTGGACCTGCTTCTGACCATCACCTTGGGATTTGGCACAAATAAAATAAAGAAAGGCTGGGCTACGCATGCAGATTGAGACTACCCTAAAATTGAAGTTTTTACGCTCAGCATTTGTGGAGACAGGCAGCTCCAGACACTCACCCTCACCTCTTTTTACACCCCTGTTTTCACTCTGTTTCCACAACCATCCGTCTCTTTCTCCCAACCTGAGAAGGGACGCTGCTTCAACAATGCTGCTAACACTAACAGTAACAGTGAAAAGATCAACCCCTTGTTTTCCTGTCACTCCACAGGCTGCCTTCACTTGGGGGCAATCCACAAGTTTCTTCCACAACTCTTAAAAAGTTGTATGACTTCTGTTATTAAACTACCAGCACTTTAATTTGCTTCTCCTCAGGTGCATTGCTTAATTTAGGAACACGGTCTGTTTATCTAGGAACAAGCCAGGCTTCTTTTTATTTATTCATCTACTGAGTAAAAGACCATCAAGTTTTCAAAGTGTTTGTTTCCCTAAAAAATATCAAAAAGCAATTAAGGCAAATCAAGTACTTTCTCTTTCCCATAATTTGATTGCTGTCAGCTGTATTCATTTAGGAAGGCGCTAGCTGATTTCTGGGCTGCTTTTTTTTTTTAATCATCATGATTATTATTTTCTAGCTGAGGTACTTCTGGAGTTACTGGCCATAAAACAACCAGGATGTAGATCAAGAACCCAGAACATGGCAGTGTGTGACTGCAATGCAACATACCCCCAATATTGCTTTTAAGTCTGGCTGCTCCCTTCTTTTTCCCTTTTTTGTTTTGTTTTTTTGGGTCTGTTCTCAGACTCATTTATTGAAGGAAAACCTCTGCCCGAGGAGTGGGTCCTTCATCATGCTCTCAAAAAATTAGGAATCTGTTTTATTTTGGCCTCTCATGGTAGGAAGTTGTAGTCCAAGCCCTGCTCCACAGGGAAATCCCTATTCCGCTGGGCAGCACTCTGCATCTCCAGGGAAATATTTCCTAAAATTTGGATTTTTTTTTTTGCATTCCCTCACCAGAGCTGCCATTACTCTTACGCACCTCACATCATCCTGGGCACCATCACTATCTGGGGACGCCCTGGCAGCATGATGAAGACCAGCATTGCCCAGTAGATTAAAGAGGTATTTTGCTATCAGTAATTTTGCCAAGAAAGGTTTTTCAGAGTATGGTTACTTGTGGCAGATGGATCATCCGAGTGACAACTGATAAGGGATTTAGGAGGCTTGAGCTGAAGCACTGCCGTTCCTGATGTCTGGGTTTGTCCTATTTCCTTCAGCCACTTCCAGAGGAGGGTCCTTTGTGCCAAGAAAAATCCTTTAATTAGCCTACGTGCTTACGTGAAGCTCTGAAAATGCTGCCTCAGGTATTTTGATCACAACTACATCATGCAGCCAGGGAAATCTGTGGGAAACACTGCTTTTTGCCTTTTTTTATTTTATTTTTACAGTATGTTGGTGACATAATACAGCCAGGAATTCCCCTTGCCGGGAGGGCAACATGCCAGGATGGGCTGAGAAGTGCTTGTGTCCCCAGACCCATGGGGAGCTGGAGGCAGCTCCTTGTCTTTGCCCCCTGCAAAGCCACTGTGGGCTGAAAGAGCAGAGGAACTGCATGGTCCTGGAGAAACCTCACCAAAAAAATCTCCTTCCTGGGGAAAGGGCAGGGTGTGTGCCTGCCCTGGGCAGCTGCGGTGTGAGGGGTGCCAGGACTCCCATGTCCAGACTGAAAAGTCTCTTTCCTTCCCTTCTCCTGAACCTGAAGTGACCCTCAAAAAATCTACACCACTATCACACTGCATTGGTTTTTTTCCATGCAAATAGCAGCCAGAGATGTGTGAGGGCTTTGGGGAGCCCAGAAGGGCAGGGGATGCACCAGTTTGTCCCTGTGCAAAAGCACAGCTTGCATTAGGAAACCTGGGAGGGTGTTTGCTCTGCACCCAAGGGAAAGTCCTGCAGTGACCAGAAATGTCCAAGGGCCTGGACCTGTGCCTGCTTGCACCACCAGGAACTTGCCACAAAGGTCTGGAGGTCAGCAGAAGTTTGGGTTCTCATTTTTCTGTGCTTTTTTAAGATGGAGAACTGCTTGGCTTGGATGAGGTTAAGGCCAGTGGTGGGGAACCTGCTGGGTCTCTGGGCTTCATCCAGGTTAAGTCCTGCCCTGGAGGCTTGGGTTGCACCTTGGCAAAGAGCTGGCTGCTGAAGAGACCAATGATGGCACGGGAAATTTTTCTGTATAATACTTGTCCAGAAGCTGCATACACTCTTTTCCCTCTTCACCTTCCTTCATCCCCTCACCCTCCCTGGGAAAATACCCCCACCGACAGGGCTTTAATCTATTTTCTTTCCTGAATCATAGAATCACAGAATAGTTTGGGTTGGAAGGAACTTTAAAGATGACCTAGTTCCACCCCCCCCACCATGGGCAGGCGCACCTTCCACTAGACCAGGTTGCTCCAAGCCCCATCCAACCTGGCCTTGAACGCTTCCAGGGATGGGGCATCCACAGCCTCTCTGGGCAACCTGTGCCAGTGCCTCACCACCCTCACAGGGAAGAATTTCTTCTTTACATCTAATCTAAATCTACCTTCTTTTAGTTTAAAACCATTACCCCTTGTCCTATCACAACAGGCCCTACTAAAAAGTCTGTCCTCATCTTTCTTACAGGCCCTCTTTAAGTACTGGCAGGCTGCTGCTATAAGGTCTCCCCAGAACCTTCTCTTCTCCAGGCTGAACAACCCCAACTCTCTCAGCCTTTCTTTAATGTATTTTCTTTTTGTGTCCAAACTTAATTCATCTTCGTCTAGCTATACAATTACTGGAAGGATTTGGTGCATCTAGAGACAGCGATCAGATACATCCTTTCTAGCAATATGGACTGTGAGATAATTTATGCTCTGCCTTTGGAAAAAGTCTAGTGGAAAGCACAGTGAGGAGCAAGAGGAAAATTAACCCCATCTGTTGCTTACAGTATTTCTGAAGCTTTCCAAGGGATTTGGCTTCCCTGCAGCATCCACCCAGCCGCCTGCCCCAGCAAGAGCAGGGACCCCACTGCCCCAGGCAGGGCTGCCTTAGCACCGGGAATCACTCGGGGTCCCATCAGAGCCCTTCTGGGAATCACTGTCTTTTTGCTGGCAAAAGGTGGGAAAATGAAGCTGCCCTTCCTGTGAGCAAGGGTATTTTAAACCCAGAAACATCACCCTGGCGATGTTTCAGCAGCCATGCCTCAACGCAGAGCTGAGGGTGCTCCCCAGAGCCCTGTGTGAATGTTACCATTTCAGTTCAGCCTGTGGGAGAAGTGCAGGATGAGGCCAAAAGCCGTACACCAGGCAGAAAGCCTGCAGCTGAATCAAGAAAGGAAGCTGTGCTTTCTGTAGGTGAGCACCTCACCCCCCAAAAATGAGTGTCTCCTTCTGGCAGAAATTGCCCTGGATTTCTTTTCATGAAGTGGTACAGAAAGGGCTTATTGAGCCATTTGTTCTGCGGGTGGGTTAGGAATAGAAACAATCCTGCAGTTTAGTTTGGTCTAAAAAAGCAGATTTTTTCCCAAGTTTTGCAACTTCCTGGTTGAGATTTTGGACCGAGCCCATCACTCAGGTGTGAGGAGACCCAGCTCTGCCCATACTGCTGCTGTCAGTGGTACCAGACAGCGTTTTCCCCGTAAGGTTGTTGCCATACCCTGAAACGCCTGGAATGCTTGTGAAACACCAAAAAAGCACAACCCCTCTGTTGTTTGTGTTAACTGGCAGCACTAATTCTCCTTCCTCATGCAGAGCTGGGCAGAGCTCAGCTCCTCACCTTCACGTTTCCTCCCTGCTCGTCCAAAGTGCATCCCCCCAGTTGCCATCTCTACCGCAGCAGCAATGCCATGTCCCTTGCTTTCACATTTCAACCCTCCTCAAAAAGCTGCTAAGGAGAGGACAGCAGAAAACCTCTGCATTTCCTTTTTTCCTTTTTTTTCCCTTTTGCGTTAAATTGTACACAAACAAGAAAACAGATTAAATAACATGCTTTTCAGGGCATATGTTTCATAATACTATAGAGAGTATAAGCTTTTAAAGCAATTCTATCCACTAAAATTAAAACAAACTGCTCTGAATAGCATTTGCTAGGCTCAACGGAGGCAGGGGGATGCTGATTTCCATGCTACTTCTCTACAGCTTGTTAGCAGGCGTTGCAAAACTTATGCACTTCCCTTAAAAAGGCAATTAGGAAGTTATTATCCATCCTTCAAATCATTTGACAACATGTGCACTTGCATTACCGTGGCAAGGAAATTCTGCAACCACTTGCACGCAGGTGTATAGAAAACCAATAAATCCGAGTCCTTCAGGGAATTGTCCCATCTCCCAGCACCTGGCCCTTGGCCCAAGGTACAGATGGGGAGGTTGGTCCAGAAGCTGCACTTTTGTGGTACATATAGTTATTTACCAGTGGCGCTTGTTTTCAGCCCTGCAGGGCCAATAATATAAAAAGCCACATCAAGACTGAGATGAGATAAGAAACTGCAGAGGGCCTGGAGTCTTAGGGAGGCAGATGGGACATTAACAGTTGGAAATGGCATGTTTTTTTCCAATATCTACATGTTCCTACTAGATTTTTGCAAAACACACACATCTGTCAAAGAACAATTCCGCCCCACCCAAAAAAAGAGATCTTAAAACTCTACAGTGTTAAAGCACTGTTAAACACTTCCTTCCATTTTTTTCTTTCTGAAAAGTTGGTATCATGGTACCACGAATCCAAGTGTAAGTATCCCAAGGAGAGAAGAAAATCATAATTAATAAATGTTACTTTCAAAACCAACCTGCTTTTAGGGCTCAATAACATCTTAACTTTATAATCCTGTGTCTTGAGACTTAGCAGGCCCTGAAGCAAATGCTGTGCCTGACTTCCAATGCCTTATATCCTTGGGCTAGCAAACGCCAAAGAAAAGCTGAAGGACTTTCAGAGGTAGCCCAGTACCCTCAGCATCAGCATTTCTCTAACCTCTCCCTCAGTTAGAGAGGAAACAAAGCCCAATGTGAAATCCTAGACAGAGTAGTTTTCATTACCTCCATCTTCCAGCAGTGACCCCGTGTGATTTCAAAGAGCAATATCTATCTAGATATATTTTGATAACAAAAGTATGCATTATGTTTGCCCAACTAAAGCACTTTTGAAACCCGGCTGCTTTAAATTGTGTTTTGACTGCGTGGAGAGACCCATGTTTTCTGCATTTAACTACTGTATTTTCACCCAGGGGGCATTTTGTTCTATAGCAATCCTTTAACAGTGTTAGTAACATTTAACTCAGCATGGAGCATAATCATAACAGTCATCTATTTATTCGATGGAGCTGGTAAACTGGAAGAAACTCATACACAAAAGAAAAGAGAAGAAAGGGGCTGAGCCCAGAGAAGTACAGGGGCTACCAGCTGCGGTCTGAAATCACAAACTTTTCCTGGTAAAAGGGAAAAAGCAGGATAATGGCTTTCAGTAACAAACTCTTTCAGGGACAAAAATATGACTAAGAGTTGGTTGGGTTTTTTTTGAGCTTTGAGGTTACAAGTCCTGCAAAGATGGAGAGATGACTGCCTTTAGCAAGGAGCAGCAGAAAGCTTTCTTGTAAAAGCCCAGCAGGAATTCCTTTTGGTACCTATTTGATTTGTAAACGTAATTCAGAGGCTTTTTACGTGGTTAAACTAGAAACACTTGCTCTTGCGAATTAAAAATAATTAAAGCTGGACCTGAATATCATGTGATGCTTTGGGGACCAGCCAGACCTCCCCAGCCCGCCCTGTTTGCAGACCAAGCTGTTAGATAGATTTTAATTCACTGCAGCTTTCGTTGTGCCATAATCCATAAGGCAGACAAGAAGAGAAATAAGCAAGCAGCCCACTGTCGAGGGGTGAGCACAGGTGGTCAGTACATTGGTTCTCAGCCCTGGGAGTTTTCTGAAGGGCTGCAAATGTCCAGCCTCCAGCACTCTGCTGGCTGGACCTCCTGGCTGAGCACCCAAAAGCAGACCCAAGGCACTTGCTCAATAGGACCAGGGTTTCTTATTACAAGTGTACCCATCCTAATCCCATACAGAGTTCTTCATCCTTTGTAGCAAGGTCTACATAATGAGTATTACTCTCCACAGTGAGATCAGAGGTTTTCCTGAAGAGGGTTTCCTCATTATGGAAACGAGATGGTCATAGGCTTCACAGAGGCTGGAGGACTTCCCTTGGCCTGGCTGAGAGGTGCTTCCAGGCTCTGCCTCAGAGTGTTATCAAGAGTCCTTGGAGGCCTCTCGAGGAAAATGCTGCACCCCCAGGAGACTACCACAGCAGCGGTTTGGCTCCCGCCTGCTCCTGGATGTCCAAATTGCTCCACGCAACTATTTCCCACAGAGGTGTCTTTGGCTGTTGTCAGGCAGCATAGATACTGGAAAGAGATAGACATTTCTCCCTTTCATTGTAAAGGAAATCTCCACTGGTCTTGTAGAAGGCTAAAGTGAGGCTGTGAGGAAAACTCTGTATTTTCTAAAGATTTTTCCCTTCATTTAAAAAAGTTGATAACGTGAGGCTGAACAGCCCAGAGCAATGTGGCTGCACTCAGGATTTGCAGTAGTCAGCATATCTATCCTGGAGCGTCTGAACTCTTGAGTATATCACACACCTGCAATATGCTTGGAAAAAAACCCAGTCAGAAATGCCCTTTGTTTTTGAGATAGCTGCATGTGCCCTGGTGCAATGGCTGCCACACCATGGTCCCACTTGCTTGTAGTTAATACCAGCAAGAACACAGCTACAACATGGGGTTTTACCCTGTAGCTTACCCTCTTGGGAAGTGCTTCATTGCCTCATAAAACACAACAGCAAGAGTGTTACTCCTTCAGCAAATGTGCTGCGGCACTGCACTTGCTGTCACCGCACAAGTGACATGAACAGTTCCTCCCTCTCGCAGGGTGTGCACTTGACTGCAATGCCCTCAGAGCAAGGACCTTCACCTGCAGCCTTGGGCATTTTGGTGGCTTTTTTGCATTCTTGGTGCAGAACTGTTTGGGGAGCAAAGGACGGATTTTAGGTTTATGCATTTTGCTTATTGTTTCTACCTTACTGTTTTCTTTCTCTTTTTGGTTGCAGTTAACACAAAGAGGGGAACAAATGATGAAGGGACAACTGTAGCATTCGCTACATATCAAGGTGCCACGCTTAGATCACTGGTCGGCCCGGACCAGGGAAAGAGACAGATAACACACGCAGTGTGAGCGCCAACTTCCGCCTTTTATTGCGCAGTTAATTCCTTTTATACTAACAAGGGGAGGTGGGGTTACAGGTACATCACAAGGCTGCGACTAACCCTCTAACTTTCCGTGACAACGCGAGATCTTCTGAACGCCGACCCCTACAGACAACTGAAGTACCCCCTCCTTCTCCACGGGGCTGATTTCAAAATGTAATCAGCTTTGCAACTATTCTCCCAGGAGTATGTGCACGAGAGGCTTTAATTAAAGTGAGAGTGCAATGGCTGCAGCTGCCCTTGCCGTGGCGACAGGTAGCAAGCGGCAGAGTTCATGCAGCCGTGAGCAGTGGCAGCAGCTCTTTCCTCATGGCTTTGCTTGGCCCCAGCCCAGGCAATGCAAGTACACGGTGGTCACGCAGGGAGTCTGACGGCTCTGCAATTCACAGTTTTTCCCCAGTGCCTGGTGCATGAAAGCTTCACCAGCACAGCTCATGGTTGCACAGGAGGTGTGCTGTACTTTTCCTGTGGCCAACACAGTTAAGCCAGAGCAGCAATATAGTGGTGTTGCTGCTGTACATCCCTCCATCCAACAGCAGCTTAGGGGTTTTTTTAACCAAAAAACGAATAACTTCCAGCACAAGGACTTTTTTCTGCCGGCACCGTTACATCACCACAGGAGGAGCTCTCCTGCTTTACCTGTGCAGAGTTCAGTAGCAAAATACATAGGTATCAATATGGTCTCTCTGGTCATTTACGCAGGAGGGATGTTTGGAGGCAGAGGTAGCCCCAGTGCAGGCGTAAGGGAGCAGCTGCCCCAGACGAGCAGGTGAGCGGCAGCTCTCTTAAGGGGTGATCGCTCCCACAGCTCTGTTATGTGGCCCATGGCTACAGACATAAGGACTTGAGCTGCAACAACAACCTCCAGGGACATGTTTTTTAAGCTTCCTTGAACTTATTTTTGTTCTCAGCCTGCCACAGCCTTTGCCCAAGAGATGATACCCTGCTGTTGTTGTTAATGTTGCTGCTGTCACCAGACCCAGGCTGTCCATCCATCCATACTGCCACGTGAGCCCATTTTCTGGCTCTAATCTAGATTTTCAAAGTACTGAAGAGGGTTATTACTATATAATGCACTCAGCCTAATCATAGGAACATGGTAGAGCTGGAGATGGGTTGACAGAACTTCCCCAGGGGAAAGTCACCTACTTGGACCTGGCCTTACAAGCAAGGAGTGATATTTATTCACTCTATTACAAGCCAAGAATAAGCTGTATGGAGCACATCCAAGATGACCTGCTTCACTACTGAAGAAAATGCACCAAATCAAACTGATGCTCATGCCTCTGCTCTCAACCGTTAGCAGGAATTAGTATTTCTCATGCAACTTCCTCCTGGCATTTTATCTTCATACACCAGCACTGGCTGGTGAGCTGATCCTGCTAGCTGGGCTGAAGGTTGTGTCCCCAGCTTGTTTTACACCAGAGGAGTGCTCTGCTGCAAATGTGGGAAGCGGGGACCGCTTCCTAATGGCAGAGTGAACTAGCCAAATGAGGCAGATGATAGGCAGTCCACCGCAACGCCTGCTCTTTGACTTTCCTTCACTTTTTCATGACCATCGTTGCAACACTTTCCCTCCCCCAGCATCCCATGTTGCATCCAGGCAAGCAGCCCCAGAGGCGAGTCCCACATATTGGAGGAAAGCAGGCAGTACGCTTTGTAACTTACACCTCTGATTTTGTTACAGGAGATAGAAGTGCTTTCATTGCCCTACTCTCAGTAGTCTGGCACCTGGCTTTCTTGCCTGTTGTTTTCACCAAACACATTTTTTTGGTGTGCTGAATCTCACACACATCAAAGCATAAAGACTGTTAAAGTATATTTCACAAAATATGCTTTTCCTACTGCTCACAAAAAAATGGGAAGGGGTTACTGTTGCCCTGGCACATAATAAAAATGTCAAATTTTTTTCCCCCAAAAAATGCAAACCAAATTTGTTTTCGAGTCAACCCTCCTTTCTGAAGATCAAAAGCCTTCCTCTTCCCAAAAGAAATTCAAGGCCACTAAACCCTAGTATATTTTAAGGTGGAAATAATGTTTCCCACGAGGACTGGAAAGCTGGTCACAAGGCACACATCCCTTCTTCCTTCTGGGCTACTTACAGGCCTATGTACAACATACATTTTAGGTGCAGGTAGCCAGAAGGCTACACTGCGTACCACATCCTCATGGACATGGCTGTGACAACGGGGGTAGACTGGGCGGGCAGTCTCTGAGCATTTCTAAGTTGCAGAAGGCTTGAGTCCACGTAAGAGTGCCTGAGGTAAGGATCTCACCGATGCATTACATCTGTGTGAAGCAGAGCCCTTGAATGTGATTTAATTTCAAATCCAGGATTAAATATTGTCTTTCTGCCCCTTTCATACAAGCACATTTCTATTTTTCTGTATGTGTGGAGAGAGAGAGAGGGCAGGGAGGGAGAGGGGGAGAGAGAGAGACAGACAGACAGATAAAAATCCACAAGGTTGCCTTTCTTTATAGTAAGACACTATTCAACTTAGGGCATACATAAATGTATCCAGGGATGCCTCCAGAGAAATACATATGTATTCACACATACACTCACACATGGGCTACGTGTAATATTATAGGAAGCTTAGTTTGAAACTTCCTCTGTTTGTTTCATAAGTGCCTCAGCAGAATTGCATAAACAATCACAATACAAGGATAGAAAGGGTGGGGGAGTCATTTTTTATAACATACAGTAGTACAAGTAGCTGATAACAGGAAAAATAAGTGATTGCCTCAGAAACTGGAAATCTCTATAGCTGAATGGTGCATTTTCTCCCTTTTGACCTCAAGAGCATTCAGGAGTAAAAGGTGATTGTCCTACCTTGCTGTCTCATTCAGATCTGGTGCTGCAGCTGAATTTGAGCACCAAACATGCACTCAAGGATGTGTTTTTCTCCCATTTCTGCTCTTGTTGCAGACATTCACAGAGGAACAAATATTAAAAAAAAAGATGCCAAAATTAAATTCCCAGAGGAAGGCATTTTTCAAAGATTTCTCATCATTGACAATAATTTTGTCTAGTAATATTCAGGAAAAAAAAAATCTGAAGCCTTTCAGCTGGTACCTGATTGCCATGAATGCTCAAATTAAGGAAGCATGGAACTGAAGGGTGCATTATCAATAGTTATCATGTTAACAGATATGATTGCTGAGGGATGTGGCTGATAGCCTTGCAAATATTGAGTACAATCCCCCCCTCCCTTTTTTTTTTATGTTTTGTTTGGCACAGCTATCACTCTCGTTTTTCTGAACAGATTTCAGAGCAAAGTGGTCTCTGTGATGTTGCATGGTGTAATAAGGCCAATGTAGCTCCAACAGATCAAGCTGCCTCCCACAGCACATCTTGCTATTGTGCACCTAATACCCTTAGTAATGCCTGATCCACCACAAGAGAGCTGCCTACTAGATGATATCTGTTATAAATGCTGCTTATATCCCATGCTAAGCCTGGTATAGGATTTAGGTCTGTCGTCCCACTTTGCAATGTCACAAGAATGTAGGTAATGAATGTGGAAGGGATGGGAACGTGCCCCTTGGCCTGTGTGAAGGGGCAACACAAACAGCAGTGCTCAGGTAACTAGGAACGAAAAGCAAGATCAGCTTCACATTTTGGTAGACATGCAATGAACTGAGTCTGTTCATTAGCCTCTAAAGGGACTCTTGATGATTGTGCAAGATCTGAACTTAATGAGATAAATCCCACCCTTGGGAAGTCCAAAGCTTTGTCTGGATTGCCATCATTTAGTCTTATGACTTGGAGGGTTTGTGCTGCAAGTATAGTGTACTCTTCTCTAGCACCTGGTTCCTCACGTTCTGCCCTGGGTGCTCCACCTGCGAATGGTATATCCCCCCAAAATCTGTCTTGTTCAAATAATTTGTTTTATAGCGCATCAAAGTACCATTTACAGACACGCTGTGAGTTCTGCTATTGACAGGATCTTATTCTCGAGTCATTTTAAGATACAGCTAAACATATCTTTTCGCTTTCCCAAACAACATACACTTAAGAAAATAATAATACCTCCCCAGTTCTGAAGTGTGATAGCACAAATTGAAACAATGCAAACTGAACTCATTTCCTTAGGAAGATGAGCCATATTCATCTCTCTTTTTTCAGTACGCTGAATGACTTTAGCACAGCAGAAAGGTACTCTTCTCCCTCTTTCCTCCTCTCCAGTCACCAAGTATTCAACAGACTTGCAGCTAGATCAAAGGCAGCCAGACGATTCAAAGATTTATAGTATTACTTAGTAAGGGCAAGTGCGGAAGTCAAATGGTAACTTCCCAAGAGAGACTTATTACTCTGAACTGCAGCTAATACAATTCACTGACAGAGAGTTATGAAGACGCTAGTTCACACCAGGGCAAAGGAAAACTGCCACGTGGACTCTTACGTTGCTACCAAACCCCTTTAGCACACTGCTGGTAAGTTACTGTTCAGAAATACCGCTGTTTCAGGCACCCATGGACCCCAGTAAAGTCCCCCTGATGTTTCTAGGAAACTGCATTTTCCACTGTATTTTGTTCAATGGCATTGTGTTTTCACAACTTGAGCAGCAGAGCTGAAGTGGAGAGCTCTGGCATCACATGGCCATTTTACCCCCTCCAAAGCCCTTATGCCGTTTCACTGCTCACACCCCCATCTAATCACCACGGAGACAAACTTACTCTGTTTCTGTGAAGCCGATGTAGCTCTGTGGCATTTCTCTTCATTGCACTATGGCTGGAGCCACCCTGAGTGCATCTGCAGTCAGTAAATGGCCAGCTCAAGCCTTTCCTCAGACTGCTGGTGGACATACTGCCCGTATGCAGGGCTGCACCCAGAGGTGGCCTGGGGCTGTGCTCCAAGGAGGAGACATGTGCCTCGTTCCCCATTGTCCATCAGCTGTCCCTGGGGCTCAGCATCCCTGCAACCACTTCTGAGACTGCTTCTCCCTTCTTGGTCAGTTCCAACCAAAGGATGGATGGTCGTCCCGGCTCAGCTTGGCCCTTCCTTTTAGTTAGCAAAACAGGAAACTCCCGCCTTTTTCTATTTCAGTTTCATGTTTTTTTTTGTTTTCCAACGGGCCAACTGGGGAGGGCAATAACAGGGAAGGCTTGAACATTTGTTTTCATTTAATGAGTTTTGCACTTGCCCTGAGAGGCTGCTCAGGAGAAAAATTGTTGCAAGCTTTAATTTATAGAGCAGTGATGAAGGAAGTTATGGGGGGGGGGGGGGGGGGGCTGTAAATAATTCTGTTGGAGCCTTTCTTCCACTTGCAGAAATAAAATGTATTGTGGCCATGGGAATGGCTATTGTCTTCTGGGAGCTTTAATTCTCTGCAGTACCAGTCAGTCCCAGGAAGACTAATAGCTGAAGGGGTCCTCCACAGATCACCTCATTACCCTCCAAAGACGATCAAGGGAATAAGAACCTCTGGAGGAGTGTGAGCCACCATTTCTGGGGAGACCTGGGGAGTTTCACTTCCCTGCCATGCGGGTTTTCTATTTTCTTACAATAAAAAATAAAAAAGCTGGATTTGCAGAGACCTCCCTGTAGTTTTCTTCCACAAGAACTGCAGATGCTCCTCTCAGCACAAACCCACTTTGGTCCATGTACATGCCTCCTCATTTACTCTGGCCAAACTCCACCAGCAGACTTCCTGCTGTGTGTCAAATCCTGCCTGCTCAAGCTTAGAGCAGTGATTTTTACACCCAGCAATGAGGCAAAAAAAAAAAAGAGACTTATCGCTGAATATGTTTGCTCTAGCTCTGTCTCCCTGGATAACAGCTATGCAAAACATACCTATTTATTCCCTGTTGCTGCTATACAATCTTTACCCTACTTCGCGTTTTTCCTGAAAGAGTGAGTCACAAAGATGGCACCTCCTATTCATTCCCAAATTCCCCCACAAATGATACCCCATTTTCTGAAGCAGAAGCAGATTTCCACTTTGGCAAACCAGCCAATTTAGCATCTCCTGAGGCGACGGTTTGCATCCGTGCAGAGAGCCAGCACAAGAACAAAGGGGCCCCTTATGCCTTCAGAAGGGACTTGAGAAGGACTTGAGCTCTTGGAGGAAAAAGCTGTTGGAGATAAGTGCTGGGACTTTTTCCCCACATCTGAGACATCAAGCTTGAATCCCTTCTCACAAGTCCTTTCGCCAGAGGAAAGGAATTAGCCCTGAGGAGCTTGGTTAAGGAAATCCTTACATTTAATCCTGACCTTACTGAGCAGGGTTAGGCCATAAGTGAAGACCTTTCAATTAGCATGTCATTAATGGATTGGGTGACACTGATAAAGGGAGGACCAAGGACTTTTTGTGTGGTCTTCTGAGGTGAGCTGGGTTGTTTTACAGACAGGAACAGAGTCACAGCGAGACGAAGCCCCATATCTGTGACGTTAATGCTGAAAGACAGAAGCATGTCACAGGGACATTCATACAGCAAGGGTAACCTTGCAGAAGGAAAGACAGTAAAACGGAAAAAATAAATGAATGTTCAAAGAACAAGCAAAAATTAAGGATTAGTTTGTAAGCACCAGGTTGTATACCATTTTTTCTGTTAAACACTCAGCAGTGACTTCTCAATGTGACCTCAGCCAAAGACATACATTGCAAAACACAGGCAGGATTACTAATTTTTCAGAAGCTTCTCTTCATGACAGGTTAAGCCATAATTTTGCTGTAACTCATTCCATCGCTGAAGTTGCTGACATTTATGACTGTGCTTTGAAACATTGATATACCCAAGGATTTCGCAACATTGGCTTTGACATGGTAAATTAGTCCATCGGCTCCTTCCAAAGCGAATTTGCGATGCGGTGGATGAGGACACGGCAGCTGAGGGCTGTGTGGCATCAACACAAGACCTGCCCTCCAAATGGGCCACCCGATGCCTCGTATTCTGTTAGCAGGTGCACTTGGAGTCCCTCCATTAACAGACCCCCATGCATTAAAGGAGGAAAAGCATTGCCTGCCGTTCATCATAAATGATATTTAACTGCAACTCAATAGAGATGCGGCAAGTGTAAGACATCAGCATTAATACTACTGCAGATGGGAGTCGTAAGAGGAGAGAGACCTTAGGGAATTCCCACCTGTGTAGATGATGCCCTGTACCATCCCTGGGGGAGGTGAGGACCCAAAGAAAGAAAAATAAAAGGCCAAGGAGTGAGCAGACAGTGGTTTCTGTGAGAAAATAGGGAACAGGAGAGGCAAAGCCTGCCCTTTTCAGGGTCTCACAGGGAGAGCGGCAGAGACCCTTACATGCCCGTCAGGTCGTGGTCAGGGAAACCCACTTCCAGCAGCCTCTCAGTGCACAGGCTGTCTGCCCCAGTCCTGCTCCCAAAGGGCGGAAGAGACAGAAAAATATGGTGAGGGTGGCCCCAGACCTGCTGGCCTGATGCAAGAGAGCAGCCCCAGGTGTCTTTAATTCAGGCGTAACATCAATGTCCTACCCTGTTAGCAGATTATGAATATGCAAGCAAGAATGTGCAAGCATTGAGTCCAGGTGACTTGGGAATTTATCCTGACATGCCTCTGCTGAATGAAGAGGCCTTTCGAAAAATAAACTACAGGCTATGCTGCAAACTCTTTGTGTACTTTCACTGTTCTTTCAATAGGATATTTTAAAACATCACAACTGATGGTTTATTTGCCCCGAATCTGGGTTTGCATTTCTTAAGCAGCAGCTAGAATCTTACATCTCTCCGATCAGCCTGGCATACAGGCAAATGGTAATGCTGCCGGGTAATGTTGTGGCGCGGATAAAGTCTTTTATTGGACTTGCAGTTAGCCCTCAAGTGGAAAAGAAGCTTTCCCAGTGCTCCCCCAATGTAAATTACAAAGCTACATTTTATTCAGGACAGAAGAAAACACAGAGGATTATCTTGGTAAACTCATCTGGCTTTACCAGCAGTAAATTTGTTGTTCAAGCCACTTAGGTCTAGTTACTGTAAATTCCTGTTTAATTATAATCCAGATGTTCTCAAGGCCGTCCTACCCTCCGGCGCACCTTGACCAGCACTGCACAGAGAAAATGCAGCTCTGCCGTTTTCAGGGTTAAGATCCTCTTTGGAGAACACACCAGGAGAGCTGCTCCACACAGAGAGGCGATGGGGCCGGATCCTAGGTGATGCACAGAGGTCATTTTAATCAAGGTGAGCTGTAATCCTGAGCCAAGCAGTAACTGCCAGAGCGGGGAGTATAGGCAGCTTCCCAGCCCCTCGCTGGGATTTGCCCATGTGAGCTGCCGCTGCCTGCTGAAACACTGCTCCAGCACGGCACCTGCCGAGACGTGGGAAGATCCCTGGTTCATTGCAACGCAAGTGGCACGCCCCACCCCTCCAGAGATGTTGACATGGCTTTTGTTTTGTTCGCACTCGTAGTGCCCTGCTTACTTTCTCTTTTACTTTTTCTGGAATAGCCTCTATATATTGTTGCTGAGAAAGTAATTCAAAAGCACATTTCAGTTCCTATAGGTCTAAATGCTATTTTGGTGCTTTTAAGCTAAAATCCCTTCAACAAAAAGGTGTAGCTTAGACATTCATAAATGACCTGGAAGGAAGGGGGTAAAAATAACATGAACAAAGACAAAAAACGTGATCTAAAGACATACTCTGCACAAAGTATATAATGAAGTTCTTGAACTCATTGCCACAGGATGCTGCAGAAGTCAAAGATATGAAGAAGTGGATGCTTCGTGCACTGAAACAACTTAGTTTATGTCACACCTTGGTTTTTGTCCTTTTTGATCTATCCACAAACTTCTTGTTTTCTATATAAAGGCTAACCATTTGGGTAAATTGTTTTCATTTGAACATTTAAAAAATGTCCTCTTAAAATAATGGTTGCCAAGTGGTACGAGATTTGCTTCATTTTGAATGTTACTCAAACCTCTGTGAAAATCTTCACATGGGTAATACAATTCCGTGGAAGTAGATCTTAGAAAAGAATCAGAGTTCCAGATTCTTAAAAATACTCGGAATTACTTAATGGTCTTTGCTAATAGAAACTAACAGTCTCTGCTTGATAGAAAGTCATACCAAACCCTCTGAGGTTAAGGACAAAGTTTGTCTTCCCACTTGGCAACGGTGAAGCCTTAGCTCATTTCCTTATTCTCCTCTTGCTCAGGCACAGTCCAATGAAGCTGCTCAGTGTATACTGTAAGTAAAAGAAGAAATGGTGGATTTAGACATTTATCTTTCCCTATGTAAAAGTAACTCCTGAAAAGTTCCAACGATGATTTAAAAATACCACATCCTCTCAACTGAAATTCAATATATATTTTTTCTTTTAAAATATTGCCATTGGTGGTCCAATCACTATATTACTTGAGCTTTAGCACTTGTACCTACTACTACACTTGTATTTTTAAGAGGTTATAATATTACCTACTACAGCATCTTTCTAAATGCATCTCCCAAGTGTGTGGTAATTTCTGTAATTCAGACATTTAGTCATGACACAATATGGGCTTCAAGAGAAAAAATACTCAGTGTAGACGTAAGCATCACATTGACAAGGTAGGCAACGTTGGGCGACACTGACAAATCTGCAGAAGAACAAGTGCCCTGTAATTCATGTGAACAGGACAGATATTAAAAGGTCAGATGTTGTAGTCAGAAAGGAGTTTCTAAAAAAATATAACTTTTGCCTCTGCAATTACATTTCCAGCAGATCCCTCCACTTTGATCAGACACCAGATTGATTATGATGGTTCCAATTTCGCTTTCATTTTAGCAAATTGTTCTGCTTCTATATTATTAGACCAGAGGAAGATTCTGCCATCCAGTGGTGAAAAAAATCACTCTTTTACTTGAAGGCTATAGTTTGTACTAAAACCATGTTATACTTTTAATCAAATGGGCGTGTTCTGGCCACTGTAAGAACTTCTTTTGCTTTTGTCCCTGGACCAACAAAGAGGACAATTTTACAGGGGAGTACACGTACACTGGTAAAACTCACAGGGATGCAACATGTAGTCAGACTGTGCCTGTTGTTCATACTTGGGTTTGTTCTCTCATTAGCGCAGTTGGTCTTGTTACCCAGTACAGCTTAGGACACTTGTGTGCCATGTTTATCATGCACCAGCAGTGCATGTTCGGACGAGTCCTGGGCTGGCGTAGTCCTGCCGCCAGCCTGTGCCACAGGCCCCAGGACCGAGAGGAGATCACAGGTGGAAATGTCTTCTCCCCAGGCAGGGGAGAACGGGGCAGTGTGCTGAGCCTGGCTCAGCTCTGCCTGAGGCCGTTAGCCGCCCAACCACATTCATCGTCTTCCTACCGCAGCAATGTCAGGAGTCAGTCTTGGACCATTTATAAAAAAGACACTTAACAACACGCAGATGCATACCACAGCTTCCCAATAATTTGCCACTACATCCCCATTTAGTAACGTCCATAAGCAAAGGCAGAGTTGGACCTTCACTGCTTTGGGCGCTGGAGGGGTGGACCGGTGATGACTCCCCTCCTCCCAGCCTATTCGCACCCTTCAGCCCCTTCTGTGCAACTCCTCGGAGCTGTACCGTGCTGCACCAAGAACGTGGATCCCTGTGTACCCTGTGTTGAAAGGGCATGGTGGGTTTACTATTCAGACTACAGTATTTAAGGAAATAATAGCCATTTTTAGCAAGTAGTGAGTAGCATTTCTGGAGGTGAGCACTGACCACCCGTGGTGCCCACGGTGGGTGAACCAGCCATGAGCCACGTGGGGTGGGTGCCCAGCAGAGTGGTAAAACAGCCCTGCCGAGTCCTAGGGTGAAACACCACACTACCGCCACCCCACCACAGAGCAGGTGCAAAACATGTCGCTCGGTGGAACAGACCATGGCTGGGTAGGTCATGTTTTTCGTGTGAGAGAGACGGCAGCTTTCTTGCTGAGCAGCCCTCTCCTGAAGTAGGCCAAGCAGGAGAAGGGGATGAGGACAGCTGAAAGAATCAATGCCGGAGGTGACAACAGCATTAATCAGAGCTGCCATGGTGCCCAGCGCCAGAAGAAGGCCCAGATCCCAGCTTGATCCTGTCAGCCCGAGCAAACCAGGAGAAGGGCACCTTCCCAGTCAGCCAGATGCACTGGCTCCAGGAGCACAGCATAGCCCTTCCGGGGGACTGCCGTGCACATTTTCCTTGGCAGCAAACACGATTAATTAATTACTCCTCCAATTAATCCCCACAAGTCTGCCACCCCAAGAGGAGCTGCCAGAGCAGCTAGCGTTTTCTTTGAGCCCCGGAGCAGAAGGGGATTGCCCACATCTTCTTAGGAGACAGCATAGTGCCGGAGGGACACCCAGAAGACTAGCGAGACTGTGTTATAACAGCACTGGTGGCAGGCAAGGAACTTGAATTTCTGCCTGGTACCAGTGCTGCCATGGTCCTAAATACACTTACCCGGCCTGGAAGAGTGGTTTGCTTTACCAGATCTGGCCTACTAGGTTCACTCATATTGGATATCCCCAAGAGCTAGGTGAGCTAGCCCTGGGCCTAATGTTCTTGGGCAAAGGATTGGCAGAAAAATACCTTTAATGCCCTTAAAGGTATGAACCCCCAGTATTTTGAATATTGCATTTGCTTATCATTTGCTTCTCATCCTGAGAGCAACGACAAGGCGTCTGCACTGTCCTGCCTGTCCTCTTGCAAGAAGTAGCTTTGAGTGTCCTCTTGATGTCCAAAATTATGTTGCAAAAGTAGTCAGAGGCATTTTGGGGTGGAAGACACCAGCAGCCCAGGAGGACAGACTGCTGGAATATCTCCTTCCCCCGGGGGGAGGACACAGACCTGCAACAGCTCTTGTGGGAAGGGACAGCCCTGGTGTCCCTGCACTGGGAGCAGGAGGAGCGGTCACAGCAGCCTGCCCTCTCCAAGTGCCACCGCAGCCAGGACATACCTCACAGATTAGCACACCTAAATTTAGGTGTTTTCATACAGGTCTGAAGAGCAGTTGCAATGACCAGATGTAGACATCTCTTTTAGGGTGCACTGGACAGACCTCAGACTGCCTTGGGGAGATCTCTATTGCCAACAAGAGGAGCTGAGCTGCCACCCTTGCAGAAGGTACCTGTGTGTGGGCACATAAATTTACTTGTCCAAGTTTGGATCCTGACAGGGACCCAGGGGCTGGAGTGCATAAATGCATCAGGCAGACCTCCACCTGCAGAGGTCCGGAAGGGGGAACCCATCAAGTGAATGAGACATAGGCAACACAGGGCTATTCAGCCTCTCAAAGGCAGGGCTGAGCGGCAGCCCCCATCGGGATTGCGTCTATGACTTGTTAAGCCTCCATGCTAACACCTTGTGCTCCACTTTGCAAGAAGCTTTCTGAGGCTTTCTTTTCACATGCAGCCTCTTGAAATATTGATCGGGGGAGTGCTGAATTTGCTCACCTGTCAGTAGGAGAGCTGTAGGTGGGTGAACTGAAGACTGCTTGGTGCTCTCAGGCAATACATGTCAAAGAAACTATTTTTCAAGCCAAAATTGTGCATTCATGTTGACTTTTATTTGAGTCTGTCTAAAAGAAAATTATTCCTTGGACTGAATTTGGTTTTAGTGACGGTGAACTGTCCTGGCAGAAAACTGGTAGCACTTACCTTAAAAAAATGAGATTATGAAATTTCAGCATGGCACAGGTTTTCCCCTTCTACTGTATTGTATCCAAGTGTTTGGCTTGGTTTTACTTTGTGTTCAGAGTTTAGCTGATATCTTCACTGCAGAGAGAAAAAAGCATTATGAGCAAAGATGTAACTAGTCAAAGAGAAAACAAAATTGGCCCATCTTTCCCATCTAGTATCCAGGTAGATTAAAAAAAATGTATGAAGAAATTCACTTTTAGATAGATGAAATCCCTGTCTCTACCATGCTTACTTGGGAGCCAGTTGCTCTTACAGAGTGACAGGCAAGCACAAGCTCTTTTCTCTGCACAGAAGCAAATCCTCCTGCAGCAGATACGCTTTAAGAGAACTGCATCTCCCAAAGACATTTTTGGCTGTGGGATTCATATTTTCCAGAAGGTGCTGTTCTTACTGAGCCTTACTGCTGCAACTTTATGCTCACAAGACAGGTTCTTTTGATTAAAGTTACACACGTGCTTAATCAAGTACAGAATAAGACAGCGTTTATTCACTATTTTTATAAAGCAATTATGAATGACTCACTTGCATGTGATTCGTTCAGTAAAAATTATGAGCCTTTTACCTCTCTTCTGGTAATGTGAGAGAGCTTTTCTTTTTGATATATAGTTGCTTTATAGGGGGGCTTGGTTCCATAGGAAAATGATCAAATATTTGTCTTCTTCCATACCCAATATTTTTCAGGACTACCCTCTCCCTCCTCTGTGAGTGATGACTCCACTAACCAGAGTAGTTCAACCCCTGTCAGAGCAGCATCAGATCTGCCTGAATGCTGGGCACAGACTGAGAAAAACACAGAAAAAGACATTCATAGCTGGGTTTGGACCTACTTCATGCAGCTTTCCTTATCAAGCAAAGGGCAATGGAGCTTGCAGAAGAAATTGCAGAACCAGAGCTTCTGCTGGCAGATGCCATCAATGTCAGCAGAATTACACCCCCAGGGAACTTAAACCTTTCAAAAGTGGCAGATATTTTAACACTATTTTAAGAAGGTTTCAAAGGGAAACATTACTTTTAGAACACTTGATACTCCCTGTTTCCAAGAAGTGAGGAAAATCTGAATTCCAGAAATGGGTTATTTCCTCTTTGAGGAAAAATGAGCTGGCAAAGATGCTGGATACCAGGGAGGGAAAGCAGACAAATATTGGTGTTATTTTGTCTGAATAGCGTTCGTGCCCCAAGGAATTGCTTTATTTCTGG
Source organism: Buteo buteo (assembly GCF_964188355.1). Lineage (NCBI taxonomy): Eukaryota > Metazoa > Chordata > Aves > Accipitriformes > Accipitridae > Buteo > Buteo buteo. The sequence continues at coordinate 10,143,251 of NC_134195.1, read as the reverse complement.
ACTACTAGCAGTAGAGTTAGATCAAATGGAATTTTTAAAGGAACCAAGTCGGAAATGTGAAACAATGGCCTGCTTAACACTCCAACAAAAGCTCAAACTCTCATCCTGCTAGCTTTGGTGACATTGCTGTTTTACCAAGTGTGAGATGTTGGAGATCAAAGGGTTCTCATTCATTCTAAAAACTGCCTCACCAGGAGCAAGGAGGAGGCTGAGCTGTCAGTGGGGCTGCTCTACCAGTGGTCCTAATGAAATCACTGAGATTTCTAGTGAAGTAATAGTCTGCTCACCCCCAATAAGGATGTGACAATCTAGTATAAAAACATGACATTCTGTAAAGCTGCTGTAGAGCTAAATGACATTTGGTTGTCATTCATTAACAGTATAAAATGATACATACAATCATAAGAAAAAGTATCACCAAAGTCTAAAAAGAAAAGTGAGGAGGAGGCCTGGTCCTTCAGAAAGGTGAAGTACACTCAGAGACAATGCAGATTAATCTGCCAATGACTGGGGGCTACCCTTTCCCCACACACCAGTAACTAGTTCCAAAGACTAGCAAGGAGATGGAGGAAGGGCAAGAGAGTATAAAAGCTAAAGCAATAAAGTGAAGAATGCCTCTTGATCAACCACGAAAGGGAAAACTCTGGACCGCTCCAACTTTCTGCTGGTTTCCACAAAGTGCTGGCAGGACTGTGCTTTCTGCTCCTCTTCACTCCAAGCTCATCGTCACTGGACTGTCTTCCCTAATTTGCTTTTCTAGCGTAACCACCTGGAAATGAGGGCTGGAGTATAAAACAGAATGACAAGTGCTTGCACCTTGCTGAATTCTTCTTTTCAGGATACATTTCAACAGATGGACACAAACAAATGCTGCTGCTGCTTTCTCTTTAGAAAGGGTTAGTTACAGTTTACACAGAAATCCACTCTCAGCACCATTGCAACAGGCATCCTCTGAAACGCAATGTTTATTCTCATGACTGTAACATGTAAGCTTGTGCTGAGGATCGAACACTTCTGCAACCTTCTTTGTTATCAGTGAGAGGCCTCGACTGCAAATTCCCAATTGGATCTAAATATCCACAAAATCTGAAGCTGCTTGAATCTGTTGGTTTTGTTCAAACCAGTTTTACATAGCAAATTTCAAATCAGCTAGCTGATATGATTTTTCCTAGCTGGAGAGTGGTGTTTTCATCGGGGGCCATCCATTCGGTGGCAAGTAGCTCTACAAATCTGTCATTTGCCAAAAGTAATGCACATCCATAAAGAAACCAGTCTGTGTCGTCTTCTGTTGCTTTCAAGTTGATTACAGAGACAGATAATGTGGAGGCCCTTCAAGTTCTTCCATCTAAATTTGGCATACAAGCTCCAAAATACAGTGAAACAGTCAATGAATTCTTCCCCCCAAATCCAAAGACAACTTTTACTGCTTGTGACACCAGGACATGAAGATGTCTAAAAAGAAAATGCACCGTGCACACCTGAATAACTCGTATGGGTTACAGATAGCTCCAGCGACCGTGAAGGAAAGGCCCTCCCCTGCACACGGCCCTGTATGTCTTTGCTTTATTATTTACCCACCCCAAATTTTCACTGATTGAAGGAATTACTCATGTGCAGGAAAAAATAGAAAAGGTCTTGGTGAAAAGAAGCAGATCTGCTAGCCAACATCAGTATTCTCAAGGATGGTTGGGCCCACAAAACGTGCTCTACATACTTTTTGACCATTTGAACCAAAAGAGAAAAGAACACTTTCTCTGCAAGTGAACAAGATGCTGACGCACCAGCTAAAAAATAAAAAAAAACAACCCCACTACACAGCAACAAGAATGATTCAAGGTCTTTAAAATCTAGCTCCTCCATCAAACAGGAGGGAGCTCATTCTGGCTGGTCTGAAGGATAAGAGGAGAAAATTATTTGTTTATGGGTATGAGCTGATCAGTTGTGAGAAGAGCTTGGCTATGAGAAGACTCTTGCCAGAACAGACTGATGTGTATCACAGTTATGACAAACTCACGACAGAAGTGGGCAAAATATTGACACAGTGAAAGTAATTACGCATTGGAAAAAAACCCAAATACCAGAGTATGTCTTCAAATCTGAATTGTTGAAGTGAGACCGGCTATCTTTTCAAAAGGATGGGGTGTAGTTAAGGCGGGTGAGAATTTTTAAGTAAAAGTCTATGGACTATATTATACAAGAGGTCATATTATGCATTCACAATGTACTTTCTGGTTTTAAAATCTATAAATTTCTATTAAGAGCATTGGTTTTCACAGGCTGCTGACTTTATGATAAACTCTCTGCTGGGTTTGTTCATGTTTGGTCTCAGGGGACAGCATTGCCCATATATTAATTTTGAAAGAAAACTTTAAGCTGACTAGAAATTGAAGGAATAAAATATGCTTTCAGCTTTAAAAAAAAACAAAACCACCACACACACACACACACACAAATAATTCCTTTTCCTCTGTTGAGACTCTTTGCTCAGCCAAAAAGACACTGAAAAAAATGGCTAATTCATGTAGCAGAGACTGTGTCACCACAGAGAGTCAGATTATTCATTTCGGTAAGAGAAGAAGCACCAAGCAAGGAAGTTAGGTGGGAACAGCTAAGTAGGCACCCAGGGTATATCCAGAGTACCCGGGTGCAGCTATACTGCACGGGCTGTCCTGGGACCCCACCTCTCTGCCCTTCATCCTGATTTTCACACACTTGCACCAGTTGCAGCCCTTGACCACAAATGCAAGGTCACTGGTGACGTTATCCACCAGCATCTTTTAGTGTGCAGAGAGAAGGGGGAAAGCTGAGCCAGAGACCAGACCCCTGAGCTTGCTGCCTCCCAGTCTCAGGATGGTTACTGCGATGGACCGGCCAGTCCCAGTGGGGACAGACACACCCCCCCCCCCCAAGAAAGGGTGATGCTGTAGCCACAGAGAAAACCTGGCACTACTGCACCCCTTTGGCCAAGACAGAGCTGTGGGAGTTCTGAAATTCTGGAGTATGGCCAGGTTTGTGACCAGACTGCACCCGCGTCAGGTAGGTCCTTTGTGGTGAACAATGAACACTATGCACCCTCCCCTTCAGAGGCTTTGCAGCAGTTGAAACATAAAAAAAAAAATATTAGTTTGCAAAACCACCTACATTGCTAAAATAGTAATGCCAAACACAGTGCAGCAGAGCCTGCTTTAACCTTCTCTTCTCAAATGTTCTTCATTTATTAGGTCTTTGCTTTTTCATCTTCATGAGAAATATCCCCATCGGTTTGGTGGCAATAATTCTAGGTTTCAGCATTTCACTCCAAGGTGAAGCAAAAAGCAAACTATTATTCTGTTCACTGAAGACTAGAAAAATGGCAAATCTTGTAACAAACTCTAAGACTGAGATGGGACAGAATCAGTTTCCCTCTACATAAAAGATCGATTGGAAAAATAATCTCCTTAAAAGACCATGTCTGACACTTGCTTTTTTCATTTTCTGGAGTTCTCTTCAGAGACTTGTTGGGACTGTGGTTGCTTAAGGTACAAGGACAGTGTCATTTGCCACAGACTAGCAACGCCTTTTATTCTGTAGAGAAAATTCAGTCTGTGTAAATGGATACAACTCCCTTTTTCTTTTGTTATTTTTTCTCCTGCTGCCAACATGCCTGCTTACTGCAGTACTGCACTTGTCCCTTTGTCTTTATGAGGCCGCTTGCTTGAATGATTGCCTAGGAATTTATGTACACATTAAAAAAATCACTTTATTATGCGTTAGCTGGGAATGTCCAGGCAGGAACTGAACTCCTCCTTAGCCATCACCTACTGGCATCTTCTTTTCTTTATTCTCTCTCAGCCCTGTTGCCCACTACCTTTAACATCAAAAAGGACCACCCATTTCACCAAGCACTGTACAAATACGTAGACAGTCCTTACGTCCACAATTCCCACAGGATTTATAACACTAAGCAGATGCACAGGGAGGTGAAGAGGCTTCTCCAGAACAACGTGGCTGGAAAATGCATGCAGGGATCCGTCTCCCTGGCTGTGCCGCTTCCTCTTGCTCCACAGACACAGTGAACCTTGGAGAGCTTCAGTCTCCTGGTTAGGTGCTTCAAGACCTGACTGCAGTATGAGGTTGACTGTTTCTTGTGCTTTGGGGAAGATTTATTTAAGATTGCTGGGGAGTTGTCTCCCAGCTGTTCAGGATTAGAGATGTTTCGCTACCCCGAATGTCTGGAACCATTTATGCATTTGTTGGAAATGTTCAATGGAAATTTGGACCTGGTGTTCCAGGAGTAGGCTGCTCCTAATAGACACAGACTGAGAAATTGCATTGTAGCAATTGCCTTGTTGTCCATCGTGTTGGGTTTCCACTACCTATAATTTGTAGAGGTAAATATAAGGAAGATGCAGACGTCTGATAAATAATGACAGCAGTTCTCCTGAAGCCAGACAGGTGCAGATCATTCTTCATGACCCAGGAAAAAGAAAATGAGAGGTGATGAGTATGAATACTAAAATACAAGGACAGGAGCACATGTGCTATATCTCATAACAGTACATATTTAAACACTAAATATAATTTGGGGGCAAGTTTGGGTTTGGCTTTTTTTTTTTTACATAGAAGACTCTTTTCCAAAACCTAAGAAAGAGCAACCATTTGAAATTAAAGGTACCGATGTGGTTTCTCAAAACTTTTCTGAAAAGGAAAAAAAAAAATTTACCAGTGTAAGGGATCATTCTTATTTCTGTATTTCTTCTGATGAACGCAGTGTGAGCTCTTACATATTTGCAGTGTATAAGAAGTCCAAAAAATTGTTTCTGCATACTGTTCCTTTTGTTCTAGTTCAATCAGCAATCATCTTTTTTTCCTTTAATTTCTTTACACAGATTTTTCTCAAAGTAGCATCTGTTTTGCCTTTTAAAAATTAACTGTGTAAGCACAACAAAATCAGAGAGATGTCAAAGCTGTGGAATTTTCCCTTGCAGCCACACAAAGCCAAGTTTTGGATGACTCTGTTGCTTGAATCATCTCAAGTTACGGAATTTGGGTTCAGGTTCACTAAGGTAGCTATTATGAAGCTCAGCAAATCTATATCCCCCTCTGATCTGTTGTTGCTGTGCTTTTTGGGTTTTGGAGGGGGAGGGGTGTGGGGGAACTTCTAATATCATTATGTAAACTTAAACTTTGCAGGTTACATATTTCAAAGCCTTCCTTAAATGAATCCGAAATCCTGTCCTAAACCTTTGACAACTCTGACTGATAAATCCAAACAGAGCAAACCCCAAAATTTAGGAAAAAATGTTCTCAAAGACAAGTGTTTGCCGTCAACAAAAGAGCTCTTAGATACAGTTCTCTGGGTAAATCCTGGCAGATGAACTTAATTAAGAGATGAAAACAATTAAATAGCAATGTGCGACAAAAATGGGCTAAACTAAAATTCTCTGTAAAATCTCCTTATTAGGAAATGAGAATTATCGTTCTGCTGCTTTCCACAGAAGGAGAGATGGCCTCTTTCTGTCTGTGCTCACAGGGCAATATCAGCCTCTGTTCACAGTGGTCCAGTTGGCAGCCCACAGATCATGGGATATTTCCATGTGCCCCCTGCCTTTCCCCAAAGAGCCTGATGGTGTTCAGGAGAAAAATGATGCTTCGGCAGCCAACGCATCCCCCTGCACATGCAGCAGCAGGCATGGAGCTGACCAGGAGCTATTGCCCCAGCTTCTGGGGGAAAAGGGGTGCAGGACACCCATGTGCATGCTCATGGCTCAACACAGCGACAATCATTAGCTGCTTTTATCGATCCTGAGCATGGGAAAAGGGTGTCTCAAAAGCAGCTCCAGCCACCACATCCCCTCAGCTTTTGACCAGCTCATGACTCATTGGCTGACAGGCAGATGTGTAGCAAGAAACAAAACCCCAATTTAATCCTGTCCATTTTTCTCCAGCATGACTGCCCCAGAGAAATCAAGAAATGTGCATCTGTTCTGAGTCACATCATGCAATGGCTCCTGGCTTTCATTTTGGTAAGGATACTACCTTTCAAAGATAAATTAGATGGAAGAGTCCTCCAGAAAACTTCTGGTGCAAGTTTTTTTGAGGATTGCTAGGCTTAGGGAAGTCCTGAGCCATGTCCTCCTCAGAGGGCTGGTGGTCAAGAAACCATGCCAGGAAGCATCCCTGTAGGAAGCCCCTCAGCTATGAGCGGCTGAAGATCAGATAAAATGTCCAATATGTCCTGGTCCTCCTCCCAGGGCATCCAGGATTAGCCACTCTTGGGGAATAACTGCTGCCCATGAAGGTCTGACCCCAAATGGTCAGGTTTTAATGTTTGCAAAGCAATAAGTAGTCAATGGTCACTGAAAGCAGCTTACTTACTTAAATGGCCAATGAAATTGAAAAATTCAGATAGACTTCTATGGATATGGGGTAGTCTTACAATTCTTTGTGGTTATCATTCCAGTTTTATCAAGATAGGAATTAATTTAAAAAATGAGAGAATTTAAAAGTTCCAGAAATAGACAGTGAGAAGTATCCTTGAAAAAATAGTGTCTTGGATTTCAAATATCATTATTGTTGTTGTCACCATTTTCAAAACTGGCAGGGAAGCCAAGGCATAGTGTCTAATACACTGAAGTCAGAAAGAAAAATCCCAGACTCCACAAGAATATGAAAACTTCAGGGTGTTAATGTTTAAAAGAAGATAAGGAATATCCTGACTCTCCCCCACAAAAAAAAAAAAAAAAAAAAAAAAGAGAGAGAATTTACAGCAAGTACCAAGCAATCTTTTTGGCTCCCAAATCTTCCATGTAACATGTATGATAGGATTAACTTTAATTGCTTCCAGCCTATATCTAAAGATGAAGAACGCGATACCAGCTGGTTGGAATAGAGCTACCTCACCAGTTATTATCCATTAAAAAACTGCCTGGCTCACACACAAATTGCACATAAATTGGGTACTTCTTGAGGTCAACTTTTTTACCTCACCCGCTGTCTTAGCATTTCATAAACACCTGTCATTCCCAGAAGCTGTGCTCAGGTTATGTCTTCTTCTCCTTTGGGCCTGTATCCTGCAGGATCTGGGGTGTTTTGCTCTTGCAGTGTGCCTAAGTCCTTGAAAGTACAGACACGGTTAGGTCCGCAGTTTTCAAACTTGGGGATCAGTGCCAGACTGCTAAGCATCTCTCAGGACTGAGCCTTTTGTTAGCGCTCTGCCACTTTTTCACTGAATTATCTCTTCCTCCACAAAGGAGAAAATTTGTTTCAGCTGGGCTGCTTTTGTCGTTAAATACTGCTCAGATTTAGCAGATAGCAGAACTACACCTTTGCCTATACATAGTGTGCAAACCAAAGAGAAAAGTAATTCTAGGGAATGAGTTCTCTTAGCCTGAAACCGTTCTCTGCACTAGAAAATATTTAAAAGAAGAGAAAACCGTGGAATGTAAATGGGTAACATTTTCTACTGCCGAAAATGTTTCATGTGACCTTATCAAAGGTCCTTTTTTCTCCTGGATGAACACCAATCTCACACATGCAATAGAATATTCATCCCTCTTAGAGTAATTTCTTTCCCAAAGAAATTTATCTTTTGATATTGCACTACAGATTCCTTTTCAGTAATAGAACTGCTGGGTTTGTTTCTGAAACCAGCAATAGATTACAATCCATCCCCCTGCTTTTATGTCTTCCCTTTTCTCCAAAAGTGTTTTAGACCGTAGCTGCTTCCATCTTTAAAAAAAAAAAACCAACAAAACAAATTGTAAGAAATATGGGAAGTGACTGGAGGATTAGAAAAGAATGTCAAAAGCTCCTACATGATATTAGAGTGAAAAATCCTGGTCAGTTAAATTAACCTTGTGATCCAAAGTCCCTTGGACATCTCTTGGGAGGGGCATCCCACCCCATGCTTTCCTGCATCTTCTAATTTTGCCTTTCGGGGAAGAGAAGGTGTCTGTCAGCACAGCATTCCTCCGGCTCAGCCTGTGTGATTGTCCCTTTTCCATCCAGGCTGAGTCAATTTATTGCTCAGGACAGACCCCTCTACATTCCAGTTTGTGGGACCGGTGTGCAGTCTGGGGAGCTACTGCAGGCACCCTTGTGCAGTGGATATAAAAGTAGAGCCTTTCTAAGTGTGCGGATGATCGCCTTGCTCAGCAGTTGGCACAGCAGCAATGGATACTGCCTTCTGCTCTCTGCAACTCTGAAAGATGGAAATTGTTGCCTCACATTAGAGTGATGGTTCGACAGCCCTCTGCACGGCTCAGATAGGCATCTCATAGCAGGGTGAAACAACCCAGCCTCCCAGTTGCAGCTGAAGCCCTCATGCAGAGAGGCTGATGGGGAAAGGAACACTTTAGGACTCGCAGGGATCCTCAGGGATCTCCAAGAGCAGAGGGTATCACATATTTGCACAGCACGGTGCATGCTGCGATTGCCTCTTTACCCCACATGCAAAGCAGCTCTTCAGGAGCAAGCAAGTTCACACACCACAGTGGGGTCTTAGTCTGGTGCCAGCATTTCTGCAGGAGGGAGCAAATTCCTATGGATCTGTATCATGAGCTTGCCCCAGGCAGCTATCGCCCCAATGCCATAGCAATGCATAAACAAGTGATTACTGCTGACCGGAACCCAGTTAGCCTCCAGTACCTGGATAAATGATGTAGTGATGCAAGCTACCAGTTGAGGCCCTGGTAGGGGAATTTGGAGGTAATATATCTATGGGTAATCAGCATTGCAGATATACTTGAAATTCTAGCAAGGTTCAAGAAAATGGGATTCTCAGCTTGCACAGGGAGCACTAATGGCACACACAGGCCTCTCTCACACTCTCTTGCAGGTGCCAATAAATGAGCTCTCCACAAGAATGCTCCTCCTGCGTTCTGCAGGGCTCACTTGGGATTGGTCTCACGCAGAATGTGGCTTTGAAATACGGCTCCTTCTCCCGAAACTACAGTGTTTGCTGTATTCTTCCTGTTCAACTTGAGGATGGGACTGTGCTTAACTGCCACCTAACCAGGTGTCAGCTGGACACTATGAAAACATGGAGGGAGAAGCAAAGTAGGACTAGAAGGCAGCCCTAGGCAAATACAAATGTTTCTCGCAGGCTGCAGACATTGGCAAGGCACAGGAGATATTATGATGTCCTGCTCAGCTTCCTGGCAGTACAGAGGAGAAACGTCTGCAGAATGATGGGGAGATGTAGGAAGAGAGCATTGTGGGATCACTCCTGAAGGACTTCACCAGTGAACATATTGCAAGTCATAGCAAAGCAGTGACCAGACCACAAATTGGGTGTATGAAAAAGCTGAAGCAAAGCTTATGTATTTGGAGGCTAAGAGGAACTCTTGTGACCTGGATGTGTTCTAGGTCAACAGGGGAGGGAGCTGTGTAGATCTCTCTGCCCAATTTAGTAATCCTAGCTGCCTCGAGAGAAAAAAAGAAAAAAGGAAAAGAACAGCTCTAGAGCATGATGCACTTCATCCTAGAGTAGATGTTACGTCGGATGAGTCACAGCCTAAAATTGCCTATTTCGGTCCATTATAAAAGGGAGTCCAGCGTGATTAGTTCAGATGAAGACACCTACAATTATCGATATGTTAGATGAGCTGAATCTCCCAAAAGAAGTTCTCAGTAAGTCTGCAGGTATGGACACAGGCTTTGGTACACACCAGTTCAGCAGTGCAGAGATACCCTCTGGAGGCTTTACCCTGAGAGCCATCCAGGAAAAGCCTTACAGCTGGCTTAACCATGAAAAGCAGAACTTGTACTTGTCCATATCACCTCCTCCTTTAAACACTGTCTTAAATCTACCCTTATCAGTTATTCAAAGAGATCTTATCTCTGAGAGAAAACATGTGATTTCTGAGTAAAAAATACACCTGACATTAGTCATGTAGGTTTATGGATCACAGTTTCTACATACAGGCTTTGTGGGGTCTGCTATTTGAACATCTAAGTCTGTACTTGGATACACAAACTGGATTTCTACCGTGAACTGAGCTAATGCAGAAGTAGGAGTTATATGTCTTTCTGTTACACAGATATTTGAAATTTGGCCTATTGCTACCAATACAACAGAGTCTGCGAGAACGGGAATGATCCGACTGTTATTCTCTGGTGGAATGAGCTTAGTCGAAGACCGTCGCTGGAAGAGCTACAGCCTGGCGGAGGATCAGAGGGAAGACAGGACATGGGGGCAAGCAGCAGGTCCATCACTCCAGAGGAAAAGTTGGCTCTGGGAGTACACCAGGACCTCCTCTGACATGAGCTGCCCTTTCAGACCTCTGCAAATAGGGTATGTTGGCAGAAACTGCTTCCCTAGCCTTTCCTCCAGTCCAGGTCTGGAAGAAGGAAGACATGGCAAAAGAATAGGCACCCTGCCAGTGGGACCAAAGCACTTTAAGCAAAATTCTCAATTTAAGTCAGTTGTTCAATTACAAAACATTATTTGTACAGCTAGGTTTCCCCTGTGCACAGGTAGCTTATCTGGCTTATGGATAAGCAACACCAAGGGGCAGAAACATCCATTCTGCTCTCCTCAACAGTCCATCCCATGTCCAGCAACACATATTCATTTTTATGCTGCATCTGTGCAAAGATACCTTCATGAACTTACATGGGCCTGCAACAACAAAGAAGTTTCTTGAAACTGGGAGTTTGGTGCAAGACCCCCCCAACCAGCACTGAGGGAATCAGCTCAGGGCCAGTAGTATCATCCTGGAAGTAAACTGCTACTTCCTGACCCATCACCCCACATGGTGATGAGTTGACTGCATGGACAGAAAGCTGTCTATAATCACTGCAAGTATATAATGTAAGTCTGTGGCAGATTTATTTGTTCAGAGGTGGCCTAGCCCTAGGGTCCTTGCAAAGCTAATGTTACCGATCTGCTTTCAGGACTTTGTGCCTCATTACGCTCAGCCGTTCAGATGGGAAGAGCTGGAGCCAACAAAGACAGGTGATTAAAAGTCTGAAAGTTCTTTATAAAGAAACACTTCTCACATTTCCAGCTAATTGGAGATAATCATGTAAGCTTTCCCCCACCCCCAGTTTAACAGACTGGTGACATTTGCACGTCTGGCTCATGGTAGCCTTATGGGCTTGACATCTGCGCATGGCAAAAGCATTTAGCTTCAGAGCTGCATTCCCTGAGAGTGCTACAGTGCGGAACCAATTCTCTTCACTTAACAAACGTGCCGTATAGTCTGGGGGTTCTATAATATTTGCAAAACAGGGAGAACAAGGCTACTCTTTGAAGCGTCAGAAGAGCAGTCAAACGGGACTTAGCACAGACAGCCCCCGTGACTGTGAACCACACGTTGGTTAATATGAAATAGCTGGGCAGATGCTCTTCTGCATGGGTGAAATAAAAACACTAGGCCAATAAACCACGGGCCTGAGATACAGAGATGGCCCAGACACCCTGCAGTGCGAGGAGGTAGGCAGCGTGGCTCTCTGAAGGAAAGCAGCAGCTCAAGAGGAGCTGTTAATGCACACTTCTCGGCACTGTGCTGCAAGTGCCAGGCTTATCCCCGCACCATGCCCTTCAGCAGAGGAGTGTATGTCTTAAGTGGCTTGGTTCAGGATGTGACCCTTCACCCTAGTAGGCTTGCAACAGCCTCATGATCTGGAGTATGACACTGCCTTTGTTTGGGGGTGGCCATAACTGAGGATTTTGGTTTTCTCAGTGAAAATGTAGCTCAGAAGTAGTATCCGATAGCAAAAGAATATCTTCCTTTGGTCTTTCATGTTTCCTCTGTGGCTTATTTGTAAGAAGTAGGTGCAACAGAGAGAGAGATCAGGAAGTGCTTAATAGCCTCCTGGTTTTTTAATCTGTAAATACCAAGCTCTGAGGGGACTTTGATGTGAAAGTACATCAAAAGACAGGGTTAGAATTCAAAACTATCTCAACAAACAGGAGATGTGGGCTGAAAAAATAGCACAGAACTCAGTGAGATAAGTGCAAGTTAGTTCAGGTATACAAAAATAATCAACTAGAGACCTACTGGGTGGGGAAAAACTCAGCAGGAGTTGTGCAGGAAAGGATGCAGGGGTTGCGATGCATCCATCATAGGCTGAACATGAGGTAGAACTCTTACATGAAGATAATACTGAGGTGCATGAACAGGACTATAAAGCATCCGTAATAACTTTTGTTCAAAGCCCAGCTGTAGTTTAATGTCTGAGTATGTACACTGTGTTTCAGGAAAGACGGAAACTGTCTGGGGAGGCTCCCCAGCAGAGAAAGATAGATTAACTGGGAAATTTAGCTTGAGGGGGATTTCTAGAGGTCATCTAGTCCAAACTGCTGCTTCAAACAAGGTTAACTTCAAAACATTGTTCAAGGTCTTGTCCAGACCAGTTTTGAAAATTTTCAATTCTACAGTCTCTCTGGGATATGAGAAAGACTGAAGAAATTCGATTTTTATCTCTGAAGGACTCAAGTTCAGTGGGATTCATTTGTGATTTGTAGGTTTTAGATTAAGTCTTAGGAGAGCTTGGGTCTTCAGTGAAGGCAGGCTAGCATCCCCATAATCTTCAGACATTGCCATTTCCTGCACCCATGGAACATGTCCGGGATGGAAGTCTTCCCCTCCATCTCCACCTTATGAGTGGTTAAGGTGGTCTCGTAGCCAGTCCATGCCATTGGAAAGGTCTGAAGCAGCCTGGTCCTAACTTGCTCAGGAATTTAGTTCTAAACATCTGTTTGCTAGAATGTATAAATGAAAAATGTTTATGAATACCTGTATGTTTACTAACCAAATTATCTAAGCATATTTAAATGGCAGGTTAACCAGAAATCCTAAGAATCACTTATGAGGGCAGAGGGATTATTTTAGAATCCATTTCCACCTTTACCCTGATCATACGTCTTCACTGCAGATTCAGCCTGGAGGACCACAACTAGCCTTGCCAGACTGTAGGCTTTTCCATTGCAAATACCATATCTTCACTCTAGCCATGCATCTAGCACCATGGATTTGGGTCCTTTCTGCAGGGACCTTTACCCTTTGCTGGGCAGTGCTAACGGAGCTCACCTGCCCGGGACAAATGGTGGACAGGCTCCAAAAGACCACCAACACTTGACTGGGCTTTAAGTGCCTCCTCAACTATTTGTAGAACAGAGGGTCTCCACTTCTTCAGTTTGGAAAAGAGTCAAAGTCAGTAGTAGAGGGAAGATATACTCTGTTTTGACGGCTGGGACACATTAATGCCCTGCACACACACATAAACACACCCACATCTCTTTTTGTTTTGAAGTGATGAATTCACCACCATATAGCAATTATCCAATTCAGAAATGAGTCATATTAACTACCAGAAGAGTGAAACCTGTCCACGCAGTAACTTTTGGCATTATAAATGCCTTTGAAGAATATCCTGTTGGACTATTTGTTCCTGCCTTTTAGGGGAAAATGGAGGGGCTGGTTTAGTTTGGCAGCACAGAAGTTCGCCATGCAAGGACAGGCAAGAGGAAGGCGATCCATGCAGAACCAAAAGCAAGCGAGGTCTGAAAACCTGTTAATGCAAATTTCAGCTCAGTGCTGGAATCCAGTGAAACCTTCAAACTCATTATTATTCATTAAGCAGATTGAAGGAGTGAAACGAAATTCAGCAAATTGTCCGCCTCTGCAGAGAACAATATGTTCATTTTGAAGGGAAACCAGTGTATGGATGGAAGGTGAAGTGTAAGCCACACTTACCTCAGGGGGAAGGCGGGGGGGGGGGGGGCGCAAATGTTTTTTAAAAAAAATCCATGTCCCTCTCTCAATGCACGTACCTCACTGGCCTGTCTGACCCCTTCAATATGCACCGGTGATAAAGTCCACCTGTCCGTCCTCACCTGCTGCGTGCGCTGATGCCAGGGCACCAAAGGTTCACAAGCGGCAGTCCCACTGAGGTCCCTTAGAAGCCAGACTCTTGACCGATCCTTTATTAAGACTAACCTCTTGTTCATCCCTGCTCCCATGGCATTTTGTGGGAGCTAACTCAAATTTTCTGTGCGGTCTGCTTGAAATACAAAGCTAAAGGTGAGTAGGGAAGACTCTTCCTCCAGCCATTGTGTATGTTAACTTCTTCCTGCCATCTGAGGGATTCATTTTGTTCTAATTACCCAGGCAGACCAGTTTATTATTTGCTCTGTGACAGCGTCCATCAGAGACTAGAAGAATTTTTGGGGGGAGACCCACAGAAGGAGACAGTGTGCAATGAAGGACTGTGTTACTAGACAGGACCAACACGGCAGGAAAAGAACCAAAGGAACATTTTCTCCTGTGTTATGGGGGAGCTGGAGTAGCTCGCTCAGGTAGTCAGAGCTCAGCACCCTCTGCCCCCACTTATTCCTTTTGTTTATCTCATGCTGTGTTACCACAAGCATTCAAGGCCGACCTCCCTTCAGGGCAACACAGTGATCGTGGCTGGGTTTCAGCCCTGTCTGCCACGTTGCTTCTCTGCTGACCTGGAGGGTGAGACCTGTCGCATCAAAGCTTGGAAATGCCTAGTTCACACCGACTCCATCCCCACTGGTGGCACCAGCTCCACCTGGGAAACAGTGAGGGGAACAGGCACTTAGATTCATCAGATCGAGGTTAGGTATCTGCCTCGAGATGAGAGGAATGGCTGTGTCTCTCCACAAACTGCAAGAGAAACCTGGAAAAACTAGCTGAAATGAACATGCTAAATGATACGTAGACACTGCCATTAAGTGGGATGACTCTCACCCAAGGTAATTAGAGGCTAGCAGAGTTAGGGGTAAGTAGTTTAAAGCAGAAGACTTCTTCCATCATCTATTTCTTATTTCCTGAAGTAGAAATGGTAAGAAAACCAGTTATTCAGGGTCCTAGAGGCTAAAGACTGTAGTATGCTGCTTCAGAGCTTGCTTGATTAGTATTTAATGTCAGTCAGGCGTGCTCTCCTAAGGAAATGTCTCACCTATAACATTTCTCTGAGCTTTGGCAGTTTATTTTCTGTAGAAAATTATCTTCTAATGGGAATAACAGTTTGTACGATAAAGTTCCTTTCTTCCAGTGAGTGCACAGCACTCTGCAGTTGTTAGCTGCACCTCTCACTGCATCATAGCCCACTCTTGTTGCCAGAAATACACCGATAAACAGGAATTTCTCTCCAGGGCAAGTCTCTCCTTCTTCAGGTAGGCGATGCCTGGCAAGATGGGGGAACCAATCCATGATTAAGGTCAATCTGTTGTATCCTCTTATGCAGTGCTCTCGTAACAAAGTAGTAGCTGAGCCAAGAAGGAGCTCTGGGTGCTCATTCCACCACACACACTCCCGAGGCTGTTAATTGTGCTTGAACAATGAAAAGTCATTCTGGAATTAAATCTGGCGTGGAAGTCCTCAGCCAAAACATGCATTTACTTAGGACATTTGGGAAGTGAGGTAGTGGGGGTAGATTGCCTGCATCTTACTGCACTGATGCTCATGTGGCCCCTGGGCACTTTGGAGGGGATTTGGACTACCTACAAGGATACCTCGGGAAGACTTAGGCACCAGCGAAGGAATTCGGGGAAATGGTGAGCACTTTAAAAAGCCTACAGCTGCCTAACTGTGACCCATACATCTGGCCACGAGAGGGGACAGCCTGCGAACAGGGGCAGCCCCACTGCAGCAGAAGGTGTCAGGGCAGCCCAGGCTGGTGGGGCCCCAAAGGCTCAGCTCCCGCAGACCCACGCACCCAGAAGCATGGCAAGCAGCCCAAACACAACCTGCTGGCAAGAAGATTCCCAACCAGCATAATTTGCTCAAATGAGGTTCATTCCAAAATTGTTTAAAAAGTTATATTACCCATCTTTCGAATGGGGAAACGGTGAGGCACCTCCCTCGCTGCTGAGTTTGCTCTGCATGTACTCCCGGGGCTTTGCTGTCTCCAGTATAAGTGCAACATTCAATTGCCATAGCAACAGCATCGGGCAGGTGCAAAACGCTGTATTTTCTCTGCTAGATGTAAAGGAAAACCTTTCTGCTCCAGGGAAGGGGACTGTCAGTCCTAATGAAGATTGTCCTCTCTTCTCTTACCTGGAAAGGTAGCAAGGAAAACTCTTTATTGATTTTTGTGAGGGAACTGGGGCTCCAGGATTAATTATCTTCCACCGCTTATTTTTGCTACACAATAGATATCCATATAGGTACAGGCAATAAGTGTTTGGGCTATATATAACACAATCTAGAAACCAGCCAAGGGAATTTCTCTCTGCAGCAGACAGGGGGTAATGAGAAGGAGGTGAAGTTGCACGGAAAATGATACTGCTTTTCCCAGCGGCCCCATGAGTGTCCTGCCCAGAGCGCAGGTCAGTTCTGACAAGGCAGAGGTGGCCCAGGGACCTTCCTCCCTCCCTTTCAAGGCTGCCGGGAGCTAGTACTGGGGCCAGATGTGTAGGGCATGCCTTCCTGTTTCAGACAGACCCAGTTTCCCCCCGCTGTGCCCCAGGGGCAGCTTTTTCCAGCAGGGATGGGGTTGGGATGCTCCCAGCGCTCAGGGCTGGCCCAGCAGGAGGTGGCAGCACATCCGCTGAGGCATCCTCCATCGCCTTGCCTTTAAACCTTGGGAAAGCTGGAGGAGAGGAGTGTCCGGCAGCACAGCCCAAAAGCACGTGTGTTTTCATTACATTATACACCTGAAACGTCGATGACAGGGTCACCCAGCTCAGGGGGACTGTGCCCTGAAGAGGAAGAGGGGGATGTGTTTGGCCACATGTGTCTGCATAGCCATCAACCAGTGTACTTTGTAATTTGTCATTCAATTTAATTATTTGAGGGCTGTCCCTCATTATTTTGAAGTGGTCCCTATTCCACACAAATTCTCTGTTTTACTGTTGAAAATACCAGAAGTAAATAACCCGTGGACAGAGGTCAGAGAAACGTTAATTACAACAAAGGGCTAAATCCCAGAGCATCCTAAGTTTCCAAGTCATGGGTACCGATTTTTGTGTCCTTCTCTTTCGGTTGTGTCACAATTTTTGTCCTGTCATTGTTCCTGGCGGTTTAAAACAAATTACTCCTTGTTCCCATTAACTTTGTGGCCACAATTACATTACCAGAGGGGACCCTGGCGTACAGACATCATTCCTTTCGAAGTGGGAGCCTTGGCGGCCGAGAGCTCTCCTCCACCCGAAACACCTCTTAACCTACAGCTGACAGATACAGCCACCTGGTGGCATTTGGGTGGGAAATGAAGGGCACACATTACAGTCAGCAATGCCAGCAGAAAAGGGGTGAGTATGGTGCACAGATAGCTATCAGCGGTCTGTCCCACCGTGTTGCAGAAGAGCATTAAACAAACAGCCCTCCGTAATAGTTCCTCGACCTTTTCCACCTTTTTTTTATATACAGACATATCTCAAAATTAATTTTGATTTGAAGAATGGGGCTCAGGAATGAGCTGGCACCCAAGCACTTCTTGTATTGTGACATTATCACTCAAGTAAGAAAGTCTACAGGTAAACCATGAGACAGGTGAGCAGTGTCAGTGTGTCTTCCGAGGATGAATGGGTCTGTGATGCTGCATAATAAATATTAATTATTAAATGTGTATTTCCATGTCACACAGTCTTTCTTTCTGTTTCTTAGGCAGTCAAATCCAGGGTAAGCATTTTGTTTATATACCAGTGTTATTAACAATACTGAATATGTTACAGATCAAAAGTAGCCAAACCCAAGGTTATTTCACTGACAGAGATAACTTTGACCTGTCAGTGGAGTCCATAAAAGAGCAACAGAAGAGCAGCAAGGCCATCCGCTTCAAAGGCACTGAAGGCTGCAGTTAACTGTATTCTGAATCATAAAAAGCACAAATTCAAAGTAACATATGCTAACAATGCTCTCCAATGCAACCTTCTAGCTAGAAACAATATGCCTAAAAATACAATTGCTGATGAGGTCAGTAGGTTTATCCCTGGCGAGAGTCGGAAGGGCAGGAACTAAATAATAATGCAGAATCAGAAAAAAAAAGAGGCTACAGCAGTGGGAAAATATCAAGCTCTTTGTTCATAGTTTCAGCTTTCCTGACCAGCTCCAGTACGTGATCTCTTTCCTGATGCTGAAAATTCAAGTTCAAATGATCACCGCCCACACTGCGACATAATTATTATAATAAAAATGTGTTGAAAAACAACATAAACAGCTACTAAATAAAAAACATTTTGTAGTAGAAGATTCCTCCACCCCACATCCCTACGCAAAGACACAGATTTAGTGTCATTATGGCTGACAGTGACTGATTTCCTCATCACTAGACAACAGTGTCCACTAGACTTTGTGTGTGTCGGGGAAGATAGGACGGTCAAACTGTACTCATAGGATCCTCTTCCCCTGCAGTTGTGGTTTTCCTGAGAGCCTGCTACATAAGATATTTCCCTGCTCCGACAGAAGCCTTGTGCGAAGAAGAAAATGTGGTGGCTTTTAGTCCTGTGAGCATGCTCTTCAAGCCATCACCACACCCAAGATGCCAGAAACTTCCAGACATAGCAAGAGGTGGCAGAGCTTTAGGGCACCCAAGGATTTTTCCAATGAGTGAATAAAAGACAAAAGTTAAAATCTGCAATTGCTTTGAGGAGAACCAAAAGAATTTCTGAAGAGCCTGACACAGGACTGCTAGGGCCACTGCAGAACAGCAAGCAGAGGTGCAAAAAAGCATCGGCCAGCTCAATAGCTACAGACATTCATGGTGCAATGCCTTCCAGTGAAGGAATCCAAACTAGTTCCTGCTTAAAAGCAGTAGCCTATTTTAAGAGACTCATAGGAAAAGACAGGGAAAAAGGAAAGAAAAAAGGAAAAAGAAAAAGAACCTTGGCTTTATACTTCCACCACACTGTCTGCTTACTGTTAAGGCACAACCTGCAGATGTGTGCTGGGCTTGCAAATCATACTAAAGCATCCGTGCCTCGGGACCAGTCCTGCTCCTAAGTCAGCGTTTTCTCCCCTGACGTCCCAGAATGACAAGAGTTGACCTTACTGACACTGCTGCTCTAGAAGAAATGGAAGGGACCATTTGCATCGCTAAAGCAACTCCATTGAGGCAAAAGCACCACGGCACCCAAGGCAAGCCCCGCTGAACTGCGAGGTCCCCAAACAAAACTCTCTGCAAGTCTGCATCTGCTCCCATCGCTACGAGTGCCAAAAATGCCCCTGACTTCAGCTAGAGCAGGATCAGGTGCTGTCTCATGGGAAAGGCAGAGCCATCCTAGCAGAGAAAGTCTATCGAACAGGATAAAATACAGCAATTGTGAAGGAATCCTTTGGGGGGATCTGGGGGGAAAGCACCCCTGTACTTCCATTATTGCTACCAGAGTCCGTTGATGAGACAGAGGTGACCGTGAAACTGCAAGTCTGCCCCCATAGGGATAGCGCTGGCAGGTTAAGATGCAGATATTTTATAGCCAGAGTGGTAGTTCTGGTTTTTAAGCTCCCTGAAACTCTTTGGATACCTGAGCAAAACTGACAAGGTTGATAAAATCGAGGCAGCTGTGACATTGCTATTTGTGGGGGTGTCAAAGCAAAAGGTCACGCACACTGACTTCAGCCATGTTACATTTGGAATAAATGGGACCCATGAGATTTTTGCTCAGTTCACGACTGCACAACAGCACAGTCTGTAACAACTCAGGGTGTCGTAGCCCTGATATACTCCCCAGCTGAGCATGCTCCTGCCCCTGCTTTTGGTCCGACTCCTGTGCTTTGGGGCACAGCAGCATCCAGGCACTGCTTCAGGCTCGTCTCTCCGTGCTCAACCAGGGGTGCACTGAGCTATGCCGTACCCCAGCCAAAGGCTGGCACTCCAGCAGCACTGACCAAATCCCAGGCACATCCTTGCCAGTCTCCGCTGCACCTAACAGCCAGCTTTTCCTGTAACACAGCCCTCGTGGCGCTGGCTGAGCCGTTCATGGCTTATCCCTCCAGGGACCTTGTACTTGCAGCCCATACAGCCCATAACACACAATTCCTACCAGAGCTGGGGAAGGGGGGTCTTTTGTTTTAAGTCATCTGCATTAGACCACACAAGAAATGCACACATCCAGCCCAAAGAAGAAGAAATCATCTCTATGCTGTGCCATCCTTGTTTTGCCTCACCACCCTAAATTGTTTTTTGAAATTGAGGGAAATTCATCTCAGGAGAGGAGTGTCTCTTCACTCTCCAGACATCAGGAGCACTGCTGACCTTTGGAAGATGCAGGTCCTCTGATTTTTCTATCTGTGTCTTTCAAACAGGACCATGAGAGAGTTATATTCTCTTTTTTCTACCATGTGGTAACCCCACGTCTGTTTCTGTCAGGTGATCAAGGTTCCTCACAGCACAATTCCTCAGGAATAAAATGTCTTTTCCAAATAATCACATACAACATCAACTAAATAAAGCCTATTTAAAGTATACGCTAGCAGATTGTTATTTACTCCTGGAATTGTTTTCACAAACAGAAAGTAAATTTTATTTGAAGCAATCATTGTTGTGGATGAGGGGTACAAGGCTGTATTTGTTCAGGAAAAAAAATCCCACTATCGGAGTTAAAAATGCTAAATGCAAGGCAGAGGACATTTCTTGACTGATAAAACAAAAACTAAACAAGCAGTTTTAAAATATTTTTGAAGTATGTCTTATTCATGTCCTATTCTAATCTGAAGACTTTGACCTGTCTAATATATGTGGAATTCCAGTGTAAGCCTAAGTTTTATCAGCTGTTGAAAAGAAACTGCAAGGTTCTCCTCTCAAAGATAGACCACCCTTTGTTGAGCAAAGAACAGCCACATGCCAGGTTCTGCAAATTCCATGCCCTCTGCTTATCGTTAGACACAAAAACCCTGGTCAAGTGTTTAGTATTAATCATATACCTACCATTTGATCTTGCTGAGGATAGGCGGTATTAGAGCCACTAAACAAATTGCAAAATCAGGGCATCCTCTGTCAGCTGTATCTGCTCAATAAAAAACTCCGCATGGAAATGAACGGAGTAGGCAGACTGGACCAGAGCTGACATCCGATGAGTCTTTTTGGGGAAACTGGATCTGGGTAGGAGTTGTGGTTACGTGTTTCTGACATTGGCTGCTGCTGGAGGGAGAACACCACATGAGATGTACTGCTCCAGCAAGCGCGAAGTTCTTAATTTAGGCACTTTATGGAAATTGTTGAAAAACATTCTAATTGGAAGCAACGTCTGCTTCTCCAGCATATAATTTCCCCCCATTTCTTAGCACTGAGGCATTTGCATGAAAACAAGTTCTTTGTTTTTAAAATTCCACTGCTCTTGTTGTTTATCCCACTGGAATTCATAATCCTGTGTTTGCACAAAGCACTATAATTGGTTGCTGTGGAAGTGTTTCTATCAAAAGGAAATGATTGTCAATAATCAAGACTGAACAGTTGCATAATAAAGATTAGTAAAATAAGCACCATTCTAATAATAATAATAATAATAATGCTAATCTCCGTGAAACCAATGTCTTCAAATGCTTTGAAACATAACCATAGCCCCATGTCCTGGTTTCGGCTGGGATAGAGTTAGTTTTCTTTCCAGTAGCTGGTACAGTGTTATGTTTAGGATTCAGTATGAAAATAATGTTGATAACACACTGATGTTTTCAGTTGTTGCTGAGCAGTGTTTAGACTAAGTCAAGAGTTTTTCAGCTTCTCTTGCCCAGCCAGCAAGAAGGCTGGAGGGGGGCACAAGAAGTTGGGAGGGGACACAGCCAGGACAGCTGAGCCAAACCAGCCAAAAGGGTATTCCATACCATGTGATGTCATGCCCAGTATATAAACTGGGGGGGGTTGGCGATTGCTGCTCGGTTGGCAAGTGGTGAGCAATTGCATCACTTGTTTTCTATATTCCAATGCTTTTACTATTATTCTCATTTTATTATTGTTATTATTATCATTATTAGTTTCTTCCTTTCTGTCCTATTAAACTGTCTTTATGTCAACCCACACGTTTTACCTTTTTTCTATTCTCTCCCCCTTCCCACTGGGTGGGGGGAGTGAGTGAGCAGCTGCGTGGTTGTTAGTTGCCGGCTAGGGTTAAACCACCACACCCTGGGATAAAAATCATCTTTAAACATGAAGAGCAGTAAGAACCATAGCAGCAAGTACAGGTGGAAGTTGGCTGTATCAACAGGAGCAGTGCATTTTGCACCTGGCAGTAAGTTCAAAATTCTACCATGAGCTAAGTGTGTCCCAGGCTAGTATTTATGAGACTCAACTGGCAACCGATAACTTCAAATAGGCAATTCCTGTGGTCCAAAATACATGTAATAATGAATTAACAATGGACGAGTTTCTCCATGTCATCTGTTTCTAAAATTCTTGAGAGAAGGAGAGGCTTATTTCTGACACATTATTTCTGATATGCTTCCTGCAGACACGGAAGGCTTCGTTTTTCTGGTTCCTGAGACTCAGAGGTCTGGCACGGGGGATTCTGCTTCTAAATATCTTGGGGAATCAGCGAAGAGAGTCCTCCAAAGGGCTTTTGACAATCTTGACACAGTTTTTGAAGTCCACAAGTGTCTGCTGGTACATTACTAACTCCCTGCAGACCTTCAGGGCAAAAGTATCTTCCTTCTTACCAAAGAACTTCCTAATTTTCCCTTTGATTAAAACAAATTTCTTCTTTTCCAGCCCACTGTGATTCCAACTTTTAACCCAGAGCCATGCTACTTCAATGACAGTAGGAGCAACCCTTGTTTTGAAGCAATGCCGCAGGGATCTAGACACTTAGCCAGGGCTCCCAGTCCCTGGGTTTACCAGTGCCAGATCTCCAGAGGAGTGCCCTGCTGCCTGCCTGCCTGAGTCAGGTTTAACACAAGTCAGGATTTAAGAATAAAATCTTTACTTTAAAACACTGATATGCAATCATGGAACAATGTTATAAAAAGATAAAATAAATTGCCTTAACAAGGGCATATTTAACAATAAATATCCTCCTCCATAGCAGCTAGCATCTACCTTTTTTTTGTTCTAGGTTAAAAAAATAATATCTCTCAAATAATCAAGTTCTTTTTTCTTTTGAGATTGTTTCTGCTGCCTCTTGCATCTTTTCCTCAATCCCTTCACCTGTCCTCTCCCTGGGAGGCAGCGAACAGAGCAGCACAGGGGAGTGCCCAGATCGTTTGTCCATGCCAGCCAGGATCTTCAAAGCTTGCCTCTTCTCACCTGCGAAAACAGCCATACAGTTAAAGATTGTCCTGCTCTGTCTACCAAACAGTTCAGTTAAGTAACCAATAAAAGGCAAAGCTGCAGATACGATCCAAAACCAGCCCTATTCTGAGTAGCCATGTTTCAAATTAAGTTAGAGCTTCTGTTTTTAAACAAGGGCAAACTCTACTGCTTCAGATGAATATGCATCCTAATAATTCTTTTGATTTAGGATTTACTTCAACACACAGCCGTCTAAGATGTGTGCATATTGTCCTTAAATAGAATTACAGAATTTACTTCTTAGTGAATGATATTTTTGTGTAAGAGAAAAACAGTGAGGCAATGTACAAGTGAGAAGTCTTTCTAATGGCGGTCATCTTCAATTGCCTTCCTGTCTGGCTCTTGGCAGACCGAGGGACATTTGAGTTCTAAAGGTGTGGCACGGAGGTCTTTCCAAAGCAAACATCATTCTGACACAGAAACATGAAAATACAGTCGCTAATACGGACTCTAAATTACTCCATGCATGCATGACAAAGATGAAACTGAAATATTTATATAATCACCTTTTGTTACAGGGTTTGCCAAAGCCTCCCATGTGCCCTTTTACTAAGTAAAAGGACTGTGTCTTGTCTGCTCATTGTGGCATCTTTCGGATGGGCTGCAGGTGCCTATGTCTCTGTTTTGACAGATAGAGAGTTCAAGATCCAGGTAGCACTTCTTCAGGTGCAGTCACTAAGTGAATAGTTTGGTGGTAATACGACACAGGAGGGCTTGGAAATATCCTTTGCCTTGCTCTCTTCATCAAGAAGCTACCTCTCTGATAAAAACACACATTATCAGACAGTGAAGGGAAAGTGGAATCTCTACCTCTTCCTTTTGCCAAATAAACCACATTGATGTAATTAACTAAATTCAAAGCCAACTGATGTAGGTTAACTTAAACTTGTTCAGTAAATAGACATATAGCTGTACTCTCTGCCAATGGTCTTCTCTGGCATTTATACATGAGTAAGAGCCCTCAAACCCCACATAGGCATGCAGGAATCCTTCTAGAGCTCGCGTAAGATGAGAAATATTCAGGTCAAACCAAAGAAATGAGACATTGGTATGCAAGCAAAGGCGTAGTATCTTGGAGACGTACATGTCCGGATTTTCAAAAGGCTTTGAACGAGCTCCTCGCCAAAGACTGTTAAGCATCTGAGTTGTCAGGATATATGTGGGAATACACTCTTCTGAACTAGTAACTAGTCAGAAGATACAGCACAAAGGATACAGATATGGTCTAAGTTCACTGCGAAGTGACTTTCCCAGCAGGATCCAGCAAGGATTTGAGACCTATATTAAATACCGTATTTGTGTATGACCTGGAAAGGGGAGTAACTAAAGCAACAAAGTTCACAGGGGGTGCAGAGCGATTCAGAGCAGTCAGACCCAACTGCGAGGAAAAGCTGAAGTCAAGCTGATGGTGCAGGCCTGCAGGGAATTACACAACATGGAGATAATGGCAGGCAAATTTCAGTGTCAGTTAATCCAATGTAATGCACATGGAGAAAAAAAAACATAACCTTAAACTGTATCTGACGGAGTCTAAAGAAGGTATAATCAGTCAGGAAAGAAATCTTGAAACCATGTGTTAGTTCTCTGGAAGTAACTCAGTGTTCAACAGTGGTTAAAAAGGCGTTTGGGGAATTACTAGCAAAAGAATAGAAAAAAAACCAGAAAATAACTGTTACGCGATTGCATAAATCCCCAGAGTGTATATTCATTGAATATTGAGTCATGCCATCTCAAAAGAAATATAATACAATTGGAAGCAGTACCGGTGGGACAGCAGGATGGTATGACTTCCATATGAGGAAATGACTAAACAGACTAGGAGTTCACTTTGGAAATGGTATGATTGAAGGGGTGTATAGCACGGGGCTCCACAATCAATGTGCTGTTGCTAAAGCAAATAGGGAATGTCTGTTTCCCTACTTGCTATTTATCTGGGAAGAGTGACATGGTCTGGTAGCAGGTTTAAACAAAGCACAGGAAGAACTTTTTCACCCACCACATAATTGTATCACTGAACTCCGTGACACCAGATAATGTGAAGTGCAGAAATAGCAATCACTTCAAAAGGGGATTAGATCAGCTCATGAAATAGCACTGAAGGCTATTAAACATGACGGTCTGTCTGCAACTACTTACTGAGGAAAATCCCTCAGCCACAGAGACTGAAAAGTGGGCCAGGTAATACCACATATAATATCCTCTATATCTGCCCTTGGCATTGGCTGCTAGCCACTGGCAAGAGCATGCACAGGGCACTGGGTCTAACCTAACTCTGACTGTCACCCTAATGCATTTATGACGACTACGGTTTCCACACTGGTGGTTTGGGGTCCGGTTCACAGCTCCCTGGAGTTAGAGATTCAGTTTCCTGACGTTCAGCTACATGAAATTCAGTGAATATCAGCCTATCAAATCATTATGAATATGCTTGTTTCACCACTGGCAGAGAAGGAGGCAAATGCACAAATACTATTTTGCTCCTGGGGTTTCCTTCGGGGTCAATTCATTATTTTCCCCTGAAACAAAGCCACAGTAACCTCACAGGGATACTGCACTCCAGATGTTGCTGAAAAAAGACAGAAAGGACAAGGCAAACCAAGGTTTGGCTCTCTCCAGCCCACGCAGCTGTCTTGCACTACCTCAGCTGCCTTTGCACCCACAAACTCTTGTGCTCTTCCCCAGACCCTGCGACACAGGCACCACTTTCATGCTCTAAAAGCATCACTCTGGTGGGCTTCAGCATGGCCTCTGCCTCCCCAGACACCGTAAGGGGGGAAACACCCACAAAAGCACAGCCACAGGGTTACCCCAGGTGGCTCAAGCAAAATCCAAGGCCAAACAGTATATAACGTGAACAGAAGCAGCTTGCTGCACCGGAGGGGACCAGCACTGAGTTGGGTTGACGCATGTTGGCTTTGTCCCATCGGCAACATGATCCTGAGGTCTCTGAGTTGAAAGCTGGGGAAATCTGAGGGGACAAAATGTAAGAGTGTGTGATGAGAAGGGGATGCTGAGAAACAGAGAGCAGGCTCACATAAGGTGAGGAATTATACGTTAAGGCTTAAGGCCATCTTGTGGGATGCTCTGCCTATGGGAAGCTCAGTGAAAGCCCGTGAAACTTCAGGAAAGCATCAGGGAGCTCTGGGGCCAGAGAAATCTCGACCAGCAACTACCCTTGCCAGAATTTTCCCTGCAAACTCTTCCATGTCTCTGATCACCAAATGAAGATTCCTGCTTTGCTGTTTCAGCTTATCTGGGAGCCCTTGTCCCAGGCAATGCACTTACGTTCTTTCTAGCATATACAGTAAAATTCCATTTTGTTTGTGAAACTTCTAGTTCTCCCAGCCTTCACTACTGCACTTTTGCTGAGGCCACACTGTTTTACAGGATTACAACCTCTGCCGTTTAGCAGAGTCAGATTTATCAGATACCACGATGGGTAAAACTGCAGAGTCCAGAGGAAATTACGAACATCTCAGTCGAAAAAAGAAATGGCAATTAACGTAGGAGTTCTTTTTTCTCAGCTTAAGCAAGCAAGATATGCACCTGAGCATTTAGGCTTTAGAGGCAGTAGAAGCCAGGTTTACCACTAAGTCTGACAGTACATCATTATGACTATGGGAGTAACTGAGTTACTGCAAATCACACCTTCTACTTATGTGACACCTCATGGATCAGCTGATTTTTCTTTAGAAATCACAGGACTGTGTGGTTAATGAATCCCAGGAACAAAACACAGATATTCATGTTTACTAGTTTTAAAAGCCTGAAAAATCTGTATGTGTGTGTCAAATTAATGAAGCACTAAAGTATCGGAACAGTTACCAGGGCAATATATTTATGTACAATTATAAGAAATTAAAAAGCACCGATATTCAGCATATAATGAGGAGGGAAAACACATAAAAGAAGATAAAAGAAAGTGCTGACAGTGTAAACTTCTGTCAGTAGCATGGTGGAAGAAAAATGTAAAACTCACTGAAAACCAGTACTTTTATGGAGAAAAAATACTCCCCCAAGAGTAGTACTTCTGAGATAGTGGCTAGAATGTACCATCTGAGGTCAGCTTAATGAAGGTGAGAGTAAGTGAATAGCTAATCAGACTTATAACTTCTGTAGCTTTATAGTTTTATATGACTTTTTCTCACTGGTTGAATTTTGTTAAAATTAAAATTGTACTTCATAAGTCCGAGAATTTGTTCCGGTTTTCTTTCTTCTTTCTATGTCCAGAGTTTTTACACTTGAAGCAGTTTTTGTAGCTAACCGAGTTAATGCAAAACAGATAGCTTCAAAAGGTGTACAAATATTGCTGATTTATTGTAGTTACATTAGTAGCCCCCTAAGGGATGGGGTCCCAGGTTATTTTCCCTCCTTTGGAAAACCAGCCCACCTGTCACCTCCTAATCCCCCTGGGACGGTCCCTCTGGAGTAGTGGTCCTGAGGAAGGGTCTCCTCTCCACACCCTCTGCTTTGCCTAGCAGAGATTCATCAGGAAGAGAGATGACAGGAGAGGGTTTGATTGTATGTCCCAGCAGCTAGATGCTTATCTTGGACATGAAAGTCATAAGCCTACTCCAGAACTATCTAGATAGATGGATCCCTGCTCCAGAACTATATGAATTTTTTATACAGTCATTGATTAAATCTTAAAAAGCTTAAAATTCATTAAAATAAAAGGAGCTGAAGTCCCGTGCCTTACGCTGAATCCCTTGCCCTAGGCTGCAGAGCCAGACTAGGTTTATGGTGTGTGTTTGAGGCAGGCAGGACCCCCAACCTTACGGCACCCAGATGAGGACATAGCGAAGCCCAGGTCCCCGCTGCGAGGGCACAGCCACCAGCCAGCACTGCCCTCGGCTGAGCCAAGTGCCTTGATGTATGGCTTTTGCCTGCCGTGCTGAACAACCTCACCTCCCACCCGGGGACTGCTCTCGGCCGAGCAGCGATGGTTGCCGGCACCTCTGGCTCCCCAGGAGCAAGAATCTCCCGCAGGACCAGCTCTTGCAGTACAGCCCCTTGCAGCAGTGGTCTGGAGGCCTGTTCAGGAATTCGATAAATCCCAATCTTTAGATGCCTAAATAGCCTTATTAATCTGACCGATGAATAAGGACGGCTCGCTGTCTGTACCAGTAACATAAAAGTACGGCGTCTCTTAGCATATTAAGCATTATTGACTGTTCCTTGTCCTAACGGCCAAAATGCCGAACGGGAAAACCTGATGGGCACAGCTTCACCCACTGAATTCCAGCTACCACTGTCCTTGTCCTGGAAAGGGGCAAGGAAAAGACCAGCTTTCTGATGTCAAGCACGACTGCTGCTGGAGGAGGAAAATTTTCAGGTGAGTCACTGAGGTTCCGTGAAAACTAAGAAAGGAAAAAATATAACAGCAAATCCCTACAAGAATAAGTTCAATGATCTTGTTTCTCAGGCTAGTCACAGATGATGTCATTAAAAACCCCAGCCTGAGGCTCTGTTCCCCCAGCCCTCTCCTGGAGGCTCTCCTCTGCTTTCTGTTTCCTCTGTAAGGAGTACATATTTAGGTCGAGAAGAGTGCTGACACAGTCCAAATGCTGGCACGGGCACCTGGGCAATCCAACAGCCCTCGAGCTGTGCAGCTTCAGCTGGGGGTCTGGCACGGACGGACATTCAGAGTAACTAACATCGATTTAAAGGAGAAAAAGTTCTTCTGAATTGATTCCCTGTTGTTTCTAATCACAAGCAGCACTTGCCTTTTTTTTTTTGCTTTCTCTTCCCTATCCCTTTTAAGCCCCATGCTACTCTCACTGTCACCATGGCCCGTACTGAGGCCCAGCACAGCTTACAGTAAAACTTAACCTTTCAATTTATCACTGGCAATAGAGTGGTTAAAAGCTCAAACACCCAATCAGAAAGTCACACAAAGGCTGAAAGCTGTTGAAGGTGTTGACACAACGCTGTGCCGGCAAGATGTGGTGGGTTCACCTTGGCTGGCTGCCAGACATCCACCCAGCCACTCTCTCACTCCCCCTCCTCAGCAGGACAGGGGGAGTAAATAAGCTGGAAAAGCTCATGGGTTGAGATAAAGACAGTGTAATAAGAAAAACAAAAGCTCTGTGCAGAAGCAAAACAAAAAGAGGAATTTATTTGTTACTTCCCATTAGCAGGCAGGTATCCAGCCACTCCCTAGGAAGCAGGGCCTCAGTACATGTAGCACTTGCTTGGGAACACAAACATCATAACCACAGTGTCTCCTCATTCTCCCCCTTTGCCTCAGCTTTTATGGCTGGGTACAACATCAAGATGATACGCAATATCCCTTTGGTCAGCTGTCTCTCACAGCCTCTTGCCACTCTCAGCCTACTGGCCTTTTTTTGGGTGAGAGGGTTTGAGAGACAGCTTCAATGCTGTGCAGTCACTGCTCAGCAGTAGCTGAAACACTGGTGTATTATCAGTACTGGTTTAGCCACAAATGCAAAGCCCCGCAACCACGCAAGCTGGTATGAAGAAAGCCAACTTCATCCCAACCAGACCCAGTAAGTAAGAGCTTGACAGAATCTGACTGGCTAGAAAAGAAAAGGAAAAAAACAAACCAAAACAAAAAAAATCCCTGCCTGTTCTATAAACAAGCCTACTACAGACAACCATACTCCTACAACTAATCCAACTTCATAGGTGGCTACTCTTCCAGCACCAATTTCTTCACTTGCAATTTAGGCAATAAAGAACAACAAGCTCCATAGCTGAGATTTACACATCCTCTGTCATGGACACATGGAAGTTGAAAAAGATCTTTTATTGGTCTACGGTATAATGGTTCTTCTTGGCTCATGTGGTACAGTCGAAAATATAGCTGGATTGTTTTCCTGTCATTTTTTTATGCAACTACAATTACGAGCTGATGATACTTTCATTTTGGAAAGGATTTCCAATGGGGGAAACTGAAAGGCTTAAACCCTACAGACTGCCATCAATTCCTTTTTTGGTCTGGAAGCATGAGTACCTGCAGAGCTGGATGAGCTGTAAAGGTGATTGGATGCTGTGCGTTGGCTGTAGCCAGCTTGCCACACAAGACCTCAGGAACACTACCTCTGTTTTGCGTGCTCAGGTGTGATTTTGCACTGGGAAGCTGCAGATGGGACAAAATCCAGCACCTTTCCCCGGAAAGGGAAAAAAAAAATCTCCTAACATCAGATGTAGTAAGCTCTGAGGACTTTGGTCTTAGTATAAACTGAGCAAAGACTGGCACTATTTTCTAAACAGCAAAGCGTAGCTGAAGCCAGGTAGAGTACCAACAACGAGGAAAAAAGGCTGAACAGGGAATGGGCCTGAAAACCACGGCGAGCAAGGCATGGTTTCGCCTCACTTAGCACAGTCATGCTGGAAACGCAGCACGCCCAGGTCCCACTGCAGCCACTTCCGAAAGCCATTCAGACCTTACGTTGGGGCTTGCCTATTGCTCTCCCTCGATGACGGAAACGGTCTAGCAGGGCAGCGGCACTGCCCAGGGAGTCTGTCTTGCTCCAGTACCTAATTTTAAGGCATGCCAAGTCAGAGCCAGTGCTCTGAGCAATTTTTTTTCTTGTGTTTCATTTCACCTTGATGACTAACAAATGAAAGCGAAAGAGTTTTAAATTATAGCCACTCTCCTTTGAACTCGGCTAGTACTGGGCTCTGCAACAAGCAAAGAAAGTACATGTGGATGGGCAGAGGAAAAGCAGCAGCTCAAATTGAGGGCACTGCACCAAGGGCACGCTACAGCGCTACGACATTCGCACGCTGGAAGCTTATCATTAAAAGTCTTCTTAATCATTTATCTGTTGTGGCCCTCTCAAACCTGAATAAATGCTCATTCACTGCCTGGTAATAGCTGACAAAGTCCTGGATACTGGAACAAAGCTTCAGTCCTATTTAGTCAGATTCTGGAAAGCTATTTATGTCTATTTTTCTTTGTATTGTTATTAACACTGCCCCATTAAGAAGCATGATAATCATTTACAAACTAAAGAACTGGTAAATATGGTCTGGGTGCAAAATTTATTAGTGAGAGGCTATTGCCTGATGTGACAGAGGTTGGTGTAGTTCCTAATTTTTCACACAAAACCTTGCTTCCAATAGGGAATTGTTGAAAATGTTGATAAATCTTTGCTATGATATATTTAAAGGCTGCTGCTGAACACTGCAAGACATAAATCACAGAAGGTGGCATTTTTAACTAGTAAATAAAAAGTAAATGAAAATATCATCACATAGATTTAGAGGGTGTTTGTCAACAAGGACCTATGAGTGGTTTTGTTTTACTGGTAAGAGCTCTAAATGGGAAACAACAAATACTGGAAGTCCATATTGCCACCCTGCCTTTCTAAGGCAACACCTGTCACCAAAACTTGAATTATGACTACCTCCAACTGCGAAAAATGACGGAATCTTTCCCACAGCGTATATCAACATCCACACTGCTCAACTGTAAAAGAATCTGGAGGACAAAGCACAAAGTGGTTTGGCGGGAGAGGATCAGACGGGCCTACTCAGCGAGCTTAGAGTCTGCCTTAAGGAAAGGACAAATCTTACACTTATGTGAACAAAAGAAAACAAAGCAAATGAAAACAGAGCTGGGGACATGCTGGCTGGAAAGTGCCAAGCTCAAGCTGTAAACAGAAATAATAAGAAGCTGCAATTTGCCACTATCGGCGAGTAATGCCCATAGTATTTTTGGATGTGCAGGGTGAGAATTATCTAATCTAGAATTTCCCTTCCTACCAGTAAAATGCAGATTT
The DNA here is from genome assembly GCF_964188355.1 of Buteo buteo. Taxonomy (NCBI): domain Eukaryota; kingdom Metazoa; phylum Chordata; class Aves; order Accipitriformes; family Accipitridae; genus Buteo; species Buteo buteo. The sequence goes on along the minus strand of NC_134195.1, from coordinate 10,111,326 downwards.
GACTCAACAAGCATAACCCTCAGAGTGAGCAGTGTGTTTTTCGCACGGGTTGCAAATTGGGATGTAACAGCACAGGATCAAGGTGCCCAAAGATGACTACCTCGAACCTCCCTTTCTTTTCTATTATCAGTGTTAAATGCTGGAGTGACGCTGCTCTGCAGCCCCTCTCTGACACAGGTCCTCCCAGGGCACGGGACTGTTGGGAGAGGAAGGCACAGGACAGCATCCTCCTACCATCGCTCAGTCTGCACGCGTGGCCACAGCAGGTCCGGTTTCAGTCAGTGGGCAGTCGAAACCTATCAAGGAAGACAATCATTTTTACTCTTTAAAGAGATGCAAGGCAACTTTCTCTGGTTTGGACCATGCACAGCTGGATTTCCAGATTCTTAAAGTTCACTGCGTTCTGCTGGAGTGTATCCAGCCTACAGAAGTCATTTCATGAACACCTTTGCCATATGGGTTATTTAAGAAGTTTAGAAGCTAATTTGAAATATTAAGCTTTTCAATCTTAAAGTTTGTTCTCAGGTCTGGTACCTCCTATGTTAAAGAAGATGTTCCTCACTAGCAGGAACATCAGAAAGCATTTTCTGGAAGAAGAGTTACCTAGAACAGCTTAGCCTTTTGGTTCAATAGTCCCATAAGCATGAGACTAAGCCTAGGTTTTCTACCAGGAAACTTCTTATCTGAGATATATTTGTATCCTGATATATATTACATTCCAGAGCCTACAGTGAGAAGTAACGTTTGCCCTTGTCTGCAGAAGAAGGTGGATTCCAGGCAAATTCCATGTCATTGCAGTTTTGAAAGGATCAAAATCTAGATGGGGGAAAGGATGGGGGAAAGCTAAATTGTGTTTGCTTCATTAGAACGTTGTTTGCATTAGATTACTGAGATTATGCAGCTGTTACTATCTGCAAGTGTTAAATACTGGACAAGGCTTTTGTGTCAGTACTACGAACATTTTCAAAAGCAAATATTTAGTAGCAACACTGTTCACTTTAAGTATTATAGGCAAGCTTCCGTTTCTATTTTGGTCTACTTATGTGTTCACATGTTTGTAAAACAGTATCACACACCCAAAACACTTCTTGTACTATGACAGCAGGAGACCAAAGGGACATTAATTCCATCAATCTGTCCCTGAACAATGAACGTGACCTTTCTCTGTCTCTCCACACCGTTTGTAAAAAAGACTTTTAAACTATCACCTCGAGAGACTGTGACCTGGTTTGACCTCTTAGCATATCAGATACCTGTACTGAGGGGCCTGAATGAAGCCCTTGAACTCCACTGAGCGGAAGAGGGCTTGGACACCTGGTTCACAGCCGGTGTACACATCTACCTAAAAATCGCTAAACTGTGGAGCTGAAGCCCATGCTATGCCTTTAGTCCGACGCTATTTAGACGCGATCTGATGATGCTGCTAATGCCCATGTTTGTGACGCTCTATTTGGGTGATGCTGGGGCCACAGCACCAGACAGCAAATCACAGTCTGGCCTCTTTGGGGAGCCGAACTCTTCCTGGTGCTGCTGGAGGAGCACACGCTGCACCAGCATGATGTGCAGACACTGAGCTTCCCCTCTCCTCTTACTCCAGGTCTGCACCACGCCTAATTTACACCACTGACACTGATAAATTCCTCTCCCAAACAAGGTGCTCTCCAGGCGCTGATCTATTTGCTGCACTATATTTTAGTCACAGCAAAAGCCAAAGAACAGAATATGTCTTCTCTAACTCTGCCAGACAAGCATTTTGCATTTGATGAGGGGCAATTTATAATGGCTCTTGGCTGAGCTGAGAGCCGGCAAGTATGGCAATCTGATTTCAGGCAGGGAGAGACTCAGGCGATGAGGGACTACCTTATCGCTTCAGAGCCTTAGGAAAACACCCAGGCACTTTCCAAGAAGAAGACCTTTGAAGTGACTCATGTGGGCTGCTGACTTGGGCTCTTCACTCCCACACGTGACTGGCGGTGGCAGTGGTCCCAACTATCCAGTGAGGCACATGTAGGAGGGGAGTCAGCCTGGACCCCGAACCCACCCAGGGCATCCCTGCTCCTCCTGACGCTACTTTGCAGGAACCCAGCCCCAGCCTCCCGCCCCTTTGGTTCTTTCCCCTTTGGCAGAATCTCACGAGCATCTCCTCCCCATCCCAAAACAATCGGCCTTGAATATTTTCTCTAACAAACGCTTCCTGCTCCTGCCAAAGTTAATGAAAACACCATATAAGTTAGAGGGAAGGTCAGAGCCCGTAGCAGGAATCCAGCCCCACGGGTGAACATGGGCTCTACAGGGTTTGGGTACCCGAGGTCTCTTTTGCTTAAACCAATTGTTTTTGTATTGAGGCTTCATGAACAATGGAAAAAACAGCAATGGGTTCAGCCCACCCATGGTATGTTTTGTACATCTCGTCTTCCAGACAGAGTCACCCTCATTGCTGTTTCCTAATGTCGGAAATCGAGTTTACTGTCAGGACATGGCAAGTAGATGAAGCGTGATTTGGAGGGGTGTGCTGGTTTTGGCTGGGATAGAGTTAATTTCCTCCACAGTAGCTGGTATGGGGCTATGTTTTGGATTTGTGCTGGAAAGAGTGTTGATAACACAGGGATGTTTTCATTCCTGCTGAGCAGTGCTTACACAGAGCCAAGGGCTTTTCTGCTTCTCCCCCCACCCCACCAGCGAGCAGGCTGGGGGCACAAGGAGTTGGGAGGGGACACAGCCGGGACAGCTGACCCCGACTGGCCCAAGGGATAGTCCAGACCATAGGACGTCATGCTCAGCAGGTAAAGCTGGGGGAAGAAGAAGGAAGGGGGGACATTCGGAGTGATGGAATTTGTCTTCCCAAGTCACCGTTAGGCGTGATGCAGCCCTGCTTTCCTGGAGATGGCTGGGGAAGCAGTGAATGAATTCCTTATTTTTGCTTGGCTTGTGTGCATGTACAGGGTGCTGGTGAGCCTCACCCAGCACAGCACCCTGCTTCTGCTCATCCCCCCTCACAAGGAGAAACGTGAAACGCCCAGATCCTGTGCGGGACTGCCAGAAGGACCAGCGATGGGGACCCAGCCTGACAAGCGGAGACCCAGCGAGCCCAGGTTGTTTATCCCACGGAGGAGATGCGATTGCTTTCCTAGAAGTGCCTGCCAGGAGGCAGAGGCACTCCTTACCCCAAAAGACAATGCTGGCACAAGGCTAAATGCCTATGAATAATTCAGGCTGGAAACTCAGTCGGATCGAGAGGTGAGATTCAGCATCAGATTTCCCATAGGACAACGGGGGAAACAGTCTAAACTTCTCGGCTGGAGCCTGCTGCGGTTATGAAAGCACAAGTGTGTCAGTGGGGGGAGCAGACGAGTGAGGTTAGGCTGGCAGGAAAAGCCAGGATTTTGGAATGGAAAAAAAAGAACACGTTTTCAGGTGGAGAAGCCCTTCTTCAAGGCATTTTGTAGCGTCAGGAATGCTCTGCAAGCCGGGGGGCTGAGACAAGCAACACAGTGTGCAGCTTTGCCCGTTCCTGCTCTGCGCCGTGTGCCCCTACCAGTGTCAGCATGTTACAGGCTAAGGCTATCCCAGCAGTAAGATGATAACTTATCTCTTCATGCACGCTTTCTCACCTGTTTTAAAATGCAAAATCAGCAGGGAGGAAATTTGCAACTGTAGCATTGCGGACATTTCTGATGCCCCACCTCGAAGGTGCCCATTATCCTGTTTACATCGTCATTAGGCCAGCAAGATCCGGGCTACACATCATCTCCTGTGGGCAGTGCAGCATTTCTGCTTGCCTGTCACTCTGGTGTCTGCGCTTCTTTATCGTAGTATCTGCATATCTCTGCAGTGATATTTCGGTTGTGTGCCAGGCACAGCTCTGACAGACCACATGGAGAACAAAGCCCTCCTAGCCTTCCTCCAGACTGAAGAGTGGTCCTGAAAAGCCTCTAAAAGAGAGTAAGGATGTAACTTGCTTCTAGTAGAAATTGCCTAGTTTCAAATTGCTCATGACTAATTTATGTACTGAGGAAAAAAATGGTCAGCTCCTCTGATATTCAATATGAATTTGGTATCTATATAACATCATAAGGACCTATATTTTGAATAAATAAAGCGTGGGCAGGGCTAGTCATGATTTAATCCCACAAAATTATGTCATGATTAAATCCTACCAAACCCTGCAGTGCAGGAACACTAGTGAGACCAGCTAAAGCTTGCCTCCTCCACCCTCAGAGGTGCCCACCCACCCCTGTCACCCACCCTAAAGCTGTGTGCCAGGTACAGCAGTGCGGTGCTGGGGGGCTGCTGCCAGCACAGATCCTGCAGTAACACCCTCCTCCAGGTTTACAGCAAATTTCTGTCCCCTGCCACCTTTATGAAAATAAACCGCTCTCACTCTTATTCCCAAGTGGAAATGGTCTGAGGCGGCCTATTTCATTTTTGAGTAGTAGCCTGCGGTGGCTTTTTCCAAGGGCCTTTTCCTGCCTGGGAGTGGTTTTATTTGATGGGTGAACAGTGACATCTGCTGGGAAAGTCCCTGGGAGGAGGACGGGGCTACGAGGTGCCCAGCACCCCTGCATCCCACCTCTCCTCTCCCCTGCCATCAGGGGCGGACGGGGCTCTTCCACAGCCCGCAGGGCTCGTTAGCTGCACACCATTCGTTCCGGATAGGAACAATTAAGCCTGTGCAATAATTACCTGTCTGACCGTATCAATGAGCAATTGATAAAATTTGCTAGGTACATATCTATTTTTTTAATGCTTTTTCAAGTGCTAAAGGTTGCGGGGCCGGGCATGGGATTGTGGCATGCAGTGGCTGAGCGATCGGAGCTTCTATCCAGGTGTCTCGCTGAGCATTTTGGTCCTTCAGCTCTCTCCCACTCAGCACTCCTCTGATTTCCCCGCTGCCTCCCCTTTTATTGTTCTACATTTACAATAGAGCTTATTTGAAAGTGGAATGCCCTGGCAGAATTGCCAGCAGTAACCGGCGGTGAAGGCTGTGTTACTCCAGGCACCAGGGTGCCTCCTCAGCCGGAGTGCAGCATGTGTCTGATGTCCCATATAAAAGGCACAATATTACACTCTCTTTAAAATTTCCCCCTCTCAAAAAAAGAGCTTTACATTAGGAAAAGTACAATCTGCTACTTCGAGTGAAGCACTGGGCCTGCGATGTGCCAAGCTGCGCACTTCCTTGGCTTCTCTGAGGTATTAGAGATACTCCTCTCCAAAATACTATTGTGAAGTTAAAATGCATAAACGTAGGATCCAGACACCAGCAGCCCTCTGACTGTATGGCAGTGGTTAGGTGATTTTGCAAGAGCTCTGTCTCCCCGTTTCCCCTTTTATTTCTGAAATGCCCAAGGAGAGAGGCGTGGGGGTGCGAGCCCAGCGCTAGGCACAAAGAAACACCTTGCATGTATCATTTAAGTCGTCTGACCCATGTTATTGGTAACACAAGAGCTATTGTAATTTAAGAGCGTCAGCTCATGCTGATCATTATGTAACTTTAAAAAAGAAAATCGCTCATGGCTTGAGCCTAAGCACATCCTGCTGCAGGGAAACTGGGCTGCTCCCCAAACTGGGCTGCTCCTTCTGGCATAGAAACAACGTGGTGCAAGAAGCACTCACCTTCAGCTGGAGGAAAAGACAGTGCACCTGAACTTGCTTCGCTGCAGGAACACACGGGGTACTAGCAGCTAAGCCCAACTTTGCCCTCAGCTCAGGCTGTCTTGCTCCCCCCGCAGAGCCCCATCGTTCAGCCCTTCCTCTCCGGAGGTCCCCGCACTCCCCGTCCTCCCGTCCCAAGGCCCAGCTGCCCCCATCACAATCCCAGCAGGGATTTCTGATCCAGAGCTCCCATGCCTCACCCTTTCCTCCCTGAGAGCCCTGCTAACCTCACCCTGTTAAAATAGTTCAAGGAATCATGTTTCTTCTGCATCAGCCTGCTGCCCAAGGAAACGTGGTCCGATATAAAGATGCTGTTCAAAGAGAAAAGAAGGCCTTACAAAACACAGGGTGTGAAGCTGGAGCCCTTCACCGGGCCATAAACCACAGGAGCAGAAGAAGCGATGGCAGATTGTGCGCATGTGCCACATGGGCAATTGCTACGCTGCGGGTCCCTCCCACACCTGAGCACGGTCGCGCTCGGCACCCCCCCAGCTGATGACGGATGCCATCTGTGACGGAAAAGGACTTAACTGCAAGGTTCAAGCAAATAACTTGAACTTCATTCACAGACTCAACTGCAAGGTTCAAGCAAACGACTTGAACTTCACTCACAAACTTAACTGCAAGGTTCAAGCAAATTGTTTATTTGAACTTCACTTACAGACTTAACATGCCACTATTGCAGGTTCTACAGTTACAATGGAGGAATGCACTATTGCAATTTTTTAAGACAAGAGTAGTACATTATTACAACCGCAAGTGATTCACAGACAACCACAAGCACACACGCATTTACAAACTTAAAGCATAAACAATATTCACTTACCCCTCCAGGTAAGGGCTTTCAATCCCAGGGAAGTTACCTCAACCGGCGTCCCGATCAAGGTGGGGGGGAGGGTGTTTCTTTTGCAAGCCAACTGTATAGTTGGAGAAGTGACTCCCCCATTTCCAACCTGAATCTTAGAGTTTTTATCCCCCGACTTGTGGAATGGTGTGTATGACTATGTCCGAGTGGATTATGATATATGCCTAGATGGATTATGTATATCTGAGTGGAGTTTCCCCTTATCTTTCCTTTGTTGGTCTGTGATTGTTTGAATACACAAGGTTGTCATTTGAAACTGAAGCTGAAATCTTCCAGGTGTTGGTGTTTTTTTACCTTGCTTCCTCAGCAACTGAATAGTGGTTGGACTGAGACTCAGGGCATACTATTTGTTAAGGGCTTTCAAGGCTCAGTTCAGGTTTTGGTTCTCTGAATGGTGCAGCCACTGCCCTGTTTACTTTAGGGTTTATCAGACAACCCAGGGCTAAGCTGTCTACACAGCTCCCCGTGAGTCGTCTCTGCAGAGAGACAGGGCCTCAAGGCAACCCAAGGCTGGGTCACTTTTGTAACCCCCCCCATGACTCACCTGTGTGCCCTAGACATGGTGAAACTTGTTTGTGCACTATGAGCTGGACAATCCACACACCATCCCCTGGCCCCCAGGGGCTGAAGCGAGTGGCAGACATCGCTGAGGCCAAGGAGGAAGAAGCAGGCAATCCCCCACAGGCTCCTCGGCAGAGGACTCAGGCAGGGTGCTGCTTCCAGCCCTGGAGGAATACAGCTTTTCCCAGCACACATATGCTTCGTCCAGATATGTATATAGATAACGTATCCGGAATGATGCTTTATCCCTGTGCTGCTGTCCACCTCCTTCCCATGCTGTTTGGGTTCATTGTGTAGGGTGTTGCTCATGAGGCTCTGGTCTTGTGGAGGATACAGGCAAAAAAAAAAAAAAAAGCTGAGGGACATCCTCAGAGACGCTACTGAGAAAGGTCTGCAATGACGCAAACACCACAAGGTGCAGTGAAATGTCCAAAGTTGGGGAGAAGCAGGTGGGAAGCAAGTGAGAGACTTTGGGAGAGGCTGACAGATAGAGTAGAGAGGAAGACCTTGGAGACGCTGGGGAAGAGAGAGAGCGTGAAGGAAAGAAGTACTGAAATTTGGGGCAGTCTAAAAGCTTATTTTTTATTTTCTTAACTTGGCAGGCAGCTTTTCACCTGAAATTGCACATGAAACTATAGGTTTTAGCTGGGAAAAAAACAAATAAATAAAAATAAACCCATCTGGCTTTGTGTTTGTGATTTGGAGAAGGAAATGAAAGATTTCAAAAGAAATCAAAGTAGAACCTTGCAAAAGATTCTTTGGAAAAAAAAAATTCATTTTCATATTACTCCTCTGTGACTCTTCCCACACAGCTGAGCACACTTACGTGAATCACCAGTTTACTCAGAAGAGTAAACACCCAGCTCACAGCGCTGAGAGCTAAAGCTGGGACACCCAGAGCCACAGACTTGCTTGTTTTAGACCACAGGGCTGGAGCTGCCATGGGGGTTTCAGGAAGCCCTTTCACATTCATGCACTGATACAGGGGAAAGTCTGATGGGGACTCACAAGGAGAAGACAACTGAACAAAGCGGTTAGGAAAGCACGAGTAAATACATGTTTTTGCACAGGCAGGACTATCTTCTCTTGCTGCACAGCAATCACCATGCATCTGCTAGGCAAAAGCTGGCGTTTAAAGCAAGCAGAACGCTTACTAAACAGCCTTGCACCAAGGAGGAGGCGAGTAACTGAGCCCCAAAGAACTGTATATGTATGTGCTTGGGTGTGCGTTCCAATTTAGCATACTGGCAATAGTACTACAGCCAAGCAGTCAAAATCTTGAAGTTACCACCAAAAAAATGAGGTTCAAAAAATAGCCTGGGGACTCTTTCTGCTCTTTGTGCCGTTCCCATATATACCTTCTTCACGTTTTCAAGCTTTTCGCACCAGGTAGTTAGAGCCAACTTTCCTTCTTACACTGAAACAAGAGATATTCCGGTGTTTCCTTTGATTCTAGCAGCTTTATAAAGACTGAGCACTGTAAGCTGGTGACCAGAGAGTAAGAAATGGCACACTTTACTCCTTCTTAGAGCAGGAGTAACTTCACCAAAGGACCAGAGAGACAGAAGCAATAAACAGCGTCCTCTGATCATAGACGAGAAGAAAACACAAAGCGACATCATGAGGAAAGTGAAGTCGAAGGGTAGAAAGCTGCACTTCTGAAACGTGCTGTGAAATAGGGACTAAATGTTTCTCCTCTGTCATAATTAGCAGCTCCTGAAGAGAAACCCCTGGCCAGCCTCTCCAGGCTGTGTTGTGAAAGGAGCAACCTCTAAGGATTTACATGAGGCTGCCATGCTATCTGCAAAATCCCAGTTGTGTCTAACTTTCAATACAGCTTGGTCATGTTCGATTTTATGTTCTGCTTCACTATGCTTGAAGTCCAGAAACTAGGAATAAAAGTGTAACAGGCTCGCCCTCTCCTCTAGATTTCAGAGCTACTCTACTGCTGACAAGCACTCAGGAGACTGCTTGGTTGAAGTGAAAGCTCAAAGGTTTTTTTACAGTCTGTGAGCAGTATCTGTACTCATACTGAATCTCCTTATCCATAGTTCACCACACTAAGAATGCCTTATCCCTTAAGTATTGTCCCTAGCAGTAGCTTGACGTGAGTCCTGCCCATGACACCTTCATTTCTCCCAAGGGGTTGCATTGTCCCCAGTCACCATGATTAATAATGCAAAACAAGCCTTGAAAAAGTACCAAAAGAGAAGCTTCCCAGCACACCCAGCTGGGACGCCCAGACGCAGCACAGACATGGCACTTCTTCAATCTTCACAGCTGCGAGCACCTCAGCTCTGCCTCTCGGTGTACAACACTCGGCATTACGGCCTTCTGAAATACAGGGATTTTATCCTTCCCACAAGGAGAAGTTAGATAATGAGCTGCAGCCTTAAAGTGATTTACTCCCACTGTGAAAACTGCTGTTAGAAACATTAACCCTGTCTGAGCAGACTGGATAAAGGGAAACAAGGAAAGTAATGGCAAGGCACGGAGTCAAGCCTGGCTTTTGCAGTAACGAGTTCATTTTCTCCCTCTCCTCTCTTCGGCCGCCTCCTTTCATAAGGGAATGCCCGGCTGGGCTGGCTTTCTTCTTTTCAAAGTGAAGTTCCTCTGTTGTTGACCTCCAAGCTGGGTTTTTTTTCCCCTTAAACTATGGGGCCAATGTACACAGAATGTACTAAAGGAGTGGCGAACACTCTCCATTTTCTTCTTGACCTAACTTCAGAAGACAGAGCAGGCACAAGGAGCTGCGTTGGTATCAGCATCTAAGACCTTATAACCTTCAGGGAAGGGAAGGGAAAGCCCTCATTGAGGGTCATTGTATTTGAATTTGACAGGTATGGGAAAGTCTCATTGATCTCTCTGCCACTATCAAACACCCACTTTATGTCTTCAAACTCTCTCCAGTAAAGAGGCAGGGTAGAGTCTTTCTTGAAATGAAATAACAGATACACAGGCATTTGCTTTGATTCTAGCAACTTCTAAGAAGACCAAACACTTTTTTTTAAAAACAACCACGAGTAGGCAGGCTCCTGTTTTCCGTGGGCCAGGAGGATGGCATGGTTTCACCAAAAGGCCAGAAAGAAGCAGAAGCATCAAGCAGCCCCCTCTGACCATGTTTCTGTTTCTTGTTGCTGCTGCCTCCAAGCAGTTCAACTGGTAGATTCAACTTTGAGTGCTCGTGAGCAGATGGTACTTAGATGAGGAAACATCCCTGTTGTAACAGCCTATATGTTTTTCAACAGCTTTGATAATATGTGATGCAGAGTGACACGGAGCTGCACGGGGAAAAAGACTACCAAGCTAAAGGCAAAACCATATGTATAAGTGTGAGTTGTGGCTATCTGTACGTAATGAAATAACATGGGGGTGTTAGCCTTTTTCTTCCTCCGCTCCCACTCAGGTGTCCAAGCACAGCCATATATGATAGGTCTGGATGCTCTCATGGCTTTCCAGCTCTGGAGGTATCTCCAGAGTCATACCTAGGTATGATTAATATGTACCCTTACCACAGTTGGGACAGGAGCGAGAAACAACTGGCAGATATTCTTAAAAAAATAAGAATAGATTTTAAAAGTCCTTTCATACTCAAGTAATGAAATATAAACTCAGAATAACTAAAAATATATATAGTAAGGGCTTGCCTCTTATTAGTAGTGAGTCATCACTTCCATAACGAAATAGAAAATCAAAATGCAGGAAGATTACATTTCGAGTTCATTATCAATGTGATAGAGATGAAAAATTCAGTCTATTAATTAGAAAAAAAAATGCAGAATAAAACATTTTTAAAAAATGGAACAAAGTAGGGTAAGTTTTCCTTCAGGAAATCCCATGAAGTTCAAAGTGAGCATGAGCTGGCACACTTGTGTGACATCATCTATTGATCCAAGACTGTAAAGAGACTCATAGATCTTACCTTCTGTGATGGGAATAAAGGTCAGCCAAAATATGTCACCTCTCTTTCCCTTCTTCACCCTGGACTCCAGTAACAGAAGTTAGCTTGATATATTTATTCCTGTTTGGATATATAACTCACTGCAAGCTCCGTGACTTCTACCAGTTTGGCAACTAGTGCAACTGCTATGTGTTTTTTAATGACTGGACGGATGGCTTTACTGTGTCTTTCAAGAAATATTACTTTTATGAATCACAAGAGACGATATTGTCTCTTTAAAAAGCTAAAAAAATCCTTTAAGATCTTTTGAAAATATATTGGCATGGCAATACTTAGAGCCCAGTCTTTCCTTGAAGATGTATTTTAACACCAGACTCCCTGTCAACCAATTAATGACACAATGTTCAGCTACCCCTCTGTGGCCTAAATACTAAAACTTCTTAGCTTCAAACTATTCAAACTGTTTTTAAAAATGCATTTTTATCCTTATTTAGACAATCCTGAAGAAAAAGTGTATCACTAAAGCAACAAATAATACTAGGAAATCCAGCAATGTTATCATTCGTAATTGGTTCCGGACTCATGCTCCCATGAGCTCCTGTTCTTCAAATGTGGGAATGAAGCTAACCATGAAATAGTTCATGGGTTTAGCTCCAGTAAGACCATGAGGCTGAGGAGCGTGACTAATAAACATACAAATTACTAGCTCCTTCCATGCTAAGATGATGCACAGGTATAAAACAGAGAGTATATAGGGAGTCACAACAGCAAGGAAACAGCAACTGTTCTACTCACGCTTTGTTACTTTAAATGATGATAATATCAGAGGGACAACAATACCTCAGGAAGCAGTGCAGCCTTTTCAGCTCTGAATTCCTTTCTCCCCTTTAAGGCATAGTCATTCAGCATGGCACCAGCTGGAAAGTGCTGGTGTGTACAAGAACTGTCTTTGCCATCAATTAAAAGGAGCTGAACAAGGATATTGCACTTAAGAGTCACAGTGGAAAGGTTTAACCCCTCTCTTGACCTCCCGTAGCAGCCGATAACCTATTTAGGTTTAAGGATAATTATTTCAGATTTAGTTTTGCAAGTCCTACAGTAGCTCTTATTCGAGATGCATGTAGCATGTTCTGAAAATTGCTTGGTTTTAATTAAAAGGACAAATTCCCCCAGGACTGTAAAACTAGTCACCCTAAAAAAACCCCATGTCCCTGAAGCTTTGGTTCACTGAACCAAGTTGGCTCTGTTATATTCCCAAACTTTGTTTCCTCATCCCTCAAACTAAAAGAAACAATTTCTTAAAATTGTCAAATTATACGAAAACATTCATGTTCTTTCAGGAAAAAGGAATTTTCACGTTGTCCTGGTTTTGGCTGGAGTAGAGTTGATTTTCTTCCTAGTAGCTGGTATAGTGTTCTGGTTTGGATTTAGTGTGAGAATAATGTTGATAACACACTGATGTTTTCAGTCATTGCTAAGCAGTGTTTAGTCTAAAGTCAAGGATTTTTCAGCTTCTCCTGCCCAGCCAGCAAGAAGGCTGGAGGGGCACAAGAAGTTGGGAGGGGACACAGCCAGGACAGCTGAGCCAAACCGGTATTCCATACCATGTGATGTCATGCCCAGTATATAAACTGGGGGGAGTTGGCTTGGGGGGGGGGGTGGGGGAATCGCTGCTCGGGAACTTACTGGGCATCAGTTGGGGAGTGGTGAGCAACTGCATTGTGCATCACTTCTTTTGTGTATTCCAATTCTTTTATTATTATTGTCTTTTTATTATTATCATTATTCTTTTCTTCCTTTCTGTGCTATTAAACTGTCTATATCTCAACCCACGAGTTTTACTTTTTTCGTTTGGGGGGGGGGGGGAGCAAGCGGCTGCATGGTGCTTAGTTGCCAGCTGGGGTTAAACCACGACACACACATATTTCTCGCACACAGAATTGAGCCAATTGGAATGATAAAATGGCTGTATTCGAGCAGGAAGCACCCAGTATGAGCTCTCACAAATTGTGCTGGCAACTGGGGCTGCAAACTAGGGGTGCAGTCATGCCATTTTGGACATCCCACAAGAACAGACAATAATCAGATATGCAACGCCCATCAGTCTTGGGGAGGAAACAACCGACCTGCCTGCTGCTCTCCCTGTTTACTGTTATTCACAGCCCCGAGACTCCCGAGGAGCCACTGGAAGGCAGGTCAGGGCAGTTGCAAGTCTTCGAGGAAGTCTCCAGCACACTTGGGAGAAATCCTGGGGACAGGCGGCACAGTGCTGCACCCCTGGCCGGCAGCCCTGAAGGCTCTGAGGACATAAGAAGTTGCAGGGCTGGGGCTTCATGACTGCTAGTTTAAACCCCGAGGGCACCTCTGCTCTCAAATAACTCAGTTCTCCCATTCAGCCCTGGGCTCTGATGATCTTCCACACTGGGTAAATATTTGTTCACTCCTGGCTTCAGGCGACAGTAGGCTCCAGGAGCAGCTCCCGCCAGGCAGTTTGGAAGTAGTCGCACCAGCTTTGCATCTCTCCACCCACTGCCACCCTGCAGCATGACCCCAGCCCGCTCTTGACCTTCACACGCACCCACAGGCTTTGATGCCACAGCCCCAGGCACAAAACTTGTATCCTCCATTTCCTTCCATTAAAGCATTGCTGCAGTAGGTTAGAACGGAGCCTTCAGACCATTTTGAAGGTTGGAAGCTCAGAAAGTCACACATCATCATCACAACAGCAGTAACAGTAGAAGCAGCAATGGCGACAATCGCAGAGCCAGCAGCTGTGCCACGGGGCTGCCTCCAGCCTGCTCTCGAGGCAGACAGCCCTGAACCATCTCAACAGGACTGCTTTGCACAGCCCGACCTGCTACAGGACCATCCTGCCCTGGAGCAGCCAGGGCACTTGTAGTCACTTAGCAGTCACCTACTAGTTTGTCTGCGCTAGTAAAATAGGACAGGCCAGGGGCTGTGCACTGACACTGAGGACAAACAGAGCCCAGGTCTCCCCTGTATCTCTCCCTCTACTCCCCAAAACAGGGTGGTCATATACGGACTGCCTGGCAGGACGGGTCCTTGGCATATGCCCCTCTCCTCACGGCACCCAGTGTCTGCAGCTGGTAGTCAGTACTGGCCAAAACCATGCCAGCAGCTGCGCTAACCCAGCCAAGCAGTGTGGGAAACCACAGGGCACTGCTCAAACCTATGCCCCGACCCTTACGAGCACAGACAAGGCTCAGATGCCCAGCTAACGGGCACCTCCTGCAGTGCCCCCTTGCCCGATCTGTGCCAGGGAGCCTCGGACCCATTGTCTCACTTCATAAAACTCAAAAGCTGTCAGAAAGGTAGGGCTGCCTCAGGACCACTGACCAGAAGCCTGAGCTTGTGAGCTGGTGGGAAAACAGGCAGATTTCCACTGGAGCTAGGCTTTCCAACAGCTTAATGGTCCAGGAATTGCAAGCACTTGCCATTGCTAAAATATACATCAAAAATAGCCAGGCATTGCCCATACCTCTCTACAGAGGTGTACGTTGCACTGGAGGGAGTGCTCCAGGGGAGAACGCAGTAGGAAAGAAAATAACCTGATGGCTTTGTAAGAAGAAAAATAGATTGACCTTGAAGCCCCGGAGAGGTAAGGGAAGCAGTGAAGAAAGTACTCCAGGTATCTTGAATCAACAACCATAAATTGTTAGAAGGAAGGGCTGCAGCACTGCTCTTGATGTAAAATCTGGCAGCCTGTTGCCGTATCAACACACAGTGCAGGAGGCTCGCAGGGAACAGCTTGAGCCATCAGCACAGAAGAAAGGCTGCTTGCGAAAAGTACTACAGCTCCAGAACCTGAAGGGCTTTACGTCTCTTTTCCAGGACCTGGCATTAGCAACAGTGGGACACGCGTCACCCAGCACCCCACCCCCCTCCCCACCCCCCCGCTGGTAAACAAAGAGACCCTTGAACTGGGAGCCCATATACTATCATAAGCCTTAAACCTAATAGCAGTGAAGTTAACAAATGTTGGAGAAAAATGTCTGAGAGGAAAGACAATCCCTGCGGGTCCTTCAAGCTGCTCACCCCAACATGTGCGAATAACAGAGCTGAATTCAAATTTTCCAAGAGCTATTACATTCATCCCAAGCCTCTCAAAGGTCAAACTGCTCTTACACACATTACCCTAAAAAATGTTATTCACGTTGTCCTGAAGGAATGCCCAAAAAGCCAAGGCAGGAATTAGGTCTCCATGCCTACACAGGTGTTAGTCATTTTTTGACACAGTTAGCAGGATTTTCTGATGTCTTAGATATGAGCCAATGATAACTGACTTCTTGTGACGTAGACTACAATCCCCATTGTAATCACATACTTGGAATGAAAAAAGAAGTGGTTTTTAAAGAAAACAGAAAAACTTTTAATATAAATAATCTGACAGACATTAAGTAGGAGGGGTCTTAGTCCACCTGACCTACTACTATCAACCCCAGGTGTTCAGGTATTTCCCATATCCCTATTCCATGGCAAAACTGTCGTAAGCTGGGACACCGGCAGGTGTTGTGTCCTGTGAAAAATATTCTAGCATCAGTCATTTCACCTCTACTAGTCAGTGCTGTGTAGCCATCAAACCAGCTAGTATTGGTTTGGTTTGGGGGTTCCCCCCCCCCCCCCTTAGCCACGTCTGGAGAGCCTTGCAGGGACCTGCTTCCAAGACTTGCTATGGCTGGGAGACCCCTGCCTATGGACACCGAATTATCATCAACCCTGAGGTGTGCCCATGAAATACTCTGCGTTCAAATAACCATTTTTTATCAGAAGCATGCCTCACTGGAAAATGCCTGGCCAGCTGAAGGGAAGCACATGGACCATTGCCATCCTTTGTCCAGTCACTCTAGGCACCTTCATTAGTACTTCTATCTTAGAAGCCCAAATGTGCTATGATTTTCTTTTCCCGCTCTTCAATCTTGTGTATGACATCAGTCAACAATACACAGAGAAAATCTTTTTCAAATAATGTGGTGTCTACTCATCCCATTGTAATCCCATTATAACTGACACCGAATCATTGTTCCACAAACAGGGAATCACAGGAAGTAGCAGGGGCTCAAATAGTCCCAGCATCTGATGAATTCTAAAATTCCTAAAGTCTGAGTCACATTACCCCATGGCTTAGCAGAGGAGCAAAACTGGAGCGTCCATGAGATGTCTGCTTGACCTGATACACTCGTTAAGTATTTAACATCAGCTTAACATAGTAGTTCAGCTAGAGAGTGAGAAAAGCTGTTATTTAAATAGTGATTAAAGGTTTTGTCTGGTCTCAAGAATTACCTCCAGAAGTAACCACCAAAGCCTACCTCTTCTGCTGAAAGTTGGCATGTTTTGACCGCCAGACCCATCCAGCTCTTGGTTAAGGTGGGGCAGAGCATTTGCAATTTCTAACATGGCCTTAGGGGGCAATTGAGTGCTGGGATAAGTTTTGTACTGGGGGAAAGCAGTTTTACAATGTAGAAAACAGAGCTGCTCCAAGAAAATGTGGTTAGTTAACTGTAGCACTTCAATAGAGCTACTTCATCTTTAATAAACAAAGTATGTGTACGTAATTACATCATTTAGAATATCAACTACCTGTGCAGTGCAAAAATATTGCTCTCAATTGCTTAATTAAAGTGCAGCTCAGCTCACATGTATGTGGTTTGTCTGCTCTCCAGTGCATGGACCTACTCCCTGAAAACTGAGACAAATATGCACAGGAGGTAGGACCAAATTTCCCCAGGTCTTTCACAGAGCAAAAATGCCAAACAGGCTGTATTTTCATCAGCTGATATATGTACATAAATATTACTGGCCTTTCTCCAATGCTAAGTGAAGTCTCTAAGAGCTTTCTGTCAAATTTGGTGAGCTCCACGTTGCGTCCTTTCCCACTCCTCAGTCACTAACCACAGCTCTAAACCAGGGATAGGAAGAAAGCATTGCTTACCTGTACCTAGCAGAAAATCTCTGAGCTATGACAAAACATCTCATTATGTTTATCCATTACTGACGTTTCCATTTACCAATGCAGGGAGGCTGAGGCACTGAGAGAGGTTCAGTGAGTTACCAGGACTTGCCTAGAGCTATAGTTTCTAACCAGTGATGTGGGCTTCAGAGGTGAGGAACGGGCATGTTACACCTGAACCATAGCCCAGTGCCCAAGCTAGCAGACCCACCAGTCCAGTGCAGGCTCCACAGTGACTTGGTGGGCTCAGGGACACGGCTGTGAAAACTGGGAGTCACTGCTCCAGTGCAGCATATGGACCTGTAGGTCCATGTGTCAGAAGACCTTAATCCTAAGGCGGTTGTTATGGTTTAAAAAAAAAAATCATAATTTATTTACCTCACCAAAAAACCCACAGGTATTTCAAGATGTTATTATCCGAAGTCAGCTTTTCAGCAGATAAATTTTTTTTTTCTCTTAAACTCAAATTCTTCTCTTCTTCCTTTTGACACCACAGGAAGGCACGATGTGTGTTATGCCATTGTGGATCTGCACATGGCCAAAAGGCACATGTATTTTGACCAGCCACCTGCCATCTACAAGCATGGATAATAGTCCATTTCTCTCCCATACCATTTTTGGATTTCCTTCCCTACCCAACCACCAAACACCAGACTGATTGACAAACAGGATTTTCCCTGGGAAGTCAGATTAAAAAATTCTTCACCAAGCAATGTGTAGTCTAAAACTCCAAAGGGAGCTTAGGGTAGCCATGCTAAATTTTCAGGCTATCTGTCAGCCAGGGCCAATCATAGCCCAAAGTTAGGCAGAAGAACAGCAATTTCAGAAATTAGCAACCAACAGTTGCCTCTGACACCCAAAAGGAAATACCAACTAGACACACGCTGCCTGATCCTTAACCCCAAAAGTATTTGAACCCCTCACTCTGGACAGTATTCCCAGCCAAGATATTTCTGCTGGAGTTATGCATATACCCAGGTCAGCCTTTTCCCATGGAAAAAGAGGGAGGGAAAAAGGACTTTTCGCAATCCTGTTTAGCAAATAGACAAGTGGCCTTTTTTCTAATCTATTTGGTTTTGAGTCTCTCTCTTATTGACACACCGCTCAACACAATGAATGAAATCTTTATGGGAAGAAACGTTCAAAACTGGTTTGCACAAGACCTGAGGTTTGTACTGGAAGCCAAAGGCAGAGGCAGACTCGCCTCCCTTCGCTCCCCTCCCTCTCTCCCTTCCTTCCTCATCCAGGAGCGCAACTGAGGGAGACTTTATCCCGTGATAATCTGCTGGTTCTCACCAAAAGAATCAGTAAGCACAAGGATTTTGAATGAAGCAAATGAAGCAGAATGTAGATTTTAAAACAGAGAAATGCCCCGACTGCTCACAGGTGCAAGGGGGTACTTGGATAAGTTTGGTTTTGCCCTTTGCCGGCTGTCTTTTTGCATGAGAGCTGATGTGGCAGACGTGTTGTGGGAAGACCCAGAGGCTGGAGTGACTTGGTTTGCAGGAACTATGGTCTATTCTGAGAATCCCCGGGGGCTTGGATAGGAGTAGGAGCCTGATTAGCTCAGCAGGCTCCCCATGCTTGTACCTAACTCCAAAGTAGCCCCAGGCAATCCCAGGTTGTCTCAGGCATGTACAGACAAACCCGGACCAGTTCCACCCACTGGGGTGCTGGGACTGGAAGGACGGGAGCACGGCGTGGCTGGGAGCTGGCTTGGAGATGCCAGATCACTGCATTAACCTGGAGTTGAACCCGAGGTCTGCTCTGAAAATACTTGGCTTTGCTCTGTACTAACACAGGTTTACGGCTTCCAGAGCTAAGCCAGTAAATCCTTATGGGGTGGGACACTTTGCAGATTGACAAACTCGGATCTCCGGCAGTTGTTTTCGTCCTGTTACTGCTCAACTGTGGGACTGCTGAGCATTTTCTATAATATTATCTGAGCAGAGGCCAGGATCCACCAAGATTAATATAGCTTGTTTCTTGGCTTTTCTGAACCACGGCTTAATGAAATAAATTGGAATAGATTGGACAGAGTTGGCTAAGTGCCCAACTCAAGCCTGTTGTCGCTGGGGGAAGAGTAGCATGCGTCAGTATGAGAGGCTACAGGCTTTTGCTGCCAAGGGTTTTATTATTATACGACTCCTGATTTATGGGTGTCAGACGTGGTAGGTGTCTGACTCTGCAGCTCCATCTCTTGGCAAACATCAGGTAACAAACATGCTGTGAAGGCTCTTCGTACTTCAGGCAGAGATGCGTGATAAATACTTTTCAGTGCAAAATACTCCTCACTTCCTTAGCAATAATGGAGGGACATAACTCTCACCTAAAATAGAAAAGGGAATTCTCTTGCGTACTTCCTTCAGTGTTTGTTATGTTATCAACTGTTGCTCTGGAAACAGAATCCCCAAGTCAGAAACCGGCAATTCAGAGAGAAGAAACTGGGGTTTCTGGGGTTTTTTTCCAAATGTTTTGAAAATACATAATTAAATTTTTTAATCTGTTACTATTTTTCGGTCATGAGAATCACTTAAGCAATTCCTGGATAAGCATTTTTATTAAAAAAAAAAAAGTTTGGAATCTTCTTTTCTGATCAGCCAATTTGCCCCTGTGGTGCTGATGTAACCACGAAATACTCAGCTACGCTGTTCTCCTTGTTTGTAGGTCAGTATGTCTAATGAAAAAGAAAAGCCCCCAAATTATCAATCAATTATTATTATTTGCTGCACCGTGGCCTTCTGCAGCCTGTGTAATGGATGAGCTGATCAGCGCCTGTGCTTCCGAGTGAACCTCAGTGATTTAGCCTAGTTGATGAAGTGGTTTTGCCATAAGCATGGACTACTCAAGCCAAATATTTTCAGACTCACTAATAAATCATGGTAATGCCTTGATCTGACCTGGATTTAAAGTATTTTAAAAATGGACAATACTAAAAAGTACAAGATAGCTCAAGTTATCTTGTAACAAGTACGGATAAACTCAGGCTCTGGGAATGGAGACAAATAAAATGCAGCTACAAAACAGTCTTGGGCAGTCAAGTGACAAAAGATTTTTTGCTGAGAAAGTTTGAAAATGAATAAAGAAACAGGAGAGTGAAAATGGTGGGAGGTAAAAACTTTTAAGTAAACTGAGAGGAGCTTGGAGGAGATACCAACGAAGCAAGATGCCATCACAGATGAATGCAGCATTTTCAAACACCAGGTGGTGCCTTCTGAGAGGAAGAATATGAACTACGTCTTCTGGCTTCTAAATTTAACTGTCAAGAGTCATAAAGACACTTGTGTGTCACTGTAGGCACTTTGTTGGAGATGTCTTGCAGGGCTAAAACAAGGAATAGTTAGAAAGGAAAAAAAATGGAACAGAGAAGCGATACTGAAAATACTTTTTATTACCCCAACTTAGCGCATCATGATCAGTTCTGGGTACCTTGGGAAGGTCAAAGCAGAAATGAAATGAGTTCAGAAATGACAATGAAGATAATTAGAGGCATGAAAAGCTTCTAGATGAATAGTAAAATCAAACCTGTTCGCTTCAGAGAAGGGAAAAGATAAAGGTGTTCAAAATAGTGAATGGCACCAAAGAAAGCGAGCCCTGTTCATCATTTGCCATCATACACGAGCAGGAGGGCATCTGCTGAAAATGAAAGGCAGAGGGTGAAAAGCAATTGTTTCCCACAGCATACGACTGCCTGGCGCAGTTCCTTCCCGCTGGAGGCAACCGAGGCCAGGAGTGTTGCAAATTAAAAGGGAATGGAAATATGCGTGGAAAAAAGAGAATATGTTAAGTGCTAAAAATAAAGTTGTGATTTATTTTAATGGAGCTTATCTTCCTGTGTAGGCTGCAGGACATAAAGCAGTCTTTGAGCGTGGGCAAGAGCTAACTTTTTCCCCTCAGATGAGATTCTTTTAAACTACCTTGCTCCACCATTTCACAGACCTTTCACTGCTGGACCCAGCACTTCCCACTGTCCCAGAGAGGATGCTGGAGCAGATGCAGAACTGGCTGGTTATGGAGCAGCAGGTCCTGTTCTACTGCACCAGCAAATAGGAAAAACTAGGAGAAGCTAAATGTGGCCACAGGGAGACAAAAAGAGACAGAGTTTGCAACAGCGCAAAAATGAAAACCAGCCCCACAGTTCAGCTCAGTTCCTAAACAGCCAAACTTTCAGAGAGTGATGCTCCCGCTTGGGAACTAGCAGGGGAAAACAGACAGAAGCTCTGAGCACAGGCTTTTCAGGAAAGATTATTAAACTGACACAAGCCACTGAGAGAAAATTTCATCACCTGTGCAAAGCAGAAGAGCCTTGAGTAACCCAGGAAGCACCAAGGGCAGCAGGAGACGGCAGTTGTCCCAGTGAAAACTGGAGATAGTGTCTCTGCGCCTGGAGAGGAGCACAGATACCCTATTGTCCTAGGTTCAGCTGGGATAAAGTTAATTTTTTACAGGAACCTGGGAGGTGGGGGGGCATAGCCGGGGCAGCTGACCTGAACTAGCCAAGGAGCTATTCCATACCATGTGACATCATGCTCAGGATATAAATGGGGAGCGGGCTGGGGGGAGTTCTCTGGACTTTCGGTGGGGGAAGTGGCGGAGCGTCGGGTTCCAGGTGGTGAGCAGTTGCATTGTGCATCACTCTTCTTGTATATTCTTTCATTAGTACCGTTGTTGTTGTTGTAACTTCTATTTTTTTGTGTTGTCCCAGTAAACTGCCCTTGTCTCAACCCTCGAGGTTCCGGTTTGGGTTTTCTTTTCCTTTTCTCTCCTCCGTCTCCCCCCTATCCCACCGGAGGGGGGCGGGAGGAGTGAGCGAGCGGCTGTGTGGTCCTTTGTTACCGGCTGGGCTGAAACCACGACACCTGTATTTCCCTAACCAGTCTCACTTTCACCTCTGTGCGGTCCCGCATGGTAACTCATACTCACTCCATTTATTGCTTTTATTGACAGTTTCCTGTGTTGTGAAACACACTGTAAGAACAGATACATTCATTTCATTATTTTTTTCCTTAGTGGCTTGGCTAAAACGGAATCTTTTTTGGCCTTTTTAGAAAATATGAAATAGAAAATTAGGACCAGTTTTGGCATATGTGCCATATCCTGAGGAGACTGAAGTAGATGGACGCCTGTAATCTTGAAAGCAGAGAACAGACGACCCTTTATTGCTAAAACACACACATACTTATAGTCACATATTCTGCAAAGTCACTGTACACGCACACAAGCATAAAATATGATTGGTTATATCAGCACTGTACATGCGCATAAACATAAGATACAATTGGTTATACTAACTCTGTACATGCGCATAAACATAGGACATAATTGGTTATATCAACTAAAACACGCGAAACTTGTCTCAGTCTAATTGGTCAAGATAAACTGCCGAATTGAGGTTCTTTGTGCCAAGTTCCCTTTATCGTGGAATGCGCACCTGTGTTCTTCTAATTGGCAACTTTCTTTTTTTGTCTTCTTGTTTATTCTGTTCAAGGTCTCCTAAAGGCATCTGGAATGCTCTTGCAACTGTTAGCTAAATATGTGTCCACAATATCCCACTTCTTTCAGCATCTTCTGTGTTAAAATTTTCAGTAAGGCCCACTGCATTGCTCTCAAGGATTTTATGAACAAGCAGGGTTGCTTTACCACTTTGGGAGATACCAAGCAGGAGTCCCTTTCTCTCCACTGCCTATTGAGGGACTTGAGGTGGGCCAAACGCCCAACCTAGGAACAAAGGCTCATGACCAAAAAGAGATGGAATACAACACACACAAGTTTTCAGTATTCCAGAAATGTTCCGCCTTCTTCCTTGTTTCAGCATGTTTTTAGAGATTTTCTGTCTCTTCCAAAATAGCAAAGGTTCTGAAGTCTGCTATGACTTGAATTTAAAATGCAACAGATATTCCTTTGCGTGTGTAGATGGCAGTTTCTAGCATTAGTTCTGCCCCACGGTTCTTATTTTTGTGCTATTTTAACTCTGCTTCTCTCACCTGATCTAATGTGGCATCCTCCCCAGCTAGTGTGGCTAATTACGCAGTCACTCTGCTTGCAGAGTTAAGCGTGACAGAAGTTTTTACACAACTAATTTTTTCTTGGGCAGCATTTTCCGAAAGCCCAGGTGAAAAGATTCACTTGATGCCTCTGCCCATGCATTAGTAACTTGAAATTCCATTGCAGATAAAGTAATGCATTTGCAAGTAGTTTTCCTTTCCCTTAAAGATACGTAAATCACTACTTGCTGGAAGTTCTTTCTTCTATAAAGGACAAGCTACTGTTTTGAGGGTCATGCACTCTCTCTGAGATTTTCCCCATTTCTGCACAAGAGTTCATCCTCTGAGCACAGCCAAAGGGGAGAGTGGGGCAGAGCAGCAGGGAAACACAGCCAAGGACGGCCTGGGAACAATTTCATGCACCTCTTTCTTTCGGTCCCTCAACGCATACTGACAGAAACAGATATGGCTGAGAACACCACCAACCTGATCTGCTCTTTGGTTTTTAGTTTTTTGTGTAGAGGGGCTGTTCCAGTACACAGGAAGTTGATGAGGTTTTGCAATTAGCAATATGAGCTTTGAAACAGTGCTTAGAATGGTTGGCATTTAAATAAATACAGACACACTTTGCTGTCCAGCACCGGGCAGTTGAAATACTTATTCACAGACCTTTCACAATCTGGTTCTGTGTCTGCATACCACTTCTCAAGCCAATCAGAGATAGGTACAAGGATTTCAGTGAAAAAAACCTGTAAAGTCAAAAGTCTTTAAGCAGCTCAGAGCGTATAAAACTTTTTGAACAGATGATGAAAGTCAGTGAAACAGAAAGGACAAGCTCGTCTGTGTGACCATCTCCAGCTCAAGCTTCTTTGCTGATGCCGGGGGGATACAGTATAAATATAAGACAAAAAAAAAAAAAAAAAAAAAAAGAAACAGAATGAGTCTGATCTCTTCAGCCTCTGGAATGGCATCAGCTGGAATTGCACAGGTGCTCTCGTATCACTTGGTTCTGCACCCCTGCTCCCTGTAACAGATGATGTGCTTTCCTGCAGCTTTTTGAAGTTCAGCTGAGATGGGCAGCTCAAGTTAAAAACTTAATCCGGGGAAGACCAAAGCAAATGTGGCAGAGCGTAGGCACGTGTGTGAAACCTGAAAGGAAAAGCAGAGGTAAGATCCCTTCCATCACTGCTCATCCTTAGGCTTGCCCTGCAGGCACCCCACCCAAAGACTTGCAGTTGGCCTTGGACACACAGGTAACACGAGGGGGGAAATACTTCCTTCCCTACCTATGCCTTTACAAGTAGCAACTCCTCCAGACAGACGGCTTTGCATCTGTGTCAATAAATGCAGCTCAGCAGTTAGGGGACTGTGTATCTCGAAGGACTAAGACTTCAGCAAAACCCCTCTCATCTGAAGGAAATTAATTTGCTTTGCCAAGCCAACTTGACTTTTCTAAAATGGAAAAATAGAACAGCTAAGCCAGAATGTAAATTTATGAAGCGATTTGGAGAAACTAAAAAGTACTTTTGAAAACCAGAGGGAAAATTATAATGTACCAATTAGAGTGGAATGTGAGTCGTCCACACCAATGCAGGAGCCTTTTTATTTTGTTTTCCAGGAGAGTCTTCAAAAATATTGAAATTCAGCATCAGCACCTCAGACTGGCAACAAGGATGACAACAATAATAACAAACCACCGTATTTCAAATAGGCAAGAGAAAAGCTAGGTCTTTCAGGTTTTATCCACTGTCTTAATAACTTGTATCCATTAAAATTCATAGAAATTTCAATGGGATCATAGCTTCACTGCATTTTTGAAAATCAGTAACCAGTAGAGTCCTGTGACAGTGCTTTAGGCTCATGAAAAAGCCTGACCGGAGTAAAATATATGCTTGCATTTTGTCAGCGTTAGTTGCCATCACTTCCAATTCTGAACCAAAACAAGCATGTGTGCACACATGCACGCATAGACATACATCCTTTCATCTTTTTCATAATTGTTTCCTACCTCCCACACGCAAAAAGAAAAGGTGGGTTTGTATTGTTTTACCAATGCAGAAAATTAGTAAACACTGAATTGGTTCACCCCTCACTCTGGGTGAGGTTCATTAAGATCCAGTGGAAGAAAGAGAAGTGCTTTAAAGTGACAGTTTGTAAGAGAATCATGTGCAGCCCATTCACAGATCCTAAAACAGGTTTTTGGGATCTCAAGGTTACGTACATATTTTGACAACAAAGAAATCAGCTCTGAAAACGAAAGTCCACACTCTTTTAAAAATTAAAGAAAATCTTACAGCTCCATTCCCACAAAACTGCTTAAAATGGTTAAATAAATAAAAATGAAAATGAGGAGAAAGGCTCAAGCTTCCCAACACGACTGCAGCCAGCCCAGCGGCAGGGCCAGACCTGGCAGGACGTACTGCCAGCTCAAAACTCGGAGGGAAACAAGGTGAGCCTGGCATCGTTCACCTGGGAGCTTTTGGCTGGCCCCTTGGCCCCTCGCCTGCTCCTTGACCTCGCTGCGCCCTTCAGACCCACCGCAGTAAGCCAACCCCCAGCAAAAGTTCAAAGCCTTATCACCTCCCTCCACTGGGCAGAAACTGCAGCCCTGGGACTTTGAGAGAGCGATGGCAGCCAGGGGAAATGGAGGGAATGGGGGGGAAAAGCTGCTGCGTCACCGTATAACGCTTGGCACCCTGTTGCAGGGAGTGAGACAGCAAAGTCAGCTGCGGTTGAGCCTAATCCTCACCAGCAAGGGGGAGAGCAGGAAAGAGGAAGCTGAGGAGGAAACAGTGGGGAATTCCCCTCAGCAACAGTGATCTTTGAAAGCATAGAGATATGAATTATTTTTGGACTGTAGGGACACTTAGCAGGAGCCGGGGGTTATTCATGCGGGGGAGTTCAGAACAGGCTGTAAGCGCTTTGGGAGGATCCTAAACTGAGTGTAAACTGAGTAAGTCTCTGGTCAGCTGTGAGAGGGAAGCTGCAGTGATTACTTACAGGAACCTTACAGGCTTCCTGGGACCATTGCTTACCACAATGACCATCACTGCAGCAGTGTTCAAGGCATCTGCTGTCTTCACCTCCCACTTCTCTCTGTAGAGGGTATGACACAGGCACTTTTATTTTCAATGCTCATGACTATTTTGCCTGGGAAGCTCAGTGCAAGGGGACTTAAAGCCACTTTTGGTAGCCTCTCAGCCCCAAAGAAATACAAATAATAGCAAAATACACCAACTGAAGCTATCAGAAAGGCCTCTACCATTTCTACCTGTACTTTCTGGGGCTCTGAAGCACCATGGGCTCAAATGTGCATGCTCATTTGGTGGGACAGCCCAGCCCCAAAGGCAGGACCCAGCTGGTGGCCATCAGCAAACAAGGGAAACAGAAATGACAAGCTCAAAGAGAGGAATCTGGAGCAGGGGCCCCAACACACCCACATATTGCCTATTACACTGCAAAGACGTCCAGCAGACAGGGGTCACCAGCAGGAACCCTGCCCAGACGTGTTAAGCAACTCCCTACTGATATGGATTGCATCAGCTCTCTGGATACAGCTAAATCACACCAGTGATTTTTGCTGTCCTTGAAACTCTTTAAAATACACAGTAAAGGCTTTTTTTTTTTTTTTTTTTTTGACCACTGTTAAAACTCAGATTGCCCCACATGTTTTATATTTTCTGTTCATTTGCTGGGACGGAGAATACCTTTGGGCAAAGTCTTTGTTTCCTTAAACTTAACTCAGCTGTATAACCCATAGAGATGAACAGTTTTCAGAAGGAAGGTACAGAGAAGTCCAGCAGTAAGTACAGACTACAGTTTCTTTGCCATGTAGATGATGTCTTTCCTCATTATGGCGCAGCCTTTTCAGTTCCAGTGTGCTTTGCCCTCAGTTTAGGCACCAGTTCCCCGTTTCTTCAGCCCTCCTCGGACAACCTCGAAATTAGGGTTAGGCAGCAGCTAAACTGGAAGACTGCTCTGACCACCCCTGCTCACTCACATTATTTCAAATAACCTCCCGTGTAGAAAAATCTCTCCCAGTTGGAGGGCAGCTTCCCTCCAGCAGCAGCTCATGCCAAGGGATTCTGTGAAGGGCTGGAGCATCCTTTCCTCCTCCCCACAAAATCCTAGCCGGATGATGCCACTGTGCATCAAAAAAAAGAGAGCAAGGTCGCAACGGCACCCACCTCACGCCGCCTTTCTGCCCGAGAGAGGAGGCAGCCCCGTGCGTGGAGGGTGCCGGGGCGGGGAAGGTGAAGGAGGCAGGTGCCGGCGGCCAGGTCACGCAGGCACGCCAAAGGCTTTGCCCATGTCCAGCTTCCACCCTCTGCGCTAACTCTTGCTCCCTCAGAGGGGATGGGAAAAGCAAACCCTGGAGAGGAGCCACAATAACGGGGCTGTCTAAAATGCCACCTCGAAGGAACGGAGCGGTCTCCCACCTGCCTGCCACCCACGCTCCCTCCCCACTACCCCTCTGCCCCGCCACATCCTCCCCAGGCCTGCTGAAGGATCCTGTTTTTACACATCCTGCTCATCCACAAGCAGCCTTACCGATGTCCACAGCCCCTCTGGCCCCAGAAAGGTCTCCTCAAAGTGACTGCCAGTGCTGTCACACGCTGGATCTGCTCCCTTTTGCCCAGAGCCGCACTTCCACAGCTCTGGGATGCTTCAGGCTGAGCAGCGGCCAAAACTGAAGAGCAACGAGCCATCCAAGCACTGTGTTAGAAGACACCCGAGTCAGATGTGGAGTGGATGGGGATCAGCATAGTCTGATCTGGGTTTGGGGGAGGCAGGGAGCAGGTGAGGACCAGCAGCTGGAGCATGAAAAGGCAAAGAAGATGAGGAGGGCAAAATGGGGGGGACACAAGTTTGGAAGCTGGCAAGACCATGAGGAAAACAACATGCAGGGGGAGTAGAAAGGGAAAACTGGGACTGGCTGAGTAGTGAGAGCATGAAAGAGCAAAGCAGGGACTGGTGTTCAGCAAGGCAGTAGGAAGAGCGACATATAAATAAAACATGGTACAAGAAGCACAGAAGCCTGGGGAGAACGAGGAATGTGGAGAAAGGCGAGCACGCGGCATCAGGAGAGAGGGAGAGGTACAAAACATTATACAAAGAAAAACTAGAAAGATTAAAGCAAAAGCTTCTGTGCTCAGGAGCTGAGAGGCATTGGAGCTCTCCTGGTTTTTTTCTTTTCTGCCCAGAAATGCCTATGAAAGTTCCTGACAGAGTGTCCCAGCTCTCCCAAAAGCCTCAGCCACCCTGCACAGGGCAGCTGGCGGCTGCTCTCTGCCACCTTCTTCATCCTGTACCTGGCACCAGCCCTGTAGGGAAACTCCCATTTTTGTCCTGGCTGTTGGCATGTCTGCAGGTATCAACGATATGATAAATCCATGTGTTTTCTTTGCTTTTTAGAAACCCAGGCTCCCAATCTTGATTCCATCCGCCGCGACATGTAGCATCATGTAACCCCTGTACAGAGAATACACGTTAGGAGACACAACCCGCCAAGGACTCTGCTCCACTGACTGACTCTATTTCTTTTTAAAAGAAGAGATTTCAAATGAAATATTCGGAGCCAGTGCAAAAACCCCAAATGTATTCCTCTTAAATTCAAGCCCGTGGAAGGAAAACATTTTCATTTTATTTTTCTGGAGGAAAAAACAAAAGCATCACACTTCCAGAGTGACACAACCACACTTCCCGCAGGGGTTTCCAGCTAAAAGCAAAACCCATCAATGGACAATTTAATTTTCTTGAAATGGCACTTTCCCTCAATAAATGAATAAACTTACTTCATTTTTTACTTTCTATTGTTAATCTGTAAAGCACAGTAATGCTACCTATTAATCTCTTTGAGATGTTATGAAAATAAAGCCATGTGAAGCACTCAGTTGCTGTAGTAATTAGCATCATAGGAAAAGGCCAATGAGGAAACAAAGGACATTGTCTCCAGAACACGGTTTAAATCATGCATGAACTGTGCGTTAACCTTAAGACCCACGTAAAATGAGGAGGAGGAAAAAAACCACACTGAGGCAAAAATCCTGCAAGAATAAATATGCTGTGTGCTGATATAATTAAAGGCTTCATGGCTCACACAGGCACCTTCTTTCTGACATTTCCTGGGAGATTTTTAGGCAACTTGGCAACCAGAAGAATGTTTTTATTAGCTAATGGGTTTTGTGTCAAACTCTATTTGATTTGCCTTGTATGTGTAATTTAGTCTCTTGTCTGGATACTTGAGGAAATTATGAATTTTGAAGTTCTTTTTCCATTAGACTAGGTAGCTCATAAATATATCTAAACCATACCCTATATATATATATATTTAAAAATACTTAGGATAAAAAAACTTCACTTTCTGTTCTAACCTTTGTCCACAATCTATTTTTTTGCTCTGGAGGACTTTCTTTTTATCAGCTTTATGCTCCACTCTATCTTCAATAAAAAAAAAAAAAGAAATGCTTCCTAATCACAACACATGACAGAGCTTGCTACGTTTTGAAACAGCAGTATGCTTGGGTGCTTAAGAGCATTTGGCTTTGTGCTTTGCATCTAACCAACAACGCACCCAGGTGAGCTGCTATTGGACAGGGACTTAATCCCTGTCATGTTTAATCACTACACTAAAAGATTCAAAGACCAACGTTAAAGGCCATTCAGTTTGAGCACCATAGACTAAAATGAGGGAGTTGGGAAAAGCCACTTGGTTTTATCTAGGCAAAACCTGTTTTAAATCTTTGAGAACAAAAGCCAGGGGAGCTGAGAAGAAGAATCCTTCTCCGGGGCCCCTGCTCCCCATGGCTCAGACATCCACCCCCATGCCCTCGGACTTCCTGCAAATTTCACATATGAGGTGTTACTTGCACCATTTACTTAAATAGCTGCAAAAAATTGTGAGCTCTGGCCTGCTTCTGTTCTGCATGACAGCAATAAGAAAGTTATTAGGTCAGTACTGAATGCACTGAAAAATCCCATCCCTGCTCGGTGCACAATGCTCTGCAGCGAGGATGACTCATCTGTTCCCCAGTGCAGAAGACACGAGGGGGCCATTTTACATTCCCTCAGGAATTTGATCCCCAAATGTAAAGTCTCCTGCTTGAATTCCATGTCGTTTCGGGATGTGATTGCCAGCAGCAGTAGCCAGGGCTGTTGCTACCTGTCCAGTTGGCTAAGGATTTAGAAGCCTCTCTTGGAGGTGTGGACTTTGCTAGAACAAAACCCAGGTGCTGTCACGGTGCTTAACTCAGATCTCAGGCAGCTACACAGGTTTGTCCCCTGGGGCCACATGGCTCCCATGTTGCATGAACTCCGTTGGCTTTCAGATTCAGTTCTCCGGCCCAAATCCACTACTAGGCATTTTCAGCCTAGTAATTCATCAGCTGGAGGACTCTGATGCTACTATGGGGCAAATGCAATGCCTTCTGCACTGTGTCCCAAAGTCTCTGTCCCTCAGTGCCCAGATGAGGGCACTGATGGAGGCGACCACAGATTCTTCCTTGAGTTTCTTACAGGTTTTCTTCCAGTGGAAACCAGGGTAGGCAGTGGGGGAGGAGAGATGCATGCTGGCTCTCTAATGTGCTGTCAGGGTGCAGGTACGACAGCTCGGAGGCATCTCCATGGCTGCCCAGATAGATACCTCATGTCTCAGAGGATATACCACTCCAAGTTCCTTTCACTGGCAAAGAGCAAGTTTAACCAACTTCGGAGGATGCTTTGAGGATAATTAGTTATTTAACCAGACCATTTCCAGAGTGTTATTGAGAAGACCAGAGAGCTTGAAGGGTATTTTAGTCATTTAGTTCGTACTTCCTTACATGTTGTGCTAGTTAACTTTGCTGCTCAGTTTATACCTGTGTTAAGTGTAAGTGTATCTGGAGGTGGTATATAGATGCATCACATAAAAGGACAAAATAATAACATTAATCATCATATTGATTTTAACCATATTCCTACAATATAAATGGAAGCTGAAATTCCAGCTGAGATGGACACCTGAGATGCCTTCCATTGAGTAAGGAGAAAATACAACATTACAAGACCATCATAAGGAACTCTACTGAAGATACAAGATCTTTTTAATTGTATTAATGAATTCATATATGAAAAATCAGATTTCAGAACTCAAATCACAAGGTAGTTGAAGGAGAACTTGGGTCTACAGCAAGGTTTCCCCACATTACGATCCCTCTTCTTGCAAAGAACGGTACGAAGAACTGAACCTGCAAATCCCGCCTCGCATGACCTTCCCTGTGAACAACAGGGGCTGTCCAAAGCCTCTCACATTACTTTCCCAAGTGGGTGAGAAATTAGTGTTGCGATAGCAGTGCACACGGTACCTTTATACTTGCTTTATCTACAGATAAAATTTAGTTTTTCACAGGCAACCCTACAGTAATCATCACTCCTTCCAGCTACCAGAACCTGGCACAAACTTCCAGGGAGCAGCTCTGTTTCAATAATCAGCTTCTGCCAGCACCCGTGGGGCAAAGACACCCCTCCCTGATGCTTTCCCTGCAGCCCTTTTATCTATGCTGCCTTGACTGAAAACATTTTCACAGCCACAACGCTAACAATATCACGCATCTTTTCAAACATCAAGTCTGCCTCATATGGTAAAAAAAAAGAAATTGTAAAACAGCAGACTACACAGTGATAAACACTGATGTAGAATCTACATCACATAAGGGTCTTGTCAGTAAGGTCATTCCTTATGAATGCTCATTTGGATTTACAATGCCTCTATACAAATAATTAGCAATTTATTCCATTTATCCCCATTTTATGTTAACACTATGTGGCATCATTCAAACCATGCAACTTTTTTTCCATTAAAAATACACCACTGTTGTTTTCCTACCAATTCCTTATCAGGGTAATAAAAAATTGTCTTTGTCATAGGTGTATGATATCCCAATACAGGTAGGTTTTAATACTCCAAAACAGCTTTTTCAAATGTTAGCCTTTATCATACATTTGCCTTCTCTTTTCATGTATCAACATGCACACGCACACACACACACACACACAGATAAATACAAACAAACAGAAAAGCTAAGGAAAATAAAATACTTTCTAGCCCAACCACTGCTAGCAACAGACACTTGAAAATGAGACAAATCATGGTCTCCGTACACAAGAGAATTATTTGCCGAGTAGGTCAGGGAAGATTTGGCCTAGGATGTTGTTTAATGAAAACGTAATGTAAAAGACTTTGCAGTTCGAATATTCCATCATTCACATGACTTGCATATAGTCTGTGGCATAAACAGCACGGAAAGTGGGCTTCTCTTGTGCTAAGTATATATATTTTTTTTTAAATTTAAGAGAGTGGAAACTGAAATATGAGCACAAAGGAGTCGTCAGTGGGGGTCACTCTGTGAGATGGCCTCTCCAGTTCTCCCTCACCATAAAAACGCATGTGTCTGTGGAAGGCAGATAAAGCTTGCATGCCCTCTGTGTCTGTGATGGGACAGCGTGAGAGGTGTTTTCTTCTTCTAAGGAAAGTTCAACAAGAAGTATAGAGCTGCTGTTCCTTATGTATTCCTTACCCAAATATTTGCGTATTGCCACAGTAAGACCAAGGATCAGAACTTTACTTGGTGGTAAACTTCAGAGCTCATACCTAGTCCTGAGTATTTTGACACTGATTTTGATATTATTTTCAACTACTTCCAGTTCGTGATTTTACAGATTTGGCATCACTTTATTTGGGGGGAGGGGGGGGCAGAGAGAAGATTTAGGGATGACAGCTAATGTTTCAGCTAGTTATGTCTTAATTAGTAACTAAGCGTATGACGCACTTATGACACACAGTATGAAAGTACTACTTCCAGCATTACAAGCATTATAGCATTAGAAATCACTCCACAACTCTATTTCTAGTTCACAAACGATTACAAGCACTTACTATGCTATATAACCCTTAGCGGAGGATCCTACGTGCTTTATAAGCAAGCTTTTGAGAAGCCTGGAGTCTTGGCAGAGAAATCAAACCACAGTATTCACGCTCAGGGCAAAGATTTTCTTGCGTAAATCTTGCTTTCAGGTTCAGTAGGAGTGTTTTTATGGTGAACGGAAAAAAAAGCGGGGGGTGTTACTGGCTACATTTAGGAGCTCATTCGTTTAACTGAAGAGTGGAGAGCGCGGCGGTGTCTGTAAGCATGGAATCAACCAAAATTATAAGATGAAAATGGAAGGATGTTCTTTCTGGAGCATAACATGCCAGTCGTAGAAACATCAGTGTGGATACTTTAATGAAAGATAAACCCCCATCCTACGCAATGCATCTTACCACATTTCCCCTCATTCTGCAGGACAGACCCTTCAGCAATTTCCAGCTGTCCACTCCAAGCTGGAGAGGGTAATTTGTGCCTTGAAAGAAAACTGCCCATTCCAACACGGAAGTTCACACTGGTGATTGAGTCTCAGAGATGCAATTCTTATGACTTTGGCTCCAAAAGCACACCAGTTTAAAATTCACTGTGCCTTTTCACCTCCTTTATGGTCATTACGGGTAAAAAGTCCTAAATAACAAACAAGCATCCAGTCTTTCTTATAAGAAAAGTAAGAACAAGAATCCGAAAACCAGCAGACTACGCCGTGATGTCTGCTGTTACAGAATCTGCATCGTATAAAGCTCTTACCCTTGAAGTTATGCCTTGTGACTGCTCATCCAGCTTTACAATGCCTTTATGTCTGTAACAACACCAATTTTGATCAATTTAGAAGCGTAAGATTGTATATTAATTTTCAATATCCTCTCTAGAATGGTGCGGATAGCGGGTGAGGTACTTCTTAAATCAGATGTCACTTGTGAGAAAGCATATAGGCACTCACCCGCTGCTTCCTTTTGCAAAAGCAGTATCAGTTCAAACTTTCAGGGTTACAGAATAATCCCTGGGCACAGAATCACATCTGCTCTGTGATTTATTTCTTTATTTATTTATTTATTTATTTATTTTTAACATTCCTTTCCATAATTGCAAGGCTGTCGGGGAACTTGCAGGCTTCCAAAGGAAAACCTGACTAGAAGTCACAATTAACTTTTATTGTATCTGTTTGAATCTGATTCTCGTGTGCATGAAGAGCTCTATACTTCTTCTTCAATGTCTCTAAACAGTGCGAAGTAGCTGGTTTTTATTTTTAAGTGCCTGCAATAAATGATCATTGTAGGTTAGTAAAGAAACTAGTTCAAAGGAGCTTGTCCGATCTTTAGCAACACAATAATTTGCTCTCACAAGCTTGGCCTTTTCCATATAAGTAAAGTAAAATCAGTATTTCACAGTTCACACAGATTAAACACCAGCCTAGAAAATCAGTAACAAAAGCAATACACTGTTTCGTACCTGAGCAGACTTTTTGAGAGACCAGAGCATGAAGATCCTGTTTTAAAAGATACTTATTCCTAGTTCAAATGAGTTCTGCATCCAGACAGCTCCAGTCATCATATTTGAAAGAGAAAAGCAAGGGGAACAAGGAGCTCTGAAGCACCTTGGTAAAACTCCAAGGTCTATTTCGATCCCAAGGGCCAAACCTTTCAGCACTTATTCAGGCAAAACTCCCACATATTTCATCTGGATTTTCCTCTGTCATGTAGGATTTCACCTCCTCAGTGAAAATATCTGCATTTCTCCAGCATGCCAGACAGGAAGCATTATTTTCTAATACTACAAAATGTAAAATTAAGAAAGCAAAACTGTGAAAGCAAAAGCACAAATGCAAAGAAGACCCCTTACCCTAGACCTATGTTTGGGCAGTGACGGATTGACATGTATGGGATAGATGTTCAATGCTTTTCCAGACAAAACACTTATTGAATGCATTTGCTGGGTGCATAATGGCCTGGATGATCTCTTCTCCAATACGGGTATTACCAGTCCAGAGTATATTTCAGCTCTGGGGTCAAGAGGTGTGACATGGCCACATGCCAACGTCACATGGGGCTGAGACAGACTATATAGTAGTTTCCATAGAAAGGCAATGCAGGCACATGGGTCAGATGCAGCCTGCAACACACTCTGGCAGGACCCCAAGCATAAAACTACATCCTCCAGCAGATATCCGTATGGCGTCTCCCAATCCAATGCCTCTGTGGTGAGCTCAGCACTGGGGATAGTCGTTGTCTCAGGAGACAAACAAGCCATAGTACTTTTAACCTCTGGGTTCAAACACAGTTCATCCCCACTTTAGTAATAAATTAACATTTTCATCCCCTTCTCCCCAGCTACGCTCTTCAGTGGTCAATGTCTCCCACGTCCTTGTCCTTCTGCCCCCTCCTCTGATGCTCCTTGGAAGTAAGGCAGGGAGCAAGGCCCAAAACACAGAGCGTAAATTTCCACCTTATACTAAAACCAGGCAATTCACTGGGACAAGGCATGTGAGGCAGCTTAAACTCTCCTTCTTCTTCTCCACCCCCTCTTACTTCTGTGTTTTCCTGCCCCTGCAAGGGGCAGCCAGCCAAGCATCTGGTGTTTATATACTGATGAAAAAATGTTGTGACTTGTATACTCTACCTTTCGGGTAAGGGCATACTGCAGGATAGGTCCCAATAGCTACAGTAAGCAGCAGCAAGAGCTACAGTAAAATGAGTACTGCTGCTGAGGAAAGGAGGGGAGCTGGGCTTCTCTTCTAACATCTTCTGACACCTGATCCAAGAGAGGTTGGAGCTGTGGCTGATGCTTTTTCTTCTCAAGCTAAATAAGGTTTCATCTTCAAGCAGACATCCCTCGGGACTGCCCTCCTTTTCAAATTAAAACCTCCCCAGAGAACAGTATTACTGATGCAGCTGTATAAAGATACTGGGTGTGGAAAGCTGCATATTGTATACTAATTACTTGAGCCTACAACTTCTGAATTATGTCACAATGACCTTTTAAAAATCATTTATTGACTGGGAAAAATATGGATAGCTGGTTGGACCTGATTTCACCAAGGTGCCGCTGCAGCGCTAATAACCAAACCATATTTTGTATTCTAGGAACGAGCTGTTTAAATAGGAAAGTAATTACACCATTAAGATACCAAAGGAGAAAAAAAAAAAAGGCAAATTGAATTTGTCATTCTGTAGTATAACCCAAGGGTAAATTGAGTTTCAGGCATGATACAAGTTTCTCTTGAAAAAATAGAGTGTCTCATCTCAAAAGCAATATAACCAACTGGGCATTGTGCGGTCCCTTGTTTTAGAAAAACATGTGCCGTGTTTGCACTGGGATTTCTTGTCAGATTTTATTTTTAGCCATGGCAGGTTGATAAATGCGGATACCTGCACCTTCCAAGCATTATTAAGCATGCCACATTAATTGCACAAAGCCATCTTCCTCTGCTCAGCAAGTCAGAGTTCTATATATACCTTGGAAAAATAATGCAGGCATTTGGTCAGAAAAACAGCTGTCAGTCAGGCTTCTCTTTTACAACCGAAACAACAGTTAACCCAAAGCTGCATAGCTATGTGACGTAAGGCAGTTTTTAGCTGCGCTGCATGCTGCAGAACATACCAAGAAGTCCCCATGAAATCTCTGAGTAAACAAAAGCATCTCTCCTAACCATCTTTCACAACTACAGCAACTGCTCAAGACTTCTTTCTGAAACCAGACACCATGTCAGGAACCAGGACCAGGCTGTGAATGTAGAAAAGCACATGACACAGCACAGCAGAAAGCAAAAAGGCAGAAAAAAAATGGGTTGAAAATCCCTGCAGTGCTGGCATCCTCACGGCACAGAACCGGAAAGAATGCAGAATGGCCAAAAAAAAGGGAGCATTTCCAGTCCATCTGCAGAGGTGACCAAAGGAAATAACATGGAGACCTGCAGCAAAGCACAAATGTCTATATTCTGCTCCCTCAGGATGACTGGAGGAGGTAAGTGCAAGGCTGGCTGAAAGGTGGTACATGAGACTTGGAGATGAAGGGGTGCGCATGAGCTGCTTCTCCTTTCACCCTATTTCTTCTCAGAGGCTACCGTGCCGGGTGAAGCATTCAGGGAAACAAGACTCTCCCTGGACAGGCTCACTTCAGCAAAACGCAGCAGGAAAGCTCCCTCAGCTCACAGGGAGGAACTGAAACATCCTCACTCGATCAAGATCGGTCTTCGGGCCACAAGTGGGAACTGCTTCAAGATAGCATGAACCTCCACGTCACAGCTTAACCAAGAGACTAGTTCGTCTCTTCATGTGCGGAAAGGGGAGAACAGGACTCGGAAGCACACATGGCACTTCAGAAATGCCCATGGCAAAATTCAATTCTTCAGGTTAAAGTGAAGAACGGGAGGTAAGTAGCTCAGATCCTAGAACGAAATATTGAAAACTGCTCTCAATAGCATGTTGACTGATCACTCATCACCTTTTCCTTCTCCGGCGGGAATTTAAGTTAATTGGAGGCATACCTGACAAAAGTCAATGCCAAGTTTAGTCAAGGAATGAAATAAACTTTTCTGAGTACTGCTTGCATTTGGCTTCTGTATTTTTCAAACTGGCGTTTCTGTCTTGTGAATAAAAAGAGCAGTAATTTGGTAGAGTCTAAACATTCTCCTTGCTATTCCTACACACCAAACCAATGACAAAACCCAAGGGTTGTTTCAGACATTAAAAACCAACATGGGCAAAACCCCAACCTGTATAAAACAATATGGGAGGTGGGGGGAATCATATCTGGGCCATGTCCAGAGGACTTTGAAAAGAGACGTGCCTGTTTCCCTATTTCCACTCGCTTCACTCATATCTGACTCCAGTAAGAGTTTCACCACAGCTCTCAATACAAGGAGGGTGGAGTGGCCAGAAGGGGCTGGACAGGTTTTACAATTTTAGGGGCACATTACTAACCACTTTAAATTAGCCAACTCCTCACCATCATGACAGGAATGGGAGACGAAAAGCTTAGAAGCAATGCCCACTTCAGTTGTGACCTGCCTTCTCCTACATCCAGGGCTTGAGCTCAAAGCATCTCGCCTGCCTGCCAAGGCCTGCCCATGCAGCCTACACCATGCCATCTTAGCTTCACCGCCTGCTTAAGATAAGGATTACACTGTATTAAGCCAACTGATTTTCAGTCCCCTATGGACAGCCTTAGGAGCTCAAGTCCCCCTGTCTGCAGTAAAAATGAGGAGATCTGAGTCAAGAGTGTTATCCCCACCTCCAAATCTCTACCAGGGAAAAAAAAAAGGAACAGATGAGAGGACAGACCACCACAGTCCATCATCATCACCCAGTCACTACACGGATTTTTTATCTCCCAGTTGCCCAGACTAAGCTCTAACTCAGAATTTCAGTATTTCCTTACATTGCTGATGATCTTTTTCCCTTCCTTATCTTTTTATCTGCACAGGGAGGCATAAAGGCTTCAGCTATCAGCAAGTCAAAGCATTTGGCTTGGCTCCCAAAGGCTCATAACACTTCAGTGTACTCCTTCTGTCTAAAGAGGATTAACTAAGGTAGATTGTTCACAAAAAGATGTATCATCTAAGGAGTTACACTTACAGAGCTTCACAATCTAATTTTCACTCACATAATTACTTGAAATCAACACCAAAAAAACGT
Organism: Buteo buteo; assembly: GCF_964188355.1. Taxonomy (NCBI): domain Eukaryota; kingdom Metazoa; phylum Chordata; class Aves; order Accipitriformes; family Accipitridae; genus Buteo; species Buteo buteo. The sequence goes on along the minus strand of NC_134195.1, from coordinate 10,072,860 downwards.
ATTATCAGGTCATTTGTATTGGGGTTTTCACATGAAATGAGAACAGGACACACGCAGCATTCTCTGTGTGTTTACAAAGACATCCCCAGAGGAAACTATTTTCTACAAAGCTCTGAAGTGAGACATCAACATCTACTGAAATTAATATGCAGCAGACTTGGTTCATGATGGCATTTCTCCAGCATCACAAGTAAATAGTGAACGAGGCTTGGGATTCTATTTTTAATGTTCTTTTCCTCCCCCTGGAAACCGCTGCCTATTCCATACAACTTGTATATGAGGCAAGTTGTATTTGCTTCCCTTCAGCAGTTGAAAAAAAGACACTTGTTTCCAGATGTTAAGCTTGGATTTTCTGCACGGCTTCTACTTAGTGACCAGGTTATCAGCTATAACTGTTGATTTTCAGTTTTCCACCAAGCATTACTTCAGTCACGTAATTGAAGCATCTCACTAGAGCCTGCTCTGCGGAGGGGATTGCTGCAAAACACAGTCTAACCACTTGTTCTCCTCAGCTGCAGTGCACACCCAGGCCCTAGAGCTGCAGCAGGGAGGGAGTGGTGGCTTTTCCACTGGGAATTCCATCAGGTTTCTCCAAATTCAGAGTCTGCTCAGCTGGGCAGATCCAGTTGCTTTCCAGCAGCTGGCTATACCAGTGTAAAGTAGCTGAAAGCACTCAAGGCAGCAAAAGCATTTCTGCACCCTAATACCCCAGCACTTCAGAATATGTAACATATTTAAATGAAGCAGGAAAGTACAATTATCCCCATTGTAACAGAAACAACTTGGGCACACCAATGGCCACAGTTAATCTATAGCTAGTCAAGCTACTTCCGTGTAAGAAAAGTTGCAAGCACATGATACAAAACCTAAAAGTGATTCAGTACTTCCTCCAAAATAGCAATTTATCCCCAGCAGAATCAAAGTGAAATCCATCGCGCAGCTTGGCCATCCGTGCACCACTGCTATAGAGCAAATTGCTCTGGGTATATTCCTTAACGTATCATTCTCCGCATGTTCACAGCCAATGTGATTTGTCCCACACCTTCTCAAAACAGAAGGAACGCTGATTCTTTCCATATCTGTGTCCTATTCGGAGAAGGCTCCTTCCCATAACCCTGCATCCAGCCAGTGCAGTACATAAACCCCAGCATCCACATTAGCTGGATCCATCCCGCCCATTTCCTCCGTCTGCTATCATCTGCCTCTTCCTCACAATTGCATTGGTTTCTTCAGAGGAAAACCTGTGATGTGTCTAAGCCATATGACCTCAGAGCAGTGATGGGCCATGAGCTGCCCATTACCGACCAGGGACAAGATCTCAGGATTGCAATCAATAGTTCCACGGAAAGAAAATGCGCTTGATCCTTTGCAAGGGCCCAAAAACCCAACTCCAAGCCAAGTGTAGGCTACTATTTGGAAACAAAGAGGGGTAAAAAAGACCATCATAGCATAAATCCACAGTGTCCCTATCTTGGATATTTTGAGCAGTCCTGGTCCTTCCTGCTACAAGGATGCAAGAAGATGACCAAATGTCCTGATAAAAGTTACGGAGACAGCTTCCATGCAATGATTGACCGGAGTATGTTCCAGAAAGGGCTTTAGGAGCACCACGTAAGCATGCAGGGATGAAATTGTGAAGGCCAAAGCTCGGCCGGAGTTGAAACTGGTGAGGGATGTGAAGGGCAATAAGAGCATCTGTGGGTACATCAGCAGCAAAAGGAGGACTAAGGAAATTGCGGCGTTGCTGCTTAACGGGGCAGAGCACCTAGTGGCACAGGACACGGAAAAGACTACGTCAGCGTCAGCGCTACTGGCAAGGTGTGGTCTTGGGGATCCCAGATCCCTATGGGTAGTAGCAAAGCTTGTGGGAGAAAGGTGCTGCTCACAAAAGAGGAGGATGAAGTTATGGACTACTTAGATAAACTGGACATATGTAAGGCCATGGGATCACAGCACTGAGAGCTGGCCAATGTCATTGTGGGGCCACCTTCTGTCACCTCTGAATGATCATGGTGTTCATGGGAGCTCCCCAAGGGCCGGAGGCGAGGAGGATCTGGGGAACTTATGGCTGCTCAGCTTCACCTGAAGCTCTGGGAGGTTATTTCCAGACTCAGTAAGAGCAAGAAGGTGACTGGGGACAGCCAGCATGGATTTACCAAAAGCAAATTACGCCTGACTGGCCTGAGCACGTCTGTGATGAGAAGACTGGCTCTGCAGGCAAGGGGAGAGCAGAAGATGTTGCTTACTTGGACTTTAGCCTGTGACGTGCTTCCCCATAGCATCCTTACAGTCAAGCAGGAGATAAGGACTGGACACGTGGGCTCTGCAACAGAGCAAGGGAAAAGCAGCAAGAGAGTGCACCTTCCAGATCCAGTTTTCTCAATGTTGTTATTTCTAACAGGAAAGCTCATGGCACAATAAATTTCGTCCTGAATCTGAAATTTTAATGTAGGGGTCGGCGTTCGGAAGATCTCGCGTTGTCACGGAAAGTTAGAGGGTTAGTCGCAGCCTTGTGATGTACCTGTAACCCCACCTCCCCTTGTTAGTATAAAAGGAATTAACTGCGCAATAAAAGGCGGAAGTTGGCGCTCACACTGCGTGTGTTATCTGTCTCTTTCCCTGGTCCGGGCCGACCAGTGATCTAAGCGTGGCACCTTGATATGTAGCAAATGCTACATTTTAATACATCAAAGTTGGCAGGTTTTGCTACTGTGTGGGAGAGAGCCTCTGGATCAGAAGTCTGTGTTCATTTCAGTGATTATTTTTAGATTAATATGATGTCCATCTGAGCACAGCAATGTACCCTGCTTTCAGACCACACTGAAGTACAAGAGTACTTCATTCAGTCTTAGTATTTCAGTTATGCATCTGCCCACTATCTTCTTTGTGAGTACCAGGACTCTCTGCACTGATTTGTAACAATGCGGTTTAAGCCCATTGGTCTTACCAGCTATTACCTTGTAACATACACATTAGGCCTTCCAAAATTGTGCTAAAAACTGTAATGGATCTATGTCTTCTTAGAGATCTCAAATGCAGATTTCCTGGCACAGAACAAACACTTGGCTTCAGTATCATGCTTTTGAAAATTTATGTTTATGGTTTTAACAGCTTATTCTAGCATTTAAGAACTTCTCATGCTTCTAGATTACACTTTTTTTTTTTTAAATGTATACTCTTTGCCAGGGTAGAACCACCTCTATTTAATTTCCTTTATTAAGGGATAATGTAAAAAAGATGCAGATCTGTTTTCCTTTTTTCTTTCTACTTACTCCTCCCCGCCCCACGCTTGCAGCTCCACATATGTAATGCCTAAAAAAAGTCAAAACCCCAAAAGGTCAAATTTTGCACGTGTTGCCCAATTTTGAAATTATTTGATCAGCCTGCTTTCAACACTGACCTGCCAAAACGCAAATTTTACTTGCGCTTTTAAAATCCCTCAAAGAGCATACTTGCAACGCATAGGCCTGGGCGCAGGTAGGGGAGGGAAAGGGAAGAAATGACCCGGGAAGCAAGGGAAAAATTATTTGTAGGGGCAGATGAGCGAGGCAGGCTTCAGGCAGGGCTGCGCAGGACCAGCGGGTTTCTTGCCCACCCTTAGGGCCTCACGCCCAGGCCTCGCTGCTCCCTGACCCTCCCATCCCCGCCAGCCAGTCCTGCCCTCCGCAGGGATTTGGGTTTCAATAACATCGGGCTTTTGGTGACCTAAATTTGCACCGTCGCGGCCCTCTGCCCACCTGCCCGCCGCTGCGGGCTGCGATGGCCAGGCCCTCCCCGTGCCTCGCCACGAGCCGGCCGCCCAGCCCTTGCTCTCCCCGCCCTCTCCTCCCTCGCCTGCCAAGGGGCCCGACGCGGCTGGGGTGGCCCGGCCGGACGCCACCCGTCCTCGCGTGCCTCGGCCGGCGGCGGCTCCAGCGCGGGCTCCTCTCCAGAGGTCACCGGCCATTCCCCTTCCTCCGCTCCCTCCCGCCGGCCAGCCCTGGAACCCTGCCCAGATTAAACTTGATAAACCCTGGGCGGGCTGCCATGGGGCCCGCCGGACGGGCCTGAGGCTGCGGTGGCGGGGCTTGGCGGTGGCGGGGTTCGGTGGAGACCTCGCCGAGGGGCGAGAAGGTGGCGGCGGCTGCTCTCCTTGCCCACAGCAGCGACAGCCCCTCGCCGCGCCACCGCCCCCGGGCCGTGCGTGCGCCTCGACGGCTGCCTGCTCGCCTGCCTGCAGCAGGGCGTGCGCGCGAGCGGGGTTGTACGTGTGCGTGTGCACGTGCAAAGGTACGTTATGCGTGCGCGTGTACACGTGTGCCCGCGCGCCTGCTGTGTATCGATGCGCATGCACGCGCACGTGCGTACACCACGCGCGCTCGTGTACACACGGGCATACTTGCGTGCCTGCGGACACGCAGGCCCCTGCGGACATGTCTCCGTACGTGTGTTCATGCGTACGTCCCCTGGCAGGTATGCCTGCGTGCACGTGCACATGTACCCGCGCGTGCCTGTCAGTCCGCACACGCACATGAATGCGGACGCGAACACTTCCTCAGGCGCGCGTGGGCGCGTGCCCCCAGCGGCCCCCCCGCGCCCCGCTCCTCCCTCCCCCATCCCGCCCGGGGCTCGCCCCCGGGGCCTGCGCAGGCGCGTCCCCGGGCTCCGCCCCGCTCGCGCGTCACCGCCCCGCCCGCGCGCCGGACTGACTGCCGCTCCATAGGCAGGGAGCCCCCCGCCCCCCCCCCGGTCGCCTCGCTGCCCTTTTCCAACATGGCGGCTCCCGCCTCACGCACGCCGACGCGCAGGCGCCACCTCGGCTCCCTTCCGTCGGGCGCCGCCACTGAAAAAGGCAGGAAAAAACCGGCCTGGGAACTCTATGGTTTCGCGCGGTGGGTAGCGTGGCGCAGCCGCCTCGTCCGCTCGCTCCCCCCGCCCCGCCCGCGTTGCACGCCGGGACACAGTGGGTCCTCCTTCCTGCCCACCCCCGCCCGCCGCGAGCCCTCCGAGCTTGCGCCGCGCCGATATCCGCGTTGCTCCCAAGATGGTGGCGCGGGGCTCGGGCTGAGAGCGAGCGAGTCCGCGAGAGAAGGCGCGCCCGCGGGCCCGGCCCGGCCCGCCCTCCCGCCGCGCCGCGCAGCGCCGCCGGCCTCGCCAGGCCGCTCGCCTCTTCCCTCCCCCCACCCCAGGCCGCGGCCCCGTCTCCTCCGCCCCGGGGCCCCGACGGCTCCACCGGCAGCAGCAGCAGCACCAGTAGCGGCGGCGGCGGCGCCTCCTCGCCTGCGGCGCGGCGCCTCCTCGCCTGCGGCGCGGCGCCTCCTCGCCTGCGGCCCGGCCCCGAGCGCAGCGCGGCCCCCGCATGAGCCCGGGCGGCGGCGGCGGGAGTGACCGGGAGCAGCAGGCCGCGGCGCCCAGGTCGGTAGGCGCTGCGCAGTGCCCGGCCCGGGGGAGGGCCGGGAGGGGGGATGGCGCCCGTCCCACGCCGGCCCTGAAGGGGAGGGAGCCGGGAGGCGGCCCTGCCCGCTACCCTCCGCCGGGGAGATCCCCTGCCGGGGGTGGGGAAGGCGCCGGCGGCGGGGGTGCGTGGCCTCGGTGGTCCTCGTCCTCCTCCCCGTGAGGCGCATGGGTGCGGGGCCGCCGCGTCCCTCCCCAGGGAGGCCGGGCGGGTGGCTCCGGGCTTCAGCCCGGTCCCCGGGGAGACTGGCCTTGCTGGGCGACCTTGGGTGAACCCCGCCTGCCCCTGCCTCAGTTTCCCGGCTTGGCCGAGCGGGGCAGCGGCGGGGGGCGCTCCGCGGGGCTGCTGCGGGCATGGGGCGCTCGGGTGCCTTCGGCACGGCCAGCTCTGACAGGCGGAGAGGTGCGGCTGTGTGAGGTGCTGCGAGGGTGCATAACTAGTGTGCAAGGCCTGCTTAGCAAAGTACGTACGTTCACTTGCTCCCGTTACCTTCTGTCCAGTCTGATGAGTTGGATCTGCTAACCTGTGAACAGGCTGCTTTGCTGATAAATGTCATCTGTCACTCCTGACTGCAGGACTTTCTGGGTTTCAGTTTTTAAGCCCACCTGCGGTATTTCTTTTAAAGGAACTCTGGGTTGTTATGGCTCACAGTCGATTTGTAAATCAGATGTCTGAGATGATGTGGGAAGAGATTAAGAAGTTACTGCTGCTTGGGAAACAAAACGTGTCCCACAATTCTCCTTTAAGTGGCGAGAACCTGTAATCTATAAACTCATAGTTATGTCTTTTTTTCCTCTCCAGTTAATGGAAATATTTGTTTATGTTTCCTTCTGCGTAAGCGGTGTTCTAATTCTGGGACAAAGCCTCTGTTTTACACGTCACTACAGGGATGGTCCCTCTGTGTCTGTGTGGAAACTTCCCTACCTCAGTAGGAGTCCGCAAACCTGAGGCTCTGTGAGAATCAGCTTGTCAGATTAGTTTACCATGCCTCTTGCACGTCTACCAAAAAGTTCCTCAGTGGGAAATTGTACCTGATTTTAGCTTTGGTTTCCTAACAGAGTGAGGCCTACATGATTGTATTGTCAGGTCTTTTGTTTTTGTTTTTTGATTGGTTGACTGGTTTGAAAGGGAGAGGTCTAAAAGATAAGATTAAGTTCCTAGTTCTGCAGATAGCATTCAGTTAGAGAGAGATTCCCCGCTAAGGGAGAAGCTACACTCTTAAGTTTAACCGCGTTGTTAGACATCTGTGACTGGGTGAGAGAATAATGGAGGTGGTGAGAGCTACCTCTTGGTAAGAATGAAAACTGCTGGAAAATGGGCTTTACTGTTCTCACAAACTGCTTGGTTTGGATGGTGGCACTAAATACTCTTGTGCCCTTTCATTCTGGAAACAGTTGAAGGTACTTGGCTTTTAAATTTGAAGATTCTGTGTAACTCAGAGTTTAATGGGTGTGTTGAATTGCAAATATGAAATGTGCATTACCAGTCTGCTATGGATATTTGAGTTTTCCTCACATACATTTGTCTTTTAGAACAGATGCAGTTTGCAGTGCTTATGACTTGTCTTCGTAACCGTAATGTTCTGTCAGTTTGAGACAGACAAACCTTGGCAGAAAAGCTAGGCCACTGCTTAGGTTTACAGGGCTGAAAAACACCTTTAATTTAAATTATTTCCATGTCATATTACAGATACTTCATCTCTCTTCTATGAATACCTTCCATTCCACTCTAAGTGTTTCCTATTTAATGTAGCATCTTTCGTACTGGAATTAATGAAATTCTTTTTCTGTTTACCAGGGTTGTTTGCTATTTCTCCTCACTGGAGTATCTCCCAATTAGAAATAAAAGCACCAAGCTAGATGGCAAAATTAATGGTTTGATTTGTTTGGGTTTTTTAGGGCAATGATTGTGTGACTGTGTAAAAAAGGTGACTGAAGGAAAGGCAGGCTTGAAAAAGTGGAGGTGTTTAACTTTCTCACATCAATCCAGGTCCTCTTCAGAACTCTAACATTGTGGGGGTTTGATCCTGTTTTTAATAGCAAACAAAACTTTTAGTCTTTTTTTAATTAGTGCCACTGCTTAAAGACATATGCAAATGATGATTCTTTTGTGAATGAAATTTAAAACTGTGTGTATATGTTAAGTACATCTAGGGATGCTCTCAGCTTGTTAGGGTCCCTGTTAGAGCACCTTGAGATTGTCCCTGTTCTAATCGACTTGAGAAAATAAAACAGGTTCCCTTTCTTTTCATTTAACTTCACTTTTTGTAGGAGAAGACCTGCTTCCGAAATGTGAAATAACATATGTACCCCAGTAAAAAATCATGTTTATTTCATTATGAATATGTGCTTTGTTGATGTGTTCTTCACTAGTTCTCTATGAATTCACAGGTTCTACTTAACCAAATACATAATTGGGGGGGGGGGGGGGGGCGGGAAGTATCTTTGAGTCAAGTTGTAATAAACTTGTTTAATTGTGAGCATGTTTAAGCGTCTAACACTTTGTATAAACAATGATTAGTGTAGTACATTATATGACACCATGGAACGAATTTAGTGTTTACATTTCTGTAAATATGCATCATCTTAGTTTCTGCTATGCAGGAAAGCTTTTTGGTTTTGTTTTTGGGTTGGGTTTTTTTTTTTTGATATATATATATATATATATATATATATATGTATACACACACACACATAGATATATATGTATTTTTTTTTCCTCCGCTATTTTTGGTTTCAGTTTATTTAGTGAATGTCCAGAGGGAATCCATGTTTTTTTTTAAATGCAGGAAATTTCTTTCTTCCTCCCCACACCAGTGTATTCATACACTGGAAGATAAAATCCCCTAATTCTTAAAAATTGTTGTGGTTTAACCCCAGCCAGCAACTAAGCACCACGCAGCCGCTCCCTCACTCCCCGCCCCCACCCAGTGGGATGGGGGAGAAAGATCAGGAAAAGAAGTAAAACTCGTGGGTTGAGATAAGAACGGTTTAATAGAACAGAAAAGAAGAAACTAGTAATGATAACGATAACACTAATAAAATGACAACAGCAATAATAAAAGGATCGGACTGTACAAATGACGCACAGTGCAATTGCTCACCACCCTGCCGATGGACACCCAGCTAGTCCCTGAGCCCCCGTTTATATACTGGGCATGACGTCACATGGTATGGAATACCCTGTTGGCTAGTTTGGGTCAGGTGCCCTGGCTGTGTCCTGTGCCAACTTCTTGTGCCCCTCCAGCCTTCTTGCTGGCTGGGCACGAGAAGCTGAAAAATCCTTGACTTGAGTCTAAACACTACTTAGCAACAACTGAAAACATCAGCGTTATCAATATTCTTCGCATACTGAACTCAAAACATAGCACCAGTACCAGCTACTAGGAAGACAATTAACTCTATCCCAGCTGAAACCAGGACAAAAATAGAACGTGCGATTGAGGGACGAGGGGAGAGAATTCCTAAAGTACGTAGGCATATATCTAATTTCCAGTGTCAAACTTTGTTTCTGGTACTGTGGGCCAGGTCTTTGCTTCACTTCAGTTAGTGAATTGATACTGATTTTTAAACAAAGGAGGTACGTTTTACACTTTTTCTGAAGTATCCAGTACATTTAAGATAGCCATGAGTTTATAGAGGAGCAGTGTTGAAAGGTTTTCTGTCACTACCCAAATTCTGATTTGTATGTGGAAGGAGAGGCGTAATACATTTGCTGTCATAGTCTGTAACAAATAATTTAGAATATGATGTTTACTTTTTAAAAAAATAATCTCCTCCTCCCTGCCCCCCCCCCCCATCCCCCTGGAGGGTGCTGTAAGCTCTGCTAAATAGTTGGTTCCCACAGACAGCAGAAATGAGCAAATCTCATGTTTGAAGTCACTTTTGTCACCTTAAATATTTTAACATTTACTGCTTTAACTTCATGTATTTATAGGCAGTGCCTGACAACCTCGTAAGGCTGTATTGCCCATGAATAAAAGTTTGGGAAAAAAACCCTGTGTAATATATATGTGTGTAATATATCTGGTTGGTTAGCAGAAAGTAAGCAAATACATTGTAAAGGTAATATTTTGTAACAAAGCAATACTTTGGTAGCTATACCAGCTGGTGAGACATTTCTTCAGGAAAATAACCTCATAGGAGAAATATAAAAAAGGTAAAATCAAATAATGTTGCGATCCAGGATTCATGCTTGGTAACACATGACCTAATAGCACTTTAAATTGCTGTTTTTGAATAGTTCCACTTTCTTGTGGCCAAGAGTGACAGAACTTATTGACAGAATAACTTACTGGTTGCAAAATTACATTATAAATTAAGTATTACCATAGTGTTCTGTCTCACAAATACTCTTATGAATGAGTCTCTTAAAGGAAGCATTAACTACTTACTTTTAATAGGTTGAGCGTGCTTCCCTGTATTATGCAAACTGCTGAATGGAGGAAGGGGGTGGAAGTCAGTCTTTACCGATACTCTTTCTGTTACCATCCTGCATGGTTCTTTACCCATGTTTTACAGAGTGGTGAAGAATTAGGAGAAGCTGCTGTTGTTCAGCTGAGTGGAACTAAATGGGTGGCTTCCCTTTGGACCCTCACTTCACTGTCTTAGGTAAGAGGGGTGACCTGCTTCTTTTGAAGCAACTTACATTTCCTTGGAACAGAGTTATACGTGTTTTAAGAGAAACTTCTAGTTAGTGAAGCAGAGGTTTGGACTCTTTTTGATGGCTTGAAAAGGATGTTCACAGTATGTAGCTCTTCAGGACTTTTCATCAAAAAGCATTACTGTTTGCATCCACCCAAATAGCTTTAAAAACATGCTCTATGCTTACATACTTTACCTTTGAGAATTGTGCTTATCTTGTGTAGTATGTCAACAGTGGGACTGTCCTAGAGGTGAATTACAGCAGTGGTGGTTTAGCACAGACTTGAACTGAGGTGCCAGTTGGCTGCTTGATATGGAGGGTATTTTTTTTTTTTTCCCCATAAAATCACAGAATGGTTTGGGTTGGAAGGGTCCTTTAAAGGTCATCTAGTCCAACCCTCCTGTAATAAGCAGGGACATCTTCAACTAGATCAGGTTGCTCAAAGCCCCGTCCAACCTGGCCTTAAATGCTTCCAGGGATGGGGTATCTACCACCTCTTTGGGCAACCTGTTCCAGTGTTTCACCACCCTCATTGTAAAAAATTTCTTCCTTGTAACTGTCTAAATCTACTTTCTTTTAGTTTATAAACCGTTGCCCCTTGTCCTATTACAACAGGCCCTTCTAAAAAGTTTGTCCCCATCTTTCTTACATGCCCCTTTTAAGTACTGAAAGGCTGCAGTAAGGTCTTCCTGGAGCCTTCTCGCCTCCAGGCTGAACAACCCCAAGTCTCTCAGCCTTTCTTCATAGGAGAGGTGTTCCATCCCTCTGATCATTTTTGTGGCCCTCCTCTGGACCTGCTCCAACAGGTACCTGTCTTTCCTGTACTGAGGGCCCCAGAGCTGGATGCAGTACTGCAGGTGGGGAGAGCAGAGGGGGAGAATCCCCTCCCTCAACCTGCTGGTCATACCACTTTTGATGCAACCCAGGATATGGTTGGCCTTCTGGGCTGCAAGTGCACATTGCCAGCTCATGTCCAGCTTTTCATCCATCAGTCCCCCCAAGTCCTTCTCTGCAGAGCTGCTCTCAATCTACCCATCTCCCAGCCTGTATTTGTGCTTAGGATTGCCCTGACCCATTGAGCTGTTGACCACTACCCTCTGGATGCGACCATCCAACCAACTCCTCATCTACCGAACAGTCCACCTATCAAATCCATATCTGTCCAATTTAGAGAAGGATGTTGTAGGTGACAATGTCAAAAGGCCTTACAGAAGTCCAGGTAGATGACAGCCATAGCTCTTCACTTGTCTGCTGATGTAGTCACTCCATCACAGAAGGCTACTAGGTTGGTCAAGCAAGACTTGCCCTTGGTGAAGCCATGCTGGCTGTCTCCAAACACCTCCCTGCCCTCTATGTGCCTTCATGTTCAATCCTTGTGTGACATAATTTCAAAGCTGTGACCTAAGTAACTAAAGACAAAATTAAAGTGTATCAAAAACTGTAAGGTGCAACATCTCAGTTTGAAACTCAATGGAAATTTGGTCTTGGTGGGCCTTGCATCAACCAATGGGATCACAAGCAGAAAATCATGGAACCTGTATTTGGGTTTGGTGGTTGTTGCATAACTCTCTGGCAGCGATTAGTCCACATGGCTTGCTTTTCTTTCTGGTGTCCTGTGAGGACTGTGGGAGGACTTCTGCTGTCTTGACCGAACTAGAGTTCTAAGGGTGAAGGTAGTTCTTCATCTCTCCTTCACAGAGGAGACCACACTCCCGCTCCCTTTGGTGGACCCCTTTTTGGACTTGTTGATACTTCCTTGATAACCAGTACACCAAAGAAATTGGTGAAATAGATTAGAATGACAAATAAACACCCCCTCTCCCTTACCTTTAGGAGCTGTGCACAGAGGAGGCACAAGAGCTATCTGTGATGTGTTGCCAAGCTTGTGTGGTGCTGAGAGATGCCAGACTTGTCCAGGCAGCCGGGCTCTGGTATTACTTGTGTATTCCTGCTCTGGTGTGCTCTGTGGGACCCAGGTTGGAGCAGCTGCAGTTCAGCAGGCTTGTGGTGTTAGAGGGTGGTTGAGTGGCTCTTAAAGGAGCTGAACTTCTAAAACAGGCTGCCGGTCAAAATACTTTAGGAAACGTTGCCATAGTTGTAGACGAGTTTTTTCTTTTGCATTGTGGTTAGTCATGTGTTTGAGCTGATTAATGCTTAAAATATTTTGATTTTACAGTACAGTATTTTTCGTTTTCTTAGAAGGTATCAAAAACTTTTACAAAGCTAGCTAATACTGAAGAGGTCTATTGCTACTTCAGAATTTCTGTTTCCAATATGATGTTTTCACCTTTTATATTTGTATAGCCGCATTCAGATGATGATTACCTTTTATTTCATAGTGAAATCTCATGTCCAAAGTCTTGGTGATTAATATTGTGGTTTAATATGTGTACATACCCTATTTTATTTTTTAGAAAGTCCCAGATATACTAGCATACACTGGCTGTAGTAGCAGCACGTAGATGTGTTTCAGCTGTTGTAGCAAAACTTGCCTATTGTGGACCATAGAAATACATACACACACAGTCCACACAATCTGCAAGTCCCATCAGAGTTCAAGGACACAGGAGCTCTTAAGAGAGTGTATCGCTTCTGTGAAATACTGGTATTTTTTGGTTGCAAAGGTTGAGCCCTTTATGTTGTAAGGTGGTGATAAATACTCCACTTGCGTGGTTCCTATGACCTGAATATCTTATTGAAAGAAGGATGTTTGTGAATAGTTGCTTTTTATTTGGCTAATGTTGTTATATTAAGAATGTCAGCTGTGGAAGAAAATGATTCTTATTTGAACTTATTTATTTGAAATTGTATGAGAGCATCAACTAGGTATAATACCTATCATTTTCTTTAGAGTAGTGCTTTCTGAATTCTTTCTTCCGCTCCTGTCTCGTGGCAGTGACTGCAAAAAAAAAAAAAAAAAAAAAGTGGAAAACATTGTTTAAGCACATGATAGAGGTGATTTTGTGATGTCTTTCATGAAGCCAGACATGAGTTGCAAAGTATTTTTTATAATTTATAGTTCATTTCTTAAGTATTTTGCAGTTCTGTGTTCTACAGTTTGGTTAATTCAGTGGCTTACCATCTCTGTTAATATCATTCAGTTTGCCCTGAAGTCTCTTTTTGTTATTGAAAATGTGTGACATAGTTGTAAACAAGCAGCTCTTTTGGCTCTGGTCATGTGACAGATCAAGATTTCTTTATGTTGAGTGGAAGCAATAGTGTTAGCCATGCTTTTAGTCACATTTGTCATTTGCATTTTTTTAGGTAGGTGTGGCTTAATGCTAGTTAATAAAAATACTAAAGGTGGATGTCAAAGCTCATCTGACTTCATTAAATTATTTTCATTCCTTTTAGACAAGCATTACAGATTCTGTATTTCATTTTGTTATTGGTCATGTAGCCTTTGAGCAAAATTTTTTAGTAGACTGCTGAACTCCTGCTCTACCTTGGTGGTAGCTGGTGGGGGGAGATTGAGGAAAGAGAACTGGAAGTCCAGGAGCTTCAGTTTTGTGCTGTTGAAATTACTTGCTCTTCTGCTGCTGGCTACATGTTACTAACCAAATCCTCTGTCTCCATCTCCTCTGCTGTGGTCTTATTTCTTCTGTAAATTGTACTGTCTTAACCTACATAGCTTCAGTTATGTTGGGAACCTTTGTTTTCTTTTCTCCTATTGCTGGGCAATAATCATAAATCCCTGATGTATTTGTGATACATTTTCATGCTGTGCTTTGTCCTCTGCTTTTATACTCTGTGCACACTGAAGGCTGGTGCTTTTGTACCTTAGAGGAGAGTGACTGAATTTTATATAGGTGACATTGCTCTGTGTGTGTACATGAACAAAAATATACATTGGAGTTTAAGCTGGAAGTCCTGTGATACAAGGTGTGAAAATACTGGTCACATTTGTCAGAATACTTTAATTAAGTTCGCCTAATGGCATCACTTTCAATGAAGAATTATCCTTTAACAGAATACAAGATAGAAATTCTGGATTTCTGCTGTTGGTATGGAGTGGATGGGAGCTCTGTGGTTTGACATCTTTTAAGACAAACCTGAATGTACTCTGAAGCTAACCAGATCAGGGTTTCCTTCGTGGGAACTCTGATCTGTATCGGAGATGAGCCTAAATCAGCTGCATTGGATTTGATTGTTCTTAATAGAGTTTCAGAACCAAGAAATTAAATATTAAATCTCCACGATACTGAAAATGTGATACTCTGTGCCAAATGAGTAACTGTCTGGAAAGTAATTACTAGATTTCTTTAGTTATATATATGCCTGTTTCTGTCACTTTTTCCCCTGAAATTGGTTGTGCTTTTACGTGTTTGTTGAAAATGTTTGGAATATGTTTTAGTCATGTGTCCCTTGTTAATTACGGCTTCCCTGAAAGTGAACCATTTGTAGAAAAGCTTATCAAACTCCAGCAGTTTTGTGCAGCCAGGACAAAGATGCAGTTCTATCTGTGACTTCTTTTGAGTGTTTGGTTTTTTTTTTCCTTATTATAAATACCAATTCTTAAAAAAAAAGGGGGGGGGGGGGGAACCTTGCCAGAATCTTCCAGAAGAAGGAAATGGATATTTGTAATGAACTGGATGAGTGGAATTATAAAACTCTATTGCATCACTACAGAGGAAAGAATAGGGAACGTTGTGTGTATGAACTTTCTGCTTTTGTAGTTTCCCCAAACATAATAAGTATTTTCTGTTGTGGTTTTTATGGGAAGTATGATTTAATTTGGGAAGTCATAGGATCTAGTTTTAGGTAGTCCTGCAAGGAGCAGGGAGTTGGACTTGATGGTCCTTATGGGTCCCTTCCAACTTGAGATATTCTATGATTCTAGGTATATGTTTTCCTTTAGTTGCAAACTTGTGACTAATAGAAAGGCCATTCTTGAATGTATCATTTTTAAGTGTATTGAGCTTCAGATTGGTATGGAGCATACTACAAAAACTGAAATGTAATGTTTTGCATTATAGGTAGAAGAACTGTAGAAGTCCATTTTAGAATTTGAAAGAACAAGTTCCAGCAGCTCTGGAAAGATATGGTATATTCACTTATGTTGTGTGTATGCTAAGAATTATAATAACAAATAATTATACTTTTGTTCCCTGATTTAAAAAAAAAAAAGTTGAAAACAAATTCAGGAAGAAACACACACATTCATTTTTCCCATATTTTTTCGACTGTGATGTCTGTCACTTAGGCATAGTTCTCTAGATAACTGAGTTATTTGATTTTTCTTGGAGAAAATGAATACTGATGATACAACATTGATGAATTCCCTTTTAATTTGTTTTACAAGCTCAGCATCATGCTGCTACCATCCACCTATTTCTCCATGGACTGGATAAGAATTGGTGCTGTTTCTGAATGTTTGGGGTTTTTTCCTTGCTGCTGAGCATATTTATAGTGAGGCTTGTACAGTTTTTAGGTATGACTTGAAAAATAAGTTCAGAACTACTGGAGAACTTAAGCAAAGATCAGTGTAAGTCAAATTTGCAAGTTGGAATGTTAGGAAATACAGAAACGTAACCTTCATTAGCAGTGTTAATGTGAGCCAGTGGCACATGGTATCTCTTTTTGTCTAGGCTCTTAAATGTCCGGCCAGCTTAAAAATGTGTACATGTATTACAGCAAGGTTGGAACCTTAACTTGTAGTTATTTTAATTTCTGTTTTCTAACTTTAATCTGGTGTAGTCCTGTGGAGATACCTGCTAGTATGGAGTAAGTGCACCACTCTGTTGTGTCTCTTAAGTTCGGTACAAAGAAAATTTTTGAAACTTTTTGCATTGCTGCATTCAGAAAAACAATTCTTGTTTTAAGTTCATTTTTCTACCATATTAAATAGGTCTGTTAATGCATATATAAAATTGTATGTCGTTACTTCAACAACTGCTTCTAAGCTATGTGTGTACTTTAACCACTTAAATTGTGGTGAAGAACTCAGTAACTGCTGATACGGGTTTTATATGCCGTGGGTTTATGTCTAGATTTTTCTTTTGAAGATAATTTAACATAGGAACATAGTTAAAGTTTTGAAGTCTCAACCTTGCAGAAAGGTTGTTGGGTGTCTCCTTTTTTTTTTTTTTCCTTTAAGTTCTGTTTCATAGGAAGCTATAGACAGGAGCTAAAATGATTAATTCTAAGCTGAAACTTTAAATATAGTGTATGCTAATTAAAAACTGTAAATCTCTTAAAAAGCTATAATGTTACATTATCACAATCCAGATGTTCCTGAGAGAATTGTATAGATTGGTCCTTTACTCTAGCAGGCATCTGGCAGGTAGTGTATATTCATTTTTGCACCAACAGCACCACTGGGACCACCCACCTGCTTCTTGCTCTCCAGTTTCAATACCAGTTGCGTGTATGACTGCTCTTCTTCAAACCTAAGACATTATTTCTTTCTTGCTATTATTTCTGCTGGCTGCTTTTTTTCTGAACGTTTAACTGCTTGCCACTGTATGTATGCATAGAGTCGTTGTAATGGTATGCGCTTCCTAAATGGATGAAGAATTCCCATCTAATCCCCCACAACTTGTGAGTAATGAATATTAATGGAACATCAGAAAAACTGAATGTCACACTACAGAACTGCATGATTGCTTGGTCTTAATATAAACTATATATAAACAAACATGCTGGTGACACTGAAGAACTTGGTGAACAGAAAGGTACTTTACATGGAAGGCTGCATGAAAGACAGGTAGCAAAAGAAAGCAAAATAACAAAGCATAAGCAAAAGGACAGGTGGAATAAAAGTTTAAATATTAAAGCTGAAGTGAAGCTGTAAAACTTACCTGTTTGGAAAATAACTTGATACTTAGCCAATAAAAGGAGAGCTACTAAAAGAAATTTAAATAGATGATTGGATTTCACCTCCTGGTGTACGAGGGGCTTTCCATTCATAACTGTGTATCACTTTGGAGAGAGCCTGAAGTTGCAGGCTTAGCTGAGATAGAAACAAATGGTTCTGCTGCAAAAAATTAGTATGTATAGCGGAAGAAAAATCAGCTGTGGTCCAAGTGAAAAATAGAGATGCTAATTTCAGGTCTTTCCCTCTTTTACAAAGATGAATAGAGTACATCTATGATCTTACTGAAATATCGAACTAAAAACAAATGTTGAAGGGAAAATCTAGGGTACGGAGTTGTGGAGGCAGTTGTAGAAAATGAGAATAACACACAGGCCTTTAGCTTTGGGGCGGGGGGGGGAATGGGAGTAAACACTAGACCTTTTTCTGTTGCTATGTGATTTGTGGAGTATTGACATCAAGGCAAAGTAAGTGTACAGATATTATAGGATGAAGCATTTATGTAACTCTCTAGTCAATCTCTCAATATAGAGATGCACCAAATTCTACCTTTGTTTAACTCAGTAGCTTGTGTTTTCACTGAAGTGTAAATTCCAGAATGGCACCAGCTTTAATCTGAGGATAGTAGCAAATTCAGATCCCCACCCCAAATAATTTATTCAAGTGTTAATTGTCCTCGCTATCCTGCATGCTTGTGTCCCTACTCTAATTTGAATTTGTCAACCTTCAGTTTCTATTCATGTGGAGGTTTTATATGCTTTCTTTTAATTGGAAGATCTTTTTTATGTAATCTTTCTGTGCTATGAGAGGACTTAATTTCTTCCAGTATCCATATTGATTAGCTTGATTAACTTTGAACTCTTTCCGTTATCTAATCACAAGGCAGTTTCTCCTGTCTTCGTGCTGTCTTCATGGCTGTTTTCTGCTACTTCTGGAACACTTTTGGAAGATATTGAATATTTGGAGAACTGAGCTCAAGTTTTGAACATGTCTGAAGTACTTTGTGCAGATGAACAGACACCTTTCCAGGAACCCTTCATGAGTCCTACCTGTCACTCTAGCCATAATACTGGGAGCATGTGTATGTTTGCTCGTCAGTTGTGACTGCCTCAATCACTTCAGGTTGACATTTTCCAGGATAGAACCAAATTATTTTGGTCTTCCAACTATGTGATTTTGTATTCGTCGTTATTAGTTGAATGGTTTGGTTTACCAGGCAGTGGAAAAAAATTTGTATAGATGCCTTACCACTGGTGTTTTTGTAGCTCTGTTAGGATTTATGTGATCAGGGGGTTTTTTTAGTGGCTGTTTTATTTTACTTTAGGATCATTGATAATTTGACCTGCTATTAGTTGCATGAAGAAAACTTACAGAATCTTACGTCTTTTCATGTTTTCTATGTTGGAAGCAGCATGCGAGCAACAAAAGTAGTTGATGTTTCCAACATTTGCAAGAAATTAAGTCTCAAACATGCCTATTACTTTTTTTTTTTCCCTGCAAGTGACAGTTAAGATTGAACTTAGGGATTTGGTGAACATTCTACAATTTCCTCCAGGACACTTGAATCAATCTTAAGTTCTAAAAGGCCAGCTTTCCTATCAGTTGTCAGTTCCTTTTTTGAAATAGTAAGCTAGCTAGCATAGTTCTGTGGGCACATTTTACTGTATAGATGATGACTGTTGGTTTTCATCATGGTACTCAAAGTCATTCTGGAAATGTATCATTTATTCTTGGGGGATTCAGAGGGATTCTTCAGAAAACATAAAAAAAGCTGTCTTTAGTGGTATCTTCTTGAGAGAGATGGTTATTTTTAATTGAGCAACTAAAATTCTGGCACTGGAAGGTAAGGAAGATCGTGGTACTTCTTTGTACAGGTGAATCACCCCCATTTTCATTAGATCATCTGTCAAAAAGAGCATCTCAATACTTGGATCAAAGATTGCTTGGGTGGATACTAAAAATGCTTCTGTAAAGGAAACTTAAATTCCTACAAATGCCACCTCCCAGGGTACCTGTCCTTCAATAAGGTCAATAAGAAGTTACAGTTTAAATAAGAAAAGTGCCTCCTCTGGAGGGATCTTCCTAGACCTCAGATACTGGATGTCAGCTGCCAGATTGCTGTGTTGTCACAGAAAATGAACATCAGATAACACAGGGAAAGTCATAGGTGTAGGAAATCCACACAAGTTGACAACTTTCAATTAAGTGATTTGTAGCTGGAAGTTTTTGGCTTTGTTTTTGGTTGCTGACAAATAGATACTTAGGTTCTCTGTGGTGTGACTTTAGGTTCTGTATGTTGAAGCTGGGGACCTCTTCTGGGTTCATGTTTGTGATTCCAAACTTTAAAGATTAAATGAAATATGCAAAGAGAAGATCTCATCAGGCTATGCAGCAAGTTGCTTTTAGCCCCTTTGGATGCATCTGAACTTGGTTTCTGACTTCTTGCTCTTTCACTCATTTATTATTTCCTTCCTCTTTTTGAGTTGATAGGAACATTATTTTCAGAAAATCCACACCTTTGCCACTTTGGAGAAATGCATGTTCTCTCAAACTACTGCATAAAAATTATTTATCCTGTTCCCTCTCAATGAGGGCTACTCCAAGCCACACAAGCTTCTTCAGATACATGGTTTGAAGGCATGGATCTTGTGTATTGCCTTGCTAATTATAATAGTTGTTGCAGTCCTGGTTGAATCTACCTCTTGTAAATAGTCACTAGGCAGATAGATATGTGTCTGTACTGGAGCCTGCCCAGTCCCAAAGAGCCTAGCAGCCATCTTGGATTTCTTGGACATATTCCACAGGCACAAACTTCGTCTGATACCTTCAGCTGCTCTGTGTGTCTGAAAGCCTAAACTGTAATCCATGCTAATCATGACAGTGAAGACCAGAGAAATCTGTCTGAGTAATAAGAATAAATATCTGCTCTGGGGCTGCTCTTCCTACCTTCTAAAAGGTAAGTTACGTTCGGGGGGGGGGGGGGGGGGGGGATTGTAAAAGAATTCCTGTGACAGAAAAGCAGTTGGTCTAGGTCAGTTTCCTATTCTTCAAAATGCCCTTTTCCAAGATGTTAGTGTATTCATCAGTGTGGCTTCCCTTTCCTGATCAAGTAGTGTCCTTTGACTCTCTTAGCAGGTTTATTTTCTGCCTTGTTTGGATCCAGCAGTCAAAATGTCCTTTGTTCAAACTAGATTCAGAATAAGGAGACTGTCTTTGATGGCAGTCTCCTTCACCACCCACCACATGTTTCAACATGTTGGTCTCTTTGCCAGTGGAGAGTACTCTGCTGATGCATGGATGAGTAAGGTTTTAGAAAAATGAATTCTTTCACCTGTGCTAGGGAATCCTTGCCAATCATATTCTGTCCCACAGGAGTGGCAGCAAGGATAGGTGGTGAAGGTAGGATGAGAAGGAAATAGAAGGAAAAATGATTCATCAAGATTTCTTGCATCTGGATTGTTGAAAAGTAGCATGAGATTTTTAGACCCCAATACAGTATATCTAGTTTTAAGGTGTCTTGTAACAGATTGGAAATGCTGCAACTACCTGATTCAAAGCTCTGATCCATGATGAATTCAATTTGTAGGTATAAATTTCTCTACAAAACTTAGATGAGTTAACTTCAGCTCAGTGAGATTCATGTCAGTTCAGATACTGCCTCTCTTCACAGAGCTGCTGTAGATACTATGTTCGGTAGTGTGGTAAACCTGACTCACAGCATTGGATCTGTGTCAGGCCTCAGCACAAACTTGTCTTGGCCATGATTGTGGAGCTGCCACCTCATCGCATATTCTTTAACATTCCAAAATCTAATGGTTTTTGAATCCAGCACCAACACTTTATGTGTTCCTTCATGTCGTGGTTTAACCCCAGCCAGCAACTAAGCACCACGCAGCTGCTCACAATTGTGTTCATGACTTCTCTCCTCCCGTAAGAAACAGCCTCAGGAAAACCCTGTTTCACTGAGGTTGCTGTCAGCCTGTTGTTCTAAGATGCTTGCAGTTGAATGGAATACTACTGTAATTATTTTTTGCCCATGGTCTGTGTGATATAGGACACAAGTCTAGGTAGGGAGTGATTGATTTGGTGAACTCCAGGACATGAGCTGGAACTTCTAGCAGTCAGACAGAATGTGGGTGTCCCAAGCAATGAGGCATTAGAGATAACACCACTGTCCTCTGTGACCAGCACACTAAAAGTTACTTGGGTAAAGTGCTAGAAGTGGTGTTACTTTCTAAATGCATTTTTACAGAACCATTTCACATCAGTTCAGAAAGCAGCAAGAACGTAGATTTAACTTTTGAAGAAAGCACTGCCTTACAGTAGGTGTCTGTTTCTTTAAAGCTGAGGCTTACCTGAAAGTAGACATTGTCAAGTCTTAAACAATCAGAATGCCATAAGCAGTGGTTTAAGGTTTCTTAGTTTTGCTTCAGCATCTTGGTTTTTGCTGTTTGCTTTTCTGTACAGCTGATGGTCAGCAAACATTAATTTGAAAACCATTGCCCTGTTTGTCATTTAATGTTGACAGATGAGGAACCTTTCCAACTTACTTTTATTCATTGTACTGTGTTGCTGGCATTGACTCAGTTAAACTTTGACAATTTACACCTGTAAAACATAGATACTAGAGAACCTCTGTTTTGTTTCGGAGGTTTTCGATAGCCTGCTGCTTTTTTGCTTTCCTTATGTTGACTGCATTTGTGTTTAGATGAGAAGACTCAAATATTACTGATGTTAAAATAATTAAATGGCACTTTTCCTACCTCAAGGAACATACCCAATAAAACTAGTAAGCATCATTCTGAAACTAATACAAATTTTTGTTCTGTTGCAGAGTTTGTAGTAGAATGGCAAATTGTAGTAGAATGGCAAAAGTCAGCAGCTTTTCTGACAAACCTTAGAAAATCACGGGCCTTGCTTACTGATCAGTGATTTCATATCTCTGACAAGTCAACAGATACAAATTAGCATTGAGAATGCTTGATTGCTCATCAAACCTAAGACCTTACTGAAAGACTCTTGCAATAGATTGGACTGAAGCACAAAAGTTTTCTTTACTGAAACATTTAAAGCTCTCTGATGTGCTCTCTTAGTATTTGCACCAGGTAGTTATGGCTGTGGGTGTTGCAGGGAGCTGCAGGTGTGCCCTCAGTAGCTCGCTAGCCTTTGTGCACCTGGCTTCTGTATGAGGCTTCTGCTGCATGGCAACCTACAAATGTGAGGTTTCATCTGGCTTAGAGCCACAGGAGTAAACTTCTCAGATACTGTACAGAGGTCTGTCTTCATAGCTACCGGCTGTTTAGAGAAACTAAGATAACTTTTTATTTACTAAACACAGTAATAACATTTCAATTTTAATCAAAACTTTGTATTAACAGAAAGTGAATAATGCTGTTTGTGATCTGACTCTCCATCAGAGGCCTTTTTTCTTTACAGTCTTTGTCCAGTGCACCTAGGAGCTTGGGTGGGAGAGAGAATGGGGTGAATTGAGTGTTGAGGGTTATGTTTGGAAATATTTTATCAGTTAAGTTCAGTTTAGAGTAGATAATAGCACTAGGTAAGAGACTAACTGGTTCCTTTTCAGCCATGGAAGTAATCAGCTGGGGTGGTCCCAGGGTGCTCTGGGCACAAGTATTGCTGAGTGATCATTGGCTGCCACCCGCGTGACAAAGTAAAGGACCAACCCTTCAACTTATACTGGTGGAGCTAGATCATGGGAAACAATTGACAGGTGAAATACACTTTTGAAAATTTAAGGGAGAGAGTACATGTGGTGTAAGTGGAGCAAAGAACCTAAAAGATTGGCCACAGATAGCAAAGGTTGCTCCTCTGAAACTTTGACATATCTTTAGCTTACTTCATTTTGGGGAGAGGCACACAGCAAAGAGCAAGTTACATGTTGCTCCCCCTGGGAACACAGAGCCTTGTTAGGAACCAGTATTAATTGAGTTGTAGCAGGGAAACAAGTAATGAAATTTTATTGTAGTTAGAAATTACACTTTATATTTATGCACATGCTTCCAAATCTTGGAATGCTTGTTGTCTTGACGTTGGGTGCTTTCCACTGGTCCAAGAGATGGGTATTGGGTTTGGTTTTTTAGAGAGGCTAAAAATAAGTTGATGAATTTTCAAGTTCACCATTTGAGTGTACTGTAGTGAGTTACTCTAGAAGTCTTAGAATGCCATTCAAAATTGAACTAACTTTTGTGGAGTAGGTCTTAATCTTGCAGATAAAATAGTGCTTAGCATCAACATTTTTCTTATGTTTTATGGTTTTTATTTTTAGTGTACTGGCTGAAAATAATTTCTACGGACTTTTAACTAAATTTACTTCCTTAGAGTTGTTAAGCTTATGCTTAGCCCAACATGATACAGGACTGGTGCAACAACTCGTTTTTAATCAGTGATTCAAAACTGTGATCACCCTGATGTCACCGAATGGCCACAGCTTGTAAAAGGTAAGCATGAAGTGTATCATGTTTTTTCTTGGGATCATTTTTAGTGTGATGTTTATTTTAGAAGTATTTAATTTGTATGGCTTGAAATTAGTTTTGTAAGTGATATTAAGGAATATTGTTTGTTTAAGATAAGTCAGCTGGCAAAGTTGACTTACCCTCTTGCTTAGTGATTTCAAAGCTCACTTAGCTTGTCCCTGCCTGCTTTTTAAAATATGAGCACCGTGGTGCTCCGTGGTATCCCTCTTAAGAGCAATACTTGTGGGATATTTAGAAAACAATGGACATATAGTGAACAATCCAGGCACAACGGAACTGATTCCATGAGCCAGAGGCCTCTGCAGGCAGCAGGCCTCAAGGACGTGGCGAAGATTAACTGTTGCTACAAGTTTGTTGAAGCGAGCACGAAAAGTAGAACAAGGCTAACTGTTGCTACAAAAGTTTGATGAAATAAGCACAAAATGCTGAACAAAGTTGGACCTACGTGACTGAAAGCAGGACACAGGACAAGTTACAGGCGGGGGGAACCATTCGCGTGATCAGAAGGCCTTATCCTATCAAATTATTGTTTTAGGCGCGTGGACAGCACATGCTAACCAATCAACAGATGGCTTACGCATGAGCAGGAACTAAAATACTTATATAAACCAAGCTATTTGGGCAATAAATTGGCATCTGCTTTAATCATATTGATTGTGTGCAGTGTCCACGAATCCCGCGTCGACAATACTATCACTTAAAAGTCTCTGATGGTTTTTACTGTCATACTGAGATTTTGTATATAGCATACTCATTTAAGCACTTTGCTCAATTTTTTAAAGTATTTGTCCAGGAGGCTTGAGGATGTTAAAATTTGTAGGCTTGCATAGCTTTACTTTTCTCTCCTAGGGAGGTACAGTGGAGGAGGTAAAAGTTGTGGCTTGCAGAATGGAGAAATTGCTCCCTGTGTTATTGGAAGTGAGCCACCATTTGAATTTGCTAGCTCATACTATAGTATTCAGATTAGTTGGTGTCTTGTGATCAGTATCTATGATCTAATACAAAGCTAAAATCTATAAGAGCATTTGCTCTGAGATTTTCTCTGAGCAGAACTCATTTCAGATTTTAAGCATGATGAAAGGACATCTTGCCATACTATGTAGTTATTTTTCTGTACTGTTGCCTGCTCAGAGGAATAACAAGGTATCTTGTTTGTAAACAATTGGGTATTGCAGAATAAATAGCTTCTCAACAAACAACTACAATTCCTATAATCAGATTGGTCTTCCACGTTGTTCTAATGAATACTGAGAGCTCATTTTATTTGGTGCTTACATTGTCATTTGAAACCTTTTAATATATGGTTAATTAAGTGCATTAATAGTTCTGCAAGTCATAGTTATGGTAGGTCTGCTCATGTTATAGAAAACAATAAGCTGAAGGAATTTGATCCTTCTCTTCTGTAGAACCACTTACCTTAGAGGACCAAACTTTTTTTGACTCAGCTAGGTTTTATTTTTTCTGAACTTTCCTGAAACTTTGTCTTCTATCATTTATCTTACAGAAGAAACCTTTTCTGCAGAATAGCATGTACTAAACTGCACTTTCTGTTCAAAGTCCACATAAAACTCACACAAATGATACGGATATAAAAGATTTTGGATACACTAATAGCTGTGTTTATGTATCTATACTGCAAATCACCAGGCTGCCTTTTTTACATGCTAAATTTAGATGCCAATCTGTTCTTTTTCTGTAATTTTTCATACTGCTGTGCATTTTAAAGGCTCAAAGTGATTAATACTCTCTATGTTTTTTGTTTTAACACCACTATTTCACTTACATTTTCATAGCAACTTAAAGCAGTACTCCTACCCATACAACCAATAGGTTGTATTTCCTATGACTAGAAGAAAGACAGCAACCACCTCAAACTTCCAAACTCTTTGCTGTCAGTTTCTGAAGCACAGGATGTGAATAGAGGAGCTAGCCAGTATGAATATAAACACTCTTCTTTCCACTGCTCCTCAGATCGTATGGCTTCTAGCACTTACACACTTAGGTGAATAATTGGGGGGGGGGGGTCTATTCTGTCTGCTAAGTATTTAGTGACTTGTTTTGGTCACTGGAGTTGAAGGGAAATGAAATTTTGGGTTGTTTGCTGTCGAATGTTATTTTTGTCAGCAACTATCTTGTCAGTCCTGAACTTTAATGAGTAAGAGAAACATCATTTGGAGGGAATAAATAGAGACCAAATTATGAGATTGGGCAGTTTTTAGTTACTTTCCAGTTAGAGGGTATTTGCATTTCAAACATGAGTATAAAGTTAGTTGGACAGTAAGTTCAGAATTCTGTCCATAGTGTCAGCTGAATTTTATAACTTAGTGAAATATAAATAAAATAACTTCTGTGTTCCGCATCATCTGTCACTGCATAGTATCCAGCTAGCCTAGGAATTTTAAATTGTCTGCCGGAAGTGCCTTCTCGGCACTGGGTCTGTTAATATAGTACAGTTTGGTAAAATCCAGAAAGTTGCTAAGATCTGGTATGTCAGTAAAGGGATTAAGATTTTAGTAGAGAATTGGGAGAACAGTCCAGGCATTAATAGGAGGGACCATCCGGTAAGGGAGCACAATGAAACATAGGGAAAAGGGGAATGTTTCAGGCTACAGGTGGAGATTTCTTAGAGTGTTCAGAATAGCACAGATAGTCATATAGTAAATAGAGAAATTCAGAAATTCCATTTCTGTAAAGAAAGATTTTCCCGGTAAAGCTATGGGAAAGCCTGCTTAGCTGTGCTAACTGAGGTTCCCTAGCAAATTCTGTTGAAACCTACAAAGTGAGTTTTATTTGAAGAATTTAGCTCACTTCTGTTCTGAGAGAGCTCTGTCATGAAAGACATTTTTGTTCATATAAGCTACAGAGTTTTACTGTAATGGCTGTGCTCTGTTTCCACTCCTCACACAATATATTCAGCATGGCAGTTCTGGTCAACTCTACCAAAATCTATACCCAAGTGAAGGTTGGATGAGGTCCTGCAGGATATGATTTCAAGGCACCTTAAGGTGATTGAAGTCAAAACTGCTGCATTTGTACTGCCTTGTCTCCTGGGTCATCTGGCTACAAACTCACTGGGTAGGGGGAAGTCCCGAATGGAGGAAAAAAAATAATCTGTCTAAAGAAAAATTAAATGTTAACTTCTTGCATCAGTGCTGGCATAAGGAAGAGGATGGGAATGAGGAGCTAAACAGCTGTAATTTAGCCTACTTAAGTTAATGAGGAACTATACCCCTTAAATTACTCTGTAAATTAAGTCAAGGGGGGTGGCAAGCTGAACATAGCTGCTGCTATGTGTTCAAAAATGCCAGGCAGTAACATCTAATTCTGAATATTAATGGCTGACCTGTTGGCTGGAAGGAAGAAACAGAAAGCTGCCTGTGAGATTGTGTCTATAAATTCAAGTAGAGAGAGACATGAAATTTGTTTTGAGATCGTGTTGAGACCTGCTTCTGAGCTGCTGCTTCTTAGTGTCCCAACTGTGCAGAGAATCTGTTTGTAACAGTTGATCACTGATAAACTTTGAGTATACATTTTGGTTACAGAAGTGGTTATGAAGGATTAGCCC
The DNA here is from genome assembly GCF_964188355.1 of Buteo buteo. Classification (NCBI taxonomy): domain Eukaryota; kingdom Metazoa; phylum Chordata; class Aves; order Accipitriformes; family Accipitridae; genus Buteo; species Buteo buteo. Next base: position 10,045,909 of record NC_134195.1, on the reverse strand, counting down.
AGAACTGATGCAATGAATACAGAAATACTGCCAGCAGAACTCTAATGGCTGCTGTTGTGTAAGCTGGGGGCGGGGGGGGCGAAGTGCTGTCCTCCTTAGAGAAATTTGGCTTAATGATACTGTCAGGTTTTATGTTATAAACTGTCTTCTAGAGATTGGTCAAATTAAATGTGCAAGTGCATAAAAGTTGATGTTTTTAGTGGCTGTACTACATTGTCATCACATTCCACCTTTCCTAACTCTTCATATTGTAATGACTTAAAATAATGCTTAAGGTCTTGTATCTGTATTTGCAGATCACCAGGAGAACCTGACTCTGAAAACATTGAAACTAGCTGAATGTAAGTAAATGAGTGGGTGAGTTTGGTATCTCTTCTTTAAAAATGTTTTGAAAATATGTAACAGTTACTATTGCACCTGCTTAAAATAAAAAAAATAAAAGTCACAGTTTCTACAGAGGCTTAAAATTATTATTCCATAGCAAAATACTCTACTTTTTCTAAGGTAATTCCATAGATCTACACAGCTTTTTTTTTTTTAACAGTAAATGTTAAGGTCAAAAAATTTAAGGTGACAAAAGTGACTTCAAACATGAGATTTGCTCATTTCTGCTGTCTGTGGGAACCAACTATTTAGCAGAGCTTACAGCACCCTCCAGGGGGATGGGGGGGGGGGGCAGGGAGGAGGAGATTATTTTTTTAAAAAGTAAACATCATATTCTAAATTATTTGTTACAGACTATGACAGCAAATGTATTACGCCTCTCCTTCCACATACAAATCAGAATTTGGGTAGTGACAGAAAACCTTTCAACACTGCTCCTCTATAAACTCATGGCTATCTTAAATGTACTGGATACTTCAGAAAAAGTGTAAAACGTACCTCCTTTGTTTAAAAATCAGTATCAATTCACTAACTGAAGTGAAGCAAAGACCTGGCCCACAGTACCAGAAACAAAGTTTGACACTGGAAATTAGATATATGCCTACGTACTTTAGGAATTCTCTCCCCTCGTCCCTCAATCGCACGTTCTATTTTTGTCCTGGTTTCAGCTGGGATAGAGTTAATTGTCTTCCTAGTAGCTGGTACTGGTGCTATGTTTTGAGTTCAGTATGCGAAGAATATTGATAACGCTGATGTTTTCAGTTGTTGCTAAGTAGTGTTTAGACTCAAGTCAAGGATTTTTCAGCTTCTCGTGCCCAGCCAGCAAGAAGGCTGGAGGGGCACAAGAAGTTGGCACAGGACACAGCCAGGGCACCTGACCCAAACTAGCCAACAGGGTATTCCATACCATGTGACGTCATGCCCAGTATATAAACGGGGGCTCAGGGACTAGCTGGGTGTCCATCGGCAGGGTGGTGAGCAATTGCACTGTGCGTCATTTGTACAGTCCGATCCTTTTATTATTGCTGTTGTCATTTTATTAGTGTTATCGTTATCATTACTAGTTTCTTCTTTTCTGTTCTATTAAACCGTTCTTATCTCAACCCACGAGTTTTACTTCTTTTCCTGATCTTTCTCCCCCATCCCACTGGGTGGGGGCGGGGAGTGAGGGAGCGGCTGCGTGGTGCTTAGTTGCTGGCTGGGGTTAAACCACAACAATTTTTAAGAATTAGGGGATTTTATCTTCCAGTGTATGAATACACTGGTGTGGGGAGGAAGAAAGAAATTTCCTGCATTTAAAAAAAAACATGGATTCCCTCTGGACATTCACTAAATAAACTGAAACCAAAAATAGCGGAGGAAAAAAAAATACATATATATCTATGTGTGTGTGTGTATACATATATATATATATATATATATATATCAAAAAAAAAAAACCCAACCCAAAAACAAAACCAAAAAGCTTTCCTGCATAGCAGAAACTAAGATGATGCATATTTACAGAAATGTAAACACTAAATTCGTTCCATGGTGTCATATAATGTACTACACTAATCATTGTTTATACAAAGTGTTAGACGCTTAAACATGCTCACAATTAAACAAGTTTATTACAACTTGACTCAAAGATACTTCCCGCCCCCCCCCCCCCCCCAATTATGTATTTGGTTAAGTAGAACCTGTGAATTCATAGAGAACTAGTGAAGAACACATCAACAAAGCACATATTCATAATGAAATAAACATGATTTTTTACTGGGGTACATATGTTATTTCACATTTCGGAAGCAGGTCTTCTCCTACAAAAAGTGAAGTTAAATGAAAAGAAAGGGAACCTGTTTTATTTTCTCAAGTCGATTAGAACAGGGACAATCTCAAGGTGCTCTAACAGGGACCCTAACAAGCTGAGAGCATCCCTAGATGTACTTAACATATACACACAGTTTTAAATTTCATTCACAAAAGAATCATCATTTGCATATGTCTTTAAGCAGTGGCACTAATTAAAAAAAGACTAAAAGTTTTGTTTGCTATTAAAAACAGGATCAAACCCCCACAATGTTAGAGTTCTGAAGAGGACCTGGATTGATGTGAGAAAGTTAAACACCTCCACTTTTTCAAGCCTGCCTTTCCTTCAGTCACCTTTTTTACACAGTCACACAATCATTGCCCTAAAAAACCCAAACAAATCAAACCATTAATTTTGCCATCTAGCTTGGTGCTTTTATTTCTAATTGGGAGATACTCCAGTGAGGAGAAATAGCAAACAACCCTGGTAAACAGAAAAAGAATTTCATTAATTCCAGTACGAAAGATGCTACATTAAATAGGAAACACTTAGAGTGGAATGGAAGGTATTCATAGAAGAGAGATGAAGTATCTGTAATATGACATGGAAATAATTTAAATTAAAGGTGTTTTTCAGCCCTGTAAACCTAAGCAGTGGCCTAGCTTTTCTGCCAAGGTTTGTCTGTCTCAAACTGACAGAACATTACGGTTACGAAGACAAGTCATAAGCACTGCAAACTGCATCTGTTCTAAAAGACAAATGTATGTGAGGAAAACTCAAATATCCATAGCAGACTGGTAATGCACATTTCATATTTGCAATTCAACACACCCATTAAACTCTGAGTTACACAGAATCTTCAAATTTAAAAGCCAAGTACCTTCAACTGTTTCCAGAATGAAAGGGCACAAGAGTATTTAGTGCCACCATCCAAACCAAGCAGTTTGTGAGAACAGTAAAGCCCATTTTCCAGCAGTTTTCATTCTTACCAAGAGGTAGCTCTCACCACCTCCATTATTCTCTCACCCAGTCACAGATGTCTAACAACGCGGTTAAACTTAAGAGTGTAGCTTCTCCCTTAGCGGGGAATCTCTCTCTAACTGAATGCTATCTGCAGAACTAGGAACTTAATCTTATCTTTTAGACCTCTCCCTTTCAAACCAGTCAACCAATCAAAAAACAAAAACAAAAGACCTGACAATACAATCATGTAGGCCTCACTCTGTTAGGAAACCAAAGCTAAAATCAGGTACAATTTCCCACTGAGGAACTTTTTGGTAGACGTGCAAGAGGCATGGTAAACTAATCTGACAAGCTGATTCTCACAGAGCCTCAGGTTTGCGGACTCCTACTGAGGTAGGGAAGTTTCCACACAGACACAGAGGGACCATCCCTGTAGTGACGTGTAAAACAGAGGCTTTGTCCCAGAATTAGAACACCGCTTACGCAGAAGGAAACATAAACAAATATTTCCATTAACTGGAGAGGAAAAAAAGACATAACTATGAGTTTATAGATTACAGGTTCTCGCCACTTAAAGGAGAATTGTGGGACACGTTTTGTTTCCCAAGCAGCAGTAACTTCTTAATCTCTTCCCACATCATCTCAGACATCTGATTTACAAATCGACTGTGAGCCATAACAACCCAGAGTTCCTTTAAAAGAAATACCGCAGGTGGGCTTAAAAACTGAAACCCAGAAAGTCCTGCAGTCAGGAGTGACAGATGACATTTATCAGCAAAGCAGCCTGTTCACAGGTTAGCAGATCCAACTCATCAGACTGGACAGAAGGTAACGGGAGCAAGTGAACGTACGTACTTTGCTAAGCAGGCCTTGCACACTAGTTATGCACCCTCGCAGCACCTCACACAGCCGCACCTCTCCGCCTGTCAGAGCTGGCCGTGCCGAAGGCACCCGAGCGCCCCATGCCCGCAGCAGCCCCGCGGAGCGCCCCCCGCCGCTGCCCCGCTCGGCCAAGCCGGGAAACTGAGGCAGGGGCAGGCGGGGTTCACCCAAGGTCGCCCAGCAAGGCCAGTCTCCCCGGGGACCGGGCTGAAGCCCGGAGCCACCCGCCCGGCCTCCCTGGGGAGGGACGCGGCGGCCCCGCACCCATGCGCCTCACGGGGAGGAGGACGAGGACCACCGAGGCCACGCACCCCCGCCGCCGGCGCCTTCCCCACCCCCGGCAGGGGATCTCCCCGGCGGAGGGTAGCGGGCAGGGCCGCCTCCCGGCTCCCTCCCCTTCAGGGCCGGCGTGGGACGGGCGCCATCCCCCCTCCCGGCCCTCCCCCGGGCCGGGCACTGCGCAGCGCCTACCGACCTGGGCGCCGCGGCCTGCTGCTCCCGGTCACTCCCGCCGCCGCCGCCCGGGCTCATGCGGGGGCCGCGCTGCGCTCGGGGCCGGGCCGCAGGCGAGGAGGCGCCGCGCCGCAGGCGAGGAGGCGCCGCGCCGCAGGCGAGGAGGCGCCGCCGCCGCCGCTACTGGTGCTGCTGCTGCTGCCGGTGGAGCCGTCGGGGCCCCGGGGCGGAGGAGACGGGGCCGCGGCCTGGGGTGGGGGGAGGGAAGAGGCGAGCGGCCTGGCGAGGCCGGCGGCGCTGCGCGGCGCGGCGGGAGGGCGGGCCGGGCCGGGCCCGCGGGCGCGCCTTCTCTCGCGGACTCGCTCGCTCTCAGCCCGAGCCCCGCGCCACCATCTTGGGAGCAACGCGGATATCGGCGCGGCGCAAGCTCGGAGGGCTCGCGGCGGGCGGGGGTGGGCAGGAAGGAGGACCCACTGTGTCCCGGCGTGCAACGCGGGCGGGGCGGGGGGAGCGAGCGGACGAGGCGGCTGCGCCACGCTACCCACCGCGCGAAACCATAGAGTTCCCAGGCCGGTTTTTTCCTGCCTTTTTCAGTGGCGGCGCCCGACGGAAGGGAGCCGAGGTGGCGCCTGCGCGTCGGCGTGCGTGAGGCGGGAGCCGCCATGTTGGAAAAGGGCAGCGAGGCGACCGGGGGGGGGGCGGGGGGCTCCCTGCCTATGGAGCGGCAGTCAGTCCGGCGCGCGGGCGGGGCGGTGACGCGCGAGCGGGGCGGAGCCCGGGGACGCGCCTGCGCAGGCCCCGGGGGCGAGCCCCGGGCGGGATGGGGGAGGGAGGAGCGGGGCGCGGGGGGGCCGCTGGGGGCACGCGCCCACGCGCGCCTGAGGAAGTGTTCGCGTCCGCATTCATGTGCGTGTGCGGACTGACAGGCACGCGCGGGTACATGTGCACGTGCACGCAGGCATACCTGCCAGGGGACGTACGCATGAACACACGTACGGAGACATGTCCGCAGGGGCCTGCGTGTCCGCAGGCACGCAAGTATGCCCGTGTGTACACGAGCGCGCGTGGTGTACGCACGTGCGCGTGCATGCGCATCGATACACAGCAGGCGCGCGGGCACACGTGTACACGCGCACGCATAACGTACCTTTGCACGTGCACACGCACACGTACAACCCCGCTCGCGCGCACGCCCTGCTGCAGGCAGGCGAGCAGGCAGCCGTCGAGGCGCACGCACGGCCCGGGGGCGGTGGCGCGGCGAGGGGCTGTCGCTGCTGTGGGCAAGGAGAGCAGCCGCCGCCACCTTCTCGCCCCTCGGCGAGGTCTCCACCGAACCCCGCCACCGCCAAGCCCCGCCACCGCAGCCTCAGGCCCGTCCGGCGGGCCCCATGGCAGCCCGCCCAGGGTTTATCAAGTTTAATCTGGGCAGGGTTCCAGGGCTGGCCGGCGGGAGGGAGCGGAGGAAGGGGAATGGCCGGTGACCTCTGGAGAGGAGCCCGCGCTGGAGCCGCCGCCGGCCGAGGCACGCGAGGACGGGTGGCGTCCGGCCGGGCCACCCCAGCCGCGTCGGGCCCCTTGGCAGGCGAGGGAGGAGAGGGCGGGGAGAGCAAGGGCTGGGCGGCCGGCTCGTGGCGAGGCACGGGGAGGGCCTGGCCATCGCAGCCCGCAGCGGCGGGCAGGTGGGCAGAGGGCCGCGACGGTGCAAATTTAGGTCACCAAAAGCCCGATGTTATTGAAACCCAAATCCCTGCGGAGGGCAGGACTGGCTGGCGGGGATGGGAGGGTCAGGGAGCAGCGAGGCCTGGGCGTGAGGCCCTAAGGGTGGGCAAGAAACCCGCTGGTCCTGCGCAGCCCTGCCTGAAGCCTGCCTCGCTCATCTGCCCCTACAAATAATTTTTCCCTTGCTTCCCGGGTCATTTCTTCCCTTTCCCTCCCCTACCTGCGCCCAGGCCTATGCGTTGCAAGTATGCTCTTTGAGGGATTTTAAAAGCGCAAGTAAAATTTGCGTTTTGGCAGGTCAGTGTTGAAAGCAGGCTGATCAAATAATTTCAAAATTGGGCAACACGTGCAAAATTTGACCTTTTGGGGTTTTGACTTTTTTTAGGCATTACATATGTGGAGCTGCAAGCGTGGGGCGGGGAGGAGTAAGTAGAAAGAAAAAAGGAAAACAGATCTGCATCTTTTTTACATTATCCCTTAATAAAGGAAATTAAATAGAGGTGGTTCTACCCTGGCAAAGAGTATACATTTAAAAAAAAAAAAGTGTAATCTAGAAGCATGAGAAGTTCTTAAATGCTAGAATAAGCTGTTAAAACCATAAACATAAATTTTCAAAAGCATGATACTGAAGCCAAGTGTTTGTTCTGTGCCAGGAAATCTGCATTTGAGATCTCTAAGAAGACATAGATCCATTACAGTTTTTAGCACAATTTTGGAAGGCCTAATGTGTATGTTACAAGGTAATAGCTGGTAAGACCAATGGGCTTAAACCGCATTGTTACAAATCAGTGCAGAGAGTCCTGGTACTCACAAAGAAGATAGTGGGCAGATGCATAACTGAAATACTAAGACTGAATGAAGTACTCTTGTACTTCAGTGTGGTCTGAAAGCAGGGTACATTGCTGTGCTCAGATGGACATCATATTAATCTAAAAATAATCACTGAAATGAACACAGACTTCTGATCCAGAGGCTCTCTCCCACACAGTAGCAAAACCTGCCAACTTTGATGTATTAAAATGTAGCATTTGCTACATATCAAGGTGCCACGCTTAGATCACTGGTCGGCCCGGACCAGGGAAAGAGACAGATAACACACGCAGTGTGAGCGCCAACTTCCGCCTTTTATTGCGCAGTTAATTCCTTTTATACTAACAAGGGGAGGTGGGGTTACAGGTACATCACAAGGCTGCGACTAACCCTCTAACTTTCCGTGACAACGCGAGATCTTCCGAACGCCGACCCCTACATTAAAATTTCAGATTCAGGACGAAATTTATTGTGCCATGAGCTTTCCTGTTAGAAATAACAACATTGAGAAAACTGGATCTGGAAGGTGCACTCTCTTGCTGCTTTTCCCTTGCTCTGTTGCAGAGCCCACGTGTCCAGTCCTTATCTCCTGCTTGACTGTAAGGATGCTATGGGGAAGCACGTCACAGGCTAAAGTCCAAGTAAGCAACATCTTCTGCTCTCCCCTTGCCTGCAGAGCCAGTCTTCTCATCACAGACGTGCTCAGGCCAGTCAGGCGTAATTTGCTTTTGGTAAATCCATGCTGGCTGTCCCCAGTCACCTTCTTGCTCTTACTGAGTCTGGAAATAACCTCCCAGAGCTTCAGGTGAAGCTGAGCAGCCATAAGTTCCCCAGATCCTCCTCGCCTCCGGCCCTTGGGGAGCTCCCATGAACACCATGATCATTCAGAGGTGACAGAAGGTGGCCCCACAATGACATTGGCCAGCTCTCAGTGCTGTGATCCCATGGCCTTACATATGTCCAGTTTATCTAAGTAGTCCATAACTTCATCCTCCTCTTTTGTGAGCAGCACCTTTCTCCCACAAGCTTTGCTACTACCCATAGGGATCTGGGATCCCCAAGACCACACCTTGCCAGTAGCGCTGACGCTGACGTAGTCTTTTCCGTGTCCTGTGCCACTAGGTGCTCTGCCCCGTTAAGCAGCAACGCCGCAATTTCCTTAGTCCTCCTTTTGCTGCTGATGTACCCACAGATGCTCTTATTGCCCTTCACATCCCTCACCAGTTTCAACTCCGGCCGAGCTTTGGCCTTCACAATTTCATCCCTGCATGCTTACGTGGTGCTCCTAAAGCCCTTTCTGGAACATACTCCGGTCAATCATTGCATGGAAGCTGTCTCCGTAACTTTTATCAGGACATTTGGTCATCTTCTTGCATCCTTGTAGCAGGAAGGACCAGGACTGCTCAAAATATCCAAGATAGGGACACTGTGGATTTATGCTATGATGGTCTTTTTTACCCCTCTTTGTTTCCAAATAGTAGCCTACACTTGGCTTGGAGTTGGGTTTTTGGGCCCTTGCAAAGGATCAAGCGCATTTTCTTTCCGTGGAACTATTGATTGCAATCCTGAGATCTTGTCCCTGGTCGGTAATGGGCAGCTCATGGCCCATCACTGCTCTGAGGTCATATGGCTTAGACACATCACAGGTTTTCCTCTGAAGAAACCAATGCAATTGTGAGGAAGAGGCAGATGATAGCAGACGGAGGAAATGGGCGGGATGGATCCAGCTAATGTGGATGCTGGGGTTTATGTACTGCACTGGCTGGATGCAGGGTTATGGGAAGGAGCCTTCTCCGAATAGGACACAGATATGGAAAGAATCAGCGTTCCTTCTGTTTTGAGAAGGTGTGGGACAAATCACATTGGCTGTGAACATGCGGAGAATGATACGTTAAGGAATATACCCAGAGCAATTTGCTCTATAGCAGTGGTGCACGGATGGCCAAGCTGCGCGATGGATTTCACTTTGATTCTGCTGGGGATAAATTGCTATTTTGGAGGAAGTACTGAATCACTTTTAGGTTTTGTATCATGTGCTTGCAACTTTTCTTACACGGAAGTAGCTTGACTAGCTATAGATTAACTGTGGCCATTGGTGTGCCCAAGTTGTTTCTGTTACAATGGGGATAATTGTACTTTCCTGCTTCATTTAAATATGTTACATATTCTGAAGTGCTGGGGTATTAGGGTGCAGAAATGCTTTTGCTGCCTTGAGTGCTTTCAGCTACTTTACACTGGTATAGCCAGCTGCTGGAAAGCAACTGGATCTGCCCAGCTGAGCAGACTCTGAATTTGGAGAAACCTGATGGAATTCCCAGTGGAAAAGCCACCACTCCCTCCCTGCTGCAGCTCTAGGGCCTGGGTGTGCACTGCAGCTGAGGAGAACAAGTGGTTAGACTGTGTTTTGCAGCAATCCCCTCCGCAGAGCAGGCTCTAGTGAGATGCTTCAATTACGTGACTGAAGTAATGCTTGGTGGAAAACTGAAAATCAACAGTTATAGCTGATAACCTGGTCACTAAGTAGAAGCCGTGCAGAAAATCCAAGCTTAACATCTGGAAACAAGTGTCTTTTTTTCAACTGCTGAAGGGAAGCAAATACAACTTGCCTCATATACAAGTTGTATGGAATAGGCAGCGGTTTCCAGGGGGAGGAAAAGAACATTAAAAATAGAATCCCAAGCCTCGTTCACTATTTACTTGTGATGCTGGAGAAATGCCATCATGAACCAAGTCTGCTGCATATTAATTTCAGTAGATGTTGATGTCTCACTTCAGAGCTTTGTAGAAAATAGTTTCCTCTGGGGATGTCTTTGTAAACACACAGAGAATGCTGCGTGTGTCCTGTTCTCATTTCATGTGAAAACCCCAATACAAATGACCTGATAATACGTTTTTTTGGTGTTGATTTCAAGTAATTATGTGAGTGAAAATTAGATTGTGAAGCTCTGTAAGTGTAACTCCTTAGATGATACATCTTTTTGTGAACAATCTACCTTAGTTAATCCTCTTTAGACAGAAGGAGTACACTGAAGTGTTATGAGCCTTTGGGAGCCAAGCCAAATGCTTTGACTTGCTGATAGCTGAAGCCTTTATGCCTCCCTGTGCAGATAAAAAGATAAGGAAGGGAAAAAGATCATCAGCAATGTAAGGAAATACTGAAATTCTGAGTTAGAGCTTAGTCTGGGCAACTGGGAGATAAAAAATCCGTGTAGTGACTGGGTGATGATGATGGACTGTGGTGGTCTGTCCTCTCATCTGTTCCTTTTTTTTTTCCCTGGTAGAGATTTGGAGGTGGGGATAACACTCTTGACTCAGATCTCCTCATTTTTACTGCAGACAGGGGGACTTGAGCTCCTAAGGCTGTCCATAGGGGACTGAAAATCAGTTGGCTTAATACAGTGTAATCCTTATCTTAAGCAGGCGGTGAAGCTAAGATGGCATGGTGTAGGCTGCATGGGCAGGCCTTGGCAGGCAGGCGAGATGCTTTGAGCTCAAGCCCTGGATGTAGGAGAAGGCAGGTCACAACTGAAGTGGGCATTGCTTCTAAGCTTTTCGTCTCCCATTCCTGTCATGATGGTGAGGAGTTGGCTAATTTAAAGTGGTTAGTAATGTGCCCCTAAAATTGTAAAACCTGTCCAGCCCCTTCTGGCCACTCCACCCTCCTTGTATTGAGAGCTGTGGTGAAACTCTTACTGGAGTCAGATATGAGTGAAGCGAGTGGAAATAGGGAAACAGGCACGTCTCTTTTCAAAGTCCTCTGGACATGGCCCAGATATGATTCCCCCCACCTCCCATATTGTTTTATACAGGTTGGGGTTTTGCCCATGTTGGTTTTTAATGTCTGAAACAACCCTTGGGTTTTGTCATTGGTTTGGTGTGTAGGAATAGCAAGGAGAATGTTTAGACTCTACCAAATTACTGCTCTTTTTATTCACAAGACAGAAACGCCAGTTTGAAAAATACAGAAGCCAAATGCAAGCAGTACTCAGAAAAGTTTATTTCATTCCTTGACTAAACTTGGCATTGACTTTTGTCAGGTATGCCTCCAATTAACTTAAATTCCCGCCGGAGAAGGAAAAGGTGATGAGTGATCAGTCAACATGCTATTGAGAGCAGTTTTCAATATTTCGTTCTAGGATCTGAGCTACTTACCTCCCGTTCTTCACTTTAACCTGAAGAATTGAATTTTGCCATGGGCATTTCTGAAGTGCCATGTGTGCTTCCGAGTCCTGTTCTCCCCTTTCCGCACATGAAGAGACGAACTAGTCTCTTGGTTAAGCTGTGACGTGGAGGTTCATGCTATCTTGAAGCAGTTCCCACTTGTGGCCCGAAGACCGATCTTGATCGAGTGAGGATGTTTCAGTTCCTCCCTGTGAGCTGAGGGAGCTTTCCTGCTGCGTTTTGCTGAAGTGAGCCTGTCCAGGGAGAGTCTTGTTTCCCTGAATGCTTCACCCGGCACGGTAGCCTCTGAGAAGAAATAGGGTGAAAGGAGAAGCAGCTCATGCGCACCCCTTCATCTCCAAGTCTCATGTACCACCTTTCAGCCAGCCTTGCACTTACCTCCTCCAGTCATCCTGAGGGAGCAGAATATAGACATTTGTGCTTTGCTGCAGGTCTCCATGTTATTTCCTTTGGTCACCTCTGCAGATGGACTGGAAATGCTCCCTTTTTTTTGGCCATTCTGCATTCTTTCCGGTTCTGTGCCGTGAGGATGCCAGCACTGCAGGGATTTTCAACCCATTTTTTTTCTGCCTTTTTGCTTTCTGCTGTGCTGTGTCATGTGCTTTTCTACATTCACAGCCTGGTCCTGGTTCCTGACATGGTGTCTGGTTTCAGAAAGAAGTCTTGAGCAGTTGCTGTAGTTGTGAAAGATGGTTAGGAGAGATGCTTTTGTTTACTCAGAGATTTCATGGGGACTTCTTGGTATGTTCTGCAGCATGCAGCGCAGCTAAAAACTGCCTTACGTCACATAGCTATGCAGCTTTGGGTTAACTGTTGTTTCGGTTGTAAAAGAGAAGCCTGACTGACAGCTGTTTTTCTGACCAAATGCCTGCATTATTTTTCCAAGGTATATATAGAACTCTGACTTGCTGAGCAGAGGAAGATGGCTTCGTGCAATTAATGTGGCATGCTTAATAATGCTTGGAAGGTGCAGGTATCCGCATTTATCAACCTGCCATGGCTAAAAATAAAATCTGACAAGAAATCCCAGTGCAAACACGGCACATGTTTTTCTAAAACAAGGGACCGCACAATGCCCAGTTGGTTATATTGCTTTTGAGATGAGACACTCTATTTTTTCAAGAGAAACTTGTATCATGCCTGAAACTCAATTTACCCTTGGGTTATACTACAGAATGACAAATTCAATTTGCCTTTTTTTTTTTTCTCCTTTGGTATCTTAATGGTGTAATTACTTTCCTATTTAAACAGCTCGTTCCTAGAATACAAAATATGGTTTGGTTATTAGCGCTGCAGCGGCACCTTGGTGAAATCAGGTCCAACCAGCTATCCATATTTTTCCCAGTCAATAAATGATTTTTAAAAGGTCATTGTGACATAATTCAGAAGTTGTAGGCTCAAGTAATTAGTATACAATATGCAGCTTTCCACACCCAGTATCTTTATACAGCTGCATCAGTAATACTGTTCTCTGGGGAGGTTTTAATTTGAAAAGGAGGGCAGTCCCGAGGGATGTCTGCTTGAAGATGAAACCTTATTTAGCTTGAGAAGAAAAAGCATCAGCCACAGCTCCAACCTCTCTTGGATCAGGTGTCAGAAGATGTTAGAAGAGAAGCCCAGCTCCCCTCCTTTCCTCAGCAGCAGTACTCATTTTACTGTAGCTCTTGCTGCTGCTTACTGTAGCTATTGGGACCTATCCTGCAGTATGCCCTTACCCGAAAGGTAGAGTATACAAGTCACAACATTTTTTCATCAGTATATAAACACCAGATGCTTGGCTGGCTGCCCCTTGCAGGGGCAGGAAAACACAGAAGTAAGAGGGGGTGGAGAAGAAGAAGGAGAGTTTAAGCTGCCTCACATGCCTTGTCCCAGTGAATTGCCTGGTTTTAGTATAAGGTGGAAATTTACGCTCTGTGTTTTGGGCCTTGCTCCCTGCCTTACTTCCAAGGAGCATCAGAGGAGGGGGCAGAAGGACAAGGACGTGGGAGACATTGACCACTGAAGAGCGTAGCTGGGGAGAAGGGGATGAAAATGTTAATTTATTACTAAAGTGGGGATGAACTGTGTTTGAACCCAGAGGTTAAAAGTACTATGGCTTGTTTGTCTCCTGAGACAACGACTATCCCCAGTGCTGAGCTCACCACAGAGGCATTGGATTGGGAGACGCCATACGGATATCTGCTGGAGGATGTAGTTTTATGCTTGGGGTCCTGCCAGAGTGTGTTGCAGGCTGCATCTGACCCATGTGCCTGCATTGCCTTTCTATGGAAACTACTATATAGTCTGTCTCAGCCCCATGTGACGTTGGCATGTGGCCATGTCACACCTCTTGACCCCAGAGCTGAAATATACTCTGGACTGGTAATACCCGTATTGGAGAAGAGATCATCCAGGCCATTATGCACCCAGCAAATGCATTCAATAAGTGTTTTGTCTGGAAAAGCATTGAACATCTATCCCATACATGTCAATCCGTCACTGCCCAAACATAGGTCTAGGGTAAGGGGTCTTCTTTGCATTTGTGCTTTTGCTTTCACAGTTTTGCTTTCTTAATTTTACATTTTGTAGTATTAGAAAATAATGCTTCCTGTCTGGCATGCTGGAGAAATGCAGATATTTTCACTGAGGAGGTGAAATCCTACATGACAGAGGAAAATCCAGATGAAATATGTGGGAGTTTTGCCTGAATAAGTGCTGAAAGGTTTGGCCCTTGGGATCGAAATAGACCTTGGAGTTTTACCAAGGTGCTTCAGAGCTCCTTGTTCCCCTTGCTTTTCTCTTTCAAATATGATGACTGGAGCTGTCTGGATGCAGAACTCATTTGAACTAGGAATAAGTATCTTTTAAAACAGGATCTTCATGCTCTGGTCTCTCAAAAAGTCTGCTCAGGTACGAAACAGTGTATTGCTTTTGTTACTGATTTTCTAGGCTGGTGTTTAATCTGTGTGAACTGTGAAATACTGATTTTACTTTACTTATATGGAAAAGGCCAAGCTTGTGAGAGCAAATTATTGTGTTGCTAAAGATCGGACAAGCTCCTTTGAACTAGTTTCTTTACTAACCTACAATGATCATTTATTGCAGGCACTTAAAAATAAAAACCAGCTACTTCGCACTGTTTAGAGACATTGAAGAAGAAGTATAGAGCTCTTCATGCACACGAGAATCAGATTCAAACAGATACAATAAAAGTTAATTGTGACTTCTAGTCAGGTTTTCCTTTGGAAGCCTGCAAGTTCCCCGACAGCCTTGCAATTATGGAAAGGAATGTTAAAAATAAATAAATAAATAAATAAATAAAGAAATAAATCACAGAGCAGATGTGATTCTGTGCCCAGGGATTATTCTGTAACCCTGAAAGTTTGAACTGATACTGCTTTTGCAAAAGGAAGCAGCGGGTGAGTGCCTATATGCTTTCTCACAAGTGACATCTGATTTAAGAAGTACCTCACCCGCTATCCGCACCATTCTAGAGAGGATATTGAAAATTAATATACAATCTTACGCTTCTAAATTGATCAAAATTGGTGTTGTTACAGACATAAAGGCATTGTAAAGCTGGATGAGCAGTCACAAGGCATAACTTCAAGGGTAAGAGCTTTATACGATGCAGATTCTGTAACAGCAGACATCACGGCGTAGTCTGCTGGTTTTCGGATTCTTGTTCTTACTTTTCTTATAAGAAAGACTGGATGCTTGTTTGTTATTTAGGACTTTTTACCTGTAATGACCATAAAGGAGGTGAAAAGGCACAGTGAATTTTAAACTGGTGTGCTTTTGGAGCCAAAGTCATAAGAATTGCATCTCTGAGACTCAATCACCAGTGTGAACTTCCGTGTTGGAATGGGCAGTTTTCTTTCAAGGCACAAATTACCCTCTCCAGCTTGGAGTGAACAGCTGGAAATTGCTGAAGGGTCTGTCCTGCAGAATGAGGGGAAATGTGGTAAGATGCATTGCGTAGGATGGGGGTTTATCTTTCATTAAAGTATCCACACTGATGTTTCTACGACTGGCATGTTATGCTCCAGAAAGAACATCCTTCCATTTTCATCTTATAATTTTGGTTGATTCCATGCTTACAGACACCGCCGCGCTCTCCACTCTTCAGTTAAACGAATGAGCTCCTAAATGTAGCCAGTAACACCCCCCGCTTTTTTTTCCGTTCACCATAAAAACACTCCTACTGAACCTGAAAGCAAGATTTACGCAAGAAAATCTTTGCCCTGAGCGTGAATACTGTGGTTTGATTTCTCTGCCAAGACTCCAGGCTTCTCAAAAGCTTGCTTATAAAGCACGTAGGATCCTCCGCTAAGGGTTATATAGCATAGTAAGTGCTTGTAATCGTTTGTGAACTAGAAATAGAGTTGTGGAGTGATTTCTAATGCTATAATGCTTGTAATGCTGGAAGTAGTACTTTCATACTGTGTGTCATAAGTGCGTCATACGCTTAGTTACTAATTAAGACATAACTAGCTGAAACATTAGCTGTCATCCCTAAATCTTCTCTCTGCCCCCCCCTCCCCCCAAATAAAGTGATGCCAAATCTGTAAAATCACGAACTGGAAGTAGTTGAAAATAATATCAAAATCAGTGTCAAAATACTCAGGACTAGGTATGAGCTCTGAAGTTTACCACCAAGTAAAGTTCTGATCCTTGGTCTTACTGTGGCAATACGCAAATATTTGGGTAAGGAATACATAAGGAACAGCAGCTCTATACTTCTTGTTGAACTTTCCTTAGAAGAAGAAAACACCTCTCACGCTGTCCCATCACAGACACAGAGGGCATGCAAGCTTTATCTGCCTTCCACAGACACATGCGTTTTTATGGTGAGGGAGAACTGGAGAGGCCATCTCACAGAGTGACCCCCACTGACGACTCCTTTGTGCTCATATTTCAGTTTCCACTCTCTTAAATTTAAAAAAAAATATATATACTTAGCACAAGAGAAGCCCACTTTCCGTGCTGTTTATGCCACAGACTATATGCAAGTCATGTGAATGATGGAATATTCGAACTGCAAAGTCTTTTACATTACGTTTTCATTAAACAACATCCTAGGCCAAATCTTCCCTGACCTACTCGGCAAATAATTCTCTTGTGTACGGAGACCATGATTTGTCTCATTTTCAAGTGTCTGTTGCTAGCAGTGGTTGGGCTAGAAAGTATTTTATTTTCCTTAGCTTTTCTGTTTGTTTGTATTTATCTGTGTGTGTGTGTGTGTGTGCGTGTGCATGTTGATACATGAAAAGAGAAGGCAAATGTATGATAAAGGCTAACATTTGAAAAAGCTGTTTTGGAGTATTAAAACCTACCTGTATTGGGATATCATACACCTATGACAAAGACAATTTTTTATTACCCTGATAAGGAATTGGTAGGAAAACAACAGTGGTGTATTTTTAATGGAAAAAAAGTTGCATGGTTTGAATGATGCCACATAGTGTTAACATAAAATGGGGATAAATGGAATAAATTGCTAATTATTTGTATAGAGGCATTGTAAATCCAAATGAGCATTCATAAGGAATGACCTTACTGACAAGACCCTTATGTGATGTAGATTCTACATCAGTGTTTATCACTGTGTAGTCTGCTGTTTTACAATTTCTTTTTTTTTACCATATGAGGCAGACTTGATGTTTGAAAAGATGCGTGATATTGTTAGCGTTGTGGCTGTGAAAATGTTTTCAGTCAAGGCAGCATAGATAAAAGGGCTGCAGGGAAAGCATCAGGGAGGGGTGTCTTTGCCCCACGGGTGCTGGCAGAAGCTGATTATTGAAACAGAGCTGCTCCCTGGAAGTTTGTGCCAGGTTCTGGTAGCTGGAAGGAGTGATGATTACTGTAGGGTTGCCTGTGAAAAACTAAATTTTATCTGTAGATAAAGCAAGTATAAAGGTACCGTGTGCACTGCTATCGCAACACTAATTTCTCACCCACTTGGGAAAGTAATGTGAGAGGCTTTGGACAGCCCCTGTTGTTCACAGGGAAGGTCATGCGAGGCGGGATTTGCAGGTTCAGTTCTTCGTACCGTTCTTTGCAAGAAGAGGGATCGTAATGTGGGGAAACCTTGCTGTAGACCCAAGTTCTCCTTCAACTACCTTGTGATTTGAGTTCTGAAATCTGATTTTTCATATATGAATTCATTAATACAATTAAAAAGATCTTGTATCTTCAGTAGAGTTCCTTATGATGGTCTTGTAATGTTGTATTTTCTCCTTACTCAATGGAAGGCATCTCAGGTGTCCATCTCAGCTGGAATTTCAGCTTCCATTTATATTGTAGGAATATGGTTAAAATCAATATGATGATTAATGTTATTATTTTGTCCTTTTATGTGATGCATCTATATACCACCTCCAGATACACTTACACTTAACACAGGTATAAACTGAGCAGCAAAGTTAACTAGCACAACATGTAAGGAAGTACGAACTAAATGACTAAAATACCCTTCAAGCTCTCTGGTCTTCTCAATAACACTCTGGAAATGGTCTGGTTAAATAACTAATTATCCTCAAAGCATCCTCCGAAGTTGGTTAAACTTGCTCTTTGCCAGTGAAAGGAACTTGGAGTGGTATATCCTCTGAGACATGAGGTATCTATCTGGGCAGCCATGGAGATGCCTCCGAGCTGTCGTACCTGCACCCTGACAGCACATTAGAGA
Organism: Buteo buteo; assembly: GCF_964188355.1. NCBI lineage: Eukaryota > Metazoa > Chordata > Aves > Accipitriformes > Accipitridae > Buteo > Buteo buteo. The sequence goes on along the minus strand of NC_134195.1, from coordinate 10,028,057 downwards.
GCCAGCATGCATCTCTCCTCCCCCACTGCCTACCCTGGTTTCCACTGGAAGAAAACCTGTAAGAAACTCAAGGAAGAATCTGTGGTCGCCTCCATCAGTGCCCTCATCTGGGCACTGAGGGACAGAGACTTTGGGACACAGTGCAGAAGGCATTGCATTTGCCCCATAGTAGCATCAGAGTCCTCCAGCTGATGAATTACTAGGCTGAAAATGCCTAGTAGTGGATTTGGGCCGGAGAACTGAATCTGAAAGCCAACGGAGTTCATGCAACATGGGAGCCATGTGGCCCCAGGGGACAAACCTGTGTAGCTGCCTGAGATCTGAGTTAAGCACCGTGACAGCACCTGGGTTTTGTTCTAGCAAAGTCCACACCTCCAAGAGAGGCTTCTAAATCCTTAGCCAACTGGACAGGTAGCAACAGCCCTGGCTACTGCTGCTGGCAATCACATCCCGAAACGACATGGAATTCAAGCAGGAGACTTTACATTTGGGGATCAAATTCCTGAGGGAATGTAAAATGGCCCCCTCGTGTCTTCTGCACTGGGGAACAGATGAGTCATCCTCGCTGCAGAGCATTGTGCACCGAGCAGGGATGGGATTTTTCAGTGCATTCAGTACTGACCTAATAACTTTCTTATTGCTGTCATGCAGAACAGAAGCAGGCCAGAGCTCACAATTTTTTGCAGCTATTTAAGTAAATGGTGCAAGTAACACCTCATATGTGAAATTTGCAGGAAGTCCGAGGGCATGGGGGTGGATGTCTGAGCCATGGGGAGCAGGGGCCCCGGAGAAGGATTCTTCTTCTCAGCTCCCCTGGCTTTTGTTCTCAAAGATTTAAAACAGGTTTTGCCTAGATAAAACCAAGTGGCTTTTCCCAACTCCCTCATTTTAGTCTATGGTGCTCAAACTGAATGGCCTTTAACGTTGGTCTTTGAATCTTTTAGTGTAGTGATTAAACATGACAGGGATTAAGTCCCTGTCCAATAGCAGCTCACCTGGGTGCGTTGTTGGTTAGATGCAAAGCACAAAGCCAAATGCTCTTAAGCACCCAAGCATACTGCTGTTTCAAAACGTAGCAAGCTCTGTCATGTGTTGTGATTAGGAAGCATTTCTTTTTTTTTTTTTATTGAAGATAGAGTGGAGCATAAAGCTGATAAAAAGAAAGTCCTCCAGAGCAAAAAAATAGATTGTGGACAAAGGTTAGAACAGAAAGTGAAGTTTTTTTATCCTAAGTATTTTTAAATATATATATATATAGGGTATGGTTTAGATATATTTATGAGCTACCTAGTCTAATGGAAAAAGAACTTCAAAATTCATAATTTCCTCAAGTATCCAGACAAGAGACTAAATTACACATACAAGGCAAATCAAATAGAGTTTGACACAAAACCCATTAGCTAATAAAAACATTCTTCTGGTTGCCAAGTTGCCTAAAAATCTCCCAGGAAATGTCAGAAAGAAGGTGCCTGTGTGAGCCATGAAGCCTTTAATTATATCAGCACACAGCATATTTATTCTTGCAGGATTTTTGCCTCAGTGTGGTTTTTTTCCTCCTCCTCATTTTACGTGGGTCTTAAGGTTAACGCACAGTTCATGCATGATTTAAACCGTGTTCTGGAGACAATGTCCTTTGTTTCCTCATTGGCCTTTTCCTATGATGCTAATTACTACAGCAACTGAGTGCTTCACATGGCTTTATTTTCATAACATCTCAAAGAGATTAATAGGTAGCATTACTGTGCTTTACAGATTAACAATAGAAAGTAAAAAATGAAGTAAGTTTATTCATTTATTGAGGGAAAGTGCCATTTCAAGAAAATTAAATTGTCCATTGATGGGTTTTGCTTTTAGCTGGAAACCCCTGCGGGAAGTGTGGTTGTGTCACTCTGGAAGTGTGATGCTTTTGTTTTTTCCTCCAGAAAAATAAAATGAAAATGTTTTCCTTCCACGGGCTTGAATTTAAGAGGAATACATTTGGGGTTTTTGCACTGGCTCCGAATATTTCATTTGAAATCTCTTCTTTTAAAAAGAAATAGAGTCAGTCAGTGGAGCAGAGTCCTTGGCGGGTTGTGTCTCCTAACGTGTATTCTCTGTACAGGGGTTACATGATGCTACATGTCGCGGCGGATGGAATCAAGATTGGGAGCCTGGGTTTCTAAAAAGCAAAGAAAACACATGGATTTATCATATCGTTGATACCTGCAGACATGCCAACAGCCAGGACAAAAATGGGAGTTTCCCTACAGGGCTGGTGCCAGGTACAGGATGAAGAAGGTGGCAGAGAGCAGCCGCCAGCTGCCCTGTGCAGGGTGGCTGAGGCTTTTGGGAGAGCTGGGACACTCTGTCAGGAACTTTCATAGGCATTTCTGGGCAGAAAAGAAAAAAACCAGGAGAGCTCCAATGCCTCTCAGCTCCTGAGCACAGAAGCTTTTGCTTTAATCTTTCTAGTTTTTCTTTGTATAATGTTTTGTACCTCTCCCTCTCTCCTGATGCCGCGTGCTCGCCTTTCTCCACATTCCTCGTTCTCCCCAGGCTTCTGTGCTTCTTGTACCATGTTTTATTTATATGTCGCTCTTCCTACTGCCTTGCTGAACACCAGTCCCTGCTTTGCTCTTTCATGCTCTCACTACTCAGCCAGTCCCAGTTTTCCCTTTCTACTCCCCCTGCATGTTGTTTTCCTCATGGTCTTGCCAGCTTCCAAACTTGTGTCCCCCCCATTTTGCCCTCCTCATCTTCTTTGCCTTTTCATGCTCCAGCTGCTGGTCCTCACCTGCTCCCTGCCTCCCCCAAACCCAGATCAGACTATGCTGATCCCCATCCACTCCACATCTGACTCGGGTGTCTTCTAACACAGTGCTTGGATGGCTCGTTGCTCTTCAGTTTTGGCCGCTGCTCAGCCTGAAGCATCCCAGAGCTGTGGAAGTGCGGCTCTGGGCAAAAGGGAGCAGATCCAGCGTGTGACAGCACTGGCAGTCACTTTGAGGAGACCTTTCTGGGGCCAGAGGGGCTGTGGACATCGGTAAGGCTGCTTGTGGATGAGCAGGATGTGTAAAAACAGGATCCTTCAGCAGGCCTGGGGAGGATGTGGCGGGGCAGAGGGGTAGTGGGGAGGGAGCGTGGGTGGCAGGCAGGTGGGAGACCGCTCCGTTCCTTCGAGGTGGCATTTTAGACAGCCCCGTTATTGTGGCTCCTCTCCAGGGTTTGCTTTTCCCATCCCCTCTGAGGGAGCAAGAGTTAGCGCAGAGGGTGGAAGCTGGACATGGGCAAAGCCTTTGGCGTGCCTGCGTGACCTGGCCGCCGGCACCTGCCTCCTTCACCTTCCCCGCCCCGGCACCCTCCACGCACGGGGCTGCCTCCTCTCTCGGGCAGAAAGGCGGCGTGAGGTGGGTGCCGTTGCGACCTTGCTCTCTTTTTTTTGATGCACAGTGGCATCATCCGGCTAGGATTTTGTGGGGAGGAGGAAAGGATGCTCCAGCCCTTCACAGAATCCCTTGGCATGAGCTGCTGCTGGAGGGAAGCTGCCCTCCAACTGGGAGAGATTTTTCTACACGGGAGGTTATTTGAAATAATGTGAGTGAGCAGGGGTGGTCAGAGCAGTCTTCCAGTTTAGCTGCTGCCTAACCCTAATTTCGAGGTTGTCCGAGGAGGGCTGAAGAAACGGGGAACTGGTGCCTAAACTGAGGGCAAAGCACACTGGAACTGAAAAGGCTGCGCCATAATGAGGAAAGACATCATCTACATGGCAAAGAAACTGTAGTCTGTACTTACTGCTGGACTTCTCTGTACCTTCCTTCTGAAAACTGTTCATCTCTATGGGTTATACAGCTGAGTTAAGTTTAAGGAAACAAAGACTTTGCCCAAAGGTATTCTCCGTCCCAGCAAATGAACAGAAAATATAAAACATGTGGGGCAATCTGAGTTTTAACAGTGGTCAAAAAAAAAAAAAAAAAAAAAGCCTTTACTGTGTATTTTAAAGAGTTTCAAGGACAGCAAAAATCACTGGTGTGATTTAGCTGTATCCAGAGAGCTGATGCAATCCATATCAGTAGGGAGTTGCTTAACACGTCTGGGCAGGGTTCCTGCTGGTGACCCCTGTCTGCTGGACGTCTTTGCAGTGTAATAGGCAATATGTGGGTGTGTTGGGGCCCCTGCTCCAGATTCCTCTCTTTGAGCTTGTCATTTCTGTTTCCCTTGTTTGCTGATGGCCACCAGCTGGGTCCTGCCTTTGGGGCTGGGCTGTCCCACCAAATGAGCATGCACATTTGAGCCCATGGTGCTTCAGAGCCCCAGAAAGTACAGGTAGAAATGGTAGAGGCCTTTCTGATAGCTTCAGTTGGTGTATTTTGCTATTATTTGTATTTCTTTGGGGCTGAGAGGCTACCAAAAGTGGCTTTAAGTCCCCTTGCACTGAGCTTCCCAGGCAAAATAGTCATGAGCATTGAAAATAAAAGTGCCTGTGTCATACCCTCTACAGAGAGAAGTGGGAGGTGAAGACAGCAGATGCCTTGAACACTGCTGCAGTGATGGTCATTGTGGTAAGCAATGGTCCCAGGAAGCCTGTAAGGTTCCTGTAAGTAATCACTGCAGCTTCCCTCTCACAGCTGACCAGAGACTTACTCAGTTTACACTCAGTTTAGGATCCTCCCAAAGCGCTTACAGCCTGTTCTGAACTCCCCCGCATGAATAACCCCCGGCTCCTGCTAAGTGTCCCTACAGTCCAAAAATAATTCATATCTCTATGCTTTCAAAGATCACTGTTGCTGAGGGGAATTCCCCACTGTTTCCTCCTCAGCTTCCTCTTTCCTGCTCTCCCCCTTGCTGGTGAGGATTAGGCTCAACCGCAGCTGACTTTGCTGTCTCACTCCCTGCAACAGGGTGCCAAGCGTTATACGGTGACGCAGCAGCTTTTCCCCCCCATTCCCTCCATTTCCCCTGGCTGCCATCGCTCTCTCAAAGTCCCAGGGCTGCAGTTTCTGCCCAGTGGAGGGAGGTGATAAGGCTTTGAACTTTTGCTGGGGGTTGGCTTACTGCGGTGGGTCTGAAGGGCGCAGCGAGGTCAAGGAGCAGGCGAGGGGCCAAGGGGCCAGCCAAAAGCTCCCAGGTGAACGATGCCAGGCTCACCTTGTTTCCCTCTGAGTTTTGAGCTGGCAGTACGTCCTGCCAGGTCTGGCCCTGCCGCTGGGCTGGCTGCAGTCGTGTTGGGAAGCTTGAGCCTTTCTCCTCATTTTCATTTTTATTTATTTAACCATTTTAAGCAGTTTTGTGGGAATGGAGCTGTAAGATTTTCTTTAATTTTTAAAAGAGTGTGGACTTTCGTTTTCAGAGCTGATTTCTTTGTTGTCAAAATATGTACGTAACCTTGAGATCCCAAAAACCTGTTTTAGGATCTGTGAATGGGCTGCACATGATTCTCTTACAAACTGTCACTTTAAAGCACTTCTCTTTCTTCCACTGGATCTTAATGAACCTCACCCAGAGTGAGGGGTGAACCAATTCAGTGTTTACTAATTTTCTGCATTGGTAAAACAATACAAACCCACCTTTTCTTTTTGCGTGTGGGAGGTAGGAAACAATTATGAAAAAGATGAAAGGATGTATGTCTATGCGTGCATGTGTGCACACATGCTTGTTTTGGTTCAGAATTGGAAGTGATGGCAACTAACGCTGACAAAATGCAAGCATATATTTTACTCCGGTCAGGCTTTTTCATGAGCCTAAAGCACTGTCACAGGACTCTACTGGTTACTGATTTTCAAAAATGCAGTGAAGCTATGATCCCATTGAAATTTCTATGAATTTTAATGGATACAAGTTATTAAGACAGTGGATAAAACCTGAAAGACCTAGCTTTTCTCTTGCCTATTTGAAATACGGTGGTTTGTTATTATTGTTGTCATCCTTGTTGCCAGTCTGAGGTGCTGATGCTGAATTTCAATATTTTTGAAGACTCTCCTGGAAAACAAAATAAAAAGGCTCCTGCATTGGTGTGGACGACTCACATTCCACTCTAATTGGTACATTATAATTTTCCCTCTGGTTTTCAAAAGTACTTTTTAGTTTCTCCAAATCGCTTCATAAATTTACATTCTGGCTTAGCTGTTCTATTTTTCCATTTTAGAAAAGTCAAGTTGGCTTGGCAAAGCAAATTAATTTCCTTCAGATGAGAGGGGTTTTGCTGAAGTCTTAGTCCTTCGAGATACACAGTCCCCTAACTGCTGAGCTGCATTTATTGACACAGATGCAAAGCCGTCTGTCTGGAGGAGTTGCTACTTGTAAAGGCATAGGTAGGGAAGGAAGTATTTCCCCCCTCGTGTTACCTGTGTGTCCAAGGCCAACTGCAAGTCTTTGGGTGGGGTGCCTGCAGGGCAAGCCTAAGGATGAGCAGTGATGGAAGGGATCTTACCTCTGCTTTTCCTTTCAGGTTTCACACACGTGCCTACGCTCTGCCACATTTGCTTTGGTCTTCCCCGGATTAAGTTTTTAACTTGAGCTGCCCATCTCAGCTGAACTTCAAAAAGCTGCAGGAAAGCACATCATCTGTTACAGGGAGCAGGGGTGCAGAACCAAGTGATACGAGAGCACCTGTGCAATTCCAGCTGATGCCATTCCAGAGGCTGAAGAGATCAGACTCATTCTGTTTCTTTTTTTTTTTTTTTTTTTTTTTTGTCTTATATTTATACTGTATCCCCCCGGCATCAGCAAAGAAGCTTGAGCTGGAGATGGTCACACAGACGAGCTTGTCCTTTCTGTTTCACTGACTTTCATCATCTGTTCAAAAAGTTTTATACGCTCTGAGCTGCTTAAAGACTTTTGACTTTACAGGTTTTTTTCACTGAAATCCTTGTACCTATCTCTGATTGGCTTGAGAAGTGGTATGCAGACACAGAACCAGATTGTGAAAGGTCTGTGAATAAGTATTTCAACTGCCCGGTGCTGGACAGCAAAGTGTGTCTGTATTTATTTAAATGCCAACCATTCTAAGCACTGTTTCAAAGCTCATATTGCTAATTGCAAAACCTCATCAACTTCCTGTGTACTGGAACAGCCCCTCTACACAAAAAACTAAAAACCAAAGAGCAGATCAGGTTGGTGGTGTTCTCAGCCATATCTGTTTCTGTCAGTATGCGTTGAGGGACCGAAAGAAAGAGGTGCATGAAATTGTTCCCAGGCCGTCCTTGGCTGTGTTTCCCTGCTGCTCTGCCCCACTCTCCCCTTTGGCTGTGCTCAGAGGATGAACTCTTGTGCAGAAATGGGGAAAATCTCAGAGAGAGTGCATGACCCTCAAAACAGTAGCTTGTCCTTTATAGAAGAAAGAACTTCCAGCAAGTAGTGATTTACGTATCTTTAAGGGAAAGGAAAACTACTTGCAAATGCATTACTTTATCTGCAATGGAATTTCAAGTTACTAATGCATGGGCAGAGGCATCAAGTGAATCTTTTCACCTGGGCTTTCGGAAAATGCTGCCCAAGAAAAAATTAGTTGTGTAAAAACTTCTGTCACGCTTAACTCTGCAAGCAGAGTGACTGCGTAATTAGCCACACTAGCTGGGGAGGATGCCACATTAGATCAGGTGAGAGAAGCAGAGTTAAAATAGCACAAAAATAAGAACCGTGGGGCAGAACTAATGCTAGAAACTGCCATCTACACACGCAAAGGAATATCTGTTGCATTTTAAATTCAAGTCATAGCAGACTTCAGAACCTTTGCTATTTTGGAAGAGACAGAAAATCTCTAAAAACATGCTGAAACAAGGAAGAAGGCGGAACATTTCTGGAATACTGAAAACTTGTGTGTGTTGTATTCCATCTCTTTTTGGTCATGAGCCTTTGTTCCTAGGTTGGGCGTTTGGCCCACCTCAAGTCCCTCAATAGGCAGTGGAGAGAAAGGGACTCCTGCTTGGTATCTCCCAAAGTGGTAAAGCAACCCTGCTTGTTCATAAAATCCTTGAGAGCAATGCAGTGGGCCTTACTGAAAATTTTAACACAGAAGATGCTGAAAGAAGTGGGATATTGTGGACACATATTTAGCTAACAGTTGCAAGAGCATTCCAGATGCCTTTAGGAGACCTTGAACAGAATAAACAAGAAGACAAAAAAAGAAAGTTGCCAATTAGAAGAACACAGGTGCGCATTCCACGATAAAGGGAACTTGGCACAAAGAACCTCAATTCGGCAGTTTATCTTGACCAATTAGACTGAGACAAGTTTCGCGTGTTTTAGTTGATATAACCAATTATGTCCTATGTTTATGCGCATGTACAGAGTTAGTATAACCAATTGTATCTTATGTTTATGCGCATGTACAGTGCTGATATAACCAATCATATTTTATGCTTGTGTGCGTGTACAGTGACTTTGCAGAATATGTGACTATAAGTATGTGTGTGTTTTAGCAATAAAGGGTCGTCTGTTCTCTGCTTTCAAGATTACAGGCGTCCATCTACTTCAGTCTCCTCAGGATATGGCACATATGCCAAAACTGGTCCTAATTTTCTATTTCATATTTTCTAAAAAGGCCAAAAAAGATTCCGTTTTAGCCAAGCCACTAAGGAAAAAAATAATGAAATGAATGTATCTGTTCTTACAGTGTGTTTCACAACACAGGAAACTGTCAATAAAAGCAATAAATGGAGTGAGTATGAGTTACCATGCGGGACCGCACAGAGGTGAAAGTGAGACTGGTTAGGGAAATACAGGTGTCGTGGTTTCAGCCCAGCCGGTAACAAAGGACCACACAGCCGCTCGCTCACTCCTCCCGCCCCCCTCCGGTGGGATAGGGGGGAGACGGAGGAGAGAAAAGGAAAAGAAAACCCAAACCGGAACCTCGAGGGTTGAGACAAGGGCAGTTTACTGGGACAACACAAAAAAATAGAAGTTACAACAACAACAACGGTACTAATGAAAGAATATACAAGAAGAGTGATGCACAATGCAACTGCTCACCACCTGGAACCCGACGCTCCGCCACTTCCCCCACCGAAAGTCCAGAGAACTCCCCCCAGCCCGCTCCCCATTTATATCCTGAGCATGATGTCACATGGTATGGAATAGCTCCTTGGCTAGTTCAGGTCAGCTGCCCCGGCTATGCCCCCCCACCTCCCAGGTTCCTGTAAAAAATTAACTTTATCCCAGCTGAACCTAGGACAATAGGGTATCTGTGCTCCTCTCCAGGCGCAGAGACACTATCTCCAGTTTTCACTGGGACAACTGCCGTCTCCTGCTGCCCTTGGTGCTTCCTGGGTTACTCAAGGCTCTTCTGCTTTGCACAGGTGATGAAATTTTCTCTCAGTGGCTTGTGTCAGTTTAATAATCTTTCCTGAAAAGCCTGTGCTCAGAGCTTCTGTCTGTTTTCCCCTGCTAGTTCCCAAGCGGGAGCATCACTCTCTGAAAGTTTGGCTGTTTAGGAACTGAGCTGAACTGTGGGGCTGGTTTTCATTTTTGCGCTGTTGCAAACTCTGTCTCTTTTTGTCTCCCTGTGGCCACATTTAGCTTCTCCTAGTTTTTCCTATTTGCTGGTGCAGTAGAACAGGACCTGCTGCTCCATAACCAGCCAGTTCTGCATCTGCTCCAGCATCCTCTCTGGGACAGTGGGAAGTGCTGGGTCCAGCAGTGAAAGGTCTGTGAAATGGTGGAGCAAGGTAGTTTAAAAGAATCTCATCTGAGGGGAAAAAGTTAGCTCTTGCCCACGCTCAAAGACTGCTTTATGTCCTGCAGCCTACACAGGAAGATAAGCTCCATTAAAATAAATCACAACTTTATTTTTAGCACTTAACATATTCTCTTTTTTCCACGCATATTTCCATTCCCTTTTAATTTGCAACACTCCTGGCCTCGGTTGCCTCCAGCGGGAAGGAACTGCGCCAGGCAGTCGTATGCTGTGGGAAACAATTGCTTTTCACCCTCTGCCTTTCATTTTCAGCAGATGCCCTCCTGCTCGTGTATGATGGCAAATGATGAACAGGGCTCGCTTTCTTTGGTGCCATTCACTATTTTGAACACCTTTATCTTTTCCCTTCTCTGAAGCGAACAGGTTTGATTTTACTATTCATCTAGAAGCTTTTCATGCCTCTAATTATCTTCATTGTCATTTCTGAACTCATTTCATTTCTGCTTTGACCTTCCCAAGGTACCCAGAACTGATCATGATGCGCTAAGTTGGGGTAATAAAAAGTATTTTCAGTATCGCTTCTCTGTTCCATTTTTTTTCCTTTCTAACTATTCCTTGTTTTAGCCCTGCAAGACATCTCCAACAAAGTGCCTACAGTGACACACAAGTGTCTTTATGACTCTTGACAGTTAAATTTAGAAGCCAGAAGACGTAGTTCATATTCTTCCTCTCAGAAGGCACCACCTGGTGTTTGAAAATGCTGCATTCATCTGTGATGGCATCTTGCTTCGTTGGTATCTCCTCCAAGCTCCTCTCAGTTTACTTAAAAGTTTTTACCTCCCACCATTTTCACTCTCCTGTTTCTTTATTCATTTTCAAACTTTCTCAGCAAAAAATCTTTTGTCACTTGACTGCCCAAGACTGTTTTGTAGCTGCATTTTATTTGTCTCCATTCCCAGAGCCTGAGTTTATCCGTACTTGTTACAAGATAACTTGAGCTATCTTGTACTTTTTAGTATTGTCCATTTTTAAAATACTTTAAATCCAGGTCAGATCAAGGCATTACCATGATTTATTAGTGAGTCTGAAAATATTTGGCTTGAGTAGTCCATGCTTATGGCAAAACCACTTCATCAACTAGGCTAAATCACTGAGGTTCACTCGGAAGCACAGGCGCTGATCAGCTCATCCATTACACAGGCTGCAGAAGGCCACGGTGCAGCAAATAATAATAATTGATTGATAATTTGGGGGCTTTTCTTTTTCATTAGACATACTGACCTACAAACAAGGAGAACAGCGTAGCTGAGTATTTCGTGGTTACATCAGCACCACAGGGGCAAATTGGCTGATCAGAAAAGAAGATTCCAAACTTTTTTTTTTTTAATAAAAATGCTTATCCAGGAATTGCTTAAGTGATTCTCATGACCGAAAAATAGTAACAGATTAAAAAATTTAATTATGTATTTTCAAAACATTTGGAAAAAAACCCCAGAAACCCCAGTTTCTTCTCTCTGAATTGCCGGTTTCTGACTTGGGGATTCTGTTTCCAGAGCAACAGTTGATAACATAACAAACACTGAAGGAAGTACGCAAGAGAATTCCCTTTTCTATTTTAGGTGAGAGTTATGTCCCTCCATTATTGCTAAGGAAGTGAGGAGTATTTTGCACTGAAAAGTATTTATCACGCATCTCTGCCTGAAGTACGAAGAGCCTTCACAGCATGTTTGTTACCTGATGTTTGCCAAGAGATGGAGCTGCAGAGTCAGACACCTACCACGTCTGACACCCATAAATCAGGAGTCGTATAATAATAAAACCCTTGGCAGCAAAAGCCTGTAGCCTCTCATACTGACGCATGCTACTCTTCCCCCAGCGACAACAGGCTTGAGTTGGGCACTTAGCCAACTCTGTCCAATCTATTCCAATTTATTTCATTAAGCCGTGGTTCAGAAAAGCCAAGAAACAAGCTATATTAATCTTGGTGGATCCTGGCCTCTGCTCAGATAATATTATAGAAAATGCTCAGCAGTCCCACAGTTGAGCAGTAACAGGACGAAAACAACTGCCGGAGATCCGAGTTTGTCAATCTGCAAAGTGTCCCACCCCATAAGGATTTACTGGCTTAGCTCTGGAAGCCGTAAACCTGTGTTAGTACAGAGCAAAGCCAAGTATTTTCAGAGCAGACCTCGGGTTCAACTCCAGGTTAATGCAGTGATCTGGCATCTCCAAGCCAGCTCCCAGCCACGCCGTGCTCCCGTCCTTCCAGTCCCAGCACCCCAGTGGGTGGAACTGGTCCGGGTTTGTCTGTACATGCCTGAGACAACCTGGGATTGCCTGGGGCTACTTTGGAGTTAGGTACAAGCATGGGGAGCCTGCTGAGCTAATCAGGCTCCTACTCCTATCCAAGCCCCCGGGGATTCTCAGAATAGACCATAGTTCCTGCAAACCAAGTCACTCCAGCCTCTGGGTCTTCCCACAACACGTCTGCCACATCAGCTCTCATGCAAAAAGACAGCCGGCAAAGGGCAAAACCAAACTTATCCAAGTACCCCCTTGCACCTGTGAGCAGTCGGGGCATTTCTCTGTTTTAAAATCTACATTCTGCTTCATTTGCTTCATTCAAAATCCTTGTGCTTACTGATTCTTTTGGTGAGAACCAGCAGATTATCACGGGATAAAGTCTCCCTCAGTTGCGCTCCTGGATGAGGAAGGAAGGGAGAGAGGGAGGGGAGCGAAGGGAGGCGAGTCTGCCTCTGCCTTTGGCTTCCAGTACAAACCTCAGGTCTTGTGCAAACCAGTTTTGAACGTTTCTTCCCATAAAGATTTCATTCATTGTGTTGAGCGGTGTGTCAATAAGAGAGAGACTCAAAACCAAATAGATTAGAAAAAAGGCCACTTGTCTATTTGCTAAACAGGATTGCGAAAAGTCCTTTTTCCCTCCCTCTTTTTCCATGGGAAAAGGCTGACCTGGGTATATGCATAACTCCAGCAGAAATATCTTGGCTGGGAATACTGTCCAGAGTGAGGGGTTCAAATACTTTTGGGGTTAAGGATCAGGCAGCGTGTGTCTAGTTGGTATTTCCTTTTGGGTGTCAGAGGCAACTGTTGGTTGCTAATTTCTGAAATTGCTGTTCTTCTGCCTAACTTTGGGCTATGATTGGCCCTGGCTGACAGATAGCCTGAAAATTTAGCATGGCTACCCTAAGCTCCCTTTGGAGTTTTAGACTACACATTGCTTGGTGAAGAATTTTTTAATCTGACTTCCCAGGGAAAATCCTGTTTGTCAATCAGTCTGGTGTTTGGTGGTTGGGTAGGGAAGGAAATCCAAAAATGGTATGGGAGAGAAATGGACTATTATCCATGCTTGTAGATGGCAGGTGGCTGGTCAAAATACATGTGCCTTTTGGCCATGTGCAGATCCACAATGGCATAACACACATCGTGCCTTCCTGTGGTGTCAAAAGGAAGAAGAGAAGAATTTGAGTTTAAGAGAAAAAAAAAATTTATCTGCTGAAAAGCTGACTTCGGATAATAACATCTTGAAATACCTGTGGGTTTTTTGGTGAGGTAAATAAATTATGATTTTTTTTTTTAAACCATAACAACCGCCTTAGGATTAAGGTCTTCTGACACATGGACCTACAGGTCCATATGCTGCACTGGAGCAGTGACTCCCAGTTTTCACAGCCGTGTCCCTGAGCCCACCAAGTCACTGTGGAGCCTGCACTGGACTGGTGGGTCTGCTAGCTTGGGCACTGGGCTATGGTTCAGGTGTAACATGCCCGTTCCTCACCTCTGAAGCCCACATCACTGGTTAGAAACTATAGCTCTAGGCAAGTCCTGGTAACTCACTGAACCTCTCTCAGTGCCTCAGCCTCCCTGCATTGGTAAATGGAAACGTCAGTAATGGATAAACATAATGAGATGTTTTGTCATAGCTCAGAGATTTTCTGCTAGGTACAGGTAAGCAATGCTTTCTTCCTATCCCTGGTTTAGAGCTGTGGTTAGTGACTGAGGAGTGGGAAAGGACGCAACGTGGAGCTCACCAAATTTGACAGAAAGCTCTTAGAGACTTCACTTAGCATTGGAGAAAGGCCAGTAATATTTATGTACATATATCAGCTGATGAAAATACAGCCTGTTTGGCATTTTTGCTCTGTGAAAGACCTGGGGAAATTTGGTCCTACCTCCTGTGCATATTTGTCTCAGTTTTCAGGGAGTAGGTCCATGCACTGGAGAGCAGACAAACCACATACATGTGAGCTGAGCTGCACTTTAATTAAGCAATTGAGAGCAATATTTTTGCACTGCACAGGTAGTTGATATTCTAAATGATGTAATTACGTACACATACTTTGTTTATTAAAGATGAAGTAGCTCTATTGAAGTGCTACAGTTAACTAACCACATTTTCTTGGAGCAGCTCTGTTTTCTACATTGTAAAACTGCTTTCCCCCAGTACAAAACTTATCCCAGCACTCAATTGCCCCCTAAGGCCATGTTAGAAATTGCAAATGCTCTGCCCCACCTTAACCAAGAGCTGGATGGGTCTGGCGGTCAAAACATGCCAACTTTCAGCAGAAGAGGTAGGCTTTGGTGGTTACTTCTGGAGGTAATTCTTGAGACCAGACAAAACCTTTAATCACTATTTAAATAACAGCTTTTCTCACTCTCTAGCTGAACTACTATGTTAAGCTGATGTTAAATACTTAACGAGTGTATCAGGTCAAGCAGACATCTCATGGACGCTCCAGTTTTGCTCCTCTGCTAAGCCATGGGGTAATGTGACTCAGACTTTAGGAATTTTAGAATTCATCAGATGCTGGGACTATTTGAGCCCCTGCTACTTCCTGTGATTCCCTGTTTGTGGAACAATGATTCGGTGTCAGTTATAATGGGATTACAATGGGATGAGTAGACACCACATTATTTGAAAAAGATTTTCTCTGTGTATTGTTGACTGATGTCATACACAAGATTGAAGAGCGGGAAAAGAAAATCATAGCACATTTGGGCTTCTAAGATAGAAGTACTAATGAAGGTGCCTAGAGTGACTGGACAAAGGATGGCAATGGTCCATGTGCTTCCCTTCAGCTGGCCAGGCATTTTCCAGTGAGGCATGCTTCTGATAAAAAATGGTTATTTGAACGCAGAGTATTTCATGGGCACACCTCAGGGTTGATGATAATTCGGTGTCCATAGGCAGGGGTCTCCCAGCCATAGCAAGTCTTGGAAGCAGGTCCCTGCAAGGCTCTCCAGACGTGGCTAAGGGGGGGGGGGGGGAACCCCCAAACCAAACCAATACTAGCTGGTTTGATGGCTACACAGCACTGACTAGTAGAGGTGAAATGACTGATGCTAGAATATTTTTCACAGGACACAACACCTGCCGGTGTCCCAGCTTACGACAGTTTTGCCATGGAATAGGGATATGGGAAATACCTGAACACCTGGGGTTGATAGTAGTAGGTCAGGTGGACTAAGACCCCTCCTACTTAATGTCTGTCAGATTATTTATATTAAAAGTTTTTCTGTTTTCTTTAAAAACCACTTCTTTTTTCATTCCAAGTATGTGATTACAATGGGGATTGTAGTCTACGTCACAAGAAGTCAGTTATCATTGGCTCATATCTAAGACATCAGAAAATCCTGCTAACTGTGTCAAAAAATGACTAACACCTGTGTAGGCATGGAGACCTAATTCCTGCCTTGGCTTTTTGGGCATTCCTTCAGGACAACGTGAATAACATTTTTTAGGGTAATGTGTGTAAGAGCAGTTTGACCTTTGAGAGGCTTGGGATGAATGTAATAGCTCTTGGAAAATTTGAATTCAGCTCTGTTATTCGCACATGTTGGGGTGAGCAGCTTGAAGGACCCGCAGGGATTGTCTTTCCTCTCAGACATTTTTCTCCAACATTTGTTAACTTCACTGCTATTAGGTTTAAGGCTTATGATAGTATATGGGCTCCCAGTTCAAGGGTCTCTTTGTTTACCAGCGGGGGGGTGGGGAGGGGGGTGGGGTGCTGGGTGACGCGTGTCCCACTGTTGCTAATGCCAGGTCCTGGAAAAGAGACGTAAAGCCCTTCAGGTTCTGGAGCTGTAGTACTTTTCGCAAGCAGCCTTTCTTCTGTGCTGATGGCTCAAGCTGTTCCCTGCGAGCCTCCTGCACTGTGTGTTGATACGGCAACAGGCTGCCAGATTTTACATCAAGAGCAGTGCTGCAGCCCTTCCTTCTAACAATTTATGGTTGTTGATTCAAGATACCTGGAGTACTTTCTTCACTGCTTCCCTTACCTCTCCGGGGCTTCAAGGTCAATCTATTTTTCTTCTTACAAAGCCATCAGGTTATTTTCTTTCCTACTGCGTTCTCCCCTGGAGCACTCCCTCCAGTGCAACGTACACCTCTGTAGAGAGGTATGGGCAATGCCTGGCTATTTTTGATGTATATTTTAGCAATGGCAAGTGCTTGCAATTCCTGGACCATTAAGCTGTTGGAAAGCCTAGCTCCAGTGGAAATCTGCCTGTTTTCCCACCAGCTCACAAGCTCAGGCTTCTGGTCAGTGGTCCTGAGGCAGCCCTACCTTTCTGACAGCTTTTGAGTTTTATGAAGTGAGACAATGGGTCCGAGGCTCCCTGGCACAGATCGGGCAAGGGGGCACTGCAGGAGGTGCCCGTTAGCTGGGCATCTGAGCCTTGTCTGTGCTCGTAAGGGTCGGGGCATAGGTTTGAGCAGTGCCCTGTGGTTTCCCACACTGCTTGGCTGGGTTAGCGCAGCTGCTGGCATGGTTTTGGCCAGTACTGACTACCAGCTGCAGACACTGGGTGCCGTGAGGAGAGGGGCATATGCCAAGGACCCGTCCTGCCAGGCAGTCCGTATATGACCACCCTGTTTTGGGGAGTAGAGGGAGAGATACAGGGGAGACCTGGGCTCTGTTTGTCCTCAGTGTCAGTGCACAGCCCCTGGCCTGTCCTATTTTACTAGCGCAGACAAACTAGTAGTGTTACAAATATTCTCATAAGTTAAAATTTTATATATAAGCTGGGTTTGATCAAAAGGTAAAGACTGTAGAATATAGGGGTTTGAAGCTCGCAATGTAGTCATCGAAACTTAGGAACATACAAAATGTGCTGTATACAGTCATAAGAAAATAAGTATTGTCTAAAATTAGTTAACCATAGAAACTTCGACCGATTTGTTAGTTTATAGTGTTTTGTCCTAAGAAACTAAGAGAGATCGTTATGGACCTTAGTTCTGTTGCTTAGAAACCCCACTTTGATCAAGATTCCAGTTAGTGGAATTAAGTAAGATTAACCAATGAATGTTATAAGATACGAATATTAATGAGGTGATGTGATTGAGGGCCAATCACTAGAAACATTAAGTGTAAGAATTAACATTGAATGTACTTTATGTAAATCTAATGCATGATGGCAAGATCGTACTGCGCAGAATCACATAAGAGAGGTCAACTATCGGACAAGGTGAGGAAGACTATGGAAGACCACCAGAGGGCTTCTGAAGACCACCAGAGACTTCACCACGCCTGCGTAAAAGGACATTTACATATGCTAATGATTTATCGGACAATTCATGATTATGTATGGCATTTCCCAGAAATCTAGTGAATATGTATAACAGGTGTGTATTTAACCTGCATGATTGAATCAGACAGGTGCACACACTAGGTGGAGTGATCCCCTGTGTGCCCAGCGCTGCAATAAAGAAGTGCCTGCTTCTTAACTTCTCATTGCTGTTAAGGAGTTTTATTCCGGTTTTCGGCAACAGTTTTGGCGACCCAGATGGGACCTTGCGAGTGAGACTGGACGAGATCGAGTGTTGATCGAGCTCCGGCCGGCACCGAGGGATTCTCGGGGAGAACCATCGCTCTCGACTCATAAAGCTCCTCGCAACGTTCCCTGGAAAAAGGGTAAGGCACTTCTTCTTTGAAACTTGTTTGGATAGCCTGCCCGTAAGGCGCGGCGAAAGCTTCGCAGGGTTGGGGCTGAGAGGGTACCCGTTTGTGTAGTAGCCTAGGCGTCTGCCCGTAAGTCATAAGCGAAAGCTATTGCAGGGTTGGACAATTTTGGGGAACAAGGGAACCTATATGCTATAGAGTTCTCAAAGGTAGTACCTCCGACTGCGGTTGGAAGTTTTAAGTCTGAGTATATTTTGCTGATTAATAATCTTGCCAGGGGATATTGGTTATGACTCTTGCCTAGGGAATTCGGTTCTGTCCGTGCCCTAGACAAGCAGGTGGACTCCATTACCTGGCAACAATTGTGGTGCTTCCGACTGCGGTTGGAAGTTTTAAGTCTGAGTATATTTTGCTGATTAATAATCTTGCCAGGGGATATTGGTTATGGCTCTTGCCTAGGGAATTCGGTTCTGTCCGTGCCCTAGACAAGCAGGTGGACTCCATTACCTGGCAACAATTTTAGTACCTCCAACTGAGGTTGGAAGTTTTAAGTGTGAGTATATTTTGCTGATTAGTAATTTTGCCAGGGGATATTGGTTATGGCTCTTGCCTAGGGAAGTCGGCTTTATCCGTGCCCTGGACAAGTAGGTGGACTCCATTACCTGGCAACAATTGTTATTTACATTTGTTTGATATCTGGTATTTGATACATGCATTTGGTATTTGAAACTTTGTACTTGATACTTGGTTTGGTATTTGACATTTGATATTTAATTATTGACATTTGATACTTGATATTTGATATGTATATTTAATAGATATTTGGTATCTGATATATAAACATAATGACATTAGCCAAATTATTTAAGAGTAAGAGTATGGGAAATTTATCCACTGATGGAAAGATACCAAAAACATCTCTGTTGGGATGTTTGTTGGCACATTGGAGTGAATTACATAATGACTTATATAAAAATCAAATGATTGAATATTATAATCATTGGTGGCCCTTGTATGTTTTGGAAGATCAGGAAAAGTGACCAACAAATGGAACTTTAAGCTATAATACTATATTACAGTTAATGTTATTTTGTAGAAGAGAGTAAATGAAATAAAGTGCCATATGTAGATTTTTTTCAAGTGAAAGTATCTGAAGAGGACCAAAGGGGAGTCTCCCAGTAAAACCTCTGGTTACAACTAAACTGATAGAACAGAAAATTGAATTTGAATTGACACTAGAGTCACCTTTTCAGCTTTAAATACCTTAGAGGGAGAATTAAGTTCTGAAGAAATTGGTGGTGTTGGTGCAACAAGTGAATGAGAAACTAGACCCTTTTTAAATCTTTAACAATGAAATTAAAAAAAGCAATGGGTCACTCAACAGTTTTTGTATGTGACAATTTCTCTTAAACTCCTGCTAAGGAGAGATTTATTTGAGAATTTAGAGGCAGAAATTAAATGTTAAAATGGAGAGATTAAAATTTTAATTCCAGAAACTAAACATATCGAAGCAGTGGCTTTGTTGTTGCAGGACGGTCACCGAAAGCAGAGGATCATACCAGTCACAGTAAATAATGCTGTAATTCTAGTCGTCTGGGCTGAGGAAGTTCCTGGTAAATCCAAAAGAACAGAGCCTGTGAGAATTGATTTAAAGCCAGGATCGAGTCCGATAAGAATTAAACAATACTCCCTAAAACTGGAAAGTCGGAAAGAGTTAGTACCAATAATACAAAAATTTCTAAAGTACAAATTGTTAATAGAATGTGAATCCAAATATAATACCCCAATTTTGCCTGTTAAAAAGGCTAATGGAAAAGATTACAGGCTGGTTCAAGACCTTAGAACAATAAATCAAATAGTACAAGATATGCATCCGGTAGTAGCAAATCCTAATACTTTGTTAACAACCCTAACAGAGAAACAAGAATGGTTCACAGTGTTAAACTTAAAAGATGTCTTTTTCTGTATTCCCTTGGATTCCAATAGTCAAGAGCTTTTGCTTTGGAATGAAAAAAAATCCTGAGACTGGGAAAAATGCAATATATATGGACAGTCTTGCCTCAAGACTTTAAGAACAGCCCTATCATTTTTGGAAATCAATTGGCACAAGAATTAGAAATTTAGAAGAAAGAAAATAATCAAGGAATCCTGTTGCAATATGTAGATGATTTATTAATTACAGCTGAGACGGAAAAACAATGCACAAAGTTAACTATTAACTTTTTGAACTTTTTGAATATCAGTGGATATCGAGTGTCAAAAGAAAACGCCCAAATAACCCAGAGAAAAGTAACTTATTTGGGTTTTTAAATCCTGAAAAAAACAGAGACAATTAGAAACTGAGAGAAAAGAGACAATTTGTCATCTCCCTGAACCTAAGACTCTAAAAGAATTGTGAACATTTCTGGGAATGGTTGGGTGGTGTCACCTGTGAATTGCAAATTATGGCTTGCTGGTCCGACCTTTATACGAGCAGCTCAAAACCTCAAACAATGGATTTATAGATTGGACTGATGCCGGGAAAGTTGCTTTTAAACAACTAAAACAGGCTTTAATAGAGGCGCCAGCCCTAGGCCTGCCAGATCTCACAAAGACATTTGAACTCTTTACTCATGAAAGAAGAAGTATAACTCTGAGTGTCCTAGTCCAATATCTGGGACCAAGTCGGCGAGCTGTGACCTACTTCTTGAAACAATTAGACAGTGTGAGTCTGGAATAGCCTGGTTGTCTGAGAGCCGTTGCTGCAACTGTGCTACTGATCCAGAAAGCTTATAAGTTCACCTGAAGACAAAGGATTACTGCGTATGTTCCCCATATGATAACTATTGTGTTAAAACAGAAAGGGGGCATTAGTTATCCCCAATAGAATGCTGAAATGCCAAGTGGTGTTACTAGAACAACGTGATGTTTACTTAAAACTACTACCATCGTTAACCCTGCTGTGTTTTCAACAACTAATCAAGTTAAAGGAGAACTAGAACATGACTGCTTGCAGACAATCGAAGGAGTTTACTCCAGCCGACCGGATCTCTGAGATGCACCACTGAAAGAAACAGATTGGGAACTGTATACTGATGGAAACAGTTTCATCCATGAAAGAAAGCGTTTATCAAGATATGCAATAACTACTACTGAGGAGGTAATTGAATCATAAGCTTTGCCTTCAAATATCTGCCCAAAAGACTGAATTGATGGCTCTTACTTAAACACTGGAACTAAGTCAAGAAAAACGAGTCAACATTTGAACAAATGCAAAGTGCTTTTGGAATAATACATACACATGAAACAATATGGAGAGGAAGAGGACTGTTATCTACACAAGGAGCCACCATTCAACATGCAGAACAAATACTGAAATTGTTAAAAGCCATCCGAAAACCAATAACAGTCACTATAATATACTGTAAAACACATCAGTTAAGTAAGACTGTTCCTGAAAGAGGTAACCGATTGGCTAATAAAGCTGCTAAAGAGGCTACAGAAAAAGACATCCTAGCACTAGTTTCAGAGAAAAGTGTAAAATTGTCTAAAGAAGTTCCAAATAATAATGAAAAAAAGATGAAGAATTAATTATTAAATTACAGACTAACAAAATAAAATAGGATAGGCTATAACACTGATAAGTCAAATAATAGTCCCACCCACGATAATAAGAAAAATTGCCCTAGCTGAACATAACAAAGTATATTAATGAACAGAAAGTGAAATATGACAAAGATTGTTTAAACAATTATAAGCGGATATAAAATTTATATATAAAATTATCCCCAAATGAGTAATAAGATTATCTTTGGAATTATTAAATAAGGAATTATTTTTAAGAGAATATTAGCAAATTGATTTTATAAAATTGTCTTAAAAAGAAAGATATATCCTAGTTTTAGTTGATATTTTATTAAGTGGCCTGAGGCTTTCCCTTGTTGCACCAACAAAACGAGAAAAATAGTTAAAGTCTTACTCAAAGAGACAATACCAAAATTTAAAGTGCCTGTAAGAATGTCATCCGACAATGGCCCTCATTTTATAACAAAGATTATGAAACAAGTTGAGCAAAGTATTACCTATAGATTGAGACTATCACAGCCCATATAGACCACAAGCAAAGAAAAAAAAAAAAAAAAAAAAAAGAGAAAAAATATACCCTTAAACAACAGTTGAGCAAAATTTATTAAGAAACCTCACTCACATTACCCATAAGAGTCTTATATTTTAAGTATTTTGAGTACCTTTGGAAATATGTTTTTTTTTAAAAAGAGTGTTAGGATTTCTTTAAGAAATTCTTTTTAAGAACTGTGTCAGTATGTCTCCACAGCTGGATCCTTAGAATTAGATAAAACAGCCCATTCCTTCTGACCAAGAGATTAATTTAAACAAACAAAAGAAAAGGTACAATTTGTGTGATTTGTCTAATTTTTTTAAGAAGAAAATCAATCATAAAACTATAATCATCCAAGCTGTTACAAGACAGTAAGATAGACAAACAATCCCAGAATTTGTAATTAATAAAATTATAGTGAAAGTATTGAAATGATTTTCAAAACTTTCAAAGGGGGGAAATGTTACAAATATTCTCATAAGTTAAAATTTTATATATAAGCTGGGTTTGATCAAAAGGTAAAGACTGTAGAATATAGGGGTTTGAAGCTCGCAATGTAGTCATCGAAACTTAGGAACATACAAAATGTGCTGTATACAGTCATAAGAAAATAAGTATTGTCTAAAATTAGTTAACCATAGAAACTTCGACCGATTTGTTAGTTTATAGTGTTTTGTCCTAAGAAACTAAGAGAGATCGTTATGGACCTTAGTTCTGTTGCTTAGAAACCCCACTTTGATCAAGATTCCAGTTAGTGGAATTAAGTAAGATTAACCAATGAATGTTATAAGATACGAATATTAATGAGGTGATGTGATTGAGGGCCAATCACTAGAAACATTAAGTGTAAGAATTAACATTGAATGTACTTTATGTAAATCTAATGCATGATGGCAAGATCGTACTGCGCAGAATCACATAAGAGAGGTCAACTATCGGACAAGGTGAGGAAGACTATGGAAGACCACCAGAGGGCTTCTGAAGACCACCAGAGACTTCACCACGCCTGCGTAAAAGGACATTTACATATGCTAATGATTTATCGGACAATTCATGATTATGTATGGCATTTCCCAGAAATCTAGTGAATATGTATAACAGGTGTGTATTTAACCTGCATGATTGAATCAGACAGGTGCACACACTAGGTGGAGTGATCCCCTGTGTGCCCAGCGCTGCAATAAAGAAGTGCCTGCTTCTTAACTTCTCATTGCTGTTAAGGAGTTTTATTCCGGTTTTCGGCAACAGTAGGTGACTGCTAAGTGACTACAAGTGCCCTGGCTGCTCCAGGGCAGGATGGTCCTGTAGCAGGTCGGGCTGTGCAAAGCAGTCCTGTTGAGATGGTTCAGGGCTGTCTGCCTCGAGAGCAGGCTGGAGGCAGCCCCGTGGCACAGCTGCTGGCTCTGCGATTGTCGCCATTGCTGCTTCTACTGTTACTGCTGTTGTGATGATGATGTGTGACTTTCTGAGCTTCCAACCTTCAAAATGGTCTGAAGGCTCCGTTCTAACCTACTGCAGCAATGCTTTAATGGAAGGAAATGGAGGATACAAGTTTTGTGCCTGGGGCTGTGGCATCAAAGCCTGTGGGTGCGTGTGAAGGTCAAGAGCGGGCTGGGGTCATGCTGCAGGGTGGCAGTGGGTGGAGAGATGCAAAGCTGGTGCGACTACTTCCAAACTGCCTGGCGGGAGCTGCTCCTGGAGCCTACTGTCGCCTGAAGCCAGGAGTGAACAAATATTTACCCAGTGTGGAAGATCATCAGAGCCCAGGGCTGAATGGGAGAACTGAGTTATTTGAGAGCAGAGGTGCCCTCGGGGTTTAAACTAGCAGTCATGAAGCCCCAGCCCTGCAACTTCTTATGTCCTCAGAGCCTTCAGGGCTGCCGGCCAGGGGTGCAGCACTGTGCCGCCTGTCCCCAGGATTTCTCCCAAGTGTGCTGGAGACTTCCTCGAAGACTTGCAACTGCCCTGACCTGCCTTCCAGTGGCTCCTCGGGAGTCTCGGGGCTGTGAATAACAGTAAACAGGGAGAGCAGCAGGCAGGTCGGTTGTTTCCTCCCCAAGACTGATGGGCGTTGCATATCTGATTATTGTCTGTTCTTGTGGGATGTCCAAAATGGCATGACTGCACCCCTAGTTTGCAGCCCCAGTTGCCAGCACAATTTGTGAGAGCTCATACTGGGTGCTTCCTGCTCGAATACAGCCATTTTATCATTCCAATTGGCTCAATTCTGTGTGCGAGAAATATGTGTGTGTCGTGGTTTAACCCCAGCTGGCAACTAAGCACCATGCAGCCGCTTGCTCCCCCCCCCCCAAACGAAAAAAGTAAAACTCGTGGGTTGAGATATAGACAGTTTAATAGCACAGAAAGGAAGAAAAGAATAATGATAATAATAAAAAGACAATAATAATAAAAGAATTGGAATACACAAAAGAAGTGATGCACAATGCAGTTGCTCACCACTCCCCAACTGATGCCCAGTAAGTTCCCGAGCAGCGATTCCCCCACCCCCCCCCCAAGCCAACTCCCCCCAGTTTATATACTGGGCATGACATCACATGGTATGGAATACCGGTTTGGCTCAGCTGTCCTGGCTGTGTCCCCTCCCAACTTCTTGTGCCCCTCCAGCCTTCTTGCTGGCTGGGCAGGAGAAGCTGAAAAATCCTTGACTTTAGACTAAACACTGCTTAGCAATGACTGAAAACATCAGTGTGTTATCAACATTATTCTCACACTAAATCCAAACCAGAACACTATACCAGCTACTAGGAAGAAAATCAACTCTACTCCAGCCAAAACCAGGACAACGTGAAAATTCCTTTTTCCTGAAAGAACATGAATGTTTTCGTATAATTTGACAATTTTAAGAAATTGTTTCTTTTAGTTTGAGGGATGAGGAAACAAAGTTTGGGAATATAACAGAGCCAACTTGGTTCAGTGAACCAAAGCTTCAGGGACATGGGGTTTTTTTAGGGTGACTAGTTTTACAGTCCTGGGGGAATTTGTCCTTTTAATTAAAACCAAGCAATTTTCAGAACATGCTACATGCATCTCGAATAAGAGCTACTGTAGGACTTGCAAAACTAAATCTGAAATAATTATCCTTAAACCTAAATAGGTTATCGGCTGCTACGGGAGGTCAAGAGAGGGGTTAAACCTTTCCACTGTGACTCTTAAGTGCAATATCCTTGTTCAGCTCCTTTTAATTGATGGCAAAGACAGTTCTTGTACACACCAGCACTTTCCAGCTGGTGCCATGCTGAATGACTATGCCTTAAAGGGGAGAAAGGAATTCAGAGCTGAAAAGGCTGCACTGCTTCCTGAGGTATTGTTGTCCCTCTGATATTATCATCATTTAAAGTAACAAAGCGTGAGTAGAACAGTTGCTGTTTCCTTGCTGTTGTGACTCCCTATATACTCTCTGTTTTATACCTGTGCATCATCTTAGCATGGAAGGAGCTAGTAATTTGTATGTTTATTAGTCACGCTCCTCAGCCTCATGGTCTTACTGGAGCTAAACCCATGAACTATTTCATGGTTAGCTTCATTCCCACATTTGAAGAACAGGAGCTCATGGGAGCATGAGTCCGGAACCAATTACGAATGATAACATTGCTGGATTTCCTAGTATTATTTGTTGCTTTAGTGATACACTTTTTCTTCAGGATTGTCTAAATAAGGATAAAAATGCATTTTTAAAAACAGTTTGAATAGTTTGAAGCTAAGAAGTTTTAGTATTTAGGCCACAGAGGGGTAGCTGAACATTGTGTCATTAGTTGGTTGACAGGGAGTCTGGTGTTAAAATACATCTTCAAGGAAAGACTGGGCTCTAAGTATTGCCATGCCAATATATTTTCAAAAGATCTTAAAGGATTTTTTTAGCTTTTTAAAGAGACAATATCGTCTCTTGTGATTCATAAAAGTAATATTTCTTGAAAGACACAGTAAAGCCATCCGTCCAGTCATTAAAAAACACATAGCAGTTGCACTAGTTGCCAAACTGGTAGAAGTCACGGAGCTTGCAGTGAGTTATATATCCAAACAGGAATAAATATATCAAGCTAACTTCTGTTACTGGAGTCCAGGGTGAAGAAGGGAAAGAGAGGTGACATATTTTGGCTGACCTTTATTCCCATCACAGAAGGTAAGATCTATGAGTCTCTTTACAGTCTTGGATCAATAGATGATGTCACACAAGTGTGCCAGCTCATGCTCACTTTGAACTTCATGGGATTTCCTGAAGGAAAACTTACCCTACTTTGTTCCATTTTTTAAAAATGTTTTATTCTGCATTTTTTTTTCTAATTAATAGACTGAATTTTTCATCTCTATCACATTGATAATGAACTCGAAATGTAATCTTCCTGCATTTTGATTTTCTATTTCGTTATGGAAGTGATGACTCACTACTAATAAGAGGCAAGCCCTTACTATATATATTTTTAGTTATTCTGAGTTTATATTTCATTACTTGAGTATGAAAGGACTTTTAAAATCTATTCTTATTTTTTTAAGAATATCTGCCAGTTGTTTCTCGCTCCTGTCCCAACTGTGGTAAGGGTACATATTAATCATACCTAGGTATGACTCTGGAGATACCTCCAGAGCTGGAAAGCCATGAGAGCATCCAGACCTATCATATATGGCTGTGCTTGGACACCTGAGTGGGAGCGGAGGAAGAAAAAGGCTAACACCCCCATGTTATTTCATTACGTACAGATAGCCACAACTCACACTTATACATATGGTTTTGCCTTTAGCTTGGTAGTCTTTTTCCCCGTGCAGCTCCGTGTCACTCTGCATCACATATTATCAAAGCTGTTGAAAAACATATAGGCTGTTACAACAGGGATGTTTCCTCATCTAAGTACCATCTGCTCACGAGCACTCAAAGTTGAATCTACCAGTTGAACTGCTTGGAGGCAGCAGCAACAAGAAACAGAAACGTGGTCAGAGGGGGCTGCTTGATGCTTCTGCTTCTTTCTGGCCTTTTGGTGAAACCATGCCATCCTCCTGGCCCACGGAAAACAGGAGCCTGCCTACTCGTGGTTGTTTTTAAAAAAAAGTGTTTGGTCTTCTTAGAAGTTGCTAGAATCAAAGCAAATGCCTGTGTATCTGTTATTTCATTTCAAGAAAGACTCTACCCTGCCTCTTTACTGGAGAGAGTTTGAAGACATAAAGTGGGTGTTTGATAGTGGCAGAGAGATCAATGAGACTTTCCCATACCTGTCAAATTCAAATACAATGACCCTCAATGAGGGCTTTCCCTTCCCTTCCCTGAAGGTTATAAGGTCTTAGATGCTGATACCAACGCAGCTCCTTGTGCCTGCTCTGTCTTCTGAAGTTAGGTCAAGAAGAAAATGGAGAGTGTTCGCCACTCCTTTAGTACATTCTGTGTACATTGGCCCCATAGTTTAAGGGGAAAAAAACCCCAGCTTGGAGGTCAACAACAGAGGAACTTCACTTTGAAAAGAAGAAAGCCAGCCCAGCCGGGCATTCCCTTATGAAAGGAGGCGGCCGAAGAGAGGAGAGGGAGAAAATGAACTCGTTACTGCAAAAGCCAGGCTTGACTCCGTGCCTTGCCATTACTTTCCTTGTTTCCCTTTATCCAGTCTGCTCAGACAGGGTTAATGTTTCTAACAGCAGTTTTCACAGTGGGAGTAAATCACTTTAAGGCTGCAGCTCATTATCTAACTTCTCCTTGTGGGAAGGATAAAATCCCTGTATTTCAGAAGGCCGTAATGCCGAGTGTTGTACACCGAGAGGCAGAGCTGAGGTGCTCGCAGCTGTGAAGATTGAAGAAGTGCCATGTCTGTGCTGCGTCTGGGCGTCCCAGCTGGGTGTGCTGGGAAGCTTCTCTTTTGGTACTTTTTCAAGGCTTGTTTTGCATTATTAATCATGGTGACTGGGGACAATGCAACCCCTTGGGAGAAATGAAGGTGTCATGGGCAGGACTCACGTCAAGCTACTGCTAGGGACAATACTTAAGGGATAAGGCATTCTTAGTGTGGTGAACTATGGATAAGGAGATTCAGTATGAGTACAGATACTGCTCACAGACTGTAAAAAAACCTTTGAGCTTTCACTTCAACCAAGCAGTCTCCTGAGTGCTTGTCAGCAGTAGAGTAGCTCTGAAATCTAGAGGAGAGGGCGAGCCTGTTACACTTTTATTCCTAGTTTCTGGACTTCAAGCATAGTGAAGCAGAACATAAAATCGAACATGACCAAGCTGTATTGAAAGTTAGACACAACTGGGATTTTGCAGATAGCATGGCAGCCTCATGTAAATCCTTAGAGGTTGCTCCTTTCACAACACAGCCTGGAGAGGCTGGCCAGGGGTTTCTCTTCAGGAGCTGCTAATTATGACAGAGGAGAAACATTTAGTCCCTATTTCACAGCACGTTTCAGAAGTGCAGCTTTCTACCCTTCGACTTCACTTTCCTCATGATGTCGCTTTGTGTTTTCTTCTCGTCTATGATCAGAGGACGCTGTTTATTGCTTCTGTCTCTCTGGTCCTTTGGTGAAGTTACTCCTGCTCTAAGAAGGAGTAAAGTGTGCCATTTCTTACTCTCTGGTCACCAGCTTACAGTGCTCAGTCTTTATAAAGCTGCTAGAATCAAAGGAAACACCGGAATATCTCTTGTTTCAGTGTAAGAAGGAAAGTTGGCTCTAACTACCTGGTGCGAAAAGCTTGAAAACGTGAAGAAGGTATATATGGGAACGGCACAAAGAGCAGAAAGAGTCCCCAGGCTATTTTTTGAACCTCATTTTTTTGGTGGTAACTTCAAGATTTTGACTGCTTGGCTGTAGTACTATTGCCAGTATGCTAAATTGGAACGCACACCCAAGCACATACATATACAGTTCTTTGGGGCTCAGTTACTCGCCTCCTCCTTGGTGCAAGGCTGTTTAGTAAGCGTTCTGCTTGCTTTAAACGCCAGCTTTTGCCTAGCAGATGCATGGTGATTGCTGTGCAGCAAGAGAAGATAGTCCTGCCTGTGCAAAAACATGTATTTACTCGTGCTTTCCTAACCGCTTTGTTCAGTTGTCTTCTCCTTGTGAGTCCCCATCAGACTTTCCCCTGTATCAGTGCATGAATGTGAAAGGGCTTCCTGAAACCCCCATGGCAGCTCCAGCCCTGTGGTCTAAAACAAGCAAGTCTGTGGCTCTGGGTGTCCCAGCTTTAGCTCTCAGCGCTGTGAGCTGGGTGTTTACTCTTCTGAGTAAACTGGTGATTCACGTAAGTGTGCTCAGCTGTGTGGGAAGAGTCACAGAGGAGTAATATGAAAATGAATTTTTTTTTTCCAAAGAATCTTTTGCAAGGTTCTACTTTGATTTCTTTTGAAATCTTTCATTTCCTTCTCCAAATCACAAACACAAAGCCAGATGGGTTTATTTTTATTTATTTGTTTTTTTCCCAGCTAAAACCTATAGTTTCATGTGCAATTTCAGGTGAAAAGCTGCCTGCCAAGTTAAGAAAATAAAAAATAAGCTTTTAGACTGCCCCAAATTTCAGTACTTCTTTCCTTCACGCTCTCTCTCTTCCCCAGCGTCTCCAAGGTCTTCCTCTCTACTCTATCTGTCAGCCTCTCCCAAAGTCTCTCACTTGCTTCCCACCTGCTTCTCCCCAACTTTGGACATTTCACTGCACCTTGTGGTGTTTGCGTCATTGCAGACCTTTCTCAGTAGCGTCTCTGAGGATGTCCCTCAGCTTTTTTTTTTTTTTTTGCCTGTATCCTCCACAAGACCAGAGCCTCATGAGCAACACCCTACACAATGAACCCAAACAGCATGGGAAGGAGGTGGACAGCAGCACAGGGATAAAGCATCATTCCGGATACGTTATCTATATACATATCTGGACGAAGCATATGTGTGCTGGGAAAAGCTGTATTCCTCCAGGGCTGGAAGCAGCACCCTGCCTGAGACCTCTGCCGAGGAGCCTGTGGGGGATTGCCTGCTTCTTCCTCCTTGGCCTCAGCGATGTCTGCCACTCGCTTCAGCCCCTGGGGGCCAGGGGATGGTGTGTGGATTGTCCAGCTCATAGTGCACAAACAAGTTTCACCATGTCTAGGGCACACAGGTGAGTCATGGGGGGGGTTACAAAAGTGACCCAGCCTTGGGTTGCCTTGAGGCCCTGTCTCTCTGCAGAGACGACTCACGGGGAGCTGTGTAGACAGCTTAGCCCTGGGTTGTCTGATAAACCCTAAAGTAAACAGGGCAGTGGCTGCACCATTCAGAGAACCAAAACCTGAACTGAGCCTTGAAAGCCCTTAACAAATAGTATGCCCTGAGTCTCAGTCCAACCACTATTCAGTTGCTGAGGAAGCAAGGTAAAAAAACACCAACACCTGGAAGATTTCAGCTTCAGTTTCAAATGACAACCTTGTGTATTCAAACAATCACAGACCAACAAAGGAAAGATAAGGGGAAACTCCACTCAGATATACATAATCCATCTAGGCATATATCATAATCCACTCGGACATAGTCATACACACCATTCCACAAGTCGGGGGATAAAAACTCTAAGATTCAGGTTGGAAATGGGGGAGTCACTTCTCCAACTATACAGTTGGCTTGCAAAAGAAACACCCTCCCCCCCACCTTGATCGGGACGCCGGTTGAGGTAACTTCCCTGGGATTGAAAGCCCTTACCTGGAGGGGTAAGTGAATATTGTTTATGCTTTAAGTTTGTAAATGCGTGTGTGCTTGTGGTTGTCTGTGAATCACTTGCGGTTGTAATAATGTACTACTCTTGTCTTAAAAAATTGCAATAGTGCATTCCTCCATTGTAACTGTAGAACCTGCAATAGTGGCATGTTAAGTCTGTAAGTGAAGTTCAAATAAACAATTTGCTTGAACCTTGCAGTTAAGTTTGTGAGTGAAGTTCAAGTCGTTTGCTTGAACCTTGCAGTTGAGTCTGTGAATGAAGTTCAAGTTATTTGCTTGAACCTTGCAGTTAAGTCCTTTTCCGTCACAGATGGCATCCGTCATCAGCTGGGGGGGTGCCGAGCGCGACCGTGCTCAGGTGTGGGAGGGACCCGCAGCGTAGCAATTGCCCATGTGGCACATGCGCACAATCTGCCATCGCTTCTTCTGCTCCTGTGGTTTATGGCCCGGTGAAGGGCTCCAGCTTCACACCCTGTGTTTTGTAAGGCCTTCTTTTCTCTTTGAACAGCATCTTTATATCGGACCACGTTTCCTTGGGCAGCAGGCTGATGCAGAAGAAACATGATTCCTTGAACTATTTTAACAGGGTGAGGTTAGCAGGGCTCTCAGGGAGGAAAGGGTGAGGCATGGGAGCTCTGGATCAGAAATCCCTGCTGGGATTGTGATGGGGGCAGCTGGGCCTTGGGACGGGAGGACGGGGAGTGCGGGGACCTCCGGAGAGGAAGGGCTGAACGATGGGGCTCTGCGGGGGGAGCAAGACAGCCTGAGCTGAGGGCAAAGTTGGGCTTAGCTGCTAGTACCCCGTGTGTTCCTGCAGCGAAGCAAGTTCAGGTGCACTGTCTTTTCCTCCAGCTGAAGGTGAGTGCTTCTTGCACCACGTTGTTTCTATGCCAGAAGGAGCAGCCCAGTTTGGGGAGCAGCCCAGTTTCCCTGCAGCAGGATGTGCTTAGGCTCAAGCCATGAGCGATTTTCTTTTTTAAAGTTACATAATGATCAGCATGAGCTGACGCTCTTAAATTACAATAGCTCTTGTGTTACCAATAACATGGGTCAGACGACTTAAATGATACATGCAAGGTGTTTCTTTGTGCCTAGCGCTGGGCTCGCACCCCCACGCCTCTCTCCTTGGGCATTTCAGAAATAAAAGGGGAAACGGGGAGACAGAGCTCTTGCAAAATCACCTAACCACTGCCATACAGTCAGAGGGCTGCTGGTGTCTGGATCCTACGTTTATGCATTTTAACTTCACAATAGTATTTTGGAGAGGAGTATCTCTAATACCTCAGAGAAGCCAAGGAAGTGCGCAGCTTGGCACATCGCAGGCCCAGTGCTTCACTCGAAGTAGCAGATTGTACTTTTCCTAATGTAAAGCTCTTTTTTTGAGAGGGGGAAATTTTAAAGAGAGTGTAATATTGTGCCTTTTATATGGGACATCAGACACATGCTGCACTCCGGCTGAGGAGGCACCCTGGTGCCTGGAGTAACACAGCCTTCACCGCCGGTTACTGCTGGCAATTCTGCCAGGGCATTCCACTTTCAAATAAGCTCTATTGTAAATGTAGAACAATAAAAGGGGAGGCAGCGGGGAAATCAGAGGAGTGCTGAGTGGGAGAGAGCTGAAGGACCAAAATGCTCAGCGAGACACCTGGATAGAAGCTCCGATCGCTCAGCCACTGCATGCCACAATCCCATGCCCGGCCCCGCAACCTTTAGCACTTGAAAAAGCATTAAAAAAATAGATATGTACCTAGCAAATTTTATCAATTGCTCATTGATACGGTCAGACAGGTAATTATTGCACAGGCTTAATTGTTCCTATCCGGAATGAATGGTGTGCAGCTAACGAGCCCTGCGGGCTGTGGAAGAGCCCCGTCCGCCCCTGATGGCAGGGGAGAGGAGAGGTGGGATGCAGGGGTGCTGGGCACCTCGTAGCCCCGTCCTCCTCCCAGGGACTTTCCCAGCAGATGTCACTGTTCACCCATCAAATAAAACCACTCCCAGGCAGGAAAAGGCCCTTGGAAAAAGCCACCGCAGGCTACTACTCAAAAATGAAATAGGCCGCCTCAGACCATTTCCACTTGGGAATAAGAGTGAGAGCGGTTTATTTTCATAAAGGTGGCAGGGGACAGAAATTTGCTGTAAACCTGGAGGAGGGTGTTACTGCAGGATCTGTGCTGGCAGCAGCCCCCCAGCACCGCACTGCTGTACCTGGCACACAGCTTTAGGGTGGGTGACAGGGGTGGGTGGGCACCTCTGAGGGTGGAGGAGGCAAGCTTTAGCTGGTCTCACTAGTGTTCCTGCACTGCAGGGTTTGGTAGGATTTAATCATGACATAATTTTGTGGGATTAAATCATGACTAGCCCTGCCCACGCTTTATTTATTCAAAATATAGGTCCTTATGATGTTATATAGATACCAAATTCATATTGAATATCAGAGGAGCTGACCATTTTTTTCCTCAGTACATAAATTAGTCATGAGCAATTTGAAACTAGGCAATTTCTACTAGAAGCAAGTTACATCCTTACTCTCTTTTAGAGGCTTTTCAGGACCACTCTTCAGTCTGGAGGAAGGCTAGGAGGGCTTTGTTCTCCATGTGGTCTGTCAGAGCTGTGCCTGGCACACAACCGAAATATCACTGCAGAGATATGCAGATACTACGATAAAGAAGCGCAGACACCAGAGTGACAGGCAAGCAGAAATGCTGCACTGCCCACAGGAGATGATGTGTAGCCCGGATCTTGCTGGCCTAATGACGATGTAAACAGGATAATGGGCACCTTCGAGGTGGGGCATCAGAAATGTCCGCAATGCTACAGTTGCAAATTTCCTCCCTGCTGATTTTGCATTTTAAAACAGGTGAGAAAGCGTGCATGAAGAGATAAGTTATCATCTTACTGCTGGGATAGCCTTAGCCTGTAACATGCTGACACTGGTAGGGGCACACGGCGCAGAGCAGGAACGGGCAAAGCTGCACACTGTGTTGCTTGTCTCAGCCCCCCGGCTTGCAGAGCATTCCTGACGCTACAAAATGCCTTGAAGAAGGGCTTCTCCACCTGAAAACGTGTTCTTTTTTTTCCATTCCAAAATCCTGGCTTTTCCTGCCAGCCTAACCTCACTCGTCTGCTCCCCCCACTGACACACTTGTGCTTTCATAACCGCAGCAGGCTCCAGCCGAGAAGTTTAGACTGTTTCCCCCGTTGTCCTATGGGAAATCTGATGCTGAATCTCACCTCTCGATCCGACTGAGTTTCCAGCCTGAATTATTCATAGGCATTTAGCCTTGTGCCAGCATTGTCTTTTGGGGTAAGGAGTGCCTCTGCCTCCTGGCAGGCACTTCTAGGAAAGCAATCGCATCTCCTCCGTGGGATAAACAACCTGGGCTCGCTGGGTCTCCGCTTGTCAGGCTGGGTCCCCATCGCTGGTCCTTCTGGCAGTCCCGCACAGGATCTGGGCGTTTCACGTTTCTCCTTGTGAGGGGGGATGAGCAGAAGCAGGGTGCTGTGCTGGGTGAGGCTCACCAGCACCCTGTACATGCACACAAGCCAAGCAAAAATAAGGAATTCATTCACTGCTTCCCCAGCCATCTCCAGGAAAGCAGGGCTGCATCACGCCTAACGGTGACTTGGGAAGACAAATTCCATCACTCCGAATGTCCCCCCTTCCTTCTTCTTCCCCCAGCTTTACCTGCTGAGCATGACGTCCTATGGTCTGGACTATCCCTTGGGCCAGTCGGGGTCAGCTGTCCCGGCTGTGTCCCCTCCCAACTCCTTGTGCCCCCAGCCTGCTCGCTGGTGGGGTGGGGGGAGAAGCAGAAAAGCCCTTGGCTCTGTGTAAGCACTGCTCAGCAGGAATGAAAACATCCCTGTGTTATCAACACTCTTTCCAGCACAAATCCAAAACATAGCCCCATACCAGCTACTGTGGAGGAAATTAACTCTATCCCAGCCAAAACCAGCACACCCCTCCAAATCACGCTTCATCTACTTGCCATGTCCTGACAGTAAACTCGATTTCCGACATTAGGAAACAGCAATGAGGGTGACTCTGTCTGGAAGACGAGATGTACAAAACATACCATGGGTGGGCTGAACCCATTGCTGTTTTTTCCATTGTTCATGAAGCCTCAATACAAAAACAATTGGTTTAAGCAAAAGAGACCTCGGGTACCCAAACCCTGTAGAGCCCATGTTCACCCGTGGGGCTGGATTCCTGCTACGGGCTCTGACCTTCCCTCTAACTTATATGGTGTTTTCATTAACTTTGGCAGGAGCAGGAAGCGTTTGTTAGAGAAAATATTCAAGGCCGATTGTTTTGGGATGGGGAGGAGATGCTCGTGAGATTCTGCCAAAGGGGAAAGAACCAAAGGGGCGGGAGGCTGGGGCTGGGTTCCTGCAAAGTAGCGTCAGGAGGAGCAGGGATGCCCTGGGTGGGTTCGGGGTCCAGGCTGACTCCCCTCCTACATGTGCCTCACTGGATAGTTGGGACCACTGCCACCGCCAGTCACGTGTGGGAGTGAAGAGCCCAAGTCAGCAGCCCACATGAGTCACTTCAAAGGTCTTCTTCTTGGAAAGTGCCTGGGTGTTTTCCTAAGGCTCTGAAGCGATAAGGTAGTCCCTCATCGCCTGAGTCTCTCCCTGCCTGAAATCAGATTGCCATACTTGCCGGCTCTCAGCTCAGCCAAGAGCCATTATAAATTGCCCCTCATCAAATGCAAAATGCTTGTCTGGCAGAGTTAGAGAAGACATATTCTGTTCTTTGGCTTTTGCTGTGACTAAAATATAGTGCAGCAAATAGATCAGCGCCTGGAGAGCACCTTGTTTGGGAGAGGAATTTATCAGTGTCAGTGGTGTAAATTAGGCGTGGTGCAGACCTGGAGTAAGAGGAGAGGGGAAGCTCAGTGTCTGCACATCATGCTGGTGCAGCGTGTGCTCCTCCAGCAGCACCAGGAAGAGTTCGGCTCCCCAAAGAGGCCAGACTGTGATTTGCTGTCTGGTGCTGTGGCCCCAGCATCACCCAAATAGAGCGTCACAAACATGGGCATTAGCAGCATCATCAGATCGCGTCTAAATAGCGTCGGACTAAAGGCATAGCATGGGCTTCAGCTCCACAGTTTAGCGATTTTTAGGTAGATGTGTACACCGGCTGTGAACCAGGTGTCCAAGCCCTCTTCCGCTCAGTGGAGTTCAAGGGCTTCATTCAGGCCCCTCAGTACAGGTATCTGATATGCTAAGAGGTCAAACCAGGTCACAGTCTCTCGAGGTGATAGTTTAAAAGTCTTTTTTACAAACGGTGTGGAGAGACAGAGAAAGGTCACGTTCATTGTTCAGGGACAGATTGATGGAATTAATGTCCCTTTGGTCTCCTGCTGTCATAGTACAAGAAGTGTTTTGGGTGTGTGATACTGTTTTACAAACATGTGAACACATAAGTAGACCAAAATAGAAACGGAAGCTTGCCTATAATACTTAAAGTGAACAGTGTTGCTACTAAATATTTGCTTTTGAAAATGTTCGTAGTACTGACACAAAAGCCTTGTCCAGTATTTAACACTTGCAGATAGTAACAGCTGCATAATCTCAGTAATCTAATGCAAACAACGTTCTAATGAAGCAAACACAATTTAGCTTTCCCCCATCCTTTCCCCCATCTAGATTTTGATCCTTTCAAAACTGCAATGACATGGAATTTGCCTGGAATACACCTTCTTCTGCAGACAAGGGCAAACGTTACTTCTCACTGTAGGCTCTGGAATGTAATATATATCAGGATACAAATATATCTCAGATAAGAAGTTTCCTGGTAGAAAACCTAGGCTTAGTCTCATGCTTATGGGACTATTGAACCAAAAGGCTAAGCTGTTCTAGGTAACTCTTCTTCCAGAAAATGCTTTCTGATGTTCCTGCTAGTGAGGAACATCTTCTTTAACATAGGAGGTACCAGACCTGAGAACAAACTTTAAGATTGAAAAGCTTAATATTTCAAATTAGCTTCTAAACTTCTTAAATAACCCATATGGCAAAGGTGTTCATGAAATGACTTCTGTAGGCTGGATACACTCCAGCAGAACGCAGTGAACTTTAAGAATCTGGAAATCCAGCTGTGCATGGTCCAAACCAGAGAAAGTTGCCTTGCATCTCTTTAAAGAGTAAAAATGATTGTCTTCCTTGATAGGTTTCGACTGCCCACTGACTGAAACCGGACCTGCTGTGGCCACGCGTGCAGACTGAGCGATGGTAGGAGGATGCTGTCCTGTGCCTTCCTCTCCCAACAGTCCCGTGCCCTGGGAGGACCTGTGTCAGAGAGGGGCTGCAGAGCAGCGTCACTCCAGCATTTAACACTGATAATAGAAAAGAAAGGGAGGTTCGAGGTAGTCATCTTTGGGCACCTTGATCCTGTGCTGTTACATCCCAATTTGCAACCCGTGCGAAAAACACACTGCTCACTCTGAGGGTTATGCTTGTTGAGTCAAATCTGCATTTTACTGGTAGGAAGGGAAATTCTAGATTAGATAATTCTCACCCTGCACATCCAAAAATACTATGGGCATTACTCGCCGATAGTGGCAAATTGCAGCTTCTTATTATTTCTGTTTACAGCTTGAGCTTGGCACTTTCCAGCCAGCATGTCCCCAGCTCTGTTTTCATTTGCTTTGTTTTCTTTTGTTCACATAAGTGTAAGATTTGTCCTTTCCTTAAGGCAGACTCTAAGCTCGCTGAGTAGGCCCGTCTGATCCTCTCCCGCCAAACCACTTTGTGCTTTGTCCTCCAGATTCTTTTACAGTTGAGCAGTGTGGATGTTGATATACGCTGTGGGAAAGATTCCGTCATTTTTCGCAGTTGGAGGTAGTCATAATTCAAGTTTTGGTGACAGGTGTTGCCTTAGAAAGGCAGGGTGGCAATATGGACTTCCAGTATTTGTTGTTTCCCATTTAGAGCTCTTACCAGTAAAACAAAACCACTCATAGGTCCTTGTTGACAAACACCCTCTAAATCTATGTGATGATATTTTCATTTACTTTTTATTTACTAGTTAAAAATGCCACCTTCTGTGATTTATGTCTTGCAGTGTTCAGCAGCAGCCTTTAAATATATCATAGCAAAGATTTATCAACATTTTCAACAATTCCCTATTGGAAGCAAGGTTTTGTGTGAAAAATTAGGAACTACACCAACCTCTGTCACATCAGGCAATAGCCTCTCACTAATAAATTTTGCACCCAGACCATATTTACCAGTTCTTTAGTTTGTAAATGATTATCATGCTTCTTAATGGGGCAGTGTTAATAACAATACAAAGAAAAATAGACATAAATAGCTTTCCAGAATCTGACTAAATAGGACTGAAGCTTTGTTCCAGTATCCAGGACTTTGTCAGCTATTACCAGGCAGTGAATGAGCATTTATTCAGGTTTGAGAGGGCCACAACAGATAAATGATTAAGAAGACTTTTAATGATAAGCTTCCAGCGTGCGAATGTCGTAGCGCTGTAGCGTGCCCTTGGTGCAGTGCCCTCAATTTGAGCTGCTGCTTTTCCTCTGCCCATCCACATGTACTTTCTTTGCTTGTTGCAGAGCCCAGTACTAGCCGAGTTCAAAGGAGAGTGGCTATAATTTAAAACTCTTTCGCTTTCATTTGTTAGTCATCAAGGTGAAATGAAACACAAGAAAAAAAATTGCTCAGAGGACTGGCTCTGACTTGGCATGCCTTAAAATTAGGTACTGGAGCAAGACAGACTCCCTGGGCAGTGCCGCTGCCCTGCTAGACCGTTTCCGTCATCGAGGGAGAGCAATAGGCAAGCCCCAACGTAAGGTCTGAATGGCTTTCGGAAGTGGCTGCAGTGGGACCTGGGCGTGCTGCGTTTCCAGCATGACTGTGCTAAGTGAGGCGAAACCATGCCTTGCTCGCCGTGGTTTTCAGGCCCATTCCCTGTTCAGCCTTTTTTCCTCGTTGTTGGTACTCTACCTGGCTTCAGCTACGCTTTGCTGTTTAGAAAATAGTGCCAGTCTTTGCTCAGTTTATACTAAGACCAAAGTCCTCAGAGCTTACTACATCTGATGTTAGGAGATTTTTTTTTTCCCTTTCCGGGGAAAGGTGCTGGATTTTGTCCCATCTGCAGCTTCCCAGTGCAAAATCACACCTGAGCACGCAAAACAGAGGTAGTGTTCCTGAGGTCTTGTGTGGCAAGCTGGCTACAGCCAACGCACAGCATCCAATCACCTTTACAGCTCATCCAGCTCTGCAGGTACTCATGCTTCCAGACCAAAAAAGGAATTGATGGCAGTCTGTAGGGTTTAAGCCTTTCAGTTTCCCCCATTGGAAATCCTTTCCAAAATGAAAGTATCATCAGCTCGTAATTGTAGTTGCATAAAAAAATGACAGGAAAACAATCCAGCTATATTTTCGACTGTACCACATGAGCCAAGAAGAACCATTATACCGTAGACCAATAAAAGATCTTTTTCAACTTCCATGTGTCCATGACAGAGGATGTGTAAATCTCAGCTATGGAGCTTGTTGTTCTTTATTGCCTAAATTGCAAGTGAAGAAATTGGTGCTGGAAGAGTAGCCACCTATGAAGTTGGATTAGTTGTAGGAGTATGGTTGTCTGTAGTAGGCTTGTTTATAGAACAGGCAGGGATTTTTTTTGTTTTGGTTTGTTTTTTTCCTTTTCTTTTCTAGCCAGTCAGATTCTGTCAAGCTCTTACTTACTGGGTCTGGTTGGGATGAAGTTGGCTTTCTTCATACCAGCTTGCGTGGTTGCGGGGCTTTGCATTTGTGGCTAAACCAGTACTGATAATACACCAGTGTTTCAGCTACTGCTGAGCAGTGACTGCACAGCATTGAAGCTGTCTCTCAAACCCTCTCACCCAAAAAAAGGCCAGTAGGCTGAGAGTGGCAAGAGGCTGTGAGAGACAGCTGACCAAAGGGATATTGCGTATCATCTTGATGTTGTACCCAGCCATAAAAGCTGAGGCAAAGGGGGAGAATGAGGAGACACTGTGGTTATGATGTTTGTGTTCCCAAGCAAGTGCTACATGTACTGAGGCCCTGCTTCCTAGGGAGTGGCTGGATACCTGCCTGCTAATGGGAAGTAACAAATAAATTCCTCTTTTTGTTTTGCTTCTGCACAGAGCTTTTGTTTTTCTTATTACACTGTCTTTATCTCAACCCATGAGCTTTTCCAGCTTATTTACTCCCCCTGTCCTGCTGAGGAGGGGGAGTGAGAGAGTGGCTGGGTGGATGTCTGGCAGCCAGCCAAGGTGAACCCACCACATCTTGCCGGCACAGCGTTGTGTCAACACCTTCAACAGCTTTCAGCCTTTGTGTGACTTTCTGATTGGGTGTTTGAGCTTTTAACCACTCTATTGCCAGTGATAAATTGAAAGGTTAAGTTTTACTGTAAGCTGTGCTGGGCCTCAGTACGGGCCATGGTGACAGTGAGAGTAGCATGGGGCTTAAAAGGGATAGGGAAGAGAAAGCAAAAAAAAAAAGGCAAGTGCTGCTTGTGATTAGAAACAACAGGGAATCAATTCAGAAGAACTTTTTCTCCTTTAAATCGATGTTAGTTACTCTGAATGTCCGTCCGTGCCAGACCCCCAGCTGAAGCTGCACAGCTCGAGGGCTGTTGGATTGCCCAGGTGCCCGTGCCAGCATTTGGACTGTGTCAGCACTCTTCTCGACCTAAATATGTACTCCTTACAGAGGAAACAGAAAGCAGAGGAGAGCCTCCAGGAGAGGGCTGGGGGAACAGAGCCTCAGGCTGGGGTTTTTAATGACATCATCTGTGACTAGCCTGAGAAACAAGATCATTGAACTTATTCTTGTAGGGATTTGCTGTTATATTTTTTCCTTTCTTAGTTTTCACGGAACCTCAGTGACTCACCTGAAAATTTTCCTCCTCCAGCAGCAGTCGTGCTTGACATCAGAAAGCTGGTCTTTTCCTTGCCCCTTTCCAGGACAAGGACAGTGGTAGCTGGAATTCAGTGGGTGAAGCTGTGCCCATCAGGTTTTCCCGTTCGGCATTTTGGCCGTTAGGACAAGGAACAGTCAATAATGCTTAATATGCTAAGAGACGCCGTACTTTTATGTTACTGGTACAGACAGCGAGCCGTCCTTATTCATCGGTCAGATTAATAAGGCTATTTAGGCATCTAAAGATTGGGATTTATCGAATTCCTGAACAGGCCTCCAGACCACTGCTGCAAGGGGCTGTACTGCAAGAGCTGGTCCTGCGGGAGATTCTTGCTCCTGGGGAGCCAGAGGTGCCGGCAACCATCGCTGCTCGGCCGAGAGCAGTCCCCGGGTGGGAGGTGAGGTTGTTCAGCACGGCAGGCAAAAGCCATACATCAAGGCACTTGGCTCAGCCGAGGGCAGTGCTGGCTGGTGGCTGTGCCCTCGCAGCGGGGACCTGGGCTTCGCTATGTCCTCATCTGGGTGCCGTAAGGTTGGGGGTCCTGCCTGCCTCAAACACACACCATAAACCTAGTCTGGCTCTGCAGCCTAGGGCAAGGGATTCAGCGTAAGGCACGGGACTTCAGCTCCTTTTATTTTAATGAATTTTAAGCTTTTTAAGATTTAATCAATGACTGTATAAAAAATTCATATAGTTCTGGAGCAGGGATCCATCTATCTAGATAGTTCTGGAGTAGGCTTATGACTTTCATGTCCAAGATAAGCATCTAGCTGCTGGGACATACAATCAAACCCTCTCCTGTCATCTCTCTTCCTGATGAATCTCTGCTAGGCAAAGCAGAGGGTGTGGAGAGGAGACCCTTCCTCAGGACCACTACTCCAGAGGGACCGTCCCAGGGGGATTAGGAGGTGACAGGTGGGCTGGTTTTCCAAAGGAGGGAAAATAACCTGGGACCCCATCCCTTAGGGGGCTACTAATGTAACTACAATAAATCAGCAATATTTGTACACCTTTTGAAGCTATCTGTTTTGCATTAACTCGGTTAGCTACAAAAACTGCTTCAAGTGTAAAAACTCTGGACATAGAAAGAAGAAAGAAAACCGGAACAAATTCTCGGACTTATGAAGTACAATTTTAATTTTAACAAAATTCAACCAGTGAGAAAAAGTCATATAAAACTATAAAGCTACAGAAGTTATAAGTCTGATTAGCTATTCATTTACTCTCACCTTCATTAAGCTGACCTCAGATGGTACATTCTAGCCACTATCTCAGAAGTACTACTCT
This sequence comes from Buteo buteo, assembly GCF_964188355.1. NCBI lineage: Eukaryota > Metazoa > Chordata > Aves > Accipitriformes > Accipitridae > Buteo > Buteo buteo. Next base: position 9,986,559 of record NC_134195.1, on the reverse strand, counting down.
TGGGGGAGTATTTTTTCTCCATAAAAGTACTGGTTTTCAGTGAGTTTTACATTTTTCTTCCACCATGCTACTGACAGAAGTTTACACTGTCAGCACTTTCTTTTATCTTCTTTTATGTGTTTTCCCTCCTCATTATATGCTGAATATCGGTGCTTTTTAATTTCTTATAATTGTACATAAATATATTGCCCTGGTAACTGTTCCGATACTTTAGTGCTTCATTAATTTGACACACACATACAGATTTTTCAGGCTTTTAAAACTAGTAAACATGAATATCTGTGTTTTGTTCCTGGGATTCATTAACCACACAGTCCTGTGATTTCTAAAGAAAAATCAGCTGATCCATGAGGTGTCACATAAGTAGAAGGTGTGATTTGCAGTAACTCAGTTACTCCCATAGTCATAATGATGTACTGTCAGACTTAGTGGTAAACCTGGCTTCTACTGCCTCTAAAGCCTAAATGCTCAGGTGCATATCTTGCTTGCTTAAGCTGAGAAAAAAGAACTCCTACGTTAATTGCCATTTCTTTTTTCGACTGAGATGTTCGTAATTTCCTCTGGACTCTGCAGTTTTACCCATCGTGGTATCTGATAAATCTGACTCTGCTAAACGGCAGAGGTTGTAATCCTGTAAAACAGTGTGGCCTCAGCAAAAGTGCAGTAGTGAAGGCTGGGAGAACTAGAAGTTTCACAAACAAAATGGAATTTTACTGTATATGCTAGAAAGAACGTAAGTGCATTGCCTGGGACAAGGGCTCCCAGATAAGCTGAAACAGCAAAGCAGGAATCTTCATTTGGTGATCAGAGACATGGAAGAGTTTGCAGGGAAAATTCTGGCAAGGGTAGTTGCTGGTCGAGATTTCTCTGGCCCCAGAGCTCCCTGATGCTTTCCTGAAGTTTCACGGGCTTTCACTGAGCTTCCCATAGGCAGAGCATCCCACAAGATGGCCTTAAGCCTTAACGTATAATTCCTCACCTTATGTGAGCCTGCTCTCTGTTTCTCAGCATCCCCTTCTCATCACACACTCTTACATTTTGTCCCCTCAGATTTCCCCAGCTTTCAACTCAGAGACCTCAGGATCATGTTGCCGATGGGACAAAGCCAACATGCGTCAACCCAACTCAGTGCTGGTCCCCTCCGGTGCAGCAAGCTGCTTCTGTTCACGTTATATACTGTTTGGCCTTGGATTTTGCTTGAGCCACCTGGGGTAACCCTGTGGCTGTGCTTTTGTGGGTGTTTCCCCCCTTACGGTGTCTGGGGAGGCAGAGGCCATGCTGAAGCCCACCAGAGTGATGCTTTTAGAGCATGAAAGTGGTGCCTGTGTCGCAGGGTCTGGGGAAGAGCACAAGAGTTTGTGGGTGCAAAGGCAGCTGAGGTAGTGCAAGACAGCTGCGTGGGCTGGAGAGAGCCAAACCTTGGTTTGCCTTGTCCTTTCTGTCTTTTTTCAGCAACATCTGGAGTGCAGTATCCCTGTGAGGTTACTGTGGCTTTGTTTCAGGGGAAAATAATGAATTGACCCCGAAGGAAACCCCAGGAGCAAAATAGTATTTGTGCATTTGCCTCCTTCTCTGCCAGTGGTGAAACAAGCATATTCATAATGATTTGATAGGCTGATATTCACTGAATTTCATGTAGCTGAACGTCAGGAAACTGAATCTCTAACTCCAGGGAGCTGTGAACCGGACCCCAAACCACCAGTGTGGAAACCGTAGTCGTCATAAATGCATTAGGGTGACAGTCAGAGTTAGGTTAGACCCAGTGCCCTGTGCATGCTCTTGCCAGTGGCTAGCAGCCAATGCCAAGGGCAGATATAGAGGATATTATATGTGGTATTACCTGGCCCACTTTTCAGTCTCTGTGGCTGAGGGATTTTCCTCAGTAAGTAGTTGCAGACAGACCGTCATGTTTAATAGCCTTCAGTGCTATTTCATGAGCTGATCTAATCCCCTTTTGAAGTGATTGCTATTTCTGCACTTCACATTATCTGGTGTCACGGAGTTCAGTGATACAATTATGTGGTGGGTGAAAAAGTTCTTCCTGTGCTTTGTTTAAACCTGCTACCAGACCATGTCACTCTTCCCAGATAAATAGCAAGTAGGGAAACAGACATTCCCTATTTGCTTTAGCAACAGCACATTGATTGTGGAGCCCCGTGCTATACACCCCTTCAATCATACCATTTCCAAAGTGAACTCCTAGTCTGTTTAGTCATTTCCTCATATGGAAGTCATACCATCCTGCTGTCCCACCGGTACTGCTTCCAATTGTATTATATTTCTTTTGAGATGGCATGACTCAATATTCAATGAATATACACTCTGGGGATTTATGCAATCGCGTAACAGTTATTTTCTGGTTTTTTTTCTATTCTTTTGCTAGTAATTCCCCAAACGCCTTTTTAACCACTGTTGAACACTGAGTTACTTCCAGAGAACTAACACATGGTTTCAAGATTTCTTTCCTGACTGATTATACCTTCTTTAGACTCCGTCAGATACAGTTTAAGGTTATGTTTTTTTTTCTCCATGTGCATTACATTGGATTAACTGACACTGAAATTTGCCTGCCATTATCTCCATGTTGTGTAATTCCCTGCAGGCCTGCACCATCAGCTTGACTTCAGCTTTTCCTCGCAGTTGGGTCTGACTGCTCTGAATCGCTCTGCACCCCCTGTGAACTTTGTTGCTTTAGTTACTCCCCTTTCCAGGTCATACACAAATATGGTATTTAATATAGGTCTCAAATCCTTGCTGGATCCTGCTGGGAAAGTCACTTCGCAGTGAACTTAGACCATATCTGTATCCTTTGTGCTGTATCTTCTGACTAGTTACTAGTTCAGAAGAGTGTATTCCCACATATATCCTGACAACTCAGATGCTTAACAGTCTTTGGCGAGGAGCTCGTTCAAAGCCTTTTGAAAATCCGGACATGTACGTCTCCAAGATACTACGCCTTTGCTTGCATACCAATGTCTCATTTCTTTGGTTTGACCTGAATATTTCTCATCTTACGCGAGCTCTAGAAGGATTCCTGCATGCCTATGTGGGGTTTGAGGGCTCTTACTCATGTATAAATGCCAGAGAAGACCATTGGCAGAGAGTACAGCTATATGTCTATTTACTGAACAAGTTTAAGTTAACCTACATCAGTTGGCTTTGAATTTAGTTAATTACATCAATGTGGTTTATTTGGCAAAAGGAAGAGGTAGAGATTCCACTTTCCCTTCACTGTCTGATAATGTGTGTTTTTATCAGAGAGGTAGCTTCTTGATGAAGAGAGCAAGGCAAAGGATATTTCCAAGCCCTCCTGTGTCGTATTACCACCAAACTATTCACTTAGTGACTGCACCTGAAGAAGTGCTACCTGGATCTTGAACTCTCTATCTGTCAAAACAGAGACATAGGCACCTGCAGCCCATCCGAAAGATGCCACAATGAGCAGACAAGACACAGTCCTTTTACTTAGTAAAAGGGCACATGGGAGGCTTTGGCAAACCCTGTAACAAAAGGTGATTATATAAATATTTCAGTTTCATCTTTGTCATGCATGCATGGAGTAATTTAGAGTCCGTATTAGCGACTGTATTTTCATGTTTCTGTGTCAGAATGATGTTTGCTTTGGAAAGACCTCCGTGCCACACCTTTAGAACTCAAATGTCCCTCGGTCTGCCAAGAGCCAGACAGGAAGGCAATTGAAGATGACCGCCATTAGAAAGACTTCTCACTTGTACATTGCCTCACTGTTTTTCTCTTACACAAAAATATCATTCACTAAGAAGTAAATTCTGTAATTCTATTTAAGGACAATATGCACACATCTTAGACGGCTGTGTGTTGAAGTAAATCCTAAATCAAAAGAATTATTAGGATGCATATTCATCTGAAGCAGTAGAGTTTGCCCTTGTTTAAAAACAGAAGCTCTAACTTAATTTGAAACATGGCTACTCAGAATAGGGCTGGTTTTGGATCGTATCTGCAGCTTTGCCTTTTATTGGTTACTTAACTGAACTGTTTGGTAGACAGAGCAGGACAATCTTTAACTGTATGGCTGTTTTCGCAGGTGAGAAGAGGCAAGCTTTGAAGATCCTGGCTGGCATGGACAAACGATCTGGGCACTCCCCTGTGCTGCTCTGTTCGCTGCCTCCCAGGGAGAGGACAGGTGAAGGGATTGAGGAAAAGATGCAAGAGGCAGCAGAAACAATCTCAAAAGAAAAAAGAACTTGATTATTTGAGAGATATTATTTTTTTAACCTAGAACAAAAAAAAGGTAGATGCTAGCTGCTATGGAGGAGGATATTTATTGTTAAATATGCCCTTGTTAAGGCAATTTATTTTATCTTTTTATAACATTGTTCCATGATTGCATATCAGTGTTTTAAAGTAAAGATTTTATTCTTAAATCCTGACTTGTGTTAAACCTGACTCAGGCAGGCAGGCAGCAGGGCACTCCTCTGGAGATCTGGCACTGGTAAACCCAGGGACTGGGAGCCCTGGCTAAGTGTCTAGATCCCTGCGGCATTGCTTCAAAACAAGGGTTGCTCCTACTGTCATTGAAGTAGCATGGCTCTGGGTTAAAAGTTGGAATCACAGTGGGCTGGAAAAGAAGAAATTTGTTTTAATCAAAGGGAAAATTAGGAAGTTCTTTGGTAAGAAGGAAGATACTTTTGCCCTGAAGGTCTGCAGGGAGTTAGTAATGTACCAGCAGACACTTGTGGACTTCAAAAACTGTGTCAAGATTGTCAAAAGCCCTTTGGAGGACTCTCTTCGCTGATTCCCCAAGATATTTAGAAGCAGAATCCCCCGTGCCAGACCTCTGAGTCTCAGGAACCAGAAAAACGAAGCCTTCCGTGTCTGCAGGAAGCATATCAGAAATAATGTGTCAGAAATAAGCCTCTCCTTCTCTCAAGAATTTTAGAAACAGATGACATGGAGAAACTCGTCCATTGTTAATTCATTATTACATGTATTTTGGACCACAGGAATTGCCTATTTGAAGTTATCGGTTGCCAGTTGAGTCTCATAAATACTAGCCTGGGACACACTTAGCTCATGGTAGAATTTTGAACTTACTGCCAGGTGCAAAATGCACTGCTCCTGTTGATACAGCCAACTTCCACCTGTACTTGCTGCTATGGTTCTTACTGCTCTTCATGTTTAAAGATGATTTTTATCCCAGGGTGTGGTGGTTTAACCCTAGCCGGCAACTAACAACCACGCAGCTGCTCACTCACTCCCCCCACCCAGTGGGAAGGGGGAGAGAATAGAAAAAAGGTAAAACGTGTGGGTTGACATAAAGACAGTTTAATAGGACAGAAAGGAAGAAACTAATAATGATAATAATAACAATAATAAAATGAGAATAATAGTAAAAGCATTGGAATATAGAAAACAAGTGATGCAATTGCTCACCACTTGCCAACCGAGCAGCAATCGCCAACCCCCCCCAGTTTATATACTGGGCATGACATCACATGGTATGGAATACCCTTTTGGCTGGTTTGGCTCAGCTGTCCTGGCTGTGTCCCCTCCCAACTTCTTGTGCCCCCCTCCAGCCTTCTTGCTGGCTGGGCAAGAGAAGCTGAAAAACTCTTGACTTAGTCTAAACACTGCTCAGCAACAACTGAAAACATCAGTGTGTTATCAACATTATTTTCATACTGAATCCTAAACATAACACTGTACCAGCTACTGGAAAGAAAACTAACTCTATCCCAGCCGAAACCAGGACATGGGGCTATGGTTATGTTTCAAAGCATTTGAAGACATTGGTTTCACGGAGATTAGCATTATTATTATTATTATTATTAGAATGGTGCTTATTTTACTAATCTTTATTATGCAACTGTTCAGTCTTGATTATTGACAATCATTTCCTTTTGATAGAAACACTTCCACAGCAACCAATTATAGTGCTTTGTGCAAACACAGGATTATGAATTCCAGTGGGATAAACAACAAGAGCAGTGGAATTTTAAAAACAAAGAACTTGTTTTCATGCAAATGCCTCAGTGCTAAGAAATGGGGGGAAATTATATGCTGGAGAAGCAGACGTTGCTTCCAATTAGAATGTTTTTCAACAATTTCCATAAAGTGCCTAAATTAAGAACTTCGCGCTTGCTGGAGCAGTACATCTCATGTGGTGTTCTCCCTCCAGCAGCAGCCAATGTCAGAAACACGTAACCACAACTCCTACCCAGATCCAGTTTCCCCAAAAAGACTCATCGGATGTCAGCTCTGGTCCAGTCTGCCTACTCCGTTCATTTCCATGCGGAGTTTTTTATTGAGCAGATACAGCTGACAGAGGATGCCCTGATTTTGCAATTTGTTTAGTGGCTCTAATACCGCCTATCCTCAGCAAGATCAAATGGTAGGTATATGTTTAATACTAAACACTTGACCAGGGTTTTTGTGTCTAACGATAAGCAGAGGGCATGGAATTTGCAGAACCTGGCATGTGGCTGTTCTTTGCTCAACAAAGGGTGGTCTATCTTTGAGAGGAGAACCTTGCAGTTTCTTTTCAACAGCTGATAAAACTTAGGCTTACACTGGAATTCCACATATATTAGACAGGTCAAAGTCTTCAGATTAGAATAGGACATGAATAAGACATACTTCAAAAATATTTTAAAACTGCTTGTTTAGTTTTTGTTTTATCAGTCAAGAAATGTCCTCTGCCTTGCATTTAGCATTTTTAACTCCGATAGTGGGATTTTTTTTCCTGAACAAATACAGCCTTGTACCCCTCATCCACAACAATGATTGCTTCAAATAAAATTTACTTTCTGTTTGTGAAAACAATTCCAGGAGTAAATAACAATCTGCTAGCGTATACTTTAAATAGGCTTTATTTAGTTGATGTTGTATGTGATTATTTGGAAAAGACATTTTATTCCTGAGGAATTGTGCTGTGAGGAACCTTGATCACCTGACAGAAACAGACGTGGGGTTACCACATGGTAGAAAAAAGAGAATATAACTCTCTCATGGTCCTGTTTGAAAGACACAGATAGAAAAATCAGAGGACCTGCATCTTCCAAAGGTCAGCAGTGCTCCTGATGTCTGGAGAGTGAAGAGACACTCCTCTCCTGAGATGAATTTCCCTCAATTTCAAAAAACAATTTAGGGTGGTGAGGCAAAACAAGGATGGCACAGCATAGAGATGATTTCTTCTTCTTTGGGCTGGATGTGTGCATTTCTTGTGTGGTCTAATGCAGATGACTTAAAACAAAAGACCCCCCTTCCCCAGCTCTGGTAGGAATTGTGTGTTATGGGCTGTATGGGCTGCAAGTACAAGGTCCCTGGAGGGATAAGCCATGAACGGCTCAGCCAGCGCCACGAGGGCTGTGTTACAGGAAAAGCTGGCTGTTAGGTGCAGCGGAGACTGGCAAGGATGTGCCTGGGATTTGGTCAGTGCTGCTGGAGTGCCAGCCTTTGGCTGGGGTACGGCATAGCTCAGTGCACCCCTGGTTGAGCACGGAGAGACGAGCCTGAAGCAGTGCCTGGATGCTGCTGTGCCCCAAAGCACAGGAGTCGGACCAAAAGCAGGGGCAGGAGCATGCTCAGCTGGGGAGTATATCAGGGCTACGACACCCTGAGTTGTTACAGACTGTGCTGTTGTGCAGTCGTGAACTGAGCAAAAATCTCATGGGTCCCATTTATTCCAAATGTAACATGGCTGAAGTCAGTGTGCGTGACCTTTTGCTTTGACACCCCCACAAATAGCAATGTCACAGCTGCCTCGATTTTATCAACCTTGTCAGTTTTGCTCAGGTATCCAAAGAGTTTCAGGGAGCTTAAAAACCAGAACTACCACTCTGGCTATAAAATATCTGCATCTTAACCTGCCAGCGCTATCCCTATGGGGGCAGACTTGCAGTTTCACGGTCACCTCTGTCTCATCAACGGACTCTGGTAGCAATAATGGAAGTACAGGGGTGCTTTCCCCCCAGATCCCCCCAAAGGATTCCTTCACAATTGCTGTATTTTATCCTGTTCGATAGACTTTCTCTGCTAGGATGGCTCTGCCTTTCCCATGAGACAGCACCTGATCCTGCTCTAGCTGAAGTCAGGGGCATTTTTGGCACTCGTAGCGATGGGAGCAGATGCAGACTTGCAGAGAGTTTTGTTTGGGGACCTCGCAGTTCAGCGGGGCTTGCCTTGGGTGCCGTGGTGCTTTTGCCTCAATGGAGTTGCTTTAGCGATGCAAATGGTCCCTTCCATTTCTTCTAGAGCAGCAGTGTCAGTAAGGTCAACTCTTGTCATTCTGGGACGTCAGGGGAGAAAACGCTGACTTAGGAGCAGGACTGGTCCCGAGGCACGGATGCTTTAGTATGATTTGCAAGCCCAGCACACATCTGCAGGTTGTGCCTTAACAGTAAGCAGACAGTGTGGTGGAAGTATAAAGCCAAGGTTCTTTTTCTTTTTCCTTTTTTCTTTCCTTTTTCCCTGTCTTTTCCTATGAGTCTCTTAAAATAGGCTACTGCTTTTAAGCAGGAACTAGTTTGGATTCCTTCACTGGAAGGCATTGCACCATGAATGTCTGTAGCTATTGAGCTGGCCGATGCTTTTTTGCACCTCTGCTTGCTGTTCTGCAGTGGCCCTAGCAGTCCTGTGTCAGGCTCTTCAGAAATTCTTTTGGTTCTCCTCAAAGCAATTGCAGATTTTAACTTTTGTCTTTTATTCACTCATTGGAAAAATCCTTGGGTGCCCTAAAGCTCTGCCACCTCTTGCTATGTCTGGAAGTTTCTGGCATCTTGGGTGTGGTGATGGCTTGAAGAGCATGCTCACAGGACTAAAAGCCACCACATTTTCTTCTTCGCACAAGGCTTCTGTCGGAGCAGGGAAATATCTTATGTAGCAGGCTCTCAGGAAAACCACAACTGCAGGGGAAGAGGATCCTATGAGTACAGTTTGACCGTCCTATCTTCCCCGACACACACAAAGTCTAGTGGACACTGTTGTCTAGTGATGAGGAAATCAGTCACTGTCAGCCATAATGACACTAAATCTGTGTCTTTGCGTAGGGATGTGGGGTGGAGGAATCTTCTACTACAAAATGTTTTTTATTTAGTAGCTGTTTATGTTGTTTTTCAACACATTTTTATTATAATAATTATGTCGCAGTGTGGGCGGTGATCATTTGAACTTGAATTTTCAGCATCAGGAAAGAGATCACGTACTGGAGCTGGTCAGGAAAGCTGAAACTATGAACAAAGAGCTTGATATTTTCCCACTGCTGTAGCCTCTTTTTTTTTCTGATTCTGCATTATTATTTAGTTCCTGCCCTTCCGACTCTCGCCAGGGATAAACCTACTGACCTCATCAGCAATTGTATTTTTAGGCATATTGTTTCTAGCTAGAAGGTTGCATTGGAGAGCATTGTTAGCATATGTTACTTTGAATTTGTGCTTTTTATGATTCAGAATACAGTTAACTGCAGCCTTCAGTGCCTTTGAAGCGGATGGCCTTGCTGCTCTTCTGTTGCTCTTTTATGGACTCCACTGACAGGTCAAAGTTATCTCTGTCAGTGAAATAACCTTGGGTTTGGCTACTTTTGATCTGTAACATATTCAGTATTGTTAATAACACTGGTATATAAACAAAATGCTTACCCTGGATTTGACTGCCTAAGAAACAGAAAGAAAGACTGTGTGACATGGAAATACACATTTAATAATTAATATTTATTATGCAGCATCACAGACCCATTCATCCTCGGAAGACACACTGACACTGCTCACCTGTCTCATGGTTTACCTGTAGACTTTCTTACTTGAGTGATAATGTCACAATACAAGAAGTGCTTGGGTGCCAGCTCATTCCTGAGCCCCATTCTTCAAATCAAAATTAATTTTGAGATATGTCTGTATATAAAAAAAAGGTGGAAAAGGTCGAGGAACTATTACGGAGGGCTGTTTGTTTAATGCTCTTCTGCAACACGGTGGGACAGACCGCTGATAGCTATCTGTGCACCATACTCACCCCTTTTCTGCTGGCATTGCTGACTGTAATGTGTGCCCTTCATTTCCCACCCAAATGCCACCAGGTGGCTGTATCTGTCAGCTGTAGGTTAAGAGGTGTTTCGGGTGGAGGAGAGCTCTCGGCCGCCAAGGCTCCCACTTCGAAAGGAATGATGTCTGTACGCCAGGGTCCCCTCTGGTAATGTAATTGTGGCCACAAAGTTAATGGGAACAAGGAGTAATTTGTTTTAAACCGCCAGGAACAATGACAGGACAAAAATTGTGACACAACCGAAAGAGAAGGACACAAAAATCGGTACCCATGACTTGGAAACTTAGGATGCTCTGGGATTTAGCCCTTTGTTGTAATTAACGTTTCTCTGACCTCTGTCCACGGGTTATTTACTTCTGGTATTTTCAACAGTAAAACAGAGAATTTGTGTGGAATAGGGACCACTTCAAAATAATGAGGGACAGCCCTCAAATAATTAAATTGAATGACAAATTACAAAGTACACTGGTTGATGGCTATGCAGACACATGTGGCCAAACACATCCCCCTCTTCCTCTTCAGGGCACAGTCCCCCTGAGCTGGGTGACCCTGTCATCGACGTTTCAGGTGTATAATGTAATGAAAACACACGTGCTTTTGGGCTGTGCTGCCGGACACTCCTCTCCTCCAGCTTTCCCAAGGTTTAAAGGCAAGGCGATGGAGGATGCCTCAGCGGATGTGCTGCCACCTCCTGCTGGGCCAGCCCTGAGCGCTGGGAGCATCCCAACCCCATCCCTGCTGGAAAAAGCTGCCCCTGGGGCACAGCGGGGGGAAACTGGGTCTGTCTGAAACAGGAAGGCATGCCCTACACATCTGGCCCCAGTACTAGCTCCCGGCAGCCTTGAAAGGGAGGGAGGAAGGTCCCTGGGCCACCTCTGCCTTGTCAGAACTGACCTGCGCTCTGGGCAGGACACTCATGGGGCCGCTGGGAAAAGCAGTATCATTTTCCGTGCAACTTCACCTCCTTCTCATTACCCCCTGTCTGCTGCAGAGAGAAATTCCCTTGGCTGGTTTCTAGATTGTGTTATATATAGCCCAAACACTTATTGCCTGTACCTATATGGATATCTATTGTGTAGCAAAAATAAGCGGTGGAAGATAATTAATCCTGGAGCCCCAGTTCCCTCACAAAAATCAATAAAGAGTTTTCCTTGCTACCTTTCCAGGTAAGAGAAGAGAGGACAATCTTCATTAGGACTGACAGTCCCCTTCCCTGGAGCAGAAAGGTTTTCCTTTACATCTAGCAGAGAAAATACAGCGTTTTGCACCTGCCCGATGCTGTTGCTATGGCAATTGAATGTTGCACTTATACTGGAGACAGCAAAGCCCCGGGAGTACATGCAGAGCAAACTCAGCAGCGAGGGAGGTGCCTCACCGTTTCCCCATTCGAAAGATGGGTAATATAACTTTTTAAACAATTTTGGAATGAACCTCATTTGAGCAAATTATGCTGGTTGGGAATCTTCTTGCCAGCAGGTTGTGTTTGGGCTGCTTGCCATGCTTCTGGGTGCGTGGGTCTGCGGGAGCTGAGCCTTTGGGGCCCCACCAGCCTGGGCTGCCCTGACACCTTCTGCTGCAGTGGGGCTGCCCCTGTTCGCAGGCTGTCCCCTCTCGTGGCCAGATGTATGGGTCACAGTTAGGCAGCTGTAGGCTTTTTAAAGTGCTCACCATTTCCCCGAATTCCTTCGCTGGTGCCTAAGTCTTCCCGAGGTATCCTTGTAGGTAGTCCAAATCCCCTCCAAAGTGCCCAGGGGCCACATGAGCATCAGTGCAGTAAGATGCAGGCAATCTACCCCCACTACCTCACTTCCCAAATGTCCTAAGTAAATGCATGTTTTGGCTGAGGACTTCCACGCCAGATTTAATTCCAGAATGACTTTTCATTGTTCAAGCACAATTAACAGCCTCGGGAGTGTGTGTGGTGGAATGAGCACCCAGAGCTCCTTCTTGGCTCAGCTACTACTTTGTTACGAGAGCACTGCATAAGAGGATACAACAGATTGACCTTAATCATGGATTGGTTCCCCCATCTTGCCAGGCATCGCCTACCTGAAGAAGGAGAGACTTGCCCTGGAGAGAAATTCCTGTTTATTGGTGTATTTCTGGCAACAAGAGTGGGCTATGATGCAGTGAGAGGTGCAGCTAACAACTGCAGAGTGCTGTGCACTCACTGGAAGAAAGGAACTTTATCGTACAAACTGTTATTCCCATTAGAAGATAATTTTCTACAGAAAATAAACTGCCAAAGCTCAGAGAAATGTTATAGGTGAGACATTTCCTTAGGAGAGCACGCCTGACTGACATTAAATACTAATCAAGCAAGCTCTGAAGCAGCATACTACAGTCTTTAGCCTCTAGGACCCTGAATAACTGGTTTTCTTACCATTTCTACTTCAGGAAATAAGAAATAGATGATGGAAGAAGTCTTCTGCTTTAAACTACTTACCCCTAACTCTGCTAGCCTCTAATTACCTTGGGTGAGAGTCATCCCACTTAATGGCAGTGTCTACGTATCATTTAGCATGTTCATTTCAGCTAGTTTTTCCAGGTTTCTCTTGCAGTTTGTGGAGAGACACAGCCATTCCTCTCATCTCGAGGCAGATACCTAACCTCGATCTGATGAATCTAAGTGCCTGTTCCCCTCACTGTTTCCCAGGTGGAGCTGGTGCCACCAGTGGGGATGGAGTCGGTGTGAACTAGGCATTTCCAAGCTTTGATGCGACAGGTCTCACCCTCCAGGTCAGCAGAGAAGCAACGTGGCAGACAGGGCTGAAACCCAGCCACGATCACTGTGTTGCCCTGAAGGGAGGTCGGCCTTGAATGCTTGTGGTAACACAGCATGAGATAAACAAAAGGAATAAGTGGGGGCAGAGGGTGCTGAGCTCTGACTACCTGAGCGAGCTACTCCAGCTCCCCCATAACACAGGAGAAAATGTTCCTTTGGTTCTTTTCCTGCCGTGTTGGTCCTGTCTAGTAACACAGTCCTTCATTGCACACTGTCTCCTTCTGTGGGTCTCCCCCCAAAAATTCTTCTAGTCTCTGATGGACGCTGTCACAGAGCAAATAATAAACTGGTCTGCCTGGGTAATTAGAACAAAATGAATCCCTCAGATGGCAGGAAGAAGTTAACATACACAATGGCTGGAGGAAGAGTCTTCCCTACTCACCTTTAGCTTTGTATTTCAAGCAGACCGCACAGAAAATTTGAGTTAGCTCCCACAAAATGCCATGGGAGCAGGGATGAACAAGAGGTTAGTCTTAATAAAGGATCGGTCAAGAGTCTGGCTTCTAAGGGACCTCAGTGGGACTGCCGCTTGTGAACCTTTGGTGCCCTGGCATCAGCGCACGCAGCAGGTGAGGACGGACAGGTGGACTTTATCACCGGTGCATATTGAAGGGGTCAGACAGGCCAGTGAGGTACGTGCATTGAGAGAGGGACATGGATTTTTTTTAAAAAACATTTGCGCCCCCCCCCCCCCCCCGCCTTCCCCCTGAGGTAAGTGTGGCTTACACTTCACCTTCCATCCATACACTGGTTTCCCTTCAAAATGAACATATTGTTCTCTGCAGAGGCGGACAATTTGCTGAATTTCGTTTCACTCCTTCAATCTGCTTAATGAATAATAATGAGTTTGAAGGTTTCACTGGATTCCAGCACTGAGCTGAAATTTGCATTAACAGGTTTTCAGACCTCGCTTGCTTTTGGTTCTGCATGGATCGCCTTCCTCTTGCCTGTCCTTGCATGGCGAACTTCTGTGCTGCCAAACTAAACCAGCCCCTCCATTTTCCCCTAAAAGGCAGGAACAAATAGTCCAACAGGATATTCTTCAAAGGCATTTATAATGCCAAAAGTTACTGCGTGGACAGGTTTCACTCTTCTGGTAGTTAATATGACTCATTTCTGAATTGGATAATTGCTATATGGTGGTGAATTCATCACTTCAAAACAAAAAGAGATGTGGGTGTGTTTATGTGTGTGTGCAGGGCATTAATGTGTCCCAGCCGTCAAAACAGAGTATATCTTCCCTCTACTACTGACTTTGACTCTTTTCCAAACTGAAGAAGTGGAGACCCTCTGTTCTACAAATAGTTGAGGAGGCACTTAAAGCCCAGTCAAGTGTTGGTGGTCTTTTGGAGCCTGTCCACCATTTGTCCCGGGCAGGTGAGCTCCGTTAGCACTGCCCAGCAAAGGGTAAAGGTCCCTGCAGAAAGGACCCAAATCCATGGTGCTAGATGCATGGCTAGAGTGAAGATATGGTATTTGCAATGGAAAAGCCTACAGTCTGGCAAGGCTAGTTGTGGTCCTCCAGGCTGAATCTGCAGTGAAGACGTATGATCAGGGTAAAGGTGGAAATGGATTCTAAAATAATCCCTCTGCCCTCATAAGTGATTCTTAGGATTTCTGGTTAACCTGCCATTTAAATATGCTTAGATAATTTGGTTAGTAAACATACAGGTATTCATAAACATTTTTCATTTATACATTCTAGCAAACAGATGTTTAGAACTAAATTCCTGAGCAAGTTAGGACCAGGCTGCTTCAGACCTTTCCAATGGCATGGACTGGCTACGAGACCACCTTAACCACTCATAAGGTGGAGATGGAGGGGAAGACTTCCATCCCGGACATGTTCCATGGGTGCAGGAAATGGCAATGTCTGAAGATTATGGGGATGCTAGCCTGCCTTCACTGAAGACCCAAGCTCTCCTAAGACTTAATCTAAAACCTACAAATCACAAATGAATCCCACTGAACTTGAGTCCTTCAGAGATAAAAATCGAATTTCTTCAGTCTTTCTCATATCCCAGAGAGACTGTAGAATTGAAAATTTTCAAAACTGGTCTGGACAAGACCTTGAACAATGTTTTGAAGTTAACCTTGTTTGAAGCAGCAGTTTGGACTAGATGACCTCTAGAAATCCCCCTCAAGCTAAATTTCCCAGTTAATCTATCTTTCTCTGCTGGGGAGCCTCCCCAGACAGTTTCCGTCTTTCCTGAAACACAGTGTACATACTCAGACATTAAACTACAGCTGGGCTTTGAACAAAAGTTATTACGGATGCTTTATAGTCCTGTTCATGCACCTCAGTATTATCTTCATGTAAGAGTTCTACCTCATGTTCAGCCTATGATGGATGCATCGCAACCCCTGCATCCTTTCCTGCACAACTCCTGCTGAGTTTTTCCCCACCCAGTAGGTCTCTAGTTGATTATTTTTGTATACCTGAACTAACTTGCACTTATCTCACTGAGTTCTGTGCTATTTTTTCAGCCCACATCTCCTGTTTGTTGAGATAGTTTTGAATTCTAACCCTGTCTTTTGATGTACTTTCACATCAAAGTCCCCTCAGAGCTTGGTATTTACAGATTAAAAAACCAGGAGGCTATTAAGCACTTCCTGATCTCTCTCTCTGTTGCACCTACTTCTTACAAATAAGCCACAGAGGAAACATGAAAGACCAAAGGAAGATATTCTTTTGCTATCGGATACTACTTCTGAGCTACATTTTCACTGAGAAAACCAAAATCCTCAGTTATGGCCACCCCCAAACAAAGGCAGTGTCATACTCCAGATCATGAGGCTGTTGCAAGCCTACTAGGGTGAAGGGTCACATCCTGAACCAAGCCACTTAAGACATACACTCCTCTGCTGAAGGGCATGGTGCGGGGATAAGCCTGGCACTTGCAGCACAGTGCCGAGAAGTGTGCATTAACAGCTCCTCTTGAGCTGCTGCTTTCCTTCAGAGAGCCACGCTGCCTACCTCCTCGCACTGCAGGGTGTCTGGGCCATCTCTGTATCTCAGGCCCGTGGTTTATTGGCCTAGTGTTTTTATTTCACCCATGCAGAAGAGCATCTGCCCAGCTATTTCATATTAACCAACGTGTGGTTCACAGTCACGGGGGCTGTCTGTGCTAAGTCCCGTTTGACTGCTCTTCTGACGCTTCAAAGAGTAGCCTTGTTCTCCCTGTTTTGCAAATATTATAGAACCCCCAGACTATACGGCACGTTTGTTAAGTGAAGAGAATTGGTTCCGCACTGTAGCACTCTCAGGGAATGCAGCTCTGAAGCTAAATGCTTTTGCCATGCGCAGATGTCAAGCCCATAAGGCTACCATGAGCCAGACGTGCAAATGTCACCAGTCTGTTAAACTGGGGGTGGGGGAAAGCTTACATGATTATCTCCAATTAGCTGGAAATGTGAGAAGTGTTTCTTTATAAAGAACTTTCAGACTTTTAATCACCTGTCTTTGTTGGCTCCAGCTCTTCCCATCTGAACGGCTGAGCGTAATGAGGCACAAAGTCCTGAAAGCAGATCGGTAACATTAGCTTTGCAAGGACCCTAGGGCTAGGCCACCTCTGAACAAATAAATCTGCCACAGACTTACATTATATACTTGCAGTGATTATAGACAGCTTTCTGTCCATGCAGTCAACTCATCACCATGTGGGGTGATGGGTCAGGAAGTAGCAGTTTACTTCCAGGATGATACTACTGGCCCTGAGCTGATTCCCTCAGTGCTGGTTGGGGGGGTCTTGCACCAAACTCCCAGTTTCAAGAAACTTCTTTGTTGTTGCAGGCCCATGTAAGTTCATGAAGGTATCTTTGCACAGATGCAGCATAAAAATGAATATGTGTTGCTGGACATGGGATGGACTGTTGAGGAGAGCAGAATGGATGTTTCTGCCCCTTGGTGTTGCTTATCCATAAGCCAGATAAGCTACCTGTGCACAGGGGAAACCTAGCTGTACAAATAATGTTTTGTAATTGAACAACTGACTTAAATTGAGAATTTTGCTTAAAGTGCTTTGGTCCCACTGGCAGGGTGCCTATTCTTTTGCCATGTCTTCCTTCTTCCAGACCTGGACTGGAGGAAAGGCTAGGGAAGCAGTTTCTGCCAACATACCCTATTTGCAGAGGTCTGAAAGGGCAGCTCATGTCAGAGGAGGTCCTGGTGTACTCCCAGAGCCAACTTTTCCTCTGGAGTGATGGACCTGCTGCTTGCCCCCATGTCCTGTCTTCCCTCTGATCCTCCGCCAGGCTGTAGCTCTTCCAGCGACGGTCTTCGACTAAGCTCATTCCACCAGAGAATAACAGTCGGATCATTCCCGTTCTCGCAGACTCTGTTGTATTGGTAGCAATAGGCCAAATTTCAAATATCTGTGTAACAGAAAGACATATAACTCCTACTTCTGCATTAGCTCAGTTCACGGTAGAAATCCAGTTTGTGTATCCAAGTACAGACTTAGATGTTCAAATAGCAGACCCCACAAAGCCTGTATGTAGAAACTGTGATCCATAAACCTACATGACTAATGTCAGGTGTATTTTTTACTCAGAAATCACATGTTTTCTCTCAGAGATAAGATCTCTTTGAATAACTGATAAGGGTAGATTTAAGACAGTGTTTAAAGGAGGAGGTGATATGGACAAGTACAAGTTCTGCTTTTCATGGTTAAGCCAGCTGTAAGGCTTTTCCTGGATGGCTCTCAGGGTAAAGCCTCCAGAGGGTATCTCTGCACTGCTGAACTGGTGTGTACCAAAGCCTGTGTCCATACCTGCAGACTTACTGAGAACTTCTTTTGGGAGATTCAGCTCATCTAACATATCGATAATTGTAGGTGTCTTCATCTGAACTAATCACGCTGGACTCCCTTTTATAATGGACCGAAATAGGCAATTTTAGGCTGTGACTCATCCGACGTAACATCTACTCTAGGATGAAGTGCATCATGCTCTAGAGCTGTTCTTTTCCTTTTTTCTTTTTTTCTCTCGAGGCAGCTAGGATTACTAAATTGGGCAGAGAGATCTACACAGCTCCCTCCCCTGTTGACCTAGAACACATCCAGGTCACAAGAGTTCCTCTTAGCCTCCAAATACATAAGCTTTGCTTCAGCTTTTTCATACACCCAATTTGTGGTCTGGTCACTGCTTTGCTATGACTTGCAATATGTTCACTGGTGAAGTCCTTCAGGAGTGATCCCACAATGCTCTCTTCCTACATCTCCCCATCATTCTGCAGACGTTTCTCCTCTGTACTGCCAGGAAGCTGAGCAGGACATCATAATATCTCCTGTGCCTTGCCAATGTCTGCAGCCTGCGAGAAACATTTGTATTTGCCTAGGGCTGCCTTCCAGTCCTACTTTGCTTCTCCCTCCATGTTTTCATAGTGTCCAGCTGACACCTGGTTAGGTGGCAGTTGAGCACAGTCCCATCCTCAAGTTGAACAGGAAGAATACAGCAAACACTGTAGTTTCGGGAGAAGGAGCCGTATTTCAAAGCCACATTCTGCGTGAGACCAATCCCAAGTGAGCCCTGCAGAACGCAGGAGGAGCATTCTTGTGGAGAGCTCATTTATTGGCACCTGCAAGAGAGTGTGAGAGAGGCCTGTGTGTGCCATTAGTGCTCCCTGTGCAAGCTGAGAATCCCATTTTCTTGAACCTTGCTAGAATTTCAAGTATATCTGCAATGCTGATTACCCATAGATATATTACCTCCAAATTCCCCTACCAGGGCCTCAACTGGTAGCTTGCATCACTACATCATTTATCCAGGTACTGGAGGCTAACTGGGTTCCGGTCAGCAGTAATCACTTGTTTATGCATTGCTATGGCATTGGGGCGATAGCTGCCTGGGGCAAGCTCATGATACAGATCCATAGGAATTTGCTCCCTCCTGCAGAAATGCTGGCGCCAGACTAAGACCCCACTGTGGTGTGTGAACTTGCTTGCTCCTGAAGAGCTGCTTTGCATGTGGGGTAAAGAGGCAATCGCAGCATGCACCGTGCTGTGCAAATATGTGATACCCTCTGCTCTTGGAGATCCCTGAGGATCCCTGCGAGTCCTAAAGTGTTCCTTTCCCCATCAGCCTCTCTGCATGAGGGCTTCAGCTGCAACTGGGAGGCTGGGTTGTTTCACCCTGCTATGAGATGCCTATCTGAGCCGTGCAGAGGGCTGTCGAACCATCACTCTAATGTGAGGCAACAATTTCCATCTTTCAGAGTTGCAGAGAGCAGAAGGCAGTATCCATTGCTGCTGTGCCAACTGCTGAGCAAGGCGATCATCCGCACACTTAGAAAGGCTCTACTTTTATATCCACTGCACAAGGGTGCCTGCAGTAGCTCCCCAGACTGCACACCGGTCCCACAAACTGGAATGTAGAGGGGTCTGTCCTGAGCAATAAATTGACTCAGCCTGGATGGAAAAGGGACAATCACACAGGCTGAGCCGGAGGAATGCTGTGCTGACAGACACCTTCTCTTCCCCGAAAGGCAAAATTAGAAGATGCAGGAAAGCATGGGGTGGGATGCCCCTCCCAAGAGATGTCCAAGGGACTTTGGATCACAAGGTTAATTTAACTGACCAGGATTTTTCACTCTAATATCATGTAGGAGCTTTTGACATTCTTTTCTAATCCTCCAGTCACTTCCCATATTTCTTACAATTTGTTTTGTTGGTTTTTTTTTTTTAAAGATGGAAGCAGCTACGGTCTAAAACACTTTTGGAGAAAAGGGAAGACATAAAAGCAGGGGGATGGATTGTAATCTATTGCTGGTTTCAGAAACAAACCCAGCAGTTCTATTACTGAAAAGGAATCTGTAGTGCAATATCAAAAGATAAATTTCTTTGGGAAAGAAATTACTCTAAGAGGGATGAATATTCTATTGCATGTGTGAGATTGGTGTTCATCCAGGAGAAAAAAGGACCTTTGATAAGGTCACATGAAACATTTTCGGCAGTAGAAAATGTTACCCATTTACATTCCACGGTTTTCTCTTCTTTTAAATATTTTCTAGTGCAGAGAACGGTTTCAGGCTAAGAGAACTCATTCCCTAGAATTACTTTTCTCTTTGGTTTGCACACTATGTATAGGCAAAGGTGTAGTTCTGCTATCTGCTAAATCTGAGCAGTATTTAACGACAAAAGCAGCCCAGCTGAAACAAATTTTCTCCTTTGTGGAGGAAGAGATAATTCAGTGAAAAAGTGGCAGAGCGCTAACAAAAGGCTCAGTCCTGAGAGATGCTTAGCAGTCTGGCACTGATCCCCAAGTTTGAAAACTGCGGACCTAACCGTGTCTGTACTTTCAAGGACTTAGGCACACTGCAAGAGCAAAACACCCCAGATCCTGCAGGATACAGGCCCAAAGGAGAAGAAGACATAACCTGAGCACAGCTTCTGGGAATGACAGGTGTTTATGAAATGCTAAGACAGCGGGTGAGGTAAAAAAGTTGACCTCAAGAAGTACCCAATTTATGTGCAATTTGTGTGTGAGCCAGGCAGTTTTTTAATGGATAATAACTGGTGAGGTAGCTCTATTCCAACCAGCTGGTATCGCGTTCTTCATCTTTAGATATAGGCTGGAAGCAATTAAAGTTAATCCTATCATACATGTTACATGGAAGATTTGGGAGCCAAAAAGATTGCTTGGTACTTGCTGTAAATTCTCTCTCTTTTTTTTTTTTTTTTTTTTTTTTTGTGGGGGAGAGTCAGGATATTCCTTATCTTCTTTTAAACATTAACACCCTGAAGTTTTCATATTCTTGTGGAGTCTGGGATTTTTCTTTCTGACTTCAGCGTATTAGACACTATGCCTTGGCTTCCCTGCCAGTTTTGAAAATGGTGACAACAACAATAATGATATTTGAAATCCAAGACACTATTTTTTCAAGGATACTTCTCACTGTCTATTTCTGGAACTTTTAAATTCTCTCATTTTTTAAATTAATTCCTATCTTGATAAAACTGGAATGATAACCACAAAGAATTGTAAGACTACCCCATATCCATAGAAGTCTATCTGAATTTTTCAATTTCATTGGCCATTTAAGTAAGTAAGCTGCTTTCAGTGACCATTGACTACTTATTGCTTTGCAAACATTAAAACCTGACCATTTGGGGTCAGACCTTCATGGGCAGCAGTTATTCCCCAAGAGTGGCTAATCCTGGATGCCCTGGGAGGAGGACCAGGACATATTGGACATTTTATCTGATCTTCAGCCGCTCATAGCTGAG
Organism: Buteo buteo; assembly: GCF_964188355.1. Lineage (NCBI taxonomy): Eukaryota > Metazoa > Chordata > Aves > Accipitriformes > Accipitridae > Buteo > Buteo buteo. Next base: position 9,965,535 of record NC_134195.1, on the reverse strand, counting down.
GGGCTTCCTACAGGGATGCTTCCTGGCATGGTTTCTTGACCACCAGCCCTCTGAGGAGGACATGGCTCAGGACTTCCCTAAGCCTAGCAATCCTCAAAAAAACTTGCACCAGAAGTTTTCTGGAGGACTCTTCCATCTAATTTATCTTTGAAAGGTAGTATCCTTACCAAAATGAAAGCCAGGAGCCATTGCATGATGTGACTCAGAACAGATGCACATTTCTTGATTTCTCTGGGGCAGTCATGCTGGAGAAAAATGGACAGGATTAAATTGGGGTTTTGTTTCTTGCTACACATCTGCCTGTCAGCCAATGAGTCATGAGCTGGTCAAAAGCTGAGGGGATGTGGTGGCTGGAGCTGCTTTTGAGACACCCTTTTCCCATGCTCAGGATCGACAAAAGCAGCTAATGATTGTCGCTGTGTTGAGCCATGAGCATGCACATGGGTGTCCTGCACCCCTTTTCCCCCAGAAGCTGGGGCAATAGCTCCTGGTCAGCTCCATGCCTGCTGCTGCATGTGCAGGGGGATGCGTTGGCTGCCGAAGCATCATTTTTCTCCTGAACACCATCAGGCTCTTTGGGGAAAGGCAGGGGGCACATGGAAATATCCCATGATCTGTGGGCTGCCAACTGGACCACTGTGAACAGAGGCTGATATTGCCCTGTGAGCACAGACAGAAAGAGGCCATCTCTCCTTCTGTGGAAAGCAGCAGAACGATAATTCTCATTTCCTAATAAGGAGATTTTACAGAGAATTTTAGTTTAGCCCATTTTTGTCGCACATTGCTATTTAATTGTTTTCATCTCTTAATTAAGTTCATCTGCCAGGATTTACCCAGAGAACTGTATCTAAGAGCTCTTTTGTTGACGGCAAACACTTGTCTTTGAGAACATTTTTTCCTAAATTTTGGGGTTTGCTCTGTTTGGATTTATCAGTCAGAGTTGTCAAAGGTTTAGGACAGGATTTCGGATTCATTTAAGGAAGGCTTTGAAATATGTAACCTGCAAAGTTTAAGTTTACATAATGATATTAGAAGTTCCCCCACACCCCTCCCCCTCCAAAACCCAAAAAGCACAGCAACAACAGATCAGAGGGGGATATAGATTTGCTGAGCTTCATAATAGCTACCTTAGTGAACCTGAACCCAAATTCCGTAACTTGAGATGATTCAAGCAACAGAGTCATCCAAAACTTGGCTTTGTGTGGCTGCAAGGGAAAATTCCACAGCTTTGACATCTCTCTGATTTTGTTGTGCTTACACAGTTAATTTTTAAAAGGCAAAACAGATGCTACTTTGAGAAAAATCTGTGTAAAGAAATTAAAGGAAAAAAAGATGATTGCTGATTGAACTAGAACAAAAGGAACAGTATGCAGAAACAATTTTTTGGACTTCTTATACACTGCAAATATGTAAGAGCTCACACTGCGTTCATCAGAAGAAATACAGAAATAAGAATGATCCCTTACACTGGTAAATTTTTTTTTTTCCTTTTCAGAAAAGTTTTGAGAAACCACATCGGTACCTTTAATTTCAAATGGTTGCTCTTTCTTAGGTTTTGGAAAAGAGTCTTCTATGTAAAAAAAAAAAAGCCAAACCCAAACTTGCCCCCAAATTATATTTAGTGTTTAAATATGTACTGTTATGAGATATAGCACATGTGCTCCTGTCCTTGTATTTCAGTATTCATACTCATCACCTCTCATTTTCTTTTTCCTGGGTCATGAAGAATGATCTGCACCTGTCTGGCTTCAGGAGAACTGCTGTCATTATTTATCAGACGTCTGCATCTTCCTTATATTTACCTCTACAAATTATAGGTAGTGGAAACCCAACACGATGGACAACAAGGCAATTGCTACAATGCAATTTCTCAGTCTGTGTCTATTAGGAGCAGCCTACTCCTGGAACACCAGGTCCAAATTTCCATTGAACATTTCCAACAAATGCATAAATGGTTCCAGACATTCGGGGTAGCGAAACATCTCTAATCCTGAACAGCTGGGAGACAACTCCCCAGCAATCTTAAATAAATCTTCCCCAAAGCACAAGAAACAGTCAACCTCATACTGCAGTCAGGTCTTGAAGCACCTAACCAGGAGACTGAAGCTCTCCAAGGTTCACTGTGTCTGTGGAGCAAGAGGAAGCGGCACAGCCAGGGAGACGGATCCCTGCATGCATTTTCCAGCCACGTTGTTCTGGAGAAGCCTCTTCACCTCCCTGTGCATCTGCTTAGTGTTATAAATCCTGTGGGAATTGTGGACGTAAGGACTGTCTACGTATTTGTACAGTGCTTGGTGAAATGGGTGGTCCTTTTTGATGTTAAAGGTAGTGGGCAACAGGGCTGAGAGAGAATAAAGAAAAGAAGATGCCAGTAGGTGATGGCTAAGGAGGAGTTCAGTTCCTGCCTGGACATTCCCAGCTAACGCATAATAAAGTGATTTTTTTAATGTGTACATAAATTCCTAGGCAATCATTCAAGCAAGCGGCCTCATAAAGACAAAGGGACAAGTGCAGTACTGCAGTAAGCAGGCATGTTGGCAGCAGGAGAAAAAATAACAAAAGAAAAAGGGAGTTGTATCCATTTACACAGACTGAATTTTCTCTACAGAATAAAAGGCGTTGCTAGTCTGTGGCAAATGACACTGTCCTTGTACCTTAAGCAACCACAGTCCCAACAAGTCTCTGAAGAGAACTCCAGAAAATGAAAAAAGCAAGTGTCAGACATGGTCTTTTAAGGAGATTATTTTTCCAATCGATCTTTTATGTAGAGGGAAACTGATTCTGTCCCATCTCAGTCTTAGAGTTTGTTACAAGATTTGCCATTTTTCTAGTCTTCAGTGAACAGAATAATAGTTTGCTTTTTGCTTCACCTTGGAGTGAAATGCTGAAACCTAGAATTATTGCCACCAAACCGATGGGGATATTTCTCATGAAGATGAAAAAGCAAAGACCTAATAAATGAAGAACATTTGAGAAGAGAAGGTTAAAGCAGGCTCTGCTGCACTGTGTTTGGCATTACTATTTTAGCAATGTAGGTGGTTTTGCAAACTAATATTTTTTTTTTTATGTTTCAACTGCTGCAAAGCCTCTGAAGGGGAGGGTGCATAGTGTTCATTGTTCACCACAAAGGACCTACCTGACGCGGGTGCAGTCTGGTCACAAACCTGGCCATACTCCAGAATTTCAGAACTCCCACAGCTCTGTCTTGGCCAAAGGGCTGCAGTAGTGCCAGGTTTTCTCTGTGGCTACAGCATCACCCTTTCTTGGGGGGGGGGGGTGTGTCTGTCCCCACTGGGACTGGCCGGTCCATCGCAGTAACCATCCTGAGACTGGGAGGCAGCAAGCTCAGGGGTCTGGTCTCTGGCTCAGCTTTCCCCCTTCTCTCTGCACACTAAAAGATGCTGGTGGATAACGTCACCAGTGACCTTGCATTTGTGGTCAAGGGCTGCAACTGGTGCAAGTGTGTGAAAATCAGGATGAAGGGCAGAGAGGTGGGGTCCCAGGACAGCCCGTGCAGTATAGCTGCACCCGGGTACTCTGGATATACCCTGGGTGCCTACTTAGCTGTTCCCACCTAACTTCCTTGCTTGGTGCTTCTTCTCTTACCGAAATGAATAATCTGACTCTCTGTGGTGACACAGTCTCTGCTACATGAATTAGCCATTTTTTTCAGTGTCTTTTTGGCTGAGCAAAGAGTCTCAACAGAGGAAAAGGAATTATTTGTGTGTGTGTGTGTGTGTGGTGGTTTTGTTTTTTTTTAAAGCTGAAAGCATATTTTATTCCTTCAATTTCTAGTCAGCTTAAAGTTTTCTTTCAAAATTAATATATGGGCAATGCTGTCCCCTGAGACCAAACATGAACAAACCCAGCAGAGAGTTTATCATAAAGTCAGCAGCCTGTGAAAACCAATGCTCTTAATAGAAATTTATAGATTTTAAAACCAGAAAGTACATTGTGAATGCATAATATGACCTCTTGTATAATATAGTCCATAGACTTTTACTTAAAAATTCTCACCCGCCTTAACTACACCCCATCCTTTTGAAAAGATAGCCGGTCTCACTTCAACAATTCAGATTTGAAGACATACTCTGGTATTTGGGTTTTTTTCCAATGCGTAATTACTTTCACTGTGTCAATATTTTGCCCACTTCTGTCGTGAGTTTGTCATAACTGTGATACACATCAGTCTGTTCTGGCAAGAGTCTTCTCATAGCCAAGCTCTTCTCACAACTGATCAGCTCATACCCATAAACAAATAATTTTCTCCTCTTATCCTTCAGACCAGCCAGAATGAGCTCCCTCCTGTTTGATGGAGGAGCTAGATTTTAAAGACCTTGAATCATTCTTGTTGCTGTGTAGTGGGGTTGTTTTTTTTTATTTTTTAGCTGGTGCGTCAGCATCTTGTTCACTTGCAGAGAAAGTGTTCTTTTCTCTTTTGGTTCAAATGGTCAAAAAGTATGTAGAGCACGTTTTGTGGGCCCAACCATCCTTGAGAATACTGATGTTGGCTAGCAGATCTGCTTCTTTTCACCAAGACCTTTTCTATTTTTTCCTGCACATGAGTAATTCCTTCAATCAGTGAAAATTTGGGGTGGGTAAATAATAAAGCAAAGACATACAGGGCCGTGTGCAGGGGAGGGCCTTTCCTTCACGGTCGCTGGAGCTATCTGTAACCCATACGAGTTATTCAGGTGTGCACGGTGCATTTTCTTTTTAGACATCTTCATGTCCTGGTGTCACAAGCAGTAAAAGTTGTCTTTGGATTTGGGGGGAAGAATTCATTGACTGTTTCACTGTATTTTGGAGCTTGTATGCCAAATTTAGATGGAAGAACTTGAAGGGCCTCCACATTATCTGTCTCTGTAATCAACTTGAAAGCAACAGAAGACGACACAGACTGGTTTCTTTATGGATGTGCATTACTTTTGGCAAATGACAGATTTGTAGAGCTACTTGCCACCGAATGGATGGCCCCCGATGAAAACACCACTCTCCAGCTAGGAAAAATCATATCAGCTAGCTGATTTGAAATTTGCTATGTAAAACTGGTTTGAACAAAACCAACAGATTCAAGCAGCTTCAGATTTTGTGGATATTTAGATCCAATTGGGAATTTGCAGTCGAGGCCTCTCACTGATAACAAAGAAGGTTGCAGAAGTGTTCGATCCTCAGCACAAGCTTACATGTTACAGTCATGAGAATAAACATTGCGTTTCAGAGGATGCCTGTTGCAATGGTGCTGAGAGTGGATTTCTGTGTAAACTGTAACTAACCCTTTCTAAAGAGAAAGCAGCAGCAGCATTTGTTTGTGTCCATCTGTTGAAATGTATCCTGAAAAGAAGAATTCAGCAAGGTGCAAGCACTTGTCATTCTGTTTTATACTCCAGCCCTCATTTCCAGGTGGTTACGCTAGAAAAGCAAATTAGGGAAGACAGTCCAGTGACGATGAGCTTGGAGTGAAGAGGAGCAGAAAGCACAGTCCTGCCAGCACTTTGTGGAAACCAGCAGAAAGTTGGAGCGGTCCAGAGTTTTCCCTTTCGTGGTTGATCAAGAGGCATTCTTCACTTTATTGCTTTAGCTTTTATACTCTCTTGCCCTTCCTCCATCTCCTTGCTAGTCTTTGGAACTAGTTACTGGTGTGTGGGGAAAGGGTAGCCCCCAGTCATTGGCAGATTAATCTGCATTGTCTCTGAGTGTACTTCACCTTTCTGAAGGACCAGGCCTCCTCCTCACTTTTCTTTTTAGACTTTGGTGATACTTTTTCTTATGATTGTATGTATCATTTTATACTGTTAATGAATGACAACCAAATGTCATTTAGCTCTACAGCAGCTTTACAGAATGTCATGTTTTTATACTAGATTGTCACATCCTTATTGGGGGTGAGCAGACTATTACTTCACTAGAAATCTCAGTGATTTCATTAGGACCACTGGTAGAGCAGCCCCACTGACAGCTCAGCCTCCTCCTTGCTCCTGGTGAGGCAGTTTTTAGAATGAATGAGAACCCTTTGATCTCCAACATCTCACACTTGGTAAAACAGCAATGTCACCAAAGCTAGCAGGATGAGAGTTTGAGCTTTTGTTGGAGTGTTAAGCGGGCCATTGTTTCACATTTCCGACTTGGTTCCTTTAAAAATTCCATTTGATCTAACTCTACTGCTAGTAGTCCAGAAATAAAGCAATTCCTTGGGGCACGAACGCTATTCAGACAAAATAACACCAATATTTGTCTGCTTTCCCTCCCTGGTATCCAGCATCTTTGCCAGCTCATTTTTCCTCAAAGAGGAAATAACCCATTTCTGGAATTCAGATTTTCCTCACTTCTTGGAAACAGGGAGTATCAAGTGTTCTAAAAGTAATGTTTCCCTTTGAAACCTTCTTAAAATAGTGTTAAAATATCTGCCACTTTTGAAAGGTTTAAGTTCCCTGGGGGTGTAATTCTGCTGACATTGATGGCATCTGCCAGCAGAAGCTCTGGTTCTGCAATTTCTTCTGCAAGCTCCATTGCCCTTTGCTTGATAAGGAAAGCTGCATGAAGTAGGTCCAAACCCAGCTATGAATGTCTTTTTCTGTGTTTTTCTCAGGCTGTGCCCAGCATTCAGGCAGATCTGATGCTGCTCTGACAGGGGTTGAACTACTCTGGTTAGTGGAGTCATCACTCACAGAGGAGGGAGAGGGTAGTCCTGAAAAATATTGGGTATGGAAGAAGACAAATATTTGATCAGTTTCCTATGGAACCAAGCCCCCCTATAAAGCAACTATATATCAAAAAGAAAAGCTCTCTCACATTACCAGAAGAGAGGTAAAAGGCTCATAATTTTTACTGAACGAATCACATGCAAGTGAGTCATTCATAATTGCTTTATAAAAATAGTGAATAAACGCTGTCTTATTCTGTACTTGATTAAGCACGTGTGTAACTTTAATCAAAAGAACCTGTCTTGTGAGCATAAAGTTGCAGCAGTAAGGCTCAGTAAGAACAGCACCTTCTGGAAAATATGAATCCCACAGCCAAAAATGTCTTTGGGAGATGCAGTTCTCTTAAAGCGTATCTGCTGCAGGAGGATTTGCTTCTGTGCAGAGAAAAGAGCTTGTGCTTGCCTGTCACTCTGTAAGAGCAACTGGCTCCCAAGTAAGCATGGTAGAGACAGGGATTTCATCTATCTAAAAGTGAATTTCTTCATACATTTTTTTTAATCTACCTGGATACTAGATGGGAAAGATGGGCCAATTTTGTTTTCTCTTTGACTAGTTACATCTTTGCTCATAATGCTTTTTTCTCTCTGCAGTGAAGATATCAGCTAAACTCTGAACACAAAGTAAAACCAAGCCAAACACTTGGATACAATACAGTAGAAGGGGAAAACCTGTGCCATGCTGAAATTTCATAATCTCATTTTTTTCAGGTAAGTGCTACCAGTTTTCTGCCAGGACAGTTCACCGTCACTAAAACCAAATTCAGTCCAAGGAATAATTTTCTTTTAGACAGACTCAAATAAAAGTCAACATGAATGCACAATTTTGGCTTGAAAAATAGTTTCTTTGACATGTATTGCCTGAGAGCACCAAGCAGTCTTCAGTTCACCCACCTACAGCTCTCCTACTGACAGGTGAGCAAATTCAGCACTCCCCCGATCAATATTTCAAGAGGCTGCATGTGAAAAGAAAGCCTCAGAAAGCTTCTTGCAAAGTGGAGCACAAGGTGTTAGCATGGAGGCTTAACAAGTCATAGACGCAATCCCGATGGGGGCTGCCGCTCAGCCCTGCCTTTGAGAGGCTGAATAGCCCTGTGTTGCCTATGTCTCATTCACTTGATGGGTTCCCCCTTCCGGACCTCTGCAGGTGGAGGTCTGCCTGATGCATTTATGCACTCCAGCCCCTGGGTCCCTGTCAGGATCCAAACTTGGACAAGTAAATTTATGTGCCCACACACAGGTACCTTCTGCAAGGGTGGCAGCTCAGCTCCTCTTGTTGGCAATAGAGATCTCCCCAAGGCAGTCTGAGGTCTGTCCAGTGCACCCTAAAAGAGATGTCTACATCTGGTCATTGCAACTGCTCTTCAGACCTGTATGAAAACACCTAAATTTAGGTGTGCTAATCTGTGAGGTATGTCCTGGCTGCGGTGGCACTTGGAGAGGGCAGGCTGCTGTGACCGCTCCTCCTGCTCCCAGTGCAGGGACACCAGGGCTGTCCCTTCCCACAAGAGCTGTTGCAGGTCTGTGTCCTCCCCCCGGGGGAAGGAGATATTCCAGCAGTCTGTCCTCCTGGGCTGCTGGTGTCTTCCACCCCAAAATGCCTCTGACTACTTTTGCAACATAATTTTGGACATCAAGAGGACACTCAAAGCTACTTCTTGCAAGAGGACAGGCAGGACAGTGCAGACGCCTTGTCGTTGCTCTCAGGATGAGAAGCAAATGATAAGCAAATGCAATATTCAAAATACTGGGGGTTCATACCTTTAAGGGCATTAAAGGTGTTTTTCTGCCAATCCTTTGCCCAAGAACATTAGGCCCAGGGCTAGCTCACCTAGCTCTTGGGGATATCCAATATGAGTGAACCTAGTAGGCCAGATCTGGTAAAGCAAACCACTCTTCCAGGCCGGGTAAGTGTATTTAGGACCATGGCAGCACTGGTACCAGGCAGAAATTCAAGTTCCTTGCCTGCCACCAGTGCTGTTATAACACAGTCTCGCTAGTCTTCTGGGTGTCCCTCCGGCACTATGCTGTCTCCTAAGAAGATGTGGGCAATCCCCTTCTGCTCCGGGGCTCAAAGAAAACGCTAGCTGCTCTGGCAGCTCCTCTTGGGGTGGCAGACTTGTGGGGATTAATTGGAGGAGTAATTAATTAATCGTGTTTGCTGCCAAGGAAAATGTGCACGGCAGTCCCCCGGAAGGGCTATGCTGTGCTCCTGGAGCCAGTGCATCTGGCTGACTGGGAAGGTGCCCTTCTCCTGGTTTGCTCGGGCTGACAGGATCAAGCTGGGATCTGGGCCTTCTTCTGGCGCTGGGCACCATGGCAGCTCTGATTAATGCTGTTGTCACCTCCGGCATTGATTCTTTCAGCTGTCCTCATCCCCTTCTCCTGCTTGGCCTACTTCAGGAGAGGGCTGCTCAGCAAGAAAGCTGCCGTCTCTCTCACACGAAAAACATGACCTACCCAGCCATGGTCTGTTCCACCGAGCGACATGTTTTGCACCTGCTCTGTGGTGGGGTGGCGGTAGTGTGGTGTTTCACCCTAGGACTCGGCAGGGCTGTTTTACCACTCTGCTGGGCACCCACCCCACGTGGCTCATGGCTGGTTCACCCACCGTGGGCACCACGGGTGGTCAGTGCTCACCTCCAGAAATGCTACTCACTACTTGCTAAAAATGGCTATTATTTCCTTAAATACTGTAGTCTGAATAGTAAACCCACCATGCCCTTTCAACACAGGGTACACAGGGATCCACGTTCTTGGTGCAGCACGGTACAGCTCCGAGGAGTTGCACAGAAGGGGCTGAAGGGTGCGAATAGGCTGGGAGGAGGGGAGTCATCACCGGTCCACCCCTCCAGCGCCCAAAGCAGTGAAGGTCCAACTCTGCCTTTGCTTATGGACGTTACTAAATGGGGATGTAGTGGCAAATTATTGGGAAGCTGTGGTATGCATCTGCGTGTTGTTAAGTGTCTTTTTTATAAATGGTCCAAGACTGACTCCTGACATTGCTGCGGTAGGAAGACGATGAATGTGGTTGGGCGGCTAACGGCCTCAGGCAGAGCTGAGCCAGGCTCAGCACACTGCCCCGTTCTCCCCTGCCTGGGGAGAAGACATTTCCACCTGTGATCTCCTCTCGGTCCTGGGGCCTGTGGCACAGGCTGGCGGCAGGACTACGCCAGCCCAGGACTCGTCCGAACATGCACTGCTGGTGCATGATAAACATGGCACACAAGTGTCCTAAGCTGTACTGGGTAACAAGACCAACTGCGCTAATGAGAGAACAAACCCAAGTATGAACAACAGGCACAGTCTGACTACATGTTGCATCCCTGTGAGTTTTACCAGTGTACGTGTACTCCCCTGTAAAATTGTCCTCTTTGTTGGTCCAGGGACAAAAGCAAAAGAAGTTCTTACAGTGGCCAGAACACGCCCATTTGATTAAAAGTATAACATGGTTTTAGTACAAACTATAGCCTTCAAGTAAAAGAGTGATTTTTTTCACCACTGGATGGCAGAATCTTCCTCTGGTCTAATAATATAGAAGCAGAACAATTTGCTAAAATGAAAGCGAAATTGGAACCATCATAATCAATCTGGTGTCTGATCAAAGTGGAGGGATCTGCTGGAAATGTAATTGCAGAGGCAAAAGTTATATTTTTTTAGAAACTCCTTTCTGACTACAACATCTGACCTTTTAATATCTGTCCTGTTCACATGAATTACAGGGCACTTGTTCTTCTGCAGATTTGTCAGTGTCGCCCAACGTTGCCTACCTTGTCAATGTGATGCTTACGTCTACACTGAGTATTTTTTCTCTTGAAGCCCATATTGTGTCATGACTAAATGTCTGAATTACAGAAATTACCACACACTTGGGAGATGCATTTAGAAAGATGCTGTAGTAGGTAATATTATAACCTCTTAAAAATACAAGTGTAGTAGTAGGTACAAGTGCTAAAGCTCAAGTAATATAGTGATTGGACCACCAATGGCAATATTTTAAAAGAAAAAATATATATTGAATTTCAGTTGAGAGGATGTGGTATTTTTAAATCATCGTTGGAACTTTTCAGGAGTTACTTTTACATAGGGAAAGATAAATGTCTAAATCCACCATTTCTTCTTTTACTTACAGTATACACTGAGCAGCTTCATTGGACTGTGCCTGAGCAAGAGGAGAATAAGGAAATGAGCTAAGGCTTCACCGTTGCCAAGTGGGAAGACAAACTTTGTCCTTAACCTCAGAGGGTTTGGTATGACTTTCTATCAAGCAGAGACTGTTAGTTTCTATTAGCAAAGACCATTAAGTAATTCCGAGTATTTTTAAGAATCTGGAACTCTGATTCTTTTCTAAGATCTACTTCCACGGAATTGTATTACCCATGTGAAGATTTTCACAGAGGTTTGAGTAACATTCAAAATGAAGCAAATCTCGTACCACTTGGCAACCATTATTTTAAGAGGACATTTTTTAAATGTTCAAATGAAAACAATTTACCCAAATGGTTAGCCTTTATATAGAAAACAAGAAGTTTGTGGATAGATCAAAAAGGACAAAAACCAAGGTGTGACATAAACTAAGTTGTTTCAGTGCACGAAGCATCCACTTCTTCATATCTTTGACTTCTGCAGCATCCTGTGGCAATGAGTTCAAGAACTTCATTATATACTTTGTGCAGAGTATGTCTTTAGATCACGTTTTTTGTCTTTGTTCATGTTATTTTTACCCCCTTCCTTCCAGGTCATTTATGAATGTCTAAGCTACACCTTTTTGTTGAAGGGATTTTAGCTTAAAAGCACCAAAATAGCATTTAGACCTATAGGAACTGAAATGTGCTTTTGAATTACTTTCTCAGCAACAATATATAGAGGCTATTCCAGAAAAAGTAAAAGAGAAAGTAAGCAGGGCAGTACGAGTGCGAACAAAACAAAAGCCATGTCAACATCTCTGGAGGGGTGGGGCGTGCCACTTGCGTTGCAATGAACCAGGGATCTTCCCACGTCTCGGCAGGTGCCGTGCTGGAGCAGTGTTTCAGCAGGCAGCGGCAGCTCACATGGGCAAATCCCAGCGAGGGGCTGGGAAGCTGCCTATACTCCCCGCTCTGGCAGTTACTGCTTGGCTCAGGATTACAGCTCACCTTGATTAAAATGACCTCTGTGCATCACCTAGGATCCGGCCCCATCGCCTCTCTGTGTGGAGCAGCTCTCCTGGTGTGTTCTCCAAAGAGGATCTTAACCCTGAAAACGGCAGAGCTGCATTTTCTCTGTGCAGTGCTGGTCAAGGTGCGCCGGAGGGTAGGACGGCCTTGAGAACATCTGGATTATAATTAAACAGGAATTTACAGTAACTAGACCTAAGTGGCTTGAACAACAAATTTACTGCTGGTAAAGCCAGATGAGTTTACCAAGATAATCCTCTGTGTTTTCTTCTGTCCTGAATAAAATGTAGCTTTGTAATTTACATTGGGGGAGCACTGGGAAAGCTTCTTTTCCACTTGAGGGCTAACTGCAAGTCCAATAAAAGACTTTATCCGCGCCACAACATTACCCGGCAGCATTACCATTTGCCTGTATGCCAGGCTGATCGGAGAGATGTAAGATTCTAGCTGCTGCTTAAGAAATGCAAACCCAGATTCGGGGCAAATAAACCATCAGTTGTGATGTTTTAAAATATCCTATTGAAAGAACAGTGAAAGTACACAAAGAGTTTGCAGCATAGCCTGTAGTTTATTTTTCGAAAGGCCTCTTCATTCAGCAGAGGCATGTCAGGATAAATTCCCAAGTCACCTGGACTCAATGCTTGCACATTCTTGCTTGCATATTCATAATCTGCTAACAGGGTAGGACATTGATGTTACGCCTGAATTAAAGACACCTGGGGCTGCTCTCTTGCATCAGGCCAGCAGGTCTGGGGCCACCCTCACCATATTTTTCTGTCTCTTCCGCCCTTTGGGAGCAGGACTGGGGCAGACAGCCTGTGCACTGAGAGGCTGCTGGAAGTGGGTTTCCCTGACCACGACCTGACGGGCATGTAAGGGTCTCTGCCGCTCTCCCTGTGAGACCCTGAAAAGGGCAGGCTTTGCCTCTCCTGTTCCCTATTTTCTCACAGAAACCACTGTCTGCTCACTCCTTGGCCTTTTATTTTTCTTTCTTTGGGTCCTCACCTCCCCCAGGGATGGTACAGGGCATCATCTACACAGGTGGGAATTCCCTAAGGTCTCTCTCCTCTTACGACTCCCATCTGCAGTAGTATTAATGCTGATGTCTTACACTTGCCGCATCTCTATTGAGTTGCAGTTAAATATCATTTATGATGAACGGCAGGCAATGCTTTTCCTCCTTTAATGCATGGGGGTCTGTTAATGGAGGGACTCCAAGTGCACCTGCTAACAGAATACGAGGCATCGGGTGGCCCATTTGGAGGGCAGGTCTTGTGTTGATGCCACACAGCCCTCAGCTGCCGTGTCCTCATCCACCGCATCGCAAATTCGCTTTGGAAGGAGCCGATGGACTAATTTACCATGTCAAAGCCAATGTTGCGAAATCCTTGGGTATATCAATGTTTCAAAGCACAGTCATAAATGTCAGCAACTTCAGCGATGGAATGAGTTACAGCAAAATTATGGCTTAACCTGTCATGAAGAGAAGCTTCTGAAAAATTAGTAATCCTGCCTGTGTTTTGCAATGTATGTCTTTGGCTGAGGTCACATTGAGAAGTCACTGCTGAGTGTTTAACAGAAAAAATGGTATACAACCTGGTGCTTACAAACTAATCCTTAATTTTTGCTTGTTCTTTGAACATTCATTTATTTTTTCCGTTTTACTGTCTTTCCTTCTGCAAGGTTACCCTTGCTGTATGAATGTCCCTGTGACATGCTTCTGTCTTTCAGCATTAACGTCACAGATATGGGGCTTCGTCTCGCTGTGACTCTGTTCCTGTCTGTAAAACAACCCAGCTCACCTCAGAAGACCACACAAAAAGTCCTTGGTCCTCCCTTTATCAGTGTCACCCAATCCATTAATGACATGCTAATTGAAAGGTCTTCACTTATGGCCTAACCCTGCTCAGTAAGGTCAGGATTAAATGTAAGGATTTCCTTAACCAAGCTCCTCAGGGCTAATTCCTTTCCTCTGGCGAAAGGACTTGTGAGAAGGGATTCAAGCTTGATGTCTCAGATGTGGGGAAAAAGTCCCAGCACTTATCTCCAACAGCTTTTTCCTCCAAGAGCTCAAGTCCTTCTCAAGTCCCTTCTGAAGGCATAAGGGGCCCCTTTGTTCTTGTGCTGGCTCTCTGCACGGATGCAAACCGTCGCCTCAGGAGATGCTAAATTGGCTGGTTTGCCAAAGTGGAAATCTGCTTCTGCTTCAGAAAATGGGGTATCATTTGTGGGGGAATTTGGGAATGAATAGGAGGTGCCATCTTTGTGACTCACTCTTTCAGGAAAAACGCGAAGTAGGGTAAAGATTGTATAGCAGCAACAGGGAATAAATAGGTATGTTTTGCATAGCTGTTATCCAGGGAGACAGGGCTAGAGCAAACATATTCAGCAATAAGTCTCTTTTTTTTTTTGCCTCATTGCTGGGTGTAAAAATCACTGCTCTAAGCTTGAGCAGGCAGGATGTGCATATGTGCAGACTATCTAATGCTTTGAAATGCATTGGACTTTCTGCGCATGTGCAAATTGACTGTGCAGTCACAGTTAACCCAGTCCACCTAAGAGCAGCTGTGTAGTGCATACGATCAACCCACTAGTCACATGTTCTTACCAAATAAATCCTAGAAAGAAATATGGTAAAATTGGGAAAGGACTGTGTTTCAGAAGCAGTGATACTAAGGAAGATGTGCCAGGGATATTATGCATCAGTTCAGTGAAAAAGAAAGGAAAAAAATACCATGTGTTCATCAGTAAGAACAAGAGAAATTCCTTTCAGAAGTGTCTCACTGACTCTCTAAGAAAGACGAAATGGTCTGCGCCCTGATGAATCTTGTTGAGTAGCACCAAAACACATGAGAACAACGGAACAAAGTAAGTTTCCACTACAAGCTGTTGTCTGCTGTGTATGGACTGACTCAAATTTCAGCTGACAGAGAAATACAGAAAACAGCCTTATGAGAATTAACAGGCATCAGGGAAATGCTAAACAATAATAACAACAATTTAAAAACAACATTAGAATGTTTTATTAGGCAAAAAAGACAACCCAAATAATAATTTCAAACCTTTTCTAAATAAATAAAATTTAATTTAATCAGCTGTAGCATCCCAATGCCTGAGAGAATATTAAAGCAAAGTCTGAAACGTTTAAATGCTCTGCCTTCACTTTCAGAGCATCAAAACTATCGCACTTCCAAAGTCTAAAAAACAGACTGCAATAAGAAACTGGTAAAAGCTGGGAGTTCAAGAGAAATCCTGGAAAAGCACATGCACTATACTAAAACTAACATTGTGCGGTTGCAACATCAAATTTTATGGCTACCTGGATTTGAGCATTTAAAATCCTGTGTCCCCTGAAATCTGCAAACTGGCTTAAAATTGTGCCTTTTACAAAGGTGGAGTTGTTCTTCTTTGCCTCCTATTTTCTAAGCCTTCACAGCTGGGTTATATCTTCGTGCTTTTCTGATTGTTAAAATCTTTTCTTTTTCTAAATGAGGACCAGAATTCTAACTTTAGCGCATGCTTCTAGGATCTCAGGCCTGAAGAACTATATCAAATATCCTGAGATCTGCAAGAAGAAAAGGTTCATATTGGTGAATCCTTTGTACTCTTCCCCAGTCTAGTAGGACTACTTGCAGATTATGCTGTTACGCTGGTTATGCTATGTAGCCTCTAGTCAATGCTCTTAGTTAAGAGTAGAATACGACTTCTTACTATCTTAGCTTATACAACAGCTCCAAAGCAATGGTGCAACATCGGAAGTTAACCTGTACGTTCCAAGACCCCAATCTACTGCCCTCACCCACAGGCTGAGCCTTCTCACTACAACTCATCCTTACATGCGTTTGGTACCGCTTTTTACTTTTCCATGTCTAAATGAAGTCAATCAACTCACCTGCTGCTCACCAGACCTTTAGAAAACATGGATGAACTCAAAATCTAGGAGAAAGAAGCTGGCAGGGGCTGGAGGAAACTCACTGTTTCCTTCATGTCTGCACTCACTCCCAGTGACTCACTAACAGAACATACATGTAAGGCAATTGGGCACTGATGATAAAAGGGAGAAAAAATTAGAGATATAAAGGTCTGGATTAAAAAATAATGAAAACTAGAGTTGAATAAAACCACTCACTTTGATAAAAAAACCTGCCAAGTCTATAACTTTATGTCCAGGTGGAGAGATGGCTTAGATCCCATTTCTAGCCCTGCAGAGTTATAAACTCTAAGCTTCTTACAGAGGCTGAACAGTCTGTTTTTCCCCTTTCTGGATTCAGGCCAGTATAACTTTGGAGGCAAAGAAGGAAACTTTTCTCTGTCAGTATTTAAAACAGCGGCTGGCTGAAGCCACTCAGACGCCTGGAACGCGAAGGCTAGCCCACGAGGAAACGCACTGACAAGTGCAGGTGCAATGTTCTTTTTCTCCGCAATTTCTCACACGGATGACACCGCAGATATGCACTATCTAAACATCTAAAACATACATGCACCACGAATTAGGAGAAATGGGCGGACAAGATGCAGTTAGCTACTACTTCGCTACAGCACTCTGAAAGTGTTTGTGTAGAAATAAGCCTCCTGGTTCAATACAGCAAAGCAAAAATAAGTCCGATGGTAGCTCACTTCAGCCTTTTATTATATTTTTCCTTGTTACGTGTTTGCCAGCATTAAACAACAATGTGACGTATCAAAACTGTATTCAAAAGAGTATTTTCTTTCACTGTCTGGTTTCTCAAGTGTCTTACAAAGCAAATTATAGAGCTAGCATTACTTTCCAAGGCTTGACACTCCCAAAGAAAATATTCAACAATCTTAAACATAGTCTCAGTGCACATCATCAGTCAGAATCTTCCTGACTCTCAATTCTGATGCAACTTAGTCTAGGTTATTGGGGTTTTTTTCCCCCCAGGATAAGTGGTGTCACTACAGCACATTAAAGAGACATCACTGTATAGATTTTAAAATTTGTTTTCTTAAATAAATTGTAACATGATTTTGTATTTATTTGGTTTTGTTATCTTATGAAGAGCTTTGAAATAGAAATACAGTCATGTATTCATATTATTATTATTATTATTATAATTCCTTGCTATACTTATTTTGGTAGGATCAGATAAAGCTTTCTATTCTTGTCCAATAGTAAAATTTTTATTTTTAGGGAAAAGCTGAAAAGCCAGAATGCCAACTACTACTCCTCCTTTTCCCTTGTCCATACACACACAAAAAACCTAGAAACAAGATTTTAAAGCAAATTTTTTTTAATTTTTGGAACCTAGCATGGGATTTTTGAATGTTTGCCATGCATACTGTACATAATCTGCCTAGACCCATACAGGCAGGGGGCATGTTAGGTTTTATTCTATTCTTTTTACACAGAAGAATTCTTATAGGGGAAATAAAAATGAGGAAATATGCTTGGGATATCTGAGGATACAGAAACTGCAAAACAGTATTAAAGCAAGCACCTGAGTAGAACCAGTAGTCTGCCTGTCTGTCTGCACATCCAGAGTGTGTTCAATGCAGACTGTGCCAAAGTAACGGAAGAAGTCATATGTAGTAATGTGTACACTACACTTTTGCAGATATAGAAACATAGAATCATAGGGCCAGGCCCCTCAATGCATTTTGCAATATTTTTGTGATTTTTTTTATTACCATGTCTCCTTTTACCCTCACCTGCCTGTGCTACATTGGTTACCTGTAGTGATCACATTTCAGAATAACTGTGGGGAACAGAAGTTTTACATGTTTACAACACACACACACACAAATATTTCTATTACCCAAAAGATTTGTCAGCCCAGACATTAGAACCAAAGGAGCTCTTCATATTTCAAACACAGAAAAATAGTCCTAATCAAAACCGGAAATCTACCAAGTGGTCAAAACTTCAAGTACACTTTGACAGTAATGTCTCAGCACAGCTTTTACATACGGATCTCTTGGAAGTCTATTATTTCATACCATCCCCATTTAAATATCTCAGTAACATTTCTTTTCAGTTGAGCTAGTATCAGCTGGGAGCGACCTGAACCTTTCTTTCAAGCAGTGACTGCTGGTAAGATTTTGAACAAGAGTTAAGATTTGAGTTTGACGTGGCAGTGACATGTTTCAATTCATATGTGCTAATTACTATTCATCTTGCTAATGTATGATTTGAAATAGACCCATGATTTCATGATACTAATGAAGGAAATCTAAAAAGAGGGGAGAAAAAGCCTTCTTCCGTGATAAATTAGGAGACTGAGAGTTTATTTGTTGAGGGGTTGGTTCCTGCTCTTTACTTCAAACACCCCGTGGTCCTTTAGTTGTAAACTTCTTGCAGCATAGCTGATGAGACCTGGAAATCACCTGATGCTTTCTGCCAGATTCAAAACTGATGTCTTGGCTTTTTGCTGTGCCAAAATATTTTCACATCATTTGTGAAACACTGAAGTATAAAGAAGATTAAATAGAATCAATATTGAACAACAGTCTTCCAAAAAGTACTACCATGTTTTCTGCTACATAATCCAAACGGTTCTGTAACTTACAAGCTACAGACATTTTCCACATGGAGTATGTAAGTAAATATATAATGAAAGACAAATTTATGGATACCTTCTACAGTATTCAACCTCTGCTCAATATTTTGGGGACTAAGATTCACACACATGAAGTGTGCTAGAAAAGCTGCCAAGCCTTGCATTTCCATATTGGGAAATGTCATTTCTGCAGTAGAGCAGGCTCTCGATTAATGTAGACACTCACACACCCTCTTGCAGTAATGTCTAATACTAAACTTTTATCTTTAAATGAACTGTAGGGCTTTGTGCTGCTAAATAAAGGAACACATTTACCCACACTACAACCTGATGTAGTTTCAAAAAAACTGTCCTGATTTACACCAGTTGACAGTACATCCTACACAATCTGTGACATCTGAGAGTAGTAAGTGAGGTGGTAACTATAAAAAACTCCCCAAGCTCCAGTAATTTACCTTGTGCCATTTACGCAATTCAATACTGCTTATCACTCCTAATTACTGTGGGTGATAAATCATTGTGTTCTAAACAGAATTAGTGTCTGTTTAAACTCTCTTCATTAAAATTTAGACAAAAATCAAATAACCTGGGGTCGCACTCTGCATGTGGTTACAGACTGTAGAAAAATAAGTCATGCAAGAGTGCATCTCCTAAGTCACCACTATCGGCACGACTACACACCACAGTCCTGGCTATGTTAGAAGCAAAGTGCTTTGCACATACTAAAACATTTGCTTCTGAGCAGGACTGATTGGCCAGAGATGAGCACCCTGTTAATGCAGTTCTCTTTGTTCAGAATTAAGTCAAAAGGCCATAGGTGATTCTGCATGGTAATAATGTACAAGCACACCCATCGTGTGAGCCAATTGTTTTATTTTGTCTGAATGAGAGGAAAGGAATACTGTCATAGCTGTAGTTTTGCCTTCTGATTTTCCTCAATGACACTTACATTAAAAGAAACATCAAACAGACCCATCTTCATAACAGCAGTTTACAACAGATTGTGTTTGTTTGTTGGCTCTTGGACCGGTCTTCTATTTCCTGCCACTTCTAGATGGGCTTTTTTGATCCATGGAGGGAAGGAAAGGGAGAACGGTGTCTGTAACTGCACTGCTTCATGCATTCATTTCTGGAGTGTAAACTCGTCAAAGCTAACAACTAAATCCATCCTAAGGAATGGAAACGTGAGGCTCCCATCTCACCCTGAAGTGAGGATCCTCTAAAAGAGCCTTAAATATGCAGCTGCAACTTACAGAACACAGCCCCAAAGAAACCAGCATTTAATTTATCCTGTATTAGAGAAAAGGAGTGTATACTGAAGGATATTATATGAAATACTCACATGTAACCTTGAAACCTACTTAAGTCATTGTTTGGCTTCTCGCATTCAATGACACTGGTGAACTTCAAGGGGTCAAATTCTGAGTCCTGGAATAATAAAAGTGTTAATTACTTAGGGCAAAGACTTGAAAATTATAGCCAAAATCACTTTCTTTTCTAGCTTTCATCATGTATTAAGGTCCATTTTTTTTCAAAGGCAATTAAATGAATGACACTGTCCACTGGCACTGAAAATCAAAGGGACCTGGGCACCAAAATTCCTTAGATACCTTCCAAAATCTCCCTTACAAGGATGACTTTTCTGTTCTGCAAGTGGAAGAATGTGAGTTTCTAAAAGCATTAGATAAAAGATGCCAAGCTGAGAAGTCAAATGAATTTGGTCTGGAATGGAAAAATGAAATTTAGCTGGGAAGGCTCAAAATATTCAATAGTATCACTATACTTCATGTTCAGTGAAGCTACTGAAATTCTAGGACAACATAAGTCAATACACTGCCAATTATGAAATAGCTAATATGAGCTTTTGAAATATGAGCAAGCCTTAATTGCTTTATGCCAACACAGATAAATTAATCTACTGCAGTAAATTACACACATATAGCAGAATAACTTTTTCCTAATTAACACTTAAAAACCTTCTTGGTTCTCTAGCTCATTAGTCTGAAGCTGGTATTTTTGCTGACTATGTATGTTTGCCCGTAGTTAGGACCTTGTTGTGTCTGAGGAAAAACATCCCATCACAGCATAATTACTTGATTTTGTTAAATAAAAATCAAGGCTCTCCCTCCTTTGTCAGACCAAACAAACGGTGCACTGAAGTCAGAGATACCCAGTCTTGGTGCTGCTAAGAAGGCTGTTTGTCTCCATCAATGAGGACTACCTTTAGAAAACTGCTTTGCACACCATTTGAATGAAAGAACCAATTGTGAATTATCATATTATTAAGTTTCAGCGCTGCAAATGTTATGTTTTATAATGGTTTTGCTGAGCAGCTGTAGACTCCAACCACTACTTTTTAGAACACACTATGGGAATAGCCAACCGAGAATCAGTAACCAAAGGACAGACACAATCTTATTGCCAGCTTCTCTGAAACACACAGGTGTGTCTGGTTTTTTTATACTGACTCTACTCAGAAGAGGTGAAAGAAACTAGATATTAAATAAGAGATAAAAGAAACTAGGGGATATGTCAGCATCACCATCAACGCCCTCCTTCATTTTTCTGCCAGTTACACCTGGAAGAAAGACAGACTTACAGTATATAGGAGACAATTCAAACCACCCACACCTGACACTTTTGGGAACCTTTCCTGTATTTTTGAGAAACAAGAGATGATAAAGAGAACTGCAAAGAGGGGCTGTCACTTAGAGACAGCTACAGCCCACTGGAGGAAAAAAATCAGTTTTATATGCAGAATTCAGCTTGTAAACAAGGGGGGAGAAAAAGGACTACAGCAAAGGACAGCTCCGAGCAAAGAAGAAGATTGCTCTGCTGAGAATCAGACTCCCTAAATTAGGTCAAATTTGGCAGTCAAGTACCTGAGCCTCAGCAAGAAACCCAGATGATCTCAGCACCAAATACTGTTGGTATTTAAGCTCATTAGATATTTCTCCTGGTTAGCCTTAAACTTCTCTAGGCGACTGAAGTTTGATGCTGGAAATGCTTGGACGTACTCAGTTCTTCAGAAGCACCTAAGACATCATTAGGCTGTAGAATGGGGCAGATATGGTAAAGCCACACGGTCACCCCCTTTGACCCTCGTTCCTCAGCTGCTCACTTCAGACAGGCACAGACACCAGCAGTCACAAGGAAGGAATCACTGGCTAGAACAGACATCACGAAGCTTTCTGGCCTTGGCATCTGAAATCTGTTACTGCAGCTCCTAAACTATACACACTCTGCCTGTGTCCTTGCCTCCAGCAGTCAAAGGTTCACGTTACAGAGACACTACACTAGTAGCCAGTGCTACCTGGCAGCTGGCTTTACTTAAGCTTGTTGGAGAAGGTGAAGTTCTCCCAAGTCATGCCAAAACTTGTTGTGCTGGGAAACCTTGTGCTGTCTACAGAACACCTGCTCTGCTGCCTCAGAAGATGATCATTTTCTTCCTTGCCCTGGTATGTTCCTTGGCAAAAAAAAAAAAAAAAAAAAAAAGTACAGGGAAAATAATCTGTAAACATTGTCCAAGGTGTTTCGATAATATACTGTCTGTCTGCCCAAGGATTGTGCTAAAGAAGAGTCACCACTGTAGCTTGAATTGCATTTGTAAATTGGAGGGAAAAGACTGGAAAGGGAAACATTACTTGCCTTTTTATTATAACATACTATATATAATACAGTTGATTTAGCACAAATTTTCATTCAGTGGTCTTAAAAAAAGAAAAGAAAGAAATCTTAACATCTTTGATGAATGCCCCTGAGGGAACCCTAGAGACACACCTAATAATAAACTCCATTGTAATCAAATGCAGGTTTTCTATGGCTGCTGAACTCAGCAGAGAGCATGGTTTCTAGTGCTGTACAGACACATTAACTTCTAGAGCAATTCGAAGTTTGCAGACTGAATCCCATTTCTGCTAAGAAAGCCTGCCAGCAAAGCCAGCGACTTTACAATTAAGAAAAAAATCTACTTAAAATCTAGAGCTAAAGTCTTCGCAAAAAACGAAAGATCTTGTCAAATAAGAGAGGACTAAACCTACCCAACCTCCCCATCACTACCATGCAACATAGTCTTTCTCCCTCCTTCGTTTTTTGGATTCTTTTCATTTATGAACTAAAAGTCCTTTATTGTTGAAGCTAACCGTCTGTGTATTTGTGTTCTGTTACAATTAACTTGAAATATGTGATTATGGTCTTTAACCAGATAATATCTGGGAGGAGAGAAAATCCAATTAGAATAGTAGTTTACATAAGGAAATGAAGCTGCTGAATTCTGATTTATGGCAAGAGCTCTTTGGTTTATTAATAAATCAAATAACTCCATCTCTTTCCAGTAAAAAGGAAGAGTAGATACACACTGTATATTACAGCTGATGACACTGTTTTGATGTGAAAATGTCTTTTGGTAAATGAATGAACAAATAGGTTAAACACTGCCTGCGTGTAACTGCTTTCAGTGGTTATAAAGAAGCACAAAGTTAACATAAGATTTCACAATGATCGAAGTTTTGTTCCTTTTTATGCTGAAACCTAACTTCCGCAGCAAATGAAACATAAACTGTGATGATGGTCTCATGTAACATGTTTAGCTGCAGCCAAATAGATGTTCAAGCCCAAAGTGTTGCTTTTACAGTGCATAAATCGTGATTTGTGCTGTTTTCTGGGTAAAAGTCCATGAAAAAATTACATTCTCCACTACTCCCTTTAATTTTTCTCTTACAGTGAATTTCTGCATCACTGTTAAGACACAGAAAACACGATCAAAATATAGTCAAAAATAGCACTTACCCAGACCTTTGTGCAGCAGTTATCTGATGTGCCTGATTTTCAGTGTCTTACTTTCCCCATACAGAACTGCTGGGCATTAAAGCTGTCCCAGCCTCAAGAGGGATTAAAAGCTCCATGCCTAGACAGACTGCAATCTCTGTTAGGCTTTCCAGTGCCTAATTTCCCTGAAAACTTGACTTATTTGGTGCTCTCATGGTCTCCCAGCGCACATCAACAAGGCCAGGTCACTCACAAAAAGCAGCTGGAGGCATTTTTTTTTATTTTCTGAAGTTATGTGTCATATTTATCACAAGGTACCTCTGCATGTGTCCCAAACCTGTGCCTTGTGCACCACTAACTTTAACAAATGACCTTCTGGTTGATACAAACTTGGGAGAGATTCACTGATTGCAAGTAAGTTCCCCTGAGTATTTCACAAAACTGTTGGATGGCAAAGGCCAGGACTAAATTCTGTTCACTTCAGTCAAATTTTTCTGTTAAACAACCTGTTCTCTTGCTACAGTGTACATTTACCTGCAAAATACCTTGCTTACGCTTAAGGCAGATGTCTTGCTACGACGTAGTGCCTAATTTGGAGCACAGACTGGTCATTGTAAGAGACATTACAGAAAAACTGTGCTTGAAAGGATACTTGAAGGTCACTTGGAGAAACAAGAAATCTAAAAGAAGGGCCAGAAATGATTTTACTAGTTTCAGTGAGTGCTGACTTTGAAAAAAGTCAACATGAGCACCACATATGTCAAAGTCTAAGCAAAGTCAAGCACATTCAATTATTTTAACAGATAAAAAGAAACAGCAACCATAACTCACAAGTTTTTACTCCTGCATTAACACTCTAAGGCTGCACACAATCATATTGCCACTTGTGCTTCTCTCCCTTCAGGTCAATCAATCTTGAATTCTCTTTGAAACAGTGAAAGAGCACCAGTATGAGATATGGATGATATTTAGCAGTCAAGAAATGCAGATTTGCTTCCATGAGGCTGAAAATAGAACTAAATCCTTGTTTCCCTTTGTCTTGAGCAAATGGGACTAGTGTAAACCCCTCTGCCCATGCTATTCACACTATCTTAGCACTTGCAGTCTCTAAAAGATTAGGACTTTCATTCTTTTCCTCATGTTAGGTCTTGCCCCTGCTTTTTTGACACAGTAAGCATGGATATAAGCATGATCCATACGGGCGCCAGTTTGGTTCTCTGCTGGTCTTTCAGATGGATGCCGTTCTTCCTGTTGGGTTTGAATTTCACATCACCATCACAGTATCACAGCAATGCCACTCTGCAACAAGGCTCCCATGTTGTACTGTCTGCACACTGGCAATAGAATGCAAGTTACTTCAGAGAGTAAAACCATAAAATTTATCTCACTGCCTTTGCTCTGGAGAATGTAGGCAATGGTTGGATGGTTGGTAAACACTGCCTGAAAAACCGAATGACCACAGACCTGCACACAGGGGATGAGAAGGTAAAACTGGTGGCATGCCTTATCCAGTGCTGCCTGGCCTATCAAGACACCAGGAACCTGTTGCTGTGACCACCATGGCACAACAAGGTTCTTTTTCAGTGGGTAAGTCATAACAAGGTCTTAAAAGATATGAAACCTCTGTTTCAGTCATT
Source organism: Buteo buteo (assembly GCF_964188355.1). NCBI lineage: Eukaryota > Metazoa > Chordata > Aves > Accipitriformes > Accipitridae > Buteo > Buteo buteo. Next base: position 9,940,757 of record NC_134195.1, on the reverse strand, counting down.
TCTTCCCATATGGTTTGAGAGTTTCAGAAATACAGAAATAAAGAAGTACATCACTTTGTCAACCATGAATGCATAGAATAATTCAGATATATCCCCACATCGGGGTTGCTCACACCCTGCATTCAGAAGCCTTCAGTGACTAAAAGTTATCCACTTCACCCTAGCGGTAAGAATTCTTTCTTACCAATATAATATTAGAAACAGGTCTTGAAGGTTTCTGCATGTATGAAATGATACACAAGAAACATCGGAGGAGTGAAGACTACTTCTTGCTTCACTCTTCTGCCATATCATGTCATAACAAAATGAAAAAAAGAAAAAAAAAAACAAGAGAAAAAAAAAGAAGGGATTTAATTCAATCATAAGAAACTGACTTTCCTCAAATACCTGACTTCACCTTTTCATTTTGCCAAAATAGCCTTAGTTCACTGCCTTCCTCTGAAAAAACTGCTGACTTTTTAGGAACTCATAGGTATTTCTGAAAGCTTGAAACTTATCAAATGACACACAGTGATACTTATATTAGGTATTTTATGTACTCGGTGATTCCATAGAATGTTTTTCATTTCTTCAGGAGTCTTCTTGCTAGGAAAATGTTTAACATCCTATCCATAAATCCTACTCCTTCCAATTTTTTAAAACTTCAGGAAATTCATTCTTACTCTAAATGCAGCAATGAGAAGGCTTATTTTCCTTATGTAAGCAGACTTAGTCAGATTGCAAACACCTGCTAAATATGGATTCCTTCAAAGCTGAATTTCAAATTAAAGTTAAATTGCAGATGTAAAGGGTTTTGTGACTAGGCTTTAACAATGCTCTACCTATTAAACCTGATAATGAGTTTCATTTCAAACAATAACTTAGGTCTCCAGTAATTGGACTGTGTCTCTGGTGGAAGCACAAATGTACACAGGAGAAAAAACCATAATGGAAAGGTGTTTTCTTTAAAATTTTTCTTGAAATAAACTACTGTCCCTTATCTCTAAGGTGACGATTGATGTATCACCATCTGAAAAACTTATATCCTAAAAAGGCAAAGCGTTGAGGGGAAAAAATGTTACAATACTTCTACAGAGTTGGAAACCAACAGGTAGAGGGATGAAGGAACTACAGAGATCTGTCAAAAAAAAGAAGACTGAATTTAGCTCTCTCCAACATGACTTTGGAGCTTAAGCTGCAAGATCATTCTGAATCTCTACAGTGAAATGCCAACCTTTTTGACTCTGCTGGTAACCTCATGAAACTGTCATAGTTCAGGAAGCAAAGCATGCTGCTCTGCCAGATGAGTTAGTCTGACAATTACAGTGTTCAAACAACATATTCCCCTTCATTAAATGCGTGTCGTATGGGTGATTTAATGGCCTGCTAGTGATATTAATAATGCATAGTTATTAACATGTTTTCATTTATTCATCTGCCCTACTTTACTGCTGCAGAAACCTGAGTTTCATGTTCAGTCCTTCCTTCCAATAGGACAGCATGAGTATCCCAGGCTGCCTTTAGGTGACAGGGACAGTTACCCGCTTATTGCATTGTGTTTACTGGCTATGCTGGGGATTTTATCCAGACTTCTCCCTGCCGTACAATTGCTGGATGAAGGCTCTGGGATTTGTTTCGGCATGTATGTCTGGAGGAAACAAAAAGGGAGAACTGGAGTCATGGGGACAACTCAGAGGAAATCTTTAATAGACAAAACCCTGCCTCAGCCAGAAAAATAACTTTCCAGTTTAAAAGCTTTTAAGTGCAATAAGAAGGCATCCTCCTAATGCATTGGTCCATCCTATTATTCCTTTATATAGCAGTACCCTGCATTTACCATAGAAAATGAGACTGACCTTTTATTAATGTGCAACTGGAATTGCATATTGATTTTATGTATCCAAAGCATGCAGACTGTTTGTATATGAAAAGAGTGAAATGTTTTAATGTATAAACTGCATTAGTCTCTCTGGCAGAATTTATCTGTGCAACTAATTCACAAGTAAAGGAAGAAACAGTTTATCTATGCTATTTAGAAACTAAACAGATCCAGCCATACATCAGAGTTTAATAGCTTTGTTTTCCACACTGACAACTACTACTATAATTGGATTTTTTTCAGTACTGTTTGTTTAAATGGAACAGAGATGTTCAGTATTCAGAAACACTGGAACAGCTGAACAAGCCAAATACATGTTAGGGGGCTGATCTTCCTCTGGCTGACCTAAGTAAAAGTTTTCCCCTTTGTAGAAAATAATATGAGGGAACAGCGCAATACCCAGCCTGCAGGAAAAGAAATGTGTTGCTTGCAATACCTAGGAAGACCTCACTAATTCTATGACAGCCAGCTGAAGCAACTGCTGTTAGTCAGTCAATCATGGGACAAAAATACAAAAAAAAAAAAAAAAAAAAAAAAGTTAGCAACGCTGAAAATACGCATATGCAAGTTCTAATGTCCCTTGGGATGATGGCCATCCTTAGCAAAGCACTGAAAATTACAGTGGTGTGAGTGAATTCGTTCGTGGACTATAGTAGCGCTGGAGAGTGGTAAGGGAACAGAGTATGTCAAGGCTGAAATATGGACCCAAACCTGGACAATTAAAAAAGTGGTATCTGCCTGTTCCAAAAGTCAGCCACTGAAATAAGTGAATGGGTTCATATTCTGTAAGAACCAACCTCAGCATTGGCTCAGTGCTTTAAATAAACCACAAACCAAGCCTCTCAAGGCCTCACAAAACTCTGCATACAACCCGCACTGCTCCTCCAGAGGCTTTTCGCTTCATGCGCACAGACACGTGGTAAGATGCAACCCTCCCCACTCTCCAGTGCTTTCTCCTTTCTGGAGAGATTTCTAGCAGTCTTTCGGCTGCATTTTGTAACTGCTGGCAGAAAACTTCACTTGATTAGTGGCAGTAACATTGCACAGTCATTTTAATTTGGTAGCACAACAGCTCAGGTCAGCTTCCGAATATACCTTAGCCTACTCCTGCTCTAGTCCGGGCTGCTGGCCAGTCTGACTTCTTGTGGGATGAAGTTCTGCCAGAAGAAATGGGAATGGGAAGACCTAAGACCCTTCAACCAGAAAAGGGAAACGCCAAGCACCTCTCTGACACCATCCCACAAACACAAACCAGAACATCAGAGTCCTGACAGGAGAGAGAGTGGCTGGTAATGAAAGGTTTTCCTTATGAATGGTAAAACCTAACAGAAGCAGCTGTAGTCTCGGGATGCAGTAAAACACAGCAAAGCTTGATGAGCCCACCTCAATGTGAAGATGGGGAATCTGGATAAAAACAGCTTTACCTTGCAAGGCATTACATTACATTTAAGAAACATTTCTAGGATGTGAGGGAAACTTGTAACATACAGCAAACCACCCAAGGAACTGAGAGACTCCAGCCACTGCCAGCTGCAGGAGAGCACAGAGGGAGAGCAGCAGTCCTAATGAAAAGGCACCTTTTATTCTATATACTACTGGGCAGCATTCATATCAGCATGATCACAGGTTTGTCAGCCTTTCCACGTGCATCTCCAGCGTGAGAAGGCTATATAACCAAGTAAAAACTCCCCGAGCTGGACACTTGCACACCGTCTTCACTTGGAATTGTATCTCGAATCAACATCCACCATCATGTGCCTGCCCTACTAAGGCTTCTAAGGCAAACGCAGCATTTGTCTGCACCTTCTCCGCTTAAGCCCAGCTGTTTCTGTACGTCCCTCATAGCTTTGTGGAGAGGGTGGAGGGGCAGCTGTGAAGGTTAACAGTCAGTCTGAGGTCAGCAGGGCTGTGGTTGGCATGCACGGTGCATGGGGGAAGTTGTGATGGCTGCAGAACACTCTGGTTAAGAGCTTCGCTCTCAGGTCTGTCGAGTCTCATCTACTACCTATTTTACTGAACAAGTTCCTTTTCAATCAGCAGGCTAAAGACTCCGGTGGCAAAGTGAAAAACATCTTTTAAAAAACTCAAGGAATTCAAGGGTGATTTTTTTCAGACACCAGATGATTGCATAGATCTTATGAAAAGAAATTCATGATGGCCTTGCCACTTCCAAAACTGGACAGCAGAGCTGGGAAATGGGCTGAGGGGGACGAACACATATCGTTGAGGTAGGGATTGAAGTTTGCTTCCCTGTTCCACGCTCTAGCCAGCCTCATGCTTCAGGCACGCACAATGGTTACAAAGTTCCTGCATAGTCTTGTCTTCAGTAATCTGTATGCTTTGTTCAGTTAAGTGTAGAATTAAAACATACACGAATACGACCTGTTGAATCAGGACACAGAACAGCAGAGTCTACTACTCTTGTGCAGGCTTCCCTCACCAGCTTTATTATCCTCTTGGGCAGATGTCATCTACCTGGGATTTCTGCAAGGCCTTTGATACGTTCCTCCACAACATTCTTGCCGCTAAATCAGGGAGATACGGGTTTGGTGGATGGACTGTTAGATGGATAAGGAATTGGCTGGATGGCCATGTCCAAAGAGTTACAGTCAATGGTTCGATGTCCAAGTGGAAAACAGTAATGAGTGGTGTCCCTCAAGGGTCTGTACTGGGACCGGTACTATTCATGAGTGATGTAGACAGTGGGATTGAGTGCACCCTCAGCAAGTCTGCAGATGACACCAAACTGAGTGATGCAGTTGATACACTTGAGGGAAGGGATGCCATCCAGGGGGACCCTGAGACAGTCTTGAAGAATGGACCTATGTGAACTTCATGAAGTTCAACAAGCCCAAATGCAAGGTCCTGTACTTGGGTCCGGGCAATCCCCAGTATCAATACAGACTGGGGGATGAATGGCTTGAGAGCAGCCCTGTGGAGTAGGACTTGGGGATACCGGTGGATGAAAAATTGGATATGTGCCCGCAATGTGCGCTTGCAGCCCAGACAGCCAACCGTATCCTTGGCTGTATCAAAAGAACCATGACCAGTAGATTGAGGAAGGTGATTCTCCCCCTCTACTCTGCTCTTGCGAGACCCCACCTGAAGTACTGCATCCAGCCCTGGGGTCCCTGGTATAAGAAAGATATGGACTTGGTTAGAATGGGTCCAGAGGAGGGTCATGAAAATGATCCGAGGGCTGTAACATCTCTCCTGTGAAGAAAGGTTGAGAGAGTTGAGGTTCAGCCTGGAGAAGAGAAGGCTCCGGGAAGACCTTCTAGCAGCCTTCCAGTACCTAAAGGGGGCCTACAGGCAACCTGGAGAGGGACTTTTTACCAAGGCCTGCACTGACAGGACAAGGGGCAACAGTCTTAAACTGAAAGAGAGTAGATTTAGATTGGATATAAGGATTAATTTTTTACTACAAGGGTGGTAAGACACTTGAACAGGTTGCCCAGAAAAGTTGTCGATGCCCCATCACTGAAGTGTTCAAAGTCAGGTTGGATGGGGCTTTCAACACCCTGATCTAATGAAAGGTGTCCCTGCCTATGGCAGGGGTGTTGGATTAGATGGTCTTTAAAGGTTCCCTTCCATTCTATTCTATGATTACATGATTCTTATGCAAATATTCATTATTATAAGCATTCAATAAATATGAGATGTGGAAGTGCAACCAATGAGAACAAATGTCAGCAATAAGACCAACAGGGAGAACATCATTTAATAAAATAGTTTGTGTAATTTTTCTTCCATGTCATTATCAGTTATCTACTTTAAACAAAGACAGCTGAAACAGCTTCTGGTGGAGCACCAGGAGATACTCCATTGCTTTTTGTTTCTTAACAGCTGACATGACCCACCTCCATGTAGTTAATAGCCGTACAAAGTCATTTTTATCCCCTCCTGTTACACTGCAGGAGCCTGTAAGTCAGATCCCTGTGATCTCAGCCATGCAGGCCACATTGCTATACAGGTATAGGAGAATACTAAGCCATCTGGGGCATGGTTTTGAATCTGGTATTTAATCAAGTCAGGCCAAAAATATAATGAGCAAACAAGCTTGGAAAAGTTAAGTAGAGGCTGGTAAATGCTTATGACAAATTATATGTGCTTTCTAACCATGCTGTATCTTAAACTTCAAATTCTCTTTCTCTTAGAAGCCAAAAGGCTAAGTGTTTCCTGCTTTGATGTAAACCAGCCCATTTGTCATTAAGAAAGCTGAATTAGTGTATTAGCACTGTTGTCTATAAATCTCCATGGACTACTGATGTTTTTAATTCAAAACCAAATGGAAGTATAAGGGCTATAGTTCTGTGTGGATAACAGTATCTCCTCCAGACACGTACCTACAGGACAATCATAGCTTTCTCTCTCACAAGCACATACGCATATATGAAGTGTCTGACCATCACAGAGCCATAGCAGAACTTGAAAGTATGAACCCGAGTATAACCAATGAATGGAAATTTTCATGAGTTTATTGAAATAACAGTTTTGAGACATACGGGCAGCCACTTCCCATGTAAGTAACATTTTAATGCAAATTTCTACTGGCTTCCATGGCCTTCCTTATCAGTACTAAAATGTGTAAAAGACTTGGAGGGGGGCAGGTGAAGAAAAGAGAAGTGGGATGAGGGTTCACATCCTGGATGCTGAGATAAATACAGGAGTTCCTCATTCTGATGCTCTGCGTTTTCTGGCAGAAAAGCAGACCCCTTCTCTACCTCAGTGCTCCCAAAGCAAAGTGAGACCATACCATCATAGCTGGGGTTACACGTGGCTTAATACTGTGAACCCTCCCACTCTGGAAAAGAAGGCCCTTCCATCCTTTCCTAACCACTGATACTGCCAACTGGGGTTATGGTATCAGAGACAAGTGTAGCGTGACATGTTTCCAGCTCAGAAATCCTGGCCCTGAAATCAGGAGTTCTCAGCATTATATTACAAAACCTCATTTCTGAGAACAGATATTCCCGATATTTCCTGTTCCCAGCTGACAGGCCAATGTATGGCTAAGGAATAAACAGTTCCAGAAATAAACTTTTGTTCAGTAAAACTGAATTAGGCTAGGAGATCAGAAAAGTCATGACAAAAAAAAGAAAAAAAAATTAATTGGAAAATCCCTTCTTAACTTGCTTTAAATGTAAATGTTTACTTCTCTGTAACAGGAAAGCAGTATAGCATTTTTTTTTTCTCTACGGACCTGAAATGCTCTCGTTTTCTAATGCATTTCAGAAAAACAGCACAACGGAAAGATGCTGGACTATTGATACAGAGAATGAAATGTCCTGCCTGTCTAGAGATCAGACACAGCACAAGCACTGGCATAATACATTTCCTTACATGGATTTACCACTGTTCCACCGGTGCTGGAAGGATTACCCTAGGGATGGGAGGTCTTTCACAGCCAAGACATTCAAACTTAGATTCATCAATTTAGCCCCTTTAATCTATATTTAAACACAAAACCAAACAGCCAAAGCCAATGGCAAAAGTCAAGTACTCAGCACTCTTCAGAACTGGACCCCTTCTCTGTCCCTTCCCACCTCCCCGCCCCCACGCTTAGATTAAGATAACCAAAATTTTCTCTTACAGTTATTCAAATTCTTTGTCCCTCTAATGAAGCTCTCTCGACAGTCAAACTTGCGGCCTGGACACCTGCACAATGGAAACTAGAAAGAGTTTATAACCTTGCTTAAAGCTGACCAAGGAGGAAGTGAACCCTCATTCTTGAGTTTTTTATTTCCCCGTATCTCCCAGTGTGAGACTGCTGACTAAATGTCATGGTAAAATGATAGAGTGAAAAATTGTTTTCAGCCTTTCTTTAGGACTTCTAGCTCGCATAAGAGTTTGCCACAGCACTGACTTGGGTCCTGCTCTGCACCAGGCTGTTCTGCACGCAGCTTCTGTATGTTTGTTTCTCTGTTAGAGAGATGCTAGTTGCTTCCTCTTTAAATAGACATGTCCATGGTTTCTACACAAGTCATCTCTGAATGTGGTACTATCCAAAAAAGATACAACAATATAGGTGTAGAGCTTTTTGTAACGATTCAACGCTCATCAAAGAAATCTACTGAATGTTCAAGGCATGACCTCAGACAAAGGTCTTCACAGGGTGTGACGAGCTTGCATTTTGCACTGACAAACACAAGTCTTCTTACAGAAGACTTGTTTTGCTAAAATCTTCAGTATAGTAAAAAGAAATCAAAAATAATAATTGTATTAAATAATTACTTAATGTCTTTGGGAAAGACTTTACAGGAATTGCAAAAGTATGTGACAACAAGCAGGCCCTTGGAACTGAATACACTAGCCCATCCATTTCAACCTGGCAACTGGGTCTACATCAAGTCATGGATTTCAGAGCTGCGAACTGAAGAGTGGAAAGGACCATTCCAAGTACTCTTGACAACTTACACAGCTGTCAAGGTCCAGGGGAATGGGCTGTGGATTCATTACTCCAGGATTGAAAGGGCTCCCACCTCATGGACAGTGGAACAAAAGTCTCCCCTTAAGCTGAAATTGGGAAGGTTATGACTGTATTTTATGTTTTGTTTGTAGCAATTATGGTAGCGATGAGCCAAGTTTGGCAAATACCAAATTGGAACCAAAATCTACACCTCATTCTAGCACAAAATATCACTCAGATACTACATAAGAATGATTTCTGGGTTCGTACTTAAATACCAGGACATTCAGAAAGCAGAGTACCTTTAGCTGGTGGTCGCCTTCCTTCCTGGATTAATTGGACTGAACCCGGCATTTGGGAAAAGGATCCACCGGGTAAATTTCCAGTGTTAAATGTAACCACATTAATAATACCCAGTATGTCCTTCCCATGCATACAAGATGAAAGTAGAGGTGCTTTCATGGGAATGTACCCAAAATGTAACTAAACCACTAGTCTTAATCTTACTTCAATAGTAAAAACCTTTACATAAATGAATTACACTGTTTTACCAGTCCCTAATGGGACAGGATGGTCCTGGTTGTGCGGGAACTGAGCCTTGAAAAGTGTTACCATTAGGTTGGAGAAGAGAATGTACTTTGGGAGCCGTCGTTCCCAATATGACAATAACTGACAAACTACATAAACAGAGCGGATGGGTGAAAAACTTTCTCAAACGAACCAGGAGAGTTCATAATCCCATTGCAGATTGTTCCTTAGGATTCCATAGTTTTGTCAGATGGTTTCTTCCTTGAATTGGAGTTAGTGAATTGGAAAAGGCAATTTTAAATATATCAGCTGCGATAGAAAACATTGAAAATGTCACATTTTCCTCGTCGCGACAATCTAGGAGAAATGACGCATTGCCAGGGACTCGCCCTGGGGAGAAAACAGACCAACACTGATACTGTGGATCAAGTGATTTCTCCGTTTATTTGCTGCGTAACATTCGGTTATATACCATAACCATACGCAAGCCATCTACCGATTGGTTAACATGTGCTGTTCATGTGCCTAAAGCAATAGTTTGATTGGGTAAGGTCTTCTGATCATGTGAATGATTCCTCCTGTCTGTGTCTTGCCTGGTGTTCTGTTTTCCGTCATGTAGACCTGACTTCGTTTTACTTTTTATGCTTGCTTCATCAAATTTGTAGCAACAGTTGTCCTTCACAGCATTCTTGAAGTCTGCTGCTTGCAGAGGCCTCTGACTCACAGATTGAACAGTTCCATTGTGTCTCTTGTTCACTATGTGTCTATTTTTCTAATTATCCCACAGAAAACAGAACCATTGATGCTATACAGGCACTACAAATTGAACATGGCTAAAGAATTTGTTTGTTACAATCTGTGTGTGCATCTTAGCCTGTATAATGATTCAATGCTGTAGTTGTAGTCAATTATGTATGAAAATTAAGTTTAAATGTTGAGGCTTTGGATTTGTAGGTCCAAAGTCTCAATAAAAGGGTGTGGGTTGATGCCTTGAGTAAAGGCTGGAGTTAAAAGACTCCATTGTATTTTAATTTGTGCTTGCTTAAGCAACTTTGAAACTTGTAACATATAAGAAAACCTTGATGTTTGTAACAGTATGCACAAATAGATAAGAAGCCTTAAGTTCTGCTGAGCTTTGTGAATAAAAGCTGCCAGGACCAGCAAATGGGGAAGAAGAGATGAACCATCTGAGATGATCTGCACTGCGTGTGCCTTGAGAGAGAGTTCAATTAGCGGATGCCAAAAAATGTCCACCAGAGGGTTTTGAGGACCCCAAAAGACCACCAACCCATTTAATAGTGCAAGCCCGAAAGGGCGGAAACTATGTAAATAATTTCTGGGAAATACCATGAATATGTATGACAATTCTGGGAAATTTAATGAATGAATGTGTATATATTAGACCAACAGGAGATTTGCTTGCTGTAGGCAACAGTATGCACCATAGGCGGAACTATCCCCCATGCATCCAGCGCTGCAATAAAGAATGCCTGCTTTCTAAAACTCCAAAATCAAGCCTTGGAGAGTTTCTTCAACCAGCTTTTTTGGTTATGCACCCCTACCTCTGACTGGCAGGACAGAAGAGAAGATCACTCGGGCACCTGTCCCTTTCACTCATGCCCCCAAGACTCTCAAGTCCTGCTTGACCTTGCCCGGGTTTTGCTTTACCATGTCCTGGTGCCCGCATGGAAAAGGAGCAGGGGATAGCAGTCTGTGCTTCGAACCAGCGTGGCAGCCTCCCTATGACATCCTGGAGCATTCCTGGGCGGTCAGCACCACAGGACCCTCCTATTTCTTCTTGCAAAGTCTAAGCTCCTCCTCTCTTGCTCGCTCCTCCTCCCCCATACAGCGTAGCCTGCTGATTGCTGCCCTCCTCCTGCAGCTCCTCCACTTGCTGAGGGACTCCACCAGCTGTGGCACACCTTGGGCGGGTGGAGGGTCAGGAGGGGGGGTGCGGTCTTTGCAGCCTTCCACCTGGGCAGCAGCTTCCCTGGTAGGAAGCTTTGTCAGGGTGGCCACCCCCAGCTAGCCTGGCCAGGCAGCTGCCGAGCACAGCCTTCGCCTGCTCTCTGCCAGCATGCTGCTAATTCTCTGGCGACCTCGGGCTGCTGGGCAGGCTTGCACGGCCACCAGCCAGCTTGGGGTGGCCGTTGGGGCCGCAGCCTGAGGCGGTGGGTGAGCAGAGCGGGCAGCAGCCCCGCCGCTGACAGGGTGCACTGCCCTTCCCATGCTAATGGCCGCTTCTGCCAGCTGGCGCTCCTCGGGGGCGGGTTCTTCCCGCCTTCCCACCCTGTGCGAGCGACCGCCGGGGAGCACCGGCACCCCCCGGCTCTTGCCTGCTGCCCGAGGGTGCTGGGGGGCCCGAACCCCCCTCAGACAGCTGGCGGGGACCTCGCAAGCCTCGCCGTCCTCCATCTGCAGAGGTAGGGGAAATGGCCGCCTCACGGCTGTGCGGCGGAAGGTGCTGAGTGGCACCCCCCAGCCTGGGCAGGAGCCAGAGGCAGCGCTGTCCTCTGGGGGGCACCTGGTCCCGGAGTGCCAGGGCAAGGTGCCTGGAAATTGGGGAGAGTTGTCCACAGGCTTTTTTCCAGAAGGAGCATGTTTCTCCTCCGTGTGTCACTCTGGTCAGTGACAACGTTTCATTCATGTTGTTCTCCTTGGCTTGTTTTTCCTTTGTTGTGAGTGAAATATTTGGGATTGCTTCAGGGATTACTGGGCCACAGCAGGGTGAAGAAGAGAGGTAAAAGATGTCCCAGAAGCCACAGAGGGAGGGGGCTGAGCCCTGGGCAGGAGCAGCTGTCAGTCAGAGAGCAGCAGGTTGCTGCTGGGGAGGTTTCACCAAGCAAGGAAGTGTGGGGTTTTGCCAGTTGACTCATGTCCTTTTCATTTCTTCCTGGTACAGAAGCCCCGTGAATTGTTGTGAAAGTGCTAAGTGCCAGTATGAAAAGTAGCGATTTCTTTCCTAATTACCACAGTGGCTGGCCAGATGCGTGAGTGTTACAAAATCCAGGAATCGTATTTTAAAAACTATGTCCCAGAATGTTAAAACCCACACTGTTTGTCTTTAGTTCTTGGTGGAGACATAGGCCATGACAGACAATGTGAAAACCCGCTTTGATTTGGAGAAAGGGTGTTATGAAACAGTATTCAAAGAGCTACACAGATTATTTCACGCAGGACTTGTGCATGTTTCTGCCATGTCTCTGGTGGCCCTTCCTGGCATCTGCTAGGCTGTTACCAACCGTGAACTCCAGGAAATCCACATTTTGACATCTGTCTTGGGAATGTAGGAGTCAGGGCATGAAATGCCCACATGTGACTGTTCTTGAACTTTAGAGGAGTTAAGGTCTGGATGCCCACAATGTGATGCCATCCCTTTCCTTAATGAGCTGACAACCCGGAGCGGAACACCCCTGGTACCTGTTGAGTTGTGGGTGTACGTTTCGGTGGGGGATCGTCATGAGTTTGTGGTATTGCAGGGAGGTACTTTTGAGCCTGGATACACCTAGAATATATTTTTGATTGTATGTGTAAACAAGCAAACAAAACCTCATGGGGTGGCAGTGGAGTGATGAAACTGAACAGGTTCTCTCTCTTCTTGTTGAGGGTGGTTTTGTTTTTTTTTTCTCCATATAATGGAATACAGAAAAATGGGCTCAAGCCCTGACCTGGGCCCTCAGCAGTGATACCAGTCTTCCCTCTGAACAGAACTGGTTCATTGATGTCCACAAAATTGCAAATTAGTGGGACTGCAATTAAGAAGCAACAGTGCTAAAGGTTGGTGTGACTTGTGCAGTAGAAAAGATGCTCCTTTTCTAGGTGGTGGAAAGCATGTTCTGCTTTCCCTGACTCCCACATGGCCCCTTTGTTTTCAGCAGGCTTCCCACCAGCGCCTCTGCAAGCCAGTTCTTAGGTGCAACTGAAAGCAGAATTTTCTCTTTATTATTCCCACACCACAGAGGTAATTCTGCTTTCACTGAGCTGAATGGAAATTTGTGAGTAAAGATGATGTTTAGATTTGTCTGCAGTGCCACGGTAGAGTTCATGCGGCCCTGCCCATCTTCAGTAAACGTCAGCTTTGTGTTGTGGTTTTCACTGGAATGACATCTACTGAATTGGAGAAGACCCATGGGAGAGAATAAACTGATGACAGAAGTTTTCAACGATGGGCTTGGGAACTGTAGATGTGCATGTTTATAGAGTACATCTCTTTCAATCTCCTGAGAGGATTTTTTCCTCTCATAACTTGAGTAGGGTGGAAATCTTTTCAGTCTGGTGGATTTGATATTTTTAACTTCACTTTTTATTGTGTTGTGAAAAAAAATGAACACAGTCTTACCATTTACATCCCACAGTGTTACGCATTGGTCAGAAATGTCTGAGGCTTTCACATCTATTCCGTACCTTTGCTAACTGTGCCAGTCTTGATCTGGTCGAATGAGAGCAGCTATGGCGAATAACATTCTTGACTTCCCCATCTCCTCACTCTGGTTTTCCTCTGTCTCAGGCATATGCTTTCTAGAGACTGCATATAAGGGTGAGAGATTACTAGAGTCCTTTCTTATTCCTAAAGGCATCTGAAAATTCTGTTAGGAGTCACTTGCCGTAAAATCATCTCCTGAAGCCATCGCAGAAATATCTAAGATTTTATAGAAATCCTTTTGAGGCTCAGGAAGGTATGATTCTTTTCTTATGCTCAGTTTAACAAAAGTCTCTGCAGCCTTGGTCTTATATCTTCTTTAATGCTACATTTGAGGACTAGTGGTTCTCCCAAGCAGGGCGCCCTGCTGTTGAATTAGCCAGGCACAGCACAGAACCCTTGGTCTGGCCACAGTGAATACTTTTTTGGATAGGCTTAGACCAGCATGGTGAGTTTATGTTATTTCAAGGATTTGCTACAACATCTGTGCCTTTTTTGACCCGATACTGCAAGCCTTTTAAAGCCATACACTTTTTTTTCTTTTACCCCTCCAATGAACCAGTCTGAGACTCTATAGAGCACAGGATTATTGCACTATAATATAAGGTATTAATATAGCGGCAAAGCAATCTTCCTTGCTGGAATACCTACCTAGCCTTCCTACCACAACAACGTTGTTTCATAATGTGTGTACTGGAATGAATGAATATGAATATTTGCTAACTGCAGGTTATTTTTACCGTGCTGATCCCTCTAATATTGAGGCAGATGTAACGATAGTCACCTGTGTACTTCTATGAGTCTGCGCAATGTTTAGTTTGTTAATGGACTGGAGAGTGATTTCTGATGATGATTCATGCATTATTGGAAGGGGTAAAAGTGGATGTGGAAATGGCAGGAGAGGCTGGGAGCTTAAGTTTATAAATAATGGTAGCATCTGACAGTTCATCCAGTCTCAGGGGAAACTGTTTGGGAACAGTGCTAAGCACTGGATCTCAGTGAATGGTCAGAGTAGGGTGGGAGAAGGCACCATGGCTTTATTCAGATCTTCCCTTCAGTTGACTTAAGTAAGGGCAGATGAAAAACCTCTTGTAAAGAAGCACTTTTGCATCTTCCTCCAGACTTTGAGGGGTTTTGCCTTTTTATTTATACAAATGTACAGTCTTTAAAGTATTTTCCCCTGGAAAAGTATATGAATCTATGTGTTTCTCACTTAATGAAGTGTGTTAACATTAACTGTTACATAAAGAAGCTCTATTGTATCAGAACGACTAGACGAATATTGTTACAGAACTGTATGGAAGTGGTGGTATAATTTAACTATCATTGCTCAGACAATCATAGCAGGTTATTTTTATCAAAAGAATTGGTGCTGACTTGGAGTTGCTAACACTTATGCAAGCTCATTTTAGGAAGCATAAAAGCATGGGTAAAACAAGTGTGTTAAAGTTGGTGGTAGGATGGGATTCAATGTGAGCCTTACAGGCCAGGTGAGATTTCATAAATCAGACAACCAAGTAGATGGCTTCCTTGTGAACTGGTATGCATCTGGGATTAATTTAGGGACTACTGCCATTGGGATTAACTTCGGGACTAATGCCATTGCACAGTTGTGGCCTGAGTGTACATTTCCCTTAAAGATATTTTTAAATAGGAAGCTGAGGTTTCAACTCAATTTTTACAAGTCCCTGTTTCCTCTGAGAAATACTAAGTGTTCATTGTAAAACTAAAAGATGCCCAAGCTGAAAGAGCCTTAGCTTTCAAACAAAATCAGTGCTTTCAATGGGAAACATCCATAGACTCTTTAAAGATGTTTTTGTAGAGCCCTTCACACATCCTCCACAAAACCACTCCTTTTTTTTCTAAACAAACAGCTCTATTGGCAGTGTAATTTCTTCAACTGCCAAAACACGGTTTTGAAATGGAATTGCTAAACTGCTGTGCAACTTTGGGCAAGGCATCTTTAATTTACTTTCTGCAAATTCCAACAAAGTGGGAAAAACTATTTCATTTTCTCTGCTCATGTTCTTAATGAGAATAGCATAGTTCAGCTGGAAGGGACCTACAATGATCATCTAGTCTAACTGCCTGACTACTTCAGGGCTGACCTGAAGTTCAAGCATGGTATTGTCCGAGAGGCATGGGGCATCAACCGCCTCTCCAGGAAGCCTGTTCCTGGGTTTGACCACCCTCTTGGTAAAGAAATGTTTCCTCATGTCAAATCTGAGCCTCCCCTGATGCAGGTTTGAACCATTAATTAAATATCTCTACTGCGAGTCACTTGAAATTTGTCCTTTCATTTAGACATTATCCTATTATCTAGAGCTATGAAATAGATAGTGACTTGGCAGTGTCACAGGGGCGTACAGGCGGCTGTCTGTATTCTGTTACTTGATGTTCAGTGTTTGAAGTCAAGGCCTGAAGTTGTGAGCTTGGTTCAGTAAAGTGTATGCTTCTTCCTCAAGACTTGACCTGGTGTCCCTGAGGAAAACAGATTGTTTCTGCTGACTCACAAAGGACTTGAAGTCTGGCCTGTTACATTTTTAGTGTCCACCTGCACAAGGAGGCTGGTTTCAGAGTGATAGAACTTGATGTATAGCCATATCGTAATTGGTGACTATATATAAGGGCTATATCGGAGTGACAAGCCAGTATTTAAAAACCACAAGAGCTGCTGAACTGAGCCAGACTAAAGCACGTGCAGTCCAGTGGCCTGTCTCAGGTGGTGGCCAGAAGTGCAGGGTGATCAGCTTATTTTTTAGAGCCTTGTGATGGGGAACGTGCCTCTTGGATTAGATGATAAAGGCCAGGGCCAGATATGTCCCATTCTTCTTCTGGGAAGAGATAACTTTTCCAGGCTCAAAAAGAGTAGGGAGTGGAGAGAAAAGAAAAGCAGTGTCTCAGGGAAAGTACTGAAGTAAGAAGCTTCTGCAGATTTTCACTCAAATTTCCTTCATATTCCGGTCTGCCCTAGTGGGACTGGGGTATCTGGGCATCCTATGACAGCAATTGCTTATGGAGCAATATAGGAAATGGCACAAACACTTGATTTTTGTTCTGCATCCCTGCTTCTAGGTGGGGAGCATGGCCTCTCAGCTATGCAGGAATGTACCTGGGTCTTTGTACAAGGGAAGTATAAATAAAAAAGGGTAAGGGGTGCAGTGTAAGAGAGAGACAAAGGTGCTTGGGCTCATCCAGTGATGGTTGTACTTCCACTCAAGTTCAGGGGAGCACAATGAACAGTGGAGGAGTAGGTGAAGAAGCTCAAAGACAGAGGATTGCTGGTGGGCAATGGTGTGCCAGTCAGGAGAATGTCTTGCTACCGCATCTGGTACCACTTCCCTGTGTCTGGTCACTATGCTATTGTGTATATGATGTATTTACTAATGGAAGTGAGCTGGAAGTCACGGTAGCCCACATGGGCAGAATCCTGTCCTAAAAATCCCTGTTCTCATGGTTTATTATTTCCATTCACCTGTCTTAGATTCAGTGCACAACCTGGACCAAGCCTTACAGATGTATAGTTACCCTCAGGAGAAAGATGTGAGTTGGTTTGCTTTAATGGGCAATCTGTTAGAGCTACCAGAAATAAGAAATCTCAGCTAAATGTAGAAAATCAGCCCAGACATTTCCAGGTTAAAAAAAAAAAAAACAAAACCTCATATTTCAGAAGCCAGAAGTTAAGGTAGCTTCATCATCTCCCAGTGGAGAAGTTTTATATACCTATGTAGTTCCTGTCCCATTGTCTCCTGATTGACAACTTTTCTGATAGCCATTTTCAGGCTCTTAGCAGGCAATTATAGGTCTATCACACACTGTTGGTGACTGGGTGTGCCAGAGGCATATGTATGTGTGTATGGCCAGGAAGGCGAAGGGGCTGTGCTCTTTGTACTCTGAAGACTGGCATGGCAGAGGTTGGGAGTGAGAGCAGCCTGGAGCTTGTGTGACCAGAGCCATTTGTTCTGTGAACTGGGAGAGCTGGAGGATATGTAGTCAACAGAACTTATGTTGATAGTTTGAATAGATCACACAAGATTGTGTCTCGGTTTTGAGGTTAGGAATATGTTTAACGTGGGTCTTGGTGCAAGGAAGGTGGTTTTGGTCCAGGCAGTTGCTGGTGGTTGCTCCTATTTTCCTTCATCTCCACAACCCAACATCAGGGCCCCTCCAGTCTTTAGGTGCCAATAGGGCCAGAGTTTGCAAGTTCAGTGTTTGTATCTCTGCCTCTAAATGAAATTTGGCTGATGCTCAGTAGGGTATTGAATAATTTTGCCTCTTTTCATACACATATTTTGCACGTGTTTGTTACAATTCCTCTGAGTCCACCTTGCCCTTCTGAAAGCATTTCTGTGGCTGTTGATGAGACACAGAAGCTCTGAAATCTGTGCATGGAATCAGAGACCCTTCAGAATGAGGCAGCAACCATCTTCAGTTGTCTGAGGGAACAAAGTGTTTTCTTTTCCACTGCAGAAGCAACTTTCCCATCACAGATGCAAATAACCTACAGTGTAAGGATCCTTTCATAAGGAAAAGGAATCATCAGTTGTGTCCGGTGTTCCTCTCCCAGCTAATGAAGAAGGACAATGTTTGGTGTACAGTGTCATTGCCAGGCAAACAGCAGCACCAAAAAGCCATTAGGATTATTTCAGGAAATGCTGGGTGGCAGATGCCTCTTCGTTATTACTTGTAAGTGAAGATTGCAGTTTCCTGCCTTCCAGAAGTATTTTGAAACACAGCTCTTGTTTCGAATGTGTTTTGTGATCTTCAGGGTATATCCAAGGACACATTGTGACGGTCTGACAAATTATAGTCAATGTCTCAAACATTCATTAAAGAACTTTGGTGGAGAAAACAGCCTCTGTAAAACCACTGGAGTTCTGTGAACAGGACGATGTGGACGGAGGAGAGGGCCCCACAGAGGGTGGGACCACACTTCTCCAAAGCAGCAATTCCTTATCTTAAGTGACCAGGAGAAGGAGCACAGTGTATGCACCTGGAGGAGGAGGCCTCATGGAAGATGGGACTGTGCTTCTATCTTAAGTGGTCATGCCAGCAGGAAAAGAGAGGCAACTCCACAACGAACCACCTCCCCAGAGCTCACCGACTGATTCCAGAGAACCCTGGGAATAGGAACTGCGCATGTCGAGACCATCGACTAACACACCGTAAAAGCAGGGAGAACGAGTTCTCAGCATGTGCCCTCTGGAACTGGATCTCTATGCTGGCCGGATCAAAGCTGGACCCAGGACTGGTGAAACCCTTTCCTTCTCTCTCTTTCTCTCTTTCTCTCTTTCTCTCTTTCTCTCTTTCTCTCTTTCTCTCTTTCTCTCTTTCTCTCTTTCTCTCTTTCTCTCTTTCTCTCTTTCTCTCTTTCTCTCTTTCTCTCTTTCTCTCTTTCTCTCTTTCTCTCTTTCTCTCTTTCTCTCTTTCTCTCTTTCTCTCTTTCTCTCTTTCTCTCTTTCTCTCTTTCTCTCTTTCTCTCTTTCTCTCTTTCTCTCTTTCTCTCTTTCTCTCTTTCTCTCTTTCTCTCTTTCTCTCTTTCTCTCTTTCTCTCTTTCTCTCTTTCTCTCTTTTCCTTCTCTCTTTTCCACAGTCCCTACACCTCATCCTTTTAAACATAAACCGTTGACCAAGTCTGAGACTAGGAGTGGATCTAGCCGCCCCTGGGCTCCTCTTTGAGAAGGAGTCCAGAAAGCAAGGAGGTCTGCTCTGAACCTCGTGACTCAGCAGGAGGGCTCTCCTCATACATTTCATGTTCCTTTTTCCATTTCTTTTTCTACACCTCCCTTTGATAGCATAGGTCCATACATTTCATGTGATTTGTTCAAACTTTTATGGTTTTAATATTTTGTACCTTCTATGAAAACTGGTTTGCTGCTAGGTGACTGTGCAAGTGAGATTTGATAAATGATATATATATTAACACTATGGTTGAAACAATGGACAAAGGGTAACTGGGGAGATAATTACCAAGTCTAGTCAAGTGATTAACTAGTAATTATTCATAAGTTTTGCAGTTCTTTGCTCTTATGACTAGATGTTCCTGTATGCTAGATGAGAACAATGTTGAGACTGAACACATATGATTGAAACTGCGTTAAGCTTCAAGATCAAAGAACAAGGACAAGAATAAAGACTTCAAGGACAGCCAGCAAGAACTTCAAATGGGTCGGTGGTCGCAAAAGCAGCCCTTCGACTCAAATGGATCCTTTATTGCGCATGATCTGATGTAGGCAGTACTATGATAATAAGTTGCAATCATTTTTATGTATATGTATACTAATCTGATTAATATGCAATTAGTTATTCTATATAACCTGTTAAAGCTGTGGCATGCACGCTAGGTGGAATTATCCCCCGTGCATCCAGTGCTGCAATAAAGAATGCCTGCTTTCTAAAACTCCAAAATGAGTCTTAGAGAGTTTCTTCAACTGGCTTTTTGGTATCACCTCTTCTCAAACAGCGGCTTAACGACATGTTGCAGGGTTCATATTGATAAGTTCACTTGGACTTGGGCAAGGTTAGCTAGGTTGAATAAATGTTGATTGTTGTTTGAACTCCCCTGGTGTCGTTTCACCTTAATTCTGACAAAGGAAATCCACGAACCTGAGTCGCTCCAACTTTGGGACGTGACACACATATTGTGCCTTTTCCATCTGTGTAATTGATTTATTGCTTAATTTTAGTAACTAGTTAGAATCTTAAGTCCAGAGAGACAGTCAAGTTATCCAATATTTTTTATCAGCAAGAGGTTGCTGCATATTCTTGTAACTTTGTGACCCTACCAATTTGTTTCATAGGTGTGTTTATACTGCCTGTACTGTTGATGTTTACAGCACAAGCACTTCAAATCATATTAAGTTGCTGGTGTTTCCTGCGTGGTACTGGGATTCAACATTCTAGAAAACTCTTTGGGTGACTGACTCTGGAGGGGCCTGAGTAATTTCTGGCTTAGTAATGTGCACACTGGCTGCACAGTTCCTGTGCTTACAATTTATGTAGTGCTGGATGAAAAGTCTCAGAAGCAGAATTTGCTTCTTTATGAGGCATTATTCATTTGGTCTGAGACCTTTCTGATGTCCTTATTGGACTCAAAATCTCCCAAGAATAGGTTTTCTTATGAGGAACCTTAGCTTCTGAATGAATGGGTCAGAAAGCCACCAGGAAAGCCTTCCTTGGGTACTATTGTGCTTCAGATCCCTGTGTGGGATTGACCTTGTTTAGGCATTTTGTTAATGACTGTGACACAGAAAAAAGGAAGGTGCTGATAATTGCTGCTGAGGACACAAACTGTTGCCAGTACAGGGGGGGAGCTGAATATCTCACAGTAAGATCCATGTGACCTAGAGGATGGGGCTAATAGCAAGGGCTGAAATTAAGTAGTATGTAGTGAAAGATCATGTGGGTGGGGACTTAATAATGAAAGCTTCTGCTATGATCTGAGAGTCTGTTAATTGTATGAGGGGGGTGTCACAGCACACAACTAATGTGTGACCAGGCGAGAATAAGGCCTCTTAATGTTTGCATAGGGTACCTGTAAGGAAATGAATTGACACTGGAGACGTTCGATAAAGATGGGGAGGGGATATGAAGATACCTATTTGTAAGAGACTGAATTGTTATCTCGAGCTGTTTGCCTCAAAGGTTGTTAGGTGTGAGGGACTGGACTGTCATCTCAAGGAACTGTTTATCTCGAGCCCTTTGTCTCTGAGATGGCCTGTTTAAGCAGGACACGCCTCTGTCCATAAGGACGATTACCAGGCCATTGAGGCATCCAGGGGAGGAAACAGGGCTGGAGCTTATAAGATACTGGCTTCTGGTGTCGATCAGGCGAAGGTCCTGTGATAGAAGAAACCTGCAGCGCATGACATCATCAAAGTATGCCCTATAAGAACCCGTAGAGACAAGCCGTGGGGCTCCCCACCACCAAAGAATTGAAGTTTGAGGACCAATGGGATGCCGCTGGATGCGTGGTGGTGACCATCCTTGCAACTCCCATCACCGACTGCTTGCTTGAGGACCAACGGGACGCCGCTGGATCCGTGGGGGTGACTATCCTAGCAATCCTGTCCTGACTGCTTGCTTAATTTCTACCTTTTCTTCCATTCTATCCTATTGCCACTATTTTTCACTTTTGATACTTTTGATAATAAAAGCTCTTCTGGGTATATGGCATTTGACCTCGTTTGTGTCTTAATTTTGCTCTTGGGATCATATTGAAACCTTCCCTGACATTGTATCAGGGCACTATTCTGTAAGGCAAAACTAGATGATGATGGTGTGTTTAGTCCACAAAATGATGGTGGAAGGGGGGCATTCAGTTTTTCTGTGGCCAAGTCAGAAGAGGATTAAGCACCAGAAAAAAGAAATACTTCAGCTTAAAGAGATTGCTGGTGCAAGAACAAATTGATATAAATTGATATAAATTGACACAAATTAAATGATAGGACATAACGGGTACTGCAGTCAGGTCCTGTCAAAATCTCATAAGATGGGTAAGCACAAAAAAGAAGCTACTCCTAAGATTGAGCTTAATAAGTTTATAAAACATCTATTGGCATTATAATCTTTGAGAGCAAAAACCACTGGAGTTTCCAGAGATGATCTTGCTTTGATTTGCCTGTAAAAAGTAGATGGGCACTGTTGTCTCAGCAGTCGCAGTACTATCTTTTATTCTCCTGAGTTTAAAGGAGAAGATTAGGAGGAGATGATATGTTAGGGCAATTCAAAGATTTTTTTACAGGAATGCTGTTAAAAATATGTGGCATTGAAGGGGAAAAGAAAGAAAAGAAAAAGAAATCCTAGAGAAGAGTTTATTCAGATTGTAGGTTCAATGTAAATTTATCTACGTATCTGTGTTCTCACCTTATCTAATGTACTTTTCCAAATGTTATTGATTTGTTATTGATTTGTTATTAGTTAGAATTAATCATATTTAATTTTAATAGGAATATAGAATTATAAGAAATATTTTAGCAAAATTATATATATATTGCATTTTACACATTTAACCAACAACCAACAGCTGCTGTGAAATCCCCTGTATAGCCCTGTATCAAGGCCTGAGAAATTGGCTAAAATCATCTAGTAGGAACATTTAGAACTTAGATAACAAGCATATTGTTGCAAATATTTTGATAAAGAAATTAAAATCTAATTATATAAAAGAGTTTGGTTTGATTGAAAAGTAGAAAATTGTGAAGCATAGGTATGGGAGTGTTAAGTTTGAAATGTTGTTATAGGAACTTAGGAACTTTAGAAAATGTACTATGTGTAACTATAAGAATTCAAGTATTGTCTGAAATCAGTTAACCACAGAAACTTTGACAAAGATTTGTTGGTTTGTAGTGTTTTGTTTTAGGAAACTAAGGAAACCGTTATGGACACCAGTTTGCTGCTTGGAAACCCCTTATCCTTCCCACCTTGATCTAATTATCGAGGATTCCAATCAGTAGAGTTAAGTGAGATTAACCAATGATTGTTTTAGTATAAGAATATTGATAAGGTGGTGTGACTGAGGGCCAATCACTAGAAATGTTAAATTCAAGAATTAACATTGAATGTACTTTTATGTAAATCTAATACCTGATGGCGAAAATCGTACTGCGCAGAATCACATAAGAGAGGTCAACTATTGGACAAAGTGAGGAAGACTATGGAAGACCACCAGAGGGCTTCTGAAGACCACCAGAAACCTTCACTGCGCCTGCGTAAAGGACATTAACATATGCTAATAACTTCCCAGAAATCTAATGAATATGCGTAACATTTCTGGAAATCTAATGAATATGTATGAATAAGTTTAATATAAGGTGTATGATTTTGGTGTTCAGGTGTGCGTCGTTCATGAGAGGACTCACCCGCGCACCCAGCCGTCAATAAAGAAGTGTCTGCTTATCTACACTAAATTGGTGTTGATAAGTTCTTTATTCCGAGTTTTCGGCAACACTAACACTGACAAATTTACTAGCAGCACGAAATATACAGTTAGGCTGACCTGCCCTTTGGCTGATCAAAAAAAGAGAAGTCTCCTTGAAAGTATGTGTTTACTGGTGGCTAAAAAATACCTGACTTTCTTTTTTCAGCCTTTCAGCTGCTTAATGGCAAAATATAGATGATGTGCTGTTTTCTGTCAGTCTTGGTAAGTCAATACTACGAAGTGGTATATTTTTTTTTGCATTGTACTAGAAGTTTGACAAAGGATCTTTGAAAGCTAAATTGGCTGAGGGGGCGTACTGGTGAAATTGGTGAAATTGATACCTCCAGTAGAAAAAGGTGGCAAGCTGTAGGAAATAGTTCAACAGGGCAGACCTTAAAAAATGAAGCCTGCCAGTGAAGTGGGCATGCAGTGGACTCACATACGAGTGATCCATGTTAATCAAAGAACTGATCATGCCTATGAAGATATTTTTATAATTGCAGTGAGAGGCTCTTGAGATTTCCAGGCAGTTATGATACACCATAATACTTTTGAAATGGAAGGAATTTGGCTAGCCCTTGTATTTTGTTGTCTACTTGGACAAGAGAGCACAAACAGCCTGTGAATGTTTTGCTCTAATGGGGTCATTACACGATGATGTCTCCTGCTTGTCATGGCTGTCTTTCTGAAGGACCAGAAGTTACTCAAAAGCTACCTGCATGTTGCTATACCCTTCACCAATATTTGGGTGCTTGCAGGTTAGCATGGAAAATAACTTCAACTGTGCCTGGTTTAGTGTTAAGAAAAAAAAATAAAAAAAATGCTGGGTTGGAAACTGAAGAAGGTCCCACTCACTTAGGAGAATGAAGTAAATATCTGCAGTTTTCACGCTGATAGTCTCATCTAATCAGAGATGAAAATCAGCCTAGACTTCAGCATACAAGGGTAAAGTGTGGCTGGAGAATAAGAGTATCTGAAGAGACAGCGGTACAGGAAATCTTTGGAAATACCAGAAATCGTCTTTTGTGTGGGTTGTGACTTGCTGTCTCAGAGATTCAGCTTCTTTCTCTAGCTTCATTAATTCATACCTGCTTTCTCCCAAAAGCTTATTACTATTAATAAACTTGAATAAACACAGGGTGGAGAAGATTTCAGGCCATCTGGAGAAAAAGTCTTTTCTCATTTACATGTATCACATAGGTAGGTCTGAGTTCTTTGTGTCTCCAAAGACTCCTGTAAGACAACTGTAGGATATATATTCAGAATTCCCCCAGTAAAACTGCATCAAGTAAAATCCTCTAAGATTTTCACACAGAGCAAATGCAGAAATGCTCTTTGCCTCTGAATCCTTCCCCTTTCATTGCAGGGCTAAACAAACCTGAGATCTCACCTATGCACACTCCTCCTTGGTCCCAGACAATTCCCAGGCAGCAGTTAGCTCACTGGTGTCAGGAAACTTGCTAGTAATGTGGGTTCAGCATCCCCAGTGCTTTCTGTCCTGCTCATTGCTTTGCTGTTCCATCTGCACCTTTGCTCCACGTGGCTGTATGCCAGATGGAAGGGCATGACTCAGTATATGACACCATCTGATGTTTGGAAGACACTGACAACCGAAAACAAACCTAAGCAGCCTGGAATTGGAAGATGCTTATTTTTGAGGGGGTTGACAAGACCTGTTGTGTTGGATGCTGTGAGTCTGGGACCTGAGCTGCCCAAACACAGATGGTGGGTGGAGTGCTCCGAAACTCTTGTTGCAACATCAGCTGGAGGTGGCACAAAGGTGAGACCTTGTGTGTACCTGAAGCCCCTGGTGACCAGGGAGTGCCATCTGCCACCAGAGTGGGGGAAATACTCAAAAGCAGAGAATAGTGCAGTTAAAAGGCCCTCAGCAGGCTCTTTCCTCATTGACCTAATAGTCTGCTTGATGTTCCAACTTAGACATCAGTGCATGTTATGAATTTGCCTGGGCTCTGCTGCAATACGGAGAGATACCTAGGACCCCAGAAGGCACCAGTCTGGCAGGCGATCTCTCAGCCTACCCCCTGTGCAAACCGTCATCACTGAGTTAAAGACAAAGCCTGGCCGCTTGACCTTTGCCTATTGGCTATAGCAGTGTTTTCTGGCATGGTTTTTGATCTCACTGGGTTCAACTCTTGATCCCTGCCCCATGGAGGATGCTGCTGCCTCTCCTTCGCCACACCACTGCCTCAAGCAGAGCTAAATTTGACTCTGAAACAATGAACTGCTCTGGACCTGCCTAACTCTGCACAGTCAGTCCGGTGCCTCTGCACTCGGTGTCCCGGCAGGGCTTATTTGTTTGGGGTTTGTGCTGCAGGTACCTGTGATGGACTCAAACCAAGGAGGGGTGTCTTGTAGGAGCCAGGAAACCTCAGGGCAGCCGCTTGGGCTAGCCTGGCCAGTTCCCCAGGCTGATGGAGAGGCACCAGTGTTTTAAGAGCACCATCCACTGGCAAAATGAGGCAGGGATTTTTTAGAGTTGCTCTGTTCACGACACTGAGTGCTGGAGCCACCTTAATCAACATGTTAAGATTGGAGAGCAAGTAGGGAAAGCTGGAGTGACACTGGGTATGTATCTTAAGTAAAGCCAAACTTAAACTTACAACCTTAAGACTTGTCAGAAGAATTAAATTTCATCAACAGTCTTTTCTGGCTTCAAAAAGTCCATTATAGTTTAGTTGACATTATCTTGCAAGGAAGCTGTAAGTCTCAGTTCTGGTCATATTTTGCATCCTTTTGTGGGCTTTCATAGCTTGATTGGTCTTGTCTCTAGAAAATAGCATTTTTAGAGAAAGCAAAGAATTGGCAAGGTTTCTGTGTGCACCTATAATATGCTCTCCTCCATATGTGCCCATCAGTGCTGTTCCTCATGATTAGTCTAGCTGCAAAAAATAAAAAGCCATGGGTGGTAATTCCTCTCCTTGATAACTCTTCTTTTTTTTCAGCTGTAGTTTAATATTGTGAGAACACCAAAGAGCCATTTGTGCGCTTGACTAACTGCATACTGGCTGGTTCACAGAAATGTTGAGAGCTATGCCAGTATGAATCTGAGGCAGAAAAAACCAGGATTTTTATTCTAGGTGATATCTATATGCAATTCCAAATGTCAAAGGATTCCTTTGCACAGATTGTTAAATTTAATTTGATTTGCTATTAAATTTGCTCTGGGCTTCCAAAGTTGCTAGTGCATTTCCTTTTATAGGTGGAATAATCTTGCTTTTTTTTTCTGTACACATTAATGCAAACGGGAAAAATGACATTGTATTTAGGACGTGGAATAAGGACCAATGTAAAATAGAATTTGTAAGGATGACTGCGATCCTGTATTTCTATGTACTGTTAATGGCTGGTGCTTGAATGTTGGGCAATTACACGATTCATTTATTATGTGGGACAAGACAATGTTTGCAGGTGCCTGTGGTGTGCCCTCCTGACTCTGAAAGTCAAACTGAACCAGACAAACAGACAAACATGCAAAGTAATATATTTGGTGGCATTAAAAAAAGTATTATGCATCTACATGTATATATCCAGCTGCTGTTACTGTGAACAGTCTTCTCTCTCTTATATGCATGAGAATTGCTGTTATCCTTAATCTTACTGTAACATTTAAATTTGAATGCTTTTTCTTTCTATTTTCTCCTTTCAGTTGCAAACGAGACAGATGACAAAAATGCATGACCACTTTCACGATTTGCCAGTAAGTAGTGTTTTTTATTTTAACTGGTTGATTTCTATATCTACTGTAGAAATAAACACATTTAATAAGTCTTTTAACCTCATACTATGTCCACCTTGTTCTTAGAGTTCATTTACAGTACTAAACTGAGAAACCATAGTACTTAGTTGGAAAAGTCCCTTACAGAAACTCAGTCTTATTGAACAGAGTTGATGCAAATCTGAAAGAATGGAAGGCTTTCTGGCCTTACTATTGTTTCAAACATAGAAGGTTATAACAATGTGTCACAAAGCCAGGTGAAGTTGACTACGGTGGCTACAAAGAGATTTGGTCAAGCCTTAGTGTACGAAAAAATGTAATTAAACCATACTGATAACTCCTCCATCACCTTTTGCTTCACACAGCAAGGTTAGGAACAAAAGGTATGGCTTGGGATTTGAAATAAGTGACCCAACTTTGCAGAGAGCAAAGGGATGCATCTGGTAATGTACCACCAACTGACCATGACTTTGACCATATGAATTATTAAAAACACACGTGACAAAATACGTAGGAATGAGGAGGGGGATAGGAAATCCTGTTCATAGTGCATGCAGTTTCATGTTGATTGGTGACCACTTCACAAGACTTTTAAGACAACCAGCAAAAATAAGGCTGCCATCACCTGTCATAGCAGCAGATATTGCTGCTTCTAACAGGGTAGTTTCTCACGATGTATTCTCAGGAGATGTGGGATAACAACTCTTCCATTTGGTTTCTTCTTATGTACTTGTACTGCAACGAAAAGTCAACCTTCATCCATGTGTGAGGTCTTCTATTTGCTTCTTCATTTTCTCTACTGGATAATTAAGTCTGAATGCTGGGAAAATACTTGAAAATCTTCCCTGTACAGTCTATTACAAAAATTAGTTGCTGACTTCAGAAATGCCCCATTTATCAGAATATTTTTTTTTATTTTGCATATTGATAAAAAGCCCACGGAGAATGACTGCTAGCAGAGTTGGCACGTCTTACTACTTTGCAGTCCAGTAAGATTAATGCTTGCTGCACCTCTGCTGAGAGAAGTCTCTTAACTGAAATAACCCCTATTTCAGTACTTAGCTGCTCTTCTTGGGATCTGCTAACTCACTGTTTGCGGTTTTTGTGTTGCGGGGGAAGGGCTGCAGGGCCTGCTCCTGTGAGAAGCTGCTGGAAGCTTCCCCGGCTCCAAGCCGGACCCGCTTCTGGCCCAGGCCGAGCCCCTCAGTGACGGCAGTAGCGCCACTGGGAGAGCGGAGTTCAGAGGGGAAACCTGCGGTGAGTCGGGGATTGGGATGGGAGAGGAACCCCTCTGCGGGTACTGAGATTAGTGAAGGAGGGGGAGCGGGGAGAAAGGGATGCCCCCGCAGCTTGTGGTGAGATGGCAGGCTGTCCCCCCACAGTCCATGGAGGGGAGCAGGGGAGCAGAGGCGCCCCAAGATGGCTGGGACTCCATGGAAAAGCCTGCACTGGAGCAGGCTGGGACTGAAGGACTGCACCCTGTGGAAGGCACCCACGCTGGAGCAGTTTGTGAGGAACTGCAGCCCGTGGAAAGGACTCACCTTGGAGAAGTTCGTGAAGGAGGACTCACCTTGGAGAAGTTCGTGAAGGGCTGTCTCCCGTGGGAGACACCCCACGGCGGAGCAGGGCCCGAGTGCGGAGTCCTCCTCCCCTGAGGAGGAAGGAGCGGCAGAGACAAGGGGTGGCGAGCTGACCCCAACCACCATTGCCGGCGAGAGGAGGGAGAGAGAACCGGGAGGGGGGTTGAGCTGGGCAGGAGGGAGGGATGGCGGGAAGGCATTCTAAGATCTGGGTTTACTTCTCAGTAACCTTGTTTTGATTTGATTGGTAGTAAGTTAAATTGACTTTGTTTCTTCCCCAAGTTGAGCCTGTCTTTTGCCCATGACCATAACTGGTGAGTGATCCCTCCCTGTCCTTGTCTCGACCCATGAGCCTGCCTTTATATTTTCTCCTCATCCCACCTGGGCTGGGGGGGTGGTGGTGAGCGAGCGTCTGCGTGGTGCTTTGTTACAGGATGGGCTCAAAGCATGACCCTCACCCATGCATGTTCTGTAATACTTGAAAGTTAGAATGTGACACAGGTGTTCAGTGTGGTAGTATCACTGGGATTTTCAGAAGTGCCTAATTTATTCAGAAGACATCTGGAAATTTTTGAAAATGTGAAACAGATACTTAAATTTTATGAACTGTAAGTCATGATTTCTGTTCTGCAGAGGTGGGGAGGAGATCTGACTGAAGGATGCTAATTGTACTTCGTCAGTGGAACTAGACTTACAGATGAGGATGGGTTCTTTGAATGACATGCAAGAGGCACCTGGTGACACTTCTAAATAAAGGTAAAAAGATCATCCATAGAAATATTTTGGCATTTGAATGTCTACTGGGAAAAGTTGAAATTTCAACAGAAAAGAAGGATAGTTTTTTGATACTAGTCCTTCAGTGATATCTTAAATCTGTAATTTAAGCACTAAGAAACTCAACGATTAATATTGTATTGATTTGGTACTTTGGTTTTTGGTTAGTTCTTTGGCTTAAAATACAGCCACATCAATACATGCTAAGCTATAAGTTAAGTATAATGTGGAGAGAATGTGTTTTATTGAGATGTGAAAACTCCCTGTTCTGTAACCAAATCTTTTTATGGGAAGGATTATGGTCTTGTATTTGGAATGACCTGAAAGTCAGTGCTTATTTCTACTTGGAGGTTTATTTTGGGTTTTCAGGCTTAATCCCAAACTGGTGGTGATGCAAAGGTAAAAAGATAACAGAGCATCTTTGTTTTCTAGACAGCTGAGAGGCTGGACAGTAAGCCTATGAATTTATTTTGCTTACTTTCTGGTTTTGCAGGGTCTAAATGACAAAACTGCTTATGGAGCACCATTATCGGTGGGCTGACCGGCAACCTCAAGGAAAGGCCGAAGCTGACCATCATCAGTGACCCTAGACCTCCTGAAGAAATCTTAGCAGATGAACTACCACCAGTGGAGAGTCCTGAGGCATTGGTGAAAACATCTTTCAGTTCTGATGGATATGAGTTTACTTTGTTCATCCTTGAGAGGATATCTTTTTAAGATTAAGTCTGCAGTGTGGGTTTGGTGGGAGAAATCATTACCAAAGGATTCCACAATGCTGCGTATCTGTACTGAACAACAGTGAAAAAAGAGGTCCATAAATAATATTGACAGGACTTGTCCTTTACTTCTCAGACCTCATTAGCCTTCCTAAAAGATGATGAACTAGACAGATATAAAGTCTGTAACTAGTCAAAATGGTCGGCAAAGACAGCTCATTATATGAAGATGTCTTTGAAAGTTGGCACTGTTTAATTTGAAAGTGGTTTAGTGATGAAGACTTGCAGTTTAGGTCAGATGATGTGCTTTATTGATGCAAGAAAGAGCTAACCCTTTTTCTGTTGATGTGATGTCTTGAGAACTGTCTAGCATTAATTTGTTCTACCAAGGAGAAGGATTCTGGCCAGGGGCTTGCAAGTAAGTGATTGCTGCTGTTGTAAGTGTGTGATAGATCTATTGCTGGGTTTTTCTCTCTCTTATTTAATCATGTGGATGTACAGTTGTCAGATGTTTCTTGGAGGCATGTTTTCTGAAAATAATTTTCTCAAAGTGAGGTAAACTAGAGAAGCCGTGTGATCTTTGACCAATATGTGAAAATCGGCACACCCAGCAAAAGCGAAGTGAGTGGCAGAATTGATTTTTTCCAAGTGTTTTTCGAGCCTTTTTGTTGTTGTTGTTGAAAAACTATGCTCTACTTTTCCTATAGTAAACATACATGTGATTTTGATTATACCTCAGTCTGTCAAACTTATTTCAATCTTTCTATAATCATTATTTTGAAGGCACTTAAGTTTCAGTCATTATATTAGGTGGTAGTTTCAGGTATCTTGTTTATACTGCTTGACATTTAAAACCACGTTACCATATAGTGAGTTTGTCAGTCTATATAAATGAATCCTGTAATTCCATAGGGCATTCTCATTCTTTAATATTTCCATTGAAATTACTCAGGACAAGTGTTTCAGAACCTGGATCCTCCTTTTATGGTGAGCCGTGGTATTTGATGGCTTTTAAACACTTTATGTGTCTGATATTTAAAATGTATAATTTTAAGAGATCTCTTTCTCAGCTTTCACTTCTCATAACAAATTCTGGGTATCTGCAATCCTTACATTGCCATTATCAAGATAATTTCAACCTTTTTATATGTCAAAATAATGTCACAGCATTTCAAATGGCATGATTTGATTATGTGAGTAGGGGTGACTCTTGGAAGAAGTGAGCTTGTATATAGCATGAAGAGTTTGAAAATGTAATTAAGCAAAATAGTTTTGCTAATGCAGTTTAAATGGCTTTATAAACATTACAGAACCTTTGTATTTCACCAGTATAGCAATTACTGTACAATGTGGCATTTTTGGAGGCTTTTATAGATGGGAATCCAAACAAATTGTTGTTACACAGTAAATTTTAATTGTCTAGTTTCATAAAGAAAGGAAGCCCCGTGTGTGCTTGAGCTCTGCAGGGGAGTGGAAGATAGGAGATTACATTGCAATTAACTGTCTAAAGACATGAGAAAATAAACCACTGTGGTTTTATTCAGTTTGGAATCTTGTTGATATTATGGTGTAAACTGGGGCTTAGGAGGCAGTAGCATCTTTTGTATGATGGGCTGCATGTTTGATTCATCAAGGTCTTCTGTGGGTCATGATCTTCAAGTGCTTCCGTGACAGAGTTTGACTGGTGCGTCTGAGGGTAAGTGATTGCCTGGCAAGCATGGGCTTTCCTTGTTTCTTGTTTACTAGACACTAGTGGAAGATTTTGCTACCCTGTTACCTTTCGGGGAATGAAATGTGCTTTCCAAGTTATCCAGTTCAACATGTCTTAATTAGGAATCTGATGGCTGAATCTCAGGGGCTGCATGGGGCCATGTTGGGCTTGTATGAACTGATTTTGCAGAGAGAAAAAACAGGCCTTGCTTTTGAATGTGACTGCTACAAACTGTAAAAGGCAGCAACTCCCTTACTAGTTCTGATTCACTGCTGTTAGAGCGGTGTATGGCGAACATATCCCTTTCATGCATAGCTAAAAAGAGAATGCCTCTCCAGTGTCAAATGAGTCACACTTGCTTGTGATTTCATATCTTTTTATGTGAATACATATAAGCAGCATGAAATCCCAGCTGCCACCTCTTGTATTACATCTTGTTTTCTACTGTGCAGTACTTATTGTTCTGTAGCTTGGAAAATTAGGAAGAGATCTATATTTGATTTTGTTCAGCTTCTAGATATGAGCTTGAAACGCTTTTAAACGTGAAAGGAGGAATGTGACCATTTCAATCATTTCAGTTGTACTTTTCCTGCAGTAATAATCCATCTTTAAGATGTAAAGCAAAACCCAAATGAAACCGACCCCCTCTCTATAGCCTGCATAAGTCTAGTGCATGATCTCTCCCTAATGAAAAAGTGTTCTGATGGGTCTTGATTTTCTTATACAATTATTTTACTATCTCTTCTCAGAAGATACCAAGAACAAGCACAAGATTGGTCTGAACAAGGCTGATTACCTTTCTAAAGAGAGACTTGAAAGAGTTTGTAGTATCATCTTGTTTGCAGTATTGCAGTGGGAGAGCAGTTGTAAGTAATTTTGTGTCTTGACTAGTTATACTACTCCAGTGCTTAAAATATAGATTTAAAATCCTTTCTCACTGGCATTTAGTCTATTTGTCTAATAAAGGCAGGGGAGGCCCCAATTTGAATTACATCTGAAAATACGGTGGAATGTAGAGAATGGTGGATTATCCCCTTTTGACAAGGGAAAAAAGTAATATTAGACACATAGAAGTGATTAGCTTCTTGGCCCACACTTTATGCAACAAACCCGATATATCCACTTTCTTTGCACAAAATATGCAAGTTCACAATTACAGGAGCTGTGATCACTTTCTTTTTGAAGAGCTGTGCGTGGATCAGCATCCATGTTTGTACAATCGTTGGCAGTGGCTCTGGACTAATGCCACTGTGGACTTTTAGGTGGTCAGTGTACGGCCAGGGCTGCGTGATCTGACTATTGGCTGGAGATGTCAGTGATTGCTGACACTGAAGTCTGTAACTCGGAAACTCTCTTCCCAGATCTGCTTTTTGATCTGCTTGGTCCCTGTAAAGAGTAGTGGTGCTATTGGTCTTGGTAAGAATTAACAATGGTAATTACTGACCTCTTCAGGAGACTGTGTAATAAGTTTACAGCCTGCTTTAGCTTCTGCATGCAGCTCCCTGGCAGCGCTACCCAAGCAGGCATTTTGATAATGCTGGGCTGGCACCCAGCAGGGGGAGCAGAGAAACCGGAGACAGATTTGGGTGCTGTTCTCCCAATACCACCTACAAGTTTGTGGAAGTGCTTTATATTGGAGGATACAAGAGAAACTGCTGCATTTGTCCCCAGACTGCTGCCTGGAGTGAACCAAGTCACCAGGGTGGCACTGCTCCAGCTGAAAACTTGATGTGTCCAAGATGTCATAATTTCTCCTAGACTTGTTTGGTTTTGATGTACAGGAGAGACGGGCTGTTATTTTGAGTCCAGAGACCTGGGACACTGCATTGGGGTATATGACTGTGGTGGTGCTTATGGGATGTAATGGCCATGCTGGATCTTGTGGCAGGAGAGATACCATGGTACAACGTGACTGAGACATCCAGGGAAGAGTGGAGGTGCTCATCTGAGACAAAATGTTCAGTGCAATCTCCCATCCTGTTTCAGGGCCTGTGTGACAGCTGAAGTTGGTCTGGAATCGTGGAGTAGTCCAGCTGGCTCTATCTAGCACGTGGGAGCTTGGGGCAGGAGTGATTCCAAAGTGATCAATCCGGGTAGCAGGCAGCCAAACAGTCATCAGATGAGGCAAAGACCCTCTATCCTGTACCAGACAAGCCTTACTGGATACCTACGTAGCTATGCTGAACTAGGAAGTGATACATATCATCTGTTACTGAGGCTGTATGTCCTGGGAACCAGAAAGGCAGATTCAGTTCCTTCAAGGTCAGAGTGTTTTTTAGCTCAGGGCTTGCATGTGTTCTTAATTGCTGTCACCTTTCAAAATACTTGCAGCTTTTAGCTTGAGACTGGTAACACCCCTGCTTACCTTAATAGCTGCTTTTCCTATGTCAGCTGCAAAGTTTCTTTATCTTTCCAAGGATGGTTTGCTTTGCTTTCCTTATCTGCTTCTGTTCTGCTTTGGAAGTCTTAAATTGCGCTGGCAGCTAATCTTCCTGTATTTCTGGTTCAGTTGTGAGTGATGTAAACTCTTGCTCATGCCAGCTACTGGCCATTTGATCTACAGGACAGAGGTGATATTACTGTGCTCCTAATGCAAAAACTTCAGTCACAGTACCACATGCTGGGAGTCAGCCCACGAGCCTCAGTCGTTGTGGGTCAAGGTGGCATCAGTGGGAATAATGGGTATAAGCCAGCCTTCCCCCTACCTTGCCTGAGTCCTAGCAAGAACCCATCTACAGTCATGTGGTGGAGAGGGACCTACAGGACTCCTTTACCACCTCTCACGTTTTGACACTCTCTGGGCAGCACCAAAGCTTGGCTGTAGCTACCTAAGCTAGTATGTGAGGTCTGAAAATCAGAGAGGGAGGTGATGCTGTGCAGGAGAGCTGTGACCATGACTGCAGAAGAACAGGAGTTGAGGGCTAGTTGTGAGGTAGAATAAAGCCCGCTTTTGCTCCCAGGTCTCAGTATTTGTTTATTGCCTTTTTTATTTGGATTTTCTTCTTGTTTTTTTTAAAGGACACACAAAAATGAGAGATGAATCTCACTTGCCCTAACTTGTTAAAAAAAAAAAAAGACATTTTCTCATTGTTTTTTATACCCATCCACTGCAGATTCAGGTCTCGCTAAACATTAGAATGTAAGCAGTCTCTCTGAAAACCACCCTTCTTGACATCTTTCTCAATCCAGACTTGTTATAAGGCACTTTACTTGCATTAAACTTAAATTCATTGATGTTGTATTCAAACCTGTTGCTTCTTCCTGTTATTTATTGGTACTCATTATGAGAAGGGAAAAGTGTTCTGTTCATTAAGGAAATGGCTCCCATATCATTTGTCTCTCTTCTCTCTTCTTTTAATTGTGCCTCCCTTCTAGGTGCATGTCATGCTTTGTGAGAGTTATGCACTCATTTCTTGGTAGATTGAGATTTATGAGTCTGAGGGGGAATGATCAGAGGAGAAAGATTTATCCCAGTTACTGTTCAAAGGCTGCATTCTGTCTCTTTCTCTCTTTGTGTATATCCACACGGGTCCAGGACGAAGGTGTTTTTTCAGGCAGTTGAAAGAGAAATGGACTTCTCTGTCTTTTGGTTTGGGTGTTTTTTTGGTATCACAGTCTTCTTGTTCTTCATAGGATAGATGTATTATTGATGACAAGCAAAGCCAGAGATTCTGTCCCTGTAAATATCAGACACATCAAAAGACCCAAGTTGAGAAATTCAGAGGGACTGTGGGTGTCCTAACAGAGCTGTGCCTCTGAAAGGCAGGGAAGAAATCCATTTCTGAAATGGGAATGAGAGTTTGAGCTGGAGCTCCATGGATAAGCGAGGTCATGGTAGCAAAGAAGTCCTGCTTTGAGGACTGCCTAATGCCTGTCCTTGACCACGCTTCTCTGCCTGATGTATGTCACCTGAATCTTGTACTATAATAAACTGTGAGCATTTGTTTTGCAGCTGTGCAAGGCTGGCAGTTCTGGCTTTGTAAGCATGCAGATCAGCCCCAGATCAGGTCTCAGTACCCCCACCACACACAGAGGGCAAACATATTTTTAAATTCAGATGTGGTATGCCTCTACAACCACATGAGTCTCAAATATCCGTGTGGCACTCATGTGGGTATACAAGGCTGTTCCAGGGGCTGTGCTTAGTTGATTGTCTTACTGAAGTTGCTAGCCCAGTCTTCCTTGCAGGTTTTCAGAAGAAACTGTATATGTGCAGGGAGTTATATATAGGAGAAGACATGAATTTAAGGATAGCCTTTATTCTGATAAGGAAGTGTTTAATAGTGCACTATTTAGTTGTCTCCACCACTAGACATTAAAAGCCTCTACATACTAATATCAAACTGGGATGCCTTGCAATTCCCATTGACATAATTTTTAGCATGTTTTCCTAAGGAAAACTGGCTATCCTTTTCTGAAGGAAATTGCTGTATATCTCTCAGTCAGCCTTCCTGTTAACTTCTTAAACATAGCTGAACTTGATCAGTAGCTTAACAGAATGGTAGACATCTCAAAGGTATTTAGTTCCTCTCTGTTTTGTGAAAACTGACAGTAGGATAAAAAAGGGTCCCAGTGAAGGAATGGATAGGAGAGAGAGAAGCTGACTTCCCAGAGCTGCTGTCTGGCTGACCAGTGCTAACATACTCTCTAGCTAATCAGCACATCTGTAGCTGTGAACGAGGTGCCATATGTGACCACACAAGCAGGCAGGGCAATATTTGGTGGAAAAGCCCAAGGAGAACAGAGCAGTAGGAGACACAGCAGGTCACAGAATGTGTTGCTATGGGGAAGGTAGGAAAGATGTAAAGTACAAGTGCATAAGAAACCAGTCACAGCTTGTGCTGCAGCTTTGAGTACTCTAAGTGATGCTAATGAAAGTTATTGTCACTACTGTTATGCTATAAATCGTGTCTAATCACCCTGGTGGAGTGGACCACATATCTTATTCGGGTAGATTAAGTGAATTCTATGCCATGACACCCTCGCCTCTTGCCATGTGGTGACGTGCTCTTTCTGTGCACATGCAGAGGTCGAGGCTTTCCTGATGTGAACTGACTGTCATGGCGTGTCACCTAATAGGGAGGAGCAGCTGGGTGTTCAGGCAAAATAGCACTGGAAAGGGGCTGGTGGCTACCTGGCCTATTCCTCCAGCCTGCAGCCTGTCCTTGAAGGGCACTTGGGAGGAGGGGAGGGGAATGTGGGCTCTGGAAGAGATTTATTGTCCTGGCAGTGTGTGCATGTCCTGTGGGCCATAAGTTGCTCATCCTGTTATTGAATTAAGACTGTCACGGTGTATATTTCATTCCCAATGAGAAAATGGGATAGTGGCTTTCTTACTCTTCGCAGTCAGAGAGAGTGTGATGAGCTGAGCTAAGTGTCTTTGACTGATGAATTGCTGAAGCTTTGAGTTCTTTAATTTGCATAAGCAAGAAGCATTAAAAAGGTACTCAGAGGAAATTCCTATACTGTGATGCTTTCCTAAAGGATGTGGTAAAATATTCTCCAGATCCAGTCTAGTCAGGGACAGATTTGGTTTGGTTTTGAGACCACAAAACCTGCAAGTAAGGGTTGAGGAATATTTTGAACTGAATAACAACAATAGCAATCATGAAATTACCCAAAATAATCTTAAGGCTGATGGATAAGAGCTTAATCTTTGCTAATGTCCTGCATTTTTTCTTAATGTGAAGAGATTTGAAGGAGGAGGAAAAAGGGATACTTAGCTCCATTTAATTGAGTATGACAATTAAATGATCTGGAGAGAAAACTGTGTTCTGTCTTGGGACAACACTGGCCGTTTATGCATTGAAATACAAATTTGAGATTTGTTTTTTTCATGAAACCCAAGAGAGAATCTATGCTAAACATTTACCTGGGACACATTGGAAATCCCTATACCTGTTGCAGGTGTCACGCATCCAATGGATTGAGTTGTTGATTCCCATGGGAATGCTATGAATACCAGGCTATGGGTTGCTTGGAGTGCCCTGTTTGCATCCCCTGCTCTGTGTATCTCTCTTTTGACCCTGTGCTTTCTGATGAAGGTTTCATCTGTTTTGCCTCCCCATGCAGAATGATTTTTAGTAACTGCTGTACTTTGCTGGAAATTCTTTTGCCAGAAATTCTCAGTCCAGCCTACCAGTGGCTTTGCAGATAGATAGCAACATCTAGGTAAGTAAAGCTGCTGTGAACTGTCAACACCCCTTACCCACCTAATTTGCTAATGGCTGTTCTTTAACTGGTTTTTGCATGTTAAGCTGCCAGCTGGCAATTTCTAGAAACTCTTTTATGTCATAGAAAGGTCTTATTTGGAAATTATCACACTACCCATCTGAGTACTCAGCACATGCTGATGTCAGAGCCACTGTGTCTGTAGTTTGCAGATTGGGACATTTATTTTTAGTTCTAATAATTTTTGGATCTGAATCTGCTGAAGTGTTCACAGCAAGACTGCTAAAACTATCATGTGTTACTTGGTTTCCACGTGAACTTTATAATAGATCTAAACTTTATAAATTGACTCAGGTTGTTTTGAAACTGGGCCTATAGTTTAAATTTGCTGTCAGTGCTGCTCTTACTCTGGCAAAAAGCAATCTTGTATCTTCCTTTGGTGGAAAGGCTTTCATTCTGAGCTGTGGAAATTGACGCAGGAATGTGGGCTTTGGGTCCACATTTTTGCCCAGGGCTTCCTTCTGTTATGTATGTACCTTTGATCTGTCTCTTCTTTCATGTGAGCACTTGCAGTTCTTGTCAGAGCAAGTTTTCTCTCAGCTCAGCTGAGAAAGGGCTAGACCTGAAGTTCTGTTTCTTTTAAATGGGAAGTACTGAAGAGCGTTTATCGTAAAAAGGAAAACTATCAGAAGCTTTTCCTTCCTCTTAAATGATGTGCACAAGCAGCATTTAGATCAGTGTGAGCATCTGTAGTTGCAGTTTCTAAGATGAAGGTAACATTTCTCTTTCCAGTACTTAGAACCTCAAGATTGACTTTTGTCATATAATTTTCACCAATAGTATCTGCTCCTGAATCAAAAAGATGCTTGTTATCCTACCTGCTGCTTGTAGCAGTTACAATTAATTCTGCCCTAATTCCAAACAGTATTATTCATAATAAAGTAATACTCAGATTCATTCTGAAGATGTTGGGAAAATTGGATTCCTCTTATGGCACTGTACCTCCTTGTGAGGGTTTCTTTGCTTCCTAAATAGTTTTAAAGTTGCTCATAACATAATTATCTGCAATGTCTGCAGTACTTGAGTAAAAGAATTACAGAGTGTAGTAGTGTAAATGGAGTGGGACAAATTTGGTGTAAATTGGCATAAAACTCAGTTGACTTCTGTGGAGTTACACTGATTTACTGCAGCTGAGTGTGTGGCTTGGTATTTCAAAACAGTGCTGGTGCACTGAAATGTGCATATTTGTTGACGAATGTTACAAATCCGATAAACTTTGCTGAATCATGAGTGATGCTGTTGAATAATATGTTAATCAAAGTGGCCTGGGCTAGATACAGCAAATTTCCATCTGAGGAATGCCCACTGGCTTTCACAAAAACTCCGTGAAGCTTACAGACTTTGAATCAGTACGGCCTTTAACAGTTTACCTTTTTTCTCCACTGCTTTAATATTGATTCTAATGTAGCCAAGGCACTTTCTGAGCACCTGAGGATGATGTTGGCAAGCCATGACCTCACATGTAGGTTTTCTTTGTGTTGCTTGGGCTTTACATATTTGCTCATTGCATTGGTTCTCAGAAAAAAAAATGTACTTAGTGCTTTTTCGCTTTATAATTCATTATAGAATATAAATAATTGTGTTATCCTGACATATCAGCTCTTCTGCTAGCAAACTGTCTTAATTTCTTACAAAAATTGCTGGCTGGTATCAACAGAATACAGGCTCCTTAGTTTTGCGCTGCAGCAGAGTATCAGCCATATTGCTCTCTTTTTTTCAAACTCATTTCATTTTTTTCTGAAGTGAGGTTAAACTCAGATTTGTCATCTTCTATATGTCATTCTTTTTGAAGCAGTTGTACATTAATTAATGAAAATTTAATAATAGCACAAATTGATTCAATGTATTTTACACGGATCGATTTCCGCCCCGCTCCCCTGTCCCCCAGCATGGCTGTGTTATGACTTATACAACTATGGTTTACGCTGTTTAACTTTAATGACCTGGATGATGGGGCACAGCGCACCCGGTGGTTGTTAGACCAGGTGGGTGTGCTGCCATCCAGAGGGAACTCCACAGGCTGGAGAACTGGGCTGACAGGAACATCATGCAGTTCAGCAAGGGGAAGCACAAAGTCCTGCACCATGGCAGGGAAAAACCCCATGCACCAGTATGTGCTGGTGGCTGACTGACTGGAAAGCAGCTTTGCTGAGAAGAAGCTTGGGGTCCTGGTGGACAACAACTTAGACCATGAGCCAGCAATGTGATCTTGCAGCAAAGGCGGTGACCAACAGCATCCTGGGTGGCATTAGGAAGAGCGTCACCAGCAAGTCCATCTTCCGCTCTGCTCAGCACTGGTGAGGCCACATGTGGAGTGCTACTGGAAAAAGTCCAGCAAAGGACCATGAAGAATATGAAGAGACTGGAACATCTGACATAGAAGGGGAGGCCAGGAGAGCTGGGACTGTTCAGCCTGGAGGAGAGAAGGCTTGGGGGAAGCTTATCACCTGATAGAAGGGAGCACACAAGATGGGGCCAGACTCTTCTCAGTAGTGCCCAGTGACAGGACAAGAGGAAGAAGGCAAAAATGGAAATACAGGAAATACCATTCAAACATAAGAAAAAGCTCTTTTTAAAAAAAAAAAAAA
This sequence comes from Buteo buteo, assembly GCF_964188355.1. Classification (NCBI taxonomy): domain Eukaryota; kingdom Metazoa; phylum Chordata; class Aves; order Accipitriformes; family Accipitridae; genus Buteo; species Buteo buteo. Next base: position 9,900,287 of record NC_134195.1, on the reverse strand, counting down.
AGGTTTTGGGGTTGGGGTTTTTTTGTTTGTTTTTGGTTTTTCTTTACTGTGAGGGGTAGTCAGACACTGGCAGAGGTTGTGCAGAGAGGTTGTGGAGTTTCTATCCTTGGAGATACTCAGAACATGATGGGACAGAGTCCTGGGCAACGTGCTGTAGCTGACACTGCTTTGAGCAAGGGGGTTGGACTAGATGATCTCCAGAGCCCCCCTCCAGCCTCAGCATTTCTGTGATTTTGTAGTGGGAACAGCGAAACTGAATTATCAGCCTGTAAGTAAAATCCTAGCATCTGATCTGCATTGCAGATCTGTTGTCTGCATTGCAGATTTTTGTTGCATCATCTGCACACATCTGCTGCATGGAACTCCCTCTAACATCAGTATGAAGTAGAGGTCTGCAGTGCAGATTGACAGCTGGGATTTTTCTCCAGAGTGTTTCCCCATCTGTTTGAGACAAACCAGGATAACATATTTTAACTTTTTTCCTCTGTAAACCGAGTGTTTTGTGAGTTGAGTCCTCCATAGAGAAGTTTATTAAAAGGCAAGCTTCATCTCCCAGTCATCAAAAGAAAGTGGTACTGAATTCACAGCTCAGATGATAGGAAAGAAGAAACTCATGTAACAAGATACTAATACAGGTCCTCAAATGTAATTTAAATTTGTCTGAACAAGTTTCCTCTAAGAAGGGAGGGGAAGTGCAAATGACAGACACAACTTCCATAAAGAAGTAGTGAAAACTTTTTTATTAGTTCATTGTGAGTTGGGTAATGGTCTTAGTGAGATTATCTGTAGCCTTAGAAAGCATTAGTTCATTTCCAGGGTCAGCCAAATGCTTTGATCTGTTTTGAATCGAAGCCTGGTAACAGAGGTTACTGCTTGGTGCTTCTGCAGAAGCATTTCTGAGAGTCCTGCTGAGCTTTCTCAAGGTCTTAAAAAATATTGCTTAAATATTGATCTTTGCAGAGATACTAGACTAAGGTGTCATCTATTGTCATCCAGTACTCTCTACTAATGTTGATTTCAACAGAGAACTTCGCCTACATGGGAAATTTTCTAGTGTATTTCCTCCAGCACTGAGATAAGATGAAGTGATAGGAAAGCAAATAAGCCCATTCTCTCATTAATCTTTCAATTGCTGAATCTGTGTGTCTCTTGATGTGCAAAATGTGATTATGCTTTTCTTTTGTCTTGTCAAAGGTAAAGTCATCTTAATGACACTTCTCTGTCCACAGACACTTTATTGGGAACTATCTGTTAAATACTTTCAGTAGCTGGCTTCTAAAATTCTCTATTTTTGTTTGGTTTTATTGGCCCAGGCATGGCCTCAGATGTGAGACCAAATTCTCTGCCAGTTCTATCCACCCAGTTTTATCACAGTACCTGCCTTTAGCAGGGCTGTACCAGTATATGCCTAAGGCAGCTAAGATGTCACAAGCTGAATGGCATTAGCTAATTGAATGCAATTCAGATAGAGAGCAAGGTAATCAGTCAACCAGTACTCTGTTCTTTTCCAAGTGTCTTCATACTTCTGTGGGAATTTCAAGGAATCTGGTGATAGAAACAAAGCACCAAAAGCTAACTTGACTCAAAATTTCAGACGGGTAGCATGAACAGCAGCCATCTGTGTCTTTTTTTTGAACAGGAGATATTTTCTGGGGAGAAGGTGAAAGAAACAGGCTTACTATGTGACCACATTGAGATAAACACTGGCTTTGTTGAACTGTGAGACAAAATGCTGGCTTTTAAGGGCCAGGTATGTGCAACTTTCAGAGTAAGTCCCCATGGCTGTAGCTCTGGCTAGACAACTGCATTCATGTTCATGCTGTTTGATGTCACCAGTACAGAAAGGCTGAGTGCTGCGAGGGATACTTGCTATTCCACAGCACCTGACTACGGTCTGCCTAGTCTTGGCAAGCATTTGTGCTGTACTTGACTTCTCTATAACCACGTGGACCCCAGGGCCACCTCTGTTACCTTTGTAAGTGGCTCTGCCCTGTGTCCTCCTTGGCTGTTCTCTAGTGATCGTGGAGGGATTATTGTTTAGTGGGATGTTACTAGCAAGACAGGAAAGGCAGGAGGGGTTCAGCTCTTTTGTGAGGGACAGCCAGAGCTGCAGGTAAGAGAGCTGAGGTGACCCGCGGTGACCTCCTCATGGTCGTGGATAGCCAGCTGGTTCACATACAGGAGTCTAGTTCCTGTGCCAGTTTTATGTTGTGTGTGGGATTTTGTATCAGTTTGGGGGTTTTTTGGGGGTTTGGGGTTTGGTTCTTTTCCAGTTCTTACTGAACCAAGGCCTGTCACCTCAGGCTGTTTCTGGCAGAGTGACACCAGCATCCCTCAGTAGGACTGGATTTGCAGGACTGGGCTGTGGGCTAAATGAGCTGGCAGAAAGTCTGGAGTAGTGCCAGGTCTGGGACGAGCTGCCCAGTCCAGAAAGAGAGGGTGGTGGCCATCATCCTCTGTCTGCACCAAATCATTACCTTGTGGCCTTCCTCACTTGGCACCAGCCTGTTCAATGTCAGCATTGGAGTGTGCAGGTGTATGAAACTACAGCCATCTGGCTTGTCCTCGACTTAGCAATGAAACTTGCTTTTTTTTTTTTTTTTTGCGACATAACAGTCGCTTTCTGACAGAAGGCTATACTTGGCTGGGCTGGGAATCATAGAATCATTTAGGTTGGAAAAGACCTTGAAGATCATAGAGTCCAACCGTCAACCATGCCCACTAAACCACGTCCTGAAGTACCCCGTCCACTTGCTTTATGAATACCTCCAGGGATGGTGACTCAACCACTTCCCTGGGCAGCCTATTCCAATGTTTGACAACCCTCTCAGTAAAAAATTTTTTCCTAGTATCTAACCTAAATCTCCCTTGCCTCAACTTGAGGCCATTTCCTCTTGTCCTATCTCCAGCCACCTGACAGAAGAGACCAACACCCACCTCACTACAATGTCCATGGGTTCCCTGTTGTGCAGTATCTAGTGGAGGATAGTGTCCATTTGGCACTTACCATTTTCCTGGGATGACTGCCATAAGCATTTCATTTATGTTATTGTTGCTGATCAAGTCTACGATTTCTGTGTGTTTTAGGGCTTTTGTCTGGCCCAGACTTGTAAGTGGTCAAGTCCCAGGTGTTAGTTTAGTCTTGTGAAGCCCAGTGGCAGCTACCTGATCAGAAACCTCCTTGCTTGGTGCCCCTGTTGAGATGATATTATGACTGGTTACTGTGTGGCATTGTTGCATCTAGTTTTCTGGGTCACACTGGCTATAACATCATGCCGACCTGGCCATGTAAATACAGTGTTTTGGGCTATGCCTCTTCTCCAGGTGTACATTGACTAGTGATGCTTCAGGTGGCTTGCATCCAGAAGATGCATCCAAACTACGTATGAGTGCCAACTGGAAAGTGCATCAAAAGCCTACTATTTTCAAAGTGTTACTGCTTGTTGAACAAAGGCTGGTGCCTTACTGCAGCCTAGGCAGCATGGACATGTGGCCAACTTAGCCTGCAAAGTGGCTTTGAGAAGATAGTCTCAATAGAACCAATGGAGAGTTTAGAGACGATCGCTGAGTTCATTTTATACCTATTTCCTGAAATTTCTTCTTCTCAGATTTACTCTTCTTGGTCATATATTCTTAAAATAAAACTCTTCTTTATGAAAAAAAAAAAAAAAATATCTGGCTCTGTAGTTTCCAGGCAGCATGGACTATACAATGAAATAACCCAACTGTATATTTAGAAGCATGCAAGTAAATGTCTCGTAGCTAAACTTAATATAAAGGTACAGCTAATTGAAACTAGTATGTTAACACTGACAATAATGCTGTACTTATTTCCCCTTTCACAAGGTAGGAAATAGACTTCAGTTAAATGAAATTGCAATGAAAATCATTATTATTTTGTTGTATTTCTGAGGAAGAAAGTAAACCTTGGAAATTTCTTAGATGATTTTGGAACTTTCTTCTATTATGGGAGTTCTTTGAACTTTAAAACATTTTCATCAGAATTTTTTGATGCCTGTAAAAAAAATAATAATGTAGGAGACTAGCAATATTAGATAAACAATTGCCAATTAAATCAATATCACTGTTAAAACACAGTATGAAAATGTACACTGCAGAGCAGCATGAAAAAAATGCAGAGAAACATGGTAATGCATGATTTTCAGAATAATTTGCTTTGTGGTTTTTACATCCCTGTTTAGTGGTTTGTCATAGTCCTTAGCAAACAGTCATGTAAGGAACCAGCTTTGCAAAGGACCTTCCTTGCAACACTCTCCTTGGGATACCTAGTTTTTGACAGCAAAAATGGGAATGCCATGGAAAGGAAAATGAGGAATGAGAGTAGATGGATGGTATTCTGTGTGTGTGTGCATGTGTAGGCAGGAAGAGCCCTGGACCATTTCATGAATGTCAGACCAGGATCCTGCTGAGAGATGCTGGTGGTCCTGCAGGATAACTCAGCCCTGGATTGTCTTCCTTCTTCAAGTGCTCTGTCTGTGAGAAACCTGAAAAGGTGCCATATGTTGGAAAAGCAGGGCGTGTGGTACCAAGTACCTGCTTTTTTTTTTTACCTTGATAGGAGAAGAGGAATTTTGGCCTGTCACAGACTGAGGCCTGCTTTCCTCTCTAGTGTCAGCAAGTGGAAATTTTGCTCCTTCCAGGGCAATATCCTAGGTTGAGACCTACGAACATGCTGCAACAAATCAGCCAGGTGGGAAGTCTGAAACCATACTGAGGGACAAAACTTAGCTGCTAGAAGAAGCATTAGAAACTGGCAGTGAAATTTGTCATGAACAGGTCCAGTGAGGAACCAGCTATGTTGTGCTCATCTCTGAGGAGATGCAAAACCCACAGCTGAATATTAAGCAAAAACAGGAAAAAAAAGAAGGAAGAAAAAAAAAACCAAACCAGCATCATTTGGAGGAAAGCACGTATTTTTCACTCTCACGTAGAATACAGGAAGTTGTTGTCATTACCTTTTTGATATGAGTAGTTCATGCTGCTACAGGAGAATCACAATTAAAACTGGTGACAGTGTCAGGGTAGCATCCATGGTAGGAGGCAGTGCATTGCCCGCTCTCTGTTTTGGCTTGCAGAGCCTTGCTCCTGACTGAGGGAGGCAGGCTGCCACACTGCTCTGAGCACGGAGGTGGGTGATTTTGATGCTGAAGGTCATGCCCAGCTCCTCTTTCATGTGCCACAGGTCTGTGACTAGCTGATGAGTGTAGCTGTACATTATGTATATGCAATGGGAGATAAGAGGGCTGTTTTGCTGTGGCTCTACAAAAGCTATGGACAAGAGGACCCAATGACAGAGGAGTGAGAGCTCTGATAAGCCAGACCAGTGTCTAATTGTAGTGTTTATCTGACCAGTGGGTAACTAGAAGTGTTGTCAAATGACAGATAAAACCCAAAACCCATGCATTGTGACCGTCCTTTTATCATTAGTTGCAAGTAAATATGGGGATAGAGATCCAAGAAGTCCATTTTTGTTTCCCCGTTGTTCAGTTCAAGAGTGAAATCAGGAATAACTTTAAGTGAGAGTCAAATGGACTCCAAGCCTGTAGAAGAAACTAAATACAGGGACAGAGACTCTGACCTTGTCTATCCACAAAAATAGCAGTGATTTAGAGATCAGTTTATGAACTTATTACTTGCATCGATTTAATTTAATTCAGTAACTGATGTGTGCAGCATTCCCTTTCTAGTGCAGCAGCAGGAAATCATGAATAGAATAGTTGTTGTTTTCTTCCTTCACTTCCTATAGATGAACATCTGAAGTAAGGCAGAGGGGCATCTTTCCACACTGCCATTCTCTGTATTTCTCTTTCTTCAGCCTGTTTCCATTGTACTTTAATTTTGTGCAGAAGTGATGGCTTGCCATGACACCTGACTGACAGTTGTTGTCTCATTTGGCCCTTGTCACAGCAGGAGGAGGTGTACTGTGATTGCTTTACTCACCATGTTAGGCTATCAACCAGCATTTGTTGATCACTTACGTGCTTGCAAATTTGAAGTTGTCATTCTTTCCATTTGCCACAGTTCTCTTTCTTTCTTCTTTTTCTTTCTTTTTTTTTTTTTTAAAGCTTCTGGCACAGGACACAGCCCTTGCTATACTTTAAGTAATCCTCTCTGCACCCTTCCCAAAATTCATCATGGCTATTATTCAAGAAAGCAAAGGAGGGGTCAATGAACTACACTGAGACAGAAACAGTTAAGTCCTGTCAGTTTATATTTAATGGATGGCATTTTTAAAAATTCCTAATGAAATACCGCAACCTTTTCTCATTTCAATTGTTGGAAATAGTTTTACTGTAGTCCAATGTAAATTTACTGTTCTCAGGCAAGAGAGGAGCCCTGTTTGTGGGAGAATTGTGTGGGTGGTGTAACATATAGAGGTTCCAGCTCACTTTCTTGTTATTCAGATGCCAGAGTCTGTGATCATTTGTATACAGCAAGTTGCCTATATTTGTGTTTCACATTTTTGTGGCACTTGCAAGATACCTACTGCTATGTATTACTCTTGTATTTTGCCACTAGTATGAGATTGTTGCTGCTGAGCTGATTCATCCTTGTGGAGAGTGAAGTCATATATGTAAAAAGTAAATTATTTGGCATGTGCTTGACGTACTACACTGACTTTTTATGATGTTGTGAGTAAAATCAGAGTGTTTGTCCTCATCTTCAGTGATCTGGATTGGCTGTAGTTCAAGCTGCAAATGAAGGCTGTGGTCAACAGCCTTCTGGACAGTGGAGCTTTTTCTACAAGTGTACCAGTCTGTATGGAAAATGGAAATAACTTCAGCTTTCACGACTTTTCTGCATTTTAATGGAAACTTAGAATTCTGAACAAATCCTGTGTGCAAAGGTGACTGGGTTAAAATCTAAGAGTGACTCCTAGGCAAACAAGAACAAGTGGAAGTTTGACAGAAGCTGGTCCAAATTCATGCAAACATTTTGACTAGTTAGCACAATAATTTTTTTTTATAAACTTGAGGAGATCTTCTTGGCCTCGTTAAGGTATCTTTCAAGGTTGTTAGTTCCTGCAACAGAGAGCTTTCCGTAGTCATCCTGAGACCTTTCAAGCATGGGATGTTTGGCTGAGCAATATTAATTGAGGAGTGAGGACTTTTTGGAGTCTGCTATTAATAGATGAGTACTAATAAGGTGATTCAGGAGAATTTAATATTTTATTAGGTTTGTGGGGGAAAAAAAAAAGATATAAAAGAGGTGTAGGAGGGGAAAATATTCCTCAGGTGAATCATTCTGATTTTGATAAATGGTTCTCATTCCACCTATCAAAATGTGGATTAAATATTCAGAACAAGTAATTGTGAAGTAATGGACAAAAGCTGACATCCACCTGCTGCATCATTTCTACCTCTTAATGAACAGTAAATGATGCAGCTGCTTTGCCACACTGGGTGTATTTAGCTACAGAAATGGGGAGATGGCAATAGAGAGCTGTGATGAGGCTGTGGTAGGTTTCTGTTTTTAACAAAGACTGCCAAATGTCAATGTGTAATTTATGATTATTTCAATAAAGACTGCTTTTAGATCGAATACAGAGGGGAAACAGGCATGTCATGAGTGGCAGATTTATGCCTGAAGTCCTGTACTTTTAAGAATATAAGTGAACTTTGAGAACAAGTAATTCTTAAACTATATTTTACTCTGTCCACTGTAAGTTAGGAGTAAGTGGTGCATATCAGACTGATAAAGGAGAAGTCACATGCTGTTATCTGATTTTACTAAATGAACCTAATCTATAGCATCTCTCTTGGTTCTTCTAAAGACAATATAGTGCTCTTTTTCTCATCTGCATGGAGATGCTGTTGCATTTTTGTTTTCCTTGATGGCAATTGTGTTGCCCAGTTGACAGCTTAAGAAAATTTCTCCTCTAAGCAAATCACCTGCAGTTTGCCAAGGGCAGGACTGAGGTTTGTGTGGGAAACCATCTTAATTGTTGTTCGTTGCTGATTTTGTTTGATGTCAGAGGTCTTTGCTGTGCTGGAGGTCTCAACTTCAGATCAAAGTGACAATTAGAGCAGTCAAAAATTCCCTCCTCCTTTTTAGGTTCTTTGCATGTTGATGCAGCTCCCCAGATATTTTCCAGAGGCAGTGAGGTGGGTTGACCCTGGCTGGATGCTAGGTGCCCACCAAAGCCGTTCTGTCACTCCCCCCTCCTCAGCTGGACAGGGGAGAAAAAATATAGCAAAGGGCTCATGGGTCGAGATAAGGACAGGACAGATCACTCACCAATTACCGTCACAGGCAAAACAGACTCAGCTTGGGAAAATTAACTCAATTTATTACAAATCAACCAGAGTAGGGTAATGAGAAATAAAACCAAATCTCAAAACACCTTCCCTCCACCCCTTCCTTCTTCCCAGGTGCAACTTCACTCCTGGATTCTCTACCTAACCCCCCACAGTGGCGCAGGGGGACGGGGAATGAGGTTTACGGTCAGTTCATCACACGGTTATCTCTGTGGCTTCATCCTCTTCAGGGACAGGTCATCACATTCTTCCCCTGCTCCAGTGTGGGGTCTCTCCCACAAGAGACACTCCTTCATGAACTTCTCCAACGTGGGTCCTTCCCACGGGCTGCAGTTTTTCACGAACTGCTCCAGCATAGGTCCCTTCTGTGGCATGCAGTCCATCAGGAGCACACTGCTCCAGCGCAGGTCCCCCACGGGGTCACAAGTCCTGCCAGAAAACCTGCTCTGTGGGCTCCTCTCTCCACAGATCCGCATGTCCTGCCAGGAACATGCTCCAGCGCGGGCTTCCCACAGGGTCACAGCCTCCTTTGGGCACCCATCTGCTCTGGCGTGGGGTCCTCCACAGGCTGCAGGTGGATGTCTGCTCCACCACGGACCTCCATGGGCTGCAGGGGGACAACCTGCCTCACCATGGTCTTCACCACGGTCTGCAGGGGTATCTGCTCCGGCGCCTGGAGCATCTCCTCCCCCTTCTTCTTCACTGACCTGGGGGTCTGCAGGGTTGTTTCTCTTACATGTTCTCACTCCTCTCTCCGGCTGCCATTTCTGTGCTTCCTGCAACTTTTTTCTTCTTAAATATGTTATCCCAGAGGTGCTACCACTATTGCTGATTGGCTTGGCCTTGGCCAGCGGTGGGTCTGTCTTAGAGGCAGCTGGTATTGGCTCTGTTGGACATAGGGGAAGCTTCCAGCAGCTTCTCACTGAAGCCACCCCTGTAATCCCCCCCGCTACCAAAACCTTGCCACACAAACCCAATACAGGCAGCCAGCCATACAATTTGCTGAAAAAGCAGTAAGGTAACCTTCAAGGTGCTTTCTACGTTGCTTGTCTTTTCAGAGATATGAGAAGGGATTTGATCACGGGGAAAAGAAAGCAGACTAGAAGCAGAGAGTACGTGTAATTTTTGTATAGCTTTTTTTCAGTACCACATTTCTATAACAGGACAGGATGGTGTGTCAAAGCCAGGGCAGATAAAATGTTAGTACATAAACTTCCTAATTTGTCTTTACTTCCTGTACAAATAAACCAGTACTTTATCATGCATGAACACAGCTAATGTTGATGAATGATAAAACTGCATAGCATGGAGGCAGCAGTGTTTTGGCATTACCATATTCCCCAGTGGATATCTGCAAGTGCTGCAAAAGAAAGAAACAACATGGAGAAAATGTAAGATGTGACTGATGCGCAGTTATCCCATGTGCTGCAGAGGAGAAATCTGTGACTTCTGTGTCCAGAGTGACTGTTTATTAAGGAGAAAATGTACAATTTTTTTTTTGTGTATCCTGTAAGTGGCTTGGATTACTTGGCTTTGCATGCTCACAGCAGCGTAATTCCTCTGGGAATGTCCACCCAAGGAGAACCGATGTGGATGTGCAGAGCTCTGAGGTGTCCTGGGACTTGTGGAGTAGCAGGGCTGCAAGGCAGCAGGAGCATTTCTTTGCTCCCACATGATGCAGAGGCTGCATGCAGAAACATAATACCAAATTATAGATCTTTGTGGGTCCCAAGCAGTGTGAAAAATCTGTCCTTTTAGGCAATAGTGGGATGGAGGAAGACATCTCCATAACCATATCTGGTCTATGGGTTTTCTGTGTAGCAATGAAAGGAGGACCTTGGTGTTTTTTAAATCAGCATTTTCTACTTGTGTGTTTTTCCATCCAGCCTGAATTATCAGTCATACTAAAGCATCTTTTTAACTTCCCTGGCAATGGAAAAGAGTCTACACTGGCACATATTGCATTGTACCCACCTCAGGAACATTGTGCTTGGTGAAAGACCTGTGATGTAAATGAGCATCAGACTGGTGGATTTACAGGTGAGGAATGTTTTGGACTTGCACGTACAACTGGACTGCTATAAAACTTCGAGATGTTTTAAAACTCAAAAAATGTTTTTAAAACCTGAAATCAGTTGTTTGTTTTGAGTGGGGCCATGTTTAGAGATGGAAATATTGAGTACAGTGTAAAACAGTTGGAATTACAGAAATGAAGGATCTCACCCAACTGGCTTACCAGTGGTAGAGATGTAAGGATAAAAATGAAACAAATTGCAAATTAACCTATTAACACTTTGTTGTGTGACATAGACAAATCACTGATCTACCTGTGGTGATTCACATTTCTCTATTATTCATGTACAAAACCTCATACTCTCCAGAGTGTGTGAAAGATGGTCAGCCTTTCAAGACATATCACTGTGAAATCTTTGTATTAATCACAGGGCAATAACTTGAAATAACATTCAGGGTAGGTGAAAACAGCATTGGACTCACTCTAGTCTTTCTGTTGTCATCTTCACTTCTGGAAATAAACTAAAACTATAAGGTGCGTTGCAGTGAAGCTTACAACCAGTTGAGTGAGTAGGTGTATACTTGTTTTCTCACATTGAGATATGTTTCTTCAGCTATGAAATAAATAACTGATCATTTGAAATGAACACATGCATATGTATTTTATAATCTGAGATATGTAGTTACAGGACAGTAAGACCCAGGCTGGTCGATAGCAGTGTAACGATAATATACAGCAGGTTTTTCCAATAGCTCAGCTAACTTTATGACTAGAAAACTTGCTTCCAACAATTACAAACTGAGATTCAGAAGAATAAAAGTCATCAGTACAGTGTGAAGTATTTTCAATGCTAAACTGTGTGCATGTGTTTTTCCTTTGGAGGCAGGGCTACGAACCGTACAGAAACACGCAACCATACTTGAAGAGCTGTTGGCATTTACTACTTTCTGGTAATTTCTTCTGGAAAAACAAACAAAAGCCCCATCAAGCCAAAACACACCCTAAGGGGCAGTACACTTGTATTTGTCAGGTATGTACAAGTGGAGAAGGACTGTTAAGTACTCAGCTCAGAGGAGTGCTCTTAGCTGCAGATTTTTGAAAACAGTTAATAAAAGCTGCATTTCTTACTCTTCAGAAGAGTACTGTCCAGTTTCAGAAGGGAAATCCTCTTCCATTTTCTCACTTTTCACACAGTAAATTCACTGTATCACATGAATCTTAGTCTTGTGCCTGTCTACGCTGTGGATAGAGGATGCAGCAACCATCCTGGAAGCACCAGATCAGATTGTTTTACCCACCTCGTTAGCCTTTGCACAGGCAAGCACTGGGGATCTGTGCTTTCTTAGAGATGGAAGATCTCATGGCGTTTGTCCTTGGCAAGCCTCTTTCCGACATGCCAAACGTCCGGCCACTTGTCCCACAAGGAAGGTGTCAGTCCTGAAAGCTGTTGCTGGTCTTCAACTTCCCTTTGCAGCCTATTCACAGGCACAACAGCGCTGAGGATCTGTGCTTTCCCAGAGATGTAAGATCTCATGGTGTTTGTTCTCGGCAGAGCCTGTTTCTGAAAAGGCAAATGTCTGGCTATTCCTCCTACAAGTAAGGAGAGAGCCCTGAAAGCTGTTGCTGATCTTCACCTTCCCTTGGCACCCTGTTCACAGGCACAACAGTACTAGGGATCTGTGCTTGCCCAAAGATGGAAGATCTCATGACGCTCGTCCTCAGCACAGCCTCTTTCCGAAATGTAAATGCCCGGCTCGTTCTCGCACAAGCAAGGTAAAAACCCTGAAAGCTGTTGCTGCTCTTCACCTTCCCTTGGCAGCCTATTCACAGGTACAACAGCACTGGGGATCTGTGCTTTCCCAGAGATGTCATATCTCATGGTGCTCGTTCTCAGCAGAGCCTGTTTCTGAAAAGGCAAACGTCCGGCTCCTTCTCCCACAAGTAAGGAGACAGCCCTGAAAGTTGTTGCTGGTCTTCAACTTCCCTTGGTAACCGATTCAGAGACACAACAGCACTGCGGATCTGTGCTTTCCCAGAGATGGAAGATGTCATGGTGCTTGTCCTCGGCTCAGCCTCTTTCCGAAACGGCAAATGTCTGGCTCCTTCACCCTGAAGCACACTGATAGCCCTGAAAGCTGTTGCTGGTCTTCACCTTCCCTTGGCGGCCTATTCACAGGAACAACAGTACTAGGGATCTGTGCTTGCCCAGAGATGGAAGATGTCACGGCACTCGTCCTTGACTCAGCCTGTTTCCGAAAAGGCAAACGTCTGGCTATTCCTCCTACAAGGAATGTGCCAGCCCTGAAAGTTGTTGATGGTCTTCACCTTCCCTGGGCGACCTACTCACAGGAACAACAGCACTGGGGATCTGTGCTTTCCCAGAGATGTCATATCTCATGGTGCTCGTTCTTGGCAGAGCCTGTTTCTGAAAAGGCAAACATTCGGCTCCTTCTACCAAAAGGAATATGCCAGCCCTGAAAACTGTTGCTGGTCTTCACCTTCCCTTGGTGGCCTACTCACGGGAACAACAGCAGTGGGGATCTGTGCTTTCGCAAAGATGTCATATCTCATGGTGCTCGTTCTCGGCAGAGCCTGTTTCCAAAAAGGAAAACATCAGGCTATTCCTCCTACAAGGAGCCCTGAAAGCTGTCGCTGGTCATCAACTTCCGTTGGCGGCCTACTCACAGGAACAACAGCACTGGGGATCTGTGCTTTCCCAGAGATGTCATATCTCATGGTGCTCGTTCTCGGCAGAGCCTGTTTCCGAAAAGGTAAACGTCTGTCTGTACCCCCTAGAAGAAAGGAGAAGCCCTGAAAGCTGTTGATGGTCCTCAGCTTCCCTTGTTGGCCTATTCACAGGAACAACAGCACTGGGGATCTTTGTTTTCCCAGAGATGTCATACCTCATGGTGCTCGTTCTCGGCAGAGCCTGTTTCCGAAAAGGCAAATGTCAGGCTATTCCTCCTACAAGGAAGGAGACAGCCCTGAAAATTGTTGCTGGTCTTCACCTTCTCTGGTGGCCTATTCACAGGAACAACAGCACTTGGGATCTGTGCTTTTGCAAAGATGTCATATCTCATGGTGCTCGTTCTCGTCAGAGCCTTTTTCCGATAAAGGCAAACGTCTGGCTATACCTCCTACAAGGAATGGGACAGCCCTGAAAGATGTTGCTGGTCTTCACCTTCTCTTGGCAGCCTATTCTCAGGCACAACAGCACTGGGGATCTATGCTTTCCCAGAGGTGGCATAACTCATGGTGCTCATTCTCGGCAGAGCCTGTTTCCGAAAGGGCAAACGTCTGGCTATTCCTCCTACAAGGAAGGAGACAGCCCTGAAAGCTATTGCTGGTCTTCACCTTCCGTTGGTGGCCTACTCACAGGAACAACAGCACAGGGGATCTGTGCTTTCCCAGACATGTCATATCTCATGGTGCTCGTTCTTGGCAGAGCCTGTTTCCGAAAAGGAAAATGTCTAGCTCCTTCCACCATAAGGAACATGCCAGCACCGAAAACTGTTGCTGGTCTTCACCTTCCCTTGGCGGCCTACTCACAGGACCAACAGCACTGGGGATCTGTGCTTTCCCAGAGATGTCATATCTCATGGTGCTCGTTCTCGGCAGAGCCTTTTTCTGAAAAGGCAAACGTCTGGCTATTCCACCTACAAGGTATGTGCCAGCTGTGAAAGCTGTTGTTGGTCTTCACCTTCACTTGGCAGCCTATTCTCAGGCACAACAGCAGTGCGGATCTGTGCTTTCGCAAAGATGTCATATATCTCATGGTGCTCGTTCTCGGCAGAGCCTGTTTCCGAAAAGGCAAACGTCAGGCTATTCCTCCTACAAGGAGCCCTGACAGCTGTCACTGGCCTTCAATTTCCTTTGGCGACCTACTTACAGGAACAACAGCACTGGGGATCTGTGCTTTCCCAGAGATGTCATAACTCATGGTGCTCGTTCTCGGCAGAGCCTGTTTCAGAAAGGGCAAACGTCTGGCTATTCCTCCTACAAAGTAGGAGACAGCCCTGAAAGCTGTTGCTGGTCTTCACCTTCCCTTGGTGGCCTACTCACAGGAACAACAGCACTGGGGATCTGTGCTTTCCCAGAGATGTCATATCTCATGGGGCTCGTTCTCGGCAGAGCCTGTTTCCGAAAAGGCAAACATCAGGCTATTCCTCCTACAAGGAGCCCTGAAAGCTGTTTCTGGTCTTCACCTTCCCTTGGTGGCCTACTCACAGGAACAACAGCACTGGGGATCTGTGCTTTCCCAGAGATGTTATATTTCATTGGTTCTCGTTCTCGGCAGAGCCTATTTCCAAAAAAGCAATCGCCTGGCTAAAACTCCTACGAGGAAGGAGACAGCCCTGAAAGCTGTTGCTGGTCTTCAACTTCCCTTGGCGACCTACTCACAGGACCAACAGCACTGGGGATCTGTGCTTTCCCAGAGATGTCATATCTCATGGTGCTCGTTCTCGGCAGAGCCTTTTTCTGAAAAGGCAAACGTCTGGCTATTCCACCTACAAGGTATGTGCCAGCCGTGAAAGCTGTTGTTGGTCTTCACCTTCCCTTGGCAGCCTATTCTCAGGCAAAACAGCACTGCGGATCTGTGCTTTCGCAAAGATGTCATATATCTCATGGTGCTCGTTCTCGGCAGAGCCTGTTTCCGAAAAGGCAAACGTCTGGCTATTCCTCCTACAAGGAATGTGCCAGCCCTGAAAGCTGTCGCTGGTCTTCACCTTCTCTTGGCGACCTACTCAAAGGAACAACAGCACTGGGGATCTTTGTTATCCCAGAGATGTCATAACTCATGGTGCTCGTTCTCGGCAGAGCCTGTTTCCAAAAAGGAAAACATCAGGCTATTCCTCCTACAAGGAGACCTGAAAGCTGTCACTGGCCTTCAATTTCCCTTGGCGACCTACTCACAGGAACAACGCCACTGGGGATCTGTGCTTTCCCAGAAATGTTATATTTCATTGGTTCTCGTTCTCGGCAGAGCCTGTTTCCGAAAAGGCAATCGCCTGGCTAAACCTCCTACGAGGAAGGAGACAGCCCTGAAAGCTGTTGCTGGTCGTCACCTTCCCTTGGCGATCTATTCACAGGAACAAAAGCACCGAGAATCTGTGCTTTCCCAGAGATGTCATATCTCATGGTGGTCGTTCTCGGCAGAGCCTGTTTCCGAAAACGCAAACGTCTGGCTCCTTGTCCCACAAGGAAGGTGCCAGCCCTGAAAGCTCGTGCTGCTCTTCACTGTCCCCGTGCAGCCTATGCACAGGCACAACAGCATTGGGGATCTGTGCTTGCCCACAGGCGGCACATCTCAAGGTGCTCGTTCTCGGCAGAGGCTCTTTCCGAAAAGGCAAACGTCCGGCTCCTTGTCCCACAGGGAAGGTGCCAGCCCTGAAAGCTCGTGCTGCTCTTCACTGTCGCCATGCAGCCTATGCACAGGCACAACAGCACTGGGAATCTGTGCTTGCCCACAAGCTGCACATCTCACGGCGCTTTTACTTCTTAGACGCTCCATCAGAAAAGGCAAACGTCCGGCTCCTTGTGCCACAAGGAAGGTGCCAGCCCTGAAAGCTCGTGCTGCTCTTCACTGTCCCCGTGCAGCCTATGCACAGGCACAACAGCATTGGGGATCTGTGCTTGCCCAGGAACGGTATACCTCACGGTGTTCTTTCTCGGCAGAGGCTCTTCCGAAAAGGCAAACGTCCGGCTCCTTGTCCCACAAGGAAGGTGCCAGCCCTGAAAGCTCTTGCTGCTCTTCACTGTCCCTGTGCAGCCTACGCACAGGCACAACAGCATTGGGGATCTGTGATTGCCCAGGATCGGTACACCTCTCGGTGTCCGTTCTCGGCATAGCATTTTTCTGAAAAGGCAAACTTCCGGCTCCTTGTGCCACAAGGAAGGTGCCAGCCCTGAAAGCTCGTGCTGCTCTTCACTGTCCCCGTGCAGCCTATGCACAGGCACAACAGCATTGGGGATCTGTGCTTGCCCACAGGCGGCACATCTCAAGGTGCTCGTTCTCGGCAGAGGCTCTTTCCGAAAAGGCAAACGTCTGGCTTCTTGTCCCACAAGGAAGGTGCCAGCCCTGAAAGCTCGTGCTGCTCTTCACTGTCCCCGTGCAGCCTATGCACAGGCACAACAGCATTGGGGATCTGTGCTTGCCCAGGAATGGTACACCTCTCGGTGTCCGTTCTCGGCATAGCATTTTTCTGAAAAGGCAAACGTCCGCCTCCTTCTCCGACAAGGAAGGTGCCAGCCCTGAAAGCTCGCGCTGCTCTTCACTGTCGCCATGCAGCCTATGCACAGGCACAACAGCACTGGGAATCTGTGCTTGCCCACAAGCTGCACATCTCACGGCGCTTTTACTTCTTAGACGCTCCATCAGAAAAGGCAAACGTCCGGCTCCTTGTGCCACAAGGAAGGTGCCAGCCCTGAAAGCTCGTGCTGCTCTTCACTGTCCCCGTGCAGCCTATGCACAGGCACAACAGCATTGGGGATCTGTGCTTGCCCACGATCGGTACACCTCTCGGTGTCCGTTCTCGGCATAGCATTTTTCTGACAAAGGCAAACGTCCGGCTCCTTGTCCCACAAGGAAGGTGCCAGGCCTGAAAGCTCCTGCTGCTCTTAGCTGTCTCTGTGCAGCCTATGCACAGGCACAACAGCATTGGGGATCTGTGCTTGCCCACAGGCGGCACATCTCACGGCGCTCGTTCTCGGCAGAGGCTCTTCCGAAAAGGCAAACGTCCGGCTCCTTGTGCCACAAGGAAGGTGCCAGCCCTGAAAGCTCTTGCTGCTCTTCACTGTCCCTGTGCAGCCTACGCACAGGCACAACAGCATTGGGGATCTGTGCTTGCCCAGGATCGGTACACCTCTCGGTGTCCGTTCTCGGCATAGCATTTTTCTGAAAAGGCAAACGTCCGGCTCCTTGTCCCACAAGGAAGGTGCCAGCCCTGAAAGCTCATGCTGCTCTTCACTGTCCCCGTGCAGCCTATGCACAGGCACAACAGCATTGGGGATCTGTGCTTGCCCAGGAACTGTACACCTCTCGGTGTCCATTCTCGGCATAGCATTTTTCTGAAAAGGCAAACGTCCGGCTCCTTGTGCCACAAGGAAGGTGCCAGCCCTGAAAGCTCGTGCTGCTCTTCACTGTCCCCGTGCAGCCTATGCACAGGCACAACAGCATTGGGGATCTGTGCTTGCCCACAGGCGGCACATCTCACGGCACTCGTTCTCGGCAGAGTCTCTTCCTAAAAGGCAAACGTCCGGCTCCTTGTCCCACAAGGAAGTTGCCAGCCCTGAAAGCTCGTGCTGCTCTTCACTGTCCCCGTGCAGCCTATGCACAGGCACAACAGCACTGGGGATCTGTGCTTGCCCAAGAACTGTACACCTCTCGGTGTCCGTTCTCGGCATAGCATTTTTCTGAAAAGGCAAACGTCCGGCTCCTTGTTCCACAAGGAAGGTGCCAGGCCTGAAAGCTCGTGCTGCTCTTCACTGTCCCCGTGCAGCCTATGCACAGGCACAACAGCATTGGGGATCTGTGCTTGCCCAGGAACGGTATACCTCACGGTGTTCTTTCTTGGCAGAGGCTCTTCCGAAAAGGCAAACGTCCGGCTCCTTGTCCCACAAGGAAGGTGCCAGCCCTGAAAGCTCTTGCTGCTCTTCACTGTCCCTGTGCAGCCTATGCACAGGCACAACAGCATTGGGGATCTGTGCTTGCCCAGGATCGGTACACCTCTCGGTGTCCGTTCTCGGCATAGCATTTTTCTGAAAAGGCAAACGTCCGGCTCCTTGTGCCACAAGGAAGGTGCCAGCCCTGAAAGCTCGTGCTGCTCTTCACTGTCCCCGTGCAGCCTATGCACAGGCACAACAGCATTGGGGATCTGTGCTTGCCCAGGAACTGTACACCTCTCGGTGTCCGTTCTCGGCATAGCATTTTTCTGAAAAGGCAAACGTCCGGCTCCTTGTGCCACAAGGAAGGTGCCAGCCCTGAAAGCTCGTGCTGCTCTTCACTGTCCCCGTGCAGCCTATGCACAGGCACAACAGCATTGGGGATCTGTGCTTGCCCACAAGCTGCACATCTCACGGCGCTTTTACTTCTTAGACGCTCCATCAGAAAAGGCAAACGTCCGGCTCCTTGTGCCACAAGGAAGGTGCCAGCCCTGAAAGCTCGTGCTGCTCTTCACTGTCCCCGTGCAGCCTATGCACAGGCACAACAGCATTGGGGATCTGTGCTTGCCCAGGAACGGTATACCTCACGGTGTTCTTTCTCGGCAGAGGCTCTTCCGAAAAGGCAAACGTCCGGCTCCTTGTCTCACAAGGAAGGTGCCAGCCCTGAAAGCTCGTGCTGCTCTTCACTGTCCCCGTGCAGCCTATGCACAGGCACAACAGCATTGGGGATCTGTGCTTGCCCACGATCGGTACACCTCTCGGTGTCCGTTCTCGGCATAGCATTTTTCTGACAAAGGCAAACGTCCGGCTCCTTGTCCCACAAGGAAGGTGCCAGGCCTGAAAGCTCCTGCTGCTCTTAGCTGTCCCTGTGCAGCCTATGCACAGGCACAACAGCACAGGGGATCTGTGCTTGCCCACAGGCGGCACATCTCACGGCGCTCGTTCTCGGCAGAGGCTCTTCCAAAAAGGCAAACGTCCGGCTCCTTGTGCCACAAGGAAGGTGCCAGCCCTGAAAGCTCGTGCTGCTCTTCACTGTCCCCGTGCAGCCTATGCACAGGCACAACAGCATTGGGGATCTGTGCTTGCCCACAGGCGGCACATCTCACGGCGCTCGTTCTCGGCAGAGTCTCTTCCTAAAAGGCAAACGTCCGGCTCCTTGTCCCACAAGGAAGCTGCCAGCCCTGAAAGCTCGTGCTGCTCTTCACTGTCCCCGTGCAGCCTATGCACAGGCACAACAGCATTGGGGATCTGTGCTTGCCCAGGAACTGTACACCTCTCGGTGTCCGTTCTCGGCATAGCATTTTTCTGAAAAGGCAAACGTCCGGCTCCTTGTCCCACAAGGAAGGTGCCAGCCCTGAAAGCTCGTGCTGCTCTTCACTGTCCCCGTTCAGCCTATGCACAGGCACAACAGCATTGGGGATCTGTGCTTGCCCAGGAACTGTACACCTCTCGGTGTCCGTTCTCGGCATAGCATTTTTCCGAAAAGGCAAACGTCCGGCTCCTTGTCCCACAAGAAAGGTGCCAGCCCTGAAAGCTCGTGCTGCTCTTCACTGTCCCCGTGCAGCCTATGCACAGGCACAACAGCATTGGGGATCTGTGCTTGCCCAGGAACTGTACACCTCTCGGTGTCCATTCTCGGCATAGCATTTTTCTGAAAAGGCAAACGTCCGGCTCCTTGTGCCACAAGGAAGGTGCCAGCCCTGAAAGCTCGTGCTGCTCTTCACTGTCCCCGTGCAGCCTATGCACAGGCACAACAGCATTGGGGATCTGTGCTTGCCCAGGAACGGTATACCTCACGGTGTTCTTTCTCGGCAGAGGCTCTTCCGAAAAGGCAAACGTCCGGCTCCTTGTCCCACAAGGAAGGTGCCAGCCCTGAAAGCTCTTGCTGCTCTTCACTGTCCCTGTGCAGCCTACGCACAGGCACAACAGCATTGGGGATCTGTGATTGCCCAGGATCGGTACACCTCTCGGTGTCCGTTCTCGGCATAGCATTTTTCTGAAAAGGCAAACGTCCGGCTCCTTGTGCCACAAGGAAGGTGCCAGCCCTGAAAGCTCGTGCTGCTATTCACTGTCCCCGTGCAGCCTATACACAGGCACAACAGCATTGGGGATCTGTGCTTGCCCAGGAATGGTACACCTCTCGGTGTCCGTTCTCGGCATAGCATTTTTCTGAAAAGGCAAACGTCCGGCTCCTTGTCCCACAAGGAAGGTGCCAGCCCTGAAAGCTCGCGCTGCTCTTCACTGTCGCCATGCAGCCTATGCACAGGCACAACAGCACTGGGAATCTGTGCTTGCCCACAAGCTGCACATCTCACGGCGCTTTTACTTCTTAGACGCTCCATCAGAAAAGGCAAACGTCCGGCTCCTTGTGCCACAAGGAAGGTGCCAGCCCTGAAAGCTCGTGCTGCTCTTCACTGTCCCCGTGCAGCCTATGCACAGGCACAACAGCATTGGGGATCTGTGCTTGCCCACGATCGGTACACCTCTCGGTGTCCGTTCTCGGCATAGCATTTTTCTGACAAAGGCAAACGTCCGGCTCCTTGTCCCACAAGGAAGGTGCCAGGCCTGAAAGCTCCTGCTGCTCTTAGCTGTCTCTGTGCAGCCTATGCACAGGCACAACAGCATTGGGGATCTGTGCTTGCCCACAGGCGGCACATCTCACGGCGCTCGTTCTCGGCAGAGGCTCTTCCGAAAAGGCAAACGTCCGGCTCCTTGTGCCACAAGGAAGGTGCCAGCCCTGAAAGCTCGTGCTGCTCTTCACTGTCCCCGTGCAGCCTATGCACAGGCACAACAGCACTGGGGATCTGTGCTTGCCCAGGAACGGTACACCTCTCGGTGTCCGTTCTCGGCATAGCATTTTTCTGAAAAGGCAAACGTCCGCCTCCTTCTCCGACAAGAAAGGTGCCAGCCCTGAAAGCTCGCGCTGCTCTTCACTGTCGCCATGCAGCCTATGCACAGGCACAACAGCATTGGGGATCTGTGCTTGCCCACAGGCGGCACATCTCGCGGCGCTCGTTCTCGGCAGAGGCTCTTCTGAAAAGGCAAACGTCCGGCTCCTTGTGCCACAAGGAAGGTGCCAGCCCTGAAAGCTCGTGCTGCTCTTCACTGTCCCCGTGCAGCCTATGCACAGGCACAACAGCATTGGGGATCTGTGCTTGCCCAGGAACTGTACACCTCTCGGTGTCCGTTCTCGGCATACCATTTTTCTGAAAAGGCAAACGTCCGGCTCCTTGTGCCACAAGGAAGGTGCCAGCCCTGAAAGCTCGTGCTGCTCTTCACTGTCCCCGTGCAGCCTATGCACAGGCACAACAGCATTGGGGATCTGTGCTTGCCCAGGATCGGTACACCTCTCAGTGTCCATTCTCGGCATAGCATTTTTCTGAAAAGGCAAACGTCCGGCTCCTTGTGCCACAAGGAAGGTGCCAGCCCTGAAAGCTCGTGCTGCTCTTCACTGTCCCCGTGCAGCCTATGCGCAGGCACAACAGCATTGGGGATCTGTGCTTGCCCAGGATCGGTACACCTCTCGGTGTCCGTTCTCGGCATAGCATTTTTCTGAAAAGGCAAACGTCCGGCTCCTTGTGCCACAAGGAAGGTGCCAGCCCTGAAAGCTCGTGCTGCTCTTCACTGTCCCCGTGCAGCCTATGCACAGGCACAACAGCATTGGGGATCTGTGCTTGCCCAGGAACTGTACACCTCTCGGTGTCCGTTCTCGGCATAGCATTTTTCTGAAAAGGCAAACGTCCGGCTCCTTGTCCCACAAGGAAGGTGCCAGCCCTGAAAGCTCTTGCTGCTCTTCACTGTCCCCGTGCAGCCTATGCACAGGCACAACAGCACTGGGGATCTGTGCTTGCCCAGGAACTGTACACCTCTCGGTGTCCGTTCTCGGAATAGCATTTTTCTGAAAAGGCAAACGTCCGGCTCCTTGTCCCACAAGGAAGGTGCCAGCCCTGAAAGCTCTTGCTGCTCTTCACTGTCCCCGTGCAGCCTATGCACAGGCACAACAGCACTGGGGATCTGTGCTTGCCCAGGAACTGTACACCTCTCGGTGTCCGTTCTCGGCATAGCATTTTTCTGAAAAGGCAAACGTCCGGCTCCTTGTCCCACAAGGAAGTTGCCAGGCCTGAAAGCTCGTGCTGCTCTTAGCTGTCCCCGTGCAGCCTATGCACAGGCACAACAGCATTGGGGATCTGTGCTATCCCACAGGCGGCACATCTCACGGCGCTCGTTCTCTGCAGAGGGTCTTTTGAAAAGGCAAACGTCCGGCTCCTTGTCCCACAAGGAAGCTGCCAGCCCTGAAAGCTCGTGCTGCTCTTCACTGTCCCCGTGCAGCCTATGCACAGGCACAACAGCATTGGGGATCTGTGCTTGCCCAGGATCGGTACACCTCTCGGTGTCCGTTCTCGGCATAGCATTTTTCTGAAAAGGCAAACGTCCGGCTCCTTGTCCCACAAGGAAGGTGCCAGCCCTGAAAGCTCGTGCTGCTCTTCACTGTCCCCGTGCAGCCTATGCACAGGCACAACAGCACTGGGGATCTGTGCTTGCCCAGGAACTGTACACCTCTCGGTGTCCGTTCTCGGCATAGCATTTTTCTGAAAAGGCAAACGTCCGGCTCCTTGTGCCACAAGGAAGGTGCCAGCCCTGAAAGCTCGTGCTGCTCTTCACTGTCCCCGTGCAGCCTATGCACAGGCACAACAGCATTGGGGATCTGTGCTTGCCCAGAATCGGTACACCTCTCGGTGTCCGTTCTCGGCATAGCATTTTTCTGAAAAGGCAAACGTCCGGCTCCTTGTCCCACAAGGAAGTTGCCAGCCCTGAAAGCTCGTGCTGCTCTTAGCTGTCCCCGTGCAGCCTATGCACAGGCACAACAGCATTGGGGATCTGTGCTATCCCACAGGCGGCACATCTCACGGCGCTCGTTCTCTGCAGAGGGTCTTCCGAAAAGGCAAACGTCCGGCTCCTTGTCCTACAAGGAAGGTGCCAGCCCTGAAAGCTCGTGCTGCTCTTCACTGTCCCCGTGCAGCCTATGCACAGGCACAACAGCATTGGGGATCTGTGCATGCCCAGGATCGGTACACCTCTCGGTGTCCGTTCTCGGCATAGCATTTTTCTGAAAAGGCAAACGTCCGGCTCCTTGTGCCACAAGGAAGGTGCCAGCCCTGAAAGCTCGTGCTGCTCTTCACTGTCCCCGTGCAGCCTATGCACAGGCACAACAGCACTGGGGATCTGTGCTTGCCCAGGAACTGTACACCTCTCGGTGTCCGTTCTCGGCATAGCATTTTTCTGACAAAGGCAAACGTCCGGCTCCTTGTGCCACAAGGAAGGTGCCAGCCCTGAAAGCTCGTGCTGCTCTTCACTGTCCCCGTGCAGCCTATGCACAGGCACAACAGCATTGGGGATCTGTGCTTGCCCAGGATTCGTACACCTCTCGGTGATGGTTCTCGGCATAGCATTTTTCTGAAAAGGCAAACGTCCGGCTCCTTGTGCCACAAGGAAGGTGCCAGCCCTGAAAGCTCGTGCTGCTCTTCACTGTCCCCGTGCAGCCTATGCACAGGCACAACAGCACTGGGGTTCTGTGCTTGCCCACAGGCGGCACATCTCACGGCGCTCGTTCTCGGAAGAGGGTCTTTTGAAAAGGCAAACGTCCGGCTCCTTGTCCCACAAGGAAGGTGCCAGCCCTGAAAGCTCGTGCTGCTCTTCACTGTCCCCGTGCAGCCTATGCACAGGCACAACAGCATTGGGGATCTGTGCATGCCCAGGATCGGTACACCTCTCGGTGTCCGTTCTCGGCATAGCATTTTTCTGAAAAGGCAAACGTCCGGCTCCTTGTGCCACAAGGAAGGTGCCAGCCCTGAAAGCTCGTGCTGCTCTTCACTGTCCCCGTGCAGCCTATGCACAGGCACAACAGCACTGGGGATCTGTGCTTGCCCAGGAACTGTACACCTCTCGGTGTCCGTTCTCGGCATAGCATTTTTCTGACAAAGGCAAACGTCCGGCTCCTTGTGCCACAAGGAAGGTGCCAGCCCTGAAAGCTCGTGCTGCTCTTCACTGTCCCCGTGCAGCCTATGCACAGGCACAACAGCATTGGGGATCTGTGCTTGCCCAGGATTCGTACACCTCTCGGTGATGGTTCTCGGCATAGCATTTTTCTGAAAAGGCAAACGTCCGGCTCCTTGTGCCACAAGGAAGGTGCCAGCCCTGAAAGCTCGTGCTGCTCTTCACTGTCCCCGTGCAGCCTATGCACAGGCACAACAGCACTGGGGTTCTGTGCTTGCCCACAGGCGGCACATCTCACGGCGCTCGTTCTCGGAAGAGGGTCTTTTGAAAAGGCAAACGTCCGGCTCCTTGTCCCACAAGGAAGGTGCCAGCCCTGAAAGCTCGTGCTGCTCTTCACTGTCCCCGTGCAGCCTATGCACAGGCACAACAGCATTGGGGATCTGTGCTTGCCCAGGATCGGTACACCTCTCGGTGTCCGTTCTCGGCATAGCATTTTTCTGAAAAGGCAAACGTCCGGCTCCTTGTCCCACAAGGAAGTTGCCAGGCCTGAAAGCTCGTGCTGCTCTTAGCTGTCCCCGTGCAGCCTATGCACAGGCACAACAGCATTGGGGATCTGTGCTATCCCACAGGCGGCACATCTCACGGCGCTCGTTCTCTGCAGAGGGTCTTTTGAAAAGGCAAACGTCCGGCTCCTTGTCCCACAAGGAAGCTGCCAGCCCTGAAAGCTCGTGCTGCTCTTCACTGTCCCCGTGCAGCCTATGCACAGGCACAACAGCATTGGGGATCTGTGCTTGCCCAGGATCGGTACACCTCTCGGTGTCCGTTCTCGGCATAGCATTTTTCTGAAAAGGCAAACGTCCGGCTCCTTGTCCCACAAGGAAGGTGCCAGCCCTGAAAGCTCTTGCTGCTCTTCACTGTCCCCGTGCAGCCTATGCACAGGCACAACAGCACTGGGGATCTGTGCTTGCCCAGGAACTGTACACCTCTCGGTGTCCGTTCTCGGCATAGCATTTTTCTGAAAAGGCAAACGTCCGGCTCCTTGTCCCACAAGGAAGGTGCCAGGCCTGAAAGCTCGTGCTGCTCTTCACTGTCCCCGTGCAGCCTATGCACAGGCACAACAGCATTGGGGATCTGTGCTTGCCCAGGATCGGTACACCTCTCGGTGTCCGTTCTCGGCATAGCATTTTTCTGAAAAGGCAAACGTCCGGCTCCTTGTCCCACAAGGAAGGTGCCAGCCCTGAAAGCTCGTGCTGCTCTTCACTGTCCCCGTGCAGCCTATGCACAGGCACAACAGCATTGGGGATCTGTGCTTGCCCAGGAACTGTACACCTCTCGGTGTCCGTTCTCGGCATAGCATTTTTCTGAAAAGGCAAACGTCCGGCTCCTTGTGCCACAAGGAAGGTGCCAGCCCTGAAAGCTCGTGCTGCTCTTCACTGTCCCCGTGCAGCCTATGCACAGGCACAACAGCACTGGGGATCTGTGCTTTCCCACAGGTGGCACATCTCACGGCGCTCGTTCTCGGCAGAGGCTCTTCCGAAAAGGCAAACGTCCGGCTCCTTGTCCCACAAGGAAGGTGCCAGCCCTGAAAGCTCGTGCTGCTCTTAGCTGTCCCCGTGCAGCCTATGCACAGGCACAACAGCATTGGGGATCTGTGCTTGCCCAGGATCGGTACACCTCTCGGTGTCCATTCTCGGCATAGCATTTTTCTGAAAAGGCAAACGTCCGGCTCCTTGTCCCACAAGGAAGGTGCCAGCCCTGAAAGCTCGTGCTGCTCTTCACTGTCCCCGTGCAGCCTATGCACAGGCACAACAGCATTGGGGATCTGTGCTTGCCCAGGATCGGTACACCTCTCGGTGTCCGTTCTCGGCATAGCATTTTTCTGAAAAGGCAAACGTCCGGCTCCTTGTGCCACAAGGAAGGTGCCAGCCCTGAAAGCTCGTGCTGCTCTTCACTGTCCCCGTGCAGCCTATGCACAGGCACAACAGCATTGGGGATCTGTGCTTGCCCAGGATCTGTACACCTCTCGGTGTCCGTTCTCGGCATAGCATTTTTCTGAAAAGGCAAACGTCCGGCTCCTTGTGCCACAAGGAAGGTGCCAGCCCTGAAAGCTCGTGCTGCTCTTCACTGTCCCCGTGCAGCCTATGCACAGGCACAACAGCATTGGGGATCTGTGCTTGCCCAGGAACTGTACACCTCTCGGTGTCCGTTCTCGGCATAGCATTTTTCTGAAAAGGCAAACGTCCGGCTCCTTGTCCCACAAGGAAGGTGCCAGGCCTGAAAGCTCGTGCTGCTCTTCACTGTCCCCGTGCAGCCTATGCACAGGCACAACAGCATTGGGGATCTGTGCTTGCCCAGGATCTGTACACCTCTCGGTGTCCGTTCTCGGCATAGCATTTTTCTGAAAAGGCAAACGTCCGGCTCCTTGTCCCACAAGGAAGGTGCCAGCCCTGAAAGCTCGTGCTGCTCTTCACTGTCCCCGTGCAGCCTATGCACAGGCACAACAGCATTGGGGATCTGTGCTTGCCCAGGAACTGTACACCTCTCGGTGTCCGTTCTCGGCATAGCATTTTTCTGAAAAGGCAAACGTCCGGCTCCTTGTCCCACAAGGAAGGTGCCAGGCCTGAGAGCTCGTGCTGCTCTTCACTGTCCCCGTGCAGCCTATGCACAGGCACAACAGCATTGGGGATCTGTGCTTGCCCACAGGCGGCACATCTCACAGCGCTCGTTCTCGGCAGAGGCTATTCCGAAAAGGCAAACGTCCGGCTCCTTGTGCCACAAGGAAGGTGCCAGGCCTGAAAGCTCGTGCTGCTCTTCACTGTCCCCGTGCAGCCTATGCACAGGCACAACAGCATTGGGGATCTGTGCTTGCCCAGGATCGGTACACCTCTCGGTGTCCGTTCTCGGCATAGCATTTTTCTGAAAAGGCAAACGTCCGGCTCCTTGTCCCACAAGGAAGGTGCCAGGCCTGAAAGCTCTTGCTGCTCTTCACTGTCCCCGTGCAGCCTATGCACAGGCACAACAGCACTGGGGATCTGTGCTTTCCCACAGGTGGCACATCTCACGGCGCTCGTTCTCGGCAGAGGCTCTTCCGAAAAGGCAAACGTCCGGCTCCTTGTCCCACAAGGAAGGTGCCAGCCCTGAAAGCTCGTGCTGCTCTTAGCTGTCCCCGTGCAGCCTATGCACAGGCACAACAGCATTGGGGATCTGTGCTTGCCCAGGATCGGTACACCTCTCGGTGTCCGTTCTCGGCATAGCATTTTTCTGAAAAGGCAAACGTCCGGCTCCTTGTGCCACAAGGAAGGTGCCAGCCCTGAAAGCTCGTGCTGCTCTTCACTGTCCCCGTGCAGCCTATGCACAGGCACAACAGCATTGGGGATCTGTGCTTGCCCAGGAACTGTACACCTCTCGGTGTCCGTTCTCGGCATAGCATTTTTCTGAAAAGGCAAACGTCCGGCTCCTTGTCCCACAAGGAAGGTGCCAGCCCTGAAAGCTCGTGCTGCTCTTCACTGTCCCCGTGCAGCCTATGCACAGGCACAACAGCATTGGGGATCTGTGCTTGCCCAGGAACTGTACACCTCTCGGTGTCCGTTCCCGGCATAGCATTTTTCTGAAAAGGCAAACGTCCGGCTCCTTGTCCCACAAGGAAGGTGCCAGCCCTGAAAGCTCGTGCTGCTCTTCACTGTCCCCGTGCAGCCTATGCACAGGCACAACAGCATTGGGGATCTGTGCTTGCCCAGGAACTGTACACCTCTCGGTGTCCGTTCTCGGCATAGCATTTTTCTGAAAAGGCAAACGTCCGGCTCCTTGTCCCACAAGGAAGGTGCCAGGCCTGAAAGCTCGTGCTGCTCTTCACTGTCCCCGTGCAGCCTATGCACAGGCACAACAGCATTGGGGATCTGTGCTTGCCCACAGGCGGCACATCTCACAGCGCTCGTTCTCGGCAGAGGCTATTCCGAAAAGGCAAACGTCCGGCTCCTTGTGCCACAAGGAAGGTGCCAGCCCTGAAAGCTCGTGCTGCTCTTCACTGTCCCCGTGCAGCCTATGCACAGGCACAACAGCATTGGGGATCTGTGCTTGCCCAGGATCGGTACACCTCTCGGTGTCCGTTCTCGGCATAGCATTTTTCTGAAAAGGCAAACGTCCGGCTCCTTGTCCCACAAGGAAGGTGCCAGGCCTGAAAGCTCTTGCTGCTCTTCACTGTCCCCGTGCAGCCTATGCACAGGCACAACAGCACTGGGGATCTGTGCTTTCCCACAGGTGGCACATCTCACGGCGCTCGTTCTCGGCAGAGGCTCTTCCGAAAAGGCAAACGTCCGGCTCCTTGTCCCACAAGGAAGGTGCCAGCCCTGAAAGCTCGTGCTGCTCTTAGCTGTCCCCATGCAGCCTATGCACAGGCACAACAGCATTGGGGATCTGTGCTTGCCCAGGATCTGTACACCTCTCGGTGTCCGTTCTCGGCATAGCATTTTTCTGAAAAGGCAAACGTCCGGCTCCTTGTCCCACAAGGAAGGTGCCAGCCCTGAAAGCTCGTGCTGCTCTTCACTGTCCCCGTGCAGCCTATGCACAGGCACAACAGCATTGGGGATCTGTGCTTGCCCAGGATCTGTACACCTCTCGGTGTCCGTTCTCGGCATAGCATTTTTCTGAAAAGGCAAACGTCCGGCTCCTTGTGCCACAAGGAAGGTGCCAGCCCTGAAAGCTCGTGCTGCTCTTCACTGTCCCCGTGCAGCCTATGCACAGGCACAACAGCATTGGGGATCTGTGCTTGCCCAGGATCGGTACACCTCTCGGTGTCCGTTCTCGGCATAGCATTTTTCTGAAAAGGCAAACGTCCGGCTCCTTGTCCCACAAGGAAGGTGCCAGGCCTGAAAGCTCTTGCTGCTCTTCACTGTCCCCGTGCAGCCTATGCACAGGCACAACAGCACTGGGGATCTGTGCTTTCCCACAGGTGGCACATCTCACGGCGCTCGTTCTCGGCAGAGGCTCTTCCGAAAAGGCAAACGTCCGGCTCCTTGTCCCACAAGGAAGGTGCCAGCCCTGAAAGCTCGTGCTGCTCTTAGCTGTCCCCGTGCAGCCTATGCACAGGCACAACAGCATTGGGGATCTGTGCTTGCCCAGGATCGGTACACCTCTCGGTGTCCGTTCTCGGCATAGCATTTTTCTGAAAAGGCAAACGTCCGGCTCCTTGTGCCACAAGGAAGGTGCCAGCCCTGAAAGCTCGTGCTGCTCTTCACTGTCCCCGTGCAGCCTATGCACAGGCACAACAGCATTGGGGATCTGTGCTTGCCCAGGATCGGTACACCTCTCGGTGTCCGTTCTCGGCATAGCATTTTTCTGAAAAGGCAAACGTCCGGCTCCTTGTCCCACAAGGAAGGTGCCAGCCCTGAAAGCTCGTGCTGCTCTTCACTGTCCCCGTGCAGCCTATGCACAGGCACAACAGCATTGGGGATCTGTGCTTGCCCACAGGCGGCACATCTCACGGCGCTCGTTCTCGGCAGAGGCTCTTCCGAAAAGGCAAACGTCCGGCTCCTTGTCCCACAAGGAAGCTGCCAGGCCTGAAAGCTCGTGCTGCTCTTCACTGTCCCCGTGCAGCCTATGCACAGGCACAACAGCATTGGGGATCTGTGCTTGCCCAGGATCGGTACACCTCTCGGTGTCCGTTCTCGGCATAGCATTTTTCTGAAAAGGCAAACGTCCGGCTCCTTGTGCCACAAGGAAGGTGCCAGCCCTGAAAGCTCGTGCTGCTCTTCACTGTCCCCGTGCAGCCTATGCACAGGCACAACAGCATTGGGGATCTGTGCTTGCCCAGGAACTGTACACCTCTCGGTGTCCGTTCTCGGCATAGCATTTTTCTGAAAAGGCAAACGTCCGGCTCCTTGTGCCACAAGGAAGCTGCCAGGCCTGAAAGCTCGTGCTGCTCTTCACTGTCCCCGTGCAGCCTATGCACAGGCACAACAGCATTGGGGATCTGTGCTTGCCCAGGAACTGTACACCTCTCGGTGTCCGTTCTCGGCATAGCATTTTTCTGAAAAGGCAAACGTCCGGCTCCTTGTCCCACAAGGAAGGTGCCAGCCCTGAAAGCTCGTGCTGCTCTTCACTGTCCCCGTGCAGCCTATGCACAGGCACAACAGCACTGGGGATCTGTGCTTGCCCACAGGCGGCACATCTCACGGCGCTCGTTCTCGGCAGAGGCTCTTCCGAAAAGGCAAACGTCCGGCTCCTTGTCCCACAAGGAAGGTGCCAGGCCTGAAAGCTCGTGCTGCTCTTCACTGTCCCCGTGCAGCCTATGCACAGGCACAACAGCATTGGGGATCTGTGCTTGCCCAGGAACTGTACACCTCTCGGTGTCCGTTCTCGGCATAGCATTTTTCTGAAAAGGCAAACGTCCGGCTCCTTGTCCCACAAGGAAGGTGCCAGCCCTGAAAGCTCGTGCTGCTCTTCACTGTCCCCGTGCAGCCTATGCACAGGCACAACAGCATTGGGGATCTGTGCTTGCCCAGGAACTGTACACCTCTCGGTGTCCGTTCTCGGCATAGCATTTTTCTGAAAAGGCAAACGTCCGGCTCCTTGTCCCACAAGGAAGGTGCCAGCCCTGAAAGCTCGTGCTGCTCTTCACTGTCCCCGTGCAGCCTATGCACAGGCACAACAGCATTGGGGATCTGTGCTTGCCCAGGATCTGTACACCTCTCGGTGTCCGTTCTCGGCATAGCATTTTTCTGAAAAGGCAAACGTCCGGCTCCTTGTCCCACAAGGAAGGTGCCAGCCCTGAAAGCTCGTGCTGCTCTTCACTGTCCCCGTGCAGCCTATGCACAGGCACAACAGCATTGGGGATCTGTGCTTGCCCAGGATCGGTACACCTCTCGGTGTCCGTTCTCAGCATAGCATTTTTCTGAAAAGGCAAACGTCCGGCTCCTTGTGCCACAAGGAAGGTGCCAGCCCTGAAAGCTCGTGCTGCTCTTCACTGTCCCCGTGCAGCCTATGCACAGGCACAACAGCATTGGGGATCTGTGCTTGCCCAGGAACTGTACACCTCTCGGTGTCCGTTCTCGGCATAGCATTTTTCTGAAAAGGCAAACGTCCGGCTCCTTGTCCCACAAGGAAGGTGCCAGGCCTGAAAGCTCGTGCTGCTCTTCACTGTCCCCGTGCAGCCTATGCACAGGCACAACAGCATTGGGGATCTGTGCTTGCCCACAGGCGGCACATCTCACGGCGCTCGTTCTCGGCAGAGGCTCTTCCGAAAAGGCAAACGTCCGGCTCCTTGTCCCACAAGGAAGCTGCCAGGCCTGAAAGCTCGTGCTGCTCTTCACTGTCCCCGTGCAGCCTATGCACAGGCACAACAGCATTGGGGATCTGTGATTGCCCAGGATCGGTACACCTCTCGGTGTCCGTTCTCGGCATAGCATTTTTCTGAAAAGGCAAACGTCCGGCTCCTTGTGCCACAAGGAAGGTGCCAGCCCTGAAAGCTCGTGCTGCTCTTCACTGTCCCCGTGCAGCCTATGCACAGGCACAACAGCATTGGGGATCTGTGCTTGCCCAGGATCGGTACACCTCTCGGTGTCCGTTCTCGGCATAGCATTTTTCTGAAAAGGCAAACGTCCGGCTCCTTGTCCCACAAGGAAGGTGCCAGCCCTGAAAGCTCGTGCTGCTCTTCACTGTCCCCGTGCAGCCTATGCACAGGCACAACAGCATTGGGGATCTGTGCTTGCCCACAGGCGGCACATCTCACGGCGCTCGTTCTCGGCAGAGGCTCTTCCGAAAAGGCAAACGTCCGGCTCCTTGTCCCACAAGGAAGGTGCCAGGCCTGAAAGCTCGTGCTGCTCTTCACTGTCCCCGTGCAGCCTATGCACAGGCACAACAGCATTGGGGATCTGTGCTTGCCCACAGGCGGCACATCTCACGGCGCTCGTTCTCGGCAGAGGCTCTTCCGAAAAGGCAAACGTCCGGCTCCTTGTCCCACAAGGAAGGTGCCAGGCCTGAAAGCTCGTGCTGCTCTTCACTGTCCCCGTGCAGCCTATGCACAGGCACAACAGCATTGGGGATCTGTGCTTGCCCAGGAACTGTACACCTCTCGGTGTCCGTTCTCGGCATAGCATTTTTCTGAAAAGGCAAACGTCCGGCTCCTTGTCCCACAAGGAAGGTGCCAGCCCTGAAAGCTCGTGCTGCTCTTCACTGTCCCCGTGCAGCCTATGCACAGGCACAACAGCATTGGGGATCTGTGCTTGCCCAGGAACTGTACACCTCTCGGTGTCCGTTCTCGGCATAGCATTTTTCTGAAAAGGCAAACGTCCGGCTCCTTGTCCCACAAGGAAGGTGCCAGGCCTGAGAGCTCGTGCTGCTCTTCACTGTCCCCGTGCAGCCTATGCACAGGCACAACAGCATTGGGGATCTGTGCTTGCCCACAGGCGGCACATCTCACAGCGCTCGTTCTCGGCAGAGGCTATTCCGAAAAGGCAAACGTCCGGCTCCTTGTGCCACAAGGAAGGTGCCAGGCCTGAAAGCTCGTGCTGCTCTTCACTGTCCCCGTGCAGCCTATGCACAGGCACAACAGCATTGGGGATCTGTGCTTGCCCAGGATCGGTACACCTCTCGGTGTCCGTTCTCGGCATAGCATTTTTCTGAAAAGGCAAACGTCCGGCTCCTTGTCCCACAAGGAAGCTGCCAGGCCTGAAAGCTCGTGCTGCTCTTCACTGTCCCCGTGCAGCCTATGCACAGGCACAACAGCATTGGGGATCTGTGCTTGCCCAGGAACTGTACACCTCTCGGTGTCCGTTCTCGGCATAGCATTTTTCTGAAAAGGCAAACGTCCAGCTCCTTGTCCCACAAGGAAGGTGCCAGCCCTGAAAGCTCGTGCTGCTCTTCACTGTCCCCGTGCAGCCTATGCACAGGCACAACAGCATTGGGGATCTGTGCTTGCCCAGGAACTGTACACCTCTCGGTGTCCGTTCTCGGCATAGCATTTTTCTGAAAAGGCAAACGTCCGGCTCCTTGTCCCACAAGGAAGGTGCCAGCCCTGAAAGCTCGTGCTGCTCTTCACTGTCCCCGTGCAGCCTATGCACAGGCACAACAGCATTGGGGATCTGTGCTTGCCCAGGAACTGTACACCTCTCGGTGTCCGTTCTCGGCATAGCATTTTTCTGAAAAGGCAAACGTCCGGCTCCTTGTCCCACAAGGAAGGTGCCAGCCCTGAAAGCTCGTGCTGCTCTTCACTGTCCCCGTGCAGCCTATGCACAGGCACAACAGCATTGGGGATCTGTGCTTGCCCACAGGCGGCACATCTCACGGCGCTCGTTCTCGGCAGAGGCTCTTCCGAAAAGGCAAACGTCCGGCTCCTTGTCCCACAAGGAAGGTGCCAGGCCTGAAAGCTCGTGCTGCTCTTCACTGTCCCCGTGCAGCCTATGCACAGGCACAACAGCATTGGGGATCTGTGATTGCCCAGGATCGGTACACCTCTCGGTGTCCGTTCTCGGCATAGCATTTTTCTGAAAAGGCAAACGTCCGGCTCCTTGTGCCACAAGGAAGGTGCCAGGCCTGAAAGCTCGTGCTGCTCTTCACTGTCCCCGTGCAGCCTATGCACAGGCACAACAGCATTGGGGATCTGTGCTTGCCCACAGGCGGCACATCTCACGGCGCTCGTTCTCGGCAGAGGCTCTTCCGAAAAGGCAAACGTCCGGCTCCTTGTCCCACAAGGAAGGTGCCAGCCCTGAAAGCTCGTGCTGCTCTTCACTGTCCCCGTGCAGCCTATGCACAGGCACAACAGCATTGGGGATCTGTGCTTGCCCACAGGCGGCACATCTCACGGCGCTCGTTCTCGGCAGAGGCTCTTCCGAAAAGGCAAACGTCCGGCTCCTTGTCCCACAAGGAAGGTGCCAGGCCTGAAAGCTCGTGCTGCTCTTCACTGTCCCCGTGCAGCCTATGCACAGGCACAACAGCATTGGGGATCTGTGCTTGCCCAGGATCTGTACACCTCTCGGTGTCCGTTCTCGGCATAGCATTTTTCTGAAAAGGCAAACGTCCGGCTCCTTGTCCCACAAGGAAGGTGCCAGGCCTGAAAGCTCGTGCTGCTCTTCACTGTCCCCGTGCAGCCTATGCACAGGCACAACAGCATTGGGGATCTGTGCTTGCCCACAGGCGGCACATCTCACGGCGCTCGTTCTCGGCAGAGGCTCTTCCGAAAAGGCAAACGTCCGGCTCCTTGTCCCACAAGGAAGGTGCCAGGCCTGAAAGCTCGTGCTGCTCTTCACTGTCCCCGTGCAGCCTATGCACAGGCACAACAGCATTGGGGATCTGTGATTGCCCAGGATCGGTACACCTCTCGGTGTCCGTTCTCGGCATAGCATTTTTCTGAAAAGGCAAACGTCCGGCTCCTTGTCCCACAAGGAAGGTGCCAGGCCTGAAAGCTCGTGCTGCTCTTCACTGTCCCCGTGCAGCCTATGCACAGGCACAACAGCATTGGGGATCTGTGCTTGCCCAGGAACTGTACACCTCTCGGTGTCCGTTCTCGGCATAGCATTTTTCTGAAAAGGCAAACGTCCGGCTCCTTGTCCCACAAGGAAGGTGCCAGCCCTGAAAGCTCGTGCTGCTCTTCACTGTCCCCGTGCAGCCTATGCACAGGCACAACAGCATTGGGGATCTGTGCTTGCCCAGGATCTGTACACCTCTCGGTGTCCGTTCTCGGCATAGCATTTTTCTGAAAAGGCAAACGTCCGGCTCCTTGTGCCACAAGGAAGGTGCCAGCCCTGAAAGCTCGTGCTGCTCTTCACTGTCCCCGTGCAGCCTATGCACAGGCACAACAGCATTGGGGATCTGTGCTTGCCCAGGATCTGTACACCTCTCGGTGTCCGTTCTCGGCATAGCATTTTTCTGAAAAGGCAAACGTCCGGCTCCTTGTCCCACAAGGAAGGTGCCAGCCCTGAAAGCTTGTGCTGCTCTTAGCTGTCCCCGTGCAGCCTATGCACAGGCACAACAGCATTGGGGATCTGTGCTTGCCCAGGATCGGTACACCTCTCGGTGTCCGTTCTCGGCATAGCATTTTTCTGAAAAGGCAAACGTCCGGCTCCTTGTCCCACAAGGAAGGTGCCAGGCCTGAAAGCTCGTGCTGCTCTTCACTGTCCCCGTGCAGCCTATGCACAGGCACAACAGCATTGGGGATCTGTGCTTGCCCAGGATCGGTACACCTCTCGGTGTCCGTTCTCGGCATAGCATTTTTCTGAAAAGGCAAACGTCCGGCTCCTTGTCCCACAAGGAAGGTGCCAGCCCTGAAAGCTCGTGCTGCTCTTCACTGTCCCCGTGCAGCCTATGCACAGGCACAACAGCATTGGGGATCTGTGCTTGCCCAGGAACTGTACACCTCTCGGTGTCCGTTCTCGGCATAGCATTTTTCTGAAAAGGCAAACGTCCGGCTCCTTGTCCCACAAGGAAGGTGCCAGCCCTGAAAGCTCATGCTGCTCTTCACTGTCCCCGTGCAGCCTATGCACAGGCACAACAGCATTGGGGATCTGTGCTTGCCCACAGGCGGCACATCTCACGGCGCTCGTTCTCGGCAGAGGCTCTTCCGAAAAGGCAAACGTCCGGCTCCTTGTCCCACAAGGAAGGTGCCAGGCCTGAAAGCTCGTGCTGCTCTTCACTGTCCCCGTGCAGCCTATGCACAGGCACAACAGCATTGGGGATCTGTGCTTGCCCAGGATCGGTACACCTCTCGGTGTCCGTTCTCGGCATAGCATTTTTCTGAAAAGGCAAACGTCCGGCTCCTTGTCCCACAAGGAAGGTGCCAGCCCTGAAAGCTCGTGCTGCTCTTAGCTGTCCCCGTGCAGCCTATGCACAGGCACAACAGCATTGGGGATCTGTGCTTGCCCAGGATCGGTACACCTCTCGGTGTCCGTTCTCGGCATAGCATTTTTCTGAAAAGGCAAACGTCCGGCTCCTTGTCCCACAAGGAAGGTGCCAGCCCTGAAAGCTCGTGCTGCTCTTCACTGTCCCCGTGCAGCCTATGCACAGGCACAACAGCATTGGGGATCTGTGCTTGCCCAGGAACTGTACACCTCTCGGTGTCCGTTCTCGGCATAGCATTTTTCTGAAAAGGCAAACGTCCGGCTCCTTGTCCCACAAGGAAGG
The DNA here is from genome assembly GCF_964188355.1 of Buteo buteo. Classification (NCBI taxonomy): domain Eukaryota; kingdom Metazoa; phylum Chordata; class Aves; order Accipitriformes; family Accipitridae; genus Buteo; species Buteo buteo. Next base: position 9,864,227 of record NC_134195.1, on the reverse strand, counting down.
TGCCAGCCCTGAAAGCTCGTGCTGCTCTTCACTGTCCCCGTGCAGCCTATGCACAGGCACAACAGCATTGGGGATCTGTGCTTGCCCAGGATCGGTACACCTCTCGGTGTCCGTTCTCGGCATAGCATTTTTCTGAAAAGGCAAACGTCCGGCTCCTTGTGCCACAAGGAAGGTGCCAGCCCTGAAAGCTCGTGCTGCTCTTCACTGTCCCCGTGCAGCCTATGCACAGGCACAACAGCATTGGGGATCTGTGCTTGCCCAGGAACTGTACACCTCTCGGTGTCCGTTCTCGGCATAGCATTTTTCTGAAAAGGCAAACGTCCGGCTCCTTGTCCCACAAGGAAGGTGCCAGCCCTGAAAGCTCGTGCTGCTCTTCACTGTCCCCGTGCAGCCTATGCACAGGCACAACAGCATTGGGGATCTGTGCTTGCCCACAGGCGGCACATCTCACGGCGCTCGTTCTCGGCAGAGGCTCTTCCGAAAAGGCAAACGTCCGGCTCCTTGTCCCACAAGGAAGGTGCCAGGCCTGAAAGCTCGTGCTGCTCTTCACTGTCCCCGTGCAGCCTATGCACAGGCACAACAGCATTGGGGATCTGTGATTGCCCAGGATCGGTACACCTCTCGGTGTCCGTTCTCGGCATAGCATTTTTCTGAAAAGGCAAACGTCCGGCTCCTTGTGCCACAAGGAAGGTGCCAGCCCTGAAAGCTCGTGCTGCTCTTCACTGTCCCCGTGCAGCCTATGCACAGGCACAACAGCATTGGGGATCTGTGCTTGCCCAGGATCGGTACACCTCTCGGTGTCCGTTCTCGGCATAGCATTTTTCTGAAAAGGCAAACGTCCGGCTCCTTGTCCCACAAGGAAGCTGCCAGGCCTGAAAGCTCGTGCTGCTCTTCACTGTCCCCGTGCAGCCTATGCACAGGCACAACAGCATTGGGGATCTGTGCTTGCCCACAGGCGGCACATCTCACGGCGCTCGTTCTCGGCAGAGGCTCTTCCGAAAAGGCAAACGTCCGGCTCCTTGTCCCACAAGGAAGGTGCCAGGCCTGAAAGCTCGTGCTGCTCTTCACTGTCCCCGTGCAGCCTATGCACAGGCACAACAGCATTGGGGATCTGTGCTTGCCCAGGAACTGTACACCTCTCGGTGTCCGTTCTCGGCATAGCATTTTTCTGAAAAGGCAAACGTCCGGCTCCTTGTCCCACAAGGAAGGTGCCAGCCCTGAAAGCTCGTGCTGCTCTTCACTGTCCCCGTGCAGCCTATGCACAGGCACAACAGCATTGGGGATCTGTGCTTGCCCAGGAACTGTACACCTCTCGGTGTCCGTTCTCGGCATAGCATTTTTCTGAAAAGGCAAACGTCCGGCTCCTTGTCCCACAAGGAAGGTGCCAGCCCTGAAAGCTCGTGCTGCTCTTAGCTGTCCCCGTGCAGCCTATGCACAGGCACAACAGCATTGGGGATCTGTGCTTGCCCAGGAACTGTACACCTCTCGGTGTCCGTTCTCGGCATAGCATTTTTCTGAAAAGGCAAACGTCCGGCTCCTTGTCCCACAAGGAAGGTGCCAGCCCTGAAAGCTCGTGCTGCTCTTCACTGTCCCCGTGCAGCCTATGCACAGGCACAACAGCATTGGGGATCTGTGCTTTCCCACAGGCGGCACATCTCACAGCGCTCGTTCTCGGCAGAGGCTATTCCGAAAAGGCAAACGTCCGGCTCCTTGTGCCACAAGGAAGGTGCCAGGCCTGAAAGCTCGTGCTGCTCTTCACTGTCCCCGTGCAGCCTATGCACAGGCACAACAGCATTGGGGATCTGTGATTGCCCAGGATCGGTACACCTCTCGGTGTCCGTTCTCGGCATAGCATTTTTCTGAAAAGGCAAACGTCCGGCTCCTTGTCCCACAAGGAAGCTGCCAGGCCTGAAAGCTCGTGCTGCTCTTCACTGTCCCCGTGCAGCCTATGCACAGGCACAACAGCACTGGGGATCTGTGCTTGCCCAGGAACTGTACACCTCTCGGTGTCCGTTCTCGGCATAGCATTTTTCTGAAAAGGCAAACGTCCGGCTCCTTGTCCCACAAGGAAGGTGCCAGCCCTGAAAGCTCGTGCTGCTCTTCACTGTCCCCGTGCAGCCTATGCACAGGCACAACAGCATTGGGGATCTGTGCTTGCCCAGGATCAGTACACCTCTCGGTGTCCGTTCTCGGCATAGCATTTTTCTGAAAAGGCAAACGTCCGGCTCCTTGTCCCACAAGGAAGGTGCCAGCCCTGAAAGCTCGTGCTGCTCTTCACTGTCCCCGTGCAGCCTATGCACAGGCACAACAGCATTGGGGATCTGTGCTTGCCCACAGGCGGCACATCTCACGGCGCTCGTTCTCGGCAGAGGCTCTTCCGAAAAGGCAAACGTCCGGCTCCTTGTCCCACAAGGAAGGTGCCAGGCCTGAAAGCTCGTGCTGCTCTTCACTGTCCCCGTGCAGCCTATGCACAGGCACAACAGCATTGGGGATCTGTGCTTGCCCAGGAACTGTACACCTCTCGGTGTCCGTTCTCGGCATAGCATTTTTCTGAAAAGGCAAACGTCCGGCTCCTTGTCCCACAAGGAAGGTGCCAGCCCTGAAAGCTCGTGCTGCTCTTCACTGTCCCCGTGCAGCCTATGCACAGGCACAACAGCATTGGGGATCTGTGCTTGCCCAGGAACTGTACACCTCTCGGTGTCCGTTCTCGGCATAGCATTTTTCTGAAAAGGCAAACGTCCGGCTCCTTGTCCCACAAGGAAGGTGCCAGCCCTGAAAGCTCGTGCTGCTCTTCACTGTCCCCGTGCAGCCTATGCACAGGCACAACAGCATTGGGGATCTGTGCTTGCCCAGGAACTGTACACCTCTCGGTGTCCGTTCTCGGCATAGCATTTTTCTGAAAAGGCAAACGTCCGGCTCCTTGTCCCACAAGGAAGGTGCCAGGCCTGAAAGCTCGTGCTGCTCTTCACTGTCCCCGTGCAGCCTATGCACAGGCACAACAGCATTGGGGATCTGTGCTTGCCCACAGGCGGCACATCTCACGGCGCTCGTTCTCGGCAGAGGCTATTCCGAAAAGGCAAACGTCCGGCTCCTTGTGCCACAAGGAAGGTGCCAGCCCTGAAAGCTCGTGCTGCTCTTCACTGTCCCCGTGCAGCCTATGCACAGGCACAACAGCATTGGGGATCTGTGCTTGCCCAGGATCGGTACACCTCTCGGTGTCCGTTCTCGGCATAGCATTTTTCTGAAAAGGCAAACGTCCGGCTCCTTGTCCCACAAGGAAGGTGCCAGCCCTGAAAGCTCGTGCTGCTCTTCACTGTCCCCGTGCAGCCTATGCACAGGCACAACAGCATTGGGGATCTGTGCTTGCCCAGGAACTGTACACCTCTCGGTGTCCGTTCTCGGCATAGCATTTTTCTGAAAAGGCAAACGTCCGGCTCCTTGTCCCACAAGGAAGGTGCCAGCCCTGAAAGCTCGTGCTGCTCTTCACTGTCCCCGTGCAGCCTATGCACAGGCACAACAGCATTGGGGATCTGTGCTTGCCCACAGGCGGCACATCTCACAGCGCTCGTTCTCGGCAGAGGCTATTCCGAAAAGACAAACGTCCGGCTCCTTGTGCCACAAGGAAGCTGCCAGGCCTGAAAGCTCGTGCTGCTCTTCACTGTCCCCGTGCAGCCTATGCACAGGCACAACAGCATTGGGGATCTGTGCTTGCCCAGGATCGGTACACCTCTCGGTGTCCGTTCTCGGCATAGCATTTTTCTGAAAAGGCAAACGTCCGGCTCCTTGTCCCACAAGGAAGGTGCCAGGCCTGAAAGCTCGTGCTGCTCTTCACTGTCCCCGTGCAGCCTATGCACAGGCACAACAGCATTGGGGATCTGTGCTTGCCCACAGGCGGCACATCTCACGGCGCTCGTTCTCGGCAGAGGCTCTTCCGAAAAGGCAAACGTCCGGCTCCTTGTCCCACAAGGAAGGTGCCAGGCCTGAAAGCTCGTGCTGCTCTTCACTGTCCCCGTGCAGCCTATGCACAGGCACAACAGCATTGGGGATCTGTGATTGCCCAGGATCGGTACACCTCTCGGTGTCCGTTCTCGGCATAGCATTTTTCTGAAAAGGCAAACGTCCGGCTCCTTGTGCCACAAGGAAGGTGCCAGCCCTGAAAGCTCGTGCTGCTCTTCACTGTCCCCGTGCAGCCTATGCACAGGCACAACAGCATTGGGGATCTGTGCTTGCCCAGGATCGGTACACCTCTCGGTGTCCGTTCTCGGCATAGCATTTTTCTGAAAAGGCAAACGTCCGGCTCCTTGTCCCACAAGGAAGGTGCCAGGCCTGAAAGCTCGTGCTGCTCTTCACTGTCCCCGTGCAGCCTATGCACAGGCACAACAGCATTGGGGATCTGTGCTTGCCCAGGATCGGTACACCTCTCGGTGTCCGTTCTCGGCATAGCATTTTTCTGAAAAGGCAAACGTCCGGCTCCTTGTCCCACAAGGAAGGTGCCAGGCCTGAAAGCTCGTGCTGCTCTTCACTGTCCCCGTGCAGCCTATGCACAGGCACAACAGCATTGGGGATCTGTGCTTGCCCAGGAACTGTACACCTCTCGGTGTCCGTTCTCGGCATAGCATTTTTCTGAAAAGGCAAACGTCCGGCTCCTTGTCCCACAAGGAAGGTGCCAGCCCTGAAAGCTCGTGCTGCTCTTCACTGTCCCCGTGCAGCCTATGCACAGGCACAACAGCATTGGGGATCTGTGCTTGCCCAGGATCGGTACACCTCTCGGTGTCCGTTCTCGGCATAGCATTTTTCTGAAAAGGCAAACGTCCGGCTCCTTGTCCCACAAGGAAGGTGCCAGCCCTGAAAGCTCGTGCTGCTCTTCACTGTCCCCGTGCAGCCTATGCACAGGCACAACAGCATTGGGGATCTGTGCTTGCCCAGGAACTGTACACCTCTCGGTGTCCGTTCTCGGCATAGCATTTTTCTGAAAAGGCAAACGTCCGGCTCCTTGTCCCACAAGGAAGGTGCCAGCCCTGAAAGCTCGTGCTGCTCTTCACTGTCCCCGTGCAGCCTATGCACAGGCACAACAGCATTGGGGATCTGTGCTTGCCCAGGATCGGTACACCTCTCGGTGTCCGTTCTCGGCATAGCATTTTTCTGAAAAGGCAAACGTCCGGCTCCTTGTCCCACAAGGAAGGTGCCAGCCCTGAAAGCTCGTGCTGCTCTTCACTGTCCCCGTGCAGCCTATGCACAGGCACAACAGCATTGGGGATCTGTGCTTGCCCAGGAACTGTACACCTCTCGGTGTCCGTTCTCGGCATAGCATTTTTCTGAAAAGGCAAACGTCCGGCTCCATGTCCCACAAGGAAGGTGCCAGCCCTGAAAGCTCGTGCTGCTCTTCACTGTCCCCGTGCAGCCTATGCACAGGCACAACAGCATTGGGGATCTGTGCTTGCCCAGGATCGGTACACCTCTCGGTGTCCGTTCTCGGCATAGCATTTTTCTGAAAAGGCAAACGTCCGGCTCCTTGTCCCACAAGGAAGGTGCCAGCCCTGAAAGCTCGTGCTGCTCTTCACTGTCCCCGTGCAGCCTATGCACAGGCACAACAGCATTGGGGATCTGTGCTTGCCCAGGATCGGTACACCTCTCGGTGTCCGTTCTCGGCATAGCATTTTTCTGAAAAGGCAAACGTCCGGCTCCTTGTCCCACAAGGAAGGTGCCAGCCCTGAAAGCTCGTGCTGCTCTTAGCTGTCCCCGTGCAGCCTATGCACAGGCACAACAGCATTGGGGATCTGTGCTTGCCCAGGAACTGTACACCTCTCGGTGTCCGTTCTCGGCATAGCATTTTTCTGAAAAGGCAAACGTCCGGCTCCTTGTCCCACAAGGAAGGTGCCAGGCCTGAAAGCTCGTGCTGCTCTTCACTGTCCCCGTGCAGCCTATGCACAGGCACAACAGCATTGGGGATCTGTGCTTGCCCAGGATCGGTACACCTCTCGGTGTCCGTTCTCGGCATAGCATTTTTCTGAAAAGGCAAACGTCCGGCTCCTTGTCCCACAAGGAAGGTGCCAGGCCTGAAAGCTCGTGCTGCTCTTCACTGTCCCCGTGCAGCCTATGCACAGGCACAACAGCATTGGGGATCTGTGCTTGCCCACAGGCGGCACATCTCACGGCGCTCGTTCTCGGCAGAGGCTCTTCCGAAAAGGCAAACGTCCGGCTCCTTGTCCCACAAGGAAGGTGCCAGGCCTGAAAGCTCGTGCTGCTCTTCACTGTCCCCGTGCAGCCTATGCACAGGCACAACAGCATTGGGGATCTGTGCTTGCCCAGGATCTGTACACCTCTCGGTGTCCGTTCTCGGCATAGCATTTTTCTGAAAAGGCAAACGTCCGGCTCCTTGTCCCACAAGGAAGCTGCCAGGCCTGAAAGCTCTTGCTGCTCTTCACTGTCCCCGTGCAGCCTATGCACAGGCACAACAGCATTGGGGATCTGTGCTTGCCCAGGAACTCTACACCTCTCGGTGTCCGTTCTCGGCATAGCATTTTTCTGAAAAGGCAAACGTCCGGCTCCTTGTCCCACAAGGAAGCTGCCAGGCCTGAAAGCTCGTGCTGCTCTTCACTGTCCCCGTGCAGCCTATGCACAGGCACAACAGCATTGGGGATCTGTGCTTGCCCAGGATCGGTACACCTCTCGGTGTCCGTTCTCGGCATAGCATTTTTCTGAAAAGGCAAACGTCCGGCTCCTTGTCCCACAAGGAAGGTGCCAGCCCTGAAAGCTCGTGCTGCTCTTCACTGTCCCCGTGCAGCCTATGCACAGGCACAACAGCATTGGGGATCTGTGCTTGCCCAGGAACTGTACACCTCTCGGTGTCCGTTCTCGGCATAGCATTTTTCTGAAAAGGCAAACGTCCGGCTCCTTGTCCCACAAGGAAGGTGCCAGCCCTGAAAGCTCGTGCTGCTCTTCACTGTCCCCGTGCAGCCTATGCACAGGCACAACAGCATTGGGGATCTGTGCTTGCCCAGGAACTGTACACCTCTCGGTGTCCGTTCTCGGCATAGCATTTTTCTGAAAAGGCAAACGTCCGGCTCCATGTCCCACAAGGAAGGTGCCAGCCCTGAAAGCTCGTGCTGCTCTTCACTGTCCCCGTGCAGCCTATGCACAGGCACAACAGCATTGGGGATCTGTGCTTGCCCAGGAACTGTACACCTCTCGATGTCCGTTCTCGGCATAGCATTTTTCTGAAAAGGCAAACGTCCGGCTCCTTGTGCCACAAGGAAGGTGCCAGCCCTGAAAGCTCGTGCTGCTCTTCACTGTCCCCGTGCAGCCTATGCACAGGCACAACAGCATTGGGGATCTGTGCTTGCCCAGGAACTGTACACCTCTCGGTGTCCGTTCTCGGCATAGCATTTTTCTGAAAAGGCAAACGTCCGGCTCCTTGTGCCACAAGGAAGGTGCCAGGCCTGAAAGCTCGTGCTGCTCTTCACTGTCCCCGTGCAGCCTATGCACAGGCACAACAGCATTGGGGATCTGTGATTGCCCAGGATCGGTACACCTCTCGGTGTCCGTTCTCGGCATAGCATTTTTCTGAAAAGGCAAACGTCCGGCTCCTTGTGCCACAAGGAAGGTGCCAGCCCTGAAAGCTCGTGCTGCTCTTCACTGTCCCCGTGCAGCCTATGCACAGGCACAACAGCATTGGGGATCTGTGCTTGCCCAGGAACTGTACACCTCTCGGTGTCCGTTCTCGGCATAGCATTTTTCTGAAAAGGCAAACGTCCGGCTCCTTGTCCCACAAGGAAGGTGCCAGCCCTGAAAGCTCGTGCTGCTCTTCACTGTCCCCGTGCAGCCTATGCACAGGCACAACAGCATTGGGGATCTGTGCTTGCCCAGGAACTGTACACCTCTCGGTGTCCGTTCTCGGCATAGCATTTTTCTGAAAAGGCAAACGTCCGGCTCCTTGTCCCACAAGGAAGGTGCCAGCCTTGAAAGCTCGTGCTGCTCTTCACTGTCCCCGTGCAGCCTATGCACAGGCACAACAGCATTGGGGATCTGTGCTTGCCCAGGATCGGTACACCTCTCGGTGTCCGTTCTCGGAATAGCATTTTTCTGAAAAGGCAAACGTCCGGCTCCATGTCCCACAAGGAAGGTGCCAGCCTTGAAAGCTCGTGCTGCTCTTCACTGTCCCCGTGCAGCCTATGCACAGGCACAACAGCATTGGGGATCTGTGCTTGCCCAGGAACTGTACACCTCTCGATGTCCGTTCTCGGCATAGCATTTTTCTGAAAAGGCAAACGTCCGGCTCCTTGTGCCACAAGGAAGGTGCCAGCCCTGAAAGCTCGTGCTGCTCTTCACTGTCCCCGTGCAGCCTATGCACAGGCACAACAGCATTGGGGATCTGTGCTTGCCCAGGAACTGTACACCTCTCGGTGTCCGTTCTCGGCATAGCATTTTTCTGAAAAGGCAAACGTCCGGCTCCTTGTCCCACAAGGAAGGTGCCAGCCCTGAAAGCTCGTGCTGCTCTTCACTGTCCCCGTGCAGCCTATGCACAGGCACAACAGCATTGGGGATCTGTGCTTGCCCAGGAACTGTACACCTCTCGGTGTCCGTTCTCGGCATAGCATTTTTCTGAAAAGGCAAACGTCCGGCTCCTTGTCCCACAAGGAAGCTGCCAGGCCTGAAAGCTCGTGCTGCTCTTCACTGTCCCCGTGCAGCCTATGCACAGGCACAACAGCATTGGGGATCTGTGCTTGCCCAGGAGCTGTACACCTCTCGGTGTCCGTTCTCGGCATAGCATTTTTCTGAAAAGGCAAACGTCCGGCTCCTTGTCCCACAAGGAAGGTGCCAGCCCTGAAAGCTCGTGCTGCTCTTCACTGTCCCCGTGCAGCCTATGCACAGGCACAACAGCATTGGGGATCTGTGCTTGCCCAGGATCGGTACACCTCTCGGTGTCCGTTCTCGGCATAGCATTTTTCTGAAAAGGCAAACGTCCGGCTCCTTGTCCCACAAGGAAGGTGCCAGCCCTGAAAGCTCGTGCTGCTCTTCACTGTCCCCGTGCAGCCTATGCACAGGCACAACAGCATTGGGGATCTGTGCTTGCCCAGGATCGGTACACCTCTCGGTGTCCGTTCTCGGCATAGCATTTTTCTGAAAAGGCAAACGTCCGGCTCCTTGTCCCACAAGGAAGGTGCCAGCCCTGAAAGCTCGTGCTGCTCTTCACTGTCCCCGTGCAGCCTATGCACAGGCACAACAGCATTGGGGATCTGTGCTTGCCCAGGAACTGTACACCTCTCGGTGTCCGTTCTCGGCATAGCATTTTTCTGAAAAGGCAAACGTCCGGCTCCTTGTGCCACAAGGAAGGTGCCAGGCCTGAAAGCTCGTGCTGCTCTTCACTGTCCCCGTGCAGCCTATGCACAGGCACAACAGCATTGGGGATCTGTGATTGCCCAGGAACTGTACACCTCTCGGTGTCCGTTCTCGGCATAGCATTTTTCTGAAAAGGCAAACGTCCGGCTCCTTGTCCCACAAGGAAGCTGCCAGGCCTGAAAGCTCGTGCTGCTCTTCACTGTCCCCGTGCAGCCTATGCACAGGCACAACAGCATTGGGGATCTGTGCTTGCCCAGGATCTGTACACCTCTCGGTGTCCGTTCTCGGCATAGCATTTTTCTGAAAAGGCAAACGTCCGGCTCCTTGTCCCACAAGGAAGGTGCCAGCCCTGAAAGCTCGTGCTGCTCTTCACTGTCCCCGTGCAGCCTATGCACAGGCACAACAGCATTGGGGATCTGTGCTTGCCCAGGATCTGTACACCTCTCGGTGTCCGTTCTCGGCATAGCATTTTTCTGAAAAGGCAAACGTCCGGCTCCTTGTGCCACAAGGAAGGTGCCAGCCCTGAAAGCTCGTGCTGCTCTTCACTGTCCCCGTGCAGCCTATGCACAGGCACAACAGCATTGGGGATCTGTGCTTGCCCAGGATCGGTACACCTCTCGGTGTCCGTTCTCGGCATAGCATTTTTCTGAAAAGGCAAACGTCCGGCTCCTTGTCCCACAAGGAAGGTGCCAGCCCTGAAAGCTCGTGCTGCTCTTCACTGTCCCCGTGCAGCCTATGCACAGGCACAACAGCATTGGGGATCTGTGCTTGCCCAGGAACTGTACACCTCTCGGTGTCCGTTCTCGGCATAGCATTTTTCTGAAAAGGCAAACGTCCGGCTCCTTGTCCCACAAGGAAGCTGCCAGGCCTGAAAGCTCGTGCTGCTCTTCACTGTCCCCGTGCAGCCTATGCACAGGCACAACAGCACTGGGGATCTGTGCTTGCCCAGGAACTGTACACCTCTCGGTGTCCGTTCTCGGCATAGCATTTTTCTGAAAAGGCAAACGTCCGGCTCCTTGTCCCACAAGGAAGGTGCCAGCCCTGAAAGCTCGTGCTGCTCTTAGCTGTCCCCGTGCAGCCTATGCACAGGCACAACAGCATTGGGGATCTGTGCTTGCCCAGGATCGGTACACCTCTCGGTGTCCGTTCTCGGAATAGCATTTTTCTGAAAAGGCAAACGTCCGGCTCCATGTCCCACAAGGAAGGTGCCAGCCTTGAAAGCTCGTGCTGCTCTTCACTGTCCCCGTGCAGCCTATGCACAGGCACAACAGCATTGGGGATCTGTGCTTGCCCAGGAACTGTACACCTCTCGATGTCCGTTCTCGGCATAGCATTTTTCTGAAAAGGCAAACGTCCGGCTCCTTGTGCCACAAGGAAGGTGCCAGCCCTGAAAGCTCGTGCTGCTCTTCACTGTCCCCGTGCAGCCTATGCACAGGCACAACAGCATTGGGGATCTGTGCTTGCCCAGGAACTGTACACCTCTCGGTGTCCGTTCTCGGCATAGCATTTTTCTGAAAAGGCAAACGTCCGGCTCCTTGTCCCACAAGGAAGGTGCCAGCCCTGAAAGCTCGTGCTGCTCTTCACTGTCCCCGTGCAGCCTATGCACAGGCACAACAGCATTGGGGATCTGTGCTTGCCCAGGAACTGTACACCTCTCGGTGTCCGTTCTCGGCATAGCATTTTTCTGAAAAGGCAAACGTCCGGCTCCTTGTCCCACAAGGAAGGTGCCAGCCCTGAAAGCTCGTGCTGCTCTTCACTGTCCCCGTGCAGCCTATGCACAGGCACAACAGCATTGGGGATCTGTGCTTGCCCAGGATCGGTACACCTCTCGGTGTCCGTTCTCGGCATAGCATTTTTCTGAAAAGGCAAACGTCCGGCTCCTTGTCCCACAAGGAAGGTGCCAGCCCTGAAAGCTCGTGCTGCTCTTCACTGTCCCCGTGCAGCCTATGCACAGGCACAACAGCATTGGGGATCTGTGCTTGCCCAGGATCGGTACACCTCTCGGTGTCCGTTCTCGGCATAGCATTTTTCTGAAAAGGCAAACGTCCGGCTCCTTGTCCCACAAGGAAGGTGCCAGCCCTGAAAGCTCGTGCTGCTCTTCACTGTCCCCGTGCAGCCTATGCACAGGCACAACAGCATTGGGGATCTGTGCTTGCCCAGGAACTGTACACCTCTCGGTGTCCGTTCTCGGCATAGCATTTTTCTGAAAAGGCAAACGTCCGGCTCCTTGTCCCACAAGGAAGCTGCCAGGCCTGAAAGCTCGTGCTGCTCTTCACTGTCCCCGTGCAGCCTATGCACAGGCACAACAGCATTGGGGATCTGTGCTTGCCCACAGGCGGCACATCTCACGGCGCTCGTTCTCGGCAGAGGCTCTTCCGAAAAGGCAAACGTCCGGCTCCTTGTCCCACAAGGAAGGTGCCAGGCCTGAAAGCTCGTGCTGCTCTTCACTGTCCCCGTGCAGCCTATGCACAGGCACAACAGCATTGGGGATCTGTGCTTGCCCAGGATCGGTACACCTCTCGGTGTCCGTTCTCGGCATAGCATTTTTCTGAAAAGGCAAACGTCCGGCTCCTTGTCCCACAAGGAAGGTGCCAGCCCTGAAAGCTCGTGCTGCTCTTAGCTGTCCCCGTGCAGCCTATGCACAGGCACAACAGCATTGGGGATCTGTGCTTGCCCAGGATCGGTACACCTCTCGGTGTCCGTTCTCGGCATAGCATTTTTCTGAAAAGGCAAACGTCCGGCTCCTTGTGCCACAAGGAAGGTGCCAGCCCTGAAAGCTCGTGCTGCTCTTCACTGTCCCCGTGCAGCCTATGCACAGGCACAACAGCATTGGGGATCTGTGCTTGCCCAGGATCGGTACACCTCTCGGTGTCCGTTCTCGGCATAGCATTTTTCTGAAAAGGCAAACGTCCGGCTCCTTGTCCCACAAGGAAGGTGCCAGCCCTGAAAGCTCGTGCTGCTCTTCACTGTCCCCGTGCAGCCTATGCACAGGCACAACAGCATTGGGGATCTGTGCTTGCCCAGGAACTGTACACCTCTCGGTGTCTGTTCTCGGCATAGCATTTTTCTGAAAAGGCAAACGTCCGGCTCCTTGTCCCACAAGGAAGGTGCCAGCCCTGAAAGCTCGTGCTGCTCTTCACTGTCCCCGTGCAGCCTATGCACAGGCACAACAGCATTGGGGATCTGTGCTTGCCCAGGAACTGTACACCTCTCGGTGTCCGTTCTCGGCATAGCATTTTTCTGAAAAGGCAAACGTCCGGCTCCTTGTCCCACAAGGAAGGTGCCAGGCCTGAAAGCTCGTGCTGCTCTTCACTGTCCCCGTGCAGCCTATGCACAGGCACAACAGCATTGGGGATCTGTGCTTGCCCAGGATCGGTACACCTCTCGGTGTCCGTTCTCGGCATAGCATTTTTCTGAAAAGGCAAACGTCCGGCTCCTTGTCCCACAAGGAAGGTGCCAGGCCTGAAAGCTCTTGCTGCTCTTCACTGTCCCCGTGCAGCCTATGCACAGGCACAACAGCACTGGGGATCTGTGCTTTCCCACAGGTGGCACATCTCACGGCGCTCGTTCTCGGCAGAGGCTCTTCCGAAAAGGCAAACGTCCGGCTCCTTGTCCCACAAGGAAGGTGCCAGGCCTGAAAGCTCGTGCTGCTCTTAGCTGTCCCCGTGCAGCCTATGCACAGGCACAACAGCATTGGGGATCTGTGCTTGCCCAGGATCGGTACACCTCTCGGTGTCCGTTCTCGGCATAGCATTTTTCTGAAAAGGCAAACGTCCGGCTCCTTGTGCCACAAGGAAGGTGCCAGCCCTGAAAGCTCGTGCTGCTCTTCACTGTCCCCGTGCAGCCTATGCACAGGCACAACAGCATTGGGGATCTGTGCTTGCCCAGGAGCTGTACACCTCTCGGTGTCCGTTCTCGGCATAGCATTTTTCTGAAAAGGCAAACGTCCGGCTCCTTGTCCCACAAGGAAGGTGCCAGGCCTGAAAGCTCGTGCTGCTCTTCACTGTCCCCGTGCAGCCTATGCACAGGCACAACAGCATTGGGGATCTGTGCTTGCCCACAGGCGGCACATCTCACAGCGCTCGTTCTCGGCAGAGGCTATTCCGAAAAGGCAAACGTCCGGCTCCTTGTCCCACAAGGAAGGTGCCAGCCCTGAAAGCTCGTGCTGCTCTTCACTGTCCCCGTGCAGCCTATGCACAGGCACAACAGCATTGGGGATCTGTGCTTGCCCAGGATCGGTACACCTCTCGGTGTCCGTTCTCGGCATAGCATTTTTCTGAAAAGGCAAACGTCCGGCTCCTTGTGCCACAAGGAAGGTGCCAGGCCTGAAAGCTCGTGCTGCTCTTCACTGTCCCCGTGCAGCCTATGCACAGGCACAACAGCATTGGGGATCTGTGCTTGCCCAGGAACTGTACACCTCTCGGTGTCCGTTCTCGGCATAGCATTTTTCTGAAAAGGCAAACGTCCGGCTCCTTGTCCCACAAGGAAGGTGCCAGCCCTGAAAGCTCGTGCTGCTCTTCACTGTCCCCGTGCAGCCTATGCACAGGCACAACAGCATTGGGGATCTGTGCTTGCCCAGGAACTGTACACCTCTCGGTGTCCGTTCTCGGCATAGCATTTTTCTGAAAAGGCAAACGTCCGGCTCCTTGTCCCACAAGGAAGGTGCCAGGCCTGAAAGCTCGTGCTGCTCTTCACTGTCCCCGTGCAGCCTATGCACAGGCACAACAGCATTGGGGATCTGTGCTTGCCCACAGGCGGCACATCTCACAGCGCTCGTTCTCGGCAGAGGCTATTCCGAAAAGGCAAACGTCCGGCTCCTTGTGCCACAAGGAAGGTGCCAGGCCTGAAAGCTCGTGCTGCTCTTCACTGTCCCCGTGCAGCCTATGCACAGGCACAAGAGCATTGGGGATCTGTGCTTGCCCAGGATCGGTACACCTCTCGGTGTCCGTTCTCGGCATAGCATTTTTCTGAAAAGGCAAACGTCCGGCTCCTTGTCCCACAAGGAAGGTGCCAGGCCTGAAAGCTCTTGCTGCTCTTCACTGTCCCCGTGCAGCCTATGCACAGGCACAACAGCACTGGGGATCTGTGCTTTCCCACAGGTGGCACATCTCACGGCGCTCGTTCTCGGCAGAGGCTCTTCCGAAAAGGCAAACGTCCGGCTCCTTGTCCCACAAGGAAGGTGCCAGCCCTGAAAGCTCGTGCTGCTCTTAGCTGTCCCCGTGCAGCCTATGCACAGGCACAACAGCATTGGGGATCTGTGCTTGCCCAGGATCGGTACACCTCTCGGTGTCCGTTCTCGGCATAGCATTTTTCTGAAAAGGCAAACGTCCGGCTCCTTGTCCCACAAGGAAGCTGCCAGCCCTGAAAGCTCGTGCTGCTCTTCACTGTCCCCGTGCAGCCTATGCACAGGCACAACAGCATTGGGGATCTGTGCTTGCCCAGGAACTGTACACCTCTCGGTGTCCGTTCTCGGCATAGCATTTTTCTGAAAAGGCAAACGTCCGGCTCCTTGTCCCACAAGGAAGGTGCCAGCCCTGAAAGCTCGTGCTGCTCTTCACTGTCCCCGTGCAGCCTATGCACAGGCACAACAGCATTGGGGATCTGTGCTTGCCCAGGATCTGTACACCTCTCGGTGTCCGTTCTCGGCATAGCATTTTTCTGAAAAGGCAAACGTCCGGCTCCTTGTCCCACAAGGAAGGTGCCAGCCCTGAAAGCTCGTGCTGCTCTTCACTGTCCCCGTGCAGCCTATGCACAGGCACAACAGCATTGGGGATCTGTGCTTGCCCAGGATCGGTACACCTCTCGGTGTCCGTTCTCGGCATAGCATTTTTCTGAAAAGGCAAACGTCCGGCTCCTTGTCCCACAAGGAAGGTGCCAGGCCTGAAAGCTCGTGCTGCTCTTCACTGTCCCCGTGCAGCCTATGCACAGGCACAACAGCATTGGGGATCTGTGCTTGCCCACAGGCGGCACATCTCACAGCGCTCGTTCTCGGCAGAGGCTATTCCGAAAAGGCAAACGTCCGGCTCCTTGTGCCACAAGGAAGGTGCCAGCCCTGAAAGCTCGTGCTGCTCTTCACTGTCCCCGTGCAGCCTATGCACAGGCACAACAGCATTGGGGATCTGTGCTTGCCCAGGAACTGTACACCTCTCGGTGTCCGTTCTCGGCATAGCATTTTTCTGAAAAGGCAAACGTCCGGCTCCTTGTCCCACAAGGAAGGTGCCAGCCCTGAAAGCTCGTGCTGCTCTTCACTGTCCCCGTGCAGCCTATGCACAGGCACAACAGCATTGGGGATCTGTGCTTGCCCATAGGCTGCACATCTCACAGCGCTCGTTCTCGGCAGAGGCTATTCCGAAAAGGCAAACGTCCGGCTCCTTGTGCCACAAGGAAGGTGCCAGGCCTGAAAGCTCGTGCTGCTCTTCACTGTCCCCGTGCAGCCTATGCACAGGCACAACAGCATTGGGGATCTGTGCTTGCCCAGGATCGGTACACCTCTCGGTGTCCGTTCTCGGCATAGCATTTTTCTGAAAAGGCAAACGTCCGGCTCCTTGTGCCACAAGGAAGGTGCCAGCCCTGAAAGCTCGTGCTGCTCTTCACTGTCCCCGTGCAGCCTATGCACAGGCACAACAGCATTGGGGATCTGTGCTTGCCCAGGAACTGTACACCTCTCGGTGTCCGTTCTCGGCATAGCATTTTTCTGAAAAGGCAAACGTCCGGCTCCTTGTCCCACAAGGAAGGTGCCAGCCCTGAAAGCTCGTGCTGCTCTTCACTGTCCCCGTGCAGCCTATGCACAGGCACAACAGCATTGGGGATCTGTGCTTGCCCACAGGCGGCACATCTCACGGCGCTCGTTCTCGGCAGAGGCTCTTCCGAAAAGGCAAACGTCCGGCTCCTTGTCCCACAAGGAAGGTGCCAGGCCTGAAAGCTCGTGCTGCTCTTCACTGTCCCCGTGCAGCCTATGCACAGGCACAACAGCATTGGGGATCTGTGCTTGCCCACAGGCGGCACATCTCACGGCGCTCGTTCTCGGCAGAGGCTCTTCCGAAAAGGCAAACGTCCGGCTCCTTGTCCCACAAGGAAGGTGCCAGGCCTGAAAGCTCGTGCTGCTCTTCACTGTCCCCGTGCAGCCTATGCACAGGCACAACAGCATTGGGGATCTGTGCTTGCCCAGGAACTGTACACCTCTCGGTGTCCGTTCTCGGCATAGCATTTTTCTGAAAAGGCAAACGTCCGGCTCCTTGTCCCACAAGGAAGGTGCCAGCCCTGAAAGCTCGTGCTGCTCTTCACTGTCCCCGTGCAGCCTATGCACAGGCACAACAGCATTGGGGATCTGTGCTTGCCCAGGAACTGTACACCTCTCGGTGTCCGTTCTCGGCATAGCATTTTTCTGAAAAGGCAAACGTCCGGCTCTTTGTCCCACAAGGAAGGTGCCAGGCCTGAAAGCTCGTGCTGCTCTTCACTGTCCCCGTGCAGCCTATGCACAGGCACAACAGCATTGGGGATCTGTGCTTGCCCAGGATCTGTACACCTCTCGGTGTCCGTTCTCGGCATAGCATTTTTCTGAAAAGGCAAACGTCCGGCTCCTTGTCCCACAAGGAAGGTGCCAGCCCTGAAAGCTCGTGCTGCTCTTCACTGTCCCCGTGCAGCCTATGCACAGGCACAACAGCATTGGGGATCTGTGCTTGCCCAGGAACTGTACACCTCTCGGTGTCCGTTCTCGGCATAGCATTTTTCTGAAAAGGCAAACGTCCGGCTCCTTGTGCCACAAGGAAGGTGCCAGCCCTGAAAGCTCGTGCTGCTCTTCACTGTCCCCGTGCAGCCTATGCACAGGCACAACAGCATTGGGGATCTGTGCTTGCCCAGGATCTGTACACCTCTCGGTGTCCGTTCTCGGCATAGCATTTTTCTGAAAAGGCAAACGTCCGGCTCCTTGTCCCACAAGGAAGGTGCCAGCCCTGAAAGCTTGTGCTGCTCTTCACTGTCCCCGTGCAGCCTATGCACAGGCACAACAGCATTGGGGATCTGTGCTTGCCCAGGAACTGTACACCTCTCGGTGTCCGTTCTCGGCATAGCATTTTTCTGAAAAGGCAAACGTCCGGCTCCTTGTCCCACAAGGAAGGTGCCAGCCCTGAAAGCTCGTGCTGCTCTTCACTGTCCCCGTGCAGCCTATGCACAGGCACAACAGCATTGGGGATCTGTGCTTGCCCAGGATCGGTACACCTCTCGGTGTCCGTTCTCGGCATAGCATTTTTCTGAAAAGGCAAACGTCCGGCTCCTTGTGCCACAAGGAAGGTGCCAGGCCTGAAAGCTCGTGCTGCTCTTCACTGTCCCCGTGCAGCCTATGCACAGGCACAACAGCATTGGGGATCTGTGATTGCCCAGGATCGGTACACCTCTCGGTGTCCGTTCTCGGCATAGCATTTTTCTGAAAAGGCAAACGTCCGGCTCCTTGTCCCACAAGGAAGCTGCCAGGCCTGAAAGCTCGTGCTGCTCTTCACTGTCCCCGTGCAGCCTATGCACAGGCACAACAGCATTGGGGATCTGTGCTTGCCCAGGATCTGTACACCTCTCGGTGTCCGTTCTCGGCATAGCATTTTTCTGAAAAGGCAAACGTCCGGCTCCTTGTCCCACAAGGAAGGTGCCAGCCCTGAAAGCTCGTGCTGCTCTTCACTGTCCCCGTGCAGCCTATGCACAGGCACAACAGCATTGGGGATCTGTGCTTGCCCAGGAACTGTACACCTCTCGGTGTCCGTTCTCGGCATAGCATTTTTCTGAAAAGGCAAACGTCCGGCTCCTTGTGCCACAAGGAAGGTGCCAGCCCTGAAAGCTCGTGCTGCTCTTCACTGTCCCCGTGCAGCCTATGCACAGGCACAACAGCATTGGGGATCTGTGCTTGCCCAGGATCTGTACACCTCTCGGTGTCCGTTCTCGGCATAGCATTTTTCTGAAAAGGCAAACGTCCGGCTCCTTGTCCCACAAGGAAGCTGCCAGCCCTGAAAGCTCGTGCTGCTCTTCACTGTCCCCGTGCAGCCTATGCACAGGCACAACAGCATTGGGGATCTGTGCTTGCCCAGGAACTGTACACCTCTCGGTGTCCGTTCTCGGCATAGCATTTTTCTGAAAAGGCAAACGTCCGGCTCCTTGTCCCACAAGGAAGGTGCCAGCCCTGAAAGCTCATGCTGCTCTTCACTGTCCCCGTGCAGCCTATGCACAGGCACAACAGCATTGGGGATCTGTGCTTGCCCAGGAACTGTACACCTCTCGATGTCCGTTCTCGGCATAGCATTTTTCTGAAAAGGCAAACGTCCGGCTCCTTGTGCCACAAGGAAGGTGCCAGGCCTGAAAGCTCGTGCTGCTCTTCACTGTCCCCGTGCAGCCTATGCACAGGCACAACAGCATTGGGGATCTGTGATTGCCCAGGATCGGTACACCTCTCGGTGTCCGTTCTCGGCATAGCATTTTTCTGAAAAGGCAAACGTCCGGCTCCTTGTCCCACAAGGAAGCTGCCAGGCCTGAAAGCTCGTGCTGCTCTTCACTGTCCCCGTGCAGCCTATGCACAGGCACAACAGCATTGGGGATCTGTGCTTGCCCAGGATCTGTACACCTCTCGGTGTCCGTTCTCGGCATAGCATTTTTCTGAAAAGGCAAACGTCCGGCTCCTTGTCCCACAAGGAAGGTGCCAGCCCTGAAAGCTCGTGCTGCTCTTCACTGTCCCCGTGCAGCCTATGCACAGGCACAACAGCATTGGGGATCTGTGCTTGCCCAGGAACTGTACACCTCTCGGTGTCCGTTCTCGGCATAGCATTTTTCTGAAAAGGCAAACGTCCGGCTCCTTGTCCCACAAGGAAGGTGCCAGCCCTGAAAGCTCGTGCTGCTCTTCACTGTCCCCGTGCAGCCTATGCACAGGCACAACAGCATTGGGGATCTGTGCTTGCCCAGGATCGGTACACCTCTCGGTGTCCGTTCTCGGCATAGCATTTTTCTGAAAAGGCAAACGTCCGGCTCCTTGTCCCACAAGGAAGCTGCCAGCCCTGAAAGCTCGTGCTGCTCTTCACTGTCCCCGTGCAGCCTATGCACAGGCACAACAGCATTGGGGATCTGTGCTTGCCCAGGAACTGTACACCTCTCGGTGTCCGTTCTCGGCATAGCATTTTTCTGAAAAGGCAAACGTCCGGCTCCTTGTCCCACAAGGAAGGTGCCAGCCCTGAAAGCTCATGCTGCTCTTCACTGTCCCCGTGCAGCCTATGCACAGGCACAACAGCATTGGGGATCTGTGCTTGCCCAGGAACTGTACACCTCTCGATGTCCGTTCTCGGCATAGCATTTTTCTGAAAAGGCAAACGTCCGGCTCCTTGTGCCACAAGGAAGGTGCCAGGCCTGAAAGCTCGTGCTGCTCTTCACTGTCCCCGTGCAGCCTATGCACAGGCACAACAGCATTGGGGATCTGTGATTGCCCAGGATCGGTACACCTCTCGGTGTCCGTTCTCGGCATAGCATTTTTCTGAAAAGGCAAACGTCCGGCTCCTTGTCCCACAAGGAAGCTGCCAGGCCTGAAAGCTCGTGCTGCTCTTCACTGTCCCCGTGCAGCCTATGCACAGGCACAACAGCATTGGGGATCTGTGCTTGCCCAGGATCTGTACACCTCTCGGTGTCCGTTCTCGGCATAGCATTTTTCTGAAAAGGCAAACGTCCGGCTCCTTGTCCCACAAGGAAGGTGCCAGCCCTGAAAGCTCGTGCTGCTCTTCACTGTCCCCGTGCAGCCTATGCACAGGCACAACAGCATTGGGGATCTGTGCTTGCCCAGGAACTGTACACCTCTCGGTGTCCGTTCTCGGCATAGCATTTTTCTGAAAAGGCAAACGTCCGGCTCCTTGTGCCACAAGGAAGGTGCCAGCCCTGAAAGCTCGTGCTGCTCTTCACTGTCCCCGTGCAGCCTATGCACAGGCACAACAGCATTGGGGATCTGTGCTTGCCCAGGATCTGTACACCTCTCGGTGTCCGTTCTCGGCATAGCATTTTTCTGAAAAGGCAAACGTCCGGCTCCTTGTCCCACAAGGAAGGTGCCAGCCCTGAAAGCTTGTGCTGCTCTTCACTGTCCCCGTGCAGCCTATGCACAGGCACAACAGCATTGGGGATCTGTGCTTGCCCAGGAACTGTACACCTCTCGGTGTCCGTTCTCGGCATAGCATTTTTCTGAAAAGGCAAACGTCCGGCTCCTTGTCCCACAAGGAAGGTGCCAGGCCTGAAAGCTCGTGCTGCTCTTCACTGTCCCCGTGCAGCCTATGCACAGGCACAACAGCATTGGGGATCTGTGCTTGCCCAGGAACTGTACACCTCTCGGTGTCCGTTCTCGGCATAGCATTTTTCTGAAAAGGCAAACGTCCGGCTCCTTGTCCCACAAGGAAGGTGCCAGCCCTGAAAGCTCGTGCTGCTCTTCACTGTCCCCGTGCAGCCTATGCACAGGCACAACAGCATTGGGGATCTGTGCTTGCCCAGGAACTGTACACCTCTCGGTGTCCGTTCTCGGCATAGCATATTTCTGAAAAGGCAAACGTCCGGCTCCTTGTCCCACAAGGAAGGTGCCAGCCCTGAAAGCTCGTGCTGCTCTTCACTGTCCCCGTGCAGCCTATGCACAGGCACAACAGCATTGGGGATCTGTGCTTGCCCAGGATCGGTACACCTCTCGGTGTCCGTTCTCGGCATAGCATTTTTCTGAAAAGGCAAACGTCCGGCTCCTTGTCCCACAAGGAAGGTGCCAGGCCTGAAAGCTCGTGCTGCTCTTCACTGTCCCCGTGCAGCCTATGCACAGGCACAACAGCATTGGGGATCTGTGCTTGCCCACAGGCGGCACATCTCACAGCGCTCGTTCTCGGCAGAGGCTATTCCGAAAAGGCAAACGTCCGGCTCCTTGTCCCACAAGGAAGGTGCCAGCCCTGAAAGCTCGTGCTGCTCTTCACTGTCCCCGTGCAGCCTATGCACAGGCACAACAGCATTGGGGATCTGTGCTTGCCCAGGATCGGTACACCTCTCGGTGTCCGTTCTCGGCATAGCATTTTTCTGAAAAGGCAAACGTCCGGCTCCTTGTGCCACAAGGAAGGTGCCAGGCCTGAAAGCTCGTGCTGCTCTTCACTGTCCCCGTGCAGCCTATGCACAGGCACAACAGCATTGGGGATCTGTGCTTGCCCAGGAACTGTACACCTCTCGGTGTCCGTTCTCGGCATAGCATTTTTCTGAAAAGGCAAACGTCCGGCTCCTTGTCCCACAAGGAAGGTGCCAGCCCTGAAAGCTCGTGCTGCTCTTCACTGTCCCCGTGCAGCCTATGCACAGGCACAACAGCATTGGGGATCTGTGCTTGCCCAGGAACTGTACACCTCTCGGTGTCCGTTCTCGGCATAGCATTTTTCTGAAAAGGCAAACGTCCGGCTCCTTGTCCCACAAGGAAGGTGCCAGGCCTGAAAGCTCGTGCTGCTCTTCACTGTCCCCGTGCAGCCTATGCACAGGCACAACAGCACTGGGGATCTGTGCTTTCCCACAGGTGGCACATCTCACGGCGCTCGTTCTCGGCAGAGGCTCTTCCGAAAAGGCAAACGTCCGGCTCCTTGTCCCACAAGGAAGGTGCCAGCCCTGAAAGCTCGTGCTGCTCTTAGCTGTCCCCGTGCAGCCTATGCACAGGCACAACAGCATTGGGGATCTGTGCTTGCCCAGGATCGGTACACCTCTCGGTGTCCGTTCTCGGCATAGCATTTTTCTGAAAAGGCAAACGTCCGGCTCCTTGTCCCACAAGGAAGCTGCCAGCCCTGAAAGCTCGTGCTGCTCTTCACTGTCCCCGTGCAGCCTATGCACAGGCACAACAGCATTGGGGATCTGTGCTTGCCCAGGAACTGTACACCTCTCGGTGTCCGTTCTCGGCATAGCATTTTTCTGAAAAGGCAAACGTCCGGCTCCTTGTCCCACAAGGAAGGTGCCAGCCCTGAAAGCTCGTGCTGCTCTTCACTGTCCCCGTGCAGCCTATGCACAGGCACAACAGCATTGGGGATCTGTGCTTGCCCAGGATCTGTACACCTCTCGGTGTCCGTTCTCGGCATAGCATTTTTCTGAAAAGGCAAACGTCCGGCTCCTTGTCCCACAAGGAAGGTGCCAGCCCTGAAAGCTCGTGCTGCTCTTCACTGTCCCTGTGCAGCCTATGCACAGGCACAACAGCATTGGGGATCTGTGCTTGCCCAGGATCGGTACACCTCTCGGTGTCCGTTCTCGGCATAGCATTTTTCTGAAAAGGCAAACGTCCGGCTCCTTGTCCCACAAGGAAGGTGCCAGGCCTGAAAGCTCGTGCTGCTCTTCACTGTCCCCGTGCAGCCTATGCACAGGCACAACAGCATTGGGGATCTGTGCTTGCCCACAGGCGGCACATCTCACAGCGCTCGTTCTCGGCAGAGGCTATTCCGAAAAGGCAAACGTCCGGCTCCTTGTGCCACAAGGAAGGTGCCAGCCCTGAAAGCTCGTGCTGCTCTTCACTGTCCCCGTGCAGCCTATGCACAGGCACAACAGCATTGGGGATCTGTGCTTGCCCAGGAACTGTACACCTCTCGGTGTCCGTTCTCGGCATAGCATTTTTCTGAAAAGGCAAACGTCCGGCTCCTTGTCCCACAAGGAAGGTGCCAGCCCTGAAAGCTCGTGCTGCTCTTCACTGTCCCCGTGCAGCCTATGCACAGGCACAACAGCATTGGGGATCTGTGCTTGCCCATAGGCTGCACATCTCACAGCGCTCGTTCTCGGCAGAGGCTATTCCGAAAAGGCAAACGTCCGGCTCCTTGTGCCACAAGGAAGGTGCCAGGCCTGAAAGCTCGTGCTGCTCTTCACTGTCCCCGTGCAGCCTATGCACAGGCACAACAGCATTGGGGATCTGTGCTTGCCCAGGATCGGTACACCTCTCGGTGTCCGTTCTCGGCATAGCATTTTTCTGAAAAGGCAAACGTCCGGCTCCTTGTGCCACAAGGAAGGTGCCAGCCCTGAAAGCTCGTGCTGCTCTTCACTGTCCCCGTGCAGCCTATGCACAGGCACAACAGCATTGGGGATCTGTGCTTGCCCAGGAACTGTACACCTCTCGGTGTCCGTTCTCGGCATAGCATTTTTCTGAAAAGGCAAACGTCCGGCTCCTTGTCCCACAAGGAAGCTGCCAGGCCTGAAAGCTCGTGCTGCTCTTCACTGTCCCCGTGCAGCCTATGCACAGGCACAACAGCATTGGGGATCTGTGCTTGCCCAGGATCTGTACACCTCTCGGTGTCCGTTCTCGGCATAGCATTTTTCTGAAAAGGCAAACGTCCGGCTCCTTGTCCCACAAGGAAGGTGCCAGCCCTGAAAGCTCGTGCTGCTCTTCACTGTCCCCGTGCAGCCTATGCACAGGCACAACAGCATTGGGGATCTGTGCTTGCCCAGGAACTGTACACCTCTCGGTGTCCGTTCTCGGCATAGCATTTTTCTGAAAAGGCAAACGTCCGGCTCCTTGTGCCACAAGGAAGGTGCCAGCCCTGAAAGCTCGTGCTGCTCTTCACTGTCCCCGTGCAGCCTATGCACAGGCACAACAGCATTGGGGATCTGTGCTTGCCCAGGATCTGTACACCTCTCGGTGTCCGTTCTCGGCATAGCATTTTTCTGAAAAGGCAAACGTCCGGCTCCTTGTCCCACAAGGAAGCTGCCAGCCCTGAAAGCTCGTGCTGCTCTTCACTGTCCCCGTGCAGCCTATGCACAGGCACAACAGCATTGGGGATCTGTGCTTGCCCAGGAACTGTACACCTCTCGGTGTCCGTTCTCGGCATAGCATTTTTCTGAAAAGGCAAACGTCCGGCTCCTTGTCCCACAAGGAAGGTGCCAGCCCTGAAAGCTCATGCTGCTCTTCACTGTCCCCGTGCAGCCTATGCACAGGCACAACAGCATTGGGGATCTGTGCTTGCCCAGGAACTGTACACCTCTCGATGTCCGTTCTCGGCATAGCATTTTTCTGAAAAGGCAAACGTCCGGCTCCTTGTGCCACAAGGAAGGTGCCAGGCCTGAAAGCTCGTGCTGCTCTTCACTGTCCCCGTGCAGCCTATGCACAGGCACAACAGCATTGGGGATCTGTGATTGCCCAGGATCGGTACACCTCTCGGTGTCCGTTCTCGGCATAGCATTTTTCTGAAAAGGCAAACGTCCGGCTCCTTGTCCCACAAGGAAGCTGCCAGGCCTGAAAGCTCGTGCTGCTCTTCACTGTCCCCGTGCAGCCTATGCACAGGCACAACAGCATTGGGGATCTGTGCTTGCCCAGGATCTGTACACCTCTCGGTGTCCGTTCTCGGCATAGCATTTTTCTGAAAAGGCAAACGTCCGGCTCCTTGTCCCACAAGGAAGGTGCCAGCCCTGAAAGCTCGTGCTGCTCTTCACTGTCCCCGTGCAGCCTATGCACAGGCACAACAGCATTGGGGATCTGTGCTTGCCCAGGAACTGTACACCTCTCGGTGTCCGTTCTCGGCATAGCATTTTTCTGAAAAGGCAAACGTCCGGCTCCTTGTGCCACAAGGAAGGTGCCAGCCCTGAAAGCTCGTGCTGCTCTTCACTGTCCCCGTGCAGCCTATGCACAGGCACAACAGCATTGGGGATCTGTGCTTGCCCAGGAACTGTACACCTCTCGGTGTCCGTTCTCGGCATAGCATTTTTCTGAAAAGGCAAACGTCCGGCTCCTTGTGCCACAAGGAAGGTGCCAGCCCTGAAAGCTCGTGCTGCTCTTCACTGTCCCCGTGCAGCCTATGCACAGGCACAACAGCATTGGGGATCTGTGCTTGCCCAGGATCTGTACACCTCTCGGTGTCCGTTCTCGGCATAGCATTTTTCTGAAAAGGCAAACGTCCGGCTCCTTGTCCCACAAGGAAGGTGCCAGCCCTGAAAGCTTGTGCTGCTCTTCACTGTCCCCGTGCAGCCTATGCACAGGCACAACAGCATTGGGGATCTGTGCTTGCCCAGGAACTGTACACCTCTCGGTGTCCGTTCTCGGCATAGCATTTTTCTGAAAAGGCAAACGTCCGGCTCCTTGTCCCACAAGGAAGCTGCCAGCCCTGAAAGCTCGTGCTGCTCTTCACTGTCCCCGTGCAGCCTATGCACAGGCACAACAGCATTGGGGATCTGTGCTTGCCCAGGATCGGTACACCTCTCGGTGTCCGTTCTCGGCATAGCATTTTTCTGAAAAGGCAAACGTCCGGCTCCTTGTCCCACAAGGAAGCTGCCAGCCCTGAAAGCTCGTGCTGCTCTTCACTGTCCCCGTGCAGCCTATGCACAGGCACAACAGCATTGGGGATCTGTGCTTGCCCAGGAACTGTACACCTCTCGGTGTCCGTTCTCGGCATAGCATTTTTCTGAAAAGGCAAACGTCCGGCTCCTTGTCCCACAAGGAAGGTGCCAGCCCTGAAAGCTCATGCTGCTCTTCACTGTCCCCGTGCAGCCTATGCACAGGCACAACAGCATTGGGGATCTGTGCTTGCCCAGGAACTGTACACCTCTCGATGTCCGTTCTCGGCATAGCATTTTTCTGAAAAGGCAAACGTCCGGCTCCTTGTGCCACAAGGAAGGTGCCAGGCCTGAAAGCTCGTGCTGCTCTTCACTGTCCCCGTGCAGCCTATGCACAGGCACAACAGCATTGGGGATCTGTGATTGCCCAGGATCGGTACACCTCTCGGTGTCCGTTCTCGGCATAGCATTTTTCTGAAAAGGCAAACGTCCGGCTCCTTGTCCCACAAGGAAGCTGCCAGGCCTGAAAGCTCGTGCTGCTCTTCACTGTCCCCGTGCAGCCTATGCACAGGCACAACAGCATTGGGGATCTGTGCTTGCCCAGGAACTGTACACCTCTCGGTGTCCGTTCTCGGCATAGCATTTTTCTGAAAAGGCAAACGTCCGGCTCCTTGTGCCACAAGGAAGGTGCCAGCCCTGAAAGCTCGTGCTGCTCTTCACTGTCCCCGTGCAGCCTATGCACAGGCACAACAGCATTGGGGATCTGTGCTTGCCCAGGAACTGTACACCTCTCGATGTCCGTTCTCGGCATAGCATTTTTCTGAAAAGGCAAACGTCCGGCTCCTTGTGCCACAAGGAAGGTGCCAGGCCTGAAAGCTCGTGCTGCTCTTCACTGTCCCCGTGCAGCCTATGCACAGGCACAACAGCATTGGGGATCTGTGATTGCCCAGGATCGGTACACCTCTCGGTGTCCGTTCTCGGCATAGCATTTTTCTGAAAAGGCAAACGTCCGGCTCCTTGTCCCACAAGGAAGCTGCCAGGCCTGAAAGCTCGTGCTGCTCTTCACTGTCCCCGTGCAGCCTATGCACAGGCACAACAGCATTGGGGATCTGTGCTTGCCCAGGATCTGTACACCTCTCGGTGTCCGTTCTCGGCATAGCATTTTTCTGAAAAGGCAAACGTCCGGCTCCTTGTCCCACAAGGAAGGTGCCAGCCCTGAAAGCTCGTGCTGCTCTTCACTGTCCCCGTGCAGCCTATGCACAGGCACAACAGCATTGGGGATCTGTGCTTGCCCAGGAACTGTACACCTCTCGGTGTCCGTTCTCGGCATAGCATTTTTCTGAAAAGGCAAACGTCCGGCTCCTTGTGCCACAAGGAAGGTGCCAGCCCTGAAAGCTCGTGCTGCTCTTCACTGTCCCCGTGCAGCCTATGCACAGGCACAACAGCATTGGGGATCTGTGCTTGCCCAGGATCTGTACACCTCTCGGTGTCCGTTCTCGGCATAGCATTTTTCTGAAAAGGCAAACGTCCGGCTCCTTGTCCCACAAGGAAGCTGCCAGCCCTGAAAGCTCGTGCTGCTCTTCACTGTCCCCGTGCAGCCTATGCACAGGCACAACAGCATTGGGGATCTGTGCTTGCCCAGGAACTGTACACCTCTCGGTGTCCGTTCTCGGCATAGCATTTTTCTGAAAAGGCAAACGTCCGGCTCCTTGTCCCACAAGGAAGGTGCCAGCCCTGAAAGCTCATGCTGCTCTTCACTGTCCCCGTGCAGCCTATGCACAGGCACAACAGCATTGGGGATCTGTGCTTGCCCAGGAACTGTACACCTCTCGATGTCCGTTCTCGGCATAGCATTTTTCTGAAAAGGCAAACGTCCGGCTCCTTGTGCCACAAGGAAGGTGCCAGGCCTGAAAGCTCGTGCTGCTCTTCACTGTCCCCGTGCAGCCTATGCACAGGCACAACAGCATTGGGGATCTGTGATTGCCCAGGATCGGTACACCTCTCGGTGTCCGTTCTCGGCATAGCATTTTTCTGAAAAGGCAAACGTCCGGCTCCTTGTCCCACAAGGAAGCTGCCAGGCCTGAAAGCTCGTGCTGCTCTTCACTGTCCCCGTGCAGCCTATGCACAGGCACAACAGCATTGGGGATCTGTGCTTGCCCAGGATCTGTACACCTCTCGGTGTCCGTTCTCGGCATAGCATTTTTCTGAAAAGGCAAACGTCCGGCTCCTTGTCCCACAAGGAAGGTGCCAGCCCTGAAAGCTCGTGCTGCTCTTCACTGTCCCCGTGCAGCCTATGCACAGGCACAACAGCATTGGGGATCTGTGCTTGCCCAGGAACTGTACACCTCTCGGTGTCCGTTCTCGGCATAGCATTTTTCTGAAAAGGCAAACGTCCGGCTCCTTGTGCCACAAGGAAGGTGCCAGCCCTGAAAGCTCGTGCTGCTCTTCACTGTCCCCGTGCAGCCTATGCACAGGCACAACAGCATTGGGGATCTGTGCTTGCCCAGGATCTGTACACCTCTCGGTGTCCGTTCTCGGCATAGCATTTTTCTGAAAAGGCAAACGTCCGGCTCCTTGTCCCACAAGGAAGGTGCCAGCCCTGAAAGCTTGTGCTGCTCTTCACTGTCCCCGTGCAGCCTATGCACAGGCACAACAGCATTGGGGATCTGTGCTTGCCCAGGAACTGTACACCTCTCGGTGTCCGTTCTCGGCATAGCATTTTTCTGAAAAGGCAAACGTCCGGCTCCTTGTCCCACAAGGAAGGTGCCAGCCCTGAAAGCTCGTGCTGCTCTTCACTGTCCCCGTGCAGCCTATGCACAGGCACAACAGCATTGGGGATCTGTGCTTGCCCAGGATCGGTACACCTCTCGGTGTCCGTTCTCGGCATAGCATTTTTCTGAAAAGGCAAACGTCCGGCTCCTTGTCCCACAAGGAAGGTGCCAGGCCTGAAAGCTCGTGCTGCTCTTCACTGTCCCCGTGCAGCCTATGCACAGGCACAACAGCATTGGGGATCTGTGCTTGCCCAGGAACTGTACACCTCTCGGTGTCCGTTCTCGGCATAGCATTTTTCTGAAAAGGCAAACGTCCGGCTCCTTGTCCCACAAGGAAGGTGCCAGCCCTGAAAGCTCATGCTGCTCTTCACTGTCCCCGTGCAGCCTATGCACAGGCACAACAGCATTGGGGATCTGTGCTTGCCCAGGAACTGTACACCTCTCGATGTCCGTTCTCGGCATAGCATTTTTCTGAAAAGGCAAACGTCCGGCTCCTTGTGCCACAAGGAAGGTGCCAGGCCTGAAAGCTCGTGCTGCTCTTCACTGTCCCCGTGCAGCCTATGCACAGGCACAACAGCATTGGGGATCTGTGATTGCCCAGGATCGGTACACCTCTCGGTGTCCGTTCTCGGCATAGCATTTTTCTGAAAAGGCAAACGTCCGGCTCCTTGTCCCACAAGGAAGCTGCCAGGCCTGAAAGCTCGTGCTGCTCTTCACTGTCCCCGTGCAGCCTATGCACAGGCACAACAGCATTGGGGATCTGTGCTTGCCCAGGATCTGTACACCTCTCGGTGTCCGTTCTCGGCATAGCATTTTTCTGAAAAGGCAAACGTCCGGCTCCTTGTCCCACAAGGAAGGTGCCAGCCCTGAAAGCTCGTGCTGCTCTTCACTGTCCCCGTGCAGCCTATGCACAGGCACAACAGCATTGGGGATCTGTGCTTGCCCAGGAACTGTACACCTCTCGGTGTCCGTTCTCGGCATAGCATTTTTCTGAAAAGGCAAACGTCCGGCTCCTTGTGCCACAAGGAAGGTGCCAGCCCTGAAAGCTCGTGCTGCTCTTCACTGTCCCCGTGCAGCCTATGCACAGGCACAACAGCATTGGGGATCTGTGCTTGCCCAGGATCTGTACACCTCTCGGTGTCCGTTCTCGGCATAGCATTTTTCTGAAAAGGCAAACGTCCGGCTCCTTGTCCCACAAGGAAGGTGCCAGCCCTGAAAGCTTGTGCTGCTCTTCACTGTCCCCGTGCAGCCTATGCACAGGCACAACAGCATTGGGGATCTGTGCTTGCCCAGGAACTGTACACCTCTCGGTGTCCGTTCTCGGCATAGCATTTTTCTGAAAAGGCAAACGTCCGGCTCCTTGTCCCACAAGGAAGCTGCCAGGCCTGAAAGCTCGTGCTGCTCTTCACTGTCCCCGTGCAGCCTATGCACAGGCACAACAGCATTGGGGATCTGTGCTTGCCCACAGGCGGCACATCTCACGGCGCTCGTTCTCGGCAGAGGCTCTTCCGAAAAGGCAAACGTCCGGCTCCTTGTCCCACAAGGAAGGTGCCAGCCCTGAAAGCTCGTGCTGCTCTTCACTGTCCCCGTGCAGCCTATGCACAGGCACAACAGCATTGGGGATCTGTGCTTGCCCAGGAACTGTACACCTCTCGGTGTCCGTTCTCGGCATAGCATTTTTCTGAAAAGGCAAACGTCCGGCTCCTTGTCCCACAAGGAAGGTGCCAGGCCTGAAAGCTCGTGCTGCTCTTCACTGTCCCCGTGCAGCCTATGCACAGGCACAACAGCATTGGGGATCTGTGCTTGCCCAGGAACTGTACACCTCTCGGTGTCCGTTCTCGGCATAGCATTTTTCTGAAAAGGCAAACGTCCGGCTCCTTGTCCCACAAGGAAGGTGCCAGCCCTGAAAGCTCGTGCTGCTCTTCACTGTCCCCGTGCAGCCTATGCACAGGCACAACAGCATTGGGGATCTGTGCTTGCCCAGGAACTGTACACCTCTCGGTGTCCGTTCTCGGCATAGCATATTTCTGAAAAGGCAAACGTCCGGCTCCTTGTCCCACAAGGAAGGTGCCAGCCCTGAAAGCTCGTGCTGCTCTTCACTGTCCCCGTGCAGCCTATGCACAGGCACAACAGCATTGGGGATCTGTGCTTGCCCAGGATCGGTACACCTCTCGGTGTCCGTTCTCGGCATAGCATTTTTCTGAAAAGGCAAACGTCCGGCTCCTTGTCCCACAAGGAAGGTGCCAGGCCTGAAAGCTCGTGCTGCTCTTCACTGTCCCCGTGCAGCCTATGCACAGGCACAACAGCATTGGGGATCTGTGCTTGCCCAGGAACTGTACACCTCTCGGTGTCCGTTCTCGGCATAGCATTTTTCTGAAAAGGCAAACGTCCGGCTCCTTGTGCCACAAGGAAGGTGCCAGCCCTGAAAGCTCGTGCTGCTCTTCACTGTCCCCGTGCAGCCTATGCACAGGCACAACAGCATTGGGGATCTGTGCTTGCCCAGGATCTGTACACCTCTCGGTGTCCGTTCTCGGCATAGCATTTTTCTGAAAAGGCAAACGTCCGGCTCCTTGTCCCACAAGGAAGGTGCCAGCCCTGAAAGCTCGTGCTGCTCTTCACTGTCCCCGTGCAGCCTATGCACAGGCACAACAGCATTGGGGATCTGTGCTTGCCCAGGAACTGTACACCTCTCGGTGTCCGTTCTCGGCATAGCATTTTTCTGAAAAGGCAAACGTCCGGCTCCTTGTCCCACAAGGAAGGTGCCAGCCCTGAAAGCTCGTGCTGCTCTTCACTGTCCCCGTGCAGCCTATGCACAGGCACAACAGCATTGGGGATCTGTGCTTGCCCAGGAACTGTACACCTCTCGGTGTCCGTTCTCGGCATAGCATTTTTCTGAAAAGGCAAACGTCCGGCTCCTTGTCCCACAAGGAAGGTGCCAGCCCTGAAAGCTCGTGCTGCTCTTCACTGTCCCCGTGCAGCCTATGCACAGGCACAACAGCATTGGGGATCTGTGCTTTCCCACAGGCGGCACATCTCACAGCGCTCGTTCTCGGCAGAGGCTATTCCGAAAAGGCAAACGTCCGGCTCCTTGTGCCACAAGGAAGGTGCCAGGCCTGAAAGCTCGTGCTGCTCTTCACTGTCCCCGTGCAGCCTATGCACAGGCACAACAGCATTGGGGATCTGTGATTGCCCAGGATCGGTACACCTCTCGGTGTCCGTTCTCGGCATAGCATTTTTCTGAAAAGGCAAACGTCCGGCTCCTTGTCCCACAAGGAAGCTGCCAGGCCTGAAAGCTCGTGCTGCTCTTCACTGTCCCCGTGCAGCCTATGCACAGGCACAACAGCACTGGGGATCTGTGCTTGCCCAGGAACTGTACACCTCTCGGTGTCCGTTCTCGGCATAGCATTTTTCTGAAAAGGCAAACGTCCGGCTCCTTGTCCCACAAGGAAGGTGCCAGCCCTGAAAGCTCGTGCTGCTCTTCACTGTCCCCGTGCAGCCTATGCACAGGCACAACAGCATTGGGGATCTGTGCTTGCCCAGGATCAGTACACCTCTCGGTGTCCGTTCTCGGCATAGCATTTTTCTGAAAAGGCAAACGTCCGGCTCCTTGTCCCACAAGGAAGGTGCCAGCCCTGAAAGCTCGTGCTGCTCTTCACTGTCCCCGTGCAGCCTATGCACAGGCACAACAGCATTGGGGATCTGTGCTTGCCCAGGATCGGTACACCTCTCGGTGTCCGTTCTCGGCATAGCATTTTTCTGAAAAGGCAAACGTCCGGCTCCTTGTCCCACAAGGAAGGTGCCAGCCCTGAAAGCTCTTGCTGCTCTTCACTGTCCCCGTGCAGCCTATGCACAGGCACAACAGCATTGGGGATCTGTGCTTGCCCAGGATCGGTACACCTCTCGGTGTCCGTTCTCGGCATAGCATTTTTCTGAAAAGGCAAACGTCCGGCTCCTTGTCCCACAAGGAAGGTGCCAGCCCTGAAAGCTCGTGCTGCTCTTCACTGTCCCCGTGCAGCCTATGCACAGGCACAACAGCATTGGGGATCTGTGCTTGCCCAGGATCGGTACACCTCTCGGTGTCCGTTCTCGGCATAGCATTTTTCTGAAAAGGCAAACGTCCGGCTCCTTGTCCCACAAGGAAGGTGCCAGCCCTGAAAGCTCGTGCTGCTCTTCACTGTCCCCGTGCAGCCTATGCACAGGCACAACAGCATTGGGGATCTGTGCTTGCCCACAGGCGGCACATCTCACGGCGCTCGTTCTCGGCAGAGGCTCTTCCGAAAAGGCAAACGTCCGGCTCCTTGTCCCACAAGGAAGGTGCCAGCCCTGAAAGCTCGTGCTGCTCTTCACTGTCCCCGTGCAGCCTATGCACAGGCACAACAGCATTGGGGATCTGTGCTTGCCCACAGGCGGCACATCTCACAGCGCTCGTTCTCGGCAGAGGCTATTCCGAAAAGGCAAACGTCCGGCTCCTTGTGCCACAAGGAAGGTGCCAGCCCTGAAAGCTCGTGCTGCTCTTCACTGTCCCCATGCAGCCTATGCACAGGCACAACAGCATTGGGGATCTGTGCTTGCCCAGGATCGGTACACCTCTCGGTGTCCGTTCTCGGCATAGCATTTTTCTGAAAAGGCAAACGTCCGGCTCCTTGTCCCACAAGGAAGGTGCCAGCCCTGAAAGCTCGTGCTGCTCTTCACTGTCCCCGTGCAGCCTATGCACAGGCACAACAGCATTGGGGATCTGTGCTTGCCCAGGATCGGTACACCTCTCGGTGTCCGTTCTCGGCATAGCATTTTTCTGAAAAGGCAAACGTCCGGCTCCTTGTCCCACAAGGAAGGTGCCAGCCCTGAAAGCTCGTGCTGCTCTTCACTGTCCCCGTGCAGCCTATGCACAGGCACAACAGCATTGGGGATCTGTGCTTGCCCAGGAACTGTACACCTCTCGGTGTCCGTTCTCGGCATAGCATTTTTCTGAAAAGGCAAACGTCCGGCTCCTTGTCCCACAAGGAAGGTGCCAGCCCTGAAAGCTCGTGCTGCTCTTCACTGTCCCCGTGCAGCCTATGCACAGGCACAACAGCATTGGGGATCTGTGCTTTCCCACAGGCGGCACATCTCACAGCGCTCGTTCTCGGCAGAGGCTATTCCGAAAAGGCAAACGTCCGGCTCCTTGTCCCACAAGGAAGGTGCCAGGCCTGAAAGCTCGTGCTGCTCTTCACTGTCCCCATGCAGCCTATGCACAGGCACAACAGCATTGGGGATCTGTGATTGCCCAGGATCGGTACACCTCTCGGTGTCCGTTCTCGGCATAGCATTTTTCTGAAAAGGCAAACGTCCGGCTCCTTGTCCCACAAGGAAGGTGCCAGCCCTGAAAGCTCGTGCTGCTCTTCACTGTCCCCGTGCAGCCTATGCACAGGCACAACAGCATTGGGGATCTGTGCTTGCCCAGGAACTGTACACCTCTCGGTGTCCGTTCTCGGCATAGCATTTTTCTGAAAAGGCAAACGTCCGGCTCCTTGTGCCACAAGGAAGGTGCCAGCCCTGAAAGCTCGTGCTGCTCTTCACTGTCCCCGTGCAGCCTATGCACAGGCACAACAGCATTGGGGATCTGTGCTTGCCCAGGAACTGTACACCTCTCGGTGTCCGTTCTCGGCATAGCATTTTTCTGAAAAGGCAAACGTCCGGCTCCTTGTCCCACAAGGAAGGTGCCAGCCCTGAAAGCTCGTGCTGCTCTTCACTGTCCCCGTGCAGCCTATGCACAGGCACAACAGCATTGGGGATCTGTGCTTGCCCAGGAACTGTACACCTCTCGGTGTCCGTTCTCGGCATAGCATTTTTCTGAAAAGGCAAACGTCCGGCTCCTTGTCCCACAAGGAAGGTGCCAGCCCTGAAAGCTCGTGCTGCTCTTCACTGTCCCCGTGCAGCCTATGCACAGGCACAACAGCATTGGGGATCTGTGCTTTCCCACAGGCGGCACATCTCACAGCGCTCGTTCTCGGCAGAGGCTATTCCGAAAAGGCAAACGTCCGGCTCCTTGTGCCACAAGGAAGGTGCCAGGCCTGAAAGCTCGTGCTGCTCTTCACTGTCCCCGTGCAGCCTATGCACAGGCACAACAGCATTGGGGATCTGTGATTGCCCAGGATCGGTACACCTCTCGGTGTCCGTTCTCGGCATAGCATTTTTCTGAAAAGGCAAACGTCCGGCTCCTTGTCCCACAAGGAAGCTGCCAGGCCTGAAAGCTCGTGCTGCTCTTCACTGTCCCCGTGCAGCCTATGCACAGGCACAACAGCACTGGGGATCTGTGCTTGCCCAGGAACTGTACACCTCTCGGTGTCCGTTCTCGGCATAGCATTTTTCTGAAAAGGCAAACGTCCGGCTCCTTGTCCCACAAGGAAGGTGCCAGCCCTGAAAGCTCGTGCTGCTCTTCACTGTCCCCGTGCAGCCTATGCACAGGCACAACAGCATTGGGGATCTGTGCTTGCCCAGGATCAGTACACCTCTCGGTGTCCGTTCTCGGCATAGCATTTTTCTGAAAAGGCAAACGTCCGGCTCCTTGTCCCACAAGGAAGGTGCCAGCCCTGAAAGCTCGTGCTGCTCTTCACTGTCCCCGTGCAGCCTATGCACAGGCACAACAGCATTGGGGATCTGTGCTTGCCCAGGATCGGTACACCTCTCGGTGTCCGTTCTCGGCATAGCATTTTTCTGAAAAGGCAAACGTCCGGCTCCTTGTCCCACAAGGAAGGTGCCAGCCCTGAAAGCTCTTGCTGCTCTTCACTGTCCCCGTGCAGCCTATGCACAGGCACAACAGCATTGGGGATCTGTGCTTGCCCAGGATCGGTACACCTCTCGGTGTCCGTTCTCGGCATAGCATTTTTCTGAAAAGGCAAACGTCCGGCTCCTTGTCCCACAAGGAAGGTGCCAGCCCTGAAAGCTCGTGCTGCTCTTCACTGTCCCCGTGCAGCCTATGCACAGGCACAACAGCATTGGGGATCTGTGCTTGCCCAGGATCGGTACACCTCTCGGTGTCCGTTCTCGGCATAGCATTTTTCTGAAAAGGCAAACGTCCGGCTCCTTGTCCCACAAGGAAGGTGCCAGCCCTGAAAGCTCGTGCTGCTCTTCACTGTCCCCGTGCAGCCTATGCACAGGCACAACAGCATTGGGGATCTGTGCTTGCCCAGGAACTGTACACCTCTCGGTGTCCGTTCTCGGCATAGCATTTTTCTGAAAAGGCAAACGTCCGGCTCCTTGTGCCACAAGGAAGGTGCCAGCCCTGAAAGCTCGTGCTGCTCTTCACTGTCCCCGTGCAGCCTATGCACAGGCACAACAGCATTGGGGATCTGTGCTTGCCCAGGATCTGTACACCTCTCGGTGTCCGTTCTCGGCATAGCATTTTTCTGAAAAGGCAAACGTCCGGCTCCTTGTCCCACAAGGAAGGTGCCAGCCCTGAAAGCTTGTGCTGCTCTTCACTGTCCCCGTGCAGCCTATGCACAGGCACAACAGCATTGGGGATCTGTGCTTGCCCAGGAACTGTACACCTCTCGGTGTCCGTTCTCGGCATAGCATTTTTCTGAAAAGGCAAACGTCCGGCTCCTTGTCCCACAAGGAAGCTGCCAGGCCTGAAAGCTCGTGCTGCTCTTCACTGTCCCCGTGCAGCCTATGCACAGGCACAACAGCATTGGGGATCTGTGCTTGCCCACAGGCGGCACATCTCACGGCGCTCGTTCTCGGCAGAGGCTCTTCCGAAAAGGCAAACGTCCGGCTCCTTGTCCCACAAGGAAGGTGCCAGCCCTGAAAGCTCGTGCTGCTCTTCACTGTCCCCGTGCAGCCTATGCACAGGCACAACAGCATTGGGGATCTGTGCTTGCCCAGGAACTGTACACCTCTCGGTGTCCGTTCTCGGCATAGCATTTTTCTGAAAAGGCAAACGTCCGGCTCCTTGTCCCACAAGGAAGGTGCCAGGCCTGAAAGCTCGTGCTGCTCTTCACTGTCCCCGTGCAGCCTATGCACAGGCACAACAGCATTGGGGATCTGTGCTTGCCCAGGAACTGTACACCTCTCGGTGTCCGTTCTCGGCATAGCATTTTTCTGAAAAGGCAAACGTCCGGCTCCTTGTCCCACAAGGAAGGTGCCAGCCCTGAAAGCTCGTGCTGCTCTTCACTGTCCCCGTGCAGCCTATGCACAGGCACAACAGCATTGGGGATCTGTGCTTGCCCAGGAACTGTACACCTCTCGGTGTCCGTTCTCGGCATAGCATATTTCTGAAAAGGCAAACGTCCGGCTCCTTGTCCCACAAGGAAGGTGCCAGCCCTGAAAGCTCGTGCTGCTCTTCACTGTCCCCGTGCAGCCTATGCACAGGCACAACAGCATTGGGGATCTGTGCTTGCCCAGGATCGGTACACCTCTCGGTGTCCGTTCTCGGCATAGCATTTTTCTGAAAAGGCAAACGTCCGGCTCCTTGTCCCACAAGGAAGGTGCCAGCCCTGAAAGCTCGTGCTGCTCTTCACTGTCCCCGTGCAGCCTATGCACAGGCACAACAGCATTGGGGATCTGTGCTTGCCCAGGAACTGTACACCTCTCGGTGTCCGTTCTCGGCATAGCATTTTTCTGAAAAGGCAAACGTCCGGCTCCTTGTGCCACAAGGAAGGTGCCAGCCCTGAAAGCTCGTGCTGCTCTTCACTGTCCCCGTGCAGCCTATGCACAGGCACAACAGCATTGGGGATCTGTGATTGCCCAGGATCGGTACACCTCTCGGTGTCCGTTCTCGGCATAGCATTTTTCTGAAAAGGCAAACGTCCGGCTCCTTGTCCCACAAGGAAGGTGCCAGGCCTGAAAGCTCGTGCTGCTCTTCACTGTCCCCGTGCAGCCTATGCACAGGCACAACAGCATTGGGGATCTGTGCTTGCCCAGGATCTGTACACCTCTCGGTGTCCGTTCTCGGCATAGCATTTTTCTGAAAAGGCAAACGTCCGGCTCCTTGTCCCACAAGGAAGGTGCCAGGCCTGAAAGCTCGTGCTGCTCTTCACTGTCCCCGTGCAGCCTATGCACAGGCACAACAGCATTGGGGATCTGTGCTTGCCCAGGAACTGTACACCTCTCGGTGTCCGTTCTCGGCATAGCATTTTTCTGAAAAGGCAAACGTCCGGCTCCTTGTGCCACAAGGAAGGTGCCAGCCCTGAAAGCTCGTGCTGCTCTTCACTGTCCCCGTGCAGCCTATGCACAGGCACAACAGCATTGGGGATCTGTGCTTGCCCAGGATCTGTACACCTCTCGGTGTCCGTTCTCGGCATAGCATTTTTCTGAAAAGGCAAACGTCCGGCTCCTTGTCCCACAAGGAAGGTGCCAGCCCTGAAAGCTCGTGCTGCTCTTCACTGTCCCCGTGCAGCCTATGCACAGGCACAACAGCATTGGGGATCTGTGCTTGCCCAGGAACTGTACACCTCTCGGTGTCCGTTCTCGGCATAGCATTTTTCTGAAAAGGCAAACGTCCGGCTCCTTGTCCCACAAGGAAGGTGCCAGGCCTGAAAGCTCGTGCTGCTCTTCACTGTCCCCGTGCAGCCTATGCACAGGCACAACAGCATTGGGGATCTGTGCTTGCCCAGGAACTGTACACCTCTCGGTGTCCGTTCTCGGCATAGCATTTTTCTGAAAAGGCAAACGTCCGGCTCCTTGTGCCACAAGGAAGGTGCCAGCCCTGAAAGCTCGTGCTGCTCTTCACTGTCCCCGTGCAGCCTATGCACAGGCACAACAGCATTGGGGATCTGTGCTTGCCCAGGATCTGTACACCTCTCGGTGTCCGTTCTCGGCATAGCATTTTTCTGAAAAGGCAAACGTCCGGCTCCTTGTCCCACAAGGAAGGTGCCAGCCCTGAAAGCTCGTGCTGCTCTTCACTGTCCCCGTGCAGCCTATGCACAGGCACAACAGCATTGGGGATCTGTGCTTGCCCAGGAACTGTACACCTCTCGGTGTCCGTTCTCGGCATAGCATTTTTCTGAAAAGGCAAACGTCCGGCTCCTTGTCCCACAAGGAAGGTGCCAGCCCTGAAAGCTCGTGCTGCTCTTCACTGTCCCCGTGCAGCCTATGCACAGGCACAACAGCATTGGGGATCTGTGCTTGCCCAGGAACTGTACACCTCTCGGTGTCCGTTCTCGGCATAGCATTTTTCTGAAAAGGCAAACGTCCGGCTCCTTGTCCCACAAGGAAGGTGCCAGCCCTGAAAGCTCGTGCTGCTCTTCACTGTCCCCGTGCAGC
Source organism: Buteo buteo (assembly GCF_964188355.1). Lineage (NCBI taxonomy): Eukaryota > Metazoa > Chordata > Aves > Accipitriformes > Accipitridae > Buteo > Buteo buteo. The sequence goes on along the minus strand of NC_134195.1, from coordinate 9,825,630 downwards.
CTATGCACAGGCACAACAGCATTGGGGATCTGTGCTTTCCCACAGGCGGCACATCTCACAGCGCTCGTTCTCGGCAGAGGCTATTCCGAAAAGGCAAACGTCCGGCTCCTTGTGCCACAAGGAAGGTGCCAGGCCTGAAAGCTCGTGCTGCTCTTCACTGTCCCCGTGCAGCCTATGCACAGGCACAACAGCATTGGGGATCTGTGATTGCCCAGGATCGGTACACCTCTCGGTGTCCGTTCTCGGCATAGCATTTTTCTGAAAAGGCAAACGTCCGGCTCCTTGTCCCACAAGGAAGCTGCCAGGCCTGAAAGCTCGTGCTGCTCTTCACTGTCCCCGTGCAGCCTATGCACAGGCACAACAGCACTGGGGATCTGTGCTTGCCCAGGAACTGTACACCTCTCGGTGTCCGTTCTCGGCATAGCATTTTTCTGAAAAGGCAAACGTCCGGCTCCTTGTCCCACAAGGAAGGTGCCAGCCCTGAAAGCTCGTGCTGCTCTTCACTGTCCCCGTGCAGCCTATGCACAGGCACAACAGCATTGGGGATCTGTGCTTGCCCAGGATCAGTACACCTCTCGGTGTCCGTTCTCGGCATAGCATTTTTCTGAAAAGGCAAACGTCCGGCTCCTTGTCCCACAAGGAAGGTGCCAGCCCTGAAAGCTCGTGCTGCTCTTCACTGTCCCCGTGCAGCCTATGCACAGGCACAACAGCATTGGGGATCTGTGCTTGCCCAGGATCGGTACACCTCTCGGTGTCCGTTCTCGGCATAGCATTTTTCTGAAAAGGCAAACGTCCGGCTCCTTGTCCCACAAGGAAGGTGCCAGCCCTGAAAGCTCTTGCTGCTCTTCACTGTCCCCGTGCAGCCTATGCACAGGCACAACAGCATTGGGGATCTGTGCTTGCCCAGGATCGGTACACCTCTCGGTGTCCGTTCTCGGCATAGCATTTTTCTGAAAAGGCAAACGTCCGGCTCCTTGTCCCACAAGGAAGGTGCCAGCCCTGAAAGCTCGTGCTGCTCTTCACTGTCCCCGTGCAGCCTATGCACAGGCACAACAGCATTGGGGATCTGTGCTTGCCCAGGATCGGTACACCTCTCGGTGTCCGTTCTCGGCATAGCATTTTTCTGAAAAGGCAAACGTCCGGCTCCTTGTCCCACAAGGAAGGTGCCAGCCCTGAAAGCTCGTGCTGCTCTTCACTGTCCCCGTGCAGCCTATGCACAGGCACAACAGCATTGGGGATCTGTGCTTGCCCACAGGCGGCACATCTCACGGCGCTCGTTCTCGGCAGAGGCTCTTCCGAAAAGGCAAACGTCCGGCTCCTTGTCCCACAAGGAAGGTGCCAGCCCTGAAAGCTCGTGCTGCTCTTCACTGTCCCCGTGCAGCCTATGCACAGGCACAACAGCATTGGGGATCTGTGCTTGCCCACAGGCGGCACATCTCACAGCGCTCGTTCTCGGCAGAGGCTATTCCGAAAAGGCAAACGTCCGGCTCCTTGTGCCACAAGGAAGGTGCCAGCCCTGAAAGCTCGTGCTGCTCTTCACTGTCCCCATGCAGCCTATGCACAGGCACAACAGCATTGGGGATCTGTGCTTGCCCAGGATCGGTACACCTCTCGGTGTCCGTTCTCGGCATAGCATTTTTCTGAAAAGGCAAACGTCCGGCTCCTTGTCCCACAAGGAAGGTGCCAGCCCTGAAAGCTCGTGCTGCTCTTCACTGTCCCCGTGCAGCCTATGCACAGGCACAACAGCATTGGGGATCTGTGCTTGCCCAGGATCGGTACACCTCTCGGTGTCCGTTCTCGGCATAGCATTTTTCTGAAAAGGCAAACGTCCGGCTCCTTGTCCCACAAGGAAGGTGCCAGCCCTGAAAGCTCGTGCTGCTCTTCACTGTCCCCGTGCAGCCTATGCACAGGCACAACAGCATTGGGGATCTGTGCTTGCCCAGGAACTGTACACCTCTCGGTGTCCGTTCTCGGCATAGCATTTTTCTGAAAAGGCAAACGTCCGGCTCCTTGTCCCACAAGGAAGGTGCCAGCCCTGAAAGCTCGTGCTGCTCTTCACTGTCCCCGTGCAGCCTATGCACAGGCACAACAGCATTGGGGATCTGTGCTTTCCCACAGGCGGCACATCTCACAGCGCTCGTTCTCGGCAGAGGCTATTCCGAAAAGGCAAACGTCCGGCTCCTTGTCCCACAAGGAAGGTGCCAGGCCTGAAAGCTCGTGCTGCTCTTCACTGTCCCCATGCAGCCTATGCACAGGCACAACAGCATTGGGGATCTGTGATTGCCCAGGATCGGTACACCTCTCGGTGTCCGTTCTCGGCATAGCATTTTTCTGAAAAGGCAAACGTCCGGCTCCTTGTCCCACAAGGAAGGTGCCAGCCCTGAAAGCTCGTGCTGCTCTTCACTGTCCCCGTGCAGCCTATGCACAGGCACAACAGCATTGGGGATCTGTGCTTGCCCAGGAACTGTACACCTCTCGGTGTCCGTTCTCGGCATAGCATTTTTCTGAAAAGGCAAACGTCCGGCTCCTTGTGCCACAAGGAAGGTGCCAGCCCTGAAAGCTCGTGCTGCTCTTCACTGTCCCCGTGCAGCCTATGCACAGGCACAACAGCATTGGGGATCTGTGCTTGCCCAGGAACTGTACACCTCTCGGTGTCCGTTCTCGGCATAGCATTTTTCTGAAAAGGCAAACGTCCGGCTCCTTGTCCCACAAGGAAGGTGCCAGCCCTGAAAGCTCGTGCTGCTCTTCACTGTCCCCGTGCAGCCTATGCACAGGCACAACAGCATTGGGGATCTGTGCTTGCCCAGGAACTGTACACCTCTCGGTGTCCGTTCTCGGCATAGCATTTTTCTGAAAAGGCAAACGTCCGGCTCCTTGTCCCACAAGGAAGGTGCCAGCCCTGAAAGCTCGTGCTGCTCTTCACTGTCCCCGTGCAGCCTATGCACAGGCACAACAGCATTGGGGATCTGTGCTTTCCCACAGGCGGCACATCTCACAGCGCTCGTTCTCGGCAGAGGCTATTCCGAAAAGGCAAACGTCCGGCTCCTTGTGCCACAAGGAAGGTGCCAGGCCTGAAAGCTCGTGCTGCTCTTCACTGTCCCCGTGCAGCCTATGCACAGGCACAACAGCATTGGGGATCTGTGATTGCCCAGGATCGGTACACCTCTCGGTGTCCGTTCTCGGCATAGCATTTTTCTGAAAAGGCAAACGTCCGGCTCCTTGTCCCACAAGGAAGCTGCCAGGCCTGAAAGCTCGTGCTGCTCTTCACTGTCCCCGTGCAGCCTATGCACAGGCACAACAGCACTGGGGATCTGTGCTTGCCCAGGAACTGTACACCTCTCGGTGTCCGTTCTCGGCATAGCATTTTTCTGAAAAGGCAAACGTCCGGCTCCTTGTCCCACAAGGAAGGTGCCAGCCCTGAAAGCTCGTGCTGCTCTTCACTGTCCCCGTGCAGCCTATGCACAGGCACAACAGCATTGGGGATCTGTGCTTGCCCAGGATCAGTACACCTCTCGGTGTCCGTTCTCGGCATAGCATTTTTCTGAAAAGGCAAACGTCCGGCTCCTTGTCCCACAAGGAAGGTGCCAGCCCTGAAAGCTCGTGCTGCTCTTCACTGTCCCCGTGCAGCCTATGCACAGGCACAACAGCATTGGGGATCTGTGCTTGCCCAGGATCGGTACACCTCTCGGTGTCCGTTCTCGGCATAGCATTTTTCTGAAAAGGCAAACGTCCGGCTCCTTGTCCCACAAGGAAGGTGCCAGCCCTGAAAGCTCTTGCTGCTCTTCACTGTCCCCGTGCAGCCTATGCACAGGCACAACAGCATTGGGGATCTGTGCTTGCCCAGGATCGGTACACCTCTCGGTGTCCGTTCTCGGCATAGCATTTTTCTGAAAAGGCAAACGTCCGGCTCCTTGTCCCACAAGGAAGGTGCCAGCCCTGAAAGCTCGTGCTGCTCTTCACTGTCCCCGTGCAGCCTATGCACAGGCACAACAGCATTGGGGATCTGTGCTTGCCCAGGATCGGTACACCTCTCGGTGTCCGTTCTCGGCATAGCATTTTTCTGAAAAGGCAAACGTCCGGCTCCTTGTCCCACAAGGAAGGTGCCAGCCCTGAAAGCTCGTGCTGCTCTTCACTGTCCCCGTGCAGCCTATGCACAGGCACAACAGCATTGGGGATCTGTGCTTGCCCACAGGCGGCACATCTCACGGCGCTCGTTCTCGGCAGAGGCTCTTCCGAAAAGGCAAACGTCCGGCTCCTTGTCCCACAAGGAAGGTGCCAGCCCTGAAAGCTCGTGCTGCTCTTCACTGTCCCCGTGCAGCCTATGCACAGGCACAACAGCATTGGGGATCTGTGCTTGCCCACAGGCGGCACATCTCACAGCGCTCGTTCTCGGCAGAGGCTATTCCGAAAAGGCAAACGTCCGGCTCCTTGTGCCACAAGGAAGGTGCCAGCCCTGAAAGCTCGTGCTGCTCTTCACTGTCCCCATGCAGCCTATGCACAGGCACAACAGCATTGGGGATCTGTGCTTGCCCAGGATCGGTACACCTCTCGGTGTCCGTTCTCGGCATAGCATTTTTCTGAAAAGGCAAACGTCCGGCTCCTTGTCCCACAAGGAAGGTGCCAGCCCTGAAAGCTCGTGCTGCTCTTCACTGTCCCCGTGCAGCCTATGCACAGGCACAACAGCATTGGGGATCTGTGCTTGCCCAGGATCGGTACACCTCTCGGTGTCCGTTCTCGGCATAGCATTTTTCTGAAAAGGCAAACGTCCGGCTCCTTGTGCCACAAGGAAGGTGCCAGCCCTGAAAGCTCGTGCTGCTCTTCACTGTCCCCGTGCAGCCTATGCACAGGCACAACAGCATTGGGGATCTGTGCTTGCCCAGGAACTGTACACCTCTCGGTGTCCGTTCTCGGCATAGCATTTTTCTGAAAAGGCAAACGTCCGGCTCCTTGTCCCACAAGGAAGGTGCCAGCCCTGAAAGCTCGTGCTGCTCTTCACTGTCCCCGTGCAGCCTATGCACAGGCACAACAGCATTGGGGATCTGTGCTTTCCCACAGGCGGCACATCTCACAGCGCTCGTTCTCGGCAGAGGCTATTCCGAAAAGGCAAACGTCCGGCTCCTTGTCCCACAAGGAAGGTGCCAGGCCTGAAAGCTCGTGCTGCTCTTCACTGTCCCCATGCAGCCTATGCACAGGCACAACAGCATTGGGGATCTGTGATTGCCCAGGATCGGTACACCTCTCGGTGTCCGTTCTCGGCATAGCATTTTTCTGAAAAGGCAAACGTCCGGCTCCTTGTCCCACAAGGAAGCTGCCAGGCCTGAAAGCTCGTGCTGCTCTTCACTGTCCCCGTGCAGCCTATGCACAGGCACAACAGCACTGGGGATCTGTGCTTGCCCAGGAACTGTACACCTCTCGGTGTCCGTTCTCGGCATAGCATTTTTCTGAAAAGGCAAACGTCCGGCTCCTTGTCCCACAAGGAAGGTGCCAGCCCTGAAAGCTCGTGCTGCTCTTCACTGTCCCCGTGCAGCCTATGCACAGGCACAACAGCATTGGGGATCTGTGCTTGCCCAGGATCGGTACACCTCTCGGTGTCCGTTCTCGGCATAGCATTTTTCTGAAAAGGCAAACGTCCGGCTCCTTGTCCCACAAGGAAGGTGCCAGCCCTGAAAGCTCGTGCTGCTCTTCACTGTCCCCGTGCAGCCTATGCACAGGCACAACAGCATTGGGGATCTGTGCTTGCCCAGGAACTGTACACCTCTCGGTGTCCGTTCTCGGCATAGCATTTTTCTGAAAAGGCAAACGTCCGGCTCCTTGTCCCACAAGGAAGGTGCCAGCCCTGAAAGCTCGTGCTGCTCTTCACTGTCCCCGTGCAGCCTATGCACAGGCACAACAGCATTGGGGATCTGTGCTTGCCCAGGATCGGTACACCTCTCGGTGTCCGTTCTCGGCATAGCATTTTTCTGAAAAGGCAAACGTCCGGCTCCTTGTCCCACAAGGAAGGTGCCAGGCCTGAAAGCTCGTGCTGCTCTTCACTGTCCCCGTGCAGCCTATGCACAGGCACAACAGCATTGGGGATCTGTGCTTGCCCAGGATCGGTACACCTCTCGGTGTCCGTTCTCGGCATAGCATTTTTCTGAAAAGGCAAACGTCCGGCTCCTTGTCCCACAAGGAAGGTGCCAGGCCTGAAAGCTCTTGCTGCTCTTCACTGTCCCCGTGCAGCCTATGCACAGGCACAACAGCACTGGGGATCTGTGCTTTCCCACAGGTGGCACATCTCACGGCGCTCGTTCTCGGCAGAGGCTCTTCCGAAAAGGCAAACGTCCGGCTCCTTGTCCCACAAGGAAGGTGCCAGCCCTGAAAGCTCGTGCTGCTCTTAGCTGTCCCCGTGCAGCCTATGCACAGGCACAACAGCATTGGGGATCTGTGCTTGCCCAGGATCGGTACACCTCTCGGTGTCCGTTCTCGGCATAGCATTTTTCTGAAAAGGCAAACGTCCGGCTCCTTGTCCCACAAGGAAGGTGCCAGGCCTGAAAGCTCGTGCTGCTCTTCACTGTCCCCGTGCAGCCTATGCACAGGCACAACAGCATTGGGGATCTGTGCTTGCCCAGGATCGGTACACCTCTCGGTGTCCGTTCTCGGCATAGCATTTTTCTGAAAAGGCAAACGTCCGGCTCCTTGTCCCACAAGGAAGGTGCCAGCCCTGAAAGCTCGTGCTGCTCTTAGCTGTCCCCGTGCAGCCTATGCACAGGCACAACAGCATTGGTGATCTGTGCTTGCCCAGGATCGGTACACCTCTCGGTGTCCGTTCTCGGCATAGCATTTTTCTGAAAAGGCAAACGTCCGGCTCCATGTCCCACAAGGAAGGTGCCAGCCTTGAAAGCTCGTGCTGCTCTTCACTGTCCCCGTGCAGCCTATGCACAGGCACAACAGCATTGGGGATCTGTGCTTGCCCAGGAACTGTACACCTCTCGGTGTCCGTTCTCGGCATAGCATTTTTCTGAAAAGGCAAACGTCCGGCTCCTTGTGCCACAAGGAAGGTGCCAGCCCTGAAAGCTCGTGCTGCTCTTCACTGTCCCCGTGCAGCCTATGCACAGGCACAACAGCATTGGGGATCTGTGCTTGCCCAGGATCGGTACACCTCTCGGTGTCCGTTCTCGGCATAGCATTTTTCTGAAAAGGCAAACGTCCGGCTCCTTGTGCCACAAGGAAGGTGCCAGGCCTGAAAGCTCGTGCTGCTCTTCACTGTCCCCGTGCAGCCTATGCACAGGCACAACAGCATTGGGGATCTGTGCTTGCCCACAGGCGGCACATTTCACGGCGCTCGTTCTCGGCAGAGGCTCTTCCGAAAAGGCAAACGTCCGGCTCCTTGTCCCACAAGGAAGCTGCCAGGCCTGAAAGCTCGTGCTGCTCTTCACTGTCCCCGTGCAGCCTATGCACAGGCACAACAGCATTGGGGATCTGTGCTTGCCCAGGAACTGTACACCTCTCGGTGTCCGTTCTCGGCATAGCATTTTTCTGAAAAGGCAAACGTCCGGCTCCATGTCCCACAAGGAAGGTGCCAGCCCTGAAAGCTCGTGCTGCTCTTCACTGTCCCCGTGCAGCCTATGCACAGGCACAACAGCATTGGGGATCTGTGATTGCCCAGGATCGGTACACCTCTCGGTGTCCGTTCTCGGCATAGCATTTTTCTGAAAAGGCAAACGTCCGGCTCCTTGTCCCACAAGGAAGGTGCCAGGCCTGAAAGCTCGTGCTGCTCTTCACTGTCCCCGTGCAGCCTATGCACAGGCACAACAGCATTGGGGATCTGTGCTTGCCCAGGAACTGTACACCTCTCGGTGTCCGTTCTCGGCATAGCATTTTTCTGAAAAGGCAAACGTCCGGCTCCTTGTCCCACAAGGAAGGTGCCAGCCCTGAAAGCTCGTGCTGCTCTTCACTGTCCCCGTGCAGCCTATGCACAGGCACAACAGCATTGGGGATCTGTGCTTGCCCAGGAACTGTACACCTCTCGGTGTCCGTTCTCGGCATAGCATTTTTCTGAAAAGGCAAACGTCCGGCTCCTTGTCCCACAAGGAAGCTGCCAGGCCTGAAAGCTCGTGCTGCTCTTCACTGTCCCCGTGCAGCCTATGCACAGGCACAACAGCATTGGGGATCTGTGCTTGCCCAGGATCGGTACACCTCTCGGTGTCCGTTCTCGGCATAGCATTTTTCTGAAAAGGCAAACGTCCGGCTCCTTGTCCCACAAGGAAGGTGCCAGCCCTGAAAGCTCGTGCTGCTCTTCACTGTCCCCGTGCAGCCTATGCACAGGCACAACAGCATTGGGGATCTGTGCTTGCCCAGGAACTGTACACCTCTCGGTGTCCGTTCTCGGCATAGCATTTTTCTGAAAAGGCAAACGTCCGGCTCCTTGTCCCACAAGGAAGGTGCCAGCCCTGAAAGCTCGTGCTGCTCTTCACTGTCCCCGTGCAGCCTATGCACAGGCACAACAGCATTGGGGATCTGTGCTTGCCCAGGAACTGTACACCTCTCGGTGTCCGTTCTCGGCATAGCATTTTTCTGAAAAGGCAAACGTCCGGCTCCTTGTCCCACAAGGAAGGTGCCAGCCCTGAAAGCTCGTGCTGCTCTTCACTGTCCCCGTGCAGCCTATGCACAGGCACAACAGCATTGGGGATCTGTGCTTGCCCAGGAACTGTACACCTCTCGGTGTCCGTTCTCGGCATAGCATTTTTCTGAAAAGGCAAACGTCCGGCTCCTTGTCCCACAAGGAAGGTGCCAGCCCTGAAAGCTCGTGCTGCTCTTAGCTGTCCCCGTGCAGCCTATGCACAGGCACAACAGCATTGGGGATCTGTGCTTGCCCAGGATCGGTACACCTCTCGGTGTCCGTTCTCGGCATAGCATTTTTCTGAAAAGGCAAACGTCCGGCTCCATGTCCCACAAGGAAGGTGCCAGCCTTGAAAGCTCGTGCTGCTCTTCACTGTCCCCGTGCAGCCTATGCACAGGCACAACAGCATTGGGGATCTGTGCTTGCCCAGGATCGGTACACCTCTCGGTGTCCGTTCTCGGCATAGCATTTTTCTGAAAAGGCAAACGTCCGGCTCCTTGTCCCACAAGGAAGGTGCCAGCCCTGAAAGCTCGTGCTGCTCTTCACTGTCCCCGTGCAGCCTATGCACAGGCACAACAGCATTGGGGATCTGTGCTTGCCCAGGAACTGTACACCTCTCGATGTCCGTTCTCGGCATAGCATTTTTCTGAAAAGGCAAACGTCCGGCTCCTTGTGCCACAAGGAAGGTGCCAGCCTTGAAAGCTCGTGCTGCTCTTCACTGTCCCCGTGCAGCCTATGCACAGGCACAACAGCATTGGGGATCTGTGCTTGCCCAGGATCGGTACACCTCTCGGTGTCCGTTCTCGGCATAGCATTTTTCTGAAAAGGCAAACGTCCGGCTCCTTGTCCCACAAGGAAGGTGCCAGGCCTGAAAGCTCGTGCTGCTCTTCACTGTCCCCGTGCAGCCTATGCACAGGCACAACAGCATTGGGGATCTGTGCTTGCCCACAGGCGGCACATCTCACGGCGCTCGTTCTCGGCAGAGGCTCTTCCGAAAAGGCAAACGTCCGGCTCCTTGTCCCACAAGGAAGGTGCCAGGCCTGAAAGCTCGTGCTGCTCTTCACTGTCCCCGTGCAGCCTATGCACAGGCACAACAGCATTGGGGATCTGTGCTTGCCCAGGATCTGTACACCTCTCGGTGTCCGTTCTCGGCATAGCATTTTTCTGACAAGGCAAACGTCCGGCTCCTTGTCCCACAAGGAAGGTGCCAGCCCTGAAAGCTCATGCTGCTCTTCACTGTCCCCGTGCAGCCTATGCACAGGCACAACAGCATTGGGGATCTGTGCTTGCCCAGGATCGGTACACCTCTCGGTGTCCGTTCTCGGCATAGCATTTTTCTGAAAAGGCAAACGTCCGGCTCCTTGTCCCACAAGGAAGGTGCCAGCCCTGAAAGCTCGTGCTGCTCTTCACTGTCCCCGTGCAGCCTATGCACAGGCACAACAGCATTGGGGATCTGTGCTTGCCCAGGATCGGTACACCTGTCGGTGTCCGTTCTCGGCGTAGCATTTTTCTGAAAAGGCAAACGTCCGGCTCCTTGTCCCACAAGGAAGGTGCCAGGCCTGAAAGCTCGTGCTGCTCTTCACTGTCCCCGTGCAGCCTATGCACAGGCACAACAGCATTGGGGATCTGTGCTTGCCCAGGAACTGTACACCTCTCGGTGTCCGTTCTCGGCATAGCATTTTTCTGAAAAGGCAAACGTCCGGCTCCTTGTCCCACAAGGAAGGTGCCAGCCCTGAAAGCTCGTGCTGCTCTTCACTGTCCCCGTGCAGCCTATGCACAGGCACAACAGCATTGGGGATCTGTGCTTGCCCAGGAACTGTACACCTCTCGGTGTCCGTTCTCGGCATAGCATTTTTCTGAAAAGGCAAACGTCCGGCTCCTTGTCCCACAAGGAAGGTGCCAGCCCTGAAAGCTCGTGCTGCTCTTAGCTGTCCCCGTGCAGCCTATGCACAGGCACAACAGCATTGGGGATCTGTGCTTGCCCAGGATCGGTACACCTCTCGGTGTCCGTTCTCGGCATAGCATTTTTCTGAAAAGGCAAACGTCCGGCTCCATGTCCCACAAGGAAGGTGCCAGCCTTGAAAGCTCGTGCTGCTCTTCACTGTCCCCGTGCAGCCTATGCACAGGCACAACAGCATTGGGGATCTGTGCTTGCCCAGGAACTGTACACCTCTCGGTGTCCGTTCTCGGCATAGCATTTTTCTGAAAAGGCAAACGTCCGGCTCCTTGTGCCACAAGGAAGGTGCCAGCCCTGAAAGCTCGTGCTGCTCTTCACTGTCCCCGTGCAGCCTATGCACAGGCACAACAGCATTGGGGATCTGTGCTTGCCCAGGATCGGTACACCTCTCGGTGTCCGTTCTCGGCATAGCATTTTTCTGAAAAGGCAAACGTCCGGCTCCTTGTGCCACAAGGAAGGTGCCAGCCCTGAAAGCTCGTGCTGCTCTTCACTGTCCCCGTGCAGCCTATGCACAGGCACAACAGCATTGGGGATCTGTGCTTGCCCAGGAACTGTACACCTCTCGGTGTCCGTTCTCGGCATAGCATTTTTCTGAAAAGGCAAACGTCCGGCTCCTTGTCCCACAAGGAAGGTGCCAGGCCTGAAAGCTCGTGCTGCTCTTCACTGTCCCCGTGCAGCCTATGCACAGGCACAACAGCATTGGGGATCTGTGCTTGCCCACAGGCGGCACATCTCACGGCGCTCGTTCTCGGCAGAGGCTCTTCCGAAAAGGCAAACGTCCGGCTCCTTGTCCCACAAGGAAGGTGCCAGCCCTGAAAGCTCGTGCTGCTCTTCACTGTCCCCGTGCAGCCTATGCACAGGCACAACAGCATTGGGGATCTGTGCTTGCCCAGGATCGGTACACCTCTCGGTGTCCGTTCTCGGCATAGCATTTTTCTGAAAAGGCAAACGTCCGGCTCCTTGTCCCACAAGGAAGCTGCCAGGCCTGAAAGCTCGTGCTGCTCTTCACTGTCCCCGTGCAGCCTATGCACAGGCACAACAGCATTGGGGATCTGTGCTTGCCCAGGAACTGTACACCTCTCGGTGTCCGTTCTCGGCATAGCATTTTTCTGAAAAGGCAAACGTCCGGCTCCTTGTCCCACAAGGAAGGTGCCAGGCCTGAAAGCTCGTGCTGCTCTTCACTGTCCCCGTGCAGCCTATGCACAGGCACAACAGCATTGGGGATCTGTGCTTGCCCACAGGCGGCACATCTCACGGCGCTCGTTCTCGGCAGAGGCTCTTCCGAAAAGGCAAACGTCCGGCTCCTTGTCCCACAAGGAAGGTGCCAGGCCTGAAAGCTCGTGCTGCTCTTCACTGTCCCCGTGCAGCCTATGCACAGGCACAACAGCATTGGGGATCTGTGATTGCCCAGGATCGGTACACCTCTCGGTGTCCGTTCTCGGCATAGCATTTTTCTGAAAAGGCAAACGTCCGGCTCCTTGTGCCACAAGGAAGGTGCCAGCCCTGAAAGCTCGTGCTGCTCTTCACTGTCCCCGTGCAGCCTATGCACAGGCACAACAGCATTGGGGATCTGTGCTTGCCCAGGAACTGTACACCTCTCGGTGTCCGTTCTCGGCATAGCATTTTTCTGAAAAGGCAAACGTCCGGCTCCTTGTCCCACAAGGAAGGTGCCAGCCCTGAAAGCTCGTGCTGCTCTTCACTGTCCCCGTGCAGCCTATGCACAGGCACAACAGCATTGGGGATCTGTGCTTGCCCAGGAACTGTACACCTCTCGGTGTCCGTTCTCGGCATAGCATTTTTCTGAAAAGGCAAACGTCCGGCTCCTTGTCCCACAAGGAAGGTGCCAGCCCTGAAAGCTCTTGCTGCTCTTCACTGTCCCCGTGCAGCCTATGCACAGGCACAACAGCATTGGGGATCTGTGCTTGCCCAGGAACTGTACACCTCTCGGTGTCCGTTCTCGGCATAGCATTTTTCTGAAAAGGCAAACGTCCGGCTCCTTGTCCCACAAGGAAGGTGCCAGCCCTGAAAGCTCGTGCTGCTCTTAGCTGTCCCCGTGCAGCCTATGCACAGGCACAACAGCATTGGGGATCTGTGCTTGCCCAGGATCGGTACACCTCTCGGTGTCCGTTCTCGGCATAGCATTTTTCTGAAAAGGCAAACGTCCGGCTCCATGTCCCACAAGGAAGGTGCCAGCCTTGAAAGCTCGTGCTGCTCTTCACTGTCCCCGTGCAGCCTATGCACAGGCACAACAGCATTGGGGATCTGTGCTTGCCCAGGAACTGTACACCTCTCGGTGTCCGTTCTCGGCATAGCATTTTTCTGAAAAGGCAAACGTCCGGCTCCTTGTGCCACAAGGAAGGTGCCAGCCCTGAAAGCTCGTGCTGCTCTTCACTGTCCCCGTGCAGCCTATGCACAGGCACAACAGCATTGGGGATCTGTGCTTGCCCAGGATCGGTACACCTCTCGGTGTCCGTTCTCGGCATAGCATTTTTCTGAAAAGGCAAACGTCCGGCTCCTTGTGCCACAAGGAAGGTGCCAGCCCTGAAAGCTCGTGCTGCTCTTCACTGTCCCCGTGCAGCCTATGCACAGGCACAACAGCATTGGGGATCTGTGCTTGCCCAGGAACTGTACACCTCTCGGTGTCCGTTCTCGGCATAGCATTTTTCTGAAAAGGCAAACGTCCGGCTCCTTGTCCCACAAGGAAGGTGCCAGGCCTGAAAGCTCGTGCTGCTCTTCACTGTCCCCGTGCAGCCTATGCACAGGCACAACAGCATTGGGGATCTGTGCTTGCCCACAGGCGGCACATCTCACGGCGCTCGTTCTCGGCAGAGGCTCTTCCGAAAAGGCAAACGTCCGGCTCCTTGTCCCACAAGGAAGGTGCCAGCCCTGAAAGCTCGTGCTGCTCTTCACTGTCCCCGTGCAGCCTATGCACAGGCACAACAGCATTGGGGATCTGTGCTTGCCCAGGAACTGTACACCTCTCGGTGTCCGTTCTCGGCATAGCATTTTTCTGAAAAGGCAAACGTCCGGCTCCTTGTCCCACAAGGAAGGTGCCAGCCCTGAAAGCTCGTGCTGCTCTTCACTGTCCCCGTGCAGCCTATGCACAGGCACAACAGCATTGGGGATCTGTGCTTGCCCAGGAACTGTACACCTCTCGGTGTCCGTTCTCGGCATAGCATTTTTCTGAAAAGGCAAACGTCCGGCTCCATGTCCCACAAGGAAGGTGCCAGCCTTGAAAGCTCGTGCTGCTCTTCACTGTCCCCGTGCAGCCTATGCACAGGCACAACAGCATTGGGGATCTGTGCTTGCCCAGGAACTGTACACCTCTCGATGTCCGTTCTCGGCATAGCATTTTTCTGAAAAGGCAAACGTCCGGCTCCTTGTGCCACAAGGAAGGTGCCAGCCCTGAAAGCTCGTGCTGCTCTTCACTGTCCCCGTGCAGCCTATGCACAGGCACAACAGCATTGGGGATCTGTGCTTGCCCAGGATCGGTACACCTCTCGGTGTCCGTTCTCGGCATAGCATTTTTCTGAAAAGGCAAACGTCCGGCTCCTTGTCCCACAAGGAAGCTGCCAGGCCTGAAAGCTCGTGCTGCTCTTCACTGTCCCCGTGCAGCCTATGCACAGGCACAACAGCATTGGGGATCTGTGCTTGCCCAGGAACTGTACACCTCTCGGTGTCCGTTCTCGGCATAGCATTTTTCTGAAAAGGCAAACGTCCGGCTCCTTGTCCCACAAGGAAGGTGCCAGGCCTGAAAGCTCGTGCTGCTCTTCACTGTCCCCGTGCAGCCTATGCACAGGCACAACAGCATTGGGGATCTGTGCTTGCCCACAGGCGGCACATCTCACGGCGCTCGTTCTCGGCAGAGGCTCTTCCGAAAAGGCAAACGTCCGGCTCCTTGTCCCACAAGGAAGGTGCCAGGCCTGAAAGCTCGTGCTGCTCTTCACTGTCCCCGTGCAGCCTATGCACAGGCACAACAGCATTGGGGATCTGTGATTGCCCAGGATCGGTACACCTCTCGGTGTCCGTTCTCGGCATAGCATTTTTCTGAAAAGGCAAACGTCCGGCTCCTTGTGCCACAAGGAAGGTGCCAGCCCTGAAAGCTCGTGCTGCTCTTCACTGTCCCCGTGCAGCCTATGCACAGGCACAACAGCATTGGGGATCTGTGCTTGCCCAGGAACTGTACACCTCTCGGTGTCCGTTCTCGGCATAGCATTTTTCTGAAAAGGCAAACGTCCGGCTCCTTGTGCCACAAGGAAGGTGCCAGCCCTGAAAGCTCGTGCTGCTCTTCACTGTCCCCGTGCAGCCTATGCACAGGCACAACAGCATTGGGGATCTGTGCTTGCCCAGGATCGGTACACCTCTCGGTGTCCGTTCTCGGCATAGCATTTTTCTGAAAAGGCAAACGTCTGGCTCCTTGTCCCACAAGGAAGGTGCCAGGCCTGAAAGCTCGTGCTGCTCTTCACTGTCCCCGTGCAGCCTATGCACAGGCACAACAGCATTGGGGATCTGTGCTTGCCCACAGGCGGCACATCTCACGGCGCTCGTTCTCGGCAGAGGCTCTTCCGAAAAGGCAAACGTCCGGCTCCTTGTCCCACAAGGAAGGTGCCAGGCCTGAAAGCTCGTGCTGCTCTTCACTGTCCCCGTGCAGCCTATGCACAGGCACAACAGCATTGGGGATCTGTGCTTGCCCAGGAACTGTACACCTCTCGGTGTCCGTTCTCGGCATAGCATTTTTCTGAAAAGGCAAACGTCCGGCTCCTTGTCCCACAAGGAAGGTGCCAGGCCTGAAAGCTCGTGCTGCTCTTCACTGTCCCCGTGCAGCCTATGCACAGGCACAACAGCATTGGGGATCTGTGCTTGCCTAGGATCGGTACACCTCTCGGTGTCCGTTCTCGGCATAGCATTTTTCTGAAAAGGCAAACGTCCGGCTCCTTGTCCCACAAGGAAGCTGCCAGCCCTGAAAGCTCTTGCTGCTCTTCACTGTCCCCGTGCAGCCTATGCACAGGCACAACAGCATTGGGGATCTGTGCTTGCCCAGGATCGGTACACCTCTCGGTGTCCGTTCTCGGCATAGCATTTTTCTGAAAAGGCAAACGTCCGGCTCCTTGTCCCACAAGGAAGGTGCCAGGCCTGAAAGCTCGTGCTGCTCTTCACTGTCCCCGTGCAGCCTATGCACAGGCACAACAGCATTGGGGATCTGTGCTTGCCCAGGAACTGTACACCTCTCGGTGTCCGTTCTCGGCATAGCATTTTTCTGAAAAGGCAAACGTCCGGCTCCTTGTCCCACAAGGAAGGTGCCAGCCCTGAAAGCTCGTGCTGCTCTTCACTGTCCCCGTGCAGCCTATGCACAGGCACAACAGCATTGGGGATCTGTGCTTGCCCAGGAACTGTACACCTCTCGGTGTCCGTTCTCGGCATAGCATTTTTCTGAAAAGGCAAACGTCCGGCTCCTTGTCCCACAAGGAAGGTGCCAGCCCTGAAAGCTCGTGCTGCTCTTCACTGTCCCCGTGCAGCCTATGCACAGGCACAACAGCATTGGGGATCTGTGCTTGCCCAGGAACTGTACACCTCTCGGTGTCCGTTCTCGGCATAGCATTTTTCTGAAAAGGCAAACGTCCGGCTCCTTGTCCCACAAGGAAGGTGCCAGCCCTGAAAGCTCGTGCTGCTCTTAGCTGTCCCCGTGCAGCCTATGCACAGGCACAACAGCATTGGGGATCTGTGCTTGCCCAGGATCGGTACACCTCTCGGTGTCCGTTCTCGGCATAGCATTTTTCTGAAAAGGCAAACGTCCGGCTCCATGTCCCACAAGGAAGGTGCCAGCCTTGAAAGCTCGTGCTGCTCTTCACTGTCCCCGTGCAGCCTATGCACAGGCACAACAGCATTGGGGATCTGTGCTTGCCCAGGAACTGTACACCTCTCGATGTCCGTTCTCGGCATAGCATTTTTCTGAAAAGGCAAACGTCCGGCTCCTTGTGCCACAAGGAAGGTGCCAGGCCTGAAAGCTCGTGCTGCTCTTCACTGTCCCCGTGCAGCCTATGCACAGGCACAACAGCATTGGGGATCTGTGCTTGCCCAGGATCGGTACACCTCTCGGTGTCCGTTCTCGGCATAGCATTTTTCTGAAAAGGCAAACGTCCGGCTCCTTGTCCCACAAGGAAGGTGCCAGCCCTGAAAGCTCTTGCTGCTCTTCACTGTCCCCGTGCAGCCTATGCACAGGCACAACAGCATTGGGGATCTGTGCTTGCCCAGGATCGGTACACCTCTCGGTGTCCGTTCTCGGCATAGCATTTTTCTGAAAAGGCAAACGTCCGGCTCCTTGTCCCACAAGGAAGGTGCCAGGCCTGAAAGCTCGTGCTGCTCTTCACTGTCCCCGTGCAGCCTATGCACAGGCACAACAGCATTGGGGATCTGTGCTTGCCCAGGAACTGTACACCTCTCGGTGTCCGTTCTCGGCATAGCATTTTTCTGAAAAGGCAAACGTCCGGCTCCTTGTCCCACAAGGAAGGTGCCAGCCCTGAAAGCTCGTGCTGCTCTTCACTGTCCCCGTGCAGCCTATGCACAGGCACAACAGCATTGGGGATCTGTGCTTGCCCAGGAACTGTACACCTCTCGGTGTCCGTTCTCGGCATAGCATTTTTCTGAAAAGGCAAACGTCCGGCTCCTTGTCCCACAAGGAAGGTGCCAGCCCTGAAAGCTCGTGCTGCTCTTCACTGTCCCCGTGCAGCCTATGCACAGGCACAACAGCATTGGGGATCTGTGCTTGCCCAGGAACTGTACACCTCTCGGTGTCCGTTCTCGGCATAGCATTTTTCTGAAAAGGCAAACGTCCGGCTCCTTGTCCCACAAGGAAGGTGCCAGCCCTGAAAGCTCGTGCTGCTCTTAGCTGTCCCCGTGCAGCCTATGCACAGGCACAACAGCATTGGGGATCTGTGCTTGCCCAGGATCGGTACACCTCTCGGTGTCCGTTCTCGGCATAGCATTTTTCTGAAAAGGCAAACGTCCGGCTCCATGTCCCACAAGGAAGGTGCCAGCCTTGAAAGCTCGTGCTGCTCTTCACTGTCCCCGTGCAGCCTATGCACAGGCACAACAGCATTGGGGATCTGTGCTTGCCCAGGAACTGTACACCTCTCGGTGTCCGTTCTCGGCATAGCATTTTTCTGAAAAGGCAAACGTCCGGCTCCTTGTCCCACAAGGAAGGTGCCAGGCCTGAAAGCTCGTGCTGCTCTTCACTGTCCCCGTGCAGCCTATGCACAGGCACAACAGCATTGGGGATCTGTGCTTGCCCACAGGCGGCACATCTCACGGCGCTCGTTCTCGGCAGAGGCTCTTCCGAAAAGGCAAACGTCCGGCTCCTTGTGCCACAAGGAAGGTGCCAGGCCTGAAAGCTCGTGCTGCTCTTCACTGTCCCCGTGCAGCCTATGCACAGGCACAACAGCATTGGGGATCTGTGATTGCCCAGGATCGGTACACCTCTCGGTGTCCGTTCTCGGCATAGCATTTTTCTGAAAAGGCAAACGTCCGGCTCCTTGTGCCACAAGGAAGGTGCCAGCCCTGAAAGCTCGTGCTGCTCTTCACTGTCCCCGTGCAGCCTATGCACAGGCACAACAGCATTGGGGATCTGTGCTTGCCCAGGAACTGTACACCTCTCGGTGTCCGTTCTCGGCATAGCATTTTTCTGAAAAGGCAAACGTCCGGCTCCTTGTCCCACAAGGAAGGTGCCAGCCCTGAAAGCTCGTGCTGCTCTTCACTGTCCCCGTGCAGCCTATGCACAGGCACAACAGCATTGGGGATCTGTGCTTGCCCAGGAACTGTACACCTCTCGGTGTCCGTTCTCGGCATAGCATTTTTCTGAAAAGGCAAACGTCCGGCTCCTTGTCCCACAAGGAAGGTGCCAGCCCTGAAAGCTCGTGCTGCTCTTCACTGTCCCCGTGCAGCCTATGCACAGGCACAACAGCATTGGGGATCTGTGCTTGCCCAGGAACTGTACACCTCTCGGTGTCCGTTCTCGGCATAGCATTTTTCTGAAAAGGCAAACGTCCGGCTCCTTGTCCCACAAGGAAGGTGCCAGCCCTGAAAGCTCGTGCTGCTCTTAGCTGTCCCCGTGCAGCCTATGCACAGGCACAACAGCATTGGGGATCTGTGCTTGCCCAGGATCGGTACACCTCTCGGTGTCCGTTCTCGGCATAGCATTTTTCTGAAAAGGCAAACGTCCGGCTCCTTGTGCCACAAGGAAGGTGCCAGCCCTGAAAGCTCGTGCTGCTCTTCACTGTCCCCGTGCAGCCTATGCACAGGCACAACAGCATTGGGGATCTGTGCTTGCCCAGGAACTGTACACCTCTCGGTGTCCGTTCTCGGCATAGCATTTTTCTGAAAAGGCAAACGTCCGGCTCCTTGTCCCACAAGGAAGTTGCCAGGCCTGAAAGCTCGTGCTGCTCTTCACTGTCCCCGTGCAGCCTATGCACAGGCACAACAGCATTGGGGATCTGTGCTTGCCCACAGGCGGCACATCTCACGGCGCTCGTTCTCGGCAGAGGCTCTTCCGAAAAGGCAAACGTCCGGCTCCTTGTCCCACAAGGAAGGTGCCAGCCCTGAAAGCTCGTGCTGCTCTTCACTGTCCCCGTGCAGCCTATGCACAGGCACAACAGCATTGGGGATCTGTGCTTGCCCAGGAACTGTACACCTCTCGGTGTCCGTTCTCGGCATAGCATTTTTCTGAAAAGGCAAACGTCCGGCTCCTTGTCCCACAAGGAAGGTGCCAGCCCTGAAAGCTCGTGCTGCTCTTCACTGTCCCCGTGCAGCCTATGCACAGGCACAACAGCATTGGGGATCTGTGCTTGCCCAGGAACTGTACACCTCTCGGTGTCCGTTCTCGGCATAGCATTTTTCTGAAAAGGCAAACGTCCGGCTCCATGTCCCACAAGGAAGGTGCCAGCCTTGAAAGCTCGTGCTGCTCTTCACTGTCCCCGTGCAGCCTATGCACAGGCACAACAGCATTGGGGATCTGTGCTTGCCCAGGATCGGTACACCTCTCGGTGTCCGTTCTCGGCATAGCATTTTTCTGAAAAGGCAAACGTCCGGCTCCTTGTGCCACAAGGAAGGTGCCAGCCCTGAAAGCTCGTGCTGCTCTTCACTGTCCCCGTGCAGCCTATGCACAGGCACAACAGCATTGGGGATCTGTGCTTGCCCAGGATCGGTACACCTCTCGGTGTCCGTTCTCGGCATAGCATTTTTCTGAAAAGGCAAACGTCCGGCTCCATGTCCCACAAGGAAGGTGCCAGCCTTGAAAGCTCGTGCTGCTCTTCACTGTCCCCGTGCAGCCTATGCACAGGCACAACAGCATTGGGGATCTGTGCTTGCCCAGGAACTGTACACCTCTCGGTGTCCGTTCTCGGCATAGCATTTTTCTGAAAAGGCAAACGTCCGGCTCCTTGTGCCACAAGGAAGGTGCCAGCCCTGAAAGCTCGTGCTGCTCTTCACTGTCCCCGTGCAGCCTATGCACAGGCACAACAGCATTGGGGATCTGTGCTTGCCCAGGATCGGTACACCTCTCGGTGTCCGTTCTCGGCATAGCATTTTTCTGAAAAGGCAAACGTCCGGCTCCTTGTCCCACAAGGAAGGTGCCAGCCCTGAAAGCTCATGCTGCTCTTCACTGTCCCCGTGCAGCCTATGCACAGGCACAACAGCATTGGGGATCTGTGCTTGCCCACAGGCGGCACATCTCACGGCGCTCGTTCTCGGCAGAGGCTCTTCCGAAAAGGCAAACGTCCGGCTCCTTGTCCCACAAGGAAGGTGCCAGCCCTGAAAGCTCGTGCTGCTCTTCACTGTCCCCGTGCAGCCTATGCACAGGCACAACAGCATTGGGGATCTGTGCTTGCCCAGGATCGGTACACCTCTCGGTGTCCGTTCTCGGCATAGCATTTTTCTGAAAAGGCAAACGTCCGGCTCCTTGTCCCACAAGGAAGCTGCCAGCCCTGAAAGCTCTTGCTGCTCTTCACTGTCCCCGTGCAGCCTATGCACAGGCACAACAGCATTGGGGATCTGTGCTTGCCCAGGATCGGTACACCTCTCGGTGTCCGTTCTCGGCATAGCATTTTTCTGAAAAGGCAAACGTCCGGCTCCTTGTCCCACAAGGAAGGTGCCAGGCCTGAAAGCTCGTGCTGCTCTTCACTGTCCCCGTGCAGCCTATGCACAGGCACAACAGCATTGGGGATCTGTGCTTGCCCAGGAACTGTACACCTCTCGGTGTCCGTTCTCGGCATAGCATTTTTCTGAAAAGGCAAACGTCCGGCTCCTTGTCCCACAAGGAAGGTGCCAGCCCTGAAAGCTCGTGCTGCTCTTCACTGTCCCCGTGCAGCCTATGCACAGGCACAACAGCATTGGGGATCTGTGCTTGCCCAGGAACTGTACACCTCTCGGTGTCCGTTCTCGGCATAGCATTTTTCTGAAAAGGCAAACGTCCGGCTCCTTGTGCCACAAGGAAGCTGCCAGCCCTGAAAGCTCGTGCTGCTCTTCACTGTCCCCGTGCAGCCTATGCACAGGCACAACAGCATTGGGGATCTGTGCTTGCCCAGGAACTGTACACCTCTCGGTGTCCGTTCTCGGCATAGCATTTTTCTGAAAAGGCAAACGTCCGGCTCCTTGTCCCACAAGGAAGGTGCCAGCCCTGAAAGCTCGTGCTGCTCTTAGCTGTCCCCGTGCAGCCTATGCACAGGCACAACAGCATTGGGGATCTGTGCTTGCCCAGGATCGGTACACCTCTCGGTGTCCGTTCTCGGCATAGCATTTTTCTGAAAAGGCAAACGTCCGGCTCCATGTCCCACAAGGAAGGTGCCAGCCTTGAAAGCTCGTGCTGCTCTTCACTGTCCCCGTGCAGCCTATGCACAGGCACAACAGCATTGGGGATCTGTGCTTGCCCAGGAACTGTACACCTCTCGATGTCCGTTCTCGGCATAGCATTTTTCTGAAAAGGCAAACGTCCGGCTCCTTGTGCCACAAGGAAGGTGCCAGGCCTGAAAGCTCGTGCTGCTCTTCACTGTCCCCGTGCAGCCTATGCACAGGCACAACAGCATTGGGGATCTGTGCTTGCCCAGGATCGGTACACCTCTCGGTGTCCGTTCTCGGCATAGCATTTTTCTGAAAAGGCAAACGTCTGGCTCCTTGTCCCACAAGGAAGGTGCCAGCCCTGAAAGCTCTTGCTGCTCTTCACTGTCCCCGTGCAGCCTATGCACAGGCACAACAGCATTGGGGATCTGTGCTTGCCCAGGATCGGTACACCTCTCGGTGTCCGTTCTCGGCATAGCATTTTTCTGAAAAGGCAAACGTCCGGCTCCTTGTCCCACAAGGAAGGTGCCAGGCCTGAAAGCTCGTGCTGCTCTTCACTGTCCCCGTGCAGCCTATGCACAGGCACAACAGCATTGGGGATCTGTGCTTGCCCAGGAACTGTACACCTCTCGGTGTCCGTTCTCGGCATAGCATTTTTCTGAAAAGGCAAACGTCCGGCTCCTTGTCCCACAAGGAAGGTGCCAGCCCTGAAAGCTCGTGCTGCTCTTCACTGTCCCCGTGCAGCCTATGCACAGGCACAACAGCATTGGGGATCTGTGCTTGCCCAGGAACTGTACACCTCTCGGTGTCCGTTCTCGGCATAGCATTTTTCTGAAAAGGCAAACGTCCGGCTCCTTGTCCCACAAGGAAGGTGCCAGCCCTGAAAGCTCGTGCTGCTCTTCACTGTCCCCGTGCAGCCTATGCACAGGCACAACAGCATTGGGGATCTGTGCTTGCCCAGGAACTGTACACCTCTCGGTGTCCGTTCTCGGCATAGCATTTTTCTGAAAAGGCAAACGTCCGGCTCCTTGTCCCACAAGGAAGGTGCCAGCCCTGAAAGCTCGTGCTGCTCTTAGCTGTCCCCGTGCAGCCTATGCACAGGCACAACAGCATTGGGGATCTGTGCTTGCCCAGGATCGGTACACCTCTCGGTGTCCGTTCTCGGCATAGCATTTTTCTGAAAAGGCAAACGTCCGGCTCCATGTCCCACAAGGAAGGTGCCAGCCTTGAAAGCTCGTGCTGCTCTTCACTGTCCCCGTGCAGCCTATGCACAGGCACAACAGCATTGGGGATCTGTGCTTGCCCAGGAACTGTACACCTCTCGGTGTCCGTTCTCGGCATAGCATTTTTCTGAAAAGGCAAACGTCCGGCTCCTTGTCCCACAAGGAAGGTGCCAGCCCTGAAAGCTCGTGCTGCTCTTCACTGTCCCCGTGCAGCCTATGCACAGGCACAACAGCATTGGGGATCTGTGCTTGCCCAGGATCGGTACACCTCTCGGTGTCCGTTCTCGGCATAGCATTTTTCTGAAAAGGCAAACGTCCGGCTCCTTGTGCCACAAGGAAGGTGCCAGCCCTGAAAGCTCGTGCTGCTCTTCACTGTCCCCGTGCAGCCTATGCACAGGCACAACAGCATTGGGGATCTGTGCTTGCCCAGGAACTGTACACCTCTCGGTGTCCGTTCTCGGCATAGCATTTTTCTGAAAAGGCAAACGTCCGGCTCCTTGTCCCACAAGGAAGGTGCCAGGCCTGAAAGCTCGTGCTGCTCTTCACTGTCCCCGTGCAGCCTATGCACAGGCACAACAGCATTGGGGATCTGTGCTTGCCCACAGGCGGCACATCTCACGGCGCTCGTTCTCGGCAGAGGCTCTTCCGAAAAGGCAAACGTCCGGCTCCTTGTCCCACAAGGAAGCTGCCAGGCCTAAAAGCTCGTGCTGCTCTTCACTGTCCCCGTGCAGCCTATGCACAGGCACAACAGCATTGGGGATCTGTGCTTGCCCAGGAACTGTACACCTCTCGGTGTCCGTTCTCGGCATAGCATTTTTCTGAAAAGGCAAACGTCCGGCTCCTTGTCCCACAAGGAAGGTGCCAGCCCTGAAAGCTCGTGCTGCTCTTCACTGTCCCCGTGCAGCCTATGCACAGGCACAACAGCATTGGGGATCTGTGCTTGCCCAGGAACTGTACACCTCTCGGTGTCCGTTCTCGGCATAGCATTTTTCTGAAAAGGCAAACGTCCGGCTCCATGTCCCACAAGGAAGGTGCCAGCCTTGAAAGCTCGTGCTGCTCTTCACTGTCCCCGTGCAGCCTATGCACAGGCACAACAGCATTGGGGATCTGTGCTTGCCCAGGAACTGTACACCTCTCGATGTCCGTTCTCGGCATAGCATTTTTCTGAAAAGGCAAACGTCCGGCTCCTTGTGCCACAAGGAAGGTGCCAGCCCTGAAAGCTCGTGCTGCTCTTCACTGTCCCCGTGCAGCCTATGCACAGGCACAACAGCATTGGGGATCTGTGCTTGCCCAGGATCGGTACACCTCTCGGTGTCCGTTCTCGGCATAGCATTTTTCTGAAAAGGCAAACGTCCGGCTCCTTGTCCCACAAGGAAGCTGCCAGGCCTGAAAGCTCGTGCTGCTCTTCACTGTCCCCGTGCAGCCTATGCACAGGCACAACAGCATTGGGGATCTGTGCTTGCCCAGGAACTGTACACCTCTCGGTGTCCGTTCTCGGCATAGCATTTTTCTGAAAAGGCAAACGTCCGGCTCCTTGTCCCACAAGGAAGGTGCCAGGCCTGAAAGCTAGTGCTGCTCTTCACTGTCCCCGTGCAGCCTATGCACAGGCACAACAGCATTGGGGATCTGTGCTTGCCCACAGGCGGCACATCTCACGGCGCTCGTTCTCGGCAGAGGCTCTTCCGAAAAGGCAAACGTCCGGCTCCTTGTCCCACAAGGAAGGTGCCAGGCCTGAAAGCTCGTGCTGCTCTTCACTGTCCCCGTGCAGCCTATGCACAGGCACAACAGCATTGGGGATCTGTGATTGCCCAGGATCGGTACACCTCTCGGTGTCCGTTCTCGGCATAGCATTTTTCTGAAAAGGCAAACGTCCGGCTCCTTGTGCCACAAGGAAGGTGCCAGCCCTGAAAGCTCGTGCTGCTCTTCACTGTCCCCGTGCAGCCTATGCACAGGCACAACAGCATTGGGGATCTGTGCTTGCCCAGGAACTGTACACCTCTCGGTGTCCGTTCTCGGCATAGCATTTTTCTGAAAAGGCAAACGTCCGGCTCCTTGTGCCACAAGGAAGGTGCCAGCCCTGAAAGCTCGTGCTGCTCTTCACTGTCCCCGTGCAGCCTATGCACAGGCACAACAGCATTGGGGATCTGTGCTTGCCCAGGATCGGTACACCTCTCGGTGTCCGTTCTCGGCATAGCATTTTTCTGAAAAGGCAAACGTCTGGCTCCTTGTCCCACAAGGAAGGTGCCAGGCCTGAAAGCTCGTGCTGCTCTTCACTGTCCCCGTGCAGCCTATGCACAGGCACAACAGCATTGGGGATCTGTGCTTGCCCACAGGCGGCACATCTTACGGCGCTCGTTCTCGGCAGAGGCTCTTCCGAAAAGGCAAACGTCCGGCTCCTTGTCCCACAAGGAAGGTGCCAGCCCTGAAAGCTCGTGCTGCTCTTCACTGTCCCCGTGCAGCCTATGCACAGGCACAACAGCATTGGGGATCTGTGCTTGCCCAGGAACTGTACACCTCTCGGTGTCCGTTCTCGGCATAGCATTTTTCTGAAAAGGCAAACGTCCGGCTCCTTGTCCCACAAGGAAGGTGCCAGCCCTGAAAGCTCGTGCTGCTCTTCACTGTCCCCGTGCAGCCTATGCACAGGCACAACAGCATTGGGGATCTGTGCTTGCCCAGGAACTGTACACCTCTCGGTGTCCGTTCTCGGCATAGCATTTTTCTGAAAAGGCAAACGTCCGGCTCCTTGTGCCACAAGGAAGGTGCCAGCCCTGAAAGCTCGTGCTGCTCTTCACTGTCCCCGTGCAGCCTATGCACAGGCACAACAGCATTGGGGATCTGTGCTTGCCCAGGATCGGTACACCTCTCGGTGTCCGTTCTCGGCATAGCATTTTTCTGAAAAGGCAAACGTCCGGCTCCTTGTCCCACAAGGAAGGTGCCAGCCCTGAAAGCTCATGCTGCTCTTCACTGTCCCCGTGCAGCCTATGCACAGGCACAACAGCATTGGGGATCTGTGCTTGCCCACAGGCGGCACATCTCACGGCGCTCGTTCTCGGCAGAGGCTCTTCCGAAAAGGCAAACGTCCGGCTCCTTGTCCCACAAGGAAGGTGCCAGGCCTGAAAGCTCGTGCTGCTCTTCACTGTCCCCGTGCAGCCTATGCACAGGCACAACAGCATTGGGGATCTGTGCTTGCCCAGGATCGGTACACCTCTCGGTGTCCGTTCTCGGCATAGCATTTTTCTGAAAAGGCAAACGTCCGGCTCCTTGTCCCACAAGGAAGGTGCCAGCCCTGAAAGCTCTTGCTGCTCTTCACTGTCCCCGTGCAGCCTATGCACAGGCACAACAGCATTGGGGATCTGTGCTTGCCCAGGATCGGTACACCTCTCGGTGTCCGTTCTCGGCATAGCATTTTTCTGAAAAGGCAAACGTCCGGCTCCTTGTCCCACAAGGAAGGTGCCAGCCCTGAAAGCTCGTGCTGCTCTTCACTGTCCCCGTGCAGCCTATGCACAGGCACAACAGCATTGGGGATCTGTGCTTGCCCAGGAACTGTACACCTCTCGGTGTCCGTTCTCGGCATAGCATTTTTCTGAAAAGGCAAACGTCCGGCTCCTTGTCCCACAAGGAAGGTGCCAGCCCTGAAAGCTCGTGCTGCTCTTCACTGTCCCCGTGCAGCCTATGCACAGGCACAACAGCATTGGGGATCTGTGCTTGCCCAGGAACTGTACACCTCTCGGTGTCCGTTCTCGGCATAGCATTTTTCTGAAAAGGCAAACGTCCGGCTCCTTGTCCCACAAGGAAGGTGCCAGCCCTGAAAGCTCGTGCTGCTCTTAGCTGTCCCCGTGCAGCCTATGCACAGGCACAACAGCATTGGGGATCTGTGCTTGCCCAGGATCGGTACACCTCTCGGTGTCCGTTCTCGGCATAGCATTTTTCTGAAAAGGCAAACGTCCGGCTCCATGTCCCACAAGGAAGGTGCCAGCCTTGAAAGCTCGTGCTGCTCTTCACTGTCCCCGTGCAGCCTATGCACAGGCACAACAGCATTGGGGATCTGTGCTTGCCCAGGAACTGTACACCTCTCGATGTCCGTTCTCGGCATAGCATTTTTCTGAAAAGGCAAACGTCCGGCTCCTTGTGCCACAAGGAAGGTGCCAGCCTTGAAAGCTCGTGCTGCTCTTCACTGTCCCCGTGCAGCCTATGCACAGGCACAACAGCATTGGGGATCTGTGCTTGCCCAGGATCGGTACACCTCTCGGTGTCCGTTCTCGGCATAGCATTTTTCTGAAAAGGCAAACGTCCGGCTCCTTGTCCCACAAGGAAGGTGCCAGGCCTGAAAGCTCGTGCTGCTCTTCACTGTCCCCGTGCAGCCTATGCACAGGCACAACAGCATTGGGGATCTGTGCTTGCCCACAGGCGGCACATCTCACGGCGCTCGTTCTCGGCAGAGGCTCTTCCGAAAAGGCAAACGTCCGGCTCCTTGTCCCACAAGGAAGGTGCCAGCCCTGAAAGCTCGTGCTGCTCTTCACTGTCCCCGTGCAGCCTATGCACAGGCACAACAGCATTGGGGATCTGTGCTTGCCCAGGATCGGTACACCTCTCGGTGTCCGTTCTCGGCATAGCATTTTTCTGAAAAGGCAAACGTCCGGCTCCTTGTCCCACAAGGAAGGTGCCAGCCCTGAAAGCTCTTGCTGCTCTTCACTGTCCCCGTGCAGCCTATGCACAGGCACAACAGCATTGGGGATCTGTGCTTGCCCAGGATCGGTACACCTCTCGGTGTCCGTTCTCGGCATAGCATTTTTCTGAAAAGGCAAACGTCCGGCTCCTTGTCCCACAAGGAAGGTGCCAGCCCTGAAAGCTCGTGCTGCTCTTCACTGTCCCCGTGCAGCCTATGCACAGGCACAACAGCATTGGGGATCTGTGCTTGCCCAGGAACTGTACACCTCTCGGTGTCCGTTCTCGGCATAGCATTTTTCTGAAAAGGCAAACGTCCGGCTCCTTGTCCCACAAGGAAGGTGCCAGCCCTGAAAGCTCGTGCTGCTCTTCACTGTCCCCGTGCAGCCTATGCACAGGCACAACAGCATTGGGGATCTGTGCTTGCCCAGGAACTGTACACCTCTCGGTGTCCGTTCTCGGCATAGCATTTTTCTGAAAAGGCAAACGTCCGGCTCCTTGTCCCACAAGGAAGGTGCCAGCCCTGAAAGCTCGTGCTGCTCTTCACTGTCCCCGTGCAGCCTATGCACAGGCACAACAGCATTGGGGATCTGTGCTTGCCCAGGAACTGTACACCTCTCGGTGTCCGTTCTCGGCATAGCATTTTTCTGAAAAGGCAAACGTCCGGCTCCTTGTCCCACAAGGAAGGTGCCAGCCCTGAAAGCTCGTGCTGCTCTTAGCTGTCCCCGTGCAGCCTATGCACAGGCACAACAGCATTGGGGATCTGTGCTTGCCCAGGATCGGTACACCTCTCGGTGTCCGTTCTCGGCATAGCATTTTTCTGAAAAGGCAAACGTCCGGCTCCATGTCCCACAAGGAAGGTGCCAGCCTTGAAAGCTCGTGCTGCTCTTCACTGTCCCCGTGCAGCCTATGCACAGGCACAACAGCATTGGGGATCTGTGCTTGCCCAGGAACTGTACACCTCTCGGTGTCCGTTCTCGGCATAGCATTTTTCTGAAAAGGCAAACGTCCGGCTCCTTGTGCCACAAGGAAGGTGCCAGCCCTGAAAGCTCGTGCTGCTCTTCACTGTCCCCGTGCAGCCTATGCACAGGCACAACAGCATTGGGGATCTGTGCTTGCCCAGGATCGGTACACCTCTCGGTGTCCGTTCTCGGCATAGCATTTTTCTGAAAAGGCAAACGTCCGGCTCCTTGTCCCACAAGGAAGCTGCCAGCCCTGAAAGCTCGTGCTGCTCTTCACTGTCCCCGTGCAGCCTATGCACAGGCACAACAGCATTGGGGATCTGTGCTTGCCCAGGAACTGTACACCTCTCGGTGTCCGTTCTCGGCATAGCATTTTTCTGAAAAGGCAAACGTCCGGCTCCTTGTCCCACAAGGAAGGTGCCAGGCCTGAAAGCTCGTGCTGCTCTTCACTGTCCCCGTGCAGCCTATGCACAGGCACAACAGCATTGGGGATCTGTGCTTGCCCACAGGCGGCACATCTCACGGCGCTCGTTCTCGGCAGAGGCTCTTCCGAAAAGGCAAACGTCCGGCTCCTTGTCCCACAAGGAAGGTGCCAGGCCTGAAAGCTCGTGCTGCTCTTCACTGTCCCCGTGCAGCCTATGCACAGGCACAACAGCATTGGGGATCTGTGCTTGCCCAGGATCGGTACACCTCTCGGTGTCCGTTCTCGGCATAGCATTTTTCTGAAAAGGCAAACGTCCGGCTCCTTGTCCCACAAGGAAGCTGCCAGGCCTGAAAGCTCTTGCTGCTCTTCACTGTCCCCGTGCAGCCTATGCACAGGCACAACAGCATTGGGGATCTGTGCTTGCCCAGGATCGGTACACCTCTCGGTGTCCGTTCTCGGCATAGCATTTTTCTGAAAAGGCAAACGTCCGGCTCCTTGTGCCACAAGGAAGGTGCCAGCCCTGAAAGCTCGTGCTGCTCTTCACTGTCCCCGTGCAGCCTATGCACAGGCACAACAGCATTGGGGATCTGTGCTTGCCCAGGAACTGTACACCTCTCGGTGTCCGTTCTCGGCATAGCATTTTTCTGAAAAGGCAAACGTCCGTCTCCTTGTCCCACAAGGAAGGTGCCAGGCCTGAAAGCTCGTGCTGCTCTTCACTGTCCCCGTGCAGCCTATGCACAGGCACAACAGCATTGGGGATCTGTGCTTGCCCAGGAACTGTACACCTCTCGGTGTCCGTTCTCGGCATAGCATTTTTCTGAAAAGGCAAACGTCCGGCTCCTTGTGCCACAAGGAAGGTGCCAGCCCTGAAAGCTCGTGCTGCTCTTCACTGTCCCCATGCAGCCTATGCACAGGCACAACAGCATTGGGGATCTGTGCTTGCCCACAGGCGGCACATCTCACGGCGCTCGTTCTCGGCAGAGGCTCTTCCGAAAAGGCAAACGTCCGGCTCCTTGTCCCACAAGGAAGGTGCCAGGCCTGAAAGCTCGTGCTGCTCTTCACTGTCCCCGTGCAGCCTATGCACAGGCACAACAGCATTGGGGATCTGTGCTTGCCCAGGAACTGTACACCTCTCGGTGTCCGTTCTCGGCATAGCATTTTTCTGAAAAGGCAAACGTCCGGCTCCTTGTCCCACAAGGAAGCTGCCAGGCCTGAAAGCTCGTGCTGCTCTTCACTGTCCCCGTGCAGCCTATGCACAGGCACAACAGCATTGGGGATCTGTGCTTGCCCACAGGCGGCACATCTCACGGCGCTCGTTCTCGGCAGAGGCTCTTCCGAAAAGGCAAACGTCCGGCTCCTTGTCCCACAAGGAAGCTGCCAGGCCTGAAAGCTCGTGCTGCTCTTCACTGTCCCCGTGCAGCCTATGCACAGGCACAACAGCATTGGGGATCTGTGCTTGCCCAGGAACTGTACACCTCTCGGTGTCCGTTCTCGGCATAGCATTTTTCTGAAAAGGCAAACGTCCGGCTCCTTGTCCCACAAGGAAGGTGCCAGCCCTGAAAGCTCGTGCTGCTCTTCACTGTCCCCGTGCAGCCTATGCACAGGCACAACAGCATTGGGGATCTGTGCTTGCCCAGGAACTGTACACCTCTCGATGTCCGTTCTCGGCATAGCATTTTTCTGAAAAGGCAAACGTCCGGCTCCTTGTCCCACAAGGAAGGTGCCAGCCCTGAAAGCTCGTGCTGCTCTTCACTGTCCCCGTGCAGCCTATGCACAGGCACAACAGCATTGGGGATCTGTGCTTGCCCAGGATCGGTACACCTCTCGGTGTCCGTTCTCGGCATAGCATTTTTCTGAAAAGGCAAACGTCCGGCTCCTTGTCCCACAAGGAAGGTGCCAGCCCTGAAAGCTCGTGCTGCTCTTCACTGTCCCCGTGCAGCCTATGCACAGGCACAACAGCATTGGGGATCTGTGCTTGCCCAGGAACTGTACACCTCTCGGTGTCCGTTCTCGGCATAGCATTTTTCTGAAAAGGCAAACGTCCGGCTCCTTGTGCCACAAGGAAGGTGCCAGCCCTGAAAGCTCGTGCTGCTCTTCACTGTCCCCGTGCAGCCTATGCACAGGCACAACAGCATTGGGGATCTGTGCTTGCCCAGGATCGGTACACCTCTCGGTGTCCGTTCTCGGCATAGCATTTTTCTGAAAAGGCAAACGTCCGGCTCCATGTCCCACAAGGAAGGTGCCAGCCTTAAAAGCTCGTGCTGCTCTTCACTGTCCCCGTGCAGCCTATGCACAGGCACAACAGCATTGGGGATCTGTGCTTGCCCAGGAACTGTACACCTCTCGGTGTCCGTTCTCGGCATAGCATTTTTCTGAAAAGGCAAACGTCCGGCTCCTTGTGCCACAAGGAAGGTGCCAGCCCTGAAAGCTCGTGCTGCTCTTCACTGTCCCCGTGCAGCCTATGCACAGGCACAACAGCATTGGGGATCTGTGCTTGCCCACAGGCGGCACATCTCACGGCGCTCGTTCTCGGCAGAGGCTCTTCCGAAAAGGCAAACGTCCGGCTCCTTGTCCCACAAGGAAGGTGCCAGGCCTGAAAGCTCGTGCTGCTCTTCACTGTCCCCGTGCAGCCTATGCACAGGCACAACAGCATTGGGGATCTGTGATTGCCCAGGATCGGTACACCTCTCGGTGTCCGTTCTCGGCATAGCATTTTTCTGAAAAGGCAAACGTCCGGCTCCTTGTGCCACAAGGAAGCTGCCAGGCCTGAAAGCTCGTGCTGCTCTTCACTGTCCCCGTGCAGCCTATGCACAGGCACAACAGCATTGGGGATCTGTGCTTGCCCAGGAACTGTACACCTCTCGGTGTCCGTTCTCGGCATAGCATTTTTCTGAAAAGGCAAACGTCCGGCTCCTTGTCCCACAAGG
This sequence comes from Buteo buteo, assembly GCF_964188355.1. Taxonomy (NCBI): domain Eukaryota; kingdom Metazoa; phylum Chordata; class Aves; order Accipitriformes; family Accipitridae; genus Buteo; species Buteo buteo. Next base: position 9,794,049 of record NC_134195.1, on the reverse strand, counting down.
AAGGTGCCAGCCTTAAAAGCTCGTGCTGCTCTTCACTGTCCCCGTGCAGCCTATGCACAGGCACAACAGCATTGGGTATCTGTGCTTGCCCAGGAACTGTACACCTCTCGGTGTCCGTTCTCGGCATAGCATTTTTCTGAAAAGGCAAACGTCCGGCTCCTTGTCCCACAAGGAAGGTGCCAGCCCTGAAAGCTCGTGCTGCTCTTCACTGTCCCCGTGCAGCCTATGCACAGGCACAACAGCATTGGGGATCTGTGCTTGCCCAGGAACTGTACACCTCTCGGTGTCCGTTCTCGGCATAGCATTTTTCTGAAAAGGCAAACGTCCGGCTCCTTGTCCCACAAGGAAGCTGCCAGGCCTGAAAGCTCGTGCTGCTCTTCACTGTCCCCGTGCAGCCTATGCACAGGCACAACAGCATTGGGGATCTGTGCTTGCCCAGGAACTGTACACCTCTCGGTGTCCGTTCTCGGCATAGCATTTTTCTGAAAAGGCAAACGTCCGGCTCCTTGTCCCACAAGGAAGGTGCCAGCCCTGAAAGCTCGTGCTGCTCTTCACTGTCCCCGTGCAGCCTATGCACAGGCACAACAGCATTGGGGATCTGTGCTTGCCCAGGATCGGTACACCTCTCGGTGTCCGTTCTCGGAATAGCATTTTTCTGAAAAGGCAAACGTCCGGCTCCTTGTCCCACAAGGAAGCTGCCAGGCCTGAAAGCTCGTGCTGCTCTTCACTGTCCCCGTGCAGCCTATGCACAGGCACAACAGCATTGGGGATCTGTGCTTGCCCACAGGCGGCACATCTCACGGCGCTCGTTCTCGGCAGAGGCTCTTCCGAAAAGGCAAACGTCCGGCTCCTTGTCCCACAAGGAAGGTGCCAGGCCTGAAAGCTCGTGCTGCTCTTCACTGTCCCCGTGCAGCCTATGCACAGGCACAACAGCATTGGGGATCTGTGATTGCCCAGGATCGGTACACCTCTCGGTGTCCGTTCTCGGCATAGCATTTTTCTGAAAAGGCAAACGTCCGGCTCCTTGTGCCACAAGGAAGGTGCCAGCCCTGAAAGCTCGTGCTGCTCTTCACTGTCCCCGTGCAGCCTATGCACAGGCACAACAGCATTGGGGATCTGTGCTTGCCCAGGAACTGTACACCTCTCGGTGTCCGTTCTCGGCATAGCATTTTTCTGAAAAGGCAAACGTCCGGCTCCTTGTCCCACAAGGAAGGTGCCAGCCCTGAAAGCTCGTGCTGCTCTTCACTGTCCCCGTGCAGCCTATGCACAGGCACAACAGCATTGGGGATCTGTGCTTGCCCAGGATCGGTACACCTCTCGGTGTCCGTTCTCGGCATAGCATTTTTCTGAAAAGGCAAACGTCCGGCTCCTTGTCCCACAAGGAAGGTGCCAGCCCTGAAAGCTCGTGCTGCTCTTCACTGTCCCCGTGCAGCCTATGCACAGGCACAACAGCATTGGGGATCTGTGCTTGCCCAGGAACTGTACACCTCTCGGTGTCCGTTCTCGGCATAGCATTTTTCTGAAAAGGCAAACGTCCGGCTCCTTGTCCCACAAGGAAGGTGCCAGGCCTGAAAGCTCGTGCTGCTCTTCACTGTCCCCGTGCAGCCTATGCACAGGCACAACAGCATTGGGGATCTGTGCTTGCCCACAGGCGGCACATCTCACGGCGCTCGTTCTCGGCAGAGGCTCTTCCGAAAAGGCAAACGTCCGGCTCCTTGTCCCACAAGGAAGGTGCCAGGCCTGAAAGCTCGTGCTGCTCTTCACTGTCCCCGTGCAGCCTATGCACAGGCACAACAGCATTGGGGATCTGTGATTGCCCAGGATCGGTACACCTCTCGGTGTCCGTTCTCGGCATAGCATTTTTCTGAAAAGGCAAACGTCCGGCTCCTTGTGCCACAAGGAAGGTGCCAGCCCTGAAAGCTCGTGCTGCTCTTCACTGTCCCCGTGCAGCCTATGCACAGGCACAACAGCATTGGGGATCTGTGCTTGCCCAGGAACTGTACACCTCTCGGTGTCCGTTCTCGGCATAGCATTTTTCTGAAAAGGCAAACGTCCGGCTCCTTGTCCCACAAGGAAGCTGCCAGGCCTGAAAGCTCGTGCTGCTCTTCACTGTCCCCGTGCAGCCTATGCACAGGCACAACAGCATTGGGGATCTGTGCTTGCCCAGGAACTGTACACCTCTCGGTGTCCGTTCTCGGCATAGCATTTTTCTGAAAAGGCAAACGTCCGGCTCCTTGTCCCACAAGGAAGCTGCCAGGCCTGAAAGCTCGTGCTGCTCTTCACTGTCCCCGTGCAGCCTATGCACAGGCACAACAGCATTGGGGATCTGTGCTTGCCCACAGGCGGCACATCTCACGGCGCTCGTTCTCGGCAGAGGCTCTTCCGAAAAGGCAAACGTCCGGCTCCTTGTCCCACAAGGAAGCTGCCAGGCCTGAAAGCTCGTGCTGCTCTTCACTGTCCCCGTGCAGCCTATGCACAGGCACAACAGCATTGGGGATCTGTGCTTGCCCAGGAACTGTACACCTCTCGGTGTCCGTTCTCGGCATAGCATTTTTCTGAAAAGGCAAACGTCCGGCTCCTTGTGCCACAAGGAAGGTGCCAGCCCTGAAAGCTCGTGCTGCTCTTCACTGTCCCCGTGCAGCCTATGCACAGGCACAACAGCATTGGGGATCTGTGCTTGCCCAGGATCGGTACACCTCTCGGTGTCCGTTCTCGGCATAGCATTTTTCTGAAAAGGCAAACGTCCGGCTCCTTGTGCCACAAGGAAGGTGCCAGCCCTGAAAGCTCGTGCTGCTCTTCACTGTCCCCGTGCAGCCTATGCACAGGCACAACAGCATTGGGGATCTGTGCTTGCCCAGGATCGGTACACCTCTCGGTCTCCGTTCTCGGCATAGCATTTTTCTGAAAAGGCAAACGTCCGGCTCCTTGTCCCACAAGGAAGGTGCCAGCCCTGAAAGCTCGTGCTGCTCTTCACTGTCCCCGTGCAGCCTATGCACAGGCACAACAGCATTGGGGATCTGTGCTTGCCCAGGATCTGTACACCTCTCGGTGTCCGTTCTCGGCATAGCATTTTTCTGAAAAGGCAAACGTCCGGCTCCTTGTCCCACAAGGAAGGTGCCAGGCCTGAAAGCTCGTGCTGCTCTTCACTGTCCCCGTGCAGCCTATGCACAGGCACAACAGCATTGGGGATCTGTGCTTGCCCAGGAACTGTACACCTCTCGGTGTCCGTTCTCGGCATAGCATTTTTCTGAAAAGGCAAACGTCCGGCTCCTTGTCCCACAAGGAAGGTGCCAGCCCTGAAAGCTCGTGCTGCTCTTCACTGTCCCCGTGCAGCCTATGCACAGGCACAACAGCATTGGGGATCTGTGCTTGCCCAGGAACCGTACACCTCTCGGTGTCCGTTCTCGGCATAGCATTTTTCTGAAAAGGCAAACGTCCGGCTCCTTGTCCCACAAGGAAGGTGCCAGCCCTGAAAGCTCGTGCTGCTCTTCACTGTCCCCGTGCAGCCTATGCACAGGCACAACAGCATTGGGGATCTGTGCTTGCCCAGGAACCGTACACCTCTCGGTGTCCGTTCTCGGCATAGCATTTTTCTGAAAAGGCAAACGTCCGGCTCCTTGTGCCACAAGGAAGGTGCCAGCCCTGAAAGCTCTTGCTGCTCTTCACTGTCCCCGTGCAGCCTATGCACAGGCACAACAGCATTGGGGATCTGTGCTTGCCCAGGATCGGTACACCTCTCGGTGTCCGTTCTCGGCATAGCATTTTTCTGAAAAGGCAAACGTCCGGCTCCTTGTCCCACAAGGAAGGTGCCAGCCCTGAAAGCTCGTGCTGCTCTTCACTGTCCCCGTGCAGCCTATGCACAGGCACAACAGCATTGGGGATCTGTGCTTGCCCAGGATCGGTACACCTCTCGGTGTCCGTTCTCGGCATAGCATTTTTCTGAAAAGGCAAACGTCCGGCTCCTTGTCCCACAAGGAAGCTGCCAGGCCTGAAAGCTCGTGCTGCTCTTCACTGTCCCCGTGCAGCCTATGCACAGGCACAACAGCATTGGGGATCTGTGCTTGCCCACAGGCGGCACATCTCACGGCGCTCGTTCTCGGCAGAGGCTCTTCCGAAAAGGCAAACGTCCGGCTCCTTGTCCCACAAGGAAGCTGCCAGGCCTGAAAGCTCGTGCTGCTCTTCACTGTCCCCGTGCAGCCTATGCACAGGCACAACAGCATTGGGGATCTGTGCTTGCCCAGGAACTGTACACCTCTCGGTGTCCGTTCTCGGCATAGCATTTTTCTGAAAAGGCAAACGTCCGGCTCCTTGTCCCACAAGGAAGGTGCCAGCCCTGAAAGCTCGTGCTGCTCTTCACTGTCCCCGTGCAGCCTATGCACAGGCACAACAGCATTGGGGATCTGTGCTTGCCCAGGAACTGTACACCTCTCGGTGTCCGTTCTCGGCATAGCATTTTTCTGAAAAGGCAAACGTCCGGCTCCTTGTCCCACAAGGAAGGTGCCAGCCCTGAAAGCTCGTGCTGCTCTTAGCTGTCCCCGTGCAGCCTATGCACAGGCACAACAGCATTGGGGATCTGTGCTTGCCCAGGATCGGTACACCTCTCGGTGTCCGTTCTCGGCATAGCATTTTTCTGAAAAGGCAAACGTCCGGCTCCATGTCCCACAAGGAAGGTGCCAGCCTTGAAAGCTCGTGCTGCTCTTCACTGTCCCCGTGCAGCCTATGCACAGGCACAACAGCATTGGGGATCTGTGCTTGCCCAGGATCGGTACACCTCTCGGTGTCCGTTCTCGGCATAGCATTTTTCTGAAAAGGCAAACGTCCGGCTCCTTGTGCCACAAGGAAGGTGCCAGCCCTGAAAGCTCGTGCTGCTCTTCACTGTCCCCGTGCAGCCTATGCACAGGCACAACAGCATTGGGGATCTGTGCTTGCCCAGGAACTGTACACCTCTCGGTGTCCGTTCTCGGCATAGCATTTTTCTGAAAAGGCAAACGTCCGGCTCCTTGTCCCACAAGGAAGCTGCCAGGCCTGAAAGCTCGTGCTGCTCTTCACTGTCCCCGTGCAGCCTATGCACAGGCACAACAGCATTGGGGATCTGTGCTTGCCCAGGAACCGTACACCTCTCGGTGTCCGTTCTCGGCATAGCATTTTTCTGAAAAGGCAAACGTCCGGCTCCTTGTGCCACAAGGAAGGTGCCAGCCCTGAAAGCTCTTGCTGCTCTTCACTGTCCCCGTGCAGCCTATGCACAGGCACAACAGCATTGGGGATCTGTGCTTGCCCAGGATCGGTACACCTCTCGGTGTCCGTTCTCGGAATAGCATTTTTCTGAAAAGGCAAACGTCCGGCTCCTTGTCCCACAAGGAAGGTGCCAGCCCTGAAAGCTCTTGCTGCTCTTCACTGTCCCCGTGCAGCCTATGCACAGGCACAACAGCATTGGGGATCTGTGCTTGCCCAGGATCGGTACACCTCTCGGTGTCCGTTCTCGGCATAGCATTTTTCTGAAAAGGCAAACGTCCGGCTCCTTGTCCCACAAGGAAGGTGCCAGGCCTGAAAGCTCGTGCTGCTCTTCACTGTCCCCGTGCAGCCTATGCACAGGCACAACAGCATTGGGGATCTGTGCTTGCCCACAGGCGGCACATCTCACGGCGCTCGTTCTCGGCAGAGGCTCTTCCGAAAAGGCAAACGTCCGGCTCCTTGTCCCACAAGGAAGGTGCCAGCCTTGAAAGCTCGTGCTGCTCTTCACTGTCCCCGTGCAGCCTATGCACAGGCACAACAGCATTGGGGATCTGTGCTTGCCCAGGAACTGTACACCTCTCGGTGTCCGTTCTCGGCATAGCATTTTTCTGAAAAGGCAAACGTCCGGCTCCTTGTCCCACAAGGAAGCTGCCAGGCCTGAAAGCTCGTGCTGCTCTTCACTGTCCCCGTGCAGCCTATGCACAGGCACAACAGCATTGGGGATCTGTGCTTGCCCACAGGCGGCACATCTCACGGCGCTCGTTCTCGGCAGAGGCTCTTCCGAAAAGGCAAACGTCCGGCTCCTTGTCCCACAAGGAAGCTGCCAGGCCTGAAAGCTCGTGCTGCTCTTCACTGTCCCCGTGCAGCCTATGCACAGGCACAACAGCATTGGGGATCTGTGCTTGCCCAGGAACTGTACACCTCTCGGTGTCCGTTCTCGGCATAGCATTTTTCTGAAAAGGCAAACGTCCGGCTCCTTGTCCCACAAGGAAGGTGCCAGCCCTGAAAGCTCGTGCTGCTCTTCACTGTCCCCGTGCAGCCTATGCACAGGCACAACAGCATTGGGGATCTGTGCTTGCCCAGGATCGGTACACCTCTCGGTGTCCGTTCTCGGCATAGCATTTTTCTGAAAAGGCAAACGTCCGGCTCCTTGTGCCACAAGGAAGGTGCCAGGCCTGAAAGCTCGTGCTGCTCTTCACTGTCCCCGTGCAGCCTATGCACAGGCACAACAGCATTGGGGATCTGTGCTAGCCCAGGATCTGTACACCTCTCGGTGTCCGTTCTCGGCATAGCATTTTTCTGAAAAGGCAAATGTCCGGCTCCATGTCCCACAAGGAAGGTGCCAGCCCTGAAAGCTCGTGCTGCTCTTCACTGTCCCCGTGCAGCCTATGCACAGGCACAACAGCATTGGGGATCTGTGCTTGCCCAGGAACTGTACACCTCTCGGTGTCCGTTCTCGGCATAGCATTTTTCTGAAAAGGCAAACGTCCGGCTCCTTGTCCCACAAGGAAGGTGCCAGCCCTGAAAGCTCGTGCTGCTCTTCACTGTCCCCGTGCAGCCTATGCACAGGCACAACAGCATTGGGGATCTGTGCTTGCCCAGGAACTGTACACCTCTCGGTGTCCGTTCTCGGCATAGCATTTTTCTGAAAAGGCAAACGTCCGGCTCCTTGTGCCACAAGGAAGGTGCCAGCCCTGAAAGCTCGTGCTGCTCTTCACTGTCCCCGTGCAGCCTATGCACAGGCACAACAGCATTGGGGATCTGTGCTTGCCCAGGATCGGTACACCTCTCGGTGTCCGTTCTCGGCATAGCATTTTTCTGAAAAGGCAAACGTCCGGCTCCTTGTGCCACAAGGAAGGTGCCAGGCCTGAAAGCTCGTGCTGCTCTTCACTGTCCCCGTGCAGCCTATGCACAGGCACAACAGCATTGGGGATCTGTGCTTGCCCACAGGCGGCACATCTCACGGCGCTCGTTCTCGGCAGAGTCTCTTCCGAAAAGGCAAACGTCCGGCTCCTTGTCCCACAAGGAAGCTGCCAGGCCTGAAAGCTCGTGCTGCTCTTCACTGTCCCCGTGCAGCCTATGCACAGGCACAACAGCATTGGGGATCTGTGCTTGCCCAGGAACTGTACACCTCTCGGTGTCCGTTCTCGGCATAGCATTTTTCTGAAAAGGCAAACGTCCGGCTCCTTGTCCCACAAGGAAGGTGCCAGCCCTGAAAGCTCGTGCTGCTCTTCACTGTCCCCGTGCAGCCTATGCACAGGCACAACAGCATTGGGGATCTGTGCTTGCCCAGGAACTGTACACCTCTCGGTGTCCGTTCTCGGCATAGCATTTTTCTGAAAAGGCAAACGTCCGGCTCCTTGTCCCACAAGGAAGGTGCCAGCCCTGAAAGCTCGTGCTGCTCTTAGCTGTCCCCGTGCAGCCTATGCACAGGCACAACAGCATTGGGGATCTGTGCTTGCCCAGGATCGGTACACCTCTCGGTGTCCGTTCTCGGCATAGCATTTTTCTGAAAAGGCAAACGTCCGGCTCCATGTCCCACAAGGAAGGTGCCAGCCTTGAAAGCTCGTGCTGCTCTTCACTGTCCCCGTGCAGCCTATGCACAGGCACAACAGCATTGGGGATCTGTGCTTGCCCAGGATCGGTACACCTCTCGGTGTCCGTTCTCGGCATAGCATTTTTCTGAAAAGGCAAACGTCCGGCTCCTTGTGCCACAAGGAAGGTGCCAGCCCTGAAAGCTCGTGCTGCTCTTCACTGTCCCCGTGCAGCCTATGCACAGGCACAACAGCATTGGGGATCTGTGCTTGCCCAGGAACTGTACACCTCTCGGTGTCCGTTCTCGGCATAGCATTTTTCTGAAAAGGCAAACGTCCGGCTCCTTGTCCCACAAGGAAGGTGCCAGGCCTGAAAGCTCGTGCTGCTCTTCACTGTCCCCGTGCAGCCTATGCACAGGCACAACAGCATTGGGGATCTGTGCTTGCCCAGGAACTGTACACCTCTCGGTGTCCGTTCTCGGCATAGCATTTTTCTGAAAAGGCAAACGTCCGGCTCCTTGTGCCACAAGGAAGGTGCCAGCCCTGAAAGCTCGTGCTGCTCTTCACTGTCCCCGTGCAGCCTATGCACAGGCACAACAGCATTGGGGATCTGTGCTTGCCCAGGAACTGTACACCTCTCGGTGTCCGTTCTCGGCATAGCATTTTTCTGAAAAGGCAAACGTCCGGCTCCTTGTCCCACAAGGAAGCTGCCAGGCCTGAAAGCTCGTGCTGCTCTTCACTGTCCCCGTGCAGCCTATGCACAGGCACAACAGCATTGGGGATCTGTGCTTGCCCAGGAACCGTACACCTCTCGGTGTCCGTTCTCGGCATAGCATTTTTCTGAAAAGGCAAACGTCCGGCTCCTTGTGCCACAAGGAAGGTGCCAGCCCTGAAAGCTCTTGCTGCTCTTCACTGTCCCCGTGCAGCCTATGCACAGGCACAACAGCATTGGGGATCTGTGCTTGCCCAGGATCGGTACACCTCTCGGTGTCCGTTCTCGGAATAGCATTTTTCTGAAAAGGCAAACGTCCGGCTCCTTGTCCCACAAGGAAGGTGCCAGCCCTGAAAGCTCTTGCTGCTCTTCACTGTCCCCGTGCAGCCTATGCACAGGCACAACAGCATTGGGGATCTGTGCTTGCCCAGGATCGGTACACCTCTCGGTGTCCGTTCTCGGCATAGCATTTTTCTGAAAAGGCAAACGTCCGGCTCCTTGTCCCACAAGGAAGGTGCCAGGCCTGAAAGCTCGTGCTGCTCTTCACTGTCCCCGTGCAGCCTATGCACAGGCACAACAGCATTGGGGATCTGTGCTTGCCCACAGGCGGCACATCTCACGGCGCTCGTTCTCGGCAGAGGCTCTTCCGAAAAGGCAAACGTCCGGCTCCTTGTCCCACAAGGAAGGTGCCAGCCTTGAAAGCTCGTGCTGCTCTTCACTGTCCCCGTGCAGCCTATGCACAGGCACAACAGCATTGGGGATCTGTGCTTGCCCAGGAACTGTACACCTCTCGGTGTCCGTTCTCGGCATAGCATTTTTCTGAAAAGGCAAACGTCCGGCTCCTTGTCCCACAAGGAAGCTGCCAGGCCTGAAAGCTCGTGCTGCTCTTCACTGTCCCCGTGCAGCCTATGCACAGGCACAACAGCATTGGGGATCTGTGCTTGCCCACAGGCGGCACATCTCACGGCGCTCGTTCTCGGCAGAGGCTCTTCCGAAAAGGCAAACGTCCGGCTCCTTGTCCCACAAGGAAGCTGCCAGGCCTGAAAGCTCGTGCTGCTCTTCACTGTCCCCGTGCAGCCTATGCACAGGCACAACAGCATTGGGGATCTGTGCTTGCCCAGGAACTGTACACCTCTCGGTGTCCGTTCTCGGCATAGCATTTTTCTGAAAAGGCAAACGTCCGGCTCCTTGTGCCACAAGGAAGGTGCCAGCCCTGAAAGCTCGTGCTGCTCTTCACTGTCCCCGTGCAGCCTATGCACAGGCACAACAGCATTGGGGATCTGTGCTTGCCCAGGATCGGTACACCTCTCGGTGTCCGTTCTCGGCATAGCATTTTTCTGAAAAGGCAAACGTCCGGCTCCTTGTGCCACAAGGAAGGTGCCAGGCCTGAAAGCTCGTGCTGCTCTTCACTGTCCCCGTGCAGCCTATGCACAGGCACAACAGCATTGGGGATCTGTGCTAGCCCAGGATCTGTACACCTCTCGGTGTCCGTTCTCGGCATAGCATTTTTCTGAAAAGGCAAATGTCCGGCTCCATGTCCCACAAGGAAGGTGCCAGCCCTGAAAGCTCGTGCTGCTCTTCACTGTCCCCGTGCAGCCTATGCACAGGCACAACAGCATTGGGGATCTGTGCTTGCCCAGGAACTGTACACCTCTCGGTGTCCGTTCTCGGCATAGCATTTTTCTGAAAAGGCAAACGTCCGGCTCCTTGTCCCACAAGGAAGGTGCCAGCCCTGAAAGCTCGTGCTGCTCTTCACTGTCCCCGTGCAGCCTATGCACAGGCACAACAGCATTGGGGATCTGTGCTTGCCCAGGATCTGTACACCTCTCGGTGTCCGTTCTCGGCATAGCATTTTTCTGAAAAGGCAAACGTCCGGCTCCTTGTGCCACAAGGAAGGTGCCAGCCCTGAAAGCTCGTGCTGCTCTTCACTGTCCCCGTGCAGCCTATGCACAGGCACAACAGCATTGGGGATCTGTGCTTGCCCAGGAACTGTACACCTCTCGGTGTCCGTTCTCGGCATAGCATTTTTCTGAAAAGGCAAACGTCCGGCTCCTTGTCCCACAAGGAAGGTGCCAGCCCTGAAAGCTCGTGCTGCTCTTCACTGTCCCCGTGCAGCCTATGCACAGGCACAACAGCATTGGGGATCTGTGCTTGCCCAGGATCGGTACACCTCTCGGTGTCCGTTCTCGGCATAGCATTTTTCTGAAAAGGCAAACGTCCGGCTCCTTGTGCCACAAGGAAGGTGCCAGGCCTGAAAGCTCGTGCTGCTCTTCACTGTCCCCGTGCAGCCTATGCACAGGCACAACAGCATTGGGGATCTGTGCTTGCCCACAGGCGGCACATCTCTCGGCGCTCGTTCTCGGCAGAGGCTCTTCCGAAAAGGCAAACGTCCGGCTCCTTGTCCCACAAGGAAGGTGCCAGGCCTGAAAGCTCGTGCTGCTCTTCACTGTCCCCGTGCAGCCTATGCACAGGCACAACAGCATTGGGGATCTGTGCTTGCCCAGGAACTGTACACCTCTCGGTGTCCGTTCTCGGCATAGCATTTTTCTGAAAAGGCAAACGTCCGGCTCCTTGTCCCACAAGGAAGGTGCCAGGCCTGAAAGCTCGTGCTGCTCTTCACTGTCCCCGTGCAGCCTATGCACAGGCACAACAGCATTGGGGATCTGTGCTTGCCCACAGGCGGCACATCTCACGGCGCTCGTTCTCGGCAGAGGCTCTTCCGAAAAGGCAAACGTCCGGCTCCTTGTCCCACAAGGAAGGTGCCAGCCTTGAAAGCTCGTGCTGCTCTTCACTGTCCCCGTGCAGCCTATGCACAGGCACAACAGCATTGGGGATCTGTGCTTGCCCAGGAACTGTACACCTCTCGATGTCCGTTCTCGGCATAGCATTTTTCTGAAAAGGCAAACGTCCGGCTCCTTGTCCCACAAGGAAGCTGCCAGGCCTGAAAGCTCGTGCTGCTCTTCACTGTCCCCGTGCAGCCTATGCACAGGCACAACAGCATTGGGGATCTGTGCTTGCCCAGGAACTGTACACCTCTCGGTGTCCGTTCTCGGCATAGCATTTTTCTGAAAAGGCAAACGTCCGGCTCCTTGTCCCACAAGGAAGGTGCCAGCCCTGAAAGCTCGTGCTGCTCTTAGCTGTCCCCGTGCAGCCTATGCACAGGCACAACAGCATTGGGGATCTGTGCTTGCCCAGGATCGGTACACCTCTCGGTGTCCGTTCTCGGCATAGCATTTTTCTGAAAAGGCAAACGTCCGGCTCCTTGTCCCACAAGGAAGGTGCCAGCCCTGAAAGCTCGTGCTGCTCTTCACTGTCCCCGTGCAGCCTATGCACAGGCACAACAGCATTGGGGATCTGTGCTTGCCCAGGAACTGTACACCTCTCGGTGTCCGTTCTCGGCATAGCATTTTTCTGAAAAGGCAAACGTCCGGCTCCTTGTGCCACAAGGAAGGTGCCAGCCCTGAAAGCTCGTGCTGCTCTTCACTGTCCCCGTGCAGCCTATGCACAGGCACAACAGCATTGGGGATCTGTGCTTGCCCAGGAACCGTACACCTCTCGGTGTCCGTTCTCGGCATAGCATTTTTCTGAAAAGGCAAACGTCCGGCTCCTTGTGCCACAAGGAAGGTGCCAGCCCTGAAAGCTCTTGCTGCTCTTCACTGTCCCCGTGCAGCCTATGCACAGGCACAACAGCATTGGGGATCTGTGCTTGCCCAGGATCGGTACACCTCTCGGTGTCCGTTCTCGGAATAGCATTTTTCTGAAAAGGCAAACGTCCGGCTCCTTATCCCACAAGGAAGGTGCCAGCCCTGAAAGCTCGTGCTGCTCTTCACTGTCCCCGTGCAGCCTATGCACAGGCACAACAGCATTGGGGATCTGTGCTTGCCCAGGAACTGTACACCTCTCGGTGTCCGTTCTCGGCATAGCATTTTTCTGAAAAGGCAAACGTCCGGCTCCTTGTCCCACAAGGAAGGTGCCAGGCCTGAAAGCTCGTGCTGCTCTTCACTGTCCCCGTGCAGCCTATGCACAGGCACAACAGCATTGGGGATCTGTGCTTGCCCAGGAACTGTACACCTCTCGGTGTCCGTTCTCGGCATAGCATTTTTCTGAAAAGGCAAACGTCCGGCTCCTTGTCCCACAAGGAAGGTGCCAGCCCTGAAAGCTCGTGCTGCTCTTAGCTGTCCCCGTGCAGCCTATGCACAGGCACAACAGCATTGGGGATCTGTGCTTGCCCAGGATCGGTACACCTCTCGGTGTCCGTTCTCGGCATAGCATTTTTCTGAAAAGGCAAACGTCCGGCTCCTTGTCCCACAAGGAAGGTGCCAGCCCTGAAAGCTCGTGCTGCTCTTCACTGTCCCCGTGCAGCCTATGCACAGGCACAACAGCATTGGGGATCTGTGATTGCCCAGGATCGGTACACCTCTCGGTGTCCGTTCTCGGCATAGCATTTTTCTGAAAAGGCAAACGTCCGGCTCCTTGTGCCACAAGGAAGGTGCCAGGCCTGAAAGCTCGTGCTGCTCTTCACTGTCCCCGTGCAGCCTATGCACAGGCACAACAGCATTGGGGATCTGTGCTTGCCCAGGAACTGTACACCTCTCGGTGTCCGTTCTCGGCATAGCATTTTTCTGAAAAGGCAAACGTCCGGCTCCATGTCCCACAAGGAAGGTGCCAGGCCTGAAAGCTCGTGCTGCTCTTCACTGTCCCCGTGCAGCCTATGCACAGGCACAACAGCATTGGGGATCTGTGCTTGCCCAGGAACTGTACACCTCTCGGTGTCCGTTCTCGGCATAGCATTTTTCTGAAAAGGCAAACGTCCGGCTCCTTGTCCCACAAGGAAGGTGCCAGCCCTGAAAGCTCGTGCTGCTCTTCACTGTCCCCGTGCAGCCTATGCACAGGCACAACAGCATTGGGGATCTGTGCTTGCCCACAGGCGGCACATCTCACGGCGCTCGTTCTCGGCAGAGGCTCTTCCGAAAAGGCAAACGTCCGGCTCCTTGTCCCACAAGGAAGCTGCCAGGCCTGAAAGCTCGTGCTGCTCTTCACTGTCCCCGTGCAGCCTATGCACAGGCACAACAGCATTGGGGATCTGTGCTTGCCCAGGAACTGTACACCTCTCGGTGTCCGTTCTCGGCATAGCATTTTTCTGAAAAGGCAAACGTCCGGCTCCTTGTGCCACAAGGAAGGTGCCAGGCCTGAAAGCTCGTGCTGCTCTTCACTGTCCCCGTGCAGCCTATGCACAGGCACAACAGCATTGGGGATCTGTGCTAGCCCAGGATCTGTACACCTCTCGGTGTCCGTTCTCGGCATAGCATTTTTCTGAAAAGGCAAATGTCCGGCTCCATGTCCCACAAGGAAGGTGCCAGCCCTGAAAGCTCGTGCTGCTCTTCACTGTCCCCGTGCAGCCTATGCACAGGCACAACAGCATTGGGGATCTGTGCTTGCCCAGGATCGGTACACCTCTCGGTGTCCGTTCTCGGCATAGCATTTTTCTGAAAAGGCAAACGTCCGGCTCCATGTCCCACAAGGAAGGTGCCAGCCCTGAAAGCTCGTGCTGCTCTTCACTGTCCCCGTGCAGCCTATGCACAGGCACAACAGCATTGGGGATCTGTGCTTGCCCACAGGCGGCACATCTCACGGCGCTCGTTCTCGGCAGAGGCTCTTCCGAAAAGGCAAACGTCCGGCTCCTTGTCCCACAAGGAAGGTGCCAGCCTTGAAAGCTCGTGCTGCTCTTCACTGTCCCCGTGCAGCCTATGCACAGGCACAACAGCATTGGGGATCTGTGCTTGCCCAGGAACTGTACACCTCTCGATGTCCGTTCTCGGCATAGCATTTTTCTGAAAAGGCAAACGTCCGGCTCCTTGTCCCACAAGGAAGCTGCCAGCCCTGAAAGCTCGTGCTGCTCTTCACTGTCCCCGTGCAGCCTATGCACAGGCACAACAGCATTGGGGATCTGTGCTTGCCCAGGATCGGTACACCTCTCGGTGTCCGTTCTCGGCATAGCATTTTTCTGAAAAGGCAAACGTCCGGCTCCTTGTCCCACAAGGAAGCTGCCAGCCCTGAAAGCTCGTGCTGCTCTTCACTGTCCCCGTGCAGCCTATGCACAGGCACAACAGCATTGGGGATCTGTGCTTGCCCAGGAACTGTACACCTCTCGGTGTCCGTTCTCGGCATAGCATTTTTCTGAAAAGGCAAACGTCCGGCTCCTTGTCCCACAAGGAAGGTGCCAGGCCTGAAAGCTCGTGCTGCTCTTCACTGTCCCCGTGCAGCCTATGCACAGGCACAACAGCATTGGGGATCTGTGCTTGCCCACAGGCGGCACATCTCACGGCGCTCGTTCTCGGCAGAGGCTCTTCCGAAAAGGCAAACGTCCGGCTCCTTGTCCCACAAGGAAGGTGCCAGGCCTGAAAGCTCGTGCTGCTCTTCACTGTCCCCGTGCAGCCTATGCACAGGCACAACAGCATTGGGGATCTGTGCTTGCCCAGGAACTGTACACCTCTCGGTGTCCGTTCTCGGCATAGCATTTTTCTGAAAAGGCAAACGTCCGGCTCCTTGTCCCACAAGGAAGGTGCCAGCCCTGAAAGCTCGTGCTGCTCTTCACTGTCCCCGTGCAGCCTATGCACAGGCACAACAGCATTGGGGATCTGTGCTTGCCCAGGAACCGTACACCTCTCGGTGTCCGTTCTCGGCATAGCATTTTTCTGAAAAGGCAAACGTCCGGCTCCTTGTGCCACAAGGAAGGTGCCAGCCCTGAAAGCTCTTGCTGCTCTTCACTGTCCCCGTGCAGCCTATGCACAGGCACAACAGCATTGGGGATCTGTGCTTGCCCACAGGCGGCACATCTCACGGCGCTCGTTCTCGGCAGAGGCTCTTCCGAAAAGGCAAACGTCCGGCTCCTTGTCCCACAAGGAAGCTGCCAGGCCTGAAAGCTCGTGCTGCTCTTCACTGTCCCCGTGCAGCCTATGCACAGGCACAACAGCATTGGGGATCTGTGCTTGCCCAGGAACTGTACACCTCTCGGTGTCCGTTCTCGGCATAGCATTTTTCTGAAAAGGCAAACGTCCGGCTCCTTGTGCCACAAGGAAGGTGCCAGCCCTGAAAGCTCGTGCTGCTCTTAGCTGTCCCCGTGCAGCCTATGCACAGGCACAACAGCATTGGGGATCTGTGCTTGCCCAGGAACTGTACACCTCTCGGTGTCCGTTCTCGGCATAGCATTTTTCTGAAAAGGCAAACGTCCGGCTCCTTGTCCCACAAGGAAGCTGCCAGGCCTGAAAGCTCGTGCTGCTCTTCACTGTCCCCGTGCAGCCTATGCACAGGCACAACAGCATTGGGGATCTGTGCTTGCCCACAGGCGGCACATCTCACGGCGCTCGTTCTCGGCAGAGGCTCTTCCGAAAAGGCAAACGTCCGGCTCCTTGTCCCACAAGGAAGGTGCCAGGCCTGAAAGCTCGTGCTGCTCTTCACTGTCCCCGTGCAGCCTATGCACAGGCACAACAGCATTGGGGATCTGTGCTTGCCCAGGAACTGTACACCTCTCGGTGTCCGTTCTCGGCATAGCATTTTTCTGAAAAGGCAAACGTCCGGCTCCTTGTCCCACAAGGAAGCTGCCAGGCCTGAAAGCTCGTGCTGCTCTTCACTGTCCCCGTGCAGCCTATGCACAGGCACAACAGCATTGGGGATCTGTGCTTGCCCAGGAACTGTACACCTCTCGGTGTCCGTTCTCGGCATAGCATTTTTCTGAAAAGGCAAACGTCCGGCTCCTTGTCCCACAAGGAAGCTGCCAGGCCTGAAAGCTCGTGCTGCTCTTCACTGTCCCCGTGCAGCCTATGCACAGGCAAAACAGCATTGGGGATCTGTGCTTGCCCACAGGCGGCACATCTCACGGCGCTCGTTCTCGGCAGAGGCTCTTCCGAAAAGGCAAACGTCCGGCTCCTTCTCCCACAAGGAAGGTGCCAGGCCTGAAAGCTCGTGCTGCTCTTCACTGTCCCCGTGCAGCCTATGCACAGGCACAACAGCATTGGGGATCTGTGCTTGCCCAGGAACTGTACACCTCTCGGTGTCCGTTCTCGGCATAGCATTTTTCTGAAAAGGCAAACGTCCGGCTCCTTGTGCCACAAGGAAGGTGCCAGCCCTGAAAGCTCTTGCTGCTCTTCACTGTCCCCGTGCAGCCTATGCACAGGCACAACAGCATTGGGGATCTGTGCTTGCCCAGGATCGGTACACCTCTCGGTGTCCGTTCTCGGAATAGCATTTTTCTGAAAAGGCAAACGTCCGGCTCCTTGTCCCACAAGGAAGGTGCCAGCCCTGAAAGCTCGTGCTGCTCTTCACTGTCCCCGTGCAGCCTATGCACAGGCACAACAGCATTGGGGATCTGTGCTTGCCCAGGATCGGTACACCTCTCGGTGTCCGTTCTCGGCATAGCATTTTTCTGAAAAGGCAAACGTCCGGCTCCTTGTCCCACAAGGAAGCTGCCAGGCCTGAAAGCTCGTGCTGCTCTTCACTGTCCCCGTGCAGCCTATGCACAGGCACAACAGCATTGGGGATCTGTGCTTGCCCACAGGCGGCACATCTCACGGCGCTCGTTCTCGGCAGAGGCTCTTCCGAAAAGGCAAACGTCCGGCTCCTTGTCCCACAAGGAAGCTGCCAGGCCTGAAAGCTCGTGCTGCTCTTCACTGTCCCCGTGCAGCCTATGCACAGGCACAACAGCATTGGGGATCTGTGCTTGCCCAGGAACTGTACACCTCTCGGTGTCCGTTCTCGGCATAGCATTTTTCTGAAAAGGCAAACGTCCGGCTCCTTGTGCCACAAGGAAGGTGCCAGCCCTGAAAGCTCGTGCTGCTCTTCACTGTCCCCGTGCAGCCTATGCACAGGCACAACAGCATTGGGGATCTGTGCTTGCCCAGGAACTGTACACCTCTCGGTGTCCGTTCTCGGCATAGCATTTTTCTGAAAAGGCAAACGTCCGGCTCCTTGTGCCACAAGGAAGGTGCCAGCCCTGAAAGCTCGTGCTGCTCTTCACTGTCCCCGTGCAGCCTATGCACAGGCACAACAGCATTGGGGATCTGTGCTTGCCCAGGAACTGTACACCTCTCGGTGTCCGTTCTCGGCATAGCATTTTTCTGAAAAGGCAAACGTCCGGCTCCTTGTCCCACAAGGAAGGTGCCAGCCCTGAAAGCTCGTGCTGCTCTTAGCTGTCCCCGTGCAGCCTATGCACAGGCACAACAGCATTGGGGATCTGTGCTTGCCCAGGATCGGTACACCTCTCGGTGTCCGTTCTCGGCATAGCATTTTTCTGAAAAGGCAAACGTCCGGCTCCTTGTCCCACAAGGAAGGTGCCAGCCCTGAAAGCTCGTGCTGCTCTTCACTGTCCCCGTGCAGCCTATGCACAGGCACAACAGCATTGGGGATCTGTGCTTGCCCAGGAACTGTACACCTCTCGGTGTCCGTTCTCGGCATAGCATTTTTCTGAAAAGGCAAACGTCCGGCTCCATGTCCCACAAGGAAGGTGCCAGGCCTGAAAGCTCGTGCTGCTCTTCACTGTCCCCGTGCAGCCTATGCACAGGCACAACAGCATTGGGGATCTGTGCTTGCCCAGGAACTGTACACCTCTCGGTGTCCGTTCTCGGCATAGCATTTTTCTGAAAAGGCAAACGTCCGGCTCCTTGTCCCACAAGGAAGGTGCCAGCCCTGAAAGCTCGTGCTGCTCTTAGCTGTCCCCGTGCAGCCTATGCACAGGCACAACAGCATTGGGGATCTGTGCTTGCCCAGGAACTGTACACCTCTCGGTGTCCGTTCTCGGCATAGCATTTTTCTGAAAAGGCAAACGTCCGGCTCCTTGTCCCACAAGGAAGCTGCCAGGCCTGAAAGCTCGTGCTGCTCTTCACTGTCCCCGTGCAGCCTATGCACAGGCACAACAGCATTGGGGATCTGTGCTTGCCCACAGGCGGCACATCTCACGGCGCTCGTTCTCGGCAGAGGCTCTTCCGAAAAGGCAAACGTCCGGCTCCTTGTCCCACAAGGAAGGTGCCAGGCCTGAAAGCTCGTGCTGCTCTTCACTGTCCCCGTGCAGCCTATGCACAGGCACAACAGCATTGGGGATCTGTGCTTGCCCAGGAACTGTACACCTCTCGGTGTCCGTTCTCGGCATAGCATTTTTCTGAAAAGGCAAACGTCCGGCTCCTTGTCCCACAAGGAAGCTGCCAGGCCTGAAAGCTCGTGCTGCTCTTCACTGTCCCCGTGCAGCCTATGCACAGGCACAACAGCATTGGGGATCTGTGCTTGCCCAGGAACTGTACACCTCTCGGTGTCCGTTCTCGGCATAGCATTTTTCTGAAAAGGCAAACGTCCGGCTCCTTGTCCCACAAGGAAGCTGCCAGGCCTGAAAGCTCGTGCTGCTCTTCACTGTCCCCGTGCAGCCTATGCACAGGCAAAACAGCATTGGGGATCTGTGCTTGCCCACAGGCGGCACATCTCACGGCGCTCGTTCTCGGCAGAGGCTCTTCCGAAAAGGCAAACGTCCGGCTCCTTCTCCCACAAGGAAGCTGCCAGGCCTGAAAGCTCGTGCTGCTCTTCACTGTCCCCGTGCAGCCTATGCACAGGCACAACAGCATTGGGGATCTGTGCTTGCCCAGGAACTGTACACCTCTCGGTGTCCGTTCTCGGCATAGCATTTTTCTGAAAAGGCAAACGTCCGGCTCCTTGTCCCACAAGGAAGGTGCCAGCCCTGAAAGCTCGTGCTGCTCTTCACTGTCCCCGTGCAGCCTATGCACAGGCACAACAGCATTGGGGATCTGTGCTTGCCCAGGATCGGTACACCTCTCGGTGTCCGTTCTCGGCATAGCATTTTTCTGAAAAGGCAAACGTCCGGCTCCATGTCCCACAAGGAAGGTGCCAGCCTTGAAAGCTCGTGCTGCTCTTCACTGTCCCCGTGCAGCCTATGCACAGGCACAACAGCATTGGGGATCTGTGCTTGCCCAGGAACTGTACACCTCTCGGTGTCCGTTCTCGGCATAGCATTTTTCTGAAAAGGCAAACGTCCGGCTCCTTGTCCCACAAGGAAGGTGCCAGCCTTAAAAGCTCGTGCTGCTCTTCACTGTCCCCGTGCAGCCTATGCACAGGCACAACAGCATTGGGGATCTGTGCTTGCCCAGGAACTGTACACCTCTCGATGTCCGTTCTCGGCATAGCATTTTTCTGAAAAGGCAAACATCCGGCTCCTTGTGCCACAAGGAAGGTGCCAGCCCTGAAAGCTCGTGCTGCTCTTCACTGTCCCCGTGCAGCCTATGCACAGGCACAACAGCATTGGGGATCTGTGCTTGCCCAGGATCGGTACACCTCTCGGTGTCCGTTCTCGGCATAGCATTTTTCTGAAAAGGCAAACGTCCGGCTCCTTGTCCCACAAGGAAGGTGCCAGGCCTGAAAGCTCGTGCTGCTCTTCACTGTCCCCGTGCAGCCTATGCACAGGCACAACAGCATTGGGGATCTGTGCTTGCCCACAGGCGGCACATCTCACGGCGCTCGTTCTCGGCAGAGGCTCTTCCGAAAAGGCAAACGTCCGGCTCCTTGTCCCACAAGGAAGCTGCCAGGCCTGAAAGCTCGTGCTGCTCTTCACTGTCCCCGTGCAGCCTATGCACAGGCACAACAGCATTGGGGATCTGTGCTTGCCCAGGATCGGTACACCTCTCGGTGTCCGTTCTCGGCATAGCATTTTTCTGAAAAGGCAAACGTCCGGCTCCATGTCCCACAAGGAAGGTGCCAGCCCTGAAAGCTCGTGCTGCTCTTCACTGTCCCCGTGCAGCCTATGCACAGGCACAACAGCATTGGGGATCTGTGCTTGCCCAGGAACTGTACACCTCTCGGTGTCCGTTCTCGGCATAGCATTTTTCTGAAAAGGCAAACGTCCGGCTCCTTGTGCCACAAGGAAGGTGCCAGCCCTGAAAGCTCGTGCTGCTCTTCACTGTCCCCGTGCAGCCTATGCACAGGCACAACAGCATTGGGGATCTGTGCTTGCCCAGGATCTGTACACCTCTCGGTGTCCGTTCTCGGCATAGCATTTTTCTGAAAAGGCAAACGTCCGGCTCCTTGTCCCACAAGGAAGGTGCCAGCCCTGAAAGCTCGTGCTGCTCTTCACTGTCCCCGTGCAGCCTATGCACAGGCACAACAGCATTGGGGATCTGTGCTTGCCCAGGATCGGTACACCTCTCGGTGTCCGTTCTCGGCATAGCATTTTTCTGAAAAGGCAAACGTCCGGCTCCTTGTCCCACAAGGAAGGTGCCAGCCCTGAAAGCTCGTGCTGCTCTTCACTGTCCCCGTGCAGCCTATGCACAGGCACAACAGCATTGGGGATCTGTGCTTGCCCACAGGCGGCACATCTCACGGCGCTCGTTCTCGGCAGAGGCTCTTCCGAAAAGGCAAACGTCCGGCTCCTTGTCCCACAAGGAAGCTGCCAGGCCTGAAAGCTCGTGCTGCTCTTCACTGTCCCCGTGCAGCCTATGCACAGGCACAACAGCATTGGGGATCTGTGCTTGCCCAGGAACTGTACACCTCTCGGTGTCCGTTCTCGGCATAGCATTTTTCTGAAAAGGCAAACGTCCGGCTCCATGTCCCACAAGAAAGGTGCCAGCCTTGAAAGCTCGTGCTGCTCTTCACTGTCCCCGTGCAGCCTATGCACAGGCACAACAGCATTGGGGATCTGTGCTTGCCCAGGAACTGTACACCTCTCGGTGTCCGTTCTCGGCATAGCATTTTTCTGAAAAGGCAAACGTCCGGCTCCTTGTCCCACAAGGAAGCTGCCAGGCCTGAAAGCTCGTGCTGCTCTTCACTGTCCCCGTGCAGCCTATGCACAGGCACAACAGCATTGGGGATCTGTGCTTGCCCAGGATCGGTACACCTCTCGGTGTCCGTTCTCGGCATAGCATTTTTCTGAAAAGGCAAACGTCCGGCTCCTTGTCCCACAAGGAAGGTGCCAGCCCTGAAAGCTCGTGCTGCTCTTCACTGTCCCCGTGCAGCCTATGCACAGGCACAACAGCATTGGGGATCTGTGCTTGCCCAGGAACTGTACACCTCTCGGTGTCCGTTCTCGGCATAGCATTTTTCTGAAAAGGCAAACGTCCGGCTCCTTGTCCCACAAGGAAGGTGCCAGGCCTGAAAGCTCGTGCTGCTCTTCACTGTCCCCGTGCAGCCTATGCACAGGCACAACAGCATTGGGGATCTGTGATTGCCCAGGATCGGTACACCTCTCGGTGTCCGTTCTCGGCATAGCATTTTTCTGAAAAGGCAAACGTCCGGCTCCTTGTGCCACAAGGAAGGTGCCA
This sequence comes from Buteo buteo, assembly GCF_964188355.1. Taxonomy (NCBI): domain Eukaryota; kingdom Metazoa; phylum Chordata; class Aves; order Accipitriformes; family Accipitridae; genus Buteo; species Buteo buteo. The sequence continues at coordinate 9,772,264 of NC_134195.1, read as the reverse complement.
GCCCTGAAAGCTCGTGCTGCTCTTCACTGTCCCCGTGCAGCCTATGCACAGGCACAACAGCATTGGGGATCTGTGCTTGCCCAGGAACTGTACACCTCTCGGTGTCCGTTCTCGGCATAGCATTTTTCTGAAAAGGCAAACGTCCGGCTCCTTGTCCCACAAGGAAGGTGCCAGGCCTGAAAGCTCGTGCTGCTCTTCACTGTCCCCGTGCAGCTTATGCACAGGCACAACAGCATTGGGGATCTGTGCTTGCCCAGGAACTGTACACCTCTCGGTGTCCGTTCTCGGCATAGCATTTTTCTGAAAAGGCAAACGTCCGGCTCCATGTCCCACAAGGAAGGTGCCAGCCTTAAAAGCTCGTGCTGCTCTTCACTGTCCCCGTGCAGCCTATGCACAGGCACAACAGCATTGGGGATCTGTGCTTGCCCAGGAACTGTACACCTCTCGGTGTCCGTTCTCGGCATAGCATTTTTCTGAAAAGGCAAACGTCCGGCTCCTTGTGCCACAAGGAAGGTGCCAGCCCTGAAAGCTCGTGCTGCTCTTCACTGTCCCCGTGCAGCCTATGCACAGGCACAACAGCATTGGGGATCTGTGCTTGCCCAGGATCGGTACACCTCTCGGTGTCCGTTCTCGGCATAGCATTTTTCTGAAAAGGCAAACGTCCGGCTCCTTGTGCCACAAGGAAGGTGCCAGCCCTGAAAGCTCGTGCTGCTCTTCACTGTCCCCGTGCAGCCTATGCACAGGCACAACAGCATTGGGGATCTGTGCTTGCCCAGGAACTGTACACCTCTCGGTGTCCGTTCTCGGCATAGCATTTTTCTGAAAAGGCAAACGTCCGGCTCCTTGTCCCACAAGGAAGCTGCCAGGCCTGAAAGCTCGTGCTGCTCTTCACTGTCCCCGTGCAGCCTATGCACAGGCACAACAGCATTGGGGATCTGTGCTTGCCCAGGAACTGTACACCTCTCGGTGTCCGTTCTCGGCATAGCATTTCTCTGAAAAGGCAAACGTCCGGCTCCTTGTCCCACAAGGAAGGTGCCAGCCCTGAAAGCTCGTGCTGCTCTTCACTGTCCCCGTGCAGCCTATGCACAGGCACAACAGCATTGGGGATCTGTGCTTGCCCAGGATCGGTACACCTCTCGGTGTCCGTTCTCGGCATAGCATTTTTCTGAAAAGGCAAACGTCCGGCTCCTTGTCCCACAAGGAAGGTGCCAGCCCTGAAAGCTCGTGCTGCTCTTCACTGTCCCCGTGCAGCCTATGCACAGGCACAACAGCATTGGGGATCTGTGCTTGCCCAGGATCGGTACACCTCTCGGTGTCCGTTCTCGGCATAGCATTTTTCTGAAAAGGCAAACGTCCGGCTCCTTGTGCCACAAGGAAGGTGCCAGCCCTGAAAGCTCGTGCTGCTCTTCACTGTCCCCGTGCAGCCTATGCACAGGCACAACAGCATTGGGGATCTGTGCTTGCCCAGGAACTGTACACCTCTCGGTGTCCGTTCTCGGCATAGCATTTTTCTGAAAAGGCAAACGTCCGGCTCCTTGTCCCACAAGGAAGCTGCCAGGCCTGAAAGCTCGTGCTGCTCTTCACTGTCCTCGTGCAGCCTATGCACAGGCACAACAGCATTGGGGATCTGTGCTTGCCCACAGGCGGCACATCTCACGGCGCTCGTTCTCGGCAGAGGCTCTTCCGAAAAGGCAAACGTCCGGCTCCTTGTCCCACAAGGAAGCTGCCAGGCCTGAAAGCTCGTGCTGCTCTTCACTGTCCCCGTGCAGCCTATGCACAGGCACAACAGCATTGGGGATCTGTGCTTGCCCAGGAACTGTACACCTCTCGGTGTCCGTTCTCGGCATAGCATTTTTCTGAAAAGGCAAACGTCCGGCTCCTTGTCCCACAAGGAAGGTGCCAGCCCTGAAAGCTCGTGCTGCTCTTCACTGTCCCCGTGCAGCCTATGCACAGGCACAACAGCATTGGGGATCTGTGCTTGCCCAGGATCGGTACACCTCTCGGTGTCCGTTCTCGGCATAGCATTTTTCTGACAAGGCAAACGTCCGGCTCCTTGTCCCACAAGGAAGGTGCCAGGCCTGAAAGCTCGTGCTGCTCTTCACTGTCCCCGTGCAGCCTATGCACAGGCACAACAGCATTGGGGATCTGTGCTTGCCCAGGATCTGTACACCTCTCGGTGTCCGTTCTCGGCATAGCATTTTTCTGAAAAGGCAAACGTCCGGCTCCATGTCCCACAAGGAAGGTGCCAGCCCTGAAAGCTCGTGCTGCTCTTCACTGTCCCCGTGCAGCCTATGCACAGGCACAACAGCATTGGGGATCTGTGCTTGCCCAGGAACTGTACACCTCTCGATGTCCGTTCTCGGCATAGCATTTTTCTGAAAAGGCAAACGTCCGGCTCCTTGTCCCACAAGGAAGGTGCCAGCCCTGAAAGCTCGTGCTGCTCTTCACTGTCCCCGTGCAGCCTATGCACAGGCACAACAGCATTGGGGATCTGTGCTTGCCCAGGATCTGTACACCTCTCGGTGTCCGTTCTCGGCATAGCATTTTTCTGAAAAGGCAAACGTCCGGCTCCTTGTCCCACAAGGAAGGTGCCAGCCCTGAAAGCTCGTGCTGCTCTTCACTGTCCCCGTGCAGCCTATGCACAGGCACAACAGCATTGGGGATCTGTGCTTGCCCAGGAACTGTACACCTCTCGGTGTCCGTTCTCGGCATAGCATTTTTCTGAAAAGGCAAACGTCCGGCTCCTTGTCCCACAAGGAAGGTGCCAGCCCTGAAAGCTCGTGCTGCTCTTCACTGTCCCCGTGCAGCCTATGCACAGGCACAACAGCATTGGGGATCTGTGCTTGCCCAGGATCGGTACACCTCTCGGTGTCCGTTCTCGGCATAGCATTTTTCTGAAAAGGCAAACGTCCGGCTCCTTGTCCCACAAGGAAGGTGCCAGCCCTGAAAGCTCGTGCTGCTCTTCACTGTCCCCGTGCAGCCTATGCACAGGCACAACAGCATTGGGGATCTGTGCTTGCCCACAGGCGGCACATCTCACGGCGCTCGTTCTCGGCAGAGGCTCTTCCGAAAAGGCAAACGTCCGGCTCCTTGTCCCACAAGGAAGCTGCCAGGCCTGAAAGCTCGTGCTGCTCTTCACTGTCCCCGTGCAGCCTATGCACAGGCACAACAGCATTGGGGATCTGTGCTTGCCCAGGAACTGTACACCTCTCGGTGTCCGTTCTCGGCATAGCATTTTTCTGAAAAGGCAAACGTCCGGCTCCTTGTCCCACAAGGAAGGTGCCAGCCCTGAAAGCTCGTGCTGCTCTTCACTGTCCCCGTGCAGCCTATGCACAGGCACAACAGCATTGGGGATCTGTGCTTGCCCAGGAACTGTACACCTCTCGGTGTCCGTTCTCGGCATAGCATTTTTCTGAAAAGGCAAACGTCCGGCTCCTTGTCCCACAAGGAAGGTGCCAGGCCTGAAAGCTCGTGCTGCTCTTCACTGTCCCCGTGCAGCCTATGCACAGGCACAACAGCATTGGGGATCTGTGCTTGCCCAGGAACTGTACACCTCTCGGTGTCCGTTCTCGGCATAGCATTTTTCTGAAAAGGCAAACGTCCGGCTCCATGTCCCACAAGGAAGGTGCCAGCCTTGAAAGCTCGTGCTGCTCTTCACTGTCCCCGTGCAGCCTATGCACAGGCACAACAGCATTGGGGATCTGTGCTTGCCCAGGAACTGTACACCTCTCGGTGTCCGTTCTCGGCATAGCATTTTTCTGAAAAGGCAAACGTCCGGCTCCTTGTGCCACAAGGAAGGTGCCAGCCCTGAAAGCTCGTGCTGCTCTTCACTGTCCCCGTGCAGCCTATGCACAGGCACAACAGCATTGGGGATCTGTGCTTGCCCAGGATCGGTACACCTCTCGGTGTCCGTTCTCGGCATAGCATTTTTCTGAAAAGGCAAACGTCCGGCTCCTTGTCCCACAAGGAAGGTGCCAGGCCTGAAAGCTCGTGCTGCTCTTCACTGTCCCCGTGCAGCCTATGCACAGGCACAACAGCATTGGGGATCTGTGCTTGCCCACAGGCGGCACATCTCACGGCGCTCGTTCTCGGCAGAGGCTCTTCCGAAAAGGCAAACGTCCGGCTCCTTGTCCCACAAGGAAGGTGCCAGGCCTGAAAGCTCGTGCTGCTCTTCACTGTCCCCGTGCAGCCTATGCACAGGCACAACAGCATTGGGGATCTGTGCTTGCCCAGGATCTGTACACCTCTCGGTGTCCGTTCTCGGCATAGCATTTTTCTGACAAGGCAAACGTCCGGCTCCTTGTCCCACAAGGAAGGTGCCAGGCCTGAAAGCTCGTGCTGCTCTTCACTGTCCCCGTGCAGCCTATGCACAGGCACAACAGCATTGGGGATCTGTGCTTGCCCAGGAACTGTACACCTCTCGGTGTCCGTTCTCGGCATAGCATTTTTCTGAAAAGGCAAACGTCCGGCTCCTTGTCCCACAAGGAAGCTGCCAGGCCTGAAAGCTCGTGCTGCTCTTCACTGTCCCCGTGCAGCCTATGCACAGGCACAACAGCATTGGGGATCTGTGCTTGCCCAGGAACTGTACACCTCTCGGTGTCCGTTCTCGGCATAGCATTTTTCTGAAAAGGCAAACGTCCGGCTCCTTGTCCCACAAGGAAGCTGCCAGGCCTGAAAGCTCGTGCTGCTCTTCACTGTCCCCGTGCAGCCTATGCACAGGCACAACAGCATTGGGGATCTGTGCTTGCCCACAGGCGGCACATCTCACGGCGCTCGTTCTCGGCAGAGGCTCTTCCGAAAAGGCAAACGTCCGGCTCCTTGTCCCACAAGGAAGCTGCCAGGCCTGAAAGCTCGTGCTGCTCTTCACTGTCCCCGTGCAGCCTATGCACAGGCACAACAGCATTGGGGATCTGTGCTTGCCCAGGATCTGTACACCTCTCGGTGTCCGTTCTCGGCATAGCATTTTTCTGAAAAGGCAAACGTCCGGCTCCTTGTCCCACAAGGAAGGTGCCAGCCCTGAAAGCTCGTGCTGCTCTTCACTGTCCCCGTGCAGCCTATGCACAGGCACAACAGCATTGGGGATCTGTGCTTGCCCAGGAACTGTACACCTCTCGGTGTCCGTTCTCGGCATAGCATTTTTCTGAAAAGGCAAACGTCCGGCTCCATGTCCCACAAGGAAGGTGCCAGCCTTAAAAGCTCGTGCTGCTCTTCACTGTCCCCGTGCAGCCTATGCACAGGCACAACAGCATTGGGGATCTGTGCTTGCCCACAGGCGGCACATCTCACGGCGCTCGTTCTCCGCAGAGGCTCTTCCGAAAAGGCAAACGTCCGGCTCCTTGTCCCACAAGGAAGGTGCCAGGCCTGAAAGCTCGTGCTGCTCTTCACTGTCCCCGTGCAGCCTATGCACAGGCACAACAGCATTGGGGATCTGTGCTTGCCCAGGATCTGTACACCTCTCGGTGTCCGTTCTCGGCATAGCATTTTTCTGAAAAGGCAAACGTCCGGCTCCTTGTGCCACAAGGAAGGTGCCAGCCCTGAAAGCTCGTGCTGCTCTTCACTGTCCCCGTGCAGCCTATGCACAGGCACAACAGCATTGGGGATCTGTGCTTGCCCACAGGCGGCACATCTCACGGCGCTCGTTCTCGGCAGAGGCTCTTCCGAAAAGGCAAACGTCCGGCTCCTTGTCCCACAAGGAAGCTGCCAGGCCTGAAAGCTCGTGCTGCTCTTCACTGTCCCCGTGCAGCCTATGCACAGGCACAACAGCATTGGGGATCTGTGCTTGCCCAGGAACTGTACACCTCTCGGTGTCCGTTCTCGGCATAGCATTTTTCTGAAAAGGCAAACGTCCGGCTCCTTGTCCCACAAGGAAGGTGCCAGCCCTGAAAGCTCGTGCTGCTCTTCACTGTCCCCGTGCAGCCTATGCACAGGCACAACAGCATTGGGGATCTGTGCTTGCCCAGGATCGGTACACCTCTCGGTGTCCGTTCTCGGCATAGCATTTTTCTGAAAAGGCAAACGTCCGGCTCCTTGTCCCACAAGGAAGCTGCCAGGCCTGAAAGCTCGTGCTGCTCTTCACTGTCCCCGTGCAGCCTATGCACAGGCACAACAGCATTGGGGATCTGTGCTTGCCCAGGAACTGTACACCTCTCGATGTCCGTTCTCGGCATAGCATTTTTCTGAAAAGGCAAACGTCCGGCTCCTTGTGCCACAAGGAAGGTGCCAGCCCTGAAAGCTCGTGCTGCTCTTCACTGTCCCCGTGCAGCCTATGCACAGGCACAACAGCATTGGGGATCTGTGCTTGCCCAGGATCGGTACACCTCTCGGTGTCCGTTCTCGGCATAGCATTTTTCTGAAAAGGCAAACGTCCGGCTCCTTGTCCCACAAGGAAGGTGCCAGCCCTGAAAGCTCGTGCTGCTCTTCACTGTCCCCGTGCAGCCTATGCACAGGCACAACAGCATTGGGGATCTGTGCTTGCCCAGGATCGGTACACCTCTCGGTATCCGTTCTCGGCATAGCATTTTTCTGAAAAGGCAAACGTCCGGCTCCTTGTCCCACAAGGAAGCTGCCAGGCCTGAAAGCTCGTGCTGCTCTTCACTGTCCCCGTGCAGCCTATGCACAGGCACAACAGCATTGGGGATCTGTGCTTGCCCACAGGCGGCACATCTCACGGCGCTCGTTCTCGGCAGAGGCTCTTCCGAAAAGGCAAACGTCCGGCTCCTTGTCCCACAAGGAAGCTGCCAGGCCTGAAAGCTCGTGCTGCTCTTCACTGTCCCCGTGCAGCCTATGCACAGGCACAACAGCATTGGGGATCTGTGCTTGCCCAGGAACTGTACACCTCTCGGTGTCCGTTCTCGGCATAGCATTTTTCTGAAAAGGCAAACGTCCGGCTCCTTGTGCCACAAGGAAGGTGCCAGCCCTGAAAGCTCGTGCTGCTCTTCACTGTCCCCGTGCAGCCTATGCACAGGCACAACAGCATTGGGGATCTGTGCTTGCCCAGGAACTGTACACCTCTCGGTGTCCGTTCTCGGCATAGCATTTTTCTGAAAAGGCAAACGTCCGGCTCCATGTCCCACAAGGAAGGTGCCAGCCTTGAAAGCTCGTGCTGCTCTTCACTGTCCCCGTGCAGCCTATGCACAGGCACAACAGCATTGGGGATCTGTGCTTGCCCAGGAACTGTACACCTCTCGGTGTCCGTTCTCGGCATAGCATTTTTCTGAAAAGGCAAACGTCCGGCTCCTTGTCCCACAAGGAAGCTGCCAGGCCTGAAAGCTCGTGCTGCTCTTCACTGTCCCCGTGCAGCCTATGCACAGGCACAACAGCATTGGGGATCTGTGATTGCCCAGGATCGGTACACCTCTCGGTGTCCGTTCTCGGCATAGCATTTTTCTGAAAAGGCAAACGTCCGGCTCCTTGTGCCACAAGGAAGGTGCCAGCCCTGAAAGCTCGTGCTGCTCTTCACTGTCCCCGTGCAGCCTATGCACAGGCACAACAGCATTGGGGATCTGTGCTTGCCCAGGAACTGTACACCTCTCGGTGTCCGTTCTCGGCATAGCATTTTTCTGAAAAGGCAAACGTCCGGCTCCTTGTCCCACAAGGAAGCTGCCAGGCCTGAAAGCTCGTGCTGCTCTTCACTGTCCCCGTGCAGCCTATGCACAGGCACAACAGCATTGGGGATCTGTGCTTGCCCAGGAACTGTACACCTCTCGGTGTCCGTTCTCGGCATAGCATTTTTCTGAAAAGGCAAACGTCCGGCTCCATGTCCCACAAGGAAGGTGCCAGCCTTAAAAGCTCGTGCTGCTCTTCACTGTCCCCGTGCAGCCTATGCACAGGCACAACAGCATTGGGGATCTGTGCTTGCCCAGGAACTGTACACCTCTCGGTGTCCGTTCTCGGCATAGCATTTTTCTGAAAAGGCAAACGTCCGGCTCCTTGTCCCACAAGGAAGGTGCCAGGCCTGAAAGCTCGTGCTGCTCTTCACTGTCCCCGTGCAGCCTATGCACAGGCACAACAGCATTGGGGATCTGTGCTTGCCCAGGATCTGTACACCTCTCGGTGTCCGTTCTCGGCATAGCATTTTTCTGAAAAGGCAAACGTCCGGCTCCTTGTGCCACAAGGAAGGTGCCAGCCCTGAAAGCTCGTGCTGCTCTTCACTGTCCCCGTGCAGCCTATGCACAGGCACAACAGCATTGGGGATCTGTGCTTGCCCAGGATCGGTACACCTCTCGGTGTCCGTTCTCGGCATAGCATTTTTCTGAAAAGGCAAACGTCCGGCTCCTTGTCCCACAAGGAAGGTGCCAGGCCTGAAAGCTCGTGCTGCTCTTCACTGTCCCCGTGCAGCCTATGCACAGGCACAACAGCATTGGGGATCTGTGCTTGCCCAGGATCTGTACACCTCTCGGTGTCCGTTCTCGGCATAGCATTTTTCTGAAAAGGCAAACGTCCGGCTCCTTGTGCCACAAGGAAGGTGCCAGCCCTGAAAGCTCGTGCTGCTCTTCACTGTCCCCGTGCAGCCTATGCACAGGCACAACAGCATTGGGGATCTGTGCTTGCCCAGGAACTGTACACCTCTCGGTGTCCGTTCTCGGCATAGCATTTTTCTGAAAAGGCAAACGTCCGGCTCCTTGTCCCACAAGGAAGCTGCCAGGCCTGAAAGCTCGTGCTGCTCTTCACTGTCCCCGTGCAGCCTATGCACAGGCACAACAGCATTGGGGATCTGTGCTTGCCCAGGAACTGTACACCTCTCGGTGTCCGTTCTCGGCATAGCATTTTTCTGAAAAGGCAAACGTCCGGCTCCTTGTCCAAGGAAGGTGCCAGCCCTGAAAGCTCGTGCTGCTCTTCACTGTCCCCGTGCAGCCTATGCACAGGCACAACAGCATTGGGGATCTGTGCTTGCCCAGGAACTGTACACCTCTCGGTGTCCGTTCTCGGCATAGCATTTTTCTGAAAAGGCAAACGTCCGGCTCCATGTCCCACAAGGAAGGTGCAGCCTTGAAAGCTCGTGCTGCTCTTCACTGTCCCCGTGCAGCCTATGCACAGGCACAACAGCATTGGGGATCTGTGCTTGCCCAGGAACTGTACACCTCTCGGTGTCCGTTCTCGGCATAGCATTTTTCTGAAAAGGCAAACGTCCGGCTCCTTGTGCCACAAGGAAGGTGCCAGCCCTGAAAGCTCGTGCTGCTCTTCACTGTCCCCGTGCAGCCTATGCACAGGCACAACAGCATTGGGGATCTGTGCTTGCCCAGGATCGGTACACCTCTCGGTGTCCGTTCTCGGCATAGCATTTTTCTGAAAAGGCAAACGTCCGGCTCCTTGTCCCACAAGGAAGGTGCCAGCCCTGAAAGCTCGTGCTGCTCTTCACTGTCCCCGTGCAGCCTATGCACAGGCACAACAGCATTGGGGATCTGTGCTTGCCCAGGAACTGTACACCTCTCGGTGTCCGTTCTCGGCATAGCATTTTTCTGAAAAGGCAAACGTCCGGCTCCTTGTCCCACAAGGAAGGTGCCAGCCCTGAAAGCTCGTGCTGCTCTTCACTGTCCCCGTGCAGCCTATGCACAGGCACAACAGCATTGGGGATCTGTGATTGCCCAGGATCGGTACACCTCTCGGTGTCCATTCTCGGCATAGCATTTTTCTGAAAAGGCAAACGTCCGGCTCCTTGTCCCACAAGGAAGGTGCCAGCCCTGAAAGCTCGTGCTGCTCTTCACTGTCCCCGTGCAGCCTATGCACAGGCACAACAGCATTGGGGATCTGTGCTTGCCCAGGAACTGTACACCTCTCGGTGTCCGTTCTCGGCATAGCATTTTTCTGAAAAGGCAAACGTCCGGCTCCTTGTCCCACAAGGAAGGTGCCAGGCCTGAAAGCTCGTGCTGCTCTTCACTGTCCCCGTGCAGCCTATGCACAGGCACAACAGCATTGGGGATCTGTGCTTGCCCACAGGCGGCACATCTCACGCGCTCGTTCTCGGCAGAGGCTCTTCCGAAAAGGCAAACGTCCGGCTCCTTGTCCCACAAGGAAGCTGCCAGGCCTGAAAGCTCGTGCTGCTCTTCACTGTCCCCGTGCAGCCTATGCACAGGCACAACAGCATTGGGGATCTGTGCTTGCCCAGGAACTGTACACCTCTCGGTGTCCGTTCTCGGCATAGCATTTTTCTGAAAAGGCAAACGTCCGGCTCCTTGTCCCACAAGGAAGGTGCCAGCCTTGAAAGCTCGTGCTGCTCTTCACTGTCCCCGTGCAGCCTATGCACAGGCACAACAGCATTGGGGATCTGTGCTTGCCCAGGAACTGTACACCTCTCGATGTCCGTTCTCGGCATAGCATTTTTCTGAAAAGGCAAACGTCCGGCTCCTTGTGCCACAAGGAAGGTGCCAGCCCTGAAAGCTCGTGCTGCTCTTCACTGTCCCCGTGCAGCCTATGCACAGGCACAACAGCATTGGGGATCTGTGCTTGCCCAGGATCGGTACACCTCTCGGTGTCCGTTCTCGGCATAGCATTTTTCTGAAAAGGCAAACGTCCGGCTCCTTCTCCCACAAGGAAGCTGCCAGCCCTGAAAGCTCGTGCTGCTCTTCACTGTCCCCGTGCAGCCTATGCACAGGCACAACAGCATTGGGGATCTGTGCTTGCCCAGGATCGGTACACCTCTCGGTGTCCGTTCTCGGCATAGCATTTTTCTGAAAAGGCAAACGTCCGGCTCCTTGTGCCACAAGGAAGGTGCCAGCCCTGAAAGCTCGTGCTGCTCTTCACTGTCCCCGTGCAGCCTATGCACAGGCACAACAGCATTGGGGATCTGTGCTTGCCCAGGAACCGTACACCTCTCGGTGTCCGTTCTCGGCATAGCATTTTTCTGAAAAGGCAAACGTCCGGCTCCTTGTGCCACAAGGAAGGTGCCAGCCCTGAAAGCTCTTGCTGCTCTTCACTGTCCCCGTGCAGCCTATGCACAGGCACAACAGCATTGGGGATCTGTGCTTGCCCAGGATCGGTACACCTCTCGGTGTCCGTTCTCGGAATAGCATTTTTCTGAAAAGGCAAACGTCCGGCTCCTTGTCCCACAAGGAAGGTGCCAGCCCTGAAAGCTCGTGCTGCTCTTCACTGTCCCCGTGCAGCCTATGCACAGGCACAACAGCATTGGGGATCTGTGCTTGCCCAGGATCGGTACACCTCTCGGTGTCCGTTCTCGGCATAGCATTTTTCTGAAAAGGCAAACGTCCGGCTCCTTGTCCCACAAGGAAGCTGCCAGGCCTGAAAGCTCGTGCTGCTCTTCACTGTCCCCGTGCAGCCTATGCACAGGCACAACAGCATTGGGGATCTGTGCTTGCCCAGGAACTGTACACCTCTCGGTGTCCGTTCTCGGCATAGCATTTTTCTGAAAAGGCAAACGTCCGGCTCCTTGTCCCACAAGGAAGGTGCCAGCCCTGAAAGCTCGTGCTGCTCTTCACTGTCCCCGTGCAGCCTATGCACAGGCACAACAGCATTGGGGATCTGTGCTTGCCCAGGAACTGTACACCTCTCGGTGTCCGTTCTCGGCATAGCATTTTTCTGAAAAGGCAAACGTCCGGCTCCTTGTCCCACAAGGAAGGTGCCAGCCCTGAAAGCTCGTGCTGCTCTTCACTGTCCCCGTGCAGCCTATGCACAGGCACAACAGCATTGGGGATCTGTGCTTGCCCAGGAACTGTACACCTCTCGGTGTCCGTTCTCGGCATAGCATTTTTCTGAAAAGGCAAACGTCCGGCTCCTTGTGCCACAAGGAAGGTGCCAGGCCTGAAAGCTCGTGCTGCTCTTCACTGTCCCCGTGCAGCCTATGCACAGGCACAACAGCATTGGGGATCTGTGCTTGCCCAGGATCGGTACACCTCTCGGTGTCCGTTCTCGGCATAGCATTTTTCTGAAAAGGCAAACGTCCGGCTCCTTGTCCCACAAGGAAGGTGCCAGGCCTGAAAGCTCGTGCTGCTCTTCACTGTCCCCGTGCAGCCTATGCACAGGCACAACAGCATTGGGGATCTGTGATTGCCCAGGATCGGTACACCTCTCGGTGTCCGTTCTCGGCATAGCATTTTTCTGAAAAGGCAAACGTCCGGCTCCTTGTGCCACAAGGAAGGTGCCAGCCCTGAAAGCTCGTGCTGCTCTTCACTGTCCCCGTGCAGCCTATGCACAGGCACAACAGCATTGGGGATCTGTGCTTGCCCAGGAACTGTACACCTCTCGGTGTCCGTTCTCGGCATAGCATTTTTCTGAAAAGGCAAACGTCCGGCTCCTTGTCCCACAAGGAAGGTGCCAGGCCTGAAAGCTCGTGCTGCTCTTCACTGTCCCCGTGCAGCCTATGCACAGGCACAACAGCATTGGGGATCTGTGCTTGCCCACAGGCGGCACATCTCACGCGCTCGTTCTCGGCAGAGGCTCTTCCGAAAAGGCAAACGTCCGGCTCCTTGTCCCACAAGGAAGCTGCCAGGCCTGAAAGCTCGTGCTGCTCTTCACTGTCCCCGTGCAGCCTATGCACAGGCACAACAGCATTGGGGATCTGTGCTTGCCCAGGAACCGTACACCTCTCGGTGTCCGTTCTCGGCATAGCATTTTTCTGAAAAGGCAAACGTCCGGCTCCTTGTGCCACAAGGAAGGTGCCAGCCCTGAAAGCTCTTGCTGCTCTTCACTGTCCCCGTGCAGCCTATGCACAGGCACAACAGCATTGGGGATCTGTGCTTGCCCAGGATCGGTACACCTCTCGGTGTCCGTTCTCGGAATAGCATTTTTCTGAAAAGGCAAACGTCCGGCTCCTTGTCCCACAAGGAAGGTGCCAGCCCTGAAAGCTCGTGCTGCTCTTCACTGTCCCCGTGCAGCCTATGCACAGGCACAACAGCATTGGGGATCTGTGCTTGCCCAGGATCGGTACACCTCTCGGTGTCCGTTCTCGGCATAGCATTTTTCTGAAAAGGCAAACGTCCGGCTCCTTGTCCCACAAGGAAGCTGCCAGGCCTGAAAGCTCGTGCTGCTCTTCACTGTCCCCGTGCAGCCTATGCACAGGCACAACAGCATTGGGGATCTGTGCTTGCCCAGGAACTGTACACCTCTCGGTGTCCGTTCTCGGCATAGCATTTTTCTGAAAAGGCAAACGTCCGGCTCCATGTCCCACAAGGAAGCTGCCAGGCCTGAAAGCTCCTGCTGCTCTTCACTGTCCCCGTGCAGCCTATGCACAGGCACAACAGCATTGGGGATCTGTGCTTGCCCAGGAACTGTACACCTCTCGGTGTCCGTTCTCGGCATAGCATTTTTCTGAAAAGGCAAACGTCCGGCTCCTTGTCCCACAAGGAAGGTGCCAGCCCTGAAAGCTCGTGCTGCTCTTCACTGTCCCCGTGCAGCCTATGCACAGGCACAACAGCATTGGGGATCTGTGCTTGCCCACAGGCGGCACATCTCACGGCGCTCGTTCTCGGCAGAGGCTCTTCCGAAAAGGCAAACGTCCGGCTCCTTGTCCCACAAGGAAGCTGCCAGGCCTGAAAGCTCGTGCTGCTCTTCACTGTCCCCGTGCAGCCTATGCACAGGCACAACAGCATTGGGGATCTGTGCTTGCCCAGGAACTGTACACCTCTCGGTGTCCGTTCTCGGCATAGCATTTTTCTGAAAAGGCAAACGTCCGGCTCCTTGTCCCACAAGGAAGGTGCCAGCCCTGAAAGCTCGTGCTGCTCTTCACTGTCCCCGTGCAGCCTATGCACAGGCACAACAGCATTGGGGATCTGTGCTTGCCCAGGAACTGTACACCTCTCGGTGTCCGTTCTCGGCATAGCATTTTTCTGAAAAGGCAAACGTCCGGCTCCTTGTCCCACAAGGAAGGTGCCAGCCCTGAAAGCTCGTGCTGCTCTTCACTGTCCCCGTGCAGCCTATGCACAGGCACAACAGCATTGGGGATCTGTGCTTGCCCAGGATCGGTACACCTCTCGGTGTCCGTTCTCGGCATAGCATTTTTCTGAAAAGGCAAACGTCCGGCTCCTTGTGCCACAAGGAAGGTGCCAGCCCTGAAAGCTCGTGCTGCTCTTCACTGTCCCCGTGCAGCCTATGCACAGGCACAACAGCATTGGGGATCTGTGCTTGCCCAGGAACTGTACACCTCTCGGTGTCCGTTCTCGGCATAGCATTTTTCTGAAAAGGCAAACGTCCGGCTCCTTGTCCCACAAGGAAGGTGCCAGGCCTGAAAGCTCGTGCTGCTCTTCACTGTCCCCGTGCAGCCTATGCACAGGCACAACAGCATTGGGGATCTGTGCTTGCCCACAGGCGGCACATCTCACGCGCTCGTTCTCGGCAGAGGCTCTTCCGAAAAGGCAAACGTCCGGCTCCTTGTCCCACAAGGAAGCTGCCAGGCCTGAAAGCTCGTGCTGCTCTTCACTGTCCCCGTGCAGCCTATGCACAGGCACAACAGCATTGGGGATCTGTGCTTGCCCAGGAACCGTACACCTCTCGGTGTCCGTTCTCGGCATAGCATTTTTCTGAAAAGGCAAACGTCCGGCTCCTTGTGCCACAAGGAAGGTGCCAGCCCTGAAAGCTCTTGCTGCTCTTCACTGTCCCCGTGCAGCCTATGCACAGGCACAACAGCATTGGGGATCTGTGATTGCCCAGGATCGGTACACCTCTCGGTGTCCGTTCTCGGAATAGCATTTTTCTGAAAAGGCAAACGTCCGGCTCCTTGTCCCACAAGGAAGGTGCCAGCCCTGAAAGCTCGTGCTGCTCTTCACTGTCCCCGTGCAGCCTATGCACAGGCACAACAGCATTGGGGATCTGTGCTTGCCCAGGATCGGTACACCTCTCGGTGTCCGTTCTCGGCATAGCATTTTTCTGAAAAGGCAAACGTCCGGCTCCTTGTCCCACAAGGAAGCTGCCAGGCCTGAAAGCTCGTGCTGCTCTTCACTGTCCCCGTGCAGCCTATGCACAGGCACAACAGCACTGGGGATCTGTGCTTGCCCAGGAACTGTACACCTCTCGGTGTCCGTTCTCGGCATAGCATTTTTCTGAAAAGGCAAACGTCCGGCTCCTTGTCCCACAAGGAAGGTGCCAGCCCTGAAAGCTCGTGCTGCTCTTCACTGTCCCCGTGCAGCCTATGCACAGGCACAACAGCATTGGGGATCTGTGCTTGCCCAGGAACTGTACACCTCTCGGTGTCCGTTCTCGGCATAGCATTTTTCTGAAAAGGCAAACGTCCGGCTCCATGTCCCACAAGGAAGCTGCCAGGCCTGAAAGCTCGTGCTGCTCTTCACTGTCCCCGTGCAGCCTATGCACAGGCACAACAGCATTGGGGATCTGTGCTTGCCCACAGGCGGCACATCTCACGGCGCTCGTTCTCGGCAGAGGCTCTTCCGAAAAGGCAAACGTCCGGCTCCTTGTCCCACAAGGAAGGTGCCAGGCCTGAAAGCTCGTGCTGCTCTTCACTGTCCCCGTGCAGCCTATGCACAGGCACAACAGCATTGGGGATCTGTGCTTGCCCAGGATCTGTACACCTCTCGGTGTCCGTTCTCGGCATAGCATTTTTCTGAAAAGGCAAACGTCCGGCTCCTTGTGCCACAAGGAAGGTGCCAGCCCTGAAAGCTCGTGCTGCTCTTCACTGTCCCCGTGCAGCCTATGCACAGGCACAACAGCATTGGGGATCTGTGCTTGCCCAGGAACTGTACACCTCTCGGTGTCCGTTCTCGGCATAGCATTTTTCTGAAAAGGCAAACGTCCGGCTCCTTGTCCCACAAGGAAGCTGCCAGGCCTGAAAGCTCGTGCTGCTCTTCACTGTCCTCGTGCAGCCTATGCACAGGCACAACAGCATTGGGGATCTGTGCTTGCCCACAGGCGGCACATCTCACGGCGCTCGTTCTCGGCAGAGGCTCTTCCGAAAAGGCAAACGTCCGGCTCCTTGTCCGACAAGGAAGCTGCCAGGCCTGAAAGCTCGTGCTGCTCTTCACTGTCCCCGTGCAGCCTATGCACAGGCACAACAGCATTGGGGATCTGTGCTTGCCCAGGATCTGTACACCTCTCGGTGTCCGTTCTCGGCATAGCATTTTTCTGAAAAGGCAAACGTCCGGCTCCTTGTCCCACAAGGAAGGTGCCAGCCCTGAAAGCTCGTGCTGCTCTTCACTGTCCCCGTGCAGCCTATGCACAGGCACAACAGCATTGGGGATCTGTGCTTGCCCACAGGCGGCACATCTCACGGCGCTCGTTCTCGGCAGAGGCTCTTCCGAAAAGGCAAACGTCCGGCTCCTTGTCCCACAAGGAAGCTGCCAGGCCTGAAAGCTCGTGCTGCTCTTCACTGTCCCCGTGCAGCCTATGCACAGGCACAACAGCATTGGGGATCTGTGCTTGCCCAGGAACTGTACACCTCTCGGTGTCCGTTCTCGGCATAGCATTTTTCTGAAAAGGCAAACGTCCGGCTCCTTGTCCCACAAGGAAGGTGCCAGCCCTGAAAGCTCGTGCTGCTCTTCACTGTCCCCGTGCAGCCTATGCACAGGCACAACAGCATTGGGGATCTGTGCTTGCCCAGGAACTGTACACCTCTCGGTGTCCGTTCTCGGCATAGCATTTTTCTGAAAAGGCAAACGTCCGGCTCCATGTCCCACAAGGAAGCTGCCAGGCCTGAAAGCTCGTGCTGCTCTTCACTGTCCCCGTGCAGCCTATGCACAGGCACAACAGCATTGGGGATCTGTGCTTGCCCACAGGCGGCACATCTCACGGCGCTCGTTCTCGGCAGAGGCTCTTCCGAAAAGGCAAACGTCCGGCTCCTTGTCCCACAAGGAAGGTGCCAGGCCTGAAAGCTCGTGCTGCTCTTCACTGTCCCCGTGCAGCCTATGCACAGGCACAACAGCATTGGGGATCTGTGCTTGCCCAGGATCTGTACACCTCTCGGTGTCCGTTCTCGGCATAGCATTTTTCTGAAAAGGCAAACGTCCGGCTCCTTGTGCCACAAGGAAGGTGCCAGCCCTGAAAGCTCGTGCTGCTCTTCACTGTCCCCGTGCAGCCTATGCACAGGCACAACAGCATTGGGGATCTGTGCTTGCCCAGGAACTGTACACCTCTCGGTGTCCGTTCTCGGCATAGCATTTTTCTGAAAAGGCAAACGTCCGGCTCCTTGTCCCACAAGGAAGCTGCCAGGCCTGAAAGCTCGTGCTGCTCTTCACTGTCCTCGTGCAGCCTATGCACAGGCACAACAGCATTGGGGATCTGTGCTTGCCCACAGGCGGCACATCTCACGGCGCTCGTTCTCGGCAGAGGCTCTTCCGAAAAGGCAAACGTCCGGCTCCTTGTCCGACAAGGAAGCTGCCAGGCCTGAAAGCTCGTGCTGCTCTTCACTGTCCCCGTGCAGCCTATGCACAGGCACAACAGCATTGGGGATCTGTGCTTGCCCAGGAACTGTACACCTCTCGGTGTCCGTTCTCGGCATAGCATTTTTCTGAAAAGGCAAACGTCCGGCTCCTTGTGCCACAAGGAAGGTGCCAGCCCTGAAAGTTCGTGCTGCTCTTCACTGTCCCCGTGCAGCCTATGCACAGGCACAACAGCATTGGGGATCTGTGCTTGCCCAGGATCTGTACACCTCTCGGTGTCCGTTCTCGGCATAGCATTTTTCTGAAAAGGCAAACGTCCGGCTCCTTGTCCCACAAGGAAGGTGCCAGCCCTGAAAGCTCGTGCTGCTCTTCACTGTCCCCGTGCAGCCTATGCACAGGCACAACAGCATTGGGGATCTGTGCTTGCCCAGGAACTGTACACCTCTCGGTGTCCGTTCTCGGCATAGCATTTTTCTGAAAAGGCAAACGTCCGGCTCCTTGTGCCACAAGGAAGGTGCCAGCCCTGAAAGCTCTTGCTGCTCTTCACTGTCCCCGTGCAGCCTATGCACAGGCACAACAGCATTGGGGATCTGTGCTTGCCCAGGATCGGTACACCTCTCGGTGTCCGTTCTCGGAATAGCATTTTTCTGAAAAGGCAAACGTCCGGCTCCTTGTCCCACAAGGAAGGTGCCAGGCCTGAAAGCTCGTGCTGCTCTTCACTGTCCCCGTGCAGCCTATGCACAGGCACAACAGCATTGGGGATCTGTGCTTGCCCAGGATCGGTACACCTCTCGGTGTCCGTTCTCGGCATAGCATTTTTCTGAAAAGGCAAACGTCCGGCTCCTTGTCCCACAAGGAAGCTGCCAGGCCTGAAAGCTCGTGCTGCTCTTCACTGTCCCCGTGCAGCCTATGCACAGGCACAACAGCATTGGGGATCTGTGCTTGCCCACAGGCGGCACATCTCACGGCGCTCGTTCTCGGCAGAGGCTCTTCCGAAAAGGCAAACGTCCGGCTCCTTGTCCCACAAGGAAGCTGCCAGGCCTGAAAGCTCGTGCTGCTCTTCACTGTCCCCGTGCAGCCTATGCACAGGCACAACAGCATTGGGGATCTGTGCTTGCCCAGGATCGGTACACCTCTCGGTGTCCGTTCTCGGCATAGCATTTTTCTGAAAAGGCAAACGTCCGGCTCCTTGTCCCACAAGGAAGGTGCCAGCCCTGAAAGCTCGTGCTGCTCTTCACTGTCCCCGTGCAGCCTATGCACAGGCACAACAGCATTGGGGATCTGTGATTGCCCAGGATCGGTACACCTCTCGGTGTCCGTTCTCGGCATAGCATTTTTCTGAAAAGGCAAACGTCCGGCTCCTTGTGCCACAAGGAAGGTGCCAGCCCTGAAAGCTCGTGCTGCTCTTCACTGTCCCCGTGCAGCCTATGCACAGGCACAACAGCATTGGGGATCTGTGCTTGCCCACAGGCGGCACATCTCACGGCGCTCGTTCTCGGCAGAGGCTCTTCCGAAAAGGCAAACGTCCGGCTCCTTGTGCCACAAGGAAGGTGCCAGGCCTGAAAGCTCGTGCTGCTCTTCACTGTCCCCGTGCAGCCTATGCACAGGCACAACAGCATTGGGGATCTGTGCTTGCCCAGGATCTGTACACCTCTCGGTGTCCGTTCTCGGCATAGCATTTTTCTGAAAAGGCAAACGTCCGGCTCCTTGTGCCACAAGGAAGGTGCCAGCCCTGAAAGCTCGTGCTGCTCTTCACTGTCCCCGTGCAGCCTATGCACAGGCACAACAGCATTGGGGATCTGTGCTTGCCCAGGAACTGTACACCTCTCGGTGTCCGTTCTCGGCATAGCATTTTTCTGAAAAGGCAAACGTCCGGCTCCTTGTCCCACAAGGAAGCTGCCAGGCCTGAAAGCTCGTGCTGCTCTTCACTGTCCCCGTGCAGCCTATGCACAGGCACAACAGCATTGGGGATCTGTGCTTGCCCAGGAACTGTACACCTCTCGGTGTCCGTTCTCGGCATAGCATTTTTCTGAAAAGGCAAACGTCCGGCTCCTTGTCCCACAAGGAAGGTGCCAGCCCTGAAAGCTCGTGCTGCTCTTCACTGTCCCCGTGCAGCCTATGCACAGGCACAACAGCATTGGGGATCTGTGCTTGCCCACAGGCGGCACATCTCACGGCGCTCGTTCTCGGCAGAGGCTCTTCCGAAAAGGCAAACGTCCGGCTCCTTGTCCCCCAAGGAAGCTGCCAGGCCTGAAAGCTCGTGCTGCTCTTCACTGTCCCCGTGCAGCCTATGCACAGGCACAACAGCATTGGGGATCTGTGCTTGCCCAGGAACTGTACACCTCTCGGTGTCCGTTCTCGGCATAGCATTTTTCTGAAAAGGCAAACGTCCGGCTCCTTGTGCCACAAGGAAGGTGCCAGCCCTGAAAGTTCGTGCTGCTCTTCACTGTCCCCATGCAGCCTATGCACAGGCACAACAGCATTGGGGATCTGTGCTTGCCCAGGATCTGTACACCTCTCGGTGTCCGTTCTCGGCATAGCATTTTTCTGAAAAGGCAAACGTCCGGCTCCTTGTCCCACAAGGAAGGTGCCAGCCCTGAAAGCTCGTGCTGCTCTTCACTGTCCCCGTGCAGCCTATGCACAGGCACAACAGCATTGGGGATCTGTGCTTGCCCAGGAACTGTACACCTCTCGGTGTCCGTTCTCGGCATAGCATTTTTCTGAAAAGGCAAACGTCCGGCTCCTTGTGCCACAAGGAAGGTGCCAGCCCTGAAAGCTCGTGCTGCTCTTCACTGTCCCCGTGCAGCCTATGCACAGGCACAACAGCATTGGGGATCTGTGCTTGCCCAGGATCGGTACACCTCTCGGTGTCCGTTCTCGGCATAGCATTTTTCTGAAAAGGCAAACGTCCGGCTCCTTGTCCCACAAGGAAGCTGCCAGGCCTGAAAGCTCGTGCTGCTCTTCACTGTCCCCGTGCAGCCTATGCACAGGCACAACAGCATTGGGGATCTGTGCTTGCCCAGGAACTGTACACCTCTCGGTGTCCGTTCTCGGCATAGCATTTTTCTGAAAAGGCAAACGTCCGGCTCCTTGTGCCACAAGGAAGGTGCCAGCCCTGAAAGCTCGTGCTGCTCTTCACTGTCCCCGTGCAGCCTATGCACAGGCACAACAGCATTGGGGATCTGTGATTGCCCAGGATCGGTACACCTCTCGGTGTCCGTTCTCGGCATAGCATTTTTCTGAAAAGGCAAACGTCCGGCTCCTTGTGCCACAAGGAAGGTGCCAGCCCTGAAAGCTCGTGCTGCTCTTCACTGTCCCCGTGCAGCCTATGCACAGGCACAACAGCATTGGGGATCTGTGCTTGCCCAGGAACTGTACACCTCTCGGTGTCCGTTCTCGGCATAGCATTTTTCTGAAAAGGCAAACGTCCGGCTCCTTGTGCCACAAGGAAGGTGCCAGCCCTGAAAGCTCGTGCTGCTCTTCACTGTCCCCGTGCAGCCTATGCACAGGCACAACAGCATTGGGGATCTGTGCTTGCCCAGGAACTGTACACCTCTCGGTGTCCGTTCTCGGCATAGCATTTTTCTGAAAAGGCAAACGTCCGGCTCCATGTCCCACAAGGAAGGTGCCAGCCCTGAAAGCTCGTGCTGCTCTTCACTGTCCCCGTGCAGCCTATGCACAGGCACAACAGCATTGGAGATCTGTGCTTGCCCAGGAACTGTACACCTCTCGATGTCCGTTCTCGGCATAGCATTTTTCTGAAAAGGCAAACGTCCGGCTCCTTGTGCCACAAGGAAGGTGCCAGCCCTGAAAGCTCGTGCTGCTCTTCACTGTCCCCGTGCAGCCTATGCACAGGCACAACAGCATTGGGGATCTGTGCTTGCCCAGGATCGGTACACCTCTCGGTGTCCGTTCTCGGCATAGCATTTTTCTGAAAAGGCAAACGTCCGGCTCCTTGTCCCACAAGGAAGCTGCCAGGCCTGAAAGCTCGTGCTGCTCTTCACTGTCCCCGTGCAGCCTATGCACAGGCACAACAGCATTGGGGATCTGTGCTTGCCCACAGGCGGCACATCTCACGGCGCTCGTTCTCGGCAGAGGCTCTTCCGAAAAGGCAAACGTCCGGCTCCTTGTGCCACAAGGAAGGTGCCAGGCCTGAAAGCTCGTGCTGCTCTTCACTGTCCCCGTGCAGCCTATGCACAGGCACAACAGCATTGGGGATCTGTGCTTGCCCAGGAACTGTACACCTCTCGGTGTCCGTTCTCGGCATAGCATTTTTCTGAAAAGGCAAACGTCCGGCTCCTTGTCCCACAAGGAAGGTGCCAGCCCTGAAAGCTCGTGCTGCTCTTCACTGTCCCCGTGCAGCCTATGCACAGGCACAACAGCATTGGGGATCTGTGCTTGCCCACAGGCGGCACATCTCACGGCGCTCGTTCTCGGCAGAGGCTCTTCCGAAAAGCCAAACGTCCGGCTCCTTGTCCCACAAGGAAGCTGCCAGGCCTGAAAGCTCGTGCTGCTCTTCACTGTCCCCGTGCAGCCTATGCACAGGCACAACAGCATTGGGGATCTGTGCTTGCCCAGGATCTGTACACCTCTCGGTGTCCGTTCTCGGCATAGCATTTTTCTGAAAAGGCAAACGTCCGGCTCCTTGTCCCACAAGGAAGGTGCCAGCCCTGAAAGCTCGTGCTGCTCTTCACTGTCCCCGTGCAGCCTATGCACAGGCACAACAGCATTGGGGATCTGTGCTTGCCCACAGGCGGCACATCTCACGGCGCTCGTTCTCGGCAGAGGCTCTTCCGAAAAGCCAAACGTCCGGCTCCTTGTCCCACAAGGAAGCTGCCAGGCCTGAAAGCTCGTGCTGCTCTTCACTGTCCCCGTGCAGCCTATGCACAGGCACAACAGCATTGGGGATCTGTGCTTGCCCAGGAACTGTACACCTCTCGGTGTCCGTTCTCGGCATAGCATTTTTCTGAAAAGGCAAACGTCCGGCTCCTTGTGCCACAAGGAAGGTGCCAGCCCTGAAAGCTCGTGCTGCTCTTCACTGTCCCCGTGCAGCCTATGCACAGGCACAACAGCATTGGGGATCTGTGCTTGCCCAGGAACTGTACACCTCTCGGTGTCCGTTCTCGGCATAGCATTTTTCTGAAAAGGCAAACGTCCGGCTCCTTGTGCCACAAGGAAGGTGCCAGCCCTGAAAGCTCGTGCTGCTCTTCACTGTCCCCGTGCAGCCTATGCACAGGCACAACAGCATTGGGGATCTGTGCTTGCCCAGGATCTGTACACCTCTCGGTGTCCGTTCTCGGCATAGCATTTTTCTGAAAAGGCAAACGTCCGGCTCCTTGTGCCACAAGGAAGGTGCCAGGCCTGAAAGCTCGTGCTGCTCTTCACTGTCCCCGTGCAGCCTATGCACAGGCACAACAGCATTGGGGATCTGTGCTTGCCCAGGATCGGTACACCTCTCGGTGTCCGTTCTCGGCATAGCATTTTTCTGAAAAGGCAAACGTCCGGCTCCTTGTCCCACAAGGAAGGTGCCAGCCCTGAAAGCTCTTGCTGCTCTTCACTGTCCCCGTGCAGCCTATGCACAGGCACAACAGCATTGGGGATCTGTGCTTGCCCAGGAACTGTACACCTCTCGGTGTCCGTTCTCGGCATAGCATTTTTCTGAAAAGGCAAACGTCCGGCTCCTTGTGCCACAAGGAAGGTGCCAGCCCTGAAAGCTCGTGCTGCTCTTCACTGTCCCCGTGCAGCCTATGCACAGGCACAACAGCATTGGGGATCTGTGCTTGCCCAGGATCTGTACACCTCTCGGTGTCCGTTCTCGGCATAGCATTTTTCTGAAAAGGCAAACGTCCGGCTCCTTGTCCCACAAGGAAGGTGCCAGGCCTGAAAGCTCGTGCTGCTCTTCACTGTCCCCGTGCAGCCTATGCACAGGCACAACAGCATTGGGGATCTGTGCTTGCCCACAGGCGGCACATCTCACGGCGCTCGTTCTCGGCAGAGGCTCTTCCGAAAAGCCAAACGTCCGGCTCCTTGTCCCACAAGGAAGCTGCCAGGCCTGAAAGCTCGTGCTGCTCTTCACTGTCCCCGTGCAGCCTATGCACAGGCACAACAGCATTGGGGATCTGTGCTTGCCCAGGAACTGTACACCTCTCGGTGTCCGTTCTCGGCATAGCATTTTTCTGAAAAGGCAAACGTCCGGCTCCTTGTGCCACAAGGAAGGTGCCAGCCCTGAAAGCTCGTGCTGCTCTTCACTGTCCCCGTGCAGCCTATGCACAGGCACAACAGCATTGGGGATCTGTGCTTGCCCAGGATCGGTACACCTCTCGGTGTCCGTTCTCGGCATAGCATTTTTCTGAAAAGGCAAACGTCCGGCTCCTTGTCCCACAAGGAAGGTGCCAGCCCTGAAAGCTCGTGCTGCTCTTCACTGTCCCCGTGCAGCCTATGCACAGGCACAACAGCATTGGGGATCTGTGCTTGCCCAGGAACTGTACACCTCTCGGTGTCCGTTCTCGGCATAGCATTTTTCTGAAAAGGCAAACGTCCGGCTCCTTGTCCCACAAGGAAGGTGCCAGGCCTGAAAGCTCGTGCTGCTCTTCACTGTCCCCGTGCAGCCTATGCACAGGCACAACAGCATTGGGGATCTGTGCTTGCCCAGGAACTGTACACCTCTCGGTGTCCGTTCTCGGCATAGCATTTTTCTGAAAAGGCAAACGTCCGGCTCCTTGTGCCACAAGGAAGGTGCCAGCCCTGAAAGCTCGTGCTGCTCTTCACTGTCCCCGTGCAGCCTATGCACAGGCACAACAGCATTGGGGATCTGTGCTTGCCCACAGGCGGCACATCTCACGGCGCTCTTTCTCGGCAGAGGCTCTTCCGAAAAGGCAAACGTCCGGCTCCTTGTGCCACAAGGAAGGTGCCAGCCCTGAAAGCTCGTGCTGCTCTTCACTGTCCCCGTGCAGCCTATGCACAGGCACAACAGCATTGGGGATCTGTGCTTGCCCAGGAACTGTACACCTCTCGGTGTCCGTTCTCGGCATAGCATTTTTCTGAAAAGGCAAACGTCCGGCTCCTTGTCCCACAAGGAAGGTGCCAGCCCTGAAAGCTCGTGCTGCTCTTCACTGTCCCCGTGCAGCCTATGCACAGGCACAACAGCATTGGGGATCTGTGCTTGCCCAGGATCGGTACACCTCTCGGTGTCCGTTCTCGGCATAGCATTTTTCTGAAAAGGCAAACGTCCGGCTCCTTGTCCCACAAGGAAGGTGCCAGCCCTGAAAGCTCGTGCTGCTCTTCACTGTCCCCGTGCAGCCTATGCACAGGCACAACAGCATTGGGGATCTGTGCTTGCCCAGGAACTGTACACCTCTCGGTGTCCGTTCTCGGCATAGCATTTTTCTGAAAAGGCAAACGTCCGGCTCCTTGTCCCACAAGGAAGGTGCCAGCCCTGAAAGCTCGTGCTGCTCTTCACTGTCCCCGTGCAGCCTATGCACAGGCACAACAGCATTGGGGATCTGTGCTTGCCCACAGGCGGCACATCTCACGGCGCTCGTTCTCGGCAGAGGCTCTTCCGAAAAGCCAAACGTCCGGCTCCTTGTCCCACAAGGAAGGTGCCAGCCCTGAAAGCTCGTGCTGCTCTTCACTGTCCCCGTGCAGCCTATGCACAGGCACAACAGCATTGGGGATCTGTGCTTGCCCAGGAACTGTACACCTCTCGGTGTCCGTTCTCGGCATAGCATTTTTCTGAAAAGGCAAACGTCCGGCTCCTTGTCCCACAAGGAAGGTGCCAGGCCTGAAAGCTCGTGCTGCTCTTCACTGTCCCCGTGCAGCCTATGCACAGGCACAACAGCATTGGGGATCTGTGCTTGCCCAGGATCGGTACACCTCTCGGTGTCCGTTCTCGGCATAGCATTTTTCTGAAAAGGCAAACGTCCGGCTCCTTGTCCCACAAGGAAGGTGCCAGGCCTGAAAGCTCGTGCTGCTCTTCACTGTCCCCGTGCAGCCTATGCACAGGCACAACAGCATTGGGGATCTGTGCTTGCCCAGGAACTGTACACCTCTCGGTGTCCGTTCTCGGCATAGCATTTTTCTGAAAAGGCAAACGTCCGGCTCCTTGTGCCACAAGGAAGGTGCCAGCCCTGAAAGCTCGTGCTGCTCTTCACTGTCCCCGTGCAGCCTATGCACAGGCACAACAGCATTGGGGATCTGTGCTTGCCCAGGATCGGTACACCTCTCGGTGTCCGTTCTCGGCATAGCATTTTTCTGAAAAGGCAAACGTCCGGCTCCTTGTCCCACAAGGAAGGTGCCAGCCCTGAAAGCTCGTGCTGCTCTTCACTGTCCCCGTGCAGCCTATGCACAGGCACAACAGCATTGGGGATCTGTGCTTGCCCAGGAACTGTACACCTCTCGGTGTCCGTTCTCGGCATAGCATTTTTCTGAAAAGGCAAACGTCCGGCTCCTTGTGCCACAAGGAAGGTGCCAGCCCTGAAAGCTCGTGCTGCTCTTCACTGTCCCCGTGCAGCCTATGCACAGGCACAACAGCATTGGGGATCTGTGCTTGCCCACAGGCGGCACATCTCACGGCGCTCGTTCTCGGCAGAGGCTCTTCCGAAAAGGCAAACGTCCGGCTCCTTGTCCCACAAGGAAGCTGCCAGCCCTGAAAGCTCGTGCTGCTCTTCACTGTCCCCGTGCAGCCTATGCACAGGCACAACAGCATTGGGGATCTGTGCTTGCCCAGGATCTGTACACCTCTCGGTGTCCGTTCTCGGCATAGCATTTTTCTGAAAAGGCAAACGTCCGGCTCCTTGTCCCACAAGGAAGGTGCCAGGCCTGAAAGCTCGTGCTGCTCTTCACTGTCCCCGTGCAGCCTATGCACAGGCACAACAGCATTGGGGATCTGTGCTTGCCCAGGAACTGTACACCTCTCGGTGTCCGTTCTCGGCATAGCATTTTTCTGAAAAGGCAAACGTCCGGCTCCTTGTCCCACAAGGAAGGTGCCAGCCCTGAAAGCTCGTGCTGCTCTTCACTGTCCCCGTGCAGCCTATGCACAGGCACAACAGCATTGGGGATCTGTGCTTGCCCAGGATCGGTACACCTCTCGGTGTCCGTTCTCGGCATAGCATTTTTCTGAAAAGGCAAACGTCCGGCTCCTTGTGCCACAAGGAAGGTGCCAGCCCTGAAAGCTCGTGCTGCTCTTCACTGTCCCCGTGCAGCCTATGCACAGGCACAACAGCATTGGGGATCTGTGCTTGCCCAGGATCGGTACACCTCTCGGTGTCCGTTCTCGGCATAGCATTTTTCTGAAAAGGCAAACGTCCGGCTCCTTGTCCCACAAGGAAGCTGCCAGGCCTGAAAGCTCGTGCTGCTCTTCACTGTCCCCGTGCAGCCTATGCACAGGCACAACAGCATTGGGGATCTGTGCTTGCCCACAGGCGGCACATCTCACGGCGCTCGTTCTCGGCAGAGGCTCTTCCAAAAAGCCAAACGTCCGGCTCCTTGTCCCACAAGGAAGCTGCCAGCCCTGAAAGCTCGTGCTGCTCTTCACTGTCCCCGTGCAGCCTATGCACAGGCACAACAGCATTGGGGATCTGTGCTTGCCCAGGAACTGTACACCTCTCGGTGTCCGTTCTCGGCATAGCATTTTTCTGAAAAGGCAAACGTCCGGCTCCTTGTGCCACAAGGAAGGTGCCAGCCCTGAAAGCTCGTGCTGCTCTTCACTGTCCCCGTGCAGCCTATGCACAGGCACAACAGCATTGGGGATCTGTGCTTGCCCACAGGCGGCACATCTCACGGCGCTCGTTCTCGGCAGAGGCTCTTCCGAAAAGCCAAACGTCCGGCTCCTTGTCCCACAAGGAAGCTGCCAGGCCTGAAAGCTCGTGCTGCTCTTCACTGTCCCCGTGCAGCCTATGCACAGGCACAACAGCATTGGGGATCTGTGCTTGCCCAGGAACTGTACACCTCTCGGTGTCCGTTCTCGGCATAGCATTTTTCTGAAAAGGCAAACGTCCGGCTCCTTGTCCCACAAGGAAGCTGCCAGGCCTGAAAGCTCGTGCTGCTCTTCACTGTCCCCGTGCAGCCTATGCACAGGCACAACAGCATTGGGGATCTGTGCTTGCCCAGGATCGGTACACCTCTCGGTGTCCGTTCTCGGCATAGCATTTTTCTGAAAAGGCAAACGTCCGGCTCCTTGTCCCACAAGGAAGGTGCCAGCCCTGAAAGCTCGTGCTGCTCTTCACTGTCCCCGTGCAGCCTATGCACAGGCACAACAGCATTGGGGATCTGTGCTTGCCCAGGAACTGTACACCTCTCGGTGTCCGTTCTCGGCATAGCATTTTTCTGAAAAGGCAAACGTCCGGCTCCTTGTGCCACAAGGAAGGTGCCAGCCCTGAAAGCTCGTGCTGCTCTTCACTGTCCCCGTGCAGCCTATGCACAGGCACAACAGCATTGGGGATCTGTGCTTGCCCACAGGCGGCACATCTCACGGCGCTCGTTCTCGGCAGAGGCTCTTCCGAAAAGGCAAACGTCCGGCTCCTTGTCCCACAAGGAAGCTGCCAGGCCTGAAAGCTCGTGCTGCTCTTCACTGTCCCCGTGCAGCCTATGCACAGGCACAACAGCATTGGGGATCTGTGCTTGCCCAGGAACTGTACACCTCTCGGTGTCCGTTCTCGGCATAGCATTTTTCTGAAAAGGCAAACGTCCGGCTCCTTGTGCCACAAGGAAGGTGCCAGGCCTGAAAGCTCGTGCTGCTCTTCACTGTCCCCGTGCAGCCTATGCACAGGCACAACAGCATTGGGGATCTGTGCTTGCCCAGGATCGGTACACCTCTCGGTGTCCGTTCTCGGCATAGCATTTTTCTGAAAAGGCAAACGTCCGGCTCCTTGTGCCACAAGGAAGGTGCCAGCCCTGAAAGCTCGTGCTGCTCTTCACTGTCCCCGTGCAGCCTATGCACAGGCACAACAGCATTGGGGATCTGTGCTTGCCCAGGAACTGTACACCTCTCGGTGTCCGTTCTCGGCATAGCATTTTTCTGAAAAGGCAAACGTCCGGCTCCTTGTCCCACAAGGAAGGTGCCAGCCCTGAAAGCTCGTGCTGCTCTTCACTGTCCCCGTGCAGCCTATGCACAGGCACAACAGCATTGGGGATCTGTGCTTGCCCAGGAACTGTACACCTCTCGGTGTCCGTTCTCGGCATAGCATTTTTCTGAAAAGGCAAACGTCCGGCTCCTTGTGCCACAAGGAAGGTGCCAGCCCTGAAAGCTCGTGCTGCTCTTCACTGTCCCCGTGCAGCCTATGCACAGGCACAACAGCATTGGGGATCTGTGCTTGCCCACAGGCGGCACATCTCACGGCGCTCGTTCTCGGCAGAGGCTCTTCCGAAAAGCCAAACGTCCGGCTCCTTGTCCCACAAGGAAGCTGCCAGGCCTGAAAGCTCTTGCTGCTCTTCACTGTCCCCGTGCAGCCTATGCACAGGCACAACAGCATTGGGGATCTGTGCTTGCCCAGGAACTGTACACCTCTCGGTGTCCGTTCTCGGCATAGCATTTTTCTGAAAAGGCAAACGTCCGGCTCCTTGTCCCACAAGGAAGGTGCCAGCCCTGAAAGCTCGTGCTGCTCTTCACTGTCCCCGTGCAGCCTATGCACAGGCACAACAGCATTGGGGATCTGTGCTTGCCCAGGATCTGTACACCTCTCGGTGTCCGTTCTCGGCATAGCATTTTTCTGAAAAGGCAAACGTCCGGCTCCTTGTCCCACAAGGAAGGTGCCAGCCCTGAAAGCTCGTGCTGCTCTTCACTGTCCCCGTGCAGCCTATGCACAGGCACAACAGCATTGGGGATCTGTGCTTGCCCACAGGCGGCACATCTCACGGCGCTCGTTCTCGGCAGAGGCTCTTCCGAAAAGGCAAACGTCCGGCTCCTTGTCCCACAAGGAAGCTGCCAGGCCTGAAAGCTCGTGCTGCTCTTCACTGTCCCCGTGCAGCCTATGCACAGGCACAACAGCATTGGGGATCTGTGCTTGCCCAGGAACTGTACACCTCTCGGTGTCCGTTCTCGGCATAGCATTTTTCTGAAAAGGCAAACGTCCGGCTCCTTGTCCCACAAGGAAGGTGCCAGCCCTGAAAGCTCGTGCTGCTCTTCACTGTCCCCGTGCAGCCTATGCACAGGCACAACAGCATTGGGGATCTGTGCTTGCCCAGGAACTGTACACCTCTCGGTGTCCGTTCTCGGCATAGCATTTTTCTGAAAAGGCAAACGTCCGGCTCCTTGTGCCACAAGGAAGGTGCCAGGCCTGAAAGCTCGTGCTGCTCTTCACTGTCCCCGTGCAGCCTATGCACAGGCACAACAGCATTGGGGATCTGTGCTTGCCCAGGAACTGTACACCTCTCGGTGTCCGTTCTCGGCATAGCATTTTTCTGAAAAGGCAAACGTCCGGCTCCTTGTGCCACAAGGAAGGTGCCAGCCCTGAAAGCTCGTGCTGCTCTTCACTGTCCCCGTGCAGCCTATGCACAGGCACAACAGCATTGGGGATCTGTGCTTGCCCAGGATCGGTACACCTCTCGGTGTCCGTTCTCGGCATAGCATTTTTCTGAAAAGGCAAACGTCCGGCTCCTTGTCCCACAAGGAAGGTGCCAGCCCTGAAAGCTCGTGCTGCTCTTCACTGTCCCCGTGCAGCCTATGCACAGGCACAACAGCATTGGGGATCTGTGCTTGCCCAGGAACTGTACACCTCTCGGTGTCCGTTCTCGGCATAGCATTTTTCTGAAAAGGCAAACGTCCGGCTCCTTGTGCCACAAGGAAGGTGCCAGCCCTGAAAGCTCGTGCTGCTCTTCACTGTCCCCGTGCAGCCTATGCACAGGCACAACAGCATTGGGGATCTGTGCTTGCCCAGGAACTGTACACCTCTCGGTGTCCGTTCTCGGCATAGCATTTTTCTGAAAAGGCAAACGTCCGGCTCCTTGTCCCACAAGGAAGGTGCCAGCCCTGAAAGCTCGTGCTGCTCTTCACTGTCCCCGTGCAGCCTATGCACAGGCACAACAGCATTGGGGATCTGTGCTTGCCCACAGGCGGCACATCTCACGGCGCTCGTTCTCGGCAGAGGCTCTTCCGAAAAGCCAAACGTCCGTCTCCTTGTCCCACAAGGAAGCTGCCAGGCCTGAAAGCTCGTGCTGCTCTTCACTGTCCCCGTGCAGCCTATGCACAGGCACAACAGCATTGGGGATCTGTGCTTGCCCAGGAACTGTACACCTCTCGGTGTCCGTTCTCGGCATAGCATTTTTCTGAAAAGGCAAACGTCCGGCTCCTTGTGCCACAAGGAAGGTGCCAGGCCTGAAAGCTCGTGCTGCTCTTCACTGTCCCCGTGCAGCCTATGCACAGGCACAACAGCATTGGGGATCTGTGCTTGCCCAGGATCGGTACACCTCTCGGTGTCCGTTCTCGGCATAGCATTTTTCTGAAAAGGCAAACGTCCGGCTCCTTGTCCCACAAGGAAGGTGCCAGCCCTGAAAGCTCGTGCTGCTCTTCACTGTCCCCGTGCAGCCTATGCACAGGCACAACAGCATTGGGGATCTGTGCTTGCCCAGGAACTGTACACCTCTCGGTGTCCGTTCTCGGCATAACATTTTTCTGAAAAGGCAAACGTCCGGCTCCTTGTGCCACAAGGAAGGTGCCAGGCCTGAAAGCTCGTGCTGCTCTTCACTGTCCCCGTGCAGCCTATGCACAGGCACAACAGCATTGGGGATCTGTGCTTGCCCACAGGCGGCACATCTCACGGCGCTCGTTCTCGGCAGAGGCTCTTCCGAAAAGCCAAACGTCCGGCTCCTTGTCCCACAAGGAAGCTGCCAGGCCTGAAAGCTCGTGCTGCTCTTCACTGTCCCCGTGCAGCCTATGCACAGGCACAACAGCATTGGGGATCTGTGCTTGCCCAGGATCTGTACACCTCTCGGTGTCCGTTCTCGGCATAGCATTTTTCTGAAAAGGCAAACGTCCGTCTCCTTGTCCCACAAGGAAGGTGCCAGCCCTGAAAGCTCGTGCTGCTCTTCACTGTCCCCGTGCAGCCTATGCACAGGCACAACAGCATTGGGGATCTGTGCTTGCCCACAGGCGGCACATCTCACGGCGCTCGTTCTCGGCAGAGGCTCTTCCGAAAAGGCAAACGTCCGGCTCCTTGTGCCACAAGGAAGCTGCCAGCCCTGAAAGCTCGTGCTGCTCTTCACTGTCCCCGTGCAGCCTATGCACAGGCACAACAGCATTGGGGATCTGTGCTTGCCCAGGATCTGTACACCTCTCGGTGTCCGTTCTCGGCATAGCATTTTTCTGAAAAGGCAAACGTCCGGCTCCTTGTCCCACAAGGAAGGTGCCAGCCCTGAAAGCTCGTGCTGCTCTTCACTGTCCCCGTGCAGCCTATGCACAGGCACAACAGCATTGGGGATCTGTGCTTGCCCAGGAACTGTACACCTCTCGGTGTCCGTTCTCGGCATAACATTTTTCTGAAAAGGCAAACGTCCGGCTCCTTGTGCCACAAGGAAGGTGCCAGGCCTGAAAGCTCGTGCTGCTCTTCACTGTCCCCGTGCAGCCTATGCACAGGCACAACAGCATTGGGGATCTGTGCTTGCCCACAGGCGGCACATCTCACGGCGCTCGTTCTCGGCAGAGGCTCTTCCGAAAAGGCAAACGTCCGGCTCCTTGTCCCACAAGGAAGGTGCCAGCCCTGAAAGCTCGTGCTGCTCTTCACTGTCCCCGTGCAGCCTATGCACAGGCACAACAGCATTGGGGATCTGTGCTTGCCCAGGAACTGTACACCTCTCGGTGTCCGTTCTCGGCATAGCATTTTTCTGAAAAGGCAAACGTCCGGCTCCTTGTCCCACAAGGAAGGTGCCAGGCCTGAAAGCTCGTGCTGCTCTTCACTGTCCCCGTGCAGCCTATGCACAGGCACAACAGCATTGGGGATCTGTGCTTGCCCAGGAACTGTACACCTCTCGGTGTCCGTTCTCGGCATAGCATTTTTCTGAAAAGGCAAACGTCCGGCTCCTTGTCCCACAAGGAAGGTGCCAGCCCTGAAAGCTCGTGCTGCTCTTCACTGTCCCCGTGCAGCCTATGCACAGGCACAACAGCATTGGGGATCTGTGCTTGCCCAGGATCGGTACACCTCTCGGTGTCCGTTCTCGGCATAGCATTTTTCTGAAAAGGCAAACGTCCGGCTCCTTGTGCCACAAGGAAGGTGCCAGCCCTGAAAGCTCGTGCTGCTCTTCACTGTCCCCGTGCAGCCTATGCACAGGCACAACAGCATTGGGGATCTGTGCTTGCCCAGGAACTGTACACCTCTCGGTGTCCGTTCTCGGCATAGCATTTTTCTGAAAAGGCAAACGTCCGGCTCCTTGTCCCACAAGGAAGGTGCCAGCCCTGAAAGCTCGTGCTGCTCTTCACTGTCCCCGTGCAGCCTATGCACAGGCACAACAGCATTGGGGATCTGTGCTTGCCCACAGGCGGCACATCTCACGGCGCTCGTTCTCGGCAGAGGCTCTTCCGAAAAGGCAAACGTCCGGCTCCTTGTCCCACAAGGAAGGTGCCAGCCCTGAAAGCTCGTGCTGCTCTTCACTGTCCCCGTGCAGCCTATGCACAGGCACAACAGCATTGGGGATCTGTGCTTGCCCAGGATCTGTACACCTCTCGGTGTCCGTTCTCGGCATAGCATTTTTCTGAAAAGGCAAACGTCCGGCTCCTTGTCCCACAAGGAAGGTGCCAGCCCTGAAAGCTCGTGCTGCTCTTCACTGTCCCCGTGCAGCCTATGCACAGGCACAACAGCATTGGGGATCTGTGCTTGCCCACAGGCGGCACATCTCACGGCGCTCGTTCTCGGCAGAGGCTCTTCCGAAAAGCCAAACGTCCGGCTCCTTGTCCCACAAGGAAGGTGCCAGCCCTGAAAGCTCGTGCTGCTCTTCACTGTCCCCGTGCAGCCTATGCACAGGCACAACAGCATTGGGGATCTGTGCTTGCCCAGGAACTGTACACCTCTCGGTGTCCGTTCTCGGCATAGCATTTTTCTGAAAAGGCAAACGTCCGGCTCCTTGTGCCACAAGGAAGGTGCCAGGCCTGAAAGCTCGTGCTGCTCTTCACTGTCCCCGTGCAGCCTATGCACAGGCACAACAGCATTGGGGATCTGTGCTTGCCCAGGATCGGTACACCTCTCGGTGTCCGTTCTCGGCATAGCATTTTTCTGAAAAGGCAAACGTCCGGCTCCTTGTCCCACAAGGAAGGTGCCAGCCCTGAAAGCTCGTGCTGCTCTTCACTGTCCCCGTGCAGCCTATGCACAGGCAC
This sequence comes from Buteo buteo, assembly GCF_964188355.1. Taxonomy (NCBI): domain Eukaryota; kingdom Metazoa; phylum Chordata; class Aves; order Accipitriformes; family Accipitridae; genus Buteo; species Buteo buteo. The sequence goes on along the minus strand of NC_134195.1, from coordinate 9,738,691 downwards.
AACAGCATTGGGGATCTGTGCTTGCCCAGTATCTGTACACCTCTCGGTGTCCGTTCTCGGCATAGCATTTTTCTGAAAAGGCAAACGTCCGGCTCCTTGTGCCACAAGGAAGGTGCCAGCCCTGAAAGCTCGTGCTGCTCTTCACTGTCCCCGTGCAGCCTATGCACAGGCACAACAGCATTGGGGATCTGTGCTTGCCCAGGATCGGTACACCTCTCGGTGTCCGTTCTCGGCATAGCATTTTTCTGAAAAGGCAAACGTCCGGCTCCTTGTGCCACAAGGAAGGTGCCAGCCCTGAAAGCTCGTGCTGCTCTTCACTGTCCCCGTGCAGCCTATGCACAGGCACAACAGCATTGGGGATCTGTGCTTGCCCACAGGCGGCACATCTCACGGCGCTCGTTCTCGGCAGAGGCTCTTCCGAAAAGCCAAACGTCCGGCTCCTTGTCCCACAAGGAAGGTGCCAGCCCTGAAAGCTCGTGCTGCTCTTCACTGTCCCCGTGCAGCCTATGCACAGGCACAACAGCATTGGGGATCTGTGCTTGCCCAGGATCGGTACACCTCTCGGTGTCCGTTCTCGGCATAGCATTTTTCTGAAAAGGCAAACGTCCGGCTCCTTGTCCCACAAGGAAGGTGCCAGCCCTGAAAGCTCGTGCTGCTCTTCACTGTCCCCGTGCAGCCTATGCACAGGCACAACAGCATTGGGGATCTGTGCTTGCCCAGGATCTGTACACCTCTCGGTGTCCGTTCTCGGCATAGCATTTTTCTAAAAAGGCAAACGTCCGTCTCCTTGTCCCACAAGGAAGGTGCCAGCCCTGAAAGCTCGTGCTGCTCTTCACTGTCCCCGTGCAGCCTATGCACAGGCACAACAGCATTGGGGATCTGTGCTTGCCTACAGGCGGCACATCTCACGGCGCTCGTTCTCGGCAGAGGCTCTTCCGAAAAGCCAAACGTCCGGCTCCTTGTCCCACAAGGAAGGTGCCAGGCCTGAAAGCTCGTGCTGCTCTTCACTGTCCCCGTGCAGCCTATGCACAGGCACAACAGCATTGGGGATCTGTGCTTGCCCAGGAACTGTACACCTCTCGGTGTCCGTTCTCGGCATAGCATTTTTCTGAAAAGGCAAACGTCCGGCTCCTTGTGCCACAAGGAAGGTGCCAGCCCTGAAAGCTCGTGCTGCTCTTCACTGTCCCCGTGCAGCCTATGCACAGGCACAACAGCATTGGGGATCTGTGCTTGCCCAGGAACTGTACACCTCTCGGTGTCCGTTCTCGGCATAGCATTTTTCTGAAAAGGCAAACGTCCGGCTCCTTGTCCCACAAGGAAGGTGCCAGCCCTGAAAGCTCGTGCTGCTCTTCACTGTCCCTGTGCAGCCTATGCACAGGCACAACAGCATTGGGGATCTGTGCTTGCCCACAGGCGGCACATCTCACGGCGCTCGTTCTCGGCAGAGGCTCTTCCGAAAAGGCAAACGTCCGGCTCCTTGTCCCACAAGGAAGGTGCCAGGCCTGAAAGCTCGTGCTGCTCTTCACTGTCCCCGTGCAGCCTATGCACAGGCACAACAGCATTGGGGATCTGTGCTTGCCCAGGAACTGTACACCTCTCGGTGTCCGTTCTCGGCATAGCATTTTTCTGAAAAGGCAAACGTCCGGCTCCTTGTGCCACAAGGAAGGTGCCAGCCCTGAAAGCTCGTGCTGCTCTTCACTGTCCCCGTGCAGCCTATGCACAGGCACAACAGCATTGGGGATCTGTGCTTGCCCAGGATCGGTACACCTCTCGGTGTCCGTTCTCGGCATAGCATTTTTCTGAAAAGGCAAACGTCCGGCTCCTTGTCCCACAAGGAAGGTGCCAGCCCTGAAAGCTCGTGCTGCTCTTCACTGTCCCCGTGCAGCCTATGCACAGGCACAACAGCATTGGGGATCTGTGCTTGCCCAGGAACTGTACACCTCTCGGTGTCCGTTCTCGGCATAGCATTTTTCTGAAAAGGCAAACGTCCGGCTCCTTGTGCCACAAGGAAGGTGCCAGCCCTGAAAGCTCGTGCTGCTCTTCACTGTCCCCGTGCAGCCTATGCACAGGCACAACAGCATTGGGGATCTGTGCTTGCCCACAGGCGGCACATCTCACGGCGCTCGTTCTCGGCAGAGGCTCTTCCGAAAAGGCAAACGTCCGGCTCCTTGTGCCACAAGGAAGGTGCCAGCCCTGAAAGCTCGTGCTGCTCTTCACTGTCCCCGTGCAGCCTATGCACAGGCACAACAGCATTGGGGATCTGTGCTTGCCCAGGATCGGTACACCTCTCGGTGTCCGTTCTCGGCATAGCATTTTTCTGAAAAGGCAAACGTCCGGCTCCTTGTGCCACAAGGAAGGTGCCAGCCCTGAAAGCTCGTGCTGCTCTTCACTGTCCCCGTGCAGCCTATGCACAGGCACAACAGCATTGGGGATCTGTGCTTGCCCAGGAACTGTACACCTCTCGGTGTCCGTTCTCGGCATAGCCTTTTTCTGAAAAGGCAAACGTCCGGCTCCTTGTCCCACAAGGAAGGTGCCAGCCCTGAAAGCTCGTGCTGATCTTCACTGTCCCCGTGCAGCCTATGCACAGGCACAACAGCATTGGGGATCTGTGCTTGCCCAGGATCGGTACACCTCTCGGTGTCCGTTCTCGGCATAGCATTTTTCTGAAAAGGCAAACGTCCGGCTCCTTGTGCCACAAGGAAGGTGCCAGGCCTGAAAGCTCGTGCTGCTCTTCACTGTCCCCGTGCAGCCTATGCACAGGCACAACAGCATTGGGGATCTGTGCTTGCCCAGGAACTGTACACCTCTCGGTGTCCGTTCTCGGCATAGCATTTTTCTGAAAAGGCAAACGTCCGGCTCCTTGTGCCACAAGGAAGGTGCCAGCCCTGAAAGCTCGTGCTGCTCTTCACTGTCCCCGTGCAGCCTATGCACAGGCACAACAGCATTGGGGATCTGTGCTTGCCCAGGATCGGTACACCTCTCGGTGTCCGTTCTCGGCATAGCATTTTTCTGAAAAGGCAAACGTCCGGCTCCTTGTCCCACAAGGAAGGTGCCAGCCCTGAAAGCTCGTGCTGCTCTTCACTGTCCCCGTGCAGCCTATGCACAGGCACAACAGCATTGGGGATCTGTGCTTGCCCACAGGCGGCACATCTCACGGCGCTCGTTCTCGGCAGAGGCTCTTCCGAAAAGGCAAACGTCCGGCTCCTTGTCCCACAAGGAAGGTGCCAGCCCTGAAAGCTCGTGCTGCTCTTCACTGTCCCCGTGCAGCCTATGCACAGGCACAACAGCATTGGGGATCTGTGCTTGCCCAGGAACTGTACACCTCTCGGTGTCCGTTCTCGGCATAGCATTTTTCTGAAAAGGCAAACGTCCGGCTCCTTGTGCCACAAGGAAGGTGCCAGCCCTGAAAGCTCGTGCTGCTCTTCACTGTCCCCGTGCAGCCTATGCACAGGCACAACAGCATTGGGGATCTGTGCTTGCCCACAGGCGGCACATCTCACGGCGCTCGTTCTCGGCAGAGGCTCTTCCGAAAAGCCAAACGTCCGGCTCCTTGTCCCACAAGGAAGCTGCCAGGCCTGAAAGCTCGTGCTGCTCTTCACTGTCCCCGTGCAGCCTATGCACAGGCACAACAGCATTGGGGATCTGTGCTTGCCCAGGATCTGTACACCTCTCGGTGTCCGTTCTCGGCATAGCATTTTTCTGAAAAGGCAAACGTCCGGCTCCTTGTCCCACAAGGAAGGTGCCAGCCCTGAAAGCTCGTGCTGCTCTTCACTGTCCCCGTGCAGCCTATGCACAGGCACAACAGCATTGGGGATCTGTGCTTGCCCAGGATCGGTACACCTCTCGGTGTCCGTTCTCGGCATAGCATTTTTCTGAAAAGGCAAACGTCCGGCTCCTTGTCCCACAAGGAAGGTGCCAGCCCTGAATGCTCGTGCTGCTCTTCACTGTCCCCGTGCAGCCTATGCACAGGCACAACAGCATTGGGGATCTGTGCTTGCCCAGGAACTGTACACCTCTCGGTGTCCGTTCTCGGCATAGCATTTTTCTGAAAAGGCAAATGTCCGGCTCCTTGTGCCACAAGGAAGGTGCCAGGCCTGAAAGCTCGTGCTGCTCTTCACTGTCCCCGTGCAGCCTATGCACAGGCACAACAGCATTGGGGATCTGTGCTTGCCCAGGAACTGTACACCTCTCGGTGTTCGTTCTCGGCATAGCATTTTTCTGAAAAGGCAAACGTCCGGCTCCTTGTGCCACAAGGAAGGTGCCAGCCCTGAAAGCTCGTGCTGCTCTTCACTGTCCCCGTGCAGCCTATGCACAGGCACAACAGCATTGGGGATCTGTGCTTGCCCAGGAACTGTACACCTCTCGGTGTCCGTTCTCGGCATAGCATTTTTCTGAAAAGGCAAACGTCCGGCTCCTTGTGCCACAAGGAAGGTGCCAGCCCTGAAAGCTCGTGCTGCTCTTCACTGTCCCCGTGCAGCCTATGCACAGGCACAACAGCATTGGGGATCTGTGCTTGCCCAGGATCGGTACACCTCTCGGTGTCCGTTCTCGGCATAGCATTTTTCTGAAAAGGCAAACGTCCGGCTCCTTGTCCCACAAGGAAGGTGCCAGCCCTGAAAGCTCGTGCTGCTCTTCACTGTCCCCGTGCAGCCTATGCACAGGCACAACAGCATTGGGGATCTGTGCTTGCCCAGGAACTGTACACCTCTCGGTGTCCGTTCTCGGCATAGCATTTTTCTGAAAAGGCAAACGTCCGGCTCCTTGTGCCACAAGGAAGGTGCCAGCCCTGAAAGCTCGTGCTGCTCTTCACTGTCCCCGTGCAGCCTATGCACAGGCACAACAGCATTGGGGATCTGTGCTTGCCCACAGGCGGCACATCTCAAGGCGCTCGTTCTCGGCAGAGGCTCTTCCGAAAAGCCAAACGTCCGGCTCCTTGTCCCACAAGGAAGGTGCCAGCCCTGAAAGCTCGTGCTGCTCTTCACTGTCCCCGTGCAGCCTATGCACAGGCACAACAGCATTGGGGATCTGTGCTTGCCCAGGATCGGTACACCTCTCGGTGTCCGTTCTCGGCATAGCATTTTTCTGAAAAGGCAAACGTCCGGCTCCTTGTGCCACAAGGAAGGTGCCAGCCCTGAAAGCTCGTGCTGCTCTTCACTGTCCCCGTGCAGCCTATGCACAGGCACAACAGCATTGGGGATCTGTGCTTGCCCAGGAACTGTACACCTCTCGGTGTCCGTTCTCAGCATAGCCTTTTTCTGAAAAGGCAAACGTCCGGCTCCTTGTCCCACAAGGAAGGTGCCAGCCCTGAAAGCTCGTGCTGATCTTCACTGTCCCCGTGCAGCCTATGCACAGGCACAACAGCATTGGGGATCTGTGCTTGCCCAGGATCGGTACACCTCTCGGTGTCCGTTCTCGGCATAGCATTTTTCTGAAAAGGCAAACGTCCGGCTCCTTGTGCCACAAGGAAGGTGCCAGGCCTGAAAGCTCGTGCTGCTCTTCACTGTCCCCGTGCAGCCTATGCACAGGCACAACAGCATTGGGGATCTGTGCTTGCCCAGGAACTGTACACCTCTCGGTGTCCGTTCTCGGCATAGCATTTTTCTGAAAAGGCAAACGTCCGGCTCCTTGTGCCACAAGGAAGGTGCCAGCCCTGAAAGCTCGTGCTGCTCTTCACTGTCCCCGTGCAGCCTATGCACAGGCACAACAGCATTGGGGATCTGTGCTTGCCCAGGATCGGTACACCTCTCGGTGTCCGTTCTCGGCATAGCATTTTTCTGAAAAGGCAAACGTCCGGCTCCTTGTCCCACAAGGAAGGTGCCAGCCCTGAAAGCTCGTGCTGCTCTTCACTGTCCCCGTGCAGCCTATGCACAGGCACAACAGCATTGGGGATCTGTGCTTGCCCACAGGCGGCACATCTCACGGCGCTCGTTCTCGGCAGAGGCTCTTCCGAAAAGGCAAACGTCCGGCTCCTTGTCCCACAAGGAAGGTGCCAGCCCTGAAAGCTCGTGCTGCTCTTCACTGTCCCCGTGCAGCCTATGCACAGGCACAACAGCATTGGGGATCTGTGCTTGCCCAGGAACTGTACACCTCTCGGTGTCCGTTCTCGGCATAGCATTTTTCTGAAAAGGCAAACGTCCGGCTCCTTGTGCCACAAGGAAGGTGCCAGCCCTGAAAGCTCGTGCTGCTCTTCACTGTCCCCGTGCAGCCTATGCACAGGCACAACAGCATTGGGGATCTGTGCTTGCCCACAGGCGGCACATCTCACGGCGCTCGTTCTCGGCAGAGGCTCTTCCGAAAAGCCAAACGTCCGGCTCCTTGTCCCACAAGGAAGCTGCCAGGCCTGAAAGCTCGTGCTGCTCTTCACTGTCCCCGTGCAGCCTATGCACAGGCACAACAGCATTGGGGATCTGTGCTTGCCCAGGATCTGTACACCTCTCGGTGTCCGTTCTCGGCATAGCATTTTTCTGAAAAGGCAAACGTCCGGCTCCTTGTCCCACAAGGAAGGTGCCAGCCCTGAAAGCTCGTGCTGCTCTTCACTGTCCCCGTGCAGCCTATGCACAGGCACAACAGCATTGGGGATCTGTGCTTGCCCAGGATCGGTACACCTCTCGGTGTCCGTTCTCGGCATAGCATTTTTCTGAAAAGGCAAACGTCCGGCTCCTTGTCCCACAAGGAAGGTGCCAGCCCTGAATGCTCGTGCTGCTCTTCACTGTCCCCGTGCAGCCTATGCACAGGCACAACAGCATTGGGGATCTGTGCTTGCCCAGGAACTGTACACCTCTCGGTGTCCGTTCTCGGCATAGCATTTTTCTGAAAAGGCAAATGTCCGGCTCCTTGTGCCACAAGGAAGGTGCCAGGCCTGAAAGCTCGTGCTGCTCTTCACTGTCCCCGTGCAGCCTATGCACAGGCACAACAGCATTGGGGATCTGTGCTTGCCCAGGAACTGTACACCTCTCGGTGTCCGTTCTCGGCATAGCATTTTTCTGAAAAGGCAAACGTCCGGCTCCTTGTGCCACAAGGAAGGTGCCAGCCCTGAAAGCTCGTGCTGCTCTTCACTGTCCCCGTGCAGCCTATGCACAGGCACAACAGCATTGGGGATCTGTGCTTGCCCAGGAACTGTACACCTCTCGGTGTCCGTTCTCGGCATAGCATTTTTCTGAAAAGGCAAACGTCCGGCTCCTTGTCCCACAAGGAAGGTGCCAGCCCTGAAAGCTCGTGCTGCTCTTCACTGTCCCCGTGCAGCCTATGCACAGGCACAACAGCATTGGGGATCTGTGCTTGCCCAGGAACTGTACACCTCTCGGTGTCCGTTCTCGGCATAGCATTTTTCTGAAAAGGCAAACGTCCGGCTCCTTGTGCCACAAGGAAGGTGCCAGGCCTGAAAGCTCGTGCTGCTCTTCACTGTCCCCGTGCAGCCTATGCACAGGCACAACAGCATTGGGGATCTGTGCTTGCCCAGGATCGGTACACCTCTCGGTGTCCGTTCTCGGCATAGCATTTTTCTGAAAAGGCAAACGTCCGGCTCCTTGTGCCACAAGGAAGGTGCCAGCCCTGAAAGCTCGTGCTGCTCTTCACTGTCCCCGTGCAGCCTATGCACAGGCACAACAGCATTGGGGATCTGTGCTTGCCCAGGATCGGTACACCTCTCGGTGTCCGTTCTCGGCATAGCATTTTTCTGAAAAGGCAAACGTCCGGCTCCTTGTCCCACAAGGAAGGTGCCAGCCCTGAAAGCTCGTGCTGCTCTTCACTGTCCCCGTGCAGCCTATGCACAGGCACAACAGCATTGGGGATCTGTGCTTGCCCAGTATCTGTACACCTCTCGGTGTCCGTTCTCGGCATAGCATTTTTCTGAAAAGGCAAACGTCCGGCTCCTTGTGCCACAAGGAAGGTGCCAGCCCTGAAAGCTCGTGCTGCTCTTCACTGTCCCCGTGCAGCCTATGCACAGGCACAACAGCATTGGGGATCTGTGCTTGCCCACAGGCGGCACATCTCACGGCGCTCGTTCTCGGCAGAGGCTCTTCCGAAAAGCCAAACGTCCGGCTCCTTGTCCCACAAGGAAGGTGCCAGCCCTGAAAGCTCGTGCTGCTCTTCACTGTCCCCGTGCAGCCTATGCACAGGCACAACAGCATTGGGGATCTGTGCTTGCCCAGGAACTGTACACCTCTCGGTGTCCGTTCTCGGCATAGCATTTTTCTGAAAAGGCAAACGTCCGGCTCCTTGTGCCACAAGGAAGGTGCCAGCCCTGAAAGCTCGTGCTGCTCTTCACTGTCCCCGTGCAGCCTATGCACAGGCACAACAGCATTGGGGATCTGTGCTTGCCCACAGGCGGCACATCTCACGGCGCTCGTTCTCGGCAGAGGCTCTTCCGAAAAGCCAAACGTCCGGCTCCTTGTCCCACAAGGAAGCTGCCAGCCCTGAAAGCTCGTGCTGCTCTTCACTGTCCCCGTGCAGCCTATGCACAGGCACAACAGCATTGGGGATCTGTGCTTGCCCAGGAACTGTACACCTCTCGGTGTCCGTTCTCGGCATAGCATTTTTCTGAAAAGGCAAACGTCCGGCTCCTTGTCCCACAAGGAAGGTGCCAGCCCTGAAAGCTCGTGCTGCTCTTCACTGTCCCCGTGCAGCCTATGCACAGGCACAACAGCATTGGGGATCTGTGCTTGCCCAGGAACTGTACACCTCTCGGTGTCCGTTCTCGGCATAGCATTTTTCTGAAAAGGCAAACGTCCGGCTCCTTGTCCCACAAGGAAGGTGCCAGGCCTGAAAGCTCGTGCTGCTCTTCACTGTCCCCGTGCAGCCTATGCACAGGCACAACAGCATTGGGGATCTGTGCTTGCCCAGGAACTGTACACCTCTCGGTGTCCGTTCTCGGCATAGCATTTTTCTGAAAAGGCAAACGTCCGGCTCCTTGTGCCACAAGGAAGGTGCCAGCCCTGAAAGCTCGTGCTGCTCTTCACTGTCCCCGTGCAGCCTATGCACAGGCACAACAGCATTGGGGATCTGTGCTTGCCCAGGATCGGTACACCTCTCGGTGTCCGTTCTCGGCATAGCATTTTTCTGAAAAGGCAAACGTCCGGCTCCTTGTGCCACAAGGAAGGTGCCAGCCCTGAAAGCTCGTGCTGCTCTTCACTGTCCCCGTGCAGCCTATGCACAGGCACAACAGCATTGGGGATCTGTGCTTGCCCACAGGCGGCACATCTCACGGCGCTCGTTCTCGGCAGAGGCTCTTCCGAAAAGCCAAACGTCCGGCTCCTTGTCCCACAAGGAAGCTGCCAGGCCTGAAAGCTCGTGCTGCTCTTCACTGTCCCCGTGCAGCCTATGCACAGGCACAACAGCATTGGGGATCTGTGCTTGCCCAGGATCTGTACTCCTCTCGGTGTCCGTTCTCGGCATAGCATTTTTCTGAAAAGGCAAACGTCCGGCTCCTTGTCCCACAAGGAAGGTGCCAGGCCTGAAAGCTCGTGCTGCTCTTCACTGTCCCCGTGCAGCCTATGCACAGGCACAACAGCATTGGGGATCTGTGCTTGCCCAGGATCTGTACACCTCTCGGTGTCCGTTCTCGGCATAGCATTTTTCTGAAAAGGCAAACGTCCGGCTCCTTGTCCCACAAGGAAGGTGCCAGCCCTGAAAGCTCGTGCTGCTCTTCACTGTCCCCGTGCAGCCTATGCACAGGCACAACAGCATTGGGGATCTGTGCTTGCCCAGAAACTGTACACCTCTCGGTGTCCGTTCTCGGCATAGCATTTTTCTGAAAAGGCAAACGTCCGGCTCCTTGTCCCACAAGGAAGGTGCCAGCCCTGAAAGCTCGTGCTGCTCTTCACTGTCCCCGTGCAGCCTATGCACAGGCACAACAGCATTGGGGATCTGTGCTTGCCCAGGAACTGTACACCTCTCGGTGTCCGTTCTCGGCATAGCATTTTTCTGAAAAGGCAAACGTCCGGCTCCTTGTCCCACAAGGAAGGTGCCAGCCCTGAAAGCTCGTGCTGCTCTTCACTGTCCCCGTGCAGCCTATGCACAGGCACAACAGCATTGGGGATCTGTGCTTGCCCAGGATCGGTACACCTCTCGGTGTCCGTTCTCGGCATAGCATTTTTCTGAAAAGGCAAACGTCCGGCTCCATGTCCCACAAGGAAGGTGCCAGCCCTGAAAGCTCGTGCTGCTCTTCACTGTCCCCGTGCAGCCTATGCACAGGCACAACAGCATTGGGGATCTGTGCTTGCCCAGGAACTGTACACCTCTCGATGTCCGTTCTCGGCATAGCATTTTTCTGAAAAGGCAAACGTCCGGCTCCTTGTGCCACAAGGAAGGTGCCAGCCCTGAAAGCTCGTGCTGCTCTTCACTGTCCCCGTGCAGCCTATGCACAGGCACAACAGCATTGGGGATCTGTGCTTGCCCACAGGCGGCACATCTCACGGCGCTCGTTCTCGGCAGAGGCTCTTCCGAAAAGGCAAACGTCCGGCTCCTTGTCCCACAAGGAAGCTGCCAGGCCTGAAAGCTCGTGCTGCTCTTCACTGTCCCCGTGCAGCCTATGCACAGGCACAACAGCATTGGGGATCTGTGCTTGCCCAGAAACTGTACACCTCTCGGTGTCCGTTCTCGGCATAGCATTTTTCTGAAAAGGCAAATGTCCGGCTCCTTGTCCCACAAGGAAGCTGCCAGGCCTGAAAGCTCGTGCTGCTCTTCACTGTCCCCGTGCAGCCTATGCACAGGCACAACAGCATTGGGGATCTGTGCTTGCCCAGGAACTGTACACCTCTCGGTGTCCGTTCTCGGCATAGCATTTTTCTGAAAAGGCAAACGTCCGGCTCCTTGTCCCACAAGGAAGGTGCCAGCCCTGAAAGCTCGTGCTGCTCTTCACTGTCCCCGTGCAGCCTATGCACAGGCACAACAGCATTGGGGATCTGTGCTTGCCCAGGAACTGTACACCTCTCGGTGTCCGTTCTCGGCATAGCATTTTTCTGAAAAGGCAAACGTCCGGCTCCTTGTCCCACAAGGAAGGTGCCAGGCCTGAAAGCTCGTGCTGCTCTTCACTGTCCCCGTGCAGCCTATGCACAGGCACAACAGCATTGGGGATCTGTGCTTGCCCAGGAACTGTACACCTCTCGGTGTCCGTTCTCGGCATAGCATTTTTCTGAAAAGGCAAACGTCCGGCTCCTTGTCCCACAAGGAAGGTGCCAGCCCTGAAAGCTCGTGCTGCTCTTCACTGTCCCCGTGCAGCCTATGCACAGGCACAACAGCATTGGGGATCTGTGCTTGCCCAGGATCGGTACACCTCTCGGTGTCCGTTCTCGGCATAGCATTTTTCTGAAAAGGCAAACGTCCGGCTCCTTGTCCCACAAGGAAGGTGCCAGCCCTGAAAGCTCGTGCTGCTCTTCACTGTCCCCGTGCAGCCTATGCACAGGCACAACAGCATTGGGGATCTGTGCTTGCCCAGGAACTGTACACCTCTCGGTGTCCGTTCTCGGCATAGCATTTTTCTGAAAAGGCAAACGTCCGGCTCCTTGTCCCACAAGGAAGGTGCCAGGCCTGAAAGCTCGTGCTGCTCTTCACTGTCCCCGTGCAGCCTATGCACAGGCACAACAGCATTGGGGATCTGTGCTTGCCCAGGAACTGTACACCTCTCGGTGTCCGTTCTCGGCATAGCATTTTTCTGAAAAGGCAAACGTCCGGCTCCTTGTGCCACAAGGAAGGTGCCAGCCCTGAAAGCTCGTGCTGCTCTTCACTGTCCCCGTGCAGCCTATGCACAGGCACAACAGCATTGGGGATCTGTGCTTGCCCAGGATCGGTACACCTCTCGGTGTCCGTTCTCGGCATAGCATTTTTCTGAAAAGGCAAACGTCCGGCTCCTTGTCCCACAAGGAAGGTGCCAGCCCTGAAAGCTCGTGCTGCTCTTCACTGTCCCCGTGCAGCCTATGCACAGGCACAACAGCATTGGGGATCTGTGCTTGCCCAGGAACTGTACACCTCTCGGTGTCCGTTCTCGGCATAGCATTTTTCTGAAAAGGCAAACGTCCGGCTCCTTGTGCCACAAGGAAGGTGCCAGGCCTGAAAGCTCGTGCTGCTCTTCACTGTCCCCGTGCAGCCTATGCACAGGCACAACAGCATTGGGGATCTGTGCTTGCCCAGGATCGGTACACCTCTCGGTGTCCGTTCTCGGCATAGCATTTTTCTGAAAAGGCAAACGTCCGGCTCCTTGTCCCACAAGGAAGGTGCCAGCCCTGAAAGCTCGTGCTGCTCTTCACTGTCTCCGTGCAGCCTATGCACAGGCACAACAGCATTGGGGATCTGTGCTTGCCCAGGATCGGTACACCTCTCGGTGTCCGTTCTCGGCATAGCATTTTTCTGAAAAGGCAAACGTCCGGCTCCTTGTCCCACAAGGAAGCTGCTAGCCCTGAAAGCTCGTGCTGCTCTTCACTGTCCCCGTGCAGCCTATGCACAGGCACAACAGCATTGGGGATCTGTGCTTGCCCACAGGCGGCACATCTCACGGCGCTCGTTCTCGGCAGAGGCTCTTCCGAAAAGGCAAACGTCCGGCTCCTTGTCCCACAAGGAAGCTGCCAGGCCTGAAAGCTCGTGCTGCTCTTCACTGTCCCCGTGCAGCCTATGCACAGGCACAACAGCATTGGGGATCTGTGCTTGCCCAGGAACTGTACACCTCTCGGTGTCCGTTCTCGGCATAGCATTTTTCTGAAAAGGCAAACGTCCGGCTCCTTGTCCCACAAGGAAGGTGCCAGGCCTGAAAGCTCGTGCTGCTCTTCACTGTCCCCGTGCAGCCTATGCACAGGCACAACAGCATTGGGGATCTGTGCTTGCCCAGGAACTGTACACCTCTCGGTGTCCGTTCTCGGCATAGCATTTTTCTGAAAAGGCAAACGTCCGGCTCCTTGTGCCACAAGGAAGGTGCCAGCCCTGAAAGCTCGTGCTGCTCTTCACTGTCCCCGTGCAGCCTATGCACAGGCACAACAGCATTGGGGATCTGTGCTTGCCCACAGGCGGCACATCTCACGGCGCTCGTTCTCGGCAGAGTCTCTTCCGAAAAGGCAAACGTCCGGCTCCTTGTCCCACAAGGAAGGTGCCAGGCCTGAAAGCTCGTGCTGCTCTTCACTGTCCCCGTGCAGCCTATGCACAGGCACAACAGCATTGGGGATCTGTGCTTGCCCAGGAACTGTACACCTCTCGGTGTCCGTTCTCGGCATAGCATTTTTCTGAAAAGGCAAACGTCCGGCTCCTTGTCCCACAAGGAAGGTGCCAGCCCTGAAAGCTCGTGCTGCTCTTCACTGTCCCCGTGCAGCCTATGCACAGGCACAACAGCATTGGGGATCTGTGCTTGCCCAGGAACTGTACACCTCTCGGTGTCCGTTCTCGGCATAGCATTTTTCTGAAAAGGCAAACGTCCGGCTCCTTGTCCCACAAGGAAGGTGCCAGCCCTGAAAGCTCGTGCTGCTCTTCACTGTCCCCGTGCAGCCTATGCACAGGCACAACAGCATTGGGGATCTGTGCTTGCCCAGGAACTGTACACCTCTCGGTGTCCGTTCTCGGCATAGCATTTTTCTGAAAAGGCAAACGTCCGGCTCCTTGTCCCACAAGGAAGGTGCCAGCCCTGAAAGCTCGTGCTGCTCTTCACTGTCCCCGTGCAGCCTATGCACAGGCACAACAGCATTGGGGATCTGTGCTTGCCCAGGAACTGTACACCTCTCGGTGTCCGTTCTCGGCATAGCATTTTTCTGAAAAGGCAAACGTCCGGCTCCTTGTCCCACAAGGAAGCTGCCAGCCCTGAAAGCTCGTGCTGCTCTTCACTGTCCCCGTGCAGCCTATGCACAGGCACAACAGCATTGGGGATCTGTGCTTGCCCAGAAACTGTACACCTCTCGGTGTCCGTTCTCGGCATAGCATTTTTCTGAAAAGGCAAACGTCCGGCTCCTTGTCCCACAAGGAAGCTGCCAGCCCTGAAAGCTCGTGCTGCTCTTCACTGTCCCCGTGCAGCCTATGCACAGGCACAACAGCATTGGGGATCTGTGCTTGCCCAGGAACTGTACACCTCTCGGTGTCCGTTCTCGGCATAGCATTTTTCTGAAAAGGCAAACGTCCGGCTCCTTGTCCCACAAGGAAGGTGCCAGCCCTGAAAGCTCGTGCTGCTCTTCACTGTCCCCGTGCAGCCTATGCACAGGCACAACAGCATTGGGGATCTGTGCTTGCCCAGGAACTGTACACCTCTCGGTGTCCGTTCTCGGCATAGCATTTTTCTGAAAAGGCAAACGTCCGGCTCCTTGTGCCACAAGGAAGGTGCCAGCCCTGAAAGCTCGTGCTGCTCTTCACTGTCCCCGTGCAGCCTATGCACAGGCACAACAGCATTGGGGATCTGTGCTTGCCCAGGAACTGTACACCTCTCGGTGTCCGTTCTCGGCATAGCATTTTTCTGAAAAGGCAAACGTCCGGCTCCTTGTGCCACAAGGAAGGTGCCAGCCCTGAAAGCTCGTGCTGCTCTTCACTGTCCCCGTGCAGCCTATGCACAGGCACAACAGCATTGGGGATCTGTGCTTGCCCAGGATCGGTACACCTCTCGGTGTCCGTTCTCGGCATAGCATTTTTCTGAAAAGGCAAACGTCCGGCTCCTTGTCCCACAAGGAAGGCGCCAGCCCTGAAAGCTCGTGCTGCTCTTCACTGTCCCCGTGCAGCCTATGCACAGGCACAACAGCATTGGGGATCTGTGCTTGCCCAGGAACTGTACACCTCTCGGTGTCCGTTCTCGGCATAGCATTTTTCTGAAAAGGCAAACGTCCGGCTCCTTGTGCCACAAGGAAGGCGCCAGCCCTGAAAGCTCGTGCTGCTCTTCACTGTCCCCGTGCAGCCTATGCACAGGCACAACAGCATTGGGGATCTGTGCTTGCCCAGGAACTGTACACCTCTCGGTGTCCGTTCTCGGCATAGCATTTTTCTGAAAAGGCAAACGTCCGGCTCCTTGTCCCACAAGGAAGGTGCCAGCCCTGAAAGCTCGTGCTGCTCTTCACTGTCCCCGTGCAGCCTATGCACAGGCACAACAGCATTGGGGATCTGTGCTTGCCCACAGGCGGCACATCTCACGGCGCTCGTTCTCGGCAGAGGCTCTTCCGAAAAGGCAAACGTCCGGCTCCTTGTCCCACAAGGAAGGTGCCAGCCCTGAAAGCTCGTGCTGCTCTTCACTGTCCCCGTGCAGCCTATGCACAGGCACAACAGCATTGGGGATCTGTGCTTGCCCAGGAACTGTACACCTCTCGGTGTCCGTTCTCGGCATAGCATTTTTCTGAAAAGGCAAACGTCCGGCTCCTTGTCCCACAAGGAAGGTGCCAGCCCTGAAAGCTCGTGCTGCTCTTCACTGTCCCCGTGCAGCCTATGCACAGGCACAACAGCATTGGGGATCTGTGCTTGCCCAGGAACTGTACACCTCTCGGTGTCCGTTCTCGGCATAGCATTTTTCTGAAAAGGCAAACGTCCGGCTCCTTGTCCCACAAGGAAGCTGCCAGGCCTGAAAGCTCGTGCTGCTCTTCACTGTCCCCGTGCAGCCTATGCACAGGCACAACAGCATTGGGGATCTGTGCTTGCCCAGGAACTGTACACCTCTCGGTGTCCGTTCTCGGCATAGCATTTTTCTGAAAAGGCAAACGTCCGGCTCCTTGTCCCACAAGGAAGGTGCCAGCCCTGAAAGCTCGTGCTGCTCTTCACTGTCCCCGTGCAGCCTATGCACAGGCACAACAGCATTGGGGATCTGTGCTTGCCCAGAAACTGTACACCTCTCGATGTCCGTTCTCGGCATAGCATTTTTCTGAAAAGGCAAACGTCCGGCTCCTTGTCCCACAAGGAAGCTGCCAGGCCTGAAAGCTCGTGCTGCTCTTCACTGTCCCCGTGCAGCCTATGCACAGGCACAACAGCATTGGGGATCTGTGCTTGCCCACAGGCGGCACATCTCACGGCGCTCGTTCTCGGCAGAGGCTCTTCCGAAAAGGCAAACGTCCGGCTCCTTGTCCCACAAGGAAGCTGCCAGGCGTGAAAGCTCGTGCTGCTCTTCACTGTCCCCGTGCAGCCTATGCACAGGCACAACAGCATTGGGGATCTGTGCTTGCCCAGGAACTGTACACCTCTCGGTGTCCGTTCTCGGCATAGCATTTTTCTGAAAAGGCAAACGTCCGGCTCCTTGTCCCACAAGGAAGGTGCCAGCCCTGAAAGCTCGTGCTGCTCTTCACTGTCCCCGTGCAGCCTATGCACAGGCACAACAGCATTGGGGATCTGTGCTTGCCCAGGAACTGTACACCTCTCGGTGTCCGTTCTCGGCATAGCATTTTTCTGAAAAGGCAAACGTCCGGCTCCTTGTCCCACAAGGAAGCTGCCAGCCCTGAAAGCTCGTGCTGCTCTTCACTGTCCCCGTGCAGCCTATGCACAGGCACAACAGCATTGGGGATCTGTGCTTGCCCACAAACTGTACACCTCTCGGTGTCCGTTCTCGGCATAGCATTTTTCTGAAAAGGCAAACGTCCGGCTCCTTGTCCCACAAGGAAGGTGCCAGCCCTGAAAGCTCGTGCTGCTCTTCACTGTCCCCGTGCAGCCTATGCACAGGCACAACAGCATTGGGGATCTGTGCTTGCCCAGGAACTGTACACCTCTCGGTGTCCGTTCTCGGCATAGCATTTTTCTGAAAAGGCAAACGTCCGGCTCCTTGTGCCACAAGGAAGGTGCCAGCCCTGAAAGCTCGTGCTGCTCTTCACTGTCCCCGTGCAGCCTATGCACAGGCACAACAGCATTGGGGATCTGTGCTTGCCCAGGAACTGTACACCTCTCGGTGTCCGTTCTCGGCATAGCATTTTTCTGAAAAGGCAAACGTCCGGCTCCTTGTGCCACAAGGAAGGTGCCAGCCCTGAAAGCTCGTGCTGCTCTTCACTGTCCCCGTGCAGCCTATGCACAGGCACAACAGCATTGGGGATCTGTGCTTGCCCAGGATCGGTACACCTCTCGGTGTCCGTTCTCGGCATAGCATTTTTCTGAAAAGGCAAACGTCCGGCTCCTTGTCCCACAAGGAAGGCGCCAGCCCTGAAAGCTCGTGCTGCTCTTCACTGTCCCCGTGCAGCCTATGCACAGGCACAACAGCATTGGGGATCTGTGCTTGCCCAGGAACTGTACACCTCTCGGTGTCCGTTCTCGGCATAGCATTTTTCTGAAAAGGCAAACGTCCGGCTCCTTGTCCCACAAGGAAGCTGCCAGCCCTGAAAGCTCGTGCTGCTCTTCACTGTCCCCGTGCAGCCTATGCACAGGCACAACAGCATTGGGGATCTGTGCTTGCCCAGGATCGGTACACCTCTCGGTGTCCGTTCTCGGCATAGCATTTTTCTGAAAAGGCAAACGTCCGGCTCCTTGTCCCACAAGGAAGCTGCCAGCCCTGAAAGCTCGTGCTGCTCTTCACTGTCCCCGTGCAGCCTATGCACAGGCACAACAGCATTGGGGATCTGTGCTTGCCCAGGAACTGTACACCTCTCGGTGTCCGTTCTCGGCATAGCATTTTTCTGAAAAGGCAAACGTCCGGCTCCTTGTCCCACAAGGAAGGTGCCAGCCCTGAAAGCTCGTGCTGCTCTTCACTGTCCCCGTGCAGCCTATGCACAGGCACAACAGCATTGGGGATCTGTGCTTGCCCAGGAACTGTACACCTCTCGGTGTCCGTTCTCGGCATAGCATTTTTCTGAAAAGGCAAACGTCCGGCTCCTTGTGCCACAAGGAAGGTGCCAGGCCTGAAAGCTCGTGCTGCTCTTCACTGTCCCCGTGCAGCCTATGCACAGGCACAACAGCATTGGGGATCTGTGCTTGCCCACAGGCGGCACATCTCACGGCGCTCGTTCTCGGCAGAGGCTCTTCCGAAAAGGCAAACGTCCGGCTCCTTGTGCCACAAGGAAGCTGCCAGGCCTGAAAGCTCGTGCTGCTCTTCACTGTCCCCGTGCAGCCTATGCACAGGCACAACAGCATTGGGGATCTGTGCTTGCCCAGGATCTGTACACCTCTCGGTGTCCGTTCTCGGCATAGCATTTTTCTGAAAAGGCAAACGTCCGGCTCCTTGTCCCACAAGGAAGGTGCCAGCCCTGAAAGCTCGTGCTGCTCTTCACTGTCCCCGTGCAGCCTATGCACAGGCACAACAGCATTGGGGATCTGTGCTTGCCCAGGAACTGTACACCTCTCGGTGTCCGTTCTCGGCATAGCATTTTTCTGAAAAGGCAAACGTCCGGCTCCTTGTCCCACAAGGAAGGTGCCAGCCCTGAAAGCTCGTGCTGCTCTTCACTGTCCCCGTGCAGCCTATGCACAGGCACAACAGCATTGGGGATCTGTGCTTGCCCAGGAACTGTACACCTCTCGGTGTCCGTTCTCGGCATAGCATTTTTCTGAAAAGGCAAACGTCCGGCTCCTTGTGCCACAAGGAAGGTGCCAGCCCTGAAAGCTCGTGCTGCTCTTCACTGTCCCCGTGCAGCCTATGCACAGGCACAACAGCATTGGGGATCTGTGCTTGCCCAGGAACTGTACACCTCTCGGTGTCCGTTCTCGGCATAGCATTTTTCTGAAAAGGCAAACGTCCGGCTCCTTGTCCCACAAGGAAGGTGCCAGCCCTGAAAGCTCGTGCTGCTCTTCACTGTCCCCGTGCAGCCTATGCACAGGCACAACAGCATTGGGGATCTGTGCTTGCCCACAGGCGGCACATCTCACGGCGCTCGTTCTCGGCAGAGGCTCTTCCGAAAAGGCAAACGTCCGGCTCCTTGTCCCACAAGGAAGCTGCCAGGCCTGAAAGCTCGTGCTGCTCTTCACTGTCCCCGTGCAGCCTATGCACAGGCACAACAGCATTGGGGATCTGTGCTTGCCCAGGATCGGTACACCTCTCGATGTCCGTTCTCGGCATAGCATTTTTCTGAAAAGGCAAACGTCCGGCTCCTTGTGCCACAAGGAAGGTGCCAGCCCTGAAAGCTCGTGCTGCTCTTCACTGTCCCCGTGCAGCCTATGCACAGGCACAACAGCATTGGGGATCTGTGCTTGCCCACATGCGGCACATCTCACGGCGCTCGTTCTCGGCAGAGGCTCTTCCGAAAAGGCAAACGTCCGTCTCCTTGTCCCACAAGGAAGGTGCCAGCCCTGAAAGCTCGTGCTGCTCTTCACTGTCCCCGTGCAGCCTATGCACAGGCACAACAGCATTGGGGATCTGTGCTTGCCCAGGAACTGTACACCTCTCGGTGTCCGTTCTCGGCATAGCATTTTTCTGAAAAGGCAAACGTCCGGCTCCTTGTCCCACAAGGAAGGTGCCAGCCCTGAAAGCTCGTGCTGCTCTTCACTGTCCCCGTGCAGCCTATGCACAGGCACAACAGCATTGGGGATCTGTGCTTGCCCAGGAACTGTACACCTCTCGGTGTCCGTTCTCGGCATAGCATTTTTCTGAAAAGGCAAACGTCCGGCTCCTTGTCCCACAAGGAAGGTGCCAGCCCTGAAAGCTCGTGCTGCTCTTCACTGTCCCCGTGCAGCCTATGCACAGGCACAACAGCATTGGGGATCTGTGCTTGCCCACAGGCGGCACATCTCACGGCGCTCGTTCTCGGCAGAGTCTCTTCCGAAAAGGCAAACGTCCGGCTCCTTGTCCCACAAGGAAGCTGCCAGGCCTGAAAGCTCGTGCTGCTCTTCACTGTCCCCGTGCAGCCTATGCACAGGCACAACAGCATTGGGGATCTGTGCTTGCCCAGGAACTGTACACCTCTCGATGTCCGTTCTCGGCATAGCATTTTTCTGAAAAGGCAAACGTCCGGCTCCTTGTCCCACAAGGAAGCTGCCAGGCCTGAAAGCTCGTGCTGCTCTTCACTGTCCCCGTGCAGCCTATGCACAGGCACAACAGCATTGGGGATCTGTGCTTGCCCACAGGCGGCACATCTCACGGCGCTCGTTCTCGGCAGAGGCTCTTCCGAAAAGGCAAACGTCCGGCTCCTTGTCCCACAAGGAAGCTGCCAGGCGTGAAAGCTCGTGCTGCTCTTCACTGTCCCCGTGCAGCCTATGCACAGGCACAACAGCATTGGGGATCTGTGCTTGCCCAGGAACTGTACACCTCTCGGTGTCCGTTCTCGGCATAGCATTTTTCTGAAAAGGCAAACGTCCGGCTCCTTGTCCCACAAGGAAGGTGCCAGCCCTGAAAGCTCGTGCTGCTCTTCACTGTCCCCGTGCAGCCTATGCACAGGCACAACAGCATTGGGGATCTGTGCTTGCCCAGGATCGGTACACCTCTCGGTGTCCGTTCTCGGCATAGCATTTTTCTGAAAAGGCAAACGTCCGGCTCCTTGTCCCACAAGGAAGGTGCCAGCCCTGAAAGCTCGTGCTGCTCTTCACTGTCCCCGTGCAGCCTATGCACAGGCACAACAGCATTGGGGATCTGTGCTTGCCCACAGGCGGCACATCTCACGGCGCTCGTTCTCGGCAGAGGCTCTTCCGAAAAGGCAAACGTCCGGCTCCTGGTCCCACAAGGAAGCTGCCAGCCCTGAAAGCTCGTGCTGCTCTTCACTGTCCCAGTGCAGCCTATGCACAGGCACAACAGCATTGGGGATCTGTGCTTGCCCAGGAACTGTACACCTCTCGGTGTCCGTTCTCGGCATAGCATTTTTCTGAAAAGGCAAACGTCCGGCTCCTTGTCCCACAAGGAAGGTGCCAGGCCTGAAAGCTCGTGCTGCTCTTCACTGTCCCCGTGCAGCCTATGCACAGGCACAACAGCATTGGGGATCTGTGCTTGCCCAGGAACTGTACACCTCTCGGTGTCCGTTCTCGGCATAGCATTTTTCTGAAAAGGCAAACGTCCGGCTCCTTGTCCCACAAGGAAGGTGCCAGCCCTGAAAGCTCGTGCTGCTCTTCACTGTCCCCGTGCAGCCTATGCACAGGCACAACAGCATTGGGGATCTGTGCTTGCCCAGGAACTGTACACCTCTCGGTGTCCGTTCTCGGCATAGCATTTTTCTGAAAAGGCAAACGTCCGGCTCCTTGTGCCACAAGGAAGGTGCCAGGCCTGAAAGCTCGTGCTGCTCTTCACTGTCCCCGTGCAGCCTATGCACAGGCACAACAGCATTGGGGATCTGTGCTTGCCCAGGATCGGTACACCTCTCGGTGTCCGTTCTCGGCATAGCATTTTTCTGAAAAGGCAAACGTCCGGCTCCTTGTGCCACAAGGAAGGTGCCAGCCCTGAAAGCTCGTGCTGCTCTTCACTGTCCCCGTGCAGCCTATGCACAGGCACAACAGCATTGGGGATCTGTGCTTGCCCAGGAACTGTACACCTCTCGGTGTCCGTTCTCGGCATAGCATTTTTCTGAAAAGGCAAACGTCCGGCTCCTTGTGCCACAAGGAAGGTGCCAGCCCTGAAAGCTCGTGCTGCTCTTCACTGTCCCCGTGCAGCCTATGCACAGGCACAACAGCATTGGGGATCTGTGCTTGCCCAGGAACTGTACACCTCTCGGTGTCCGTTCTCGGCATAGCATTTTTCTGAAAAGGCAAACGTCCGGCTCCTTGTGCCACAAGGAAGGTGC
Source organism: Buteo buteo (assembly GCF_964188355.1). NCBI lineage: Eukaryota > Metazoa > Chordata > Aves > Accipitriformes > Accipitridae > Buteo > Buteo buteo. The sequence continues at coordinate 9,717,146 of NC_134195.1, read as the reverse complement.
CAGCCCTGAAAGCTCGTGCTGCTCTTCACTGTCCCCGTGCAGCCTATGCACAGGCACAACAGCATTGGGGATCTGTGCTTGCCCAGGAACGGTACACCTCTCGGTGTCCGTTCTCGGCATAGCATTTTTCTGAAAAGGCAAACGTCCGGCTCCTTGTGCCACAAGGAAGCTGCCAGGCCTGAAAGCTCGTGCTGCTCTTCACTGTCCCCGTGCAGCCTATGCACAGGCACAACAGCATTGGGGATCTGTGCTTGCCCAGGAACTGTACACCTCTCGGTGTCCGTTCTCGGCATAGCATTTTTCTGAAAAGGCAAACGTCCGGCTCCTTGTCCCACAAGGAAGGTGCCAGCCCTGAAAGCTCGTGCTGCTCTTCACTGTCCCCGTGCAGCCTATGCACAGGCACAACAGCATTGGGGATCTGTGCTTGCCCAGGAACTGTACACCTCTCGGTGTCCGTTCTCGGCATAGCATTTTTCTGAAAAGGCAAACGTCCGGCTCCTTGTGCCACAAGGAAGGTGCCAGCCCTGAAAGCTCGTGCTGCTCTTCACTGTCCCCGTGCAGCCTATGCACAGGCACAACAGCATTGGGGATCTGTGCTTGCCCAGGAACTGTACACCTCTCGGTGTCCGTTCTCGGCATAGCATTTTTCTGAAAAGGCAAACGTCCGGCTCCTTGTCCCACAAGGAAGGTGCCAGCCCTGAAAGCTCGTGCTGCTCTTCACTGTCCCCGTGCAGCCTATGCACAGGCACAACAGCATTGGGGATCTGTGCTTGCCCACAGGCGGCACATCTCACGGCGCTCGTTCTCGGCAGAGGCTCTTCCGAAAAGCCAAACGTCCGGCTCCTTGTCCCACAAGGAAGGTGCCAGCCCTGAAAGCTCGTGCTGCTCTTCACTGTCCCCGTGCAGCCTATGCACAGGCACAACAGCATTGGGGATCTGTGCTTGCCCAGGAACTGTACACCTCTCGGTGTCCGTTCTCGGCATAGCATTTTTCTGAAAAGGCAAACGTCCGGCTCCTTGTGCCACAAGGAAGGTGCCAGGCCTGAAAGCTCGTGCTGCTCTTCACTGTCCCCGTGCAGCCTATGCACAGGCACAACAGCATTGGGGATCTGTGCTTGCCCAGGAACTGTACACCTCTCGGTGTCCGTTCTCGGCATAGCATTTTTCTGAAAAGGCAAACGTCCGGCTCCTTGTGCCACAAGGAAGGTGCCAGCCCTGAAAGCTCGTGCTGCTCTTCACTGTCCCCGTGCAGCCTATGCACAGGCACAACAGCATTGGGGATCTGTGCTTGCCCACAGGCGGCACATCTCACGGCGCTCGTTCTCGGCAGAGGCTCTTCCGAAAAGCCAAACGTCCGGCTCCTTGTCCCACAAGGAAGGTGCCAGCCCTGAAAGCTCGTGCTGCTCTTCACTGTCCCCGTGCAGCCTATGCACAGGCACAACAGCATTGGGGATCTGTGCTTGCCCAGGAACTGTACACCTCTCGATGTCCGTTCTCGGCATAGCATTTTTCTGAAAAGGCAAACGTCCGGCTCCTTGTCCCACAAGGAAGCTGCCAGGCCTGAAAGCTCGTGCTGCTCTTCACTGTCCCCGTGCAGCCTATGCACAGGCACAACAGCATTGGGGATCTGTGCTTGCCCACAAACTGTACACCTCTCGGTGTCCGTTCTCGGCATAGCATTTTTCTGAAAAGGCAAACGTCCGGCTCCTTGTCCCACAAGGAAGGTGCCAGCCCTGAAAGCTCGTGCTGCTCTTCACTGTCCCCGTGCAGCCTATGCACAGGCACAACAGCATTGGGGATCTGTGCTTGCCCACAAACTGTACACCTCTCGGTGTCCGTTCTCGGCATAGCATTTTTCTGAAAAGGCAAACGTCCGGCTCCTTGTCCCACAAGGAAGGTGCCAGCCCTGAAAGCTCGTGCTGCTCTTCACTGTCCCCGTGCAGCCTATGCACAGGCACAACAGCATTGGGGATCTGTGCTTGCCCAGGAACTGTACACCTCTCGGTGTCCGTTCTCGGCATAGCATTTTTCTGAAAAGGCAAACGTCCGGCTCCTTGTGCCACAAGGAAGGTGCCAGCCCTGAAAGCTCGTGCTGCTCTTCACTGTCCCCGTGCAGCCTATGCACAGGCACAACAGCATTGGGGATCTGTGCTTGCCCAGGAACTGTACACCTCTCGGTGTCCGTTCTCGGCATAGCATTTTTCTGAAAAGGCAAACGTCCGGCTCCTTGTGCCACAAGGAAGGTGCCAGCCCTGAAAGCTCGTGCTGCTCTTCACTGTCCCCGTGCAGCCTATGCACAGGCACAACAGCATTGGGGATCTGTGCTTGCCCAGGATCGGTACACCTCTCGGTGTCCGTTCTCGGCATAGCATTTTTCTGAAAAGGCAAACGTCCGGCTCCTTGTCCCACAAGGAAGGCGCCAGCCCTGAAAGCTCGTGCTGCTCTTCACTGTCCCCGTGCAGCCTATGCACAGGCACAACAGCATTGGGGATCTGTGCTTGCCCAGGAACTGTACACCTCTCGGTGTCCGTTCTCGGCATAGCATTTTTCTGAAAAGGCAAACGTCCGGCTCCTTGTGCCACAAGGAAGGTGCCAGCCCTGAAAGCTCGTGCTGCTCTTCACTGTCCCCGTGCAGCCTATGCACAGGCACAACAGCATTGGGGATCTGTGCTTGCCCACAGGCGGCACATCTCACGGCGCTCGTTCTCGGCAGAGGCTCTTCCGAAAAGGCAAACGTCCGGCTCCTTGTCCCACAAGGAAGCTGCCAGGCCTGAAAGCTCGTGCTGCTCTTCACTGTCCCCGTGCAGCCTATGCACAGGCACAACAGCATTGGGGATCTGTGCTTGCCCAGGAACTGTACACCTCTCGGTGTCCGTTCTCGGCATAGCATTTTTCTGAAAAGGCAAACGTCCGGCTCCTTGTGCCACAAGGAAGGTGCCAGCCCTGAAAGCTCGTGCTGCTCTTCACTGTCCCCGTGCAGCCTATGCACAGGCACAACAGCATTGGGGATCTGTGCTTGCCCAGGAACTGTACACCTCTCGGTGTCCGTTCTCGGCATAGCATTTTTCTGAAAAGGCAAACGTCCGGCTCCTTGTCCCACAAGGAAGCTGCCAGCCCTGAAAGCTCGTGCTGCTCTTCACTGTCCCCGTGCAGCCTATGCACAGGCACAACAGCATTGGGGATCTGTGCTTGCCCAGGAACTGTACACCTCTCGGTGTCCGTTCTCGGCATAGCATTTTTCTGAAAAGGCAAACGTCCGGCTCCTTGTCCCACAAGGAAGGTGCCAGCCCTGAAAGCTCGTGCTGCTCTTCACTGTCCCCGTGCAGCCTATGCACAGGCACAACAGCATTGGGGATCTGTGCTTGCCCAGGATCTGTACACCTCTCGGTGTCCGTTCTCGGCATAGCATTTTTCTGAAAAGGCAAACGTCCGGCTCCTTGTCCCACAAGGAAGCTGCCAGGCCTGAAAGCTCGTGCTGCTCTTCACTGTCCCCGTGCAGCCTATGCACAGGCACAACAGCATTGGGGATCTGTGCTTGCCCACAGGCGGCACATCTCACGGCGCTCGTTCTCGGCAGAGGCTCTTCCGAAAAGCCAAACGTCCGGCTCCTTGTCCCACAAGGAAGGTGCCAGCCCTGAAAGCTCGTGCTGCTCTTCACTGTCCCCGTGCAGCCTATGCACAGGCACAACAGCATTGGGGATCTGTGCTTGCCCAGGAACTGTACACCTCTCGATGTCCGTTCTCGGCATAGCATTTTTCTGAAAAGGCAAACGTCCGGCTCCTTGTCCCACAAGGAAGCTGCCAGGCCTGAAAGCTCGTGCTGCTCTTCACTGTCCCCGTGCAGCCTATGCACAGGCACAACAGCATTGGGGATCTGTGCTTGCCCACAGGCGGCACATCTCACGGCGCTCGTTCTCGGCAGAGGCTCTTCCGAAAAGGCAAACGTCCGGCTCCTTGTCCCACAAGGAAGCTGCCAGGCGTGAAAGCTCGTGCTGCTCTTCACTGTCCCCGTGCAGCCTATGCACAGGCACAACAGCATTGGGGATCTGTGCTTGCCCAGGAACTGTACACCTCTCGGTGTCCGTTCTCGGCATAGCATTTTTCTGAAAAGGCAAACGTCCGGCTCCTTGTCCCACAAGGAAGGTGCCAGCCCTGAAAGCTCGTGCTGCTCTTCACTGTCCCCGTGCAGCCTATGCACAGGCACAACAGCATTGGGGATCTGTGCTTGCCCACAGGCGGCACATCTCACGGCGCTCGTTCTCGGCAGAGGCTCTTCCGAAAAGGCAAACGTCCGGCTCCTGGTCCCACAAGGAAGCTGCCAGGCCTGAAAGCTCGTGCTGCTCTTCACTGTCCCCGTGCAGCCTATGCACAGGCACAACAGCATTGGGGATCTGTGCTTGCCCAGGAACTGTACACCTCTCGGTGTCCGTTCTCGGCATAGCATTTTTCTGAAAAGGCAAACGTCCGGCTCCTTGTCCCACAAGGAAGGTGCCAGGCCTGAAAGCTCGTGCTGCTCTTCACTGTCCCCGTGCAGCCTATGCACAGGCACAACAGCATTGGGGATCTGTGCTTGCCCAGGAACTGTACACCTCTCGGTGTCCGTTCTCGGCATAGCATTTTTCTGAAAAGGCAAACGTCCGGCTCCTTGTCCCACAAGGAAGGTGCCAGCCCTGAAAGCTCGTGCTGCTCTTCACTGTCCCCGTGCAGCCTATGCACAGGCACAACAGCATTGGGGATCTGTGCTTGCCCAGGAACTGTACACCTCTCGGTGTCCGTTCTCGGCATAGCATTTTTCTGAAAAGGCAAACGTCCGGCTCCTTGTCCCACAAGGAAGGTGCCAGGCCTGAAAGCTCGTGCTGCTCTTCACTGTCCCCGTGCAGCCTATGCACAGGCACAACAGCATTGGGGATCTGTGCTTGCCCAGGAACTGTACACCTCTCGGTGTCCGTTCTCGGCATAGCATTTTTCTGAAAAGGCAAACGTCCGGCTCCTTGTGCCACAAGGAAGGTGCCAGCCCTGAAAGCTCGTGCTGCTCTTCACTGTCCCCGTGCAGCCTATGCACAGGCACAACAGCATTGGGGATCTGTGCTTGCCCACAGGCGGCACATCTCACGGCGCTCTTTCTCGGCAGAGGCTCTTCCGAAAAGGCAAACGTCCGGCTCCTTGTCCCACAAGGAAGCTGCCAGGCCTGAAAGCTCGTGCTGCTCTTCACTGTCCCCGTGCAGCCTATGCACAGGCACAACAGCATTGGGGATCTGTGCTTGCCCAGAAACTGTACACCTCTCGGTGTCCGTTCTCGGCATAGCATTTTTCTGAAAAGGCAAACGTCCGGCTCCTTGTCCCACAAGGAAGGTGCCAGCCCTGAAAGCTCGTGCTGCTCTTCACTGTCCCCGTGCAGCCTATGCACAGGCACAACAGCATTGGGGATCTGTGCTTGCCCAGGAACTGTACACCTCTCGGTGTCCGTTCTCGGCATAGCATTTTTCTGAAAAGGCAAACGTCCGGCTCCTTGTGCCACAAGGAAGGTGCCAGCCCTGAAAGCTCGTGCTGCTCTTCACTGTCCCCGTGCAGCCTATGCACAGGCACAACAGCATTGGGGATCTGTGCTTGCCCAGGAACTGTACACCTCTCGATGTCCGTTCTCGGCATAGCATTTTTCTGAAAAGGCAAACGTCCGGCTCCTTGTCCCACAAGGAAGCTGCCAGGCCTGAAAGCTCGTGCTGCTCTTCACTGTCCCCGTGCAGCCTATGCACAGGCACAACAGCATTGGGGATCTGTGCTTGCCCACAGGCGGCACATCTCACGGCGCTCGTTCTCGGCAGAGGCTCTTCCGAAAAGGCAAACGTCCGGCTCCTTGTCCCACAAGGAAGCTGCCAGGCGTGAAAGCTCGTGCTGCTCTTCACTGTCCCCGTGCAGCCTATGCACAGGCACAACAGCATTGGGGATCTGTGCTTGCCCAGGAACTGTACACCTCTCGGTGTCCGTTCTCGGCATAGCATTTTTCTGAAAAGGCAAACGTCCGGCTCCTTGTCCCACAAGGAAGGTGCCAGCCCTGAAAGCTCGTGCTGCTCTTCACTGTCCCCGTGCAGCCTATGCACAGGCACAACAGCATTGGGGATCTGTGCTTGCCCACAGGCGGCACATCTCACGGCGCTCGTTCTCGGCAGAGGCTCTTCCGAAAAGGCAAACGTCCGGCTCCTGGTCCCACAAGGAAGCTGCCAGGCCTGAAAGCTCGTGCTGCTCTTCACTGTCCCCGTGCAGCCTATGCACAGGCACAACAGCATTGGGGATCTGTGCTTGCCCAGGAACTGTACACCTCTCGGTGTCCGTTCTCGGCATAGCATTTTTCTGAAAAGGCAAACGTCCGGCTCCTTGTCCCACAAGGAAGGTGCCAGGCCTGAAAGCTCGTGCTGCTCTTCACTGTCCCCGTGCAGCCTATGCACAGGCACAACAGCATTGGGGATCTGTGCTTGCCCAGGAACTGTACACCTCTCGGTGTCCGTTCTCGGCATAGCATTTTTCTGAAAAGGCAAACGTCCGGCTCCTTGTCCCACAAGGAAGGTGCCAGCCCTGAAAGCTCGTGCTGCTCTTCACTGTCCCCGTGCAGCCTATGCACAGGCACAACAGCATTGGGGATCTGTGCTTGCCCAGGAACTGTACACCTCTCGGTGTCCGTTCTCGGCATAGCATTTTTCTGAAAAGGCAAACGTCCGGCTCCTTGTCCCACAAGGAAGGTGCCAGGCCTGAAAGCTCGTGCTGCTCTTCACTGTCCCCGTGCAGCCTATGCACAGGCACAACAGCATTGGGGATCTGTGCTTGCCCAGGAACTGTACACCTCTCGGTGTCCGTTCTCGGCATAGCATTTTTCTGAAAAGGCAAACGTCCGGCTCCTTGTGCCACAAGGAAGGTGCCAGCCCTGAAAGCTCGTGCTGCTCTTCACTGTCCCCGTGCAGCCTATGCACAGGCACAACAGCATTGGGGATCTGTGCTTGCCCACAGGCGGCACATCTCACGGCGCTCTTTCTCGGCAGAGGCTCTTCCGAAAAGGCAAACGTCCGGCTCCTTGTCCCACAAGGAAGCTGCCAGGCCTGAAAGCTCGTGCTGCTCTTCACTGTCCCCGTGCAGCCTATGCACAGGCACAACAGCATTGGGGATCTGTGCTTGCCCAGAAACTGTACACCTCTCGGTGTCCGTTCTCGGCATAGCATTTTTCTGAAAAGGCAAACGTCCGGCTCCTTGTCCCACAAGGAAGGTGCCAGCCCTGAAAGCTCGTGCTGCTCTTCACTGTCCCCGTGCAGCCTATGCACAGGCACAACAGCATTGGGGATCTGTGCTTGCCCAGGAACTGTACACCTCTCGGTGTCCGTTCTCGGCATAGCATTTTTCTGAAAAGGCAAACGTCCGGCTCCTTGTGCCACAAGGAAGGTGCCAGCCCTGAAAGCTCGTGCTGCTCTTCACTGTCCCCGTGCAGCCTATGCACAGGCACAACAGCATTGGGGATCTGTGCTTGCCCAGGAACTGTACACCTCTCGATGTCCGTTCTCGGCATAGCATTTTTCTGAAAAGGCAAACGTCCGGCTCCTTGTCCCACAAGGAAGGTGCCAGCCCTGAAAGCTCGTGCTGCTCTTCACTGTCCCCGTGCAGCCTATGCACAGGCACAACAGCATTGGGGATCTGTGCTTGCCCAGGAACTGTACACCTCTCGGTGTCCGTTCTCGGCATAGCATTTTTCTGAAAAGGCAAACGTCCGGCTCCTTGTGCCACAAGGAAGGTGCCAGCCCTGAAAGCTCGTGCTGCTCTTCACTGTCCCCGTGCAGCCTATGCACAGGCACAACAGCATTGGGGATCTGTGCTTGCCCACAGGCGGCACATCTCACGGCGCTCTTTCTCGGCAGAGGCTCTTCCGAAAAGGCAAACGTCCGGCTCCTTGTCCCACAAGGAAGCTGCCAGGCCTGAAAGCTCGTGCTGCTCTTCACTGTCCCCGTGCAGCCTATGCACAGGCACAACAGCATTGGGGATCTGTGCTTGCCCAGAAACTGTACACCTCTCGGTGTCCGTTCTCGGCATAGCATTTTTCTGAAAAGGCAAACGTCCGGCTCCTTGTCCCACAAGGAAGGTGCCAGCCCTGAAAGCTCGTGCTGCTCTTCACTGTCCCCGTGCAGCCTATGCACAGGCACAACAGCATTGGGGATCTGTGCTTGCCCACAGGCGGCACATCTCACGGCGCTCGTTCTCGGCAGAGGCTCTTCCGAAAAGGCAAACGTCCGGCTCCTTGTCCCACAAGGAAGCTGCCAGGCCTGAAAGCTCGTGCTGCTCTTCACTGTCCCCGTGCAGCCTATGCACAGGCACAACAGCATTGGGGATCTGTGCTTGCCCAGGAACTGTACACCTCTCGGTGTCCGTTCTCGGCATAGCATTTTTCTGAAAAGGCAAACGTCCGGCTCCTTGTCCCACAAGGAAGGTGCCAGGCCTGAAAGCTCGTGCTGCTCTTCACTGTCCCCGTGCAGCCTATGCACAGGCACAACAGCATTGGGGATCTGTGCTTGCCCACAGGCGGCACATCTCACGGCACTCTTTCTCGGCAGAGGCTCTTCCGAAAAGGCAAACGTCCGGCTCCTTGTCCCACAAGGAAGCTGCCAGGCCTGAAAGCTCGTGCTGCTCTTCACTGTCCCCGTGCAGCCTATGCACAGGCACAACAGCATTGGGGATCTGTGCTTGCCCAGGATCGGTACACCTCTCGGTGTCCGTTCTCGGCATAGCATTTTTCTGAAAAGGCAAACGTCCGGCTCCTTGTCCCACAAGGAAGGTGCCAGCCCTGAAAGCTCGTGCTGCTCTTCACTGTCCCCGTGCAGCCTATGCACAGGCACAACAGCATTGGGGATCTGTGCTTGCCCAGGATCGGTACACCTCTCGGTGTCCGTTCTCGGCATAGCATTTTTCTGAAAAGGCAAACGTCCGGCTCCTTGTGCCACAAGGAAGGTGCCAGGCCTGAAAGCTCGTGCTGCTCTTCACTGTCCCCGTGCAGCCTATGCACAGGCACAACAGCATTGGGGATCTGTGCTTGCCCACAGGCGGCACATCTCACGGCGCTCGTTCTCGGCAGAGGCTCTTCCGAAAAGGCAAACGTCCGTCTCCTTGTCCCACAAGGAAGCTGCCAGGCCTGAAAGCTCGTGCTGCTCTTCACTGTCCCCGTGCAGCCTATGCACAGGCACAACAGCATTGGGGATCTGTGCTTGCCCAGGAACTGTACACCTCTCGGTGTCCGTTCTCGGCATAGCATTTTTCTGAAAAGGCAAACGTCCGGCTCCTTGTCCCACAAGGAAGGTGCCAGCCCTGAAAGCTCGTGCTGCTCTTCACTGTCCCCGTGCAGCCTATGCACAGGCACAACAGCATTGGGGATCTGTGCTTGCCCAGGAACTGTACACCTCTCGGTGTCCGTTCTCGGCATAGCATTTTTCTGAAAAGGCAAACGTCCGGCTCCTTGTGCCACAAGGAAGGTGCCAGCCCTGAAAGCTCGTGCTGCTCTTCACTGTCCCCGTGCAGCCTATGCACAGGCACAACAGCATTGGGGATCTGTGCTTGCCCAGAAACTGTACACCTCTCGATGTCCGTTCTCGGCATAGCATTTTTCTGAAAAGGCAAACGTCCGGCTCCTTGTCCCACAAGGAAGGTGCCAGGCCTGAAAGCTCGTGCTGCTCTTCACTGTCCCCGTGCAGCCTATGCACAGGCACAACAGCATTGGGGATCTGTGCTTGCCCACAGACGGCGCTCGTTCTCGGCAGAGGCTCTTCCGAAAAGGCAAACGTCCGGCTCCTTGTCCCACAAGGAAGCTGCCAGGCCTGAAAGCTCGTGCTGCTCTTCACTGTCCCCGTGCAGCCTATGCACAGGCACAACAGCATTGGGGATCTGTGCTTGCCCAGGAACTGTACACCTCTCGGTGTCCGTTCTCGGCATAGCATTTTTCTGAAAAGGCAAACGTCCGGCTCCTTGTCCCACAAGGAAGGTGCCAGCCCTGAAAGCTCGTGCTGCTCTTCACTGTCCCCGTGCAGCCTATGCACAGGCACAACAGCATTGGGGATCTGTGCTTGCCCAGGAACTGTACACCTCTCGGTGTCCGTTCTCGGCATAGCATTTTTCTGAAAAGGCAAACGTCCGGCTCCTTGTGCCACAAGGAAGGTGCCAGCCCTGAAAGCTCGTGCTGCTCTTCACTGTCCCCGTGCAGCCTATGCACAGGCACAACAGCATTGGGGATCTGTGCTTGCCCAGGAACTGTACACCTCTCGGTGTCCGTTCTCGGCATAGCATTTTTCTGAAAAGGCAAACGTCCGGCTCCTTGTGCCACAAGGAAGGTGCCAGCCCTGAAAGCTCGTGCTGCTCTTCACTGTCCCCGTGCAGCCTATGCACAGGCACAACAGCATTGGGGATCTGTGCTTGCCCACAGGCGGCACATCTCACGGCGCTCTTTCTCGGCAGAGGCTCTTCCGAAAAGGCAAACGTCCGGCTCCTTGTCCCACAAGGAAGCTGCCAGGCCTGAAAGCTCGTGCTGCTCTTCACTGTCCCCGTGCAGCCTATGCACAGGCACAACAGCATTGGGGATCTGTGCTTGCCCAGAAACTGTACACCTCTCGGTGTCCGTTCTCGGCATAGCATTTTTCTGAAAAGGCAAACGTCCGGCTCCTTGTCCCACAAGGAAGGTGCCAGCCCTGAAAGCTCGTGCTGCTCTTCACTGTCCCCGTGCAGCCTATGCACAGGCACAACAGCATTGGGGATCTGTGCTTGCCCAGGAACTGTACACCTCTCGGTGTCCGTTCTCGGCATAGCATTTTTCTGAAAAGGCAAACGTCCGGCTCCTTGTGCCACAAGGAAGGTGCCAGCCCTGAAAGCTCGTGCTGCTCTTCACTGTCCCCGTGCAGCCTATGCACAGGCACAACAGCATTGGGGATCTGTGCTTGCCCACAGGCGGCACATCTCACGGCGCTCGTTCTCGGCAGAGGCTCTTCCGAAAAGGCAAACGTCCGGCTCCTTGTCCCACAAGGAAGCTGCCAGGCCTGAAAGCTCGTGCTGCTCTTCACTGTCCCCGTGCAGCCTATGCACAGGCACAACAGCATTGGGGATCTGTGCTTGCCCAGGAACTGTACACCTCTCGGTGTCCGTTCTCGGCATAGCATTTTTCTGAAAAGGCAAACGTCCGGCTCCTTGTCCCACAAGGAAGGTGCCAGCCCTGAAAGCTCGTGCTGCTCTTCACTGTCCCCGTGCAGCCTATGCACAGGCACAACAGCATTGGGGATCTGTGCTTGCCCACAGGCGGCACATCTCACGGCACTCTTTCTCGGCAGAGGCTCTTCCGAAAAGGCAAACGTCCGGCTCCTTGTCCCACAAGGAAGCTGCCAGGCCTGAAAGCTCGTGCTGCTCTTCACTGTCCCCGTGCAGCCTATGCACAGGCACAACAGCATTGGGGATCTGTGCTTGCCCAGGATCGGTACACCTCTCGGTGTCCGTTCTCGGCATAGCATTTTTCTGAAAAGGCAAACGTCCGGCTCCTTGTCCCACAAGGAAGGTGCCAGCCCTGAAAGCTCGTGCTGCTCTTCACTGTCCCCGTGCAGCCTATGCACAGGCACAACAGCATTGGGGATCTGTGCTTGCCCAGGAACTGTACACCTCTCGGTGTCCGTTCTCGGCATAGCATTTTTCTGAAAAGGCAAACGTCCGGCTCCTTGTGCCACAAGGAAGGTGCCAGCCCTGAAAGCTCGTGCTGCTCTTCACTGTCCCCGTGCAGCCTATGCACAGGCACAACAGCATTGGGGATCTGTGCTTGCCCAGGAACTGTACACCTCTCGGTGTCCGTTCTCAGCATAGCATTTTTCTGAAAAGGCAAACGTCCGGCTCCTTGTCCCACAAGGAAGGTGCCAGCCCTGAAAGCTCGTGCTGCTCTTCACTGTCCCCGTGCAGCCTATGCACAGGCACAACAGCATTGGGGATCTGTGCTTGCCCACAAACTGTACACCTCTCGATGTCCGTTCTCGGCATAGCATTTTTCTGAAAAGGCAAACGTCCGGCTCCTTGTCCCACAAGGAAGGTGCCAGCCCTGAAAGCTCGTGCTGCTCTTCACTGTCCCCGTGCAGCCTATGCACAGGCACAACAGCATTGGGGATCTGTGCTTGCCCAGGAACTGTACACCTCTCGGTGTCCGTTCTCGGCATAGCATTTTTCTGAAAAGGCAAACGTCCGGCTCCTTGTCCCACAAGGAAGGTGCCAGCCCTGAAAGCTCGTGCTGCTCTTCACTGTCCCCGTGCAGCCTATGCACAGGCACAACAGCATTGGGGATCTGTGCTTGCCCACAAACTGTACACCTCTCGGTGTCCGTTCTCGGCATAGCATTTTTCTGAAAAGGCAAACGTCCGGCTCCTTGTCCCACAAGGAAGGTGCCAGCCCTGAAAGCTCGTGCTGCTCTTCACTGTCCCCGTGCAGCCTATGCACAGGCACAACAGCATTGGGGATCTGTGCTTGCCCACAGGCGGCACATCTCACGGCGCTCGTTCTCGGCAGAGGCTCTTCCGAAAAGGCAAACGTCCGGCTCCTTGTCCCACAAGGAAGCTGCCAGCCCTGAAAGCTCGTGCTGCTCTTCACTGTCCCCGTGCAGCCTATGCACAGGCACAACAGCATTGGGGATCTGTGCTTGCCCAGGAACTGTACACCTCTCGGTGTCCGTTCTCGGCATAGCATTTTTCTGAAAAGGCAAACGTCCGGCTCCTTGTCCCACAAGGAAGGTGCCAGCCTTGAAAGCTCGTGCTGCTCTTCACTGTCCCCGTGCAGCCTATGCACAGGCACAACAGCATTGGGGATCTGTGCTTGCCCAGCAACTGTACACCTCTCGGTGTCCGTTCTCGGCATAGCATTTTTCTGAAAAGGCAAACGTCCGGCTCCTTGTGCCACAAGGAAGGTGCCAGCCCTGAAAGCTCGTGCTGCTCTTCACTGTCCCCGTGCAGCCTATGCACAGGCACAACAGCATTGGGGATCTGTGCTTGCCCAGGATCGGTACACCTCTCGGTGTCCGTTCTCGGCATAGCATTTTTCTGAAAAGGCAAACGTCCGGCTCCTTGTCCCACAAGGAAGGTGCCAGCCCTGAAAGCTCGTGCTGCTCTTCACTGTCCCCGTGCAGCCTATGCACAGGCACAACAGCATTGGGGATCTGTGCTTGCCCAGGATCGGTACACCTCTCGGTGTCCGTTCTCGGCATAGCATTTTTCTGAAAAGGCAAACGTCCGGCTCCTTGTGCCACAAGGAAGGTGCCAGCCCTGAAAGCTCGTGCTGCTCTTCACTGTCCCCGTGCAGCCTATGCACAGGCACAACAGCATTGGGGATCTGTGCTTGCCCAGGATCGGTACACCTCTCGGTGTCCGTTCTCGGCATAGCATTTTTCTGAAAAGGCAAACGTCCGGCTCCTTGTCCCACAAGGAAGGTGCCAGCCCTGAAAGCTCGTGCTGCTCTTCACTGTCCCCGTGCAGCCTATGCACAGGCACAACAGCATTGGGGATCTGTGCTTGCCCACAGGCGGCACATCTCACGGCGCTCGTTCTCGGCAGAGGCTCTTCCGAAAAGGCAAACGTCCGGCTCCTTGTCCCACAAGGAAGCTGCCAGGCCTGAAAGCTCGTGCTGCTCTTCACTGTCCCCGTGCAGCCTATGCACAGGCACAACAGCATTGGGGATCTGTGCTTGCCCAGGAACTGTACACCTCTCGGTGTCCGTTCTCGGCATAGCATTTTTCTGAAAAGGCAAACGTCCGGCTCCTTGTCCCACAAGGAAGGTGCCAGCCCTGAAAGCTCGTGCTGCTCTTCACTGTCCCCGTGCAGCCTATGCACAGGCACAACAGCATTGGGGATCTGTGCTTGCCCAGGACCGGTACACCTCTCGGTGTCCATTCTCGGCATAGCATTTTTCTGAAAAGGCAAACGTCCGGCTCCTTGTCCCACAAGGAAGGTGCCAGCCCTGAAAGCTCGTGCTGCTCTTCACTGTCCCCGTGCAGCCTATGCACAGGCACAACAGCATTGGGGATCTGTGCTTGCCCACAGGCGGCACATCTCACGGCGCTCGTTCTCGGCAGAGGCTCTTCCGAAAAGGCAAACGTCCGGCTCCTTGTCCCACAAGGAAGCTGCCAGGCCTGAAAGCTCGTGCTGCTCTTCACTGTCCCCGTGCAGTCTATGCACAGGCACAACAGCATTGGGGATCTGTGCTTGCCCAGGAACTGTACACCTCTCGGTGTCCGTTCTCGGCATAGCATTTTTCTGAAAAGGCAAACGTCCGGCTCCTTGTCCCACAAGGAAGGTGCCAGCCCTGAAAGCTCGTGCTGCTCTTCACTGTCCCCGTGCAGCCTATGCACAGGCACAACAGCATTGGGGATCTGTGCTTGCCCAGGATCGGTACACCTCTCGGTGTCCGTTCTCGGCATAGCATTTTTCTGAAAAGGCAAACGTCCGGCTCCTTGTCCCACAAGGAAGCTGCCAGGCCTGAAAGCTCGTGCTGCTCTTCACTGTCCCCGTGCAGCCTATGCACAGGCACAACAGCATTGGGGATCTGTGCTTGCCCAGCAACTGTACACCTCTCGGTGTCCGTTCTCGGCATAGCATTTTTCTGAAAAGGCAAACGTCCGGCTCCTTGTCCCACAAGGAAGGTGCCAGCCTTGAAAGCTCGTGCTGCTCTTCACTGTCCCCGTGCAGCCTATGCACAGGCACAACAGCATTGGGGATCTGTGCTTGCCCAGGAACTGTACACCTCTCGGTGTCCGTTCTCGGCATAACATTTTTCTGAAAAGGCAAACGTCCGGCTCCTTGTCCCACAAGGAAGGTGCCAGCCTTGAAAGCTCGTGCTGCTCTTCACTGTCCCCGTGCAGCCTATGCACAGGCACAACAGCATTGGGGATCTGTGCTTGCCCACAGGCGGCACATCTCACGGCGCTCGTTCTCGGCAGAGGCTCTTCCGAAAAGGCAAACGTCCGGCTCCTTGTCCCACAAGGAAGCTGCCAGGCCTGAAAGCTCGTGCTGCTCTTCACTGTCCCTGTGCAGCCTATGCACAGGCACAACAGCATTGGGGATCTGTGCTTGCCCAGGATCGGTACACCTCTCAGTGTCCGTTCTCGGCATAGCATTTTTCTGAAAAGGCAAACGTCCGGCTCCTTGTCCCACAAGGAAGGTGCCAGCCCTGAAAGCTCTTGCTGCTCTTCACTGTCCCCGTGCAGCCTATGCACAGGCACAACAGCATTGGGGATCTGTGCTTGCCCAGGACCGGTACACCTCTCGGTGTCCGTTCTCGGCATAGCATTTTTCTGAAAAGGCAAACGTCCGGCTCCTTGTCCCACAAGGAAGGTGCCAGCCCTGAAAGCTCGTGCTGCTCTTCACTGTCCCCGTGCAGCCTATGCACAGGCACAACAGCATTGGGGATCTGTGCTTGCCCACAGGCGGCACATCTCACGGCGCTCGTTCTCGGCAGAGGCTCTTCCGAAAAGGCAAACGTCCGGCTCCTTGTCCCACAAGGAAGCTGCCAGGCCTGAAAGCTCGTGCTGCTCTTCACTGTCCCCGTGCAGCCTATGCACAGGCACAACAGCATTGGGGATCTGTGCTTGCCCAGGAACTGTACACCTCTCGGTGTCCGTTCTCGGCATAGCATTTTTCTGAAAAGGCAAACGTCCGGCTCCTTGTCCCACAAGGAAGGTGCCAGCCCTGAAAGCTCGTGCTGCTCTTCACTGTCCCCGTGCAGCCTATGCACAGGCACAACAGCATTGGGGATCTGTGCTTGCCCAGGATCGGTACACCTCTCGGTGTCCGTTCTCGGCATAGCATTTTTCTGAAAAGGCAAACGTCCGGCTCCTTGTCCCACAAGGAAGGTGCCAGCCTTGAAAGCTCGTGCTGCTCTTCACTGTCCCCGTGCAGCCTATGCACAGGCACAACAGCATTGGGGATCTGTGCTTGCCCAGGAACTGTACACCTCTCGGTGTCCGTTCTCGGCATAACATTTTTCTGAAAAGGCAAACGTCCGGCTCCTTGTCCCACAAGGAAGGTGCCAGCCTTGAAAGCTCGTGCTGCTCTTCACTGTCCCCGTGCAGCCTATGCACAGGCACAACAGCATTGGGGATCTGTGCTTGCCCACAGGCGGCACATCTCACGGCGCTCGTTCTCGGCAGAGGCTCTTCCGAAAAGGCAAACGTCCGGCTCCTTGTCCCACAAGGAAGCTGCCAGGCCTGAAAGCTCGTGCTGCTCTTCACTGTCCCCGTGCAGCCTATGCACAGGCACAACAGCATTGGGGATCTGTGCTTGCCCAGGAACTGTACACCTCTCGGTGTCCGTTCTCGGCATAGCATTTTTCTGAAAAGGCAAACGTCCGGCTCCTTGTCCCACAAGGAAGCTGCCAGCCCTGAAAGCTCGTGCTGCTCTTCACTGTCCCCGTGCAGCCTATGCACAGGCACAACAGCATTGGGGATCTGTGCTTGCCCAGGAACTGTACACCTCTCAGTGTCCGTTCTCGGCATAGCATTTTTCTGAAAAGGCAAACGTCCGGCTCCTTGTGCCACAAGGAAGGTGCCAGCCCTGAAAGCTCGTGCTGCTCTTCACTGTCCCCGTGCAGCCTATGCACAGGCACAACAGCATTGGGGATCTGTGCTTGCCCAGCAACTGTACACCTCTCGGTGTCCGTTCTCGGCATAGCATTTTTCTGAAAAGGCAAACGTCCGGCTCCTTGTGCCACAAGGAAGGTGCCAGCCCTGAAAGCTCGTGCTGCTCTTCACTGTCCCCGTGCAGCCTATGCACAGGCACAACAGCATTGGGGATCTGTGCTTGCCCACAGGCGGCACATCTCACGGCGCTCGTTCTCGGCAGAGGCTCTTCCGAAAAGGCAAACGTCCGGCTCCTTGTCCCACAAGGAAGGTGCCAGCCCTGAAAGCTCGTGCTGCTCTTCACTGTCCCCGTGCAGCCTATGCACAGGCACAACAGCATTGGGGATCTGTGCTTGCCCAGGATCGGTACACCTCTCGGTGTCCGTTCTCGGCATAGCATTTTTCTGAAAAGGCAAACGTCCGGCTCCTTGTCCCACAAGGAAGGTGCCAGCCCTGAAAGCTCGTGCTGCTCTTCACTGTCCCCGTGCAGCCTATGCACAGGCACAACAGCATTGGGGATCTGTGCTTGCCCAGCAACTGTACACCTCTCGGTGTCCGTTCTCGGCATAGCATTTTTCTGAAAAGGCAAACGTCCGGCTCCTTGTCCCACAAGGAAGGTGCCAGCCCTGAAAGCTCGTGCTGCTCTTCACTGTCCCCGTGCAGCCTATGCACAGGCACAACAGCATTGGGGATCTGTGCTTGCCCAGGAACTGTACACCTCTCGGTGTCCGTTCTCGGCATAGCATTTTTCTGAAAAGGCAAACGTCCGGCTCCTTGTCCCACAAGGAAGCTGCCAGCCCTGAAAGCTCGTGCTGCTCTTCACTGTCCCCGTGCAGCCTATGCACAGGCACAACAGCATTGGGGATCTGTGCTTGCCCAGGAACTGTACACCTCTCGGTGTCCGTTCTCGGCATAGCATTTTTCTGAAAAGGCAAACGTCCGGCTCCTTGTCCCACAAGGAAGGTGCCAGCCTTGAAAGCTCGTGCTGCTCTTCACTGTCCCCGTGCAGCCTATGCACAGGCACAACAGCATTGGGGATCTGTGCTTGCCCAGCAACTGTACACCTCTCGGTGTCCGTTCTCGGCATAGCATTTTTCTGAAAAGGCAAACGTCCGGCTCCTTGTGCCACAAGGAAGGTGCCAGCCCTGAAAGCTCGTGCTGCTCTTCACTGTCCCCGTGCAGCCTATGCACAGGCACAACAGCATTGGGGATCTGTGCTTGCCCAGGATCGGTACACCTCTCGGTGTCCGTTCTCGGCATAGCATTTTTCTGAAAAGGCAAACGTCCGGCTCCTTGTCCCACAAGGAAGGTGCCAGCCCTGAAAGCTCGTGCTGCTCTTCACTGTCCCCGTGCAGCCTATGCACAGGCACAACAGCATTGGGGATCTGTGCTTGCCCAGGATCGGTACACCTCTCGGTGTCCGTTCTCGGCATAGCATTTTTCTGAAAAGGCAAACGTCCGGCTCCTTGTGCCACAAGGAAGGTGCCAGCCCTGAAAGCTCGTGCTGCTCTTCACTGTCCCCGTGCAGCCTATGCACAGGCACAACAGCATTGGGGATCTGTGCTTGCCCAGGATCGGTACACCTCTCGGTGTCCGTTCTCGGCATAGCATTTTTCTGAAAAGGCAAACGTCCGGCTCCTTGTCCCACAAGGAAGGTGCCAGCCCTGAAAGCTCGTGCTGCTCTTCACTGTCCCCGTGCAGCCTATGCACAGGCACAACAGCATTGGGGATCTGTGCTTGCCCACAGGC
This sequence comes from Buteo buteo, assembly GCF_964188355.1. NCBI lineage: Eukaryota > Metazoa > Chordata > Aves > Accipitriformes > Accipitridae > Buteo > Buteo buteo. The sequence continues at coordinate 9,698,755 of NC_134195.1, read as the reverse complement.
GGCACATCTCACGGCGCTCGTTCTCGGCAGAGGCTCTTCCGAAAAGGCAAACGTCCGGCTCCTTGTCCCACAAGGAAGCTGCCAGGCCTGAAAGCTCGTGCTGCTCTTCACTGTCCCCGTGCAGCCTATGCACAGGCACAACAGCATTGGGGATCTGTGCTTGCCCAGGAACTGTACACCTCTCGGTGTCCGTTCTCGGCATAGCATTTTTCTGAAAAGGCAAACGTCCGGCTCCTTGTCCCACAAGGAAGGTGCCAGCCCTGAAAGCTCGTGCTGCTCTTCACTGTCCCCGTGCAGCCTATGCACAGGCACAACAGCATTGGGGATCTGTGCTTGCCCAGGACCGGTACACCTCTCGGTGTCCATTCTCGGCATAGCATTTTTCTGAAAAGGCAAACGTCCGGCTCCTTGTCCCACAAGGAAGGTGCCAGCCCTGAAAGCTCGTGCTGCTCTTCACTGTCCCCGTGCAGCCTATGCACAGGCACAACAGCATTGGGGATCTGTGCTTGCCCACAGGCGGCACATCTCACGGCGCTCGTTCTCGGCAGAGGCTCTTCCGAAAAGGCAAACGTCCGGCTCCTTGTCCCACAAGGAAGCTGCCAGGCCTGAAAGCTCGTGCTGCTCTTCACTGTCCCCGTGCAGTCTATGCACAGGCACAACAGCATTGGGGATCTGTGCTTGCCCAGGAACTGTACACCTCTCGGTGTCCGTTCTCGGCATAGCATTTTTCTGAAAAGGCAAACGTCCGGCTCCTTGTCCCACAAGGAAGGTGCCAGCCCTGAAAGCTCGTGCTGCTCTTCACTGTCCCCGTGCAGCCTATGCACAGGCACAACAGCATTGGGGATCTGTGCTTGCCCAGGATCGGTACACCTCTCGGTGTCCGTTCTCGGCATAGCATTTTTCTGAAAAGGCAAACGTCCGGCTCCTTGTCCCACAAGGAAGCTGCCAGGCCTGAAAGCTCGTGCTGCTCTTCACTGTCCCCGTGCAGCCTATGCACAGGCACAACAGCATTGGGGATCTGTGCTTGCCCAGCAACTGTACACCTCTCGGTGTCCGTTCTCGGCATAGCATTTTTCTGAAAAGGCAAACGTCCGGCTCCTTGTCCCACAAGGAAGGTGCCAGCCTTGAAAGCTCGTGCTGCTCTTCACTGTCCCCGTGCAGCCTATGCACAGGCACAACAGCATTGGGGATCTGTGCTTGCCCAGGAACTGTACACCTCTCGGTGTCCGTTCTCGGCATAACATTTTTCTGAAAAGGCAAACGTCCGGCTCCTTGTCCCACAAGGAAGGTGCCAGCCTTGAAAGCTCGTGCTGCTCTTCACTGTCCCCGTGCAGCCTATGCACAGGCACAACAGCATTGGGGATCTGTGCTTGCCCACAGGCGGCACATCTCACGGCGCTCGTTCTCGGCAGAGGCTCTTCCGAAAAGGCAAACGTCCGGCTCCTTGTCCCACAAGGAAGCTGCCAGGCCTGAAAGCTCGTGCTGCTCTTCACTGTCCCCGTGCAGCCTATGCACAGGCACAACAGCATTGGGGATCTGTGCTTGCCCAGGATCGGTACACCTCTCGGTGTCCGTTCTCGGCATAGCATTTTTCTGAAAAGGCAAACGTCCGGCTCCTTGTGCCACAAGGAAGGTGCCAGCCCTGAAAGCTCGTGCTGCTCTTCACTGTCCCCGTGCAGCCTATGCACAGGCACAACAGCATTGGGGATCTGTGCTTGCCCAGGATCGGTACACCTCTCGGTGTCCGTTCTCGGCATAGCATTTTTCTGAAAAGGCAAACGTCCGGCTCCTTGTCCCACAAGGAAGGTGCCAGCCCTGAAAGCTCGTGCTGCTCTTCACTGTCCCCGTGCAGCCTATGCACAGGCACAACAGCATTGGGGATCTGTGCTTGCCCACAGGCGGCACATCTCACGGCGCTCGTTCTCGGCAGAGGCTCTTCCGAAAAGGCAAACGTCCGGCTCCTTGTCCCACAAGGAAGCTGCCAGGCCTGAAAGCTCGTGCTGCTCTTCACTGTCCCCGTGCAGCCTATGCACAGGCACAACAGCATTGGGGATCTGTGCTTGCCCAGGAACTGTACACCTCTCGGTGTCCGTTCTCGGCATAGCATTTTTCTGAAAAGGCAAACGTCCGGCTCCTTGTCCCACAAGGAAGGTGCCAGCCCTGAAAGCTCTTGCTGCTCTTCACTGTCCCCGTGCAGCCTATGCACAGGCACAACAGCATTGGGGATCTGTGCTTGCCCAGGACCGGTACACCTCTCGGTGTCCATTCTCGGCATAGCATTTTTCTGAAAAGGCAAACGTCCGGCTCCTTGTCCCACAAGGAAGGTGCCAGCCCTGAAAGCTCGTGCTGCTCTTCACTGTCCCCGTGCAGCCTATGCACAGGCACAACAGCATTGGGGATCTGTGCTTGCCCACAGGCGGCACATCTCACGGCGCTCGTTCTCGGCAGAGGCTCTTCCGAAAAGGCAAACGTCCGGCTCCTTGTCCCACAAGGAAGCTGCCAGGCCTGAAAGCTCGTGCTGCTCTTCACTGTCCCCGTGCAGCCTATGCACAGGCACAACAGCATTGGGGATCTGTGCTTGCCCAGGAACTGTACACCTCTCGGTGTCCGTTCTCGGCATAGCATTTTTCTGAAAAGGCAAACGTCCGGCTCCTTGTCCCACAAGGAAGGTGCCAGCCCTGAAAGCTCGTGCTGCTCTTCACTGTCCCCGTGCAGCCTATGCACAGGCACAACAGCATTGGGGATCTGTGCTTGCCCAGGATCGGTACACCTCTCGGTGTCCGTTCTCGGCATAGCATTTTTCTGAAAAGGCAAACGTCCGGCTCCTTGTCCCACAAGGAAGCTGCCAGGCCTGAAAGCTCGTGCTGCTCTTCACTGTCCCCGTGCAGCCTATGCACAGGCACAACAGCATTGGGGATCTGTGCTTGCCCAGCAACTGTACACCTCTCGGTGTCCGTTCTCGGCATAGCATTTTTCTGAAAAGGCAAACGTCCGGCTCCTTGTCCCACAAGGAAGGTGCCAGCCTTGAAAGCTCGTGCTGCTCTTCACTGTCCCCGTGCAGCCTATGCACAGGCACAACAGCATTGGGGATCTGTGCTTGCCCAGGAACTGTACACCTCTCGGTGTCCGTTCTCGGCATAACATTTTTCTGAAAAGGCAAACGTCCGGCTCCTTGTCCCACAAGGAAGGTGCCAGCCTTGAAAGCTCGTGCTGCTCTTCACTGTCCCCGTGCAGCCTATGCACAGGCACAACAGCATTGGGGATCTGTGCTTGCCCACAGGCGGCACATCTCACGGCGCTCGTTCTCGGCAGAGGCTCTTCCGAAAAGGCAAACGTCCGGCTCCTTGTCCCACAAGGAAGCTGCCAGGCCTGAAAGCTCGTGCTGCTCTTCACTGTCCCCGTGCAGCCTATGCACAGGCACAACAGCATTGGGGATCTGTGCTTGCCCAGGAACTGTACACCTCTCGGTGTCCGTTCTCGGCATAGCATTTTTCTGAAAAGGCAAACGTCCGGCTCCTTGTCCCACAAGGAAGGTGCCAGCCTTGAAAGCTCGTGCTGCTCTTCACTGTCCCCGTGCAGCCTATGCACAGGCACAACAGCATTGGGGATCTGTGCTTGCCCAGCAACTGTACACCTCTCGGTGTCCGTTCTCGGCATAGCATTTTTCTGAAAAGGCAAACGTCCGGCTCCTTGTCCCACAAGGAAGGTGCCAGCCCTGAAAGCTCGTGCTGCTCTTCACTGTCCCCGTGCAGCCTATGCACAGGCACAACAGCATTGGGGATCTGTGCTTGCCCAGGATCGGTACACCTCTCGGTGTCCGTTCTCGGCATAGCATTTTTCTGAAAAGGCAAACGTCCGGCTCCTTGTCCCACAAGGAAGGTGCCAGCCCTGAAAGCTCGTGCTGCTCTTCACTGTCCCCGTGCAGCCTATGCACAGGCACAACAGCATTGGGGATCTGTGCTTGCCCAGGAACTGTACACCTCTCAGTGTCCGTTCTCGGCATAGCATTTTTCTGAAAAGGCAAACGTCCGGCTCCTTGTCCCACAAGGAAGGTGCCAGCCTTGAAAGCTCGTGCTGCTCTTCACTGTCCCCGTGCAGCCTATGCACAGGCACAACAGCATTGGGGATCTGTGCTTGCCCAGCAACTGTACACCTCTCGGTGTCCGTTCTCGGCATAGCATTTTTCTGAAAAGGCAAACGTCCGGCTCCTTGTCCCACAAGGAAGGTGCCAGCCTTGAAAGCTCGTGCTGCTCTTCACTGTCCCCGTGCAGCCTATGCACAGGCACAACAGCATTGGGGATCTGTGCTTGCCCAGCAACTGTACACCTCTCGGTGTCCGTTCTCGGCATAGCATTTTTCTGAAAAGGCAAACGTCCGGCTCCTTGTCCCACAAGGAAGGTGCCAGCCCTGAAAGCTCGTGCTGCTCTTCACTGTCCCCGTGCAGCCTATGCACAGGCACAACAGCATTGGGGATCTGTGCTTGCCCAGGAACTGTACACCTCTCGGTGTCCGTTCTCGGCATAGCATTTTTCTGAAAAGGCAAACGTCCGGCTCCTTGTGCCACAAGGAAGGTGCCAGCCCTGAAAGCTCGTGCTGCTCTTCACTGTCCCCGTGCAGCCTATGCACAGGCACAACAGCATTGGGGATCTGTGCTTTCCCACAGGCGGCACATCTCACGGCGCTCGTTCTCGGCAGAGGCTCTTCCGAAAAGGCAAACGTCCGGCTCCTTGTCCCACAAGGAAGGTGCCAGCCCTGAAAGCTCGTGCTGCTCTTCACTGTCCCCGTGCAGCCTATGCACAGGCACAACAGCATTGGGGATCTGTGCTTGCCCAGGATCGGTACACCTCTCGGTGTCCGTTCTCGGCATAGCATTTTTCTGAAAAGGCAAACGTCCGGCTCCTTGTCCCACAAGGAAGGTGCCAGCCCTGAAAGCTCGTGCTGCTCTTCACTGTCCCCGTGCAGCCTATGCACAGGCACAACAGCATTGGGGATCTGTGCTTGCCCACAGGCGGCACATCTCACGGCGCTCGTTCTCGGCAGAGGCTCTTCCGAAAAGGCAAACGTCCGGCTCCTTGTCCCACAAGGAAGCTGCCAGGCCTGAAAGCTCGTGCTGCTCTTCACTGTCCCCGTGCAGTCTATGCACAGGCACAACAGCATTGGGGATCTGTGCTTGCCCAGGAACTGTACACCTCTCGGTGTCCGTTCTCGGCATAGCATTTTTCTGAAAAGGCAAACGTCCGGCTCCTTGTCCCACAAGGAAGGTGCCAGCCCTGAAAGCTCGTGCTGCTCTTCACTGTCCCCGTGCAGCCTATGCACAGGCACAACAGCATTGGGGATCTGTGCTTGCCCAGGATCGGTACACCTCTCGGTGTCCGTTCTCGGCATAGCATTTTTCTGAAAAGGCAAACGTCCGGCTCCTTGTCCCACAAGGAAGCTGCCAGGCCTGAAAGCTCGTGCTGCTCTTCACTGTCCCCGTGCAGCCTATGCACAGGCACAACAGCATTGGGGATCTGTGCTTGCCCAGCAACTGTACACCTCTCGGTGTCCGTTCTCGGCATAGCATTTTTCTGAAAAGGCAAACGTCCGGCTCCTTGTCCCACAAGGAAGGTGCCAGCCTTGAAAGCTCGTGCTGCTCTTCACTGTCCCCGTGCAGCCTATGCACAGGCACAACAGCATTGGGGATCTGTGCTTGCCCAGGAACTGTACACCTCTCGGTGTCCGTTCTCGGCATAACATTTTTCTGAAAAGGCAAACGTCCGGCTCCTTGTCCCACAAGGAAGGTGCCAGCCTTGAAAGCTCGTGCTGCTCTTCACTGTCCCCGTGCAGCCTATGCACAGGCACAACAGCATTGGGGATCTGTGCTTGCCCACAGGCGGCACATCTCACGGCGCTCGTTCTCGGCAGAGGCTCTTCCGAAAAGGCAAACGTCCGGCTCCTTGTCCCACAAGGAAGCTGCCAGGCCTGAAAGCTCGTGCTGCTCTTCACTGTCCCCGTGCAGCCTATGCACAGGCACAACAGCATTGGGGATCTGTGCTTGCCCAGGATCGGTACACCTCTCGGTGTCCGTTCTCGGCATAGCATTTTTCTGAAAAGGCAAACGTCCGGCTCCTTGTGCCACAAGGAAGGTGCCAGCCCTGAAAGCTCGTGCTGCTCTTCACTGTCCCCGTGCAGCCTATGCACAGGCACAACAGCATTGGGGATCTGTGCTTGCCCAGGATCGGTACACCTCTCGGTGTCCGTTCTCGGCATAGCATTTTTCTGAAAAGGCAAACGTCCGGCTCCTTGTCCCACAAGGAAGGTGCCAGCCCTGAAAGCTCGTGCTGCTCTTCACTGTCCCCGTGCAGCCTATGCACAGGCACAACAGCATTGGGGATCTGTGCTTGCCCACAGGCGGCACATCTCACGGCGCTCGTTCTCGGCAGAGGCTCTTCCGAAAAGGCAAACGTCCGGCTCCTTGTCCCACAAGGAAGCTGCCAGGCCTGAAAGCTCGTGCTGCTCTTCACTGTCCCCGTGCAGCCTATGCACAGGCACAACAGCATTGGGGATCTGTGCTTGCCCAGGAACTGTACACCTCTCGGTGTCCGTTCTCGGCATAGCATTTTTCTGAAAAGGCAAACGTCCGGCTCCTTGTCCCACAAGGAAGGTGCCAGCCCTGAAAGCTCTTGCTGCTCTTCACTGTCCCCGTGCAGCCTATGCACAGGCACAACAGCATTGGGGATCTGTGCTTGCCCAGGACCGGTACACCTCTCGGTGTCCATTCTCGGCATAGCATTTTTCTGAAAAGGCAAACGTCCGGCTCCTTGTGCCACAAGGAAGGTGCCAGCCCTGAAAGCTCGTGCTGCTCTTCACTGTCCCCGTGCAGCCTATGCACAGGCACAACAGCATTGGGGATCTGTGCTTGCCCACAGGCGGCACATCTCACGGCGCTCGTTCTCGGCAGAGGCTCTTCCGAAAAGGCAAACGTCCGGCTCCTTGTCCCACAAGGAAGCTGCCAGGCCTGAAAGCTCGTGCTGCTCTTCACTGTCCCCGTGCAGCCTATGCACAGGCACAACAGCATTGGGGATCTGTGCTTGCCCAGGAACTGTACACCTCTCGGTGTCCGTTCTCGGCATAGCATTTTTCTGAAAAGGCAAACGTCCGGCTCCTTGTCCCACAAGGAAGCTGCCAGGCCTGAAAGCTCGTGCTGCTCTTCACTGTCCCCGTGCAGCCTATGCACAGGCACAACAGCATTGGGGATCTGTGCTTGCCCAGCAACTGTACACCTCTCGGTGTCCGTTCTCGGCATAGCATTTTTCTGAAAAGGCAAACGTCCGGCTCCTTGTCCCACAAGGAAGGTGCCAGCCTTGAAAGCTCGTGCTGCTCTTCACTGTCCCCGTGCAGCCTATGCACAGGCACAACAGCATTGGGGATCTGTGCTTGCCCAGGAACTGTACACCTCTCGGTGTCCGTTCTCGGCATAACATTTTTCTGAAAAGGCAAACGTCCGGCTCCTTGTCCCACAAGGAAGGTGCCAGCCTTGAAAGCTCGTGCTGCTCTTCACTGTCCCCGTGCAGCCTATGCACAGGCACAACAGCATTGGGGATCTGTGCTTGCCCACAGGCGGCACATCTCACGGCGCTCGTTCTCGGCAGAGGCTCTTCCGAAAAGGCAAACGTCCGGCTCCTTGTCCCACAAGGAAGCTGCCAGGCCTGAAAGCTCGTGCTGCTCTTCACTGTCCCCGTGCAGCCTATGCACAGGCACAACAGCATTGGGGATCTGTGCTTGCCCAGGAACTGTACACCTCTCGGTGTCCGTTCTCGGCATAGCATTTTTCTGAAAAGGCAAACGTCCGGCTCCTTGTCCCACAAGGAAGGTGCCAGCCTTGAAAGCTCGTGCTGCTCTTCACTGTCCCCGTGCAGCCTATGCACAGGCACAACAGCATTGGGGATCTGTGCTTGCCCAGCAACTGTACACCTCTCGGTGTCCGTTCTCGGCATAGCATTTTTCTGAAAAGGCAAACGTCCGGCTCCTTGTCCCACAAGGAAGGTGCCAGCCCTGAAAGCTCGTGCTGCTCTTCACTGTCCCCGTGCAGCCTATGCACAGGCACAACAGCATTGGGGATCTGTGCTTGCCCAGGATCGGTACACCTCTCGGTGTCCGTTCTCGGCATAGCATTTTTCTGAAAAGGCAAACGTCCGGCTCCTTGTCCCACAAGGAAGGTGCCAGCCCTGAAAGCTCGTGCTGCTCTTCACTGTCCCCGTGCAGCCTATGCACAGGCACAACAGCATTGGGGATCTGTGCTTGCCCAGGAACTGTACACCTCTCAGTGTCCGTTCTCGGCATAGCATTTTTCTGAAAAGGCAAACGTCCGGCTCCTTGTCCCACAAGGAAGGTGCCAGCCTTGAAAGCTCGTGCTGCTCTTCACTGTCCCCGTGCAGCCTATGCACAGGCACAACAGCATTGGGGATCTGTGCTTGCCCAGCAACTGTACACCTCTCGGTGTCCGTTCTCGGCATAGCATTTTTCTGAAAAGGCAAACGTCCGGCTCCTTGTCCCACAAGGAAGGTGCCAGCCTTGAAAGCTCGTGCTGCTCTTCACTGTCCCCGTGCAGCCTATGCACAGGCACAACAGCATTGGGGATCTGTGCTTGCCCAGCAACTGTACACCTCTCGGTGTCCGTTCTCGGCATAGCATTTTTCTGAAAAGGCAAACGTCCGGCTCCTTGTCCCACAAGGAAGGTGCCAGCCCTGAAAGCTCGTGCTGCTCTTCACTGTCCCCGTGCAGCCTATGCACAGGCACAACAGCATTGGGGATCTGTGCTTGCCCAGGAACTGTACACCTCTCGGTGTCCGTTCTCGGCATAGCATTTTTCTGAAAAGGCAAACGTCCGGCTCCTTGTCCCACAAGGAAGGTGCCAGCCCTGAAAGCTCGTGCTGCTCTTCACTGTCCCCGTGCAGCCTATGCACAGGCACAACAGCATTGGGGATCTGTGCTTTCCCACAGGCGGCACATCTCACGGCGCTCGTTCTCGGCAGAGGCTCTTCCGAAAAGGCAAACGTCCGGCTCCTTGTCCCACAAGGAAGGTGCCAGCCCTGAAAGCTCGTGCTGCTCTTCACTGTCCCCGTGCAGCCTATGCACAGGCACAACAGCATTGGGGATCTGTGCTTGCCCAGGATCGGTACACCTCTCGGTGTCCGTTCTCGGCATAGCATTTTTCTGAAAAGGCAAACGTCCGGCTCCTTGTCCCACAAGGAAGGTGCCAGCCCTGAAAGCTCGTGCTGCTCTTCACTGTCCCCGTGCAGCCTATGCACAGGCACAACAGCATTGGGGATCTGTGCTTGCCCAGCAACTGTACACCTCTCGGTGTCCGTTCTCGGCATAGCATTTTTCTGAAAAGGCAAACGTCCGGCTCCTTGTCCCACAAGGAAGGTGCCAGCCCTGAAAGCTCGTGCTGCTCTTCACTGTCCCCGTGCAGCCTATGCACAGGCACAACAGCATTGGGGATCTGTGCTTGCCCAGGATCGGTACACCTCTCGGTGTCCGTTCTCGGCATAGCATTTTTCTGAAAAGGCAAACGTCCGGCTCCTTGTCCCACAAGGAAGGTGCCAGCCTTGAAAGCTCGTGCTGCTCTTCACTGTCCCCGTGCAGCCTATGCACAGGCACAACAGCATTGGGGATCTGTGCTTGCCCAGCAACTGTACACCTCTCGGTGTCCGTTCTCGGCATAGCATTTTTCTGAAAAGGCAAACGTCCGGCTCCTTGTGCCACAAGGAAGGTGCCAGCCCTGAAAGCTCGTGCTGCTCTTCACTGTCCCCGTGCAGCCTATGCACAGGCACAACAGCATTGGGGATCTGTGCTTGCCCAGGATCGGTACACCTCTCGGTGTCCGTTCTCGGCATAGCATTTTTCTGAAAAGGCAAACGTCCGGCTCCTTGTCCCACAAGGAAGGTGCCAGCCCTGAAAGCTCGTGCTGCTCTTCACTGTCCCCGTGCAGCCTATGCACAGGCACAACAGCATTGGGGATCTGTGCTTGCCCACAGGCGGCACATCTCACGGCGCTCGTTCTCGGCAGAGGCTCTTCCGAAAAGGCAAACGTCCGGCTCCTTGTGCCACAAGGAAGGTGCCAGCCCTGAAAGCTCGTGCTGCTCTTCACTGTCCCCGTGCAGCCTATGCACAGGCACAACAGCATTGGGGATCTGTGCTTGCCCAGGATCGGTACACCTCTCGGTGTCCGTTCTCGGCATAGCATTTTTCTGAAAAGGCAAACGTCCGGCTCCTTGTCCCACAAGGAAGGTGCCAGCCCTGAAAGCTCGTGCTGCTCTTCACTGTCCCCGTGCAGCCTATGCACAGGCACAACAGCATTGGGGATCTGTGCTTGCCCAGCAACTGTACACCTCTCGGTGTCCGTTCTCGGCATAGCATTTTTCTGAAAAGGCAAACGTCCGGCTCCTTGTCCCACAAGGAAGGTGCCAGCCTTGAAAGCTCGTGCTGCTCTTCACTGTCCCCGTGCAGCCTATGCACAGGCACAACAGCATTGGGGATCTGTGCTTGCCCACAGGCGGCACATCTCACGGCGCTCGTTCTCGGCAGAGGCTCTTCCGAAAAGGCAAACGTCCGGCTCCTTGTCCCACAAGGAAGCTGCCAGGCCTGAAAGCTCGTGCTGCTCTTCACTGTCCCCGTGCAGCCTATGCACAGGCACAACAGCATTGGGGATCTGTGCTTGCCCAGGAACTGTACACCTCTCGGTGTCCGTTCTCGGCATAGCATTTTTCTGAAAAGGCAAACGTCCGGCTCCTTGTCCCACAAGGAAGGTGCCAGCCTTGAAAGCTCGTGCTGCTCTTCACTGTCCCCGTGCAGCCTATGCACAGGCACAACAGCATTGGGGATCTGTGCTTGCCCAGCAACTGTACACCTCTCGGTGTCCGTTCTCGGCATAGCATTTTTCTGAAAAGGCAAACGTCCGGCTCCTTGTCCCACAAGGAAGGTGCCAGCCCTGAAAGCTCGTGCTGCTCTTCACTGTCCCCGTGCAGCCTATGCACAGGCACAACAGCATTGGGGATCTGTGCTTGCCCAGCAACTGTACACCTCTCGGTGTCCGTTCTCGGCATAGCATTTTTCTGAAAAGGCAAACGTCCGGCTCCTTGTCCCACAAGGAAGGTGCCAGCCCTGAAAGCTCGTGCTGCTCTTCACTGTCCCCGTGCAGCCTATGCACAGGCACAACAGCATTGGGGATCTGTGCTTGCCCAGGATCGGTACACCTCTCGGTGTCCGTTCTCGGCATAGCATTTTTCTGAAAAGGCAAACGTCCGGCTCCTTGTCCCACAAGGAAGGTGCCAGCCCTGAAAGCTCGTGCTGCTCTTCACTGTCCCCGTGCAGCCTATGCACAGGCACAACAGCATTGGGGATCTGTGCTTGCCCAGGAACTGTACACCTCTCAGTGTCCGTTCTCGGCATAGCATTTTTCTGAAAAGGCAAACGTCCGGCTCCTTGTCCCACAAGGAAGGTGCCAGCCTTGAAAGCTCGTGCTGCTCTTCACTGTCCCCGTGCAGCCTATGCACAGGCACAACAGCATTGGGGATCTGTGCTTTCCCACAGGCGGCACATCTCACGGCGCTCGTTCTCGGCAGAGGCTCTTCCGAAAAGGCAAACGTCCGGCTCCTTGTCCCACAAGGAAGGTGCCAGCCCTGAAAGCTCATGCTGCTCTTCACTGTCCCCGTGCAGCCTATGCACAGGCACAACAGCATTGGGGATCTGTGCTTGCCCAGGAACTGTACACCTCTCGGTGTCCGTTCTCGGCATAGCATTTTTCTGAAAAGGCAAACGTCCGGCTCCTTGTCCCACAAGGAAGGTGCCAGCCCTGAAAGCTCGTGCTGCTCTTCACTGTCCCCGTGCAGCCTATGCACAGGCACAACAGCATTGGGGATCTGTGCTTGCCCAGGATCGGTACACCTCTCGGTGTCCGTTCTCGGCATAGCATTTTTCTGAAAAGGCAAACGTCCGGCTCCTTGTCCCACAAGGAAGGTGCCAGCCCTGAAAGCTCGTGCTGCTCTTCACTGTCCCCGTGCAGCCTATGCACAGGCACAACAGCATTGGGGATCTGTGCTTGCCCAGCAACTGTACACCTCTCGGTGTCCGTTCTCGGCATAGCATTTTTCTGAAAAGGCAAACGTCCGGCTCCTTGTCCCACAAGGAAGGTGCCAGCCCTGAAAGCTCGTGCTGCTCTTCACTGTCCCCGTGCAGCCTATGCACAGGCACAACAGCATTGGGGATCTGTGCTTGCCCAGGAACTGTACACCTCTCGGGGTCCGTTCTCGGCATAGCATTTTTCTGAAAAGGCAAACGTCCGGCTCCTTGTCCCACAAGGAAGGTGCCAGCCCTGAAAGCTCGTGCTGCTCTTCACTGTCCCCGTGCAGCCTATGCACAGGCACAACAGCATTGGGGATCTGTGCTTGCCCAGCAACTGTACACCTCTCGGTGTCCGTTCTCGGCATAGCATTTTTCTGAAAAGGCAAACGTCCGGCTCCTTGTGCCACAAGGAAGGTGCCAGCCCTGAAAGCTCGTGCTGCTCTTCACTGTCCCCGTGCAGCCTATGCACAGGCACAACAGCATTGGGGATCTGTGCTTGCCCAGGATCGGTACACCTCTCGGTGTCCGTTCTCGGCATAGCATTTTTCTGAAAAGGCAAACGTCCGGCTCCTTGTCCCACAAGGAAGGTGCCAGCCCTGAAAGCTCGTGCTGCTCTTCACTGTCCCCGTGCAGCCTATGCACAGGCACAACAGCATTGGGGATCTGTGCTTGCCCAGGAACTGTACACCTCTCGGTGTCCGTTCTCGGCATAGCATTTTTCTGAAAAGGCAAACGTCCGGCTCCTTGTCCCACAAGGAAGGTGCCAGCCCTGAAAGCTCGTGCTGCTCTTCACTGTCCCCGTGCAGCCTATGCACAGGCACAACAGCATTGGGGATCTGTGCTTGCCCAGGATCGGTACACCTCTCGGTGTCCGTTCTCGGCATAGCATTTTTCTGAAAAGGCAAACGTCCGGCTCCTTGACCCACAAGGAAGGTGCCAGCCTTGAAAGCTCGTGCTGCTCTTCACTGTCCCCGTGCAGCCTATGCACAGGCACAACAGCATTGGGGATCTGTGCTTGCCCAGGAACTGTACACCTCTCGGTGTCCGTTCTCGGCATAACATTTTTCTGAAAAGGCAAACGTCCGGCTCCTTGTCCCACAAGGAAGGTGCCAGCCTTGAAAGCTCGTGCTGCTCTTCACTGTCCCCGTGCAGCCTATGCACAGGCACAACAGCATTGGGGATCTGTGCTTGCCCACAGGCGGCACATCTCACGGCGCTCGTTCTCGGCAGAGGCTCTTCCGAAAAGGCAAACGTCCGGCTCCTTGTCCCACAAGGAAGCTGCCAGGCCTGAAAGCTCGTGCTGCTCTTCACTGTCCCCGTGCAGCCTATGCACAGGCACAACAGCATTGGGGATCTGTGCTTGCCCAGGAACTGTACACCTCTCGGTGTCCGTTCTCGGCATAGCATTTTTCTGAAAAGGCAAACGTCCGGCTCCTTGTCCCACAAGGAAGCTGCCAGCCCTGAAAGCTCGTGCTGCTCTTCACTGTCCCCGTGCAGCCTATGCACAGGCACAACAGCATTGGGGATCTGTGCTTGCCCACAGGCGGCACATCTCACGGCGCTCGTTCTCGGCAGAGGCTCTTCCGAAAAGGCAAACGTCCGGCTCCTTGTCCCACAAGGAAGGTGCCAGCCCTGAAAGCTCGTGCTGCTCTTCACTGTCCCCGTGCAGCCTATGCACAGGCACAACAGCATTGGGGATCTGTGCTTGCCCAGGAACTGTACACCTCTCGGTGTCCGTTCTCGGCATAGCATTTTTCTGAAAAGGCAAACGTCCGGCTCCTTGTGCCACAAGGAAGGTGCCAGCCCTGAAAGCTCGTGCTGCTCTTCACTGTCCCCGTGCAGCCTATGCACAGGCACAACAGCATTGGGGATCTGTGCTTGCCCAGGATCGGTACACCTCTCGGTGTCCGTTCTCGGCATAGCATTTTTCTGAAAAGGCAAACGTCCGGCTCCTTGTCCCACAAGGAAGGTGCCAGCCCTGAAAGCTCGTGCTGCTCTTCACTGTCCCCGTGCAGCCTATGCACAGGCACAACAGCATTGGGGATCTGTGCTTGCCCAGGAACTGTACACCTCTCAGTGTCCGTTCTCGGCATAGCATTTTTCTGAAAAGGCAAACGTCCGGCTCCTTGTCCCACAAGGAAGGTGCCAGCCTTGAAAGCTCGTGCTGCTCTTCACTGTCCCCGTGCAGCCTATGCACAGGCACAACAGCATTGGGGATCTGTGCTTGCCCAGCAACTGTACACCTCTCGGTGTCCGTTCTCGGCATAGCATTTTTCTGAAAAGGCAAACGTCCGGCTCCTTGTCCCACAAGGAAGGTGCCAGCCTTGAAAGCTCGTGCTGCTCTTCACTGTCCCCGTGCAGCCTATGCACAGGCACAACAGCATTGGGGATCTGTGCTTGCCCAGCAACTGTACACCTCTCGGTGTCCGTTCTCGGCATAGCATTTTTCTGAAAAGGCAAACGTCCGGCTCCTTGTCCCACAAGGAAGGTGCCAGCCCTGAAAGCTCGTGCTGCTCTTCACTGTCCCCGTGCAGCCTATGCACAGGCACAACAGCATTGGGGATCTGTGCTTGCCCAGGAACTGTACACCTCTCGGTGTCCGTTCTCGGCATAGCATTTTTCTGAAAAGGCAAACGTCCGGCTCCTTGTCCCACAAGGAAGGTGCCAGCCCTGAAAGCTCGTGCTGCTCTTCACTGTCCCCGTGCAGCCTATGCACAGGCACAACAGCATTGGGGATCTGTGCTTTCCCACAGGCGGCACATCTCACGGCGCTCGTTCTCGGCAGAGGCTCTTCCGAAAAGGCAAACGTCCGGCTCCTTGTCCCACAAGGAAGGTGCCAGCCCTGAAAGCTCGTGCTGCTCTTCACTGTCCCCGTGCAGCCTATGCACAGGCACAACAGCATTGGGGATCTGTGCTTGCCCAGGATCGGTACACCTCTCGGTGTCCGTTCTCGGCATAGCATTTTTCTGAAAAGGCAAACGTCCGGCTCCTTGTCCCACAAGGAAGGTGCCAGCCCTGAAAGCTCGTGCTGCTCTTCACTGTCCCCGTGCAGCCTATGCACAGGCACAACAGCATTGGGGATCTGTGCTTGCCCAGCAACTGTACACCTCTCGGTGTCCGTTCTCGGCATAGCATTTTTCTGAAAAGGCAAACGTCCGGCTCCTTGTCCCACAAGGAAGGTGCCAGCCCTGAAAGCTCGTGCTGCTCTTCACTGTCCCCGTGCAGCCTATGCACAGGCACAACAGCATTGGGGATCTGTGCTTGCCCAGGAACTGTACACCTCTCGGTGTCCGTTCTCGGCATAGCATTTTTCTGAAAAGGCAAACGTCCGGCTCCTTGTCCCACAAGGAAGGTGCCAGCCCTGAAAGCTCGTGCTGCTCTTCACTGTCCCCGTGCAGCCTATGCACAGGCACAACAGCATTGGGGATCTGTGCTTGCCCAGGATCGGTACACCTCTCGGTGTCCGTTCTCGGCATAGCATTTTTCTGAAAAGGCAAACGTCCGGCTCCTTGTCCCACAAGGAAGGTGCCAGCCTTGAAAGCTCGTGCTGCTCTTCACTGTCCCCGTGCAGCCTATGCACAGGCACAACAGCATTGGGGATCTGTGCTTGCCCAGCAACTGTACACCTCTCGGTGTCCGTTCTCGGCATAGCATTTTTCTGAAAAGGCAAACGTCCGGCTCCTTGTGCCACAAGGAAGGTGCCAGCCCTGAAAGCTCGTGCTGCTCTTCACTGTCCCCGTGCAGCCTATGCACAGGCACAACAGCATTGGGGATCTGTGCTTGCCCAGGATCGGTACACCTCTCGGTGTCCGTTCTCGGCATAGCATTTTTCTGAAAAGGCAAACGTCCGGCTCCTTGTCCCACAAGGAAGGTGCCAGCCCTGAAAGCTCGTGCTGCTCTTCACTGTCCCCGTGCAGCCTATGCACAGGCACAACAGCATTGGGGATCTGTGCTTGCCCACAGGCGGCACATCTCACGGCGCTCGTTCTCGGCAGAGGCTCTTCCGAAAAGGCAAACGTCCGGCTCCTTGTGCCACAAGGAAGGTGCCAGCCCTGAAAGCTCGTGCTGCTCTTCACTGTCCCCGTGCAGCCTATGCACAGGCACAACAGCATTGGGGATCTGTGCTTGCCCAGGATCGGTACACCTCTCGGTGTCCGTTCTCGGCATAGCATTTTTCTGAAAAGGCAAACGTCCGGCTCCTTGTCCCACAAGGAAGGTGCCAGCCCTGAAAGCTCGTGCTGCTCTTCACTGTCCCCGTGCAGCCTATGCACAGGCACAACAGCATTGGGGATCTGTGCTTGCCCAGCAACTGTACACCTCTCGGTGTCCGTTCTCGGCATAGCATTTTTCTGAAAAGGCAAACGTCCGGCTCCTTGTCCCACAAGGAAGGTGCCAGCCTTGAAAGCTCGTGCTGCTCTTCACTGTCCCCGTGCAGCCTATGCACAGGCACAACAGCATTGGGGATCTGTGCTTGCCCACAGGCGGCACATCTCACGGCGCTCGTTCTCGGCAGAGGCTCTTCCGAAAAGGCAAACGTCCGGCTCCTTGTCCCACAAGGAAGCTGCCAGGCCTGAAAGCTCGTGCTGCTCTTCACTGTCCCCGTGCAGCCTATGCACAGGCACAACAGCATTGGGGATCTGTGCTTGCCCAGGAACTGTACACCTCTCGGTGTCCGTTCTCGGCATAGCATTTTTCTGAAAAGGCAAACGTCCGGCTCCTTGTCCCACAAGGAAGGTGCCAGCCTTGAAAGCTCGTGCTGCTCTTCACTGTCCCCGTGCAGCCTATGCACAGGCACAACAGCATTGGGGATCTGTGCTTGCCCAGCAACTGTACACCTCTCGGTGTCCGTTCTCGGCATAGCATTTTTCTGAAAAGGCAAACGTCCGGCTCCTTGTCCCACAAGGAAGGTGCCAGCCCTGAAAGCTCGTGCTGCTCTTCACTGTCCCCGTGCAGCCTATGCACAGGCACAACAGCATTGGGGATCTGTGCTTGCCCAGCAACTGTACACCTCTCGGTGTCCGTTCTCGGCATAGCATTTTTCTGAAAAGGCAAACGTCCGGCTCCTTGTCCCACAAGGAAGGTGCCAGCCCTGAAAGCTCGTGCTGCTCTTCACTGTCCCCGTGCAGCCTATGCACAGGCACAACAGCATTGGGGATCTGTGCTTGCCCAGGATCGGTACACCTCTCGGTGTCCGTTCTCGGCATAGCATTTTTCTGAAAAGGCAAACGTCCGGCTCCTTGTCCCACAAGGAAGGTGCCAGCCCTGAAAGCTCGTGCTGCTCTTCACTGTCCCCGTGCAGCCTATGCACAGGCACAACAGCATTGGGGATCTGTGCTTGCCCAGGAACTGTACACCTCTCAGTGTCCGTTCTCGGCATAGCATTTTTCTGAAAAGGCAAACGTCCGGCTCCTTGTCCCACAAGGAAGGTGCCAGCCTTGAAAGCTCGTGCTGCTCTTCACTGTCCCCGTGCAGCCTATGCACAGGCACAACAGCATTGGGGATCTGTGCTTTCCCACAGGCGGCACATCTCACGGCGCTCGTTCTCGGCAGAGGCTCTTCCGAAAAGGCAAACGTCCGGCTCCTTGTCCCACAAGGAAGGTGCCAGCCCTGAAAGCTCATGCTGCTCTTCACTGTCCCCGTGCAGCCTATGCACAGGCACAACAGCATTGGGGATCTGTGCTTGCCCAGGAACTGTACACCTCTCGGTGTCCGTTCTCGGCATAGCATTTTTCTGAAAAGGCAAACGTCCGGCTCCTTGTCCCACAAGGAAGGTGCCAGCCCTGAAAGCTCGTGCTGCTCTTCACTGTCCCCGTGCAGCCTATGCACAGGCACAACAGCATTGGGGATCTGTGCTTGCCCAGGATCGGTACACCTCTCGGTGTCCGTTCTCGGCATAGCATTTTTCTGAAAAGGCAAACGTCCGGCTCCTTGTCCCACAAGGAAGGTGCCAGCCCTGAAAGCTCGTGCTGCTCTTCACTGTCCCCGTGCAGCCTATGCACAGGCACAACAGCATTGGGGATCTGTGCTTGCCCAGCAACTGTACACCTCTCGGTGTCCGTTCTCGGCATAGCATTTTTCTGAAAAGGCAAACGTCCGGCTCCTTGTCCCACAAGGAAGGTGCCAGCCCTGAAAGCTCGTGCTGCTCTTCACTGTCCCCGTGCAGCCTATGCACAGGCACAACAGCATTGGGGATCTGTGCTTGCCCAGGATCGGTACACCTCTCGGTGTCCGTTCTCGGCATAGCATTTTTCTGAAAAGGCAAACGTCCGGCTCCTTGTCCCACAAGGAAGGTGCCAGCCCTGAAAGCTCGTGCTGCTCTTCACTGTCCCCGTGCAGCCTATGCACAGGCACAACAGCATTGGGGATCTGTGCTTGCCCAGCAACTGTACACCTCTCGGTGTCCGTTCTCGGCATAGCATTTTTCTGAAAAGGCAAACGTCCGGCTCCTTGTGCCACAAGGAAGGTGCCAGCCCTGAAAGCTCGTGCTGCTCTTCACTGTCCCCGTGCAGCCTATGCACAGGCACAACAGCATTGGGGATCTGTGCTTGCCCAGGATCGGTACACCTCTCGGTGTCCGTTCTCGGCATAGCATTTTTCTGAAAAGGCAAACGTCCGGCTCCTTGTCCCACAAGGAAGGTGCCAGCCCTGAAAGCTCGTGCTGCTCTTCACTGTCCCCGTGCAGCCTATGCACAGGCACAACAGCATTGGGGATCTGTGCTTGCCCAGGAACTGTACACCTCTCGGTGTCCGTTCTCGGCATAGCATTTTTCTGAAAAGGCAAACGTCCGGCTCCTTGTCCCACAAGGAAGGTGCCAGCCCTGAAAGCTCGTGCTGCTCTTCACTGTCCCCGTGCAGCCTATGCACAGGCACAACAGCATTGGGGATCTGTGCTTGCCCAGGATCGGTACACCTCTCGGTGTCCGTTCTCGGCATAGCATTTTTCTGAAAAGGCAAACGTCCGGCTCCTTGACCCACAAGGAAGGTGCCAGCCTTGAAAGCTCGTGCTGCTCTTCACTGTCCCCGTGCAGCCTATGCACAGGCACAACAGCATTGGGGATCTGTGCTTGCCCAGGAACTGTACACCTCTCGGTGTCCGTTCTCGGCATAACATTTTTCTGAAAAGGCAAACGTCCGGCTCCTTGTCCCACAAGGAAGGTGCCAGCCTTGAAAGCTCGTGCTGCTCTTCACTGTCCCCGTGCAGCCTATGCACAGGCACAACAGCATTGGGGATCTGTGCTTGCCCACAGGCGGCACATCTCACGGCGCTCGTTCTCGGCAGAGGCTCTTCCGAAAAGGCAAACGTCCGGCTCCTTGTCCCACAAGGAAGCTGCCAGGCCTGAAAGCTCGTGCTGCTCTTCACTGTCCCCGTGCAGCCTATGCACAGGCACAACAGCATTGGGGATCTGTGCTTGCCCAGGAACTGTACACCTCTCGGTGTCCGTTCTCGGCATAGCATTTTTCTGAAAAGGCAAACGTCCGGCTCCTTGTCCCACAAGGAAGCTGCCAGCCCTGAAAGCTCGTGCTGCTCTTCACTGTCCCCGTGCAGCCTATGCACAGGCACAACAGCATTGGGGATCTGTGCTTGCCCAGGAACTGTACACCTCTCAGTGTCCGTTCTCGGCATAGCATTTTTCTGAAAAGGCAAACGTCCGGCTCCTTGTCCCACAAGGAAGGTGCCAGCCTTGAAAGCTCGTGCTGCTCTTCACTGTCCCCGTGCAGCCTATGCACAGGCACAACAGCATTGGGGATCTGTGCTTGCCCAGGAACTGTACACCTCTCGGTGTCCGTTCTCGGCATAGCATTTTTCTGAAAAGGCAAACGTCCGGCTCCTTGTGCCACAAGGAAGGTGCCAGCCCTGAAAGCTCGTGCTGCTCTTCACTGTCCCCGTGCAGCCTATGCACAGGCACAACAGCATTGGGGATCTGTGCTTGCCCACAGGCGGCACATCTCACGGCGCTCGTTCTCGGCAGAGGCTCTTCCGAAAAGGCAAACGTCCGGCTCCTTGTCCCACAAGGAAGGTGCCAGCCCTGAAAGCTCGTGCTGCTCTTCACTGTCCCCGTGCAGCCTATGCACAGGCACAACAGCATTGGGGATCTGTGCTTGCCCAGGAACTGTACACCTCTCGGTGTCCGTTCTCGGCATAGCATTTTTCTGAAAAGGCAAACGTCCGGCTCCTTGTGCCACAAGGAAGGTGCCAGCCCTGAAAGCTCGTGCTGCTCTTCACTGTCCCCGTGCAGCCTATGCACAGGCACAACAGCATTGGGGATCTGTGCTTGCCCAGGATCGGTACACCTCTCGGTGTCCGTTCTCGGCATAGCATTTTTCTGAAAAGGCAAACGTCCGGCTCCTTGTCCCACAAGGAAGGTGCCAGCCCTGAAAGCTCGTGCTGCTCTTCACTGTCCCCGTGCAGCCTATGCACAGGCACAACAGCATTGGGGATCTGTGCTTGCCCAGCAACTGTACACCTCTCGGTGTCCGTTCTCGGCATAGCATTTTTCTGAAAAGGCAAACGTCCGGCTCCTTGTCCCACAAGGAAGGTGCCAGCCCTGAAAGCTCGTGCTGCTCTTCACTGTCCCCGTGCAGCCTATGCACAGGCACAACAGCATTGGGGATCTGTGCTTGCCCAGGAACTGTACACCTCTCGGTGTCCGTTCTCGGCATAGCATTTTTCTGAAAAGGCAAACGTCCGGCTCCTTGTCCCACAAGGAAGGTGCCAGCCCTGAAAGCTCGTGCTGCTCTTCACTGTCCCCGTGCAGCCTATGCACAGGCACAACAGCATTGGGGATCTGTGCTTGCCCAGGATCGGTACACCTCTCGGTGTCCGTTCTCGGCATAGCATTTTTCTGAAAAGGCAAACGTCCGGCTCCTTGTCCCACAAGGAAGGTGCCAGCCTTGAAAGCTCGTGCTGCTCTTCACTGTCCCCGTGCAGCCTATGCACAGGCACAACAGCATTGGGGATCTGTGCTTGCCCAGCAACTGTACACCTCTCGGTGTCCGTTCTCGGCATAGCATTTTTCTGAAAAGGCAAA